>NC_090356.1:9613779-12013779 GCF_035084215.1 Heptranchias perlo
TGGTCACCGTTAATTGACCATTAATAAAATTGGATCACTTTTTCCCTCATTACCGTCCTCATCCTGAAGGGAGTCGACTCCCATCAACAATTATCCATGTGTGGAGCTTGAAAGTGCAAGTCGAGTGCTTTGCGACTAATGAAGATCATCATAACTATGAACTCTGCAAGATGTTCCTCCCTCCCTAGTCTCGGCACTAAGGCCGATCATACTGGGTGACATCATCTAACTCCGCACAGATCTTGAATTAAACCGGAGACCTTTTAAAGACAATGACTTTACTTCTGAGCCATGACTTTTTTTTAAGTGCAAAGAAGTTTTCAATTTATTATTAGAATTATTATTTTAACAAATGATGTAAATGAAATTTCTACATTCATGCAGCTTGATATCTCTCTCTCTCTCTCTCTCTCTCTCTCTCCTCTCTCTCTCTCTCTCTCACTTCCTTCTCTCCTCCTCTATCTTCCTTCTTTCTTTCTTTCCGTCTTCTCCTTCACTCAGCTCTCCTCCTCCCCTCTCTCGCTCTCTTTCCTCCTCCTTTTTCTTTCTTTCTTTCTTTCCATCTTCTTCTTCTTCTTCTTCTCCTCTCTCCTTCTCTTCTTCTTCTCCTCCTCCCTCTTCTTCTTCTTCTCCTCTCTCCCTCTTCTTCTTCTTCTCCTCTCTCCCTCTTCTTCTTCTCCTCTCTCCCTCTTCTTCTTCTTCTCCTCTCTCCCTCTTCTTCTTCTCCTCTCTCCCTCTTCTTCTCTCTCTCACTCTCTCCCTCTTCTTCTTCTTCTCCTCTCTCCCTCTTCTTCTTTCTCCTCTCTCCCTCTTCTTCTTCTTCTCCTCTCTCCTCTTCTTCTTCCTTCTCCTCTCTCCCTCTTCTTCTTCTTCTCCTCTCCCTCTTCTTCTTCTTCTCCTCTCTCCACTCTTCTCTTCTTCTCCTCTCTCCCTCTTCTTCTTCTTCTCTCTCATCCTCTTCTTCTTCTTCTCCTCTCTCCCTCTTCTTCTCTTCTCCTCTCTCCCTCTTCTTCTTCTTCTCCTCTCTCCCTTCTTCTTCTTCTTCTCCTCTCTCCCTCTTCTTCTTCTTCTCCTTCTCTCCCTCTTCTTCTTCTTCTCCTCTCTCCCTCTTCTTCTTCTTCTCCTCTCTCCCTCTTCTTCTTCTTCTCCTCTCTCCCTCTTCTTCTTCTTCTCCTCTCTCCCTCTTTCTTCTTCTTCTCCTCTCTCCCTCTTCTCTCTCCTCTCTCCCTCTTCTTCTTCTCCTCTCTCCTCTCTCCCCCCCCCCCACCATCCCTCCCTCTCATCCCCCCCCCCCACCATCCCCCCCTCTCTTCCCCCCCCACCCCACCATCCCCCCTCTCTCCCCCCCCACCATCCCCCTCTCTCTCTCCCCCCCCCCCCACCATCCCCCCTCTCTCTCTCCCCCCCCCCCCACCATCCCCCCTCTCTCTCTCCCCCCCCCCCACCATCCCCCCTCTCTCTCCCCACCCCCCCCCATCCCCCTCTCTCTCCCCCCCCCACCATCCCCCTCTCTCTTCCCCCCCATCCCCCCACCATCCCCCTCTCTCTTCCCCCCCCTCCCCCACCATCCCCCCTCTCTCTCCCCCCCCCACCATCCCCCTCTCTCTCTCCCCCCCCCCCACCATCCCCCCCTCTCTCCCCCCCCCCCCCCCATCCCCCCTCTCTCTCCCCCCCCCCACCATCCCCCCTCTCTCTCCCCCCCCCCACCATCCCCCTCTCTCTCCCCCCCCCCCCACCATCCCCCTCTCTCTCCCCCCCCACCACCCCCTCCCCCCCCCCACCTTCCCCCCCCCCCCCCCCCCCCCCCTCTCTCTCTCCCCCCCCACCATCCCCCCTCTCTCCCCCCCCACATCCCCTCTCCCCCCCCCCCCCCACCATCCCTCTCTCCCCCCCCCACCATCCCCCTCTCCCCCCCCCCACCATCCCCTCTCCCCCCCCCCCCCCACCATCCCCTCTCTCTCCCCCCCCCCCCCACATCCCCCTCTCTCCCCCCTCCCCACCATCCCCTCTCTCCCCCCCCCCCACCATCCCCCTCTCTCTCTCCCCCCCCATCCCTCTCTCTCTCTTTCTCCCCCCCCCCCCCATCCTCCTCTCTCTCTCTTTCGCCCCCCCATCCCTCTCTCTCTCTTTCGCCCCCCCCATCCCTCTCTCTCTCTTTCTCCCCATCCCTCTCTCTCTCTTTCTCCCCCCATCCCTCTCTCTCTCTTTCTCCCCCATCCCTCTCTCTCTCTTTTCTCCCCATCCCTCTCTCTCTCTTTCTCCCCATCCCTCTCTCTCTCTTTCTCCCCCCATCCCTCTCTCTCTCTTTCTCCCCCCATCCCTCTCTCTCTCTTTCTCCCCCCATCCCTCTCTCTCTCTCTTTCTCCCCCCATCCTCTCTCTCTCTTTCTCCCCCCCATCCCTCTCTCTCTCTTCTCCCCCCATATCCCTCTCTCTCTTCTCCCCCCATATCCCTCTCTCTCTCTCTTCTCCCCCCATATCCCTCTCTCTCTTTCTCCCTCCCCATCCCTCTCTCTCTCTCTCCCCCCATATCCCTCTCTCTCTTTCTCCCCCCATATCCTCTCTCTCTTCTTCTCCCCCCATATCCCTCTCTCTCTCTTCTTCTCCCCCATATCCTCTCTCTCTCTTCTTCTCCCTCCATATCCCTCTCTCTCTCTCTCTCCCCCCATATCCCTCTCTCTCTTTCTCCCCCCATATCCCTCTCTCTTCTTCTCCCCCCATATCCCTCTCTCTCTCTTCTTCTCCCCCATATCCCTCTCTCTCTCCTCTTCTCCCTCCATATCCCTCTCTCTCTCCTCTTCTCCCTCCATATCCCTCTCTCTCTCCTCTTCTCCCTCCATATCCCTCTCTCTCTCTCTCTCGCTCCTCTCCCCCCCCCCCGGAGAAGCATATACCAATGTCATCAATTAATGAAGATTTCTCTGCAGTACCATGTGCTAGTACACTAGCGTGTTAGTACTGTGCAATGGTTTGGTTTGGTTTTCCCTGCTCCTCCAGGTTCCCAGTTAACAGCTGCATTGTTTTGAGGGAGCTTCCAAATATCCAAGATGCCCTCTTAGAACTAGGGGGCATAGTCGCAGGAGAAGGGGTCGGCCATTCAAGACTGAGATGAGGAGGAATTTCTTCACGCAGAGGGTTGTGAATCTTTGGAATTCTCTACCCTGGAGGACTGTGGATGCTGAGTTGTTGAATATATTCAAGGCTGAGCTCGATAGATTTTTGGAATCTAAGGGAATCAAGGGATATGGGGAATAGGCAGGAAAGTGGAGTTGAGGTCGAAGATCAGCCATGATCTGATTGAATGGTGGATCAGGCTCGAGAGGCCATCTGGCCTACTCCTGCTCCTATTTCTTATGTTCTAGGAGTTTCAATACTTCCCAATGCCTAGTTGAGTGGCAGTGGTCGAGGCCTGGCATTAGGTCCCCCTCTCCAACTGCACCGTGAGCACGGATTGGGAATTGATGTGGACCTGGGAATAAGGTACATTGATTTCATAACACGCAAGAAATGTTGTCTCACGGAACATCATGTAGCAACGGGCTGTTTTCAGAGTCTGTATAAATGTTTTAAGACTGGGCCTTATAGAAATGGCCTTAAACCTCAGTCATTATGGTGTTGAGCCACAAGAGGGCAGTGCCTGCATTTGGTAATCTATTTCTGATTTGCCACTTATAGCCGTCCTGTGAGTTAAACTTTTAGCACCATAATTAGCTGATGCCAGAGCTGTCAACATTGAGGAACTGTTAGAAGTGAGATTTACGATCAAAAAAAACTGAAGCAAACCCATTTCAACACGAGGAGCTGTGTTTAAAGACTGAAATACATCAAAATGGATTACATTTTTAAACCAAAATGAATCTTACTCCAGATGAGTGAGACATGACAGGCCTGTTGATACATTCATCATTGTCTCAGCCTGTGACTCTTACCATTGTAAATCTCTGCGTTTTAGAGTTTTGGGATTACATAATTGCAGTTATATTTCTAACCTTCACACAAAATTGCTTCGGTCTGTATTAAAACCAAACATTCATTTCATAGCTGGGTGGCCGCTAACGGTGTATTTGGAAAATGGTTCATTTTGAGATTTCTTCCGGTTACACGCAGTAAATGTAACAAAAAGCAGTGTTCATGCAGCCTGTGGTCGAAAGCAAGATCAAGGAGGTACATCCAGGTAAAGATCATAGTCCTTTGAGTTTATTCTTTTTAAAAATTTTGCAGTATTCTAATTTTATGAAATATTTCCAGTTGAATAATTACTCCTCAGAATGTAGCAGTGTTCTTGCATCACTGCAGCAGTTCCTTCAGTTGCTTCATCAATGACCGTCCCTCCATCATAAGGTAATAAGTGGGAATGTTGGCTGATGATTCCACACTGTTCAGTGTCCATTCACAACTCCTGCGATAACGAAGCAGCCCATGCTAGCCTGCATCAAGACCTGGATAACGTCCAGGCTTGGGCTAGCACACAATGCCAGGTAATCACCATCTCAAACAAGAGAAAGCCCAACCATCTCCCCATGACCTTCAGTCACACCACCACCACTGAGTTGCCCATCATCAACATCTTGGAGGTCACCGTTGACCAGAATCTGAACTGGACCAGCCACATCAATATTGTGGCTACAACAGCAGGGCAAAGATTGGGTATTCCTTGACGAGCAGCTCACCTCCCGACCCCTCAAAGCCGCTCCACCATCTGCAAGTTAGGAGTGTGAATGAATACTCACCACTCGCCTGGATGGATACAGCAACAACAACACTCGAGAAGCTCAACACCATCCAGGACAGAGTAGTTCACTTGATGGATGTCCCTGCCGCTGGGACTCATTATCCACCCGCTTCATCACTGGCACACTGTGGCTGCGTTTGTTCGATCTACAGGATGCACTGCAGCAACTCGCTACGGTTATTTCAACAACACCTCCCTCCCCTGTGACCTCTACCGCTGAGAATGTCCTGGAAACGCCATCACCTCTAAGTCACACATCATCCTGACTTGGACATATATCGCTGTTCTTTCATTGTCGCTGGATCAATACCCTGGAATTCCTGACCTAACACCATTGTAAGAGCGCCATCACCATAAGGACTGCAGCAATTCAAGGAGAAGACCCATCACCGCCTTCTCAGGTGGACATTAATGCTGCCCTGCCAGCTCGCCCACCACCTGAGAAGTTTTTTTTTAAAAACACAATATTAGTCAAGAGTTACTCATTGAAGGCAAGTGGCACAGTCCATTGTGTAAATATTCCATACCTACTTTAGAGTGATGGAAGGAAAAAAGCTGACCGTTGATTTTGTGTGGCATTTTTGCGCTGCGTAATAGGTTTCAGTATGTCATTCGTGAGATGCAAGTTATGTGTAACTAAATTCATGATGTGGAGATGCCGGTGATGGACTGGGGTTGACAATTGTAAACAATTTTACAACACCAAGTTATAGTCCAGCAATTTTATTTTAAATTCACAAGCTTTCGGAGGCTTCCTCCTTCCTCAGGTGAACATCGTTCACCTGACGAAGGAGGAAGCCTCCGAAAGCTTGTGAATTTAAAATAAAATTGCTGGACTATAACTTGGTGTTGTAAAATTGTTTATAACTAAATTCAGGTGGTAGTTCTGGTAACTGTTGACCTGTTAGCACAGGGGCTTATATGCAGCATTTACTTAGTCCTTTAGTCCTATTTGGGTATAGAATTGAATGTTTTATTCTTGCCCATTAAAGTATTTCTTCCCCCATTCCTCTCCGAGAGCTGGCAGTTTACGAGGTGCGTGCCATTGCTGTTCCTTAGCGGGCCAGTAGACGGTGCACAAGAGCCGCTGGGGTGACTCGCTCTCTGACTGTTCGCTCCCCCCACCACCCCAAAGCCTCGATTTTTAAAAAATTCTCATCCTTGTTTTCAGATTCCTCCATGGCCTCGCCCCTCCTTATCTCTGTAACCTCCTCCAGCCTTACAACCCTCCGAGATCTCTGCACTCCTCCAATTCTGGCCTCTTGCGTTTCCCAGATTTTAATCGCTCCACCATTGATGGCCGTGCCTTCAGCTGCGTAGGCCCTAAGCTCTGGAATTCCCTCCCGAAACCTCTCCGCCTCTCTCTCCTCCTTTAAGACGCTCCTTAAAACCGATCTCTTTGACCAAGCTTTTGCTCACCTGTCCTAACATCTCCTTATGTGGCTCAATGTCAAATTTTGTTTGATAACGCTCCTGTGAAGCGCCTTGGGCTGTTTTACGACGTTAAAGGCACTATATAAATGCTAGTTGTTGTTGTGCTAAGTATGTGACACAGACGCACACTCATCCCCTATCACCCTGTGGCCTGATGCATGGGGAAAACCGATATATTAATCTCCTAAAGTGAATGTGTCTGTATCGCTGTGATGAATAGAATTGCAGCTGAAAAAGAACTGTGTTACGTGACTGTACAAGCTATATTCTAAACAGAATAAAGATTGGGCCAACAATAAGCAGGACAGGTGGATAAGGTGGTTAAGAAGGCATATGGGATACTTGCGTTTATTAGCTGAGGCATAGAATATAAGAGCAAGGAGGCTATGCTAGAACTGTATAAAACACTAGTTAGGCCACAGCTTGAGTACCGTGTACAGTTCTGGTCACCACATTACAGGAAGGATGTAATAGCACTAGAGGGTACAGAGGAGATTTACGAGGATGTTGCCAGGACTGGAGAATTTTAGCTATGAGGAAAGGCTGGATAGGCTGGGGTTATTTTCTTTGGAACAGAGGAGGCTGACTGGAGATGTAATTGAGGTGTACAAAATTATAAAGGGCCTAGATAGAGTGGATAGGGATGATCTATTTCCCTTAGTAGAGAGGTCAATAACCAGGGGGCGTAGATTTAAAGTAATTGGTAGAAGGATTAGAGGGGAGCTGGTGAAAAAAAATTTCACTGAGGGTGGTGGGGGTCTGAACTCACTGCCTTACAGGGTGGTAGAGGCAGAAACCCTCATCACATGTAAAAAGTACTTGGATATGTACTTGAAGTGCTATAACCTACAAGGCTGCGGACTAAATGCTGGAAAGTGGGATTAGGCTGGGTGGCGCGGACACAATGGGCTGACTGGCCTCTTTCTGTGCCGTAAATTTTCCATGATTCTATGATAATTGCATAAAATAAACTCCCAGCACGGCCAGTATAAATGGTAACTGATACTCCGGAGTGGATCTGTGCCCACTTAGTGATTTGTTTTATGTCATTCACCACTTCCCCTTGTGTGTGTTCTCTGTGGTACCGGGGGTGGGAGGAGAAAAAAACTGCAGTGAACCAGGTCAAGATGGTACTGCAGGTCTAGTAAAAATGACCTAGCAAACCGTTCTAAGCCATAGAAGATACACAGGGGAGAACATACATTAAACAATTTGCTTTGCTTGCCCACTAACTCGGATATTGGAGTCAGAAGGGAATTATAAAGAAAAGAAGAACTTACTTAGATTTATATAGCGCCTTTCACGACCTCTGGATGCCCCAAAGCGCTTTACAACCAATGAAGTACTTTATTTGAAGCGTAGTCACTGTTGTAATGTAGGGTATGAAGTCCTTTTGAGTGGGATAAAGTGTTATTCCACTGTAAGTGTTTTTTTTGCCCACACTGGTTGTGCAGCTGGTGCACATGTGAATGACTGACTGGGAGAAGGTCTCCAGTCAGGCACGGTGTGTAGCAGAGGTATATCTGCAGCATCGAAAGATGGCGAACAAAAATTACTGAAAAGGGTTACCAGGCGGGCCTGCCACTCTATTGTATTTATTTCGTCATTACTTAATTTTATATTGCACCCAATCACAACAAAATGTCTGAAAGCTACTTACAAAATGAAGTGCTTTTTGAGTCCAGTGACTATGTAAAGAAAGACTGACTTGCATTTATATAGCGTCTTTCACGACCTCAGGACATCCCAAAGCACTTCACAGCCAATAAAGTACTTTTGAAGTGTGGTCACTTGTAATGCAGGAACGTTACTGTAGACATGGAGGGCACTTTTATACTGTCTCCATGTTGTTATAACATGCTTGGCTGAGTATCCACCGTTTTAAAATTAAATCATGATGTGGAGATGCCGGTGATGGACTGGGGTTGACAAATGTAAGGAATCTTACAACACCAGGTTATAGTCCAACTGTTTTATTTGAAAATCACAAGCTTTCGGAGGCTTTCTCCTTCGTCAGGTGAGTGTGGGATTCGGAATCCGAATCCCACACTCACCTGACGAAGGAGAAAGCCTCCGAAAGCTTGTGATTTTCAAATAAAACAGTTGGACTATAACCTGGTGTTGTAAGATTCCTTACATTAAAAAAAAATCCCCTAACATGAAATAACTACAGGCTTGATTCATCCCCAAATGTAATAATTTTCAGAACTGAGTCCTGAGCTAGTTTGAACGTTTAGTTCCATGATCCTGTACATTGCCAAAACTTGTGCACTACTTTCCAAGTTTGCACGTAGCTACTGTGTAGGAACAAAGGCTACAGATGCAATAGATAGAATTTAAAGCACTGAAACAGGCCATTCGGCCCAACTGGTTTGTGCCAGTGTTTATGCTCCACTTGAGTCTTCTCCAAGTCTACATCATCTAACCCTATCAGCATATCCTTCCGTCCCTTTCTCCCTCGTGTACTTGTCTAGCTTTGCCTCAACTGCTCCATGTGGCAGCAATGGTGGTGGACAATTAAACAACTAACGGAAGGAGGAGACTCCGTGAACACCCCCATCCTTAATGATGGCAGAGTCCAGCACGAGTGCTTCAGCCTTGTCTTTTGCGTTTGCAACCATCTTCAGCCAGAAGTGCCGAGTGGATGATCCATCTCGGCCTCCTCCCGATATCCCCACCATCACTGAAGCCAGTCTTCAACCAATTCGATTCACTCCACGTGATATCAAGAAATGGCTGAGTGCACTGGATACAGCAAAGGCTATGGGCCCTGAAAACATCCCAACTGTAGTGCTGAAGACTTGTGCTCCAGAACTAGCCGCGCCTCTAGCCAAGCTGTTCCAGTACAGCTACAACACTGGCATCTACCCGACAATGGAAAATTGCCCAGGTATGTCCTGTCCACAAAAAGCAGGACAAATCCAATGTGGCCAATTAACGCCCCATCAGTCTACTCTCAATCATCAGCAAAGTGATGGAAGGTGTCGTCGACAGTGCTATCAAGCGGCACTTACTCACCAATAACCTGCTCACCAATGCTCAGTTTGGGTTCTGCCAGGACCACTCAGCTCCAGACCTCATTACAGCCTTGGCCCAAATGTGGACAAAAGAGCTGAATTCCAGAGGTGAGGTGAGAGTGACAGCCCTTGACATCAAGGCAGCATTTGACCGAGTGTGGCACCAAGGAGCCCTAGTAAAATTGAAGTCAATGGGAATCGGGGAAAACTCTCCAGTGGCTGGACTCATACCTAGCACAAAGGAAGATAGTAGTGGTTATTGTTGGCCAATCATCTCAGCCCCAGGACATTGCTGCAGGAGTTCCTCAGGGCAGTGTCCTAGGCCCAACCGTCTTCAGCTGCTTCATCAATGACCTTCCTTCCACCATAAGGTCAGAAATGGGGATGTTCGCTGATGAATGCACAGTGTTCAGTTCCATTCGCAACCCTTCAGTTAATGAAGCAGTCCGAGCCCGGATGCAGCAAGACCTGGACAACATCCAGGCTTGGGCTGATAAGTGGCAAGTAACAATTGCGCCAGACAAGTGCCAAGCAATGACCATCTCCAACAAGAGAGAGTCTAACCACCTCCCCTTGACATTCAACGCCATTACCATTGCCGAATCCCCCACTATCAACATCTTGGGGGTCACCATTGACCAGAAACTTAACTGGACCAGCCATATAAATACTGTGGCTGCAAGATCAGGTCAGAGGCAGAGTATTCTGTGGCGAGTGACTCACCTCCTGACTCCCCAAAGCCTTTCCACCATCTACAAGGCACAAGTCAGGAGTGTGATGGAATACTCTCCACTTGCCTGGACGAGTGCAGCTCCAAGAACACTCAAGAAGCTCGACACCATCCAGGACAAAGCAGCCCGCTTGATTGGCACCCCATCCACCACCCTAAACATTCACTCCCTTCACCACCGGTGCACAGTGGCTGCAGTGCGTACCATCCACAGGATGCACTGCAGCAACTCGCCACGGCTTCTTCGACAGCACCTCCCAAACCCGCGACCTCTACCACTTAGAAGGACAAGAGCAGCAGGCACATGGGAACAACACCACCTCCACGTTCCCCTCCAAGTCGCACACCATCCCAACTTGGAAATATATCACCGTTCCTTCATCGTCGCTGGGTCAAAATCCTGGAACTCCCTTCCTAACAGTACTGTGGGAGAACCTTCACCACACGGACTGCAGCGGTTCAAGAAGGTGGCTCACCACCACCTTCTCAAGGGCAATTAGGGATGGGCAATAAATGCCGGCCTCGCCAGCGACACCCACATCCCATGAACAAATTTTTTAAAAAGTTCCACGTTCTAAACACTCTGGGTAAAAAAGTTTCTCTTGAGTTCTTGATGGGATTTATTAATGACTAGCTTATGTTTATCGCCCCTAGTTTTGGATTCCCCCCCCCCCCCCACAAATGGAAACATCTTCTTTACATCTACCCTATAAAAGTCCACCATAATTTTAAAGACCTCTATTAGATCACCCCTCAGCCTTCTCTTTTCTAGAGAAAAGAGCCCCAGCCTGTTCAGTTTTTCCTGATAATTATAATATCTCTGTTCTGGCGTCATCCTTTTAAACATCAATAGTACCATCATAAAGTACCAGAAATGTATGGCTGAAGTGTTGGCTGTAGTTTCAGTGTTATCCCCTGCGTTATTGCTCTCCAGTGTGGTATGAGTTTAACAGCAGCTTACCTCACTTTATGAACGAGCACAGTTCTTTCCCCCCATCATCTGAACACCACAGCTGCTGCCTTGTAGCTTACCTGTGTCAAGTTATTCTTGGCTCAGCAGTAAACATCACCGTTTTGATAAACATTTTCATTTTCTTTAGTGATTTATAAAGTGCAATCCCTTTTGTAAATACTGAACTGCTGATGGGTTTCCTGTCACTAAGAAACATAAGAGTCAGTAAATTGAAAACTACTCAAGATATCACTGGAACGCAGCAGACACGAATGCTTTAATAATGACTTGTGTACGTTTTTGTAATATGTACGCACAGATGATAAGATGGTGGTACTCTCCGATTTTATGATCAGACAAGGTAGCCATAGAATTCAGACAATCTTAAAAAATTCCAGCCTTTGGTTAAGGTCTAGGATAGAAAGCATTTTTCCATTAGGTTCAACTTTCTATTGGTTAACCATTCAATCTTTGTTGAAAATGGGATCAAAAGGTGAACAAGTTGACGAGAAATGTGGTGAATGATAAATAATGTTTCTCAGGGTTCGTGGTAAGTCTGGGTGTTTGTAATAACAGGATCTAACAAAACACTTTGCACAGCCCTTTGATACAAGATAGGGAGCAGTGAATTTATTCAGAATGGTGTTTTCAATCTTGACCTATAGAGACTTTTGTAGAAGTCTTTCTGGATATTGTAGGGGTATGATCCTCAGTTTTAAATTTTAGATTCCAGAGGAACTGATTGGTACAGTAGTTTACAACCTGTCCTTTCACCTCTGGGGCAATACTCCACTCATGCCCAAAGAGATTATTCGTATTGCTGCTTACTTTCTCTCCTGACTCTCTCTCTCTCTCTCTCTCTCTCTCTCTCTCTCTCTCTCTCTCTCTCTCTCTCTCTCTCTCTCTCTTCCCCCCCCCCCCCCTCTCTCTGCCATCTCGTTCTCTCACCACATTGGGTCTCCACTCTCTCTCTTTCTCGCTCTGTCTCTCCCCTCCTCGCTTTCATTCAGTCTTGCCCTCTCTCTCGCTCTCCACACACTTTCTGTCCACAGTTCTTCTCTCCATACTCTTGACTCTTCTCTCTCTCTCTCTCTCTCTCTTCTCCCTCTTTCTTTCTCTCTCTCTCGCTCTCTTTCCTCCCTCCCACTATTCACTTTGTGTAGATACAGACCTCCCCCACCACCTCTCTTAAATTGCTCCAGTTGCCTTTTGCAGTTACAGTCATCAGTACAAACATACACGCAGAGCGTCAGCCAGCCAGACTTTCCGAATTAATGATAAAGAAATTGAAGGAGAACTGCAGCCGTTAAGCAGTTTTGTGGAGTGTCACAAATAACCTCCACAGTTACTCTGGAACCGCTGTTTGGAATTTAATCCATAGGTTGCGATCCTAAGAATCTACAGAACACCGTTCAAACAAAACAAATGAAACACTCTCCATGCTGTCATCCTTCATGTCAATGAATACAAAAATTGAGCACAAGAAACAGACTGTTGAGGATTGAGCTACACCGATGCCCAGGACAGACCACGTTGTAGCAACATCACATTATCCCACCAAGCTTGTTCTTTGCTGGTTTTGGCAGCCGTCCACTAACTCCCTGGCGCTCAATACAACTGGAATAGTGGCAGTCTTGTGAGAATTGAGCCCACTGACAAAATCTTAGCAACTGAGAGGATGTTCGGAAAAGGCCCCGTAGTGATTTGTAAGCGTGGGTAGTATTTTGATTTCAAACAGGATGGCCTGATGGGGTTGCATTTAAAACAGGATGTTCTACCCACTTGTCTCATTTGCTTAGGGAGGACCCTGGTAACTTCCCCTTGGTGAAACCACCTACTTTTTTCAATTTATCTGTTTGCTTTGAATGTCGGGGAACTCCCCCTGGTAAATGTTAGCTTGACGGTGGTAAGTGTTTAGACTTGTTGGGTGAAGTTTCACAATCTGTCTTAAATTTGTTTCTGTTTTGCATGTCTTTCAGTGTAAATTCAGTTTGGCCAGTAGGACTTCCCTGGATAATACACTGCAAAGTTAGTGGAACCCTTGTAACTGATTACGATTTGAGTACTTCATCTAGAATAACCTTCAGAAGATTTTAAAACTGCAGCTAATCAAGAGCATTTGTATGAAAAGTGATGATAAGTTCATAAATATTGGTGGGCTAGGGTGGAAGCAGTCAAGTGAATTGATGTTGAACAAGCAACTTGGAATAGTAGAAGGAAAACTTGCTTGTTCAGATTGGACTTGTTGTCAACCCATGGGCTTTCCGAAGTCAAGGTGTGCTGCGATACAGTTAGACTGCAACCTGATAACCCATGGCCTTTAATATAGCACACATACCTTTTTGACTCAAACAATGTAGAAGTGCCTTGGTGTGTGACTTTCTACGTGGCTTGCAAAGAAAGCATTCGTGGTACTGTGTTGAAAGGATAATGATGCATTTGAGAAAATATTGAACCATCATTGTCTTCCAAGTCATGTGCAAGCCAGGACAGGATGAGAGATGAGGACGAAAATGTCCATACTATGATTACTCATTAAATAACCTCGTGTGTCCATTTAATTTCTACGACTTCATTGAGATAGAGATTATATATATATATATATATAGTGTGTTTGTGTGTAAAAGTGTAAGTAAGTTACAGGAAAAAATTTACAGGGCTATGGGAAAAGAGATGGGGAATGGGACTAATTGGATAGCTCTTTCAAAGAGCTGGCACAGGCATAATGGGCCGAATGGCGGCCTCCTGTGCTGTACCTACTATGACACTAGCAAGTTAACATGTTTTATAGCCAAAGATTTTTTTTTTTAAATAATGCACAAGCCACTCGACTTGCTGTGCTGTTTGCTGCATAGTGACTGAGGTACAGGAGATGTGTAAAGGGGAGAGGCGAGTGTTATATTTTTCGCTCAATTCCACACTGCTTATCCTCGATGCTTCAGTTTCTATATTTGATTATTCCCATAAGTGGATTCTTTACTTCCTCTCTATCTCAAGGGTATCTTCACTGGCCCTAATATCTGGATAGGTTTTTGGTACGATACTTAGTGTAACAAACAGAAAACCTTTCTGTAAATTGTCTTAGCTACTCAATCCATGATGGTCCTCCAGACTTTCTCCCATCTTCAAAAAGTAGCGGAGCATCACAACGTCAGACCTCAGTTTAGCCGTTACAAAGTGAATTTATCAAACAATAAATGAATAAGTGAAAATTTAACGTAATATACTACATACATATATTTATAGTACATATACTATCCAGCTCCTTGAACAAAAGCAATGATGGCCAGAATCTATACACTAAGCTATTATTTTCTAGTAAACTTGTATGCGCAGTGTTATAGTATTTTCAACTACAGGAACTAACTGGAAGTTAGGACAGGGTAGTTAGGATTGTTGATACTTGTAGGTTACTGTGTTTTCCTGGAGCTTGATGGATTGCATTTGGGGGTCAGAGAGGAATTTGCAAGAGATTTTTCTGGTCTTTCCCCAGTCATTTTTTGTATGTTCATCCAGCCTAGCCAGTCTCTGAGAGTTCCAGCCATAAGAGACCATAAGAGATGGGAGCAGGAGTAGGCCGTTCGGCCCCTCAAGCCTGCTCTGCCATTTAATGAGATCATGGCTGATCTGATTTTTTTTTATCTCAACTCCACTTTCCCGCCCTTTCCCCATATCCTTTGACTCCCTTGCTGATCAAAAATTTGTCGAACTCAGCCTTGAATGTATTCAATGACTCAGCCTCCACAGCTTTTTGGGATAAAGAATTCCAAAGATTCACAACCCTCTGGGAGAAGAAATTCCTCCTCATTTCTGTCTTAAACAGGCAACCCCTTATTCTGAGACTATGCCCCCAGTTTTTGATTTCTCCATGAGGGGTAACATCCTCTCAGCATCTACCCTATCGAGTCCCCTCAGAATCTTGTATGTTTCAATAAGGTCTCCTCTCATTCTTCTAAACTCCAATGAGTATAGACCCAACCTGTTCAATCTTTCCTCACAAGACAACCCTTCCATACCCTGAATCAACCTAGTGAACCTTCTCTGAAATGCCTCCAATGCAAGTATGTCCTACCTTAAATAAGGGCACCAGAACTGTATGCAGTACTCCAGATGTGGTCTCACCAGCACCCTGTAGCATGACTTCCCTGCTTTTATACTCCATCCCCCTAGAAATAAAGGCCAATATTCCATTTGCCTTCCGGCTTACCTGCTGCACCTGTATGTTGACTTTTTGTGTTTCATGTACGAGGACACCCAGATCCCTCTGTACCACAGCATTTTGTAATATTTCTCCATTCAAATAATATTTTGCTTTTTTATTTTTCCTCCCAAAGTGGATGATTTCACATTTTCCCACATCATATTCCATCTGCCAATTTTTGCCCATTCGCTTAACCTGTCAATATCCCTTTGCAGACACTTTGTGTCCTCATCGCAACTTGCTTTTCCATCTATCTTTGTATCATCAGCAAATTTGGCCGCAAGACACTCTGTTCCTTCATCCAAGTCATTGATATATATTGTAAATAGTTGAGGCCCCAGCACTGAGCCCTGCGGCACCCCACTAGTTACAGATTGCCATTTTGAAAATGACCCTTTTATCCCGACTCTTTGTTTTCTGTTAGTTAGCCAATCCTCTATCCATGCCAGTATATTACCCCCAACACACTGAGCTCTTGTGCAGTAATCTTTTATGTGGTACCCTATCGAATGCCTTTTGGAAATCCAAATATACTGCATCCATTGGTTCCTCTTTATCCACCCCGCCCGTTACTTCCTCAAAGAACTCTTAATAAATTTGTCAGACATAATTTCCCTTCATAAAACCATGTTGACTTTCCTTGATTGTATTATGAGTCTCCAAATGTCCTGCAACTACTTCCTTAATAATGGATTCTAGCATTTTCCCAATGACGGATGTTAGGCTAACTGGTCTATAGTTACCTGCTTTCTGTCTCACTCCCTTCTTGAATAGGGGTGTTACGTTTGCGGTTTTCCAATCCGCTGGGACCTTCCCAGAATCTAGTGAATTCTGGAAGATTACAACCAATGCATCCACTATCTCTGTAGCCACTTCCTTTAAGACCCTCGGATGCAAGCCATCAAGTCCAGGGGACTTGTCAGCCTTTAGACCCATTAGTTTACCTAGTACTTTTTCTCTAGTGATAGTGACTGTTTTTAGTTCCTCCCTCCCCTTTGCCCCTTGATTTTTTTTTACTGTGAATACAGCTACAAAATATCTGTTCAATTCCTCTGCCATTTACTTGTTTTCCATTATTATTTCCCCAGTCTCATCCTCTAAGGGACCAATGTTTACTTTAGCTACCCTCTTCCTTTTTATGTACTTGTAGAAGTATGTAAAACCGACTTGATTCAGAAGGAGTTTCTGGCCATATACGTAACTGGAGAAATGACACGGTACGTTTTTGTTTGAATGCAGGCTGGCTTCTCCTCCAATCTTTCTGTAGCTTTGGAGACCATTGAATAAACCTCTGCAATGTTTGTATCGAGTTCGGCCGGGGGACAAGATTCTAACGGCAGCTGGTTTTTAAACTTGTTGGCTGGGGTTTTCTGCGACTGCAATTTCCCACTAATTCACTGTGGGCTGGTGAGTGCAAAGGTGGAAAGCCCCAGCCATTATGTCAATGTGGCTGAGTTAAATGTACCATTACCAAGTTAAAATGGGACAAAGGTGCTTCCTTTTTGTCACATTGCTTTTCTCCCGTCTTTCTTTCCGAACTTGATGCTCGTGCGTGCCACTTTCACGGTGCTTGTACGCCTCAAATCTACATTTATTCCTGGCTTGATAGTATGTTGGCATTCTGGTTTTGACAACCACAGTGATGTTGGACGATTTGGTTGTATCTTCATGGATCAACGCTCCATCGCAACAGATGCATCTTTTTGCCACAAATCGACTAACCACATTAAGTGATTGTAGTCAGAATAGGCTGTATGTACAAACTGTAGCTTCTACAGCACCCTGACAATGCTTAAACGTTCTTTTTCAATTGTTGAATGAGCTATCTCCCAAGGTAGTAGCTTGTGACCTAGGTAAGCGACTGCATGTTCCTCTCCAACTTCATTTACTTGCCTCATTACAGCGATGAAACCTTTGTCTAATGCATCGGTGTGGACCAGGAAAGCTTAAACACTTGGGGCAACTTAGTGTGGGGTTTGCACTTGGCGATTTTTTTTTTTTACTTTCAAAAGCAATTTCTGCCTCAAAGCAGCAGACTATTTGATTGGGCTTCATCTTCTGGGTTTAAGTCAGTAAATGGAGTGGCTGTGTGGCTATAATTGGTAATGGGTCTGCAATAATAACTAGCTAATTCGAGGAATGCCCTTACTTGTCTCATGGTTGTAGCCTGAACCCAGTGCCTGATGGAGTCTGCCTTCACACGGTCAGATCTCTGCCCCCACCCCCCCAAAATCACACGGTGGCCCAAATGCAATATTTCAGCCACACTGATATTTCAATTCTAAAACAAAAAGCAAAATATTTGCAGTGCTGAAAATCTGAAATAAAAACAGAAAATTGCTGGAAAACACTTAGCAGGTCAGGCAGCATCTGTGGAGAGAGAAACAAGAGTTAAAGTTTCAGGTCGATGACCTTTCATCAGAAACTCTCTTTCTCTCTCCACAGATGCTGCCTGACCTGCTGAGGGTTTCCAGCATTTTCTGCCTTTTATATCTTATATCTGATATTTCAGTGGTTGGTCTTAATCATTATCCTGTATTGTTTAACTAACATTGTTCTATGTATATTCTGAAGCTTCAAATGTTGAAATTCTGAATCATATATTCTTTAAAAGACAGTGTTCAGCAGTCTATATGCAAGGTCCTGTAAACATTTGTTTTTCTTGCTTTAAATGCTCTCGCATTTAACTAGAAATAATCTATATTTTGGTTAAATTAGAATTTTGATTGTTTTGCACATCAACTGTTTTGACAAAGTAGTATTTTTCCAACAGCTGTTTTTGTTTTATTTTAAAACCTCTAACCACTTGATCTGACATATAATTTAACTGAACCCCTGCATTAGTTTTGAGCAATGATTGTGCCACATTGTCTGGTTTCCCTGCATGTTGCAAACTGAAGTGAGTGTTTGTTTGCAACCTGCCGATGGCTATTTTCCATATGACTGTTCGATGACGTTCAGTTTTGCCATATTGCAAGATTGAGATTTGTATGTGCTTTTATATATTAAAAAAAATCTATTTCAATCTATTAAAAAATCTTGGCCCCGATATTTGTGGGGAGGGTGTGGGCAGCGTGGGGAAAACCCAGCAAGGCCAGGGACACGGAGGTCCTGCTGTTAAATTATCATTTTTTTTTCTTCAGTTTCCCGCCTGGCGGCCAGCCAAATTGACAGGCTGGCCGGCCGCTGGACGGTAAAACCAGTGACAGGAGGCCGCAGCCAGGGACGTTTGGGGTCTGTCCCCAGCAATTGGGAGGGGGGAGGGAGCAAGAGATTGGGGGTGGGTGCCGATCGCGGCGAGAGAGAGAGAGAGAGAGGCCGTGATTGGTCGAGGGGAGGCCAAAGGCTTCCTTGAGAGGCTGATGGGAGCACTCCTGCTCCCCCTGGCCCACAAGGAGTGCTGTAAAAGGCTGGAGCCGGCAGCTCCTGCCTCCCTTTTACTCCCGGGTTTCCCGAGCCCTGGGAAACCAGCGCGGCAGCTGTTAAATTTAAATCGGGCTCCCAATTGCACAGTGGGAGTCTGATTTAAATATGTTAATGAAGTGACTTGCCTCTCGAGGGCGGGACACTCGCGCGACACAAAACCCCACCGCCGTAAAAACGGTCGTGAGCGTTTACGCGGCGGAATGGTGGCGCGTTCCCCGTTTTAAAATTTTCACTCCGGCCCTCTCCCGCCCGTCATTGAGGTACGGGGTGGGGGTGGGGGGTAATATTGAGGCTCTTAATTCTGCTGATATTTCAACTTTTCGATATAAATTCCTATAATGGGACTTGCCTATATAAACTCGTCACATTGTCACCCTTCTGTTAGTGGAGGTGCCTGCACCCAGCACCACTGGCAGGAGAGTGTATTTACAGCATGACAAAGATTATATAGGCAGTTTCTGTTATAGATGTAAACAAAGGAATTTATGATGGAAATATAAAAATAAGGACCAAATGTTTTTTTGGGGGGGTACGGGGACTGAATTACACCTGGTCTAAATACCCCCTATCCTGTAACTCCACTTTACCTGAAGTCTACACTTGGTTTTGACTCCCTGTGTATAATGCAACAGGAGATTGACTAGTGTACGTTATATTGTACTCCGTCGATATATGACCTTTTTTTAAAATGAGAAAATATTCCTCTTGAAATAAATGCTTCAACTTATTAACAACAAACGTGCAAAAAAAGATTGAAGGATGCAGCTCAGTTAGCTACAGATAAGTGCACACCTAATTCAGCCCTGAAGTGTGCTAATCCATTTCTCGATTATCTTCAAGTAGAATCCCTGATTAAATACAATCCATACTTACAAAATTCTGATAAAAGACACAAAGTGTTCCGTTCAAATGGTTCTTAAAAGGTTTCTCGATATGGATGCTTGTTTGAAAGCCATCACAAATGGGTTATACAACAATGGTTCCATAATTATTTGGAAAAAGAGAATAAGTCAAAAGATAGGAAAAGGACAAGGTGAAACTTGTTGTTTCAACATTCTTGGCTGCACCTTTAGAAGTGCAGTTGAGGAAAATCATGAGCTGAACATCAATGTAGCAAAATTGATGTTTTAAAGTAGAAAATTGAACGCTTTCCCTCAAAGTATTTAAGGGGAAGCTAGATAAACACATGAGGGAGACAGGAATTGAAGAGGGGTGGGAGGAGGCTCATGTGGAGCATAAACACCAGCATAGACCTGTTGGGCCGAATGGCCTGTTTCTGTGCTGTACATTCTGCGTAAATTGCAGTCGAAACAGCAAAAAGGGTATGGAAATGTGGTGTGGATATAATTTAAATGTAAACTCCAGAAAACGGACCTGCCATTAGTTATGTCTGGCTGACTAATTGAAGTTACCTAGGCAATAGCTGAGGGGACTTTGTTAATTTGCTTGCAGATTTTTACACCTGTTGCTGTTTCAGCAGCTGCCCTTTTGCTGTTTTCGTTTATCCTGTTACATCAATAGGTTTTTTTTGTCAGTTGCCCATGAGAGGGCTGAAATGTTCAGTTTAACTTGTTATCCTTTTTCTATCTCTTATCTCTCTGCATTCCCCACTTTCAAATGATTCTGTAACCAGTGGTGTGTAACCCTTTTTTAAATTGCTAATCTAGGTTCAATTTAATAGTCACACTACTGCCACATTCTACAGGCGGTGGGATTTATTGGAAGTTTTTTTTTGTAAAATGTTCCAGATTTCTGAATAAATAATTAAAAGGACTGTTGCACCCAGGTTACAATTTGTCTATTTTAATCGTCAGTACAGAGAAATCCTCACCAGAACGACCGAGCGTGTCAAATTAGTTGTGTGTTTATCTCAAGTCAACTGTACCAAGAGTAGGCCAGAGAAGCGTTTTTTTTGTAGTCAAAAGGGTAGAATTTTTCAGCTTGAGCAGTTTGTATAATAATTGAGGAATACATATTTTATGCTTTTGTCTTTCACTTGTAGTTGGCTCCAATTAGATGTTAGCAACAAGATCACTGAGGAGGAATTTTATTTTTTTTGGTTCGTTTTGATGCTAATTTAGCACCATGTAGAAAATGGAGTTTCAAGTAAATAGTCTCATCTGGACATTGTTGCTCGTTCCCGTTATCCAAAATAGGTTTGAAATGGTGTGGAATCTTTCCCATTGAGCAGGTCCGAAACAAAAATTAGGCCCATTACTGGGTGGTGAACCCAGTTAGTTTTAGTTACGCTACATTTTCTGAATAGTTGTGTGGTATGTACACGTAAAGGTGTAAGTTACACTCAGAGCAGGTCTAAGTGGGAAGCAAGATTATTAAAACAGAACCGGAGAATAGCACTATTGTGGTGGTTACCGTCCTTTCATCGGAGGAACGGGACAGTGAGGAGTTTTAGAGACGCAAACAGAATGCTCTTGGGGGGGGAAAGATATCATTGGAAGGGGAGGATGGACAGATCCAGAATGCCCTATGTGGGCCTAACACAGGAGCCATGTATAAGGAGTTGAGGTCCTTCTGATTGGTTCTTGAGATGTCTTTGAAATTGTGGTAGGTGACGTTAGCGTGACCTGTGGCTCCTCCTGTTTTGCCTGTGACCATGGAGATTGCGGCAGGCCATTCAAATCATCGAGAAATGGGGGAAGAGAGGCCTTTTGACTATTAGGCACAGCATTATACCCCACCATAGAAGAGATGATTTGTTCTGTTCCAGAAGGATTGTAGCTCATCCATTTTCACAGAAATGTGGAGGTTGTGTGTATAAATTATTAAGAGACAATAATTTTATAATGTTGCTGACTTCCACACGGTCTTGTGTGAATGATTGCACTTGTCTGGTAATAAGGGCGACGATAATCCGATTGTGCATATCGGCCATAAAGACTTCCATTCCGTTAATCTGCGGGCGGCTCTGGGTTGCTGAGCAAAGGATCTTACAGATGAATGCTCAATACCCAAGATCAACACATGACTCTTGTCCCCGGTTCATTGTATTTGGTTGCAATATCTGAACGCATGATTGGTTTTGGGAGATTTAGGACTATGGGTTAAAATTGTGTGGCTTCTAGGCCCTACTGCATTACACACAGGTGCCAACAGAGTGTGGCTACAACCCGACATAGAGCAAATGTTTGGGCTCCTCGAACAATCATTTTTGTGTCTTGAATGGTCAGGAGTGGCTTTACAGTAAGGGCCAGCCACCGAGTGCAGTGTTTGTGGTGTGCTGCATGCTGTGTAACCTTGCTATCCAGAAGCTCTCCAAAGGATTCAGCAGCTTGCACTTGCAGAACATGAGGCAGGATTGGCATGGGAGGTTAGAAACAAGCTAATTATAAGCTGTTTCAGTTGAGGAAATCACCTGTGATCAGGTGAGAAACTTCATATAGCAGATTTGCTGTTAGCAGATCACATTCATAGCCACCGTGTGCCTACATGTAAAATGACATATAAATAGATGTATACAATGATTGCAGAATTAAATAAACTACCTACAATAGGACAAATTGACTTTCTCTGATTATCACATATACATCCATTTGCTTTATCTGAACTTACTTATTACCTGTATGTGTGCTGAAAAGTGTAAGTAAAAACCAAGCTATGATTTAATTGCCTTTGAAGTCTGAGTATTAAATGTGTCTACTGCATGTATTTTGCAGTCTGTGTAGAACTTCTTATCCTGTAAAAGTGACCTCTATGCTCCCTGAATGCCGATTGTTTGGAGGGATAGTGGAGGAATCAATGGTTCTCCCTGATGGAGTATCGGAGCACAGAATTCATTGAACTGTCGCTGTCATGGAGGACTCGTTGTCTTGGACTGGGTAATCTGAAGACGTGGCCTGGACTCCCAGAGCTCGGCCCGGAAACTTCTGAAATCCTTAACTGAGGGCATTGGTTGTCAGTTTCTGCTTATGGTTGCCTATAGTCTGCCTCGGGGCAGGTCACTCTCTGCATCCGTAAGGTTATCTAAGACTGTTCAGTCCTGACTAGTGGTCTCTTTGGATAGTAGACCCATTGCTGCGCAGTCTCTACATTATAGAGAATTAGTAACGTCGTAGATATTTTTCTTATGACCAACCCTCATCATGTGAAGACTTCTGTACCATAAAGCCCAAACAACAACAACTACTTCAATTTACATAGCTCCTTTAACGTAGTAAAACTTCCCAAGACGCTTCACATGAGCAATTATCAAAACAAATTTGACACCGAGCCACGTAAGGAGATAGGACAGGTGACCGACAGGACGGTCAAAGAGGTAGGTTTTACAGAGCGTCTTAAAGGAGGAGAGAGGGGTTTAGGGAGGGAATTCTAGAGCTTAGGGCCTAAACAGCTGAAGGCACGGCCGCCAATGGTGGAACACTGAAAATCGGGGATGCGCAAGAGGCAAGAATTAGAGGAGTGCAGAGATCTCTGAGGGTTGTAGGGCTGGAGGAGTTTACAGAGATAAGGAGGGGGCGAGGCCATGGAAGGATTTAAAAACAAGGATGAGAATTTTAAAATCGAGGTGACATCCGGACCGGGAGCCATTGTAGGTCAGCGAGCACAGGGGTGATAGATGAATGGGACTTGGTGCAAGTTAGGATTTGGGCAGCAGAGTTTTGGATGAGCTCCAGTTTATAGAGGGTGGAAGATGGGAGGCCAGCCAGGAGAGCATTGGAATAATCGAGTCTGGAGGTAATAAAAGACATGGATGAGGGCTTCAGCAGCAGATGAGCTGAGGCAGGGGCAGAGACGGGCGATGTTACGGAGGTGGTCTTGTTGATGGAGTGGATATGTGGTTGGAAGCTCATCTCAGGGTCAAATAGGACGCCAAGATTGCGAACGTTCATTGCGCAGAAGGAGCAATCCAAAACTAATGCCACTGCCCTCGTGTCTTTCTCTGCTTTTAACTACCCTTCCATTTAAAATATGCAATTGTTTGTGCCTCAACTACTCCGTGTGGAAAAGCATTCCATGCTCTAACAATTGTCTACATGAAGAAATTTCTCCTAACCGTTCTCCTGGCTCTTAGTGACTATTTTAAATTGATGATTCTTCGTCCCTGCCTCTTTAGATCAGAAAAAATAGTCTTTCCCTGCTCACCCTAACAAAACCTTTCATAATTTTTAAAAACCTCAATTAAATCTCCTCTTAGCCTTTTCTGCTCCAGTGGAATTAGTCCCATTATCTCAGGTTTCTCCTTATAACTATAGTTTCCCATTCCTGCCATCATCCTCGAGAATCTATGGCTTTAATACCCTTTCTATAATGGGGTGCCCAAAACTGCACACAATACTCTAACTGTGGCCTAATTATTGTCTTGTACAGGTTTATAGTTACTTGTTTGCTTTTGTACTCTTTGCCCCTTTTTATAAAAAACAAAGTGCTTTTAGCCTTTTTTATGGTTTTATCTACCTGAACTTTAAAGGAATTATGAATTTGAATCCCTTAGATCTTTGTTCATCCACACCCTTCAGTTTCTTTCCATTGAGTTTATGCTCCCAATCCTTGTTTTTACTCTCAAAATGCATTACCGTACACTTCTCAACATTAAATTGCATCTGCTCCCGTCTGCCCATTCTGCTAACCTGTACGCCCTCCTGAAGTCTTTTGCTGTCTGTCTCGCTGTTTTACGAACCCTTACTTTTGTGTCATAAGCAAATGTCAATAGCATGCTCTCTATGCCTAAGTCGAAATCATCTTCTATACCGAGAACAAAAGTGGACTCATCACTGATCCCTGAAATATACAATGTCCAACCCTTCCCCAATCCGAGCATTAACCCTAACCCTTTGTTTTCTGTCAGTTAACCAACTTTGTCTCCATGCTGCTACATTTCCCCTTATACCATGTGTCTACATTTTTTGTAACAAGCCTTCTGTGAGGTAACTTATTGAATACCTTCTGAAAATCCACATGCCTTACATCTACAGTATTCTCTTTATCTATTCAACCAGTCAATTCTTCAAAAAACACTTTTAAGTTTGTCAAACACAACTTGGCATTTAACAAATTTATGCTGGCAATCCTTAGTTATCCCATGTGTCTTTAAATGCACACTCATTTCATCTTAAGTTACAGGGGGATAGGGGGTGAATTTCCTGTTTTTCCGGAGTTTCCGCAACTTGTCACCAAAGTTACAGTGGTAGAATCTATGGAAATTCACCTGCATGAATTCTAAAAATTTGCCCACAACTGACATTAAACAAATGGGTCTATAGTTACTGGTTTGTGCTTCTGTCCCTTCTTGAACAGACATGTTACATTGGCTACTCTCCAATCCCATAGCACAATTTTCTTATCAAAGGTGAATTGAAAAATTATGATCTGAGTATCTGCTATCCTTTCTGAAATTCAAATTTGCTGACTTTTCTACCCAGTTCATTTGGGCCCAATCCCTTCCTATCTCATTGGACTTGCCTTTTTCCAATCCAGCACTTTATCTTTGACTCTTCATTATCCTGTTCTGCTCTTACACTGAATCTAACTCTATTGTAGTTGCTATTTCCAAATTGTTCTCCTATTAGCAGTTGTTTGTCCTACTTCATTTCCCAGAACGAAATCAAACAATGCTTCTTTTCTACTCAGACTAGAAAAATATTGATCTAGGAAGCAGCCTTGGATGCATTCTAAAAGTGTTCTCCACTTTGACCACAGCTGAAATCACTTGATATTATTGTCTGTTCTTAACATCTCTCTAACTATCCCCTGTATAAATGTCACCATTAGGTGGTCATAATGCACACTAAGAATTGTCCCATTTCCCTTCCTACTTCTTAACTCTGTGGATTCTGTCTTAACGCAGCCCCCTAGAACATCTTTACGTTCTGCACTGCGATAGAATCCTTTATTAATACTGCCATCCTATCCCCTTTTATCCAGTGTTATAACCAGAAATATTTAATTTCCCAGTCCTCTCCAAACCTAAGCTACTATATCATTCCCCTCCATAGTTACTAATGCTTCTGATTCTCCCAACTCTATTTTGAATGCTTTATGCATTCGTATACGTACCATTCAATCCTGACTTTTTTGACAGTCTTACTCTTTTTTTAATTCCTCCTCCTATTCTTTATTACTTTCCTTTTCCCCCCCTTTCCTATCCATTTGGTTCCTCTTGCTTGCCTTTCTGCTGCTTCAGCTTGTTTTTGTTCCCCTCCCCCTGCCCACAACAGTTGTTACTCTCTCAGGAAGGATATCAGTCCCAGCCCTGTGCGTGTGAAGCTTACCCACCCTGTTCAGACCACTGTTGCTCCAGAACTGGTCCCAATACACCAAGAATCTGAGCCCTTTCCTTCTGCACCATCTCTTTAGCGATGCATTTACCTTACTTATCGTGCTATTCCTAGATGGACAAGAACATGGCACCAGGAGTAATCCTGAGATTACCACCCTTCAGTTCCTGCTTTTTAATCTATGACCTACATATTCTTCTGTTTGGAACATGAGTCTTGGATTTATGAAACTTGGCTTCTCTGATGCATCCCCAACCAACCGAAGGGCTCCATTCTACATATTCAGTGTGTACTGGTTATTAACTGGCTTCTAGAAGTACAGACGTCTGGAAGTACATGTTGGTGCCAGTTATGTTGGATGGTTTCATAGATTTTGATGCTTGAGGATGTGGTACTGGAGATGATCAAAATTGCGTCAACAGTGGTCCCACTTGTTATTCAGGTACTCCAAAAAAAAAGAAACAAAAGTGTTACCATTGTATTCTGGAAACAGTAGGTAAGTTTTAGCATGTGCGAGCCAGTTACAGATTGTTGTGCCCAGATTGTAATAATCAGCTGTTTCATTAAGATTAAATCATTTCTTCCTGCAATGCAAACGTAATGGCTGCAACATTGAGAGTTACAAATGGGTCAAATGTGTTTTTTTTACAAAAATCATGATCAGGATCGCTTTGATTTTTGCAAAGTATGGTGGAAATTGATACTCGTCAAAGCTGCCTTAACCACAAGCAGTGCAAGTAAAATGAATTGATGATTAATATTAAGACATGTAGATTATGGGGGAGTAGTGGTTACACTGTATTGCCAATATTAACTCATAGACCGCCGGTTGGTGCAGGGAAATTCCTGTCTCCCAAAGCTGATCAATTTTGTACATTTTATGCTAATGCAATGTGACTGAAAACACATTAATCTTCCAGTAATAAACTTTTTCAAACACGGGGAACAGATTTAATGCTATAATATAAACCCTAGGCTACTTTTTTTTTTAAATGTGCTTAGCCCTTTTTTTATACTTTAGTCTAATTATTCTACTTTTTTTCCTTCAGTCTGCCTGCTTTCACCATCCATTTTGAAAGTGGGTACAACTTTAAAAAGATGCTTTTGGTTGCAGCTGTGTTTTAGCCAACAAGAACTTGCATTTATACAGCGCCTTTAACTCAGTAAATAGTCCCAAGGCACTTCATAGGACCGTTATCAGACAAAAGTTGACACCGAGCCACATAAGGAGATATTAGGACAGGTGAAAGAGGTGGGTTTTAAGGAGCTTCTTAAAGGATGAGAGTGAGGTGGAGAAGTTATAGGAGGAAATTCCAGGGCTTAGGGCCTAGGCAGCTGAGGGCACGGCGGCCAGTGATGGAACAATGAAAATCGGGGACGCGCAAGAGGCCAGAATTGGAGGAGAGCAGAGATCTCGGAGGGATGTAGGGCTGGACGAGGTTACAGAGATAGGGAGGGGCGAGGCCATGGAGGGATTTGAAAATAAAGATTCGGTCGAATGGTGGAGATAACGAGATTGGCGTGATTGAGTTGTGAGCTAGGTCAATCTTTGATGGATTTTTTTTCACATGACCAACAAGGCAGTGCAAAAGAGTGTACCTCCCAACTGCCCTCAAAGAAGACCATGCACAATAAACGAGTCTGATGCGCTAAGGATTGAATTGTGTCCTTATTTGTTAGCCAGCATAGATAAAATGTATATACATTTTTAAAAAGTCTGTAATTCCTATTATGCCACCGAAGACATCATAAACATGCTATAGCTCCATTTTCACACAGGTTACGACTTAATCAGGTATGTTGTATGAAGAGTTGCTGCATTTATGCTGGTATCAGTAGATGCAGAGTGATTCATCATTTCAGGAAAATCCTTCTAACTAGTTCCTTTTAATTATTTTTTTTTTAAATGACCAGAAATAGGGGAAACACCAACATTTAATCTTCCTGACTGGGAGGGAGAGCATGTTGTCCTATAATTTTGTGGTGTAGTGCTATAGTTTATTCCAAAAAGTTCCTTAAGTTGCAAGTATCAGTTTTGCTCAGTGCTAGCACTCTTGCCCCTGAGTCAGAAGGTTGTGGGTTCAAACCCCACACCAGGATTTGAGCACATAATCTGGGTTGGCATTTTGGTGCAGTACCAAGAGGGTGCTGCATTGTCAGATGCTTTCATGGCACTTTTTGAAGCAGGGTATAAGGGAGTTTCTCCAGGTATCCTGGCAAACATTTATCCCTCGACCAAAGCAGATTAACTAACCATTTACTTCATCGTTGTTTGTGGGAGTTTGCTATGTGCAGTTTGGCTGTGGTGTTCCCCTACATAACAGAGACTACACTTCAAAAGTAATTCACTGGTTATGAAGTGATATATAAATGCAAGTTCTTTCTTTCTGAATAGTAGAGTAGGGTCACATGTAAGATGAAATGTGCTTTTAGTAAATAAAGAGATGTACAGGACTTACTTTAAGGATATTAAGGAGCCATTTGCTGATTTGGTTTTATAGTGTGATGTAGTTGGATGTTGTGTTTTTCATGTTTTGGTGGGGAGGAAGCTAGGGGGAGAGGCCAAATTGCATCATTAAGAGAGAGCAGGTTAGAGGATAAATTTTGCCCTTTTCTTGCTTCCCACCATCGCCCCCAACCATTTGCTCGTGCCTCTTGTTGGCCAATACAGAGTGGCACGGTCAGAAGCCTAGGGCAGGTAGGCCACAGGAACCAAAGTGGAGAGACAAATGTTATCAAAAGGAAATGGCAATGTTCAGCGCTCAGTCAAATGCTGAATTAAATCTTATTTCCCAACTTGGTGCCCTTCTAGTACACCGTGCAGCCACACTTATTAATTTGAAGCTTAGGAAAACAGCGCTTCAATGATCAATGAGGGGACAAATCCAATGGCAGCAGTTAATAAAAGAAAACACATTTTAAATGCAAATGTGAAACATTTACATATTAAATTTTTATTGGAATTAGGGTTAAAATGAGTTATCCACCATGAATATTTGTTGAGCTGATTTGTTGCAGACCTTTTCCACGTGTAATAACTTTCATAATAAAGCCAGTGTGTGTGTGTTTATAGTAAATACTGACAAACACAGAGGTGATTATTTTACGCCTGGATTTGTTTTTTAGGTTGGTGCCCACAGCTCGTTACTACCCTCTTCGATTGCACTGTGTTCGAGCACTGACGCTACTTTCTGACTGCACCAAGACATTTATTCCAGTGATGCCTTTCCTACTAGAAGTAAGCCTGTACCTTGATCCTTGTTTAATGAGTTCATTTGCAGAAGCTACTGTGTATCATAGAATATGAATACTACCTTGATGCCATTTTTAAATGGATCTTGAAAGAGTTTTTTTTGCGAGTTGACCAAATAATAGTGCTATGGCATTCATGGAAAGAAAGGCGTTGCCTTTGTGTAACACCTCCAGCCATTCTAAAGTGCTTTACAACTTCTGAACTGCAGTCAGTGTTGTCGTGTAGGCAATGTTTGAATGTTGTTGCTCAAAGCTTCATCTCCAGTATGGGTAGATGCAATGTAACATCAGTGGCTATGTGTAATATAGCGCAGCTAGGAGTGATCACAGCAGTTAAGTGTATTGCAAGTAGCAGAATATGTTTCGGACATGAAGGGGAAATGTGTGCACGTGCTAACGACATCCTTACAATGGGCTGACCTATTTATTGAAAGAAATTGGTTGCATTTATTTCTTGGTTTATCGTGAGATGTGGCAAGGCCGCATTTATTGCCATGAGACGGTGGCGGCTGCAATGCTTATGGCGATTTGTGTTCCCACGATGCTGTTAGCTTGGGACTCTATGGCTGTGACGGCCTGCTGCACCACTGAGTTGGAGGTTGTGGGTTCTTCTGTTCCCAGGACCTCTTACGAATTTGCCTTTTACTAGTTTCCGCCAATGCCCCCTTGGTTTGACTTGTAGCAATGCCCCAGATTAACCATTTCTATTTCATTTCATATCCACTACCTCAAAAAGGTCCCATTTCATTTGTCTCCTTTCAAAGCTGAAGTTTGAATTTTTTTTGCCTTTCCTCCTTTGACGCTAGGGGCTGGGTTTTCCTTTGAACTACTGCCCATTTTTGGGTGGTTTTAGGGGCGTAAAGCTGAGGAAAATGGGGTGGTAATTTCTAACACCTCAAATCCACCCCCCAAAAAAATTGCACCTGAATTCACCTCCCAAATAACGCCATTGCCCCTCTAACATCGGCCCAGAGCCCTCCCTCGTGTATGTTAAGTGGGCTTGGGTGGACGATGCCAGCACCTTCTGCTGCATTTTCCCCAAAACGACCCTAATTAGTACTGCCGCTAACCACCTGCTCGGCAGCTGTTCTCGTCTCATTGAAACTCCTTGAGACTTCTAAGTTAAAGGCGCATATATAAATGCATATTATGGTCATTGTTATTGTCTTGAAGGCAATCCTCTCATTTGTTCCTGCTGATCGATTCTGTTAGTTTGCTGGTTATTGATGTAAGACTAATAGCCCTGTAGTTAACCTCTGTTTGTTCTGTCATTTTTTTTTAAATAAGTATCCTGTTGACTTGTTTCTATTCCACTAAGATCACACCTGTATTCATTAACTCCCTCATGATAACAGTCAGTACTTTGTTGAATTTGTTTCTAATTTCATTTAGCACCCTGGGGTATATACTGTCGTTGGGATTTATTGGGTTTGTACCTGTCTAAGATCTGTTTTCTAATGATATATTAATATCACTATTATATGTGTAGTAGAGATGGCTTTGATGATCTGATGTGACTGTGTAAAGTATAGCAATACAGAGGGGGAAAGTGTGTGCGTTGGATTTCATTACGGTTTGGTCCCAATGTGTTTTTTTTTTAAATGCTAATTGAGGCGAATGTGGGGATAGTTCAGTCCTGGCGACTTATGTGCACTCTGAACTGGGTTAAAACTGTCCAAACTAATTTCACTTCAACCTCAACCAGAGGAGGCTAGGGGGTAATTTCCACTTACGGCACGGGTGCAGATCGGCTGCCCATTATACACCTCGCCCAATTTTACTTTACATTGAGGTCCGTGAATGGTGAAATCGGGCATGCGGGGCTGTACAGCGGGCGGGCAGTGTAGAGCGGGCGGCCAAACCACAGCGGGCTGATTTCCACCCCCGTCGAAAGTGAAAATTTCCCCCTTGGCTAGATTGTGTGACCTGCATTCTGAAGGTGAAAGGAAGTTGGTCTAATGTGCTGCAGCATCCAATCGCTTGGAAAACTACCACCTTCGTCCTTTTTAATGTACCGGCTCAGTTGCGTTAAATTACACCCTGCTTTCCCAAAACAGCACTTTTTATCTCAAAGTAGAATATGACTGTTGAAGGCTTCCTTCTCGCCCGCTGGTGGAAAACTAGTGCTTGGAGATGATATCTCTTGAGCAGGAAGTGTTCCCCACCACGATATATACACATTGTAAGCAAAGCCAAGCGTAATGTCAGTTTTTGGAGTTGTTTGCACCTGCTTGCTTGCAAACATTCTGCTCTTGTTTTTTTTAAAAAAAAGGAAACGAACACTATTACGAAACTAACTATAGAGGTGTTGACATATAATCATAGAATGATACAGCACAGAAAGAGGCCATGCGGCCCATCGTGCCTGTGCTAGCATCTACAGATGCTTGTTTTTAGACCTGTGTAGAAAAATTGTTGGTCATAATTGTCTGGAAATATGATATGAATTAATTTAACTTTTTTATGCATATGTGCTAAACTACTATTTTCACTGAACCGTCAACTTCCTCTGCTCTTCCACATCACCTAAAAGTCTGTGGATTCTGGGTCGATTGAAACTCTCAAGACTGAGATGGATAGATTTTTGTTCGGTAAGGGTATCCCAGGGCCACCCTCCCAATACTACAACCCCAGGAGTGTTGCACGCTGACCTGCAACCTACTTGGAGCATCTTCCTCTGTAACTTGAGTTTAAAACAAAACGGGAGATAAAATGAACTACATGGTTGAATGAACATTTATTTGTAATCAAGGCCAGTGCAAATTTTCACATAATCATAGAATTCAAGCCTTGAACTACCACTTGCACTTCTACATTACTCAGTAATAAAAATGCAATTTGACTTATTTAATCACCATAAATCAGCATGTCTAATATGTTGTGCATTACATGGGATAAAACAGCATATACTGCAACACACTGAGTAATGCTACAGAAGATTCTCTAGTTTTTTATATATAAATATATAATTCAGATTTTTACATTAATCTTATTGTGATCATAGACACATAAAAACATAGGAACAGGAGTAGGCCATTCAGGCTCTCGAGCTTGTTCCGCCATTCAATTAGATAATGGCTGAACTGTACCTCAACTCCATTTACTCCCCTTTGTTCTCTATCCCTTGATACCCATAATTAACAAAAATCTATCAATCTCAGTCTTGAATATTTCAATCGACCCAGCATCCACAGCCTTTTGGGGGAATGAGATTCAGATTTCCACTGCCCTTTGTGTGAGAAAGTGCTTCCTGACTTCACTCCTAAGTGACCCTAGCTCTCATTTTAAGATTATGCCCTTTTGTTCTGGATTCCCCCACCAGAGGAAATATAGTTTCTCTGTATCTGTCCAATTGAACCTCTTAATCATTTTAAATACCCTGATTAGATCAGCCCTCAGTTGTCTAAACTCAAGGCAATACAAGCCAAGTTTATGCAACCTGTCCTCATAACTTAACCCTTTAGGCCTTGCTATAGTTCCGGCTGTGCCCCTTCCAAGGGCAGATATATCCTTCCTGAGGTACGGTGCCCAGAACTGAATGCAGTACTCCAGATGAGGTCTGACCAAGGCTCTGTACAACTGAAGCATCACCTCTTCACTTTTGAATGCAAATCCTCTTGAGATAAAGGCCAACATTCCATACTACCAGTGTTATTGTTCCCTTTTTCTTTTGGAAGCAATATTTTGTTGGATTCAGAAAGGGATTTAAGCCCTGGACTGCCTTCCCACTGGGTCAGGGCTAGTGTGGATAGATACAACGGACACCATTTTCCATTCGCACCTTTCTAGGTATCGAGGCTTGACTTGAATCTGTGGCTGCTGCTGCCGTGCGATTGCTAACAGGAGACAGAGCTGGCCAAGACCACAGGAAAGATGCGAGTTTAGGGGATCTGCTGTTTTTAACATCATCGGTCAGTTCAGTGTTCAGAACATGCTACGCCTTAATCAGCTACTGATGAAGAATGTGCCATGCGGTTTCATTTTGCTGCACTCGTCTGCATTAGCCCACATCCTGTTGGCCTGTGGAAGGCAGCGGCATATATTAACACCCCTTTGTCTCATACATACGTTGCCTGCCGTTCACTTATTTCCTTCCTCCGCTCAAGATGTTTACCAGTTTAATTGGCGACAGTACTGTTTTTACTTGCCACTGCAGTGTGTTTCAAGGTAACGTATTTCCGTTTGTTGTAACGCAGTGCGGTGTATCACGTTTGGTCCAGACCCACCACCCTGCACACTGAGCTTCCTCTCAGCTTCCACAGGCCGTTACCACATCCGATGCTCTCAAAATTGCTTTTTTATTTTGAGCGTGTCCGTTGCTTGAGAATCAAAAACTGCAGTCCCTGAACCCCCTTAACCTTTTACTTGTTTGTGATTGATTTTTCTTTCCTACTTGTGTTTGCATCGTGAACTGTTCTGTTTACTTTTTGTTTCAAATCATTTCAGCACCAAGTTAACTCTGCAAGCCTGCTACCTACAGATTTCTATTGTATATTCAAACAGGTTTTTCAGCAGATTGCTGGTTTGTTTCCTAGACATTTTTGCAGCACACAGACCTTGTATTTTAGCATCTGTAGAAAAGTCTAGTTATAAAACGTTTCTGCCTTTCAATGAACGTGACCGCAAACAAAGGCGGACACAGTTCTGGGATGGCGCCAGGGAGCTGGGAGGTTGGAAGGAAGGAAAGTCTCAGTTCAGAGGAGCTAGTGACTATGCATCATTAAATTTCATGCCCAGGGTTCCAGTTGGGGCAGTGAGCAATGTTTACAGGGGGTAGGGAGCAGACTCAAGCAAGCGTAAGAAAAGTCAGAGAGGGAAAACCATTTTGCCAATTGAAGCTGATTCCTCTAGAATCCTACTCTCCCATTTTTGCATCCAATTGCATTTTGTCTAATGTTTTTGTCTCTACTACCTTGCCTAGCAGATTATCTGAAAAACGTGCCACTCTTGGAATAAAGAAATTCTTATATCTGCTTTAAATTATCTTTCCACTCCTGCTTTTCGTGGCTTACTCTGAAGTAGAATTTTGAGTTTATATTATAGGAGTGACTGAGCGATCCTGCTCTCCTAGCACCAAAGCCTCACTGACATAGAAAACACGTTAAGAGTTGGGGCTGCAATTTTGTAACCCCAATTCTCGGAGCGGCATCCCCTGTGAGAACTCCTCCCCCCACTGAGAGCACTACAGCATAGAATTCCATTTAATATTTGATGTCCCTGGCGTGAACCCCCTAACTACACTATTTTAATGGGGTTGTATGGTGCATGGACCGAGTTGAGCTCAAGTCCATGATAAAAAAAAAGCAACCCTCCCCCCGCCCCTGTACATCTCATTCATTCTCCATTTTTCCTCAACTATCATTCAGCTGCCTAGGTCCCAAGCTCTGGAATTCCTTCCCTAACCCTCTCTTGTCTCTCCTCCTTTAAGACCCTCCTTAAAACCCACCTCTTTGACCAAGCATTTGGTCACCCCTCTTAATAGCTCATCCTTTGGCTCGCCGTCCATGATTTTTATCGGAATACATCTTTGCGAAGCACCTTGGAACGTTTTTCTACGTTAAAGGCAGCTCTATAAATGCAAATTGTTGTTGTTTTAAAAACGTATGGTAGCAAATGAATGCCAATGTGATATCCTGTTTAAACCAACGTGGGACTAATTACTTAAGCCACAAGTTAGTGTGTTGCACCCGACCAGCAGTAGTTTAAACCCTGCATCTTACTAGATTATGTACAAATATGTTTACAGTTTGATGGACTTGTGGGTGACATCACAGAGGAGTGGGATGCAGTCATTCAGACAGTGTACCTGCACTGTAGGTTGGTCCTTGCAGGTGTAGGAGTTTTATAGTCTGTCGCTTCCAATGTTTTGGAGACATGATGCATTGTTGCTGTGGTGGAGTGGTTGTGGTTTGCAAATTTGTTTTTTTTTGGTAAAATTAAAATTTGACTCTAATGGGGAGTTTGCAGCAACGCGAATCTGGTCATGTTGCAAGAAGTAATTTCATCGAAGTTTTTTGCGCACTGCCTTTCAAGGAACGGTTATTGTACAAAAAGCTATAGCGCTGGCTCACATTTTGTAACCATACCAGAGAAAGGAGTTGTCTTGAGCCACAAATATTTTCCTCTGCCGCTGAAGTAGTGTTGGGTTTTTGTACGCTTGTCTGTGTGAATGCCCAACTTCACATCTTAATAACCGAAAATGATCCATCGCAGGCCAGTCGCTGCTTTCTTTTTGCCTTCAATTGTACAGTCAAAGGGTCCCTGAATTCAGCTGGTCTCCTGGAGCCTGCATGCTTGCCTGAAATAGGCCATAGGTTTTTTTTGCCTTGTCCCAAGAGATAGCTTTATTAGTGATTGGGGGAGAGTAATCAGCGAGGTTGCACCTTCTGATAAGGTGAGCATAGATCGGCCTGATGGTCTTTTCTCATCATTTGTTTCATACGTTTAAATCAGAGCTGTCTGGGGGAGAATAAGAGATGAATATTTCTCCATGGAATGAAAATCAACAAACTAGCATTTATACAGGCGCCAGGAAAACGTTGCAAGGCGCTTCACAGGATCGTAATCAGACAAAAAATTGACACCGAGCCAAAGAAGGAGGCTCAAAAGCTAGGTCAAAGAGGTGAGTTTTAAGGAGCGTCTTTAAAGGAGGAGAGAGGTGGGGAGGATTAGGGAGGGAATTCCAGAGCTTCGGGCCTAGGCAGCTGAAGGCACGGCCGCCAATGGTAGGGCGATGGACGTGGGAGGTTCACAAGAGGTCAGAGTTGGAAAAATGCAGAGTTCTTGGAGGATTTTCGGACTGGAGGAGGTTGCCGAGATAGGGAGGAATGAGACCATGGAGAGATTTGAAGAAAAATCGAGTAGACAGATCAACCTGTACACACATAGTGGAGTTTTTAAAAATTTAATGCACATTGAAGGCTTTTCCAAATCAAACTTATTAAGATTCCATTTGCATCTTTGCCCTCTTTATCCCCTCCCTTCCAGGCCAAACACCTCCTTGGTTGAAACACATGAGATGGGCTGGCTTGTTCCCAAAGCCATTGCTGCTCTTGGACAGCTGCCAGGTAGCACTCAACAGTAATCTGGTGGAGAAAAAAAGAACATTTATACACAGTGCCTCATTAACTCTTTTAAAATATCCCAAAGTACGTCACATGGAATTAATTATATTGTGCAGTTATTGTTGGATGGGTAAATGTGGCAGCCATTTTACACACAGTAAATGTCCCACAGTTGTCAAGGAGGTGAGCAACCATTTAATCTGTTTTCTGGTGGTGGGCTTTGAGGGAGAAATGTTGACCAGGACATTTCCTTGCTTCTCTTCGAATAACACCATTGGACCTTTAACAACCACCTGAATAGACAGACAAGGGCCTCAGTTAAATATCACGTTCGAAGGATGCTGCCTCCAATGATGCAGTTCTCCCTCACTACTGTGCTGAGTGTCAACCTTACATTATGTGCTCAAGTTCTGGAGAGTCCATTCCTTTGTTTAGTTCTTCAGGGAGACACTAAAGCAGAATGGCTGAGATGAAAGATGCAGCAGAATAGGGGATACACCTTGTATGTGCCAACACTTGCTGATGGCACACTTAGTGCCTGAAAATTTCACTGTTTAACAATTCAAAAAATAGTTTCTGTTTATGATGTTCTGTTAGCTTCCCATCCCTTTTTGTTGGGGGCTTCCCTCTTTCCTGATCCACGTTCCCTGCGTTATTGATGCACCCGGCAGTAATTGCTGGATTGTCTGTTGGGAACAACAGAACTCCACAGCTCTGCAGGTGGTTGGTGATGAAGAGCGATTGGCCATTTGGCCTAGCTGCTGCAAAACGCGAGGGACGTGTGGTATCAGAGGAGTGTAGGGAAATATTACCCACATTCTGGTATTTTAATGGATGGCTTTTTTGGTTCACTTTTTCCTGAAACAGAAGGCCATGTGATAAAATGTTTAAAATTGCTTTAAATACTTGTCGTAGTTGTATTTTGTTGCTTTATTTGAAAAACTATGAAGCATATGGGGGAAATCAATAAGAATAGAGGGAGCAAACAAATTAAATTCTATTTTTTTTTCCCCACTTTTTTTTCTTGTGAACTCTTCTTAATCACTTATATATTCTTTAAAATTCCCCCAGCTCCACATAATTTTCCTTCACCCGTTAACAAAAGCCAGCTGCAGGCCTCTCTGGGTTGTGTTCTCTGCCAGCATTCCTTTCATGGCAATATGACCACAGTTTTCTGGATCCAGACGAGCTCACTCAGGATCCAAACCCGAGACTGAAGCCATTGTCTTTGGTCCCCGCCCCAAACTTCATTCCCAAGCCACCGATTCCATCCCTCTCCCTGGCCTCTGTCCGAGGCCGAACCAGACCGTTCGCAACTGTGACGCCCTATTTGACCCCGAGACGAGTGTCCAACCACATATCCGCTCCATCACCAAGACCGCCTACTTCCATCTCCGTAACATCGCCCATCTCCGCCCCTGCCTCAGCTCGCATAAATACCGTGGCTACAAGAGCAGGTCAGAGGTTGCGTATTCTGTGGCGAGTGACTCACCTCCTGACTCCCCAAAACCTTTCCATCATCTACAAAGCACATGCCAGGAGTGTGATGGAATACTCTCCACTCGCCTGGATGAGTGCAGCTCCGAAAACGCTGGAAGCTCAACACCATCCAGGACAAAGCAGCCCGCGTGATTGGCACCTCATCCACCACCCTAAACGTTCACTCCCTCCACCATCAGTGCATCATGGCTGCAGTGTGTACCATCCACAGGATGCACTGCAGCAACTCACCAAAGCTTCTTCGACAGCACCTCCCAAACCCACAACCTCTACCACCTACAAGGACATGGGCAGCAGGCACATGGGAACAACACCACCTGCACGTTCCCCTCCAAGTCACACACCATCCTGACTTGGAAATATATCGCCGTTCCTTCATCGTCGCTGGGTCAAAATCCTGGAACTCCCTTCCTAACAGCACTGTGGGAGAACCTTCACCAGACGGACTGCAGCGATTCAAGAAGGCAGCTCACCACCACCTTCTCAAGGGCAATTAGGGATGGACAATAAATGCCGGCCTCGCCAGTGACACCCACATCCCACAAATGAATAAGAAAGATCTGCTGCTAAAACCCCCATCCATGCCTTTGTTACCTCTAGACTCAGCTATTCCAATGCTCTCCTGGCTGGCCTCCCATCTTCCACCCTCCATGAACTTGAGCTCATCCAAAGCTCTGCTGCCCGTATCCTAACTCGCACCAAGTCTCATTCTCCCATCACCCCTGTGCTCACTGACCTACCGTGGCTCTGGGAACGCCTCGATTTTAAAATTCTCATCCTTTGTTTTCAACTGCCTCCATGACGTCGCCCCTCCCTATCTTTGTAACCTCCTCCAGCCCTACAACCCTCTGAGATCTCTGCACTCCTCCATTTCTTGTCTCTTGCGCATCCCCGATTTTAATCACTCCACCATGGGATGAACAATAAATGCCTTTAGCTGCCTAGTCCCTAAGCTCTGGAATTCCCTCCCTAAACCCCTCCACCTCTCTATCTCTCTCTCCTCCTTTAAGATGCTCCTTAAAACTTATCTTTTTGACCAAGCTTTTGATCACTTGTCCTAATATCTCCTTATGTGGCTCATGTCAAATTTTGTTTGATCACGCTCCTGTGAGGCACCTTGGGACGTTTTACTATGTTAAAGGCGCTATATAAATGCAAGTTGTTGTTCCATGCAAATGCAGAAAGAGACTGTCCCCCAGGACCTCTGATCCCTTACCAAGCAAAGGACACCATTGGGTTTGAGAACCCTGGTTCGTGGTGAATTTAGTCAGACTTGCCAGTGGGCTAATATTGCCACTGATGCTGCTTTGCAGAGATTATAATCAGGGATTATAGCCTTTGTTTCAAGGAACTGCTTTGCAATTTCACAAAAAAGAAAGACTTGCATTTATATAGTGCCTTACAGCCAATGAAGAACTTTTTTGAAGTGTAGGAAACGCTGCAGTCAATTTGTGCACAGCAAGGTACCACAAACAGCAATATGATCCCCAAATAGTCTGTTTTAGTGATGTTGGTTGAGGGATAAATATTGACCAGGGCACTGGGGAGAACTCCCAGGTTCTTCTTCGAAATAGTGCCATGGGATCTTTTGCGTCCACCTGAGGGCAGACAGGGCCTCGGTTTAACGCCTCATCCGAAAGTCAGTACCTCCGACAGTGCAGCACTCCCCCAGTACTGCATTGGAGTGTCAGCCTAGATTATGTGCTCAGGTCCCTGGAGTGCGACTTGAACCCACATCTTCTGACTCATAGGCGAGAGTGCTACCAACTGAGCCACAGCTGACTAAGAACATGGTGTTCTCTGTCACAATTGGGGTGTGGACTTTTTTTTGCTCCATTAGCAACTACAGGAAAATATATCTCTTTGCGATTGCTTCCTTTGGCCCAGTTTCCAAATGATATTGAAGCTACTGATGCGGCACCACATAGCTTAAAAAAAGGAGCAGGTTTCATGCTTTACAATCCTGAAAAGTCACTGAGGGGTGCAGCTAAACCTGTGAAACATGAAGAAATCCATAAAAACTAAAAAGATGCTTGCTCTGCCTACTGTTCTTTCAGGCAGTGTGCTATACGACTGACCGGGTGCCATCAATCTTTAAGATGTATCCAACCAACTACTCATCCAGGAATGCCAAAAAAATTAACAAGGGGCAATTAAAGACTACTAGTTTCTTACATTGCAACAGTGACTACACTTAAAACAAGAGTATATTGGCTGTAAAGCACTTTGGAACTCCTGAGGTCGTGAACGGTGCTGTAAGTTCTTTTTCTCTCTCTTTTTTCTTCTCTCTCTCCCCCTCTTTTTCTCTTTCTCTCTCGTTCGTTCTCTCCTCTGCGCTCCCCTCCCCCTCCCTCTCCCAGAGCCCTGTCTCCTCTGCATGGAATTTTCACAAACTATTCAGTGATAGCTGCACACATGCATTGGGCAGCCTCTGTGCCCCTCTATCAACGACTGGCTCGTCAGGACTGGTTTCGCGGAGACAAGCAACTGCTGGTGCCGTGATGTGCAGCTGCTGATGTGTAATGGCGCTGGCTGTTTATGGAGTTGGGTGTTCTTAAAGTTGTGCTAACTTGAGATAAACAACCAAAGAAAAAAATGTTCTGTGCTGTTTTTCTTAGTAGTGGCGAGGCTTGTAATCTGGTACAACCTGGGTATGGATTTTACACTGAATGGTTGGTTTAGACGTGTAGTCTGGCTGGTGGTTGGTTTGACTTTTGCTTTGTCAAATTGTAGTTGAGACCAGTGATTGGAAAAAAGCAAGCTGGTCTCGGGCTTGTAGGTTCTTTACTGGGCAAAGCTTTTGTGGACTGTTGTTACTTTTTTGAGTACTTAACTGGACTTTTTTTTGAGGCAAGTTGTAGTGGTCAGGTGATGGACATGCTCAGTGTGTCACTTCCCTTCCTGAGATAACCACTGCTTTGCCTCGGCCGCCTCTTTCTCCCTGGCGCTGGCACCTCTTCCCTCTTTTGGGTTTTTACTTCCCTTTGAAGTAACCACTTCCCTCTCTGAAGTTGTGCAGCTACCCTAGCCAAGGTCATTGTCGTCCTCCTGTAAAACACAATCGGTGTCAAATCTCTCATCCCACAGCAGCTGCTGTGGACTTGCTGGTTTTCAAGAGTTCTACATGTGGAACGGCTGTGCTAGTTGAAAATTTTATATTCCTGTAAAAAGAAATGTTTTAACCTGACTGTTTGTCAAAAAGCTAATTTTCTTTGCTTGGTCATGCACCAGAAGGATAGTACATCAGATGAGTAGAATCAATTGGTCCCTGTTGGACCAGACTGATATGTTCCACTGCATCCCCATTCTCTCAACCTGTCTAAGCCCAATGACCTCACTAATCTCAGTGGCTGTATTGTTGGGTCAGTGCCCTCTGGGTATAATAAGAGTTTGACCTCCTGACATTTGTATGAAGCCTCACTTTCAACTGTTGTTATAAAGTCGAAGCAGTGGCCTTCAGTGTTTCGAGATCATGTGATTATTTCAAAACTAACCTCTTGCTGCATAACTAATAAAGTACAGATAGATGACTTCCTCCAGAGAACACAATCCAGGATTATGATAAATGGCCATTCATCTCATTATTGCAGCATCTGCGCAGAGTTCCCCTGGGGAAGTGTGCTCAGCCTTGCTCTGTTCCTAGTTTTTTCCAGCAACCTGGTGGAGTCATCATAGGCTTTAACTTTTTGCTTTAAACTTGCTTGTTAACTCCCTAATTACTGTTGGCACATGTGGACAGAATATGAGAATGGACTGAAATAGTGTATGATCTTCAGTCCTGAGATAATGGTCAATGACCCTTGTTGTGAAAGCTTGGCTATAACATTGACTGTCCACACCTTCCCTTGATGGGTACCAAACTACAAGTCTCAAGTTCCTCAATTTGGTAATTGCATTTGAGCAGGAAATACTGGCAGAATGGCAACTCTGAAGAAAGCTCAGCCCTACTTGTCACAGATGCCAGCATTCATATTCTATCATTCTGATGTCTGTCAGTGATGGAATATTTTAGCCATGTTTTATAGGTTGCCAAGAAAAGCAGTGTTCAGTTGTCCAAAGTCATTAAGAATGGCAGATTGGAAGAAGATGACCAACTCCAACTCAGAGCCTTGGTTTCTACAGGCTGTTAATACTCTAAGGTTATGACCAGAGCAGTACCACAAGTGTAACCAGCACTTAAGACAGACCTCTATGTTGATGCTGCAGCTGTCAGTGAAGCCGATAACCCCATTTCTGCCAGTGGATCTTTCTCATAGTTAAGTGTCAGATGCCCTGCCAGATTTCTGGAGTATTCATTAGGTCATGGCTAGGCTCTGGGTTTCCCCATTGACTCTTCAGTATAAATTAGGATCATAGAAAGGTTACAGCGCAGAAGGAGGCCATTTGGCTTATCGAGTCCATGCCGGCTCTATGCAAGAGCAGTCCAGCTATTCCCACTCCCCCGCCCTATCCCCGTAGCCCTGCAAATTTTTTCCTTTCAAGTACTTATCCAATTCCCTTTTGAAAGCCACGAATGACTCTGCTTCCACTGTCCCCTCTGGCAGTGCATTCCAGATCCTAACTACTCGCTGTGTTTTTAAAAAAAAGGTTTTCCTCATGGCACCTTTGGTTCTTTTGTCAATCACCTTAAATCTATGTGCTCTGGTTCTTGACCCTTCTGCCAATGGGAACAGTCTCTCTATCTAATCTGTCTCGACCCTTCATGATTTTGAATACCTCTATCAAATCTCCTCTCAACCTTCTTTGCTCCAAGGAGAACAACCCCAGCTTCTCCAGTCTATCCACATAACTAAAGTCCCTCATCCCTGGAATCATTCTAGTAAATCTCTTCTGCACCTCTTCTAAGGACTTCACATCCTTCCTAAAATGCAGTGCCCAGAACTGGACACAATACTCCAGTTGTGGCCGAACCAGTGTTTTATAAAGGTTCATCATGACTTTCTTGCTTTTGTACTCTATGCCTCTATTTATAAAGCCCAGGATCCCATATGCTTTTTAACCACTTTCTCAACCTGCCCTGCCACCTTCAACGATTTATGTACCTATACCCCCAGATCTCTCTGTTCCTGTACCCCTTTTAAAATTGTGCCCTTTAGTTTATATTGCTTCTCGTCATTCTTCCTCCCGAAAAGTATCACTTCGCATTTTTCTGCGTAAAATTTAATCAGCCACGTGTCCGCCCATTCCACCAGCCTGTCTATATCTTCCTCAAGTCTATTGCTATCCTCCTCACTGTTCACTACACTTCCAAGTTTTGTATGATCTGCAAATTTTGAAATTGTGCCCTGTACACCCATGTCCAAGTCATTAATTTATATCAGGAAAAGCTGTGGTCCTAGTACCGACCCCTGGGGAACACCACTGTACACCTCCCTCCAGTCCGAGAAACAACCGTTCGCCACTACTCTCTGTTTCCTGTTACTTAGCCAATTCTGTATCCATGCAGCTATTGCCCCTTTTATTCCATGGACTTCAATCTTGATGACAAGCCTATTATCAAAAGCCTTTTGAAAGTCCAGATACACCACATCAACTGCATTGCCCTCATCGACCCTCTCTGTTACCTCATCAAAAAGCTCTTATCAAGTTAGTTAAACATGATTTGCCTTTAACAAATCCATGCTGGCTTTCCCTAATCAATCCACACTTGTCCAAGTGACTGCTAATTCTGTCCCGGATTATCATTTCTAAAAGTTTCCCCACCACTGAGGTTAAACAGACTGGCCTGTAGTTGCTGGATTTATCCTTGCACCCTTTTTTGAACAAGGGTGTAACATTTGCAATTCACCATCCTCTGGCACCACCCCCATTTCTAAGGATGTTTGGAAGATTATGGCCAGTACCTCCACAATTTCCACCCGTACTTCCCTTAGCAACCTAGTATGCATCATCCGGACCGGGTGACTTACCTACTGTAAGAACAGCTAGCCTTTCCAGTACCTCCTCTTTATCAATTTTTAGCCAATCCAGTATCTCAACTACATCTTCCTTTACAGAGACACTGGCAGTATCTTCTTCCTTGGTAAAGACAGATGCAGAGTACTCATTTAGTATCTCAGCCATCCCCTCTGCCTCCATGAGTAGATCTCCTTCTGGTCCCTAATCAGTCCCACCCTGCCTCTTACTACCCGTTCACTGTTTACATGCCTACTGAAGACTTTTGGATTCCCTTTTATGTTGGCCGCCAGTCTATTCTCATACTGTCTCTTTGCCCCTCATTTCTTTTTTCACTTTCCCTCTGAACTTTCTGTATTCAGCCTGGTTCTCACTTGTGTTATCAGCCTGACATCTGTCATATGCCCCTTTTTTCTGCATCATCTTACTCTCTATCTCTCCAGGCTTTTCTGCACTCTGAGCCAGCAGTAAGTGAAGTTTTGAAAGCCACCCGTTGTGAATGCATTTGCTACCGGCTACAACCTGTTATATTACCTAAGGTCCGAAAAAGTTAAATTCTTTCAAGCGTGTTGTTCTTGAGTGAAATCACAAAAAACACTTAGAACGGAGCAGTCGCTGTGCTTTTTCATATCTGCATGCCAAGCAAAATAAATATCTCTCCACCTTTCTGACTAGACTCCTGTTTGTTTTCTGATTCATTGTTTTTCGCAGTAGAAACAATCCTATACTGGGGGATGGGATTCAGCTGTTTTACTGTTTCTACTATATAAATAAAACAACCTAGCAGACAAGAGGTTTGAGGTGGGGGTGGGGGTGGGGGTGGTGAATGGGAATTGGGCTCCCAAGGTTTTTTGTTGGGGGGTGGTGAATGGAGGGGAATGGGAATTAGTGCTCCCAAGATTTTGGGGGGGATTGGAAGTTAGTGTTCCCAGGTTGGGGGGAATGGGAATTAGTGTTCCCGAGGTGGGGGGGAATGGGAATTAGTGTTCCCAGGTTGGGGGGAATGGGAATTAGTGTTCCCAGGTTGGGGGGAAATGGGAATTAGTGCTCCCAGGTTTGGGTGGAATGGGAATTAGTGCTCCTGAGGTTTGTGGTGGGGGGGGGGGGGTGGGGGAAGAGAATTAGTGCTTCTGAGGTTTGGGGGGGAATGGGAATTAGTGCTCCTGAGGTTTGGGGGGGGAATGGGAATTAGTGCTCCTGAGGTTTGGGGGGGAATGGGAATTAGTGCTCCTGAGGTTTGGGGGGGGAATGGGAATTAGTGCTCCCTAGGTTTGGAGGGGGAATGGGAATTAGTGCTCCCAAGGTTGGGGGTGAATGTGAATTAGTACTCCTGAGATTTGGGGTGGGGGGAATGTGAATTAGTACTCCTGAGGTTTGGGGGGGGAATGGGAATTAGTGCTCCCGAGGTGGGGGGGGAATGGGAATTAGTGCTCCCGAGGTGGGGGGGGGGAATGGAAATTAATGCTCTTGAGGTGGGAGATGGGGGGAATGGGAATTAGTGCTCCCTTTCGGGTGCCATTACAGTTCACTGCTTCAGTCAGCCAGGGAAACATCGGGCCAGAAGCGTGTTAAATTACAAACATGTATAATTAAGCCATTACTGCAGCCTCCTGTAAATGCCTGTTGAGAATATACACAAGTACTATATCAGTGTACAATTTCTCTCCTGAAACATTTTTTTTGTTTAAAAATTTTAAATGAAAATAAATTGCATATACCTGTACCGTTAATCAGCCCCCAAAGCAAAAGGTTAGGATTTTTGGAAATATTTTAAAGCAAGTAATTTAATTTAAGGTTTTTACTACAAGAAAGGTTTAATTTTCTTTTGTAGTTCTGAGTTTAACTGGAAGAAAAATCCCTACATACACTGACAGAAAGATATTGTAGGGAAATGTGTATCGCAATCTTGTCTCCATGACCAGGCCGCCTTGTTTTTGTTTGGTCGGGGTTGTGTTGACTTCTACATTTTAAGTCATTGTGTTTCAATTCATGACCTGGCTAAGAAATTGATGGAACTGTTCCCAAGTGTAGTAAGTAGATTGGAATGACATGCAATTTACACCCAAACTCAGCCTGCAGCATTTGATTGGGAAGCAAGCATTGTAATTGGCAGGTTATTGGCTCACTCTCGGCAATTGCAGTCAATCTACTGTATTTGATCTAAAATTAATCTCCCCACTTTGAGGGTGATCTAAACCCTATACTTATCCCCTCCCCAGAGGGTTGATCATTGTGGTAGGGGTATAACCCTTTGTGTCTCATGAGAGTTGCCTAAAGGAGCTTCCTGCTTTAGCTGCCGCACCTGGTGCTCTCCACTTGAGCCCTTGGCACTTTGTACTTGGGGTTTACATTCGCCAAAGTATATATTTTTAAAAATTTCTTTAAGTAGATTATTGTCTTTGGCAGTGGCTGTGCTAATGTGAAGGATTGCTTGGGTCATTATCTGGCTCCAGTGTTAACAATGGGAAACTGGAGACGATTTCATTACTGTGCTGCTGTCAGCCCGTGTCTCCATGTTACGTTTCCAGTTAGTGAGCCTGCAGATGGCATAACCATTTGGAAGCCCCCAGGGTGCAACACATGAGGGTGGTGTGGGACACGGGTTTGCTCCTGCAGTCGCCCACTCTGCTGAGTTTCTAAACCTCAGTTGCTGAAGCTTCCCCCGCTGAGAGCAAGGGACAACCTGGAGAGTCTTTCCAGGTCCTGCTGATGCACCCTCCAACAGTGCTCGAGGCCTGACAGGTTGGTACATGAATCGAGGACACTAGAGACTGGGAAGAAAATAAGAGGGAGCTTTGGCCATGAATTTGATTTTCATCGCACTTGAAGGTTAACTTGACCTTAGACTTGTGTTGGTTTCTCTCCATCACACTTCATTTAATAGAATTAGTTTAAAGCTGCAGAGTTGAAGACATTTCCACCATCTCTTTGGAAATAGGATTTAGCAACCTTGAAGACCTCTGTTATAATGCAGGCTTTTTTCAACATTTGGGGTAGATTTTCACCTTGTTACCCGGGTGTAAAACTGGTGTTGCGGATTGTCCACCGGTTATAGATATTGCCCGATTCTCATTTCCATTGATTTCACATCTGGTTGGGAAGCTGACAATCTACCCCTTTGCCTTCTGCAGATGGCCCAGCGTGAATTCCTGTAAGTGGGCCTCTTCTCTTATGAATGGCAATCTGCCTTTTATTCTCTGCTGTACTGAGCTAGTGAAATAGAGGGCTAACATTGAGTCCTGACTGCTGTAAATTGTTTCCTGGATTTCACATAGGATGCCCACTGCATCTCCTTGAAGGCAGAAAATATCACCTCGCCAGCCACTTTGTATTGGGTAAATCTACAGATGAGATTCATTTCCAAATGGTTGATTGACCAGAAAAAACAGAATACTATACCATAATGGTAATTTATGATATGTTTACTTGAAATGACTGTTTGTTTGTTTAAAAGAGTGTGTTGTTCTCCCAGCTCTCTGGCAAATTCTTGACATGATGGTCTTTTGCTGTACGACATAATTAGCCGTCTGCGGAGTTTGATGCTCACCAAGCATGCATTGGATAATGCCAGCACTGCTGAGCGTTGAACGGTCACCATGTTTTATGGATTTCATTTGTTTTTGAAGATTGTAAAGCAAACACATCTTAGCAGTTTAACATTGGATGTTGGCTGGGGACCTCTTTGCCTGCCACCTGCAGTTTTCATGCATCTCCACTACGCTGATTTAGCACATGAGAGCAATCGGAAATTACATTTTAGAATACCATTATACTGTACGATATTCCTGACTCTCAACAAATTCCCTGCAAACAAGGTTCTGATGGGATGCAAAATTTCACATCCTAAAGACAATTCATTATCTTTCAAAGAGAGTCAACTAATTACATGAATTCAGAAGTGTTTGGGCCCATTTGAAGTACAGAAACCCATTTGTACCCTGCTGCTGGTTTTAAGTTTTTTTAAAAATAAACTAGCAAGGATTTCCCAATTCGTGATGCCCTCTGCCTGAATATCGTCACATGGTTCAACTACAAAAAGTCCTTTCTGTAGGTAATGAGAAACTTGTAACTGAGCTTACTAGACTGTATAGTAGGCAGTCATCTGGGAGTTGGGCTACTGATCCATAAAAATGTAATATAGCTTATTAGCTAAGGCAATTCTGTACAGTGCAGATATGTCTCAGCGATTCTGTGAAACTGAGCAACTGGCTGATTTGACAAAGGGCTGGTATAAAGGTGACCAGGGACTTTATATACTTGCCATAGAGGGAGTGCAGCGAAGGTTCACCAGACTGATTCCTGGGATGGCAGGACTGTTGTATGAGGAGAGATTGGGTCGACTAGGCCTGTATTTGCTAGAGTTTCGAAGAATGAGAGGAGATCTCATTGAAACGTATAAAATTCTGACAGGGCTAGACAGACTGGATGGAGGGAGGATGTTTCCCCTAACTTGGGGGGGTCCAGAACGAGGGGTCACAGTCTCAGGATTACAAAGTAGGACATTTAGGACTGAGATGCGGAGAAATTTCTTCACTCAGATGGTGGTGAACCTGTGGAATTCTCTACCACAGAAGGCTGTGGAGGCCAAGTCACTGAATATATTTAAGAAGGAGCTAGATAGATTTCTAGACACAGAAGGCATCAAGGAGTATGGGGAGAGAGTGAGAATATGGATTGAGATAGAGGATCAGCCATGATCATATTGAATGGCGGAGCAGGCTCGAAGGGCCGAATGGCCTACTCCTGCTCTGTTTCTGTTTTTCTATTGCAGGGAAACAATTCTTGTCCTTTGATAAACTCTCGAAGAAGCACGGTTTGGTGAGTCAGTTTTCATAAATCTGATATGTACACTTCTATAGACAGTCAGGTTCCTAGAGAATGATTTGAGATCCAAAGTCCTATCTAGTTGTTGGCACTTTGATGATCAAATGGATAATGTGTCATCAGGAGTCAAAGATTACAATTGATGCTAATAGATATGTGTGTTTAAGAGGCTGTACTGGAGTTGTGAATCTGGTAAGGATTCTGCCGTATCCATGAATGCACCAAATCCTGACTATAAATATTTCATTGAAGCTTACAATGTCCATGTTGGCTGAACTGGCACAGATCCCAACACCAGACTGTGCAAGATAATTTTGTGCTCTGGATAGACGTGACGACTACCTTCAGGAACATAGAAAATGCTGGAAATACTCAACGGGTCAGGCGGCATCTGTGGAGGGAGAAACAGTTAATGTTTCAGGACAAGGACCTCATCGACCTGAAATGTTAACCCTGTTTCTCTCTCCACAGATGCACTCCACCTGAGCGTTTCCAGCATTTTCTGTTTTTATTTCAGATTTCCCGCATCCGCAGTATTTTTGCTTTTACTTTCAATTACAGATAGCTAGAGGACATGCTAATAATTCATGACTTTGCAGATCTTGTATTCAATGCAAGAGAGGCTGAAAGGGGAGATCATAACAGGAGCGGATTGATTGAATTGTGCAGTACGGCTGCCAGATTTAAGGTCCGAGCACAAGTTGCAGCAGGATAAGGAGAGACGTTTACCGGGTAACTCTCTACTAAACCAGCCTACATTTCACTCCTAACACGGACAGTAGCTCTGACTATGTATCATGGAGTAATGTAAATCCATAATCTTACTGATGGATCTTGTACCAGGGAGAAATAACCTGTGGTAGATCAGTGCTGGCACACTTGATTTACTTGCTTGCCTGCTTAGGGGGTAGAGTTTCGGTTTTGGGCGCAATCAGGATATTGCGCCCGAAATTGCGCTGGTTAAGTTACAGTTCAAGTTTCCGCTAAAATGCATTTGTATAATAACAAATGTAAAATCTTCCATGAACCAGTGAAATTGGGCAGCTTAATTGGACATAATTGTTTATTTTTTTTCTTTGCGTTAAAAATATTCAATGATACATTTAGGAATGGTAACCTGGCATAGTTTTATTAATGCAGCTGAAAATGGGTTTATCACTAAAAATAAGCATTATTAATAAGTGTCCAGTCCTTCACCTGTGATTAACCTGATTTTAAATCGCTGAAAATGACTTTTTAAAAAAAACTATACTGAACCATTTACTAGTTTCATTGGTGTACACTAGTCAGTTTCTTAGTAAATTAAATATTTTTTGATATGTAAAAATTTTTAAAACGTGCCTACTAGCGTCTGTGCGCCTGAGAAAGTGAGCGCAATTTGAAGAGACTTCCCGAACCAGCGCAATCGGTGGAATCTCGCGATTTTGATCTGGGGGCGTGGCCAGTTTTGTGGGTGGGACCTGTTCTGGGCGAAATTAATCTTAAACCAGCGTAAAAGATCACGGAAAATTCCCCGATTATTTTGCGCTGGTTCGGTCGATGGCGCTGGAATCTGGGCACAAAACAAGCGGAAACTGCACCCCTAGATATTTTCAGAATGGCCCGTATTCTATGTGTGCGGTTCTCTTTAGCCAATGCGTACAGTGAAATAAATGCTTCAGTAGGTTGTAAATGAATATCATTACAGAGCGACATTTGTTGCATTTTTTTACAGCTGGTGTTGAGTCTTGTAGTGTGGCAAAGCAGCTGAAACTGTATTTTTGTTATGTTACAGTTCAGTACGTTACAGATAAATGCCTAAGCTTTCTATTTTTGGTAGGTAACTTTTATTTCTGTTCCCCCCCCCCCCCCCCCCCTCCCATTTTACATTTATTTCCCTTTTTAAAATGGACATTTGTACAATTTTTGTTGCTTCTTATGGGGGTGGAAGGTACCCTAACCTCTCCACTGCCTTCCGATAACACAGACAAGATTTGCAAACTGCTCTGGAGAATCTGGGTGTAAACCCACATGCTACCTCTTCGTGGCACTGTACCACTTGCCTGAGCTGTGCAAGATACATGGTCTGGCTCACCGTCCCTCTCCGGCTGTTTACTGCTTTGCTCTGCTTTAACTTCTGAATTGAATGGCCCTCAAAAATTTGATGGTAGCTTCCATTTTACCTTTGGCAAAATCCCTTTTTCCCCCTCATCACTACATGCTGTATAATTACTCAAAAGACTAATATAAACAGGTATGGGGAGAACGCATGAAAATGGGTCTATGTAAAAGCGCTTCCACGTAGGGTCCGAAATTCATCATGAGCATAAAGAACCCAGTGGCCTCCTCCTGTGCTAGAGGTCCTAAGCCCCTCAGTAAAATTTGGTTTGAATGCAATTGCAGCAATGGGTCGAGGTTCATGTGCATGGCCACCTTCGTCCATCCACCCTCCAGGTACAAATGCATAGCCTGTCAACAGAATGAGCAAAATCACTGGAACAGATACTCCTCTTGAGGCTGGTTGTAAGCAGGTCTCCCCCCCCCCCCCCCCTCCCCCCCCCCACCACTCCCTCACCCCACAACCCTTGCTGGATTTTAATTTTCTTTTGAATTCCCAGTTTAGTTAAGGCACCAGGAAAAACTTTTTTCACCATTTAATTTGGTCTCCCAGCAGAGGATGGAGAAAGTCACGGCAAACACATATAGATTATGGAACGGTTCCTGCAGATTGGAGGGTGGCAAATGTAACCCCACTATTTAAAAAAGGAGGGAGAGAGAAAACAGGGAACTGCAGACCGGTTAGCCTAATATCAGTAGTAGGGGAAATGTTAGAGTCTATTATAAAGGATGAGCTAACAGGACACTTAGAAAATATCAACGGAATTAGACAGAGTCAACGTGGATTTATGAAAGGAAAATCATGTTTGATAAACCTACTGGAGTTTTTTGAGGATGTAACTGGTAGAATAGATAAGGGAGAACCAGTGGATGTGGTTTATTTGGATTTTCAGAAGGCCTTTGATGAAGTCCCACATAAGAGGTTAGTGTGCAAAATTAAAGCACATGGGATTGGGAGTAATATACTGGCATGGATTGAAAATTGGTTAGCAGACAGGAAACAGTAGAAATAAATGGGTCTTTTTTGGGGTGGCAGGCAGTGACTAGTGGGGTACGCAGGGATCAGTGCTTGGGCCCCAGCTATTCACAATATATATCAATGATTTGGATGAGGGAACCAAATGTAATATTTCCAAGTTTGCTGACGACACAAAAGTAGGTGGGATCGTGAGTTGTGAGGAGGATGCAAAGAGGCTTCAAGACAATTTAGACAAGTTGAGTGAGTGGGTAAACACATGGCAGATGAAGTATAATGTGGATAAATGTGAAGTTATCCACTCCAGAAGGAAAAACAGAAAGGCAGAGTATTATTTAAATGGTGATAGATTGGGAAATGTTGATGTACAAAGGGATCTGCATGTCCTTGTTCACCAGTCACTGAAAGCAAACATGCAGGTGCAGCAAGCAGTTAGGAAGGCAAATGGTGTGATGGCCTTCATTGCAAGAGGATTTGAGTACAGGAGCAAGGATGTCTTACTGCAGTTATACAGGGCCTTGGTGAGACCACACCTGGAGTATTGTGTGCAGTTTTGGTCTCCTTACCTCAAACGATTTACTTGCCATAGAGGGAATGCAGCGAAGTTCACCAGACTGATTCCTGGGATGGCAGGACTGTCATATGAGGAGAGATTGGGTCGACTCGGCCTGTATTCACTCGAGTTTAGAAGAATGAGAGGGGACCTCATTGAAACATATAAAATTCTGACAGGACTAGACAGACTGGATGCAGGGAGGATGTTTCCTCTGGCTGAGGGCTCCAGAACGAGGGGTCACAGTCTCAGGATACGGGGTAGGACATTTAGGACTGAGATGAGGAGAAATTTCTTCACTCAGATGGTGGTGAACCTGTGGAATTCTCTACCACAGAAGGCTGAATATATTTAAGAAGGATAGATTTCTAGACACAAAAGGCATCAAGGGGTATGGGGAGAGAGCGGGAAAATGGTATTGAGATAGAGGATCAGCCATGATCATATTGAATGGTGGTACAGGCTCGAAGGGCCGAATGGCCTACTCCTGCTCCTATTTTCTATGTTTCTTTGTCTATGTTTCTATGATCAGGGTTAAGGTTCAGTCACAACTTAGATGATCTTGGACACAGGCTACTTTTGTAGGTAACTTTTCAGAAGAAAAGCTGCTGGGACACGAACTCAACTGGCCTGTGTCACATCTCCAAATTCTGCACATTTTGCTCTGTCCAGTGGCCTGCCCTTAAGCTAAGACAATTCACCGGCCAATAGCCTTGTCTTTCAGATGCACAATGTTGTTGTTTGCCCCAGACCACTCCTACATCTTCGAGACTGCTCGTGTTCTGAACTCATACTTTAGGAGTGGTTGGAATAAAAGGTGCTGATTTGTTTTGGTGCTTTGTCTGTGTGTTTTGGATCAAAAGATTTAAGTTTCATTGGTTATCCAGTAATCTTATGAGGAAAATAAAACTTGGGAGAGTTAAGACTAAAATATTTATACTTTGATTCTCCCTGTAATGGAGAGAGTAAGATTTTTTTTCATCTAATCATGTTTAACTGTAAGGTTTTCTATCTGAATGGGGTTTTTTTCTGCCTAATATTGTGACCTGCATATAATTTTGGAATCCAGAAAGTGTTATCTATTGGTGTAGTTCTATTTAATTATAATTGTGGTTTTCTGTTCCCCCTCCTAGATTTTCCAACAGGTCGATTTCAACAAGAAACCGGGCCGGATGAGTATTCGGCCAATCAACTTTGCCGTGATTCTTAAGCTATCCAATGCAAATCTACAGGAGAAAGCTTTCAGGGTAAGCAGAGCACTAAAAGGTAACCTTGCTTGTTGCCAGTGCGACCTAGTAGCTATCTAATGGGATTATAAGGATTATTATCACGGAAATGCATTGCATCAGAGCACCTTCCTGCCTCTTTTAAAAGAGGATTGAGAATTAACTTCAGTAACAGGTTTCTGTTTGTATCTTATTGTTCGGGCTCTAATATTCATTCAAAAACTCGCCTTAATCAAACAGAAACTTTGCTCAGTAGTTAACAAGTCATTTCAAGTTGGGATGTGGGAAGAAGGTGGGGTTAATCCAGATAAATCAGGGACCACAGAGAGGGCACAGGCTCACAGCTATGGACCTTGAGAACTGAAACCTTTTGGGAGTCCCACAGAAAGTTCTTGAGGCTCAATGTGGAGGGACTACACTACTAATGCCTGGGTTCTCTTATTCAGCCAAACACCAACACCCAGATTGTTCACAGAATTGGCCTTCCTTGTAATGTAGCGTCCAAACATCTATTGATGTTTAGGTAGTTGGCTCATTCACAGCTCCCTCTAAAGACACTGCACAGGTAGCTGTCCAAAACTTTACAAGAGTGATTGTACTTGTAAATGGGGAAAATGATGGTTGACCACAGGCCACTGGATGTCCTTTCAATCTCCTGAAACACAGCTTCCTCTCCGTTACTGCTCAGAACCCAGCATCATGTACAGAATCAGAGCAGACGAAGCTGCATGTCTCTTCGTGACTCAGCTAAACTTGATTCTCACCCAAACCTCCCATATGCTATGTGGACAGGATCTGCTGCCCCACAGAGGTTTGAGAGCCAATATACCCAGCTCTCCTCAGTTTCCATTTGACTGCTTTGCAACCTAACAAAACAGGACTTCCATCCTTCAGGAGCAGATACTTTAGTAGCATCTTGAAAGGCGTAGAACATGAAATGGAAAAAAGATTTGTTATTCAGCTCCATGACCTTAACTATAATCCATTAGGCCATGTTATTGTTCCATTTATGTGACTGCAATCAGTATTAGTCACCTAGCTTCCTGAAGTTCACTTGGCAGCTACCATGGTCTCTCAGTGATCTGGCAGAAAACTCAGTTGACGAACACTATTAATAGCCAAGTTTGTGAAGGTCACCTGCTAAATGTAAACGATTGTCTAGTACCTAACAGCAGCCTGAGTTCTGAATCTTATGCTGAAAACCCATTTGAACCTGTGTCTTTGATTACAGATTCCAAAGATTTAAGCCTATCACTCTACTTCCTTCTGTTTCAGTATGCTGGGTGGGGAATTTAATACTTTGGCAGTCGACTCACTGTATCTGGTTTGGCAAATGGACGTGTTAGGCGTAAGACTGCATCCAGCTTATTCCCTATGATTGAATAAAACTTCTCTCTTTCACCTGCCAAAACTTCACATGCTTCTTTCATTTTCTTACTGGTCACAAAACTTTATATAGATGGAACCAAATCAATTGGTGCAAAACCTTAAATAAACCCATTGCTCAGCAGCTTCACAAATGGAATGGTAAAACTTATCTTCTTTTGCTGTCTCTATGGTAGATTCAGCATTACTTAGCAACGGTATGCTCTTTTTTTTTATATCCTTTCTGTGAAATTTGCATTCCACGTCTTTTCTTTTGAAGTCTTTGTGATTTGTTGCCCTTGGAGCTTGATAATTCTGGGCAAGTTCCTTTGTTCTATCACTTTAATCCATTCTGGAGCCTTTGTCAAAAATAACTAAGGAGCGCATCCACATTGAGTCCTTATATACAGTAGGTACAGTAAATGATTTGTTGCAGTGCAAAATCCAGTAACAAATCTTGTGACTTTCTACACTTAATGTGATTTCCTGTCCTACCACAATTTTGCATTTGAAGTCCTAGAGGCAGTAAAAATGTCAGTATATGAGTGATAGCAAATCATTTGTCGCACCAATCGGTTTGCTCTGATTTGCACTGAGAAATCACCTGGTTCTTGCAGGGACAATATTCCATAATTTCCTCCATTAGATGCTGAGCCCAGTTCTTTTCCATGTGGAAGATACATTTTATAGAAAGACCACACCAATAGTGATGTATGTAAGCTGCAATTACCAAGACATGAAGAAATTTGTATTATTGGACAGAGGAGATCCTTGATTATTAACTGTGATTTCCAATTTTGTATTTGGACACTGAAATGTTATAGATAATGTTTTAAAAATCCTTTTGTTTGCATTCCAGGATGGTCTGATTGAACAGTTGTATGACCTGACCCTGGAGTATTTCCACACTCAGGCACATTACATAGGCTTTCCAGAGTTGGCATTGCCTGTTGTCATTCAGGTATGAAGTAATGTGTGTGTGTGTGTGTGTGTGCATAAAATCATCATCATCTATTGCTAGCATATTAATTTTTTTAAATAGTGTTCCTCACTCAAGTAAATGTGTGCTCTATACATCCTGCAGCTAAAAGAATAAATAGGTTTCTGCCTGTGATGTGCTGTAGCAACACACATTTACTTAAATAAATGTATGATGCTCATTCATTATATTTGCACAAGTACATTGTTGATTTGTTTTGGTATCAAAAGCTTTGGTAACATTACACTTTCCACTTTCTTCGCAAAATTGTACTGCAGCATTTAACAATTTATTATTAAATTTTGCTCAGACTATTGAGTACCAGACTGGGTATTATACATTGTACGATCCTAGGACAGGACAAAATGGGAACCTTTTATTCCAAGGGAAAGAATTAATTTTCCTATAGATGATATTATTATTCGATATCCGGTTTCCACACAAGCATGCAGGCCTTACGTCACTTGAGGCCTTTCTTTCAGAAGAACTCCCCCAAATTGATCACACTGAACTCTTGTAACTTCCCCTCAGTCTTTGCATCAGAAACCAGTCCCAGAGCAAACAGTAGCTGGATTACATTTAAAATATCTAGTTAAAAAATGCTGGGTGAAAGTTCAGAGACACAGACTGGCAGGTCCGCGGCAAACCATCCAACAAACTCCCTGTCGCTCCCATCTTCTGGTGGCAGGTGGTGCGAAGTGAGGGGCTGAGGTACTCGGAGGACGACCGGGAGGGAGGGAGTGCAGCTGAGCACTTGGGGTTGGCCTGAAGAGAGCAGAGGCCGGGCCGGGTGTGGAAAGTGGCCAGTATTAGAGACAAGACAGGTATTTTTTAATCAGTACTCAATACTCTGTTACATATATGAGTTTGTTGCATTTATTTCAACACTGCGTGAACACTTCACGTTCAACTCTGGGCTGTTAAATTGGAGTGACCTGTAACTGTTGCGTTTTTAACTAACTACAAATCATGGTAAGACAGAACTTTCAAACATCAATCTGTGGAGGCAGCAAAATGATGTGCAAGAAATTGGTGTTGACTGGTTGTTAAATTCAAAACAACGATATATCTGAAATTAATCGTGAAAGCACTAGTCACTTACAAGGGAAGAGAATGGAGGGGCTACGATTTTTAAATGATATGGTTCCCTGGAAACAGGGTACAGTGTATGAGATTTAAGGCACTGTGCAATTCACTGGGAGCAGGGCAAGGCATTATATTGTTCATGGGGAAGGGCGGGGGACTGGAGTTAAGAGCAAAGACAATGATACTCTCTGGCTCCTTGTTGCAATGAAACCATTCAGTACTTTATTGTAGCTTGGAAGAGGTGGGTCAAAGTGGTTAATTGAGATAACTGATTTAGACAATTGGCTACAGCAAGAATGTAGTGAATATAAACATTAGCTACCCGCTGAAGGCATTTTGGACTCATGCTGCAAAAGGATAACAGTGAAATATTGTGTGGTACCAGATGGCTATAACTTCTATCGCAGATCAGCTGATTTGAAAAGAGAAAGTCCCTTTTTGTTTGAATTTTACATCTGCTTGTGTTTGTTCATCTTTACTGGCCCCTTAATCCATGGACACAGGTGGAGCGAGTGGTTCTTCGAACTATTTGAGAATTGTTCCACGATGTATGATCAGTGTTTGGCTGCTCCCCCATTTCTCTCTGCCAGATCTCTTTTTTTTGTACTGTATTTTGAAAAATTGTTACCACTTCCTGAAGTGTGTGCCAGAACAAATGCTAATCATTAATGCTTCTTGCAATACTTAGGGTAAGGACATACTGTTTTGGTATGTTTTTGCCACATCAAAAGATTTCATCATTCGAGGGGGTAGCGACTGGCTAACTATCAAGGGCAGGAACTTGATGGGTGCAGAATGGTAAAGTGAGCAGAAGTTGGCCCGTTTTTTTTTTGTGCTGAGGGTGCATGCTGCTTCTGTCGTTACGATTCGGGAACAAAACGGGTTTCTTTGCGTTAGTGACACTGTAGCTGTTTGCATGACTTGTGGTCCCTTTCCTTACAGCTGAAAGCTTTTCTGAAAGAATGTAAAGTGGCCAATTACTGCAAACAGATCAGGCAACTCCTGGAGAAAGTCCAGGAAAACTCCACCTACCTCAGCAACAGGCGGCAGAAGGCCACCTTCGGTGTGGCGAATAAAGAGGCTGTGGTAAGTCGATGATGCTGCGTTATTTCTTCTGAAGATATTCCACCTCCGGCACATTGCCTGTGATGGGAGCGGAGACATTTGAAAGCTGTTTTCTCACTGATTTTGAATTGACAGCCAGTTGAATTCTGTAATCAGCTGTGTGAGGAGGACAGTGTCACAAGAGACTTATCAATACATTTTTCTTTGAATAAAGAACAGGTGATTCGATGCGTCTTAGCAAAATCTTTTCACTGTATTTATCAGTATGAAATCCTTTGAGTATCGCGTTTTTTGTTTTGCAAAGAAAAATGTCCATATATTAAAGTTAACTCATTGCATACTATGTGAACTAAGATAAGTAATGCATCTAATTCACCTGTAGACAAAGCATTTCTTGGCTTTCCTTTAACCAGTCAATTTTACAGCAAAGAAAGGGGCCATTTGGCCCATCAACCAAGCACCGATTCTCTGAAGGAGCTATTCACTTAGTCCCATCCGCTTGCCTTTTTCCAAAAGGCTCAATTTTTTCCAAGATATTTCCTTTTTAAAGGCTATCATGGATTCTGCTTCACCACTGGCATAAAAAATTCTCTTTTGATGAGTTATGCCTAGTTTGATAGGTCCTAGTTTGACACAGGAGTAGGGGACCATGTGTGGCACTGCCTAGCTACAGTGTCATGACAATGTTTTCCATGTGTATGCTCAGCACGTAGTTGCCCCAGGAACTATCAAGCTGTGGAAGCTACATCATTAAATAAATTTAAAACAGAAATGGACAGTTTCCTAGAAGTAAAGGGAATTAGGGGTTACGGGGAGCGGGCAGGAAATTGGACATGAATTTAGATTTGAGGTTAGGATCAGATCAGCCATGATCTTATTGAATGGCGGAGCAGGCTCGAGGGGCCGATTGGCCTACTACTGCTCCTATTTCTTATGTTCTTATGTTTACCAACTCACAAACCAATGGAAATGGTTTTTCTCTTTACCTGATCAAAACCCCCTCATAATTTTGAACACCTCTACCAGATCTCCTCATGACTTCCTTTGCTGTGGTCATTCTGTCAGTTGAATACATAATTGTCACCTCAGTGACTTAGAAATGTTTTTGGTTTTCAGCCCAATATTAAATGGTTAGTGTCCTCTTCTGAGATGCTTGTTACCTTTTGTAAAGAAGTATACTGGCAACTGTCCAATAATTCTGTTGGGATGGTTGAAAGTGCATTGGAACTGCTTGCCATGTCACTTCAGGGATGTTGAATGTTTTCATTGGATCTGCCAACAGCCCAAGAAATATCCCCTCACATCATATAAAACATTTCTATTGTGGATACTAAAAAGGCAAAAAACAAATGGACCATCAAAGCACATACCAGGCTGATAAGTACAATTAACACAGCGAACCGAAAAGTCCTTATTTTCTTTGTTCTTCCTCATCTTCCGCACACTGGAGGAGTATAGTGTAGCTTGATAGTTCCTGAGGCAACTACGTGCTGGGCATACACGTGGAAAACATTGTCATGAAATTGTAGATAGGCAATGCCACACATGGTCCCCTACTCCTGTGTCATATAAAGTCAGGACCTATCAAACTAGGCGTACTCCTACAGGATGGGGTGGGTGCATATCATTTGAAGAAAGAAGACCCTACAAGGTTGGGAAACTACCTTATTCACAAGCCAATCTCTTTCGTTGACTATTGTCTCTTCAGTTTTCATCATTACATTCTAAATATAATCTCTTCAAAGTTATTCATTTGAATCCTTTTCGCCAACTTTATGAAGCACCTTTTGTGGACACTATCCTGCCCAGAGCAGAGAACTGTTTTCCTATCTGCCAGTAATCTTATGAGAACTATTGGATGTTTCTGATCTGAGATCCCAGACCAGGGCAAGATGCCAAGTACACAGTGTCGAGTCTGGAGAGAAGACATTTTTCAGGGTAGTTTTTTTTTAAAAGGTTCTCTGCCTGCTTCAAAAGACTGACCTTGCATCGTGACTACGGCACAGAAACAGGCCATTTGGCTCACCTGGTCTATGCTGACGTTTATGCTCCATGCGCGCCTCCTCCCTCCCTACTTCATCTAACCCTATCAGCATGTCCTTCTATTCCTTTCTCCCTCATGTGCTTATCTAGCTTCCCCTTAAAGGCATCTGTGCTATTCACCTCAACTGCTCCATGTGGTAGCACATTCCACGTTCTTACCAATCTTTGGGTAAAGACGTCCCTCCTGAATTTATTAGTGACTATCATATATTTATGACCTCTAGTTTTGAACTCCCCCACAAGTGGAAACATTTTCTCTACGTCTACCGTATCAAACCCTTTCATTATCTTAAAGACCTTTATCAGATCATCCACAGCCTTCTCTTTTCTAGAGAAAAGAGCCCCAGACTCTCCACTTGGAACAATTCCAGATGCAGGAGGCACCTTACACAACTCTGTCTGCAGCATAATGAAAGTACTCATGTCATCGAGCAAAACCCTTTGAAAATTTTATACTGTAGGGAGCAGTCTGCTGTTCTTGGTGTCAAACTTCCTTGTCCCTGGATCAAGAGAAGATTCTCAGTGATGTGGTCGTGCACTGTTTTGTAAAGTCTGTTGAACCACATTGAGCAGTGTGTTTTGAAAGGTTCCAGGCAGCCACCCAGCAAGTAACAAACTAGATCCTTTGACCATATACCCTTGAATTCGCCCCCAGACCAGAGATGATTTTTCTTTGTTTCCAAACAAGTTCTTGACCAGCTGCCTTGTGTTAAGGAGAACATTCAAAGTTATAGTGGGATCCTGTAGGCACTGGAGAACATTGTCTGAACATTAAGAAGCCTTGTGCACTTTATTACTCCCACTTGCACTCTTCAACAGATGGATGTTCCCTGATTTGTGCAGGGAGCAGCTTTAAAAAGAGCAGGAATAGTAAAGTGGACAAAATGCTGTAAAGCACAGCAGTCAGTATCCTGATTTTAAAAACTTAGATGTAGTTGAGGAGAGAATATCCGAGCCTAATTGACCATGTGTGTGGGCTAAGTATGACCACCGCAGCCCTGTGTGTGAATATTCCTGCACACTGAGAGAGTCTGAAAATTGTTACCTGCGTCTTGTCTATATCGAGTAGAACCTATCGAGCAGGCCACATGAACCGTAGAGGGAAACCCCTTTTTCTCATTTCAAGTTGGGGGTTGTAGGAGGGATGGTACTTTACAAGTAACTATGGGTTTTATGACAACAATTAGGGTTAGATTTTCTTCCTATTGACTATGAATGGTTGGAAAGCTAGCCCTTAGTGCCACCTATGCGGACTCCAGTAGATGTCCTGTATGTGCTGCTGAGTTATATACAGATAGGAAGGTGAGGTTTTGTTGCCGCCTTCCCCTTGCTCGATGGATCACACACCTGCAGTCAACAGGCGTACTCGCACAAACTATTCTTGTGGTTTTCGGCTGACCTGGTGACAACTTTCCAGCATGTGTTTTTTTTTAAACTTTTCTCTCCCTAATGCTGTGTAGAAGACTCATTTCTTGGTCCTGGACATAAATTCTTGTCAGCAGAACAGATCATTTAAACTGATGCTCCATTGCGGTACTGAGGAAGTGCTGCATCAGTGAAGATGCTAGCCTTCTGTCTGTTTAGACGGATGTTAAAGATCCCGTGACACTATTTAAAGATGGTGGTTGCTTCAGTGTAATGGTCATTCTACTCCAGGCTGTTTTTGGCACAAAATGGCCACCACTTTTGCTACACTGTAAAAGCCACTGTACCCCGTGACACGTGAGGTACACTCGCACTTGCCTTTCTTGTCCGCTCAACACGACTCCTCTTCCTCCTCCATATCTAGGAGCAGCATTAGAACCCTCGAGCTATTTCCATCCTGCCCACTTTGTTTGCTGCAAGCAAAATGGCAGCTGGCAAGACTGATGTAAGAAACAAAATTGGAAAGAAAAAGTCTTGCAGGGCAATTGGGCTGAAACAGCATCAAAAATTAATGCAGGTAAAGCAATGTAATGAGCAAAAGCAGATTGACCAACCCATCAACAATCATCTTCAAAAGAAGCCTACCCCCCTAGACCAGATGATCTGTCCCTGACTATACCCGTTTCATATGTCATATGGATAAGCTGCACCGCTGATTTAAAATAACTGTCTTTCTTTCTCTCTCTCTTTTCTCTCATTTTCTCTCTCTCTCTCTTTTCTCTCTCTCTCTCTCTTTTCTCTCTCTTTCTCTCTCTCTCTCTCTCTCTCTCTCTCTCTCTCTCTCTCTCTCTCTCTTCTTTCTTTCTCTCTCTCTCTCTCTCTCTCTCTCTCTCTCTCTCTCTCTCTCTCTCTTCCGCCCCCCCCCCCCCCTCCCAAAGCATTAAAACCACTGAGATGCCACAATATGCAGTTAGAAGGAAAGACAGGCTTGAAGATTTAATGAGACCAGAGTGGTTGTGTATTGAAGGGATTGATTCTAGGAATGTAAGAGAGACACTGAGCAGCAGTGAAATCTATCAAATCACCAATGGAACAATTGCACACAGGGTGTGATTAAAGGGCAACTCCGTGCTTGATGATAAAGTTCAAGGGGACGAAAAGAGAAAGCTGGGGTGAGGATTCTTTCCGTATAAATTTTCTCCTCTACTTATGCCATAGTTAAAATGTTTGTGTAAAAATGAGTCTCCTGACCAAAGCTGTTGAACGGGATAAATTATTGTGAGGCCTTGCACTGTTGCTGGAGCCTCACACACAGCCAGCGCATAATCGGAGAATCACGGGCTTGCTGTCGCAATTTTCCGATACATGCTGGCTATAGCCAGACCCCACCTGTGGGCCAGAGCTCGCAAAGTTTACCCTAATATCTCATTCTTCTATTTCAATCCCATGTCAGCCTGCTCAAATCAGGGAACCATTCTGTTAACAGCTGCTATCACATCACCAAGGAGTGGCTTCATAAGAGAACGCACAGCTGGCATCCCGGGTTATTGTGGAATCCAATACAACGGCAGCTCAGGTGGGAAGAGTCAGTGCCAGCTCAGGCACAGGGGTACCTGGCCAGTACTGACTTTGTCTAGTTCGGGTGCCTTCTGATCAGAGTTCAGACTGGTGCATGGTTTCAATTTTATGGTTTTCTTACTTAGAGGCTCCTTGGTGAAAGGGGTGTGCCAAAATGGTGGTCTTACTATTCTGTAGATGAGAGGAAAGCTATCAGTTAGTGCTATCCACCCTCTTTAAGATTCGTCAATAATGCCAAGTGTAAAATCTTCCAATATGTGTTTCTTCTTTGGTAATAAAAATTGCCTTTTTAAAGCACACTGCATGCAGGTTTTGCCTTTGGTGCATTTCTCCTTTTAGGTCAGCTATTCCTGAAATATTTTCCTGAAAATGTGTCTTGAGTTGCGATCATCTCCCTTCCAACATCATGTGTGGAAATTGATTGCGAGGTTTGGTGGCCATTCTGAGCCCAGTAGTTTGGACAAGGTAGACTTGGCTGGCCATATGATTTATGTTTTCTTTTTAAGAGGTAATGAAACTACTTCAGGTACATGCAGGAAGAACCTGCCAGAGTCTTAACATTTTTAGTTAAAATTTCATTATCTACCTTGGAGTATTCCTTTAAGAATATTGTAGTACTATGTAGCGAAAATTTGGTAATCTTGCTCCAAAGGTAAAGTGTGAGGAGTGGAAATGACCTATTGATGCAGTGGAGGCCCCTCTTTTTCTGATGGTGCTTTGTTTAGACATATGTGAGGAAGTTCCATATTGCAACTGATCCACGCCATACTTGGACTGGGAGTTGGGAGCCTAAATATCAGTAAGACTCGTAAATTTTTTCCACTTGGCACTGACTTTGCATGGCTATCTGGCAAACGGAAGTTGGACATAAAATGAATGCCCATAAACATGTTTCATATTCGAAAATTAAAAGAACAGGCAGTGATTCCACTCTAAATCAGCTCATTAAGTACCACTTTTAAAAAGCCCACTGCAAGCCTCACATTGTGAACTGTGAATTGTTTTCTGATTATGTCCGTGTGGATAATAGTGACCTGTGTTCCAACAGAAGTGTTGGGACTGTCTTTCCAAAACTGTTTGGTTTTCAGCTACGCAATCAATTAGACCTAATTTAAACCTTCAGCATTTGAAGCAACCTCAGCCTTTCTGAAAAGCCTAGGGTTGGAATTCTCGTGACTCGGCATGTTCCTAAGAGCAATTAACCTCTGACTGACCTCATCGTGTTACAGCAATTATACGTTTTGGCCTTAAAGGGACAGACTAGGTTCGATTAGGGTTGTCAACCCTCCAGGACACTGCTGCGAGTAGCCCGGAGAAAAATCATAGGAGCATATTTTTAAATTTTCTTTGGGCACTTTGTTTACTAGTTATTGGAGATGGGGGAAAAAGGCTGTTTGACCATCATTCATTCGGGTAATGAAGAGTCTGTTCGCTTTACGATTGGCCTGGGAAGACAGTGCTCCGTGAGGATGGACATGTCGGGCGACCAATGGCGGGAGTGTGTGGGTGGGGTGGTTGGAGGCTGCAGGTCATGTTGGGACAACCTCCAGGAATATGTCCAACCAGAGTTGGCAACCCTAGGTTCCAACAATTGTACTTTAGTACAAGAATAATGCATAGTACTTTGCATGATATGATGCTCCTGCCCTTCATTGGCTGTTTGTAGCCAGTATGTGTAGATGTGGCATTGCTCAGCAATGACTTGTGTGATTTATATTTGATTTGTCACCATCAAGTAGACCTATCCTCCATGAACTGAGCGCTTATTGACTGGGGAAACAGTATCATCATATTATAGATCAGCCCAAGGGATTAGACGCAATGATTTTTCAAACTTATGAGCTTAAATAAAAAGCAGCTGTTTGGACCAGTGCCATTGTCTTAACTGTAGCAGTTATTAAAACCATGAATGCCGGGTTCAAAATAACTGAGAAATTGTTCGGAGACAAGTTGGAATCGTTTTTAATTGTCCTGGGGCAAATCTGGAGAGCTAGCTCGTCTCTATCCCAAACTCCTTCCTGACTGATGCTATCATGAGCATGGTCCCACAGACGAATGGGGCTGCTTGAATTCCTGTTCATCTAATCGAGATGGGGTTAAGGAAACTGGGCCTTGTCACGGCTATGACTTTTTTCCGCACGCTTAAACGCTTCTGGACTGGATCAGTTCTACTATTTAAAAGCTTGTTTACCTGTCTGCCATTTTTACCGAAGGATGCAGTAAAGCATGACCCTTTCAAATTTTGTATGAACACTATGATATTGGGAAGTTTTCCTGAGGTGTTGTTTTTATAGTGTCAATGTTAGCTTCAAAACAAAATTAAAAGATATTTTTCCTTCTGCTGCTGTGACAATACCGGTAGAACTAAAGATCTGATTCCAGGTTTTATTTTCAGTCTTCACCAGATTCGGAAAAGCCTCTGCCTCTTTCGTGTATTTTTTGCTTTCACTGGTAAACCCAGCCACAGTATTTTTTTCCTACTCCAATTTGCCTCTGCTGCTTAATAAAATCAAATTCTCCATGCATTTTGAGATGGCCATGTGATCAGGGAAGAAAGATACATGGTTGTGAAGGGAAGGTTTAGGACAGATGCCAAGAACTGTTCCTTTAGATTGCCCCGTCTGCCTCAGCTCATCTGCTGTTGAAACTCTCATCCCATGCCCTCCTGGCCGGTCTCCCACCTTCCACCCTCTGTAAACTTGACCTCATCCAAAACTCTGCTGCACGTATCCTAACTCTCACCAAGTCCCGTTCTTCCATCACTCCTGTGCTCACTGACCTACGTTGCCTCCCGGTCCGGGAATGCCTCGATTTTAAAATTCTCATCCTTGTGTTCAAATCACTCCATGGTCTCGCTCCTCCCTATCTCTGCAACCTCCCCCAGCTGTATAACCCTCTGAGATCTCGCCGCTCCTCCTATTCTGGCTTCTTGTGCATTCCCGATTTTCATCGCTGTACTGTTGGCGGCCGTGCCTTCAGCGGCCTAGGCCCTAAGCCCTGGAATTCCCTCCCTAAACCCCTCCACCTCTCTATCTTTCTCCTCCTTTAAGTCGCTCCTTAAAACCTACCTCTTTGACCAAGCTTTTAGTCACCTGTCCTAATATCTCTATGTGGCTTGGTGTCAAATTCTGTCTGATAAGCGCCTTGGGATGTTTTTACTACGTTAATCCGCTATATAAATGCAAGTTGTTGTTGATGATCAATAACTGGAAAATGGTTTGCAAGAAAGGTGGTCGAGGCCAGGGCAAAGATCCATATGAGAAACAGCGGGATACTGTAATGAGGAGATGGTCGGGTTGGTTTTCGGGCAGATTTGATCTCATTCTTCCAAAGAGCCACCTTCAATTTAACTTACCTTGGGGGATCTTATGAAGGGAATGAAAGAAATCAGGACATTTAAATGGAATAGTAAAAAAAAACTGTGAGTGCAATAATAAAACAAGACAAGAATATTGTAACTTAAACAAAAAGAATGGATGAAATGGTTAAAAGTATGATTTAGCACCTTTATTCCATCTGCATACCATTAAAAATTGAATGAGCAGTTAATTTCTGAAATTAAAAACTTGAAATGCACTGGTAGTGTTTGAAAGAAAAGGCTAGCTTCACACGTCAGCTAGGACCCTTCATCAGAATATCTGATATTTACCTATTGCAGGGACAAGTATACTTGTTTGTGGAAAATTTCTGTCCCTGGACTGATGTAAAGTATTACTTGATACCTAATCCCTCAGCAGGGTGGGGGTATAAAGGCTGGAATAGTAGGTATGCACAAGTGACTTTGGCACGACCGCTCTGAGACGGTATCTTTATTTATTTATGGTGTCCCAGACCATCAACTTTAGCGGACTGGTTGTCTGCCATGTTTATTTTTATTGGATCTCTGGAGATGTTTTTAATTTGTCCCTTAATGTCCAGTAATACACACAATCCGTGCCTGAAGCGAGAGGGGACAATTTTGTTGCGCTGCCAAATTATTCTCTCATTGTGTTCCTGCAGAAGATATCCTTTTGCTCTGTTTAACTGCACTTTAGTACATAAATAAGATTGCACCCATTAAAACCTCCTTTGATTCTACTCGTCTCTCTTTGTTTCTCTCAGTTTTGACTGGTCCCTCGTCTCACTTGCCATTTACATCACTGCTTTCTGAGTCCTTGTGACCTTCCTCTGTCTGCTTGTTGCTTTCTTAACTTGTTTGCTTTGGAGAAAAAATATATTGTGTCCAAAATGCTGCATGGCATCAATAACGTAGATGTGAGCAGGATATCTGACGTAAACTATGCTCACAACATTAGAGGGCAAAGATTTAAAATGTACAAGCTCCAAGTGAAGACTAGAGATTAGGGGAAAAAATACACTTTCTCCTCAAGAGTAGTCAAAACGTGGAAGAGACTCCTGTGTTTTCCATCTCCTCCAAAAAGGAGTTGAATACATTTCTGGTTGGGAACAGGGGCAGAGGTTATTGGGTGTGGACTGAGACGATAAAAAAGACTTCATGAGACTCAATGCGTCCTGTGCTGTGGGAATGAGTATGTTTCCTCTATCAAGCCACAGTCCAAGGTTGAACGGTGGAGATGAACCAATATTCTGTAGTTTTGTTTTGATTGCATTTCGGTATCGGGAGGTTAGATCGAGTTACATCGAAACTATAGCACAGATACAGGCCATTCGGCCCAACTGGTCTGTGCCGGCGTTTATGCTCCACACGAGCTTTCTCCCTCCCTACTTCATCTAACCCTATCATGGTACCCTTCTATTCCTTTCTCCCTCATGTGCTTATCTTGCTTCCCCTTAAATGTATCGATGCTATTTGCCTCAACTACTCCTTGTGGCAGCGAGTTCCACATTCTAACCACTCTTTGGGTAAAGAAGTTTCTCCTGAATTTCCTATTGGATTTATTAGCGACTATTTTATATTTATGACCTCTAATTTTGGACTCCCCACAAGTGAAAACATTTTCTCTACATCTACCCTATCATTATCTTAAAGACCCCTATCAGGTCACCCCTATCAGGTCACCCCTCAACCTTCTCTTTTCTGGAGAGAAGAGCACGGCCTGTTTAGTCTTTCCTGTAACTATCCGATCAGTTCTGTTACCATCCTTGTGAATCTTTTTTGCACCTTCTTCTTTGACTCTACATCCTTTCTATAAAATGGAGTCCAGAACTGTGCACAATACTCCAAGTGTGGTCGAACCAAGGTTCTATACAAGTTTAACATAACTTCTTTATTTTTCAATTCTATCCTCCTAGAAGTGAAACCTAGTGCTTGATGGTCTTTTTTATGGCCTTGTTAACCTGCGTCGCTACTTCTAGTGATTTGTATATCTGTACCCCTAAATCCCTTTCCTCCTCTATCCCGTTTGGACTCTTATTATCCAAGCTATAAGTGGCCTCCTTGTTCTTCCTACTAAAATGCACCACCTCGCACTTAATCTATATTGGAATTCATTTGCCAATTACATTCCCATTCTGCAAGTTTATTAATGTCTTCTTGCATTTTGATGCATTCTTCCTTTGTATTAACTACACCCCCCAATTTGGTGCCGTCCGCAAATTTTGAAATTGTACTTCCGATTCCTGAGTCCAAATCGTTAATGTAAATGGTGAACAACAATGGTCCCAGCACCGATCCCTGTGGAACACCACTTCCCACCTTTTGCCAGTCTGAATAGCTACCCTTAACTCCTACTCTGTTTTTTGCTTTGTAGCTTGCTATTCATTCTGCTACCTGTCCCTGACAACACATGACCTTAGCCCTGAGTCTACATTGTGGTACCTTATCGAAGGCCTTTTGAAAATCAAAATATATTACATCTACGACATTGCCCTTGTCTACTCTTTCTGTCACTTCTTCAAAGAATTCAATAAGGTTGGTCAAACTGACTTTCCCTTCTGAAATCCATGCTGACTATTCTTGATGGGGATCAAGTCCACAAATTGGACAGATTTCTGGAAGGACCGAGCTTGATGGAGTAACCAGCTTTGTTTCATTTTGTGCTTCCTATGTTCTTAAATTCAAAAACTGGTGTGATACCTAGGCAAATTTGATGTCTCTTCTCTAAAAGGTAGCCACACAGGTGATTAATTATATACCCTTTACATCTGTCCTGCCTGTGTTAGTGCTTGCTGTTGGGGTCCCTGTTCACCCTGCTGGAATTGCCCACCCGTTTATGGTGTCTCCTTTCTATTTACTCCTCCTACCTTGCCCATCTTTGCCGAGTCTCTAGTTTTCCTGTCTCCTTTTTCATCCAGGATCTTTGCTTTATGCCCAAGTCCACTGCTGTACTGTGTACAAGTGCTCCCAACTCAGTCTGTGTGTTTCAAGTTAGTTATCCTGGGTTTAAGCTTCCTATCTCCAAGCTTTAAAATCATCTTTGCGCCCTAAATAACGTAGAATTAAAGTTGTAGAATTTCATGTTTTCAGATCTTTTAAGGTATTTGTAAACTAAAATTCAGCCAGAGTTCTTGCTCCTGATTGCTGTCCGGTGACACCTGGTGCAGAGATCCTCTATGAATGAAGGCACGATTTGGCTCGATTGCGATGCCCTTCACAGTCAAATACCTTGTCCAGGCTAACAACTAAAGAGGTACCTGAGAGCTACCAGTCCTATGGAAGTGCACCCCAGAAAGGGTTAGTGCCTTCAGGAGGGAAGGGGAGATATTAAAGTCTCAAACTCTAGTAAAGGAAAGGAACAAGAAATAGTGCAAAAATTTGGGCTGGTTTAGAGTGCAGGTCCGACCATTATGTTCACGTGCCTCTTGTACTTTATAATTTTCCATAAATGTGGCAACAGTGAGTGGACTTCTCACTAAGTTTATTAAATGAGATTGATTGTCGTAGCCTTGGGACAGGCAGGTGACTATTCATTTTGAATCCTGTTTTCAAGTTGTGCTGTTGTAATATGTTAAGTTCAGAGCCGACCTCTTGTTGGATAAGTAATGGAATATCCTTATCGTTACTGCCAACTACATTTCTTCAGTCACCTTCCAGTTACAGAAAGGGGATATTTGAGCCGGTACAAGATGGAGAACATAAGGAAAGGGATGAACTAATTAACGTACAAAAACAAAATTAAGCAGATTGTGCCTGAGACGATGGAATTAAACTTTCCCTTCAGTAATAATTTCAATCCAAGATTTATAACCACCTGATGTTCGCAGCTAAAGTCCAAAGTGGAAATTATTTACTAATGCGTTGCATTACGCTGTAATAATTTATTACATTTGGAATGTACTTGTGCTTGGAGACCACCAGTAGGTAAGTACAAGTGTGTCACCGTGCGTACAGTGAATCTCAAGAATCATCTTTATCAGTTACTTTGTCTTTTAGAAATTGTGGAACGCAATGTTATTGATGTGTTCAAGTAAGCAGAGCAAAAAGCTATTGTGGTGACCTGGAATGGATTTCCTCCAATGTTAATTTTATTTGACCTGATCGTAGTTGGTTCTTACCAGGTAAGGTTGCTTTTCTCGTGACATCTAGTGCAGTCGTCATGGCGGTAGCTAAACATTCCTTGGCTTGCCTGTATCATGCTAACGTGATAGACCAGGGTTTGATCTATACAATCACTGACCAGCGCACTAATTTGCCAGTGTGCGTAGAATAATGGCTGGCTAGGGATCCATTGCAAAGATGAATGTGGTTCCAAGATGAAGCCTTCTCGGCTTTGTCAGATTTTCCATGTTTCCCTCCCTCCTACTATTCTGCAGTAACCATTTATACATCCTATGGGTCTCGGATACATCTTTTATTTCTCTAATTTCTCTCGTTATAGCCTCCTTTTGCCTTGCACCATTATCAATTCTGTCATTTAATCATCTCCTGTCCTCCACCTAATCATAGACCATTTTTCAAAAGCAAAATACTGCGGGTGCTGAAAATCTAAAATAAAAGCAGAAAATGCTGCCGACACTCAGCAAGTCAGGCAGCATCTGTGGAGAAAGAAACAGAATTAACGTTTCAGGTCGATGACCTTTCATCAGAACTGCTGCAATAGACTATTCTTACTTTTTTTTTCTCCCCACCTCCTTTTCCCCGGCTCTGTTCATCTGTAACATCTCCCTGTTCTGACAAGGTCATCGACCTGAAACATTAACCCTTCCTTCCTTCCTCTCTGCACAGATGTTGCCTGACCCGCTGAGTGTTTCCAGTATTTTCTGTTTTTATTTCAGTGGTTTCAAGCTGGTTTGGCCTGAAGAGGGCCTGAGTTATACAGCCGTTTATGTACAGACAAGTCTAAAACTAGCAAAGTACTCTATACTTTTGTAATCTTTCCACTACCACCTGCTACAATATAGAGGTTTTTTTTTTGTTCGTTTGACCTTGTTTCTTAAAAATGAACTGTTAAATGTGGCACAGTGATAACGACAACTTGCATTTATTAACGCATTAGGACCATAGGAATAGGAGTAGGCCATTCAGCCCCTCAAGCCTGTTCTGCTATTCAGTGAGATCATGGCTGATCTGTAGCTTAACTCCATCTACCCGCCTTGGTTTCATTTATTGGCCTTTCCTCATCTTTCTTTTCATTTGTTTATATCAGAGCTGTCTGGGGGTGAATAGGAGTTTTTTTTTATTCGTTCATAGGATGTGGGCGTCGCTGGCGAGGCCGGCATTTATTGCCCGTCCCTAATATTCCTCCATAGAAGTACAATCAACAACTTGCATTTACATAGCGCCTTTAACATAGTAAAATGTCCCAAGGTGCTTCACAGGAACGTAATCAGACACAAATTGACACCGAGCCAAAGAAGGAAACATTAGGACAAGTGACCAAAAGCTTGGTCGAAGAGGTAGGTTTAAAGGAACCTCCTAAAGGAGGATAGAGAGGTTTAGGCAGGGAATTCCAGAGCTTAGGGTCCAGACGACTGAAGGCATGGCCGCCAATGGTCGGGCGAAGGAAGTGGGGGATGCACAAGAGACCAGAATTGGAAGAACGCAGAGTTCTTGGAGGAAGCTGAGCATTAGAGCACCAACACCTAGTGCCACAGAGTGGAATAGCACAAGTTCCTGATTTGAACTGTGCCAAGTGAGAGGACGTTCTGCAGATGGGAGAGGAAAATAAGATGAGTGAGATTCTGCCTGGGTGCAGAGAACCGTGTGCTTCTCTGCAGGAAGATAAAGACCTGAGCAGAAGTCTTTGAACAGCTGCCACCTATTTGCCTTCTCTGTGACAGACATGTCCTGTCCAGAATGACTTGAAGGAATAAGAATTCTGTTTAACCTGGAAAAGATACATCAATATACTCTCAGCATATGATGGTGTGTTGACTATGCAGATGTGCATTTTACACATCTGGCTCTCTTTCACCACTTCAAATTTGTGCTTACTGCAAAAGGGCGGTTTTTGTAAGTGGAACGACTCTCTTATGAACTGAAATTTGTACCCTTACGTGCATCGGGAGTGGGATTGCGAGCCCCAGGGTTGTTAATTATCCTTTTACCATGACGTTACATCCCAGAGACCATGTGGGCTGCCTGGCCTGTCCACTCCAAAAGCCAGTAAATATCTCACTGTCGCATCGTTAATTTTTTTCAGGCTAAAACTACTGGTCTGGTGCATTTATAAATAAAACACATAGCAAGAAGCTAGCAGTGCAATATTTGACTTAATATGTAGTAAACTATTTAAGAACAATAAAAAGACTTGAATGTTCAGCAATAACTTTTGAATTGAGTTCCCAATGAATCGTTGCATTGTAAAGATTCCACAAAATAAAGACTTTCTTTTATATAGCGCCTTGCTCAACCTCAACATCCCAAAGCACTTTACAGCCAATTAAGTAGTTTTGAAGTGTAGTCAATGTTGTAATGTAGGAAATGCAGCAGCCAATTTAATCACAGCAAGGTCCCACATTAGCCACCTCCACTGGAACAGGCAGTGTGTGGTAGTTCAGGACTGTAATCCTATTATCTTCCTCTCTGTTCGTTGAAGTCAAGGCAAGCAAATGTGAAGATAAAAGTGATTCTTCCCAATGTCGGCCAATCAGGATATTAATCATTGCTATCATTCGAGTAGTTAGGATTTAAAGAGTAGTCTCTTGGCTCTCTGTTGAGTCAGAGGGCTGTGGATGCTCAGCCATTGAGTCAAGGCTGAGCTCGATAGATTTTTGGACTCTCAGGGAATCAAGGGATATGGGGATTGGGCGGGAAGGTGGAGTTGAGGTCGAAGATCAGCCATGATCTTATTGAATGGCGGAGCAGGCTCGAGGGGCTGTTTGGCCCGCTCCTGCTCCTTTTTCTTATGTTCTAATGTTCATTTGCTCTTGATACTTGGCTGCAACAGAACCTAACCTTGTGTCTAATATGAGTCTGCAAGTTTGCGTACAATAACATGAGGGACAAACCAAACAAATGTGACCTAATTAATTTCTGATTAGGCAATGACACCACTTCCCCACGAAACTAATAGCAGCCTCTAGACCGTTTGTTTATTTTCTCCTCCGACACGAAGACAAAAACACTCTCGAGTCACAGCTAACTGAAGTTAATTTTAAATTCACATTACTCTAAACATCTGAAGTTATAAATATTTTTTTAAAAACTAATATCAGAATGTTCCTGTTTGAGGCATGACTGAGCTCTGCTTCTGTCGCTGTGTGGTCAGATTGAAATGAAGAATGTTTGAGGGTCAGAAATTGTGCATTTGTGGCCTTTTTTCCATGCTGTGATTTAGCTATCTGAGAAAGGAGGAGACAATCTGCTGTTCTGTTACCACATTGTGTCTCTTGGGTAGTCTTTGCATTGCTGTCCACACATTCAGGCACAATTTCGTTGCTTACAGGACCATTGTATTAAAGATTCCGGCGTCCTCCAGAATGATTGAGTTGCCATTAGTTTATTCTGCCATTTGACTGCAGATAGTAACAGGAGGAGGCCATTCAGCCCCTCGAACCTGCTCCGCCATTCAATTAGATCATGGCTGATCTGTATCTTAACTCCATTTACCCGCCTTAGCTCCATATCCCTTGATACCCTTATCTAACAAAAATCTGTCGATCTCGGTCTTGAAAGCTCCAATTGTCCCAGCATCCACAGCCTTTTGGGGCAAAGAATTCCAGATTTCTACTACCCTTTGTGTGAAAAAGGGCTTCCTGATTTCCCTCCTAAATGCCCTAGCTCTAATTTTAACATCATTAAGATTATATCCCCAAATATATAGTTCACTTAACATACTCAATTGTAGAGTTGTAATATTGAAAGCGGCTGTGTTGTTATTGTTGAGCAAGCATCATAGTGATTATTGGATATTTTTGAAAGTGATTTTAATATTTTGATACAAATTTAATAATGTGTGTGCAATGTTTCTGTGGCACCAATGGAAAGCGTTCATGTATCCATGTATTGTCATCAAAAAGTCTCTGCTGTGAATTTTTTCCTTTTTGGGCAGGTTGATGAACTATTTTTTTTCTTTCTCTCCCCACACCCCCACCCCCCGAAAAACTCTATCCTTCGATTTTATGTTCTCGCCCCAGCGCAAGTAGTACTACTCTGTGTTACGTCTTCAGGTGAAGCAGGTTTTGGACTGTAATGTCAGAGCGTTTTTACTATACAAAGATGTGTTGAAGCAAGTGTTTCTGTTTGAGAATCGCATGTTGTCAATGGGGTTTCAGTGAAGCATAATAGTGGGAGTGTGAAACTCTTGTGCAGTTTCACTATAGGTGATTTTTCACGAGTATTTTAGTGAAGTGTACCAGTGGGTGTGAGAAGTCTTCATACCATATTCACTTAAACTATATAAAACACTCAGCAGTAAAACTGAGTCATGCCTAGAAAGTATATCTTGAGCTGTATATCAGTAGAGTTGATTACTGGAGGTGCTGTTTGGAGAAATTTGAGGTGATCATTTGAGTGTTGCAGAAAGAGTGCAGCGCACAGTACTAAAAGTATATTGGCTGAAGTGCGAGTTTGTTTTCTGTGGCCTACTGGTGCCTATTGAGAACACTGGGATGTCTCACATCCTCAATTCCAATTGGCCACGTTGACTATGTGTGAGCAAAAGCACAAACCAGCGACCAAGAAAACTATCTTGAAAGCTGAGGCGAAGGCCAACAAGAGATGCACGTGTTAAGGAAGAAGAGTCACTCAGTTCACTTATAGATGGTGATGGTTCATCCTGACACCAGCAGTTTCTCCAGAGCCCACGAGCATGGAGAGTCCTTTGCGAATGATGTTATTGAGCACATTGTGATCACTTCAACAAATGCTGCACCACCACTCCCGGGGAGATCCAGATCACCATGTACCTTCTGCTGCTCTCTGAGCTTGGCAAGTACACAGTCTCAAATCGCCGAAGGCTGCTACTAAGCACACAAGTACTGAGTGAAGATCCACAGTGTATTAAAAAAAAACACTAGAAATATAGTGCATCATTTAAATGATAGGATGTTGTGATGTGACCCACTTTGTCTGGAGATTGGATGTACAAATGGAGCCTTTTTTGCTATTGTCAACATCATGCTGATTTTTTTTTACAAACCGATTTCCACAATACAGGGAAGATAGAATTTGTAAAAACTTGAAACTTGACATCTGGATGTATCCTAAACACTTCTTGTAGCCACATTTAAGAAATGTGTACATCCAGCACAGAGTCCTCAAGTCAGTAAACACAGTTCACAAACCAACTTTTAATTTTGGGAAAAGATGTCAAAATCTGTGCACAGCCCTACAGATTTGAAGTAGATTGAAAATAGATGGATTGAATCACTTCATTTTTAATAAGCCCCACCTCAGTGATAGATTTTTATCTAACAACCTCCTTTTGAATGATCCATAACTATAATTGTGCTATATGGGAATAATTTACAACAAAAATCTATTATACATTTTTAGACATGCACAGAAAGATCCCACAAACAGCAATGAGATTAATAATTAGTTAATCAGTTTTGCTGGTGTTAGATGAAGGGTAAATGTCGGCCAGGACACCAGGAGAACTCCCCTTTGCCTCTTCGGATAGTGCCATTGGATCTTTTACATCCAGCTGAGGATGTTCGGAGTAACAGGGCAAGCTGGTCAGACCTTTTTCTCCATTTTCACCCAACGGGTGATGAAGTTGCTGAACATGTTACAAAGGATGGACGTTGAAGAGGATAGTATAAATGTATTCAAGAGACAATTACGGATGGGTTCAAGATACAATTACATGTGCTTCGAAAGAGAAACAAGATTCAGGGATATGGCAGAAAAGGTTTGAGAGCCATTAAAAAGGGAAGTGTTTGTTTTTGGCCTAATGGCCTTTTCCTGTTTGTAAAGCTACGTGCTTACTTTAAGTAGTATAATTTCTCTCTTTAATTAGTTGCTCCAATGTAGCATTTCTATCATTAGAGCATCAGTGTAAAGTATGTTTGAATTTACCTTTGCCTTCTGGGCTAGAAACCCTCATCCATACCTTTGTCACTTCCATAGGAACAGGAGTAGGCCATTCAGCCCCTTGTGCCTGCTCCGCCATTTGATAAGATCATGGCTGATCTGTGATCTAACTCCATATACCCGCCTTTGGCCCATATCCCTTAATACTCGACTTTTCCAATGCTCTCCTGGCCGGCATTCCATCCTTCACCCTCCATGATCTTTAGCTCATCAATAACTCTGCTGCCCCAATTCTATCATCCAACATAGTCCCGCTCAACCATCACCCTTGTGCTTGCTGACCTACATTATAGCTCCCAGTCCTCCAACACCTCGAACTTAAAATTCTCACCCTCTTATTTAAATCCCTTCATGGCCACGACCCTTCCTATCTCCATAACCTTCTCCAGCCCTACAATCCTCCAAGAACTCTGAGTTCCTTCAACTCTGGCCTTCTGTACATCCCCCACTCCCTTTGACCTAACATGGGCAGATGTGCCTTCAGCCATCTAGGCCCTCAGCTCTGGAATTCCTTCCCTAACCTCTACCTCTCCATCTCCCACTCCTTCTTTCAGAACCCTTTAAAACCCACCCGTATGATCAAATTTGTAGTCACCTCCTTCTTTGGCCTGGTGTCGATTTTTTTCTGATTAGACTTCTGTATAACTCCTTGAGATGTTTTTTCTCCATTAAATACACTATATATAAGTGCAAGTTGTTGTAGAAAGATTCTTATTTTTTTGATCTGACCAGCGCAGGGATGCAATAAATGAAATCCAGTGCAAATGGAACTCTCAAATTGGAGGCATGCATGTAATATCGGGCGTTTCTAACATTACGCAACCAACAAGAACGGCTTTACTTTTAAATTCTCTTCCAACTTTACGAACGTATCTTTTCTTTTGGATAATTGTGTCTGATTTTAAACAGGATACAGTAAAGGCACCTGGGCTATCATTGTTGCATGAATACCATAGCCTGGAGGCTGGATCTTGCACTAGCGTTGAATTTCACTCTGTAGATGATTGTTCCCTCATAACTTGGCACAGTCCAAACTACGTGTTTGTTCTGGAATAGTTCCAGATTAAATCCAGTGAGAAATCCCCGCTTGGAAAGGGAGGCTTAAATATACAAGCGATTGTGAAAGATGGTGCGGAATGTAAAATGAACTGTGACCTGGTTGGTAATTCCAGTACAGTGATCAAGCCTAGACATCTTGACGGTGCTCAATTAATTACTAAATCGCTTCCTCCGTATTGTCTCTCGTACCCTCTAGTTCACACCCAATCAATCCCTGCCACTAGTGTCAAACAGTTCTCCCTGCCAGCATCAAGCATGGCATCCTCCTTTTGGTAAAGGTCTTCTGTGTAGAGGTGATGTTGCATCGAATGTGTGGTGCCTTCCAAAGCTCAAGGAGTGTTATTTTGTCCCTAATTGATGGAGGTGCCGCCTTTCAGATGAAATGTTAAACCGAGGTCCTGCCTGCCTGTTCAGGAGGGCATAAAAGATCCTGTGGCACAATTCAAAGAATAGTGTGTTCTCCCAGTATCATGGCCAACATCTCCTCCCTTGCCTTACACTGCCAAAAACAGACTAACTGGTCATTCATTTCATTTGTTGTTTGTGGAACCTTGTGCGCGCATTGGCTGATGCATTTGTCTATGTAAGAACAGGGACTGCACTTGGATTAATTCATTGGTTGTGAAGAGCTTTGGGACTCCGAGAACGTGAAAGCTCTATATAAATGCAAATTTGTTCGTCGTTCTTACTTCCTCAATCTGTACAAGCCACGCAACTTCCGCCGGGGGAAAGAGTCGACAGATAGATAGTGCTTAGAGACGCTCTATCTTCTGTTGTCTTTTATTAATCTATATTATGGTTTGTGAAGGAAACAAGTAATATCTAAATTCTGCTTAACTGAAAGCCAAGGTTATCTCAAAGTCTGCACCTCTCTGGTGCTGAAGCCTTCAGCCATTTTGCTGTGGCTCTCCTGAATTCTTTATTGCAATAACTTAACCACCAAACAAATACAATTTTTCAGTGAAACTGATGACCTGGACTAGCTGATTTCTGAATATTGGCCACCCGTGATGTGGACAAGACAATTTGTCTAATTGTCACACTGGAAAATAGCTCCAAAGATTGATCTAATTGTTATTGACATGAACCACAACAATCTTGATAATTCCAGGCCTTGATTGGTTAAACAACTGGCCCTTGGAGCTGCTTTTCAGCCAATTGATCATCTTGAAAATGGATGATCGAACATGGAAAGCACTGAATGATAAGACGAGTAAAGCATTTGAACCTGATTTTTATTTTGGAGAACAGAGCTATCGAGGTTATTACCTAGTACAAAAATAAATTTAAAATGATGATACTGTGATGTGAGGAAAGACTCGGAGAAAATAGGTGAAGTGTTTAGAATTCTTTTTATTTTGGTGTAACTCTCGACATTTGAGTAGTTTTGTTGCTACAACATCAAGTTTGTTTCAGCTTTGAGGTGCATGAGCTGAAAGCTTAAATGGACAGTGAAGTGGGACAGGGATTTCCTTGACGCAACTGACAGCTTTATTTTATGGTTTTGAGTAATTTATTTAAGATTACACCGTTATGCAAGCGTATATCTGGAAATTCTAGATGTTTGAGTATGAAATACTTTTTGTCTCATGCGATTGGGCTGAACAAGAGTCAACTGTGATCTGAAATATTGATTAAATGAATCTCTATTGATGGCCACTTCTAAAGCAGCTCAAGTTCACAAAAATGACTGGCTGGCTGATGATCATTTGACCTCAAATTGACGGCCAAATGGTTGAAAACTTAAACTATTTGCTTCAAATTGTTATTTGTGGGTTCAGGCCCCACTCCAGAAACTTGAGTACATGACCCAGGCTGATACTTCAGTGCAGTACTGAGGGGGTGCTGCATAGTCGAGGGTGCAGTCTTTCAACCGAGACGTTAAACCAAGTCCCCATCTCCCCCTTCGGGTTGATGTAAGAGATCCCATGGCTCTGCTCAAAGAGCAGCTGGCTTGGCCAACATTTATCTTTGAACCGATACCACCGAAACAGATTAAATGTTGATTAATCTCATTGCTGTGCGCAAATTGGCTGCTGCGTTTCCCTAAATGACAACAGTGGCTACACTTCAAAAGTACTTCATTGGCTGTAAAGCGTTTTCTGACGTCCTGAGGTCATGAAAGGCGCTGTATAATGCAAGTTCTTTTTTTTTCTTTGAAATATGAATGATTATCTCACTTGCAACCTAAAGCTATTTCTCTTTTTTCTGGTGGTTAATGATGTTTAGAATACTTAAAAATTTTTCATGAGAATCATATGAATAGGTCTTTTACAACTGGCGTCCTTGGTTTTAGCTTTACTGTAATGAGTTTCTTTGTATGTGCACCAGGCATTATGGGAGAAAGAGATAAAGGAGGATGGTTCACCTCTACACAAGTACTACAGCAGCTGGAAGAAACTGCGAGAAAAGGAGATTGCATTGGAGATTACTGGCAAGGAACGGGTATGTTGAGATTTCTTGAGAAACTTGTCTTTTGTAGCCCTGTGTTGACAAAACTTACACTTTTTAAAAAAGTTTTATGTGTTTCAAAGCGAGATGAAGTTCAAACAGTTTTGAAAAGATTAATAACCGCTTATATAAATGATATTTAAGTCAGATAAAGTACTTTTTTTTGGATTCTAGGACAAATCTAATCTTACAAGTAAGATTTTTGTCAAATTCTTTCAAAGTGTTTTAACTTAATATTTCCCTACTTGGCCGTGCGGCATCTCCCTCACATTGCTGGTTCTTGCTCAATCCCCAGCTTTGTTGTTAGTTATTGCAACCATTCGTATTGCAGTAACTAGCTCCCGTGTCATTGTTCAGCTGCACAGTGAGTAGCTTAACGTACAGCCCACATTTCATCCCCTCTCACCTTAAACCTGAGCCATCTCAGCATCAGTTTAGACAAACTAAAGATCCCATAAAAAGGACATTCAGGTTCTGTGCCAAAATCCAAGCGCCTGATTAAATGAGAAATATTTTGAATACACAATGGGTTTCCCGTTACCAAAAGGAGCCACCAATATGCTCCATCTCTAGTGGTAGAGAATAGATATTGTGGCAGTACAACTTTCGAGTATTTACACTGGTCCTACAGACTTATAGTAAAATCATGTCAAGAGCCAAAAACAATCAATTCCTAGATTCTGAGCTCTTGTGAATTTTAACTCTTGGATGTTGGCTGTATTTGTGGACAGGATATATATGCATGGCTTTTTGCAAGGGTAAGTAAATCCCACTTCTTCCCCTTGTGGGTGTGTAATATTAAGAAGAACAATCTTCTTTTATTAAATACTTTATAAAATCTGAACCACTTTTAGGAAACAAATAGTAAAACAGCAATATAATTTTAGTATTTTTTCTGTTATTTATATTGTGTGTTTTTTTTCCAGTTTTAGTTTAAAAGGTGAGTGCAGTTGCCCTCATTAGTTTGAAGGCATTTTAAGATCCAGCAGTGCGAGTGAGTCATCAACCCATCAACAGTAGTGTTTCAGAAGTTTGTCGATTTAGCTGTCTTGTGTAACTCAGCTTGGTGAATCCTTCCAATCTACCGATGAAATCCTCAGTGTTCCTTTTTCCAACAGTGCGTTCCAAAAAGAGGTGACAATTTTAAGGAGAAAAAAATTACTACAGAAACACTGTGAATTGTGCTTCTTTTCTGTCCATCCTAGAACTTACCAAATTACTGATTTGTTTTGTGTCACATATATTTTTAAAATGTCTTGAGGTTGTCTCTGCCTGTTTAGTGCCAGGGAGAGGCAGGACTGATCAGGTTGCTTCAGGCATCAGTTTCTTCCTGTCCTTATCAGGTTTCCACTGTGGCTAAAAGTAATCTTGCCTCAAGTTATGAAGAGTCCGGTGAAAAAGCAGAGAAGCCCAAGCAGTAAATGAGTCTTAAAGGAATGTCACATTCAAAAAAAAGCCTGTGCTTATCTCTTGACGCTGATGTCTGTATGCAAATAGGAAAATGTGTTTGATGAGGTCCTGCTCTGGTGCGGTGTTTTAAGTCGCTGCACATAAAGCTGACTTTGTAGTAAATGCTTATTTTATATTTCATGCCCTTGCCTCTATTCCCCACCAGCTGGAAGACCTGAATTTCCCAGAGATCAAACGCAGGAAGTTGCACGAGAGCAAAGAGAAAGACAAGAAAGAGTTCAGGGATCTCTTTGAGTCTGACAGCGGCTCAGATGATGAAAGCTGTGGGTTTAAATCTAAAGGTATGTTTTGAAAATATTACAGTGGGGGCGGGTTGCGGGGGGAAGGGGTGAGTGAGTGATACACAAGTTTTGTAAAAAAAAAATCAGTAACTGTAATCTCAGGGATTGGAACCGTTGGCGCAGTCTGTGTATAGACTGCCACCCTGGTGTCGATGTGAAGTGGTTACAATAGGCACAAAACTCAGAAGACCACCGAGCACATTAAAGCCCTGAGAGGTGAGACCCTCCTCGTCTCTTACTGGTTGAAGCCCCCTTAAACTAATGTCAGTGATTCCCAAAACGCAGCTCTCATCCAACCTTCGTGTAAACCCGGTACGTTCATTAAGGCCAGTGAGCAGGAAGACACACTGACAACCCAATATAAAAGGAGGTAAAAGAATGCCGGATGTGTCCAGTCAAGTTTTATTTAGACAGCGCAGCTGCTAAAGAGGATGAATAATCTCACAGGTGGATGACCAGCAAGAGCAAGAAACTATCAAGAACTGCAATACCTATATTAACATTTTAGAAATGCTGGGAGGTTAAAAATATTACTTTAAAAAATTTTTTCAAAAAGACAAGGATATAACTTCTTGGCTGTGTTTCTCATTTCCCAATTTAACATAAATTAAGCATGGCGATCATTAATCCTATAGTGGGGATATTCTGTCTAGCAAGTTATTTTAAAACCGCAGACATTCATCATACAAAGGGCATTTAAGCTAGCGGCTACTATAAACACCACTGATGTTGCTCTCAACTTCCTGCTTGGCCTCACCGCTCCCCTTATGAACAGTTTTGGGATGCTACTCGTCAGCTATGGATAACCGAAAGCATCGGCTGCTGCTTTGCTATTGGAGAGACTATAATCCTGTTGGCCTATTCATCAGACTGTATGGGGTAAAAAGATAACAGCAAAATAACTAATGGTTTCTCAGAGAGACCAGGTGGTAGGGTGGGTTGGACAAACTGCTTTTACCTCCTAAGACTTGCCCATTAAGTAAAATGAGTTTGGGTAGACTCAATCCATTTCCTCTTGGGTGTGGGCCTCGGCACAAAACTGCCATTAATTTGGCACTAAAATTGGCACTTTCATTCACTCCACGGGAATGGTTGGTGTGGGAGTTGGGAATGTCGCACTAGAATATTTAGGATGCTTTTCTAAGGCTGGGATAATGCGTGTTGAAGCAAAGTAGAGGGAGCTTTGTATCAAACTCTTGCTATTCTTGATCTGGGAATGTTTTATGTGGACACTGAATGTGAAAATTGTTCTGTTCTCTAGCTCCGGCATCCGCAAGCATAATAATTCACCTGACTTTTGCAAGTAAAATGGGCAAAACAATGATTTTCTTCCCAATTAAAAGTTGGCTGTTAAAAATTAAAGTGATGGTATAATGCCTTTTAATTTGAATCCCTACCCCACCCCAGTCATAAACACTTAAGCTGCAACCTTATTTGGAAGTAGTCTTAAAGAGTGTTTTGGTTGCATAGGAAAATTTGATCCCATTTTTAAAACCAAAACACATGTACTCATGCTTTGATTTCAAATTATAGGCAAGGTGAAAGATTGGCATCTCAGTACTGGCACCTCAGAAATGGGAATAACCAGGCTGAGAAGAATTTGTAAAGATGTGGTGGAGAGTAAGGATACTGCAGGGGGCACACTGTCTCCCTAGTATCTGACTGAAACAGAAAATCATATTGCAGTCTTGTACACTGATAGCCTGGTTCAGCCCCATGTGTACTCCATACAAAGTATAATCTTGCCCACTGCTAAACTGGGTGAATCACTTTGACACAGAAATAGGAAGATTTCTTGTCTGGTTGAAGTCTAGTTTGAGTAATGAGACTCCTGGCATATACCAATGGCCATCTGAGAATACTTTATAATATATAGGCCATCCAAACTATTCTGGACTTCTACATGTATCAACTGAAAAATGGCCTTGTGGGTTATGGCCTAGTTAGGCTCTTTGACACCTTGTCCACAGCTTTATTGTTGTCCTCAGCTAAATTACTCTTTTTACCACCCAGCAAATGGAACTCCTTTGGGTTTCATCCTTTCATTTCCCAGTTTATAAAAGGGGCTGGACATGTTGACAACAGTACACGCAAAACCTTCCGAGAAAAGAAGAAAGATCTTAATCTCCCGTTGAACAAAGTAATGTAGCCTTTAGTCGAGTCTTTGGGCTTCATAGCCTTGAAGTTTTTGTAAAGCCAAATACTGATGCTCGTACTGCTTTCAGACAAGATTTCTTGAGGACTTGATGGAGAGGATTGCTTTGTCCACCCTTCACATCCTAAATATTTGCCTATTATAGTTTCAGAATTTCACTTGATGCAGAAAGTCATCGAGGATGAAATTGGTCTTTTTCGGCAGCGCAGAACGGCCAATTGCGAATCGACAGCCAGATTTTCTTATCCATTTGAAGCCAATTTCAACCCCGTTGTTTTCTACCCAATATCTCCAGAATTTGGTAGAAGGATGATGTTCTATAATAAGGACATCAAATGGACCTCTTGAACTTCTAGTTGAGAAAGGCAAAAGATCCCTACAAGTGGAAATTGTAATTTGAATACTGTAGGGACCAATTGCTGGGTTCCTAAATTTCAGTGGCTAATGTATTCGCTAATGCAGAGTATTACTTTCTGTTATAAAGCCTGTCCCCATCAAAGCACATTGCGCCACTGCAGCCGCTTTGTGGGATAAATTGCATTGGATTGTCCTGCAAGCCAGGACATTGCCCAAGTAGTTATGAGGTGTAATCCATGCTAGGTAATGCAGACTCTTCCGTGCTTCCAAGAAATTTTGCCCTTATTGCCTCTCAAGTGAATCTTCCTGGCTCCTGGGATGCCCTGTGGTATAAGTTAGTTAACTTTGGTCCTTGTGTGTAATACATAAAGAAGATCGGTAATCCCCCATACATTCAATCTCCAAATTTGGGAATGAAGGCGCAGTTGCTGAGACACTGCTCCTTTAAGAGATTGGAGGCGTGCTCATCACGTGAGCCTCCCACCCCCCCTTTTTGTATATGTGACTTTGTCCCAGAAGTGTGCCTCAATTCTTGTACCTAAAAAAAAATACGAGTAAAGGCAAACCATTCACCCCTTTGACACATACGCTGCTCATTAACGAGCTGTCCAGCATTGCGATTCGGGCGAGGCTTTGCTTGCAATTTAAGTTTTGTTTGACATTATGATTTAAAAATCTGATATTTATAATATATATTGACGAAAGAAAATTGTTGCCAAAGAGGTTCGGATTGTCGTGGAGGATTTTTGATTGTGTTGGATTGTGTCTATAAAAGGGTTAAGCCGGCCGTGCTATTAAGTGCCTGCTGCACTCTCCAGTCAATTGCTCAGTGTTCAAGAGCCACGCTGATTACAAGCTGGTAGAAAAAACAAGTCTGCACAGGTGAGCAAAGCTCTCGTTGTCTGACGATCATCGGACATGGTGCTCAGCTCACCGGCCCTGGCTGCATTCACTGAATTATATGCGGCACACACCGTGAATTTATGCGGGCACTGTTGCTGCTTCTGTCTGTGGCCTCCACGCAGATCAGTTCACTAGCACCAAGAGGTCTGGTGAGCATGAGAGTTTGTCCTCTTGTTGCCATAGTAAGCTAGGTGTCCTTAGCAACGGGAGTTGGAGGAGATTAGCACAGCAGCAATTTGGCCTGGGGAATTTAGTTGAAGTGATTTTTTTTTGGGTCCTGATGTTTCAACTAGTGTTTGTATATATTTTACCAATCCACTTACCAATTCAAGTTTTTGAAATGGAGATTAGCTTAATGATGCAGATGTTGGCTGTGCTGTTTATATACGTGATATGACAAGTACTGGTAATCAACGATGGATTCTTTAGAGAATGGTTGCTGCCGTGGGTAATGACAATACACTGTTCCAATTAGGATAGGTACAAAGGGGTTCAGGTCATATCATTTGGCCCCACAGATTAGATCTCAGCCCCAATGGGGACCTCCCTGGTGTCTTGTTTCAAATGTGTGCAGTTTCAATAGTAATTGGAGCTTTTGGTTAGGGAAGCCACAGGCAGTTGGGCTGTGTCATCTCTTGATGTTGGCCACACTCAAATAAGGCAGTTAAGGATTGTGACACCTTTACTGCAGGCTCAACAAGAATTAATCTCCAATTAATTTCTGAGATGTGTCCGGTATAATTAATTAAAGGGGAAGGTAAATCTAAAAGAGTACTTTTTATTCGACCTACTCTTTATACTGAACAAAAGCTGTAACGCCAAAAATGCTGATTTTTTTTCCTTACATGCGTCAGTGTTTTTTTAAACCGCAAGGAACCGCACCAAGTCGGATCTCCCTCCTTACAAAGCTGCTGCATGACATCGCAAGTAAGGTGTGTCTCCAGAGGAGCTCCTTTGAAAACAATGGGGGCCGTGACTTCAGACACCCTAGAGCCAAACCAGAACCATGGCAGCCTGAGGGACCATGCAACAACCGTGTCACAATGTGTTGACTTTTTTTTGGATTTTCCCTGTGCCATAAGGACATAATTCACATGGACTGTGATCAGCAACAATAATCCGGTTCAAAATTATATGAAACCCAACAAATTTTTAAAAAGTGGATTGAGTTACGAGCCAGTGAACTAACATGTGTGGGATGTGGGCGTCGCTGGCAAGGCCGGCATTTATTGCCCATCCCTAATTGCCCTTGAGAAGGTGGTGGTGAGCTGCCGCCTTAAACCACTGCAGTCCGTGTGGTGAAGGTTCTCCCACCTGTGCCATGTGATAACCTTTCACCCCTTAATTAAATTACAGCACAAATTATGAAGCTTTTTTTTAACGAGTAGAATCAATCTGGCGGCCAAATTCAGGATTTTAAGGCTGCATTTACTCTACAGGTTTAACATTGGGTGCGACGGTTTTGGCTTCTCGGTAATCCTTTGCAAACTCTACTGAGTCTCACTCCAGTGTCAGCTTGAGCCAGGAGTCCAGATTCAGGCTGCATTTACACTACATTGTCAGCTGTGGCTCAATTGGTAGCACTCTCACCTCAGGGTCAGAAGGTTGTGGGTTCAAGTCCCACTCCAGAAACTTGAGCACAAAAATATAGGGACTCATGCAGCACTGCACTTTCTCTCAGATGAGATGTTAAACCAAGGCCCCCTCAGGTGGACGTAAAAGATCCTATGGCTCTATTTTGAAGATTAGTAGGGGGGTTCTCCCCGGTGTTCTTGCCAGTATTTAAAAATCAACCAACACCTAAAAACGGATTAGCTGGTCATTATCTCATTGCTGTTTGTGGGAGCTTGCTGTATGCTAATTGGCTGCCATGTTTCCCTACATTACAACAGTGACTGCATTTCAAAAGTATTTAATTGGCTGTAACGCTCTTCGGGACATCCTGGGGTTGTGAAAGGGGCTATATAAATGCAAGTTCTTTCTTTCTTTATAAGTAGCAAAACTGCTCTGCACCAATGCTACGTTTTTAGTGTCAGTGCGGCCTAAGTGACTTGTTAAGTGACTTTTTGTACAAAAGCACTGAAAGCTGAAGAAAGAAAATGCCTTATGTAGTGTACAGGGGTAAAGAAAGATAAGAGCGGGGTTTGTAGCAATGGAAACAAGTTTTTGAAAAGGGGATTAAGAGGATTAACTCCATTTTATGGCTATTTGCATGATGATTGATTCATTAGGTTAATCCTGGGACTAGTTACAAAAAGACTTGGCTGTGTGTGTGTATTAAATACATGGCTCCCTGAAATCCTTTATCTAGTTTTTAAAAATGACATTAAATGGTTGTATTGTGAAATGAAATTGGTTAACTGATCAGTTTTGGATTTTGCTGGTAATGGATTTGACATTGTCATCGAAAGCAGTGGTGTGTTTTCTCAAAGGGTGCAGGATTATTTTCTGGGAGTTGATTTTTTTTTAAATCATCTTCAGAGCTCCGTTCTTGGGTGCTAATCTTTAATCATATTTTCATACAATATTTCTCAGTATTGCCTCAATTTTGAGGATTTTTGAAATTCTTGCTGCCCTTATTTGTTGAGATGCAGATTAAATTAGGAGGAAGCTAAGAAAAAAAAATACTTTTGTTATGTTAGCTTTAGCAACTGTTACAAACCAAATTGACAAAATAGCATAAATAAACACAGAAAATGCTGGAAAAGCTCAGCAAGTGAGGCAGCATCTGTGGGGAAAGAGACAGAGTTAACGTGTCAGGTCGAAGATCTTTCGTCAGAACTGGAAGATGTTTAAAGAGTTAAAGTTTTTAAGCAAATACAGAGCCAGGGAAAAGGGGGTGGGGGGAGAGACTCTCTTTCCCCCCCCCCCCCCCCCTTTCCCTGACTCTGTACTGTCTCAAAAACTTTAACTCTTTAAACATCTTCCAGTTCTGACGAAAGGTCTTCGACCTGAAACTCTGTCTCTTTCCCCACAGATGCTGCCTGACTTGCTGAGCTTCTCCAGCATTTTCTGTGTTTATTTCAGATTTCCAGCATCCGCAGTATTTTGCTTTTGACAAAGTAGCATTATTTTCTCAGCTGCAAATTATAATTTCTAGTGAGTCAGTGCGCTGAAACTTGATAAAACCGTTCAAAGTCAGTGTCCCCAGATGTGGTGCATTAAGGTTTCATATTAGGAAACAGAAGGGGAAATTTGGGTTTCTGCAAGTATAGCACGTGTAAATTTGTTGCATGGAGGTCAGCGTAGAAAGCTATTGTGCCGTTAAAGATTTTAACCCTTTGGGAGCCTCTGTTCAGGCAGGTCAAGTACAGGCCACAGGCCTCGATCAATACGTGTGCCTCTACCATCTGTTATTGATTTTTGTTAAGAGCTTGTTAACACGTACAGGCACTCTCCGTCCATGCTTGCTAAGCTTCGGAGTCGGTTTCTACCTCATAGCAAGTCTTAGTCTTTGTAGACTGGGATCCCTGTGGGCCTTATAATTCGAAGCAGTTGCCTTGGTATGATCTTCCTGCCCTAAACCCTGTTCCTGCTGCACTCTGTTTAATGGGTTTGTTTCCATGTCTCTCTGATACATAATGCTTTCAGACTCAGCAACCATTGAGCTCCTGCAGGTGGTTAGGTGATCAAATAGTTGTCATAGTTACCGTAAAGAGAAATGTTTTTCTCTCTCTCTCTCTCCGTTTACCAATTACTCATCCATCCTGTTTGAAGCTGTGTTGGGGCAGATGCAGCTAATCACCTCAGTCCAGACCCCTCGCTAATTGGCAGCAGCATTACGCCTCTGAGCAGTTCCAGTGATGCTCTGAAAACAATTAGACCTGTGTTCTTCAGATAGTCGACACTGCTGTATGTGTCTGGGGTAATAACAATGAAGAGAGCTCGGAAATTCATTTAAAATCATGTGTTTTACTGATTTATAATTCCAGCTTTAAAAAAAAGTTATTAAAAACTATTCTCACGTGATTCAAGTAATTGCATTAATATTTTAAACGGCATTAATCTGTTGGTTATTGCTGTAACTTTGAAAAATATTGGTAATGCCCCCTCTCTCTTCCCTCTTTTTTTAAAACAAAACCATATTATCTCTATTAGAATAATTGATGCCTATTTGACCTTTAATCCTAATTAGATTGGTAAAGGTTCTGAAACACTGCAAGTAATGGCTGGCTGGAGTGAATTGCAGATGTGTGTGTGATTCCATGTTAGTTTTGTCCCACTCGTGAGCATCAGAAGTTTGAGGCTAATTGGAAGCCCAGTACACATTTGTTCATCTCTGACAATACATTGTTACGTAGGATATTTACAAAGGAATTTTCCTCCCCCCTTCTCTCCGAACCCCCTCCCCAATACATTTTAATTGGTGAATAAAGACCAGTGGGCTGTAAGATTGATATCTGACTGAAAAACCCAAATTACAAAAACGGAGTCCATGTTGTGAAATACGAACGTAAAACAGACAAGGGCGTACTCTTTAGAAAATCCAGAGGTATAACACGTGGAGGATAATGGATACCTCTGAGTGAATGGCACGGCAGTAATTAAATCAAAAGGTTCACATGACCTCCCAGATCACAACAGCAAAGCTTGGGCAGTTTATTCTGGCTGCACCCCTTGAGATTGGGCTGCAGCTTTACGAAATTGCTTGGAAGTATCCGTTATAGTTTAAAACATATAAGCCAGGAGAATTAGGTGTTTTTATTTTAATTGGCTTTCTTGCTGCAGTGGTCCAGTCCGTTTGTATGATTCTGGAGGCTTTCCAGTACGTTTCGAAGGTGAAAGTAGTGCAGCTGGCGTGTGGCTTGACAATGTATTAGATTGTGCACTGGGACCTGCTGCATCTTATTTATAACATTTGAAAGAAAATTCAGCCTCCTGTGCGTGTATGCACATCTGTTAATACATTACAGGTCTTGCGTCTGTGCACACTTCCTGCCAACCCAAATATTCCTATGTCCACATTTAAAGTGGGAATTGCCGATGTAAACATGTCATGCTGCAATTGCACCCTCCTCTTCCCCACCACAGGGGCGCTGCAGTGCCTCAGTTTTACATTTCCTGTACTGCAGAGAAACTCTTGCGTTCCAATCAACTCCTCTTCTCTGCTTCCCAAATATGCTGTACACATTTTGCTTTTTTACAATAAATAATATGAATGCAAAGTATTATATCAAAATAATGACAGACTATGTGACTTTGAAATGGTGACTGATTTACATCATATCATAACCTTTCATAATCTTGAAACCTTCTATCAGGTCGCTTCTCAACCTTCTCGGCTCCAGTGATAAATAGCCCTAATATCTCAAGTCTTTCCCCATAACTGTAATCATTCATCCCCGGTAATGTCCTAGTGAATTTTCGCTGCACCTTTTCCATTGGTTTTTATATCCTTCCTATAATGGGACGCCCAAAACTGTACACAATACTCCAACTGTAGCCTAACTTAAGGTTTTGTACAAATTCAATGTTACTTCCTTGTTTTTGTATTCTATGCTCTAGATACAAAACTAGGGATCCCGTTTGCCTTCTTTATGGCCTTATCTACTTACACTGCCACTTTTTAATGGCCTGTACACCAAGGTCTCTGCTCTTCTACTCCTATTAAAATTTTACCATTTAAAGTGTTTCTTTTTCCTACTTCCAAAATATATTCTCTACATTGAATTGCACCTATCTACCAATCCTGCTAGTCTATCTGTCCTCCCGCAGACTTCTATAGTCCTTGTCACAGTTTACAGTGTCCTCCAATTTGGTGCCATCAGCATACTGCAATATGAAGTATTGAAGAATGCCACCTTTCAGAAAACGTGTCTTTCTGCTGTGAACAGGGAGCTAAAAATGATACATGGGAACATTATTCCATACAGCAAGCTGTTAATTAAAACAGGAAGATTTGTGGAGAGGCGAGTATGATGGATTAAAGGCAAAGCAGATATCTCCAAGGGACACGAGAATCATTTCCAAGGCTAGACAAAGCCATTCAACAGGGATGTAAAGAGTTGCATAAGGGTCGGGAATATACAATTAGCGATTGAGGAATCGAGGAGGGCAGGAGAATCAGGATTAGAAGAAAACTGCAGTAGATGAGAGTATGTGAGCTGCTCCCTCGAGTCCTGGGCTGGACCTGCTGTTGCTGCTCAGACTCTCACTGCAGGCTTTGAAGCACTTTTGAGGAGGAAGGCACCATAGATGGGGCCGGAGAACCCAAAGTAGACCTACTTGGGTGCCAGAGGGAGGGGCAAATTGAGCACGAGGTTGAGCTGGAAGAGAGCTAGCCAGACTGGGGAGGAACTAGCTGAGCAGCAAATAGCGAAGCAGAGAGCACAGGCTGGCTGAGTTCCCACTGCTCTGCAGCAGAAGGACTTGTTGCCAGCCACCCAGAGCAGCTTGTGGCTGGAGAGGACTCAGCAGTTGGGTCTTCGCTCTTAGTTTTTCTCCACGTCTTAACTGTGCATAGACTATCAGAGAGAGAGAGCGAGATGGAGCCCATCTGCCAAGCTTCCCAGCTCACAGCTTGCCCTGTTGGCTGCTCCTTCGATGCAGTGCCAGCGTCATGCGGAGAGATACCTGCTGATCTCGAGTGGGAAAGAGCCCCCTAATCGAGAGTAACAGTACAGGCACTCTAAAACCACAACAGCAACAACTTGCATTTATATAGCACCTTTTAACATAGAATAAAGTCTCAAGGCACTTCACAGGAGCGTTATCAGATGCTGAGTCGCATGAGATATTAGGACAGGTGGCCAAAAACTTGGTCAAAGAGGTAGGTTTTAAGGAGCGTCTTAAAGATGGAGAGAGAGATAGAGTGATAACTTCAATTAGAATTTTACAGTGGAAATAGGTGTGGGGTGGAGAGGGAACAGTGTTTATCTCACGTTTGCCAACCCTAACACATTGAGCCAGCATTGTTTTTTTAAAATATTTTCCACGCACTTGCAGTAAGATTGAATTACAATTTCTAAAGAAACTTAATCCTTTTTAAACTAAATTTATTTTTTTAAACAGAAAACGCTGCAAAGACACAGCAGGTCAGTCGGCGTCTGTACAGAGAACAAGACAGGTTAACGTTTTGGACAGCCTTGTTCATTAGAACAGATTATCAGTGATTTGAAAGAAGATGTTGTCCAAAGTGTCTCTATCTCTGGATCCTAGCTAACCTGCAGTATTTTCTGTTCTTAAGATGAATCAGTTAGTTTAACTGAACTTCCTGCTCATTTTCAAGGATGGAATGCACATTAGTGGGGGAGTTTTAAAGTAAGACATAAACCGAACTAAAAAGATGCATTCATTTATTCCCAGACTTATTTACAAAATGATTTTAGTTTAGGTAAAACTTACATAAAATTCCTCAAATCCTGAAAGGGAAGAAATAATCAATTATTTATCAAGTACATTGGCCATTACTCATCTTAAGGTGAGGTGAGGATAGATATCTCTGTAATGGGTAAGAGAGACGGGGAAAGAGCGTTACATTGCTACAAATGACGTCAAGTTGCTGCAAAGAGGGGAAGGAGGGACACTAATACCGAGCTATCTGCTTCACCAGGCCTGGCGATGCCTGTGTGTTACACCTCAGCCTTGCCCACATCCAAGTGATTTGGTGCAGTGCAGTAAGTCCCCAGAGTAGTGCAGTTTTGCATAAAAAGTCACAGAGGCGATGAAAATGCTGGTTTCTGAACAATAATAAATCACTTGCCCTACCCATGCATGATGGACTCACACAGCTGACCTCATTTCACAACCACTCGTAAATAAGGGACAACCCTAACTGCTTTATACTATGTAAAATAACAAGTCTGTTTGCCACGAGTTGAGGGACTGTCTTGTGATTCAGATGCCACTCATATAGCAAGCTTGCACTTGCAATTTTAAGTCCTCTGAACCACAGGTTTGTTGGGAACGGAGTGCCAGTGACTTTATTTTATAACTTTCTGCTGGAGCACAGAGCATTTTAGCAGCGTGAGCTGGTGGGGGGAGGTTTGAATGTCCATTCCACTAGTTTCCCAGTCCTGAACATAGTGCTGTGGGAACCTGTTGAGTTGACTGTAGGCTGTTCCTTGTAGAGGGAGAGAATGTTGGACGGGGACTCATGATTAGCCACAGGACATGCATGACCCTGGAAGGATGAGTAAAATGCCAGTCTTGTTCTGTTGGCAGCACATCTCTCCCCTGAATCAGATGGTTGAGGGTTCGAGCCCCAATCCAGGACTTGAGCACATGATCTAGTCTGACACATCAGTGCAATATTGAGGGAGCGCTATTTGTTGGAGGTGCAGTCCCTGAAATGCCTCATGCAGTCATTCGGTACACTTTAAAAAAAAAAATTCATTCAGCACTGGGATTTTTTTCTTTGTTTTCATCAATTTAATTTCTGCCAGGAGCTCCCCGAGTTTATTTCTTAAATATCTTTTTGTACTTTTAAATAGAAATGATGACCGTGATTCTCCATTGTGTGGGAGAATAAAAGAATCTTGTTTTCAAATCGTCTTTTCCACATTTCCCCCACTGAAAATACCTCAATCCCTGGTTCATAAAAGTTTCCCTGAGAGATCTAAATTGGATTCCGTTCATCATCTTCCACAAAATCAAATATTGGAGACGCCAGTTCATTTTTCATAATGAAATTGGGGAACAATAAAGTTCAAGCAAATTCTGACAGCGCATAACCATCGGAGAATAGAGTATGTATTTTTTATTAGCGCACTGAGGTGCCACATGCAGTTAAAATTGAAATATTGCTGGGATACTTACTCTCTGATTTTTGTTTTCCCCCCCTGGTGTCGGTTTATAAATCCCTTTTGAATATTTAACTCCTTAATCCTGGGCATTGTTATCACCAAGGGTCGGTACCGATATAACAATTACACAGTGTCCGTGGGGTAATGTCATCTGACGAGGGTGAATATGTAAATAATGACAGATTGACATGAGAGTCAATCTAATGAGAGGAGAATATGAAATTTATGGGATTAATAGGATTGAGCATTGATATATTACAGTGCTTCATGATTACTAAATCATCACAGAGAATTGAAAATAATGCTTTCTAGTTCAACTCCTTATCCAGGTGTTTCAGGATTACGTTTTAAGTAGTAATGCAGTGAAGTGATAAAGAAAATGCATTAAAACTAGCATTGTTTAAAATATGTATACATTTACAAATTCTCAGAAGTGCAGAAATGCCACTGTCGAAAGTGTGTGTCCTTTCGAGTTGGATCTCATCCATACTCTTTCAAATTCACATTGGTCCTCCCCTTCTGGCGTGTTACTTCACTATTGAATTCAGCATTGCCCAATGGGGGAGAAATTAAGTTATATTCCATTGTTCATTTAATCTGACTTATTTCTTGTATATAAATTCAATTTTTTTTTCTTTGCGCAGTTGAGCTTAAATTGTCTGAAATTCTTGGTCCAAATAATGGCTTTCAAGAAATACAGGCTTTTTTTTATATATATAATATATATACACCCCAAAACTCCCACATTTAATGCAATATTACCAATTTTGTGTTGTGCTTTCCCACCCACACTCTCTCAACATGTTGGTCCCTCTTCCAGAGCGTAAAACATGGTAATAGCCTGGGCATGGTGATCTGTGTGGACCATTCAACTCTTCAAAAACTTCAAGGGAATTCATATTTCATAAGGTTTACAAACAAAATCTGGAACAAGCAAGATACCTTTTTTTTTAAACTGCAGTGAAAGCAGCCCTGTCACCTGAGTGCCCACAGCCACGAACTTGTGTGGAAGATTGGGGAGGCACAGGACTGAGGTGCACTGCATGTGTGCACACTGAGCGACAGCAGCACGCATAGTCCACATGTGTACACTGAGTGACAGCAGCATGTGTACTGCACATGTGTATACTGAGCAATAGCAGCATGCATATTCTACATGTGCACACTGAGTGACAGCAGCACACTTACTGCACATGTGCACACTGAGTGACAGCAGCACACTTACTGCACATGTGCACACTGAGTGACAGCAGCACACTTACTGCACATGTGCACACTGAGTGACAGCAGCACACTTACTGCACATGTGCACACTGAGTGACAGCAGTACGTGTACTGCACATGTGCACACTGAGTGACAGCCGTACGTGTACTGCACATGTGCACACTGAGTGACAGCCGTACGTGTACTGCACATGTGCACACTGAGTGACAGCCGTACGTGTACTGCACATGTGCACACTGAGTGACAGCCGCACGTGTACGGCACATGTGCACACTGAGTGACAGCAGCACGTGTACGTTAAAGTTAATGATCCTGCATTTCCGGATTCTCCAGTGACAGGAGCGCGAGAAATTTGAATGTTAATTTAACAGCAAACATGGATAAAGCGGGCTGTTGATCGTCAAGTTTGGACAACAGGCCCACCCTGAGAGAGGCAAAGACAATGATCTCAAATTGGGATTCTATTGCTTCCTCTAGTCCCCCTAATTCATGGCAAGGTGACATTGTCACTAAAAGCATTGTTATCCATAACTACCCATGTCAGGTCTCAGACTGTTTTTCAGTGACACCAGTATGCAGACCCAAATGACATTGTCGGCACCTGTGTCACTATCTCAGGGATAAAAGAGTGATAGAACACGTATGCAGAGTTCTGCTCTGTTTCCTGAGGCAATTTGCTGATGGGACAGTCAGCACACAAAAATATTAGCGTCAAGGTTATTTACATTGATTTGTGACCTCAGTAAGTTAATGACAGAATGCGGCCCTTCGGCCCATCTTGCCTGTGCTGGCACTCTCAAAGAGCTATTGACTCGGCCCCATTTCCATTCTCTTTTTTTTTCCAAATATTTATCCGTGTCGCTTTTAAAAGCCGTTACAGATTCTGCTTCCACCGCTGTTTCTGGTAGATGATTGCATATCTTAACGACCTCCTCCTGCGTAGCAGAATTTCTCCTAACATCAAAACCCGTCAAAAGTATATATTTTTTATAAATAGCAGGGGTGGAATAAAGTCTGTACTGCATTAAAATTAACATCACGTCGAAAGGAAAAGTGATATTAGAAAAATGATCATCTATTTTTGTGACCGCCACTCATGCGTCTGGGTTTTATTTTGTGTGTTGGTGAGTTTAAGTTCTTGGCCTCAGCAGTCCCACTTTACACCAAGGAGCCTGGAAGGAGTTAAATTGCATTATAATCCGATTTTCACCTTGTAAGTTAAATCGAGCTCTTCGGATTTGAAACCTCAGTTTGCCCTGGGGATTGCAATTAGAAGAGGCCTAATGTCTTTAGTTTAATTAAATTACACTGAACAAACCTAGTGATGTGGCTTTTGGTAACAACAGTAGGAAATACGATTACTGTGGTTTGTCCCTTCATTTCTCACCCTGTATCTGCGGATTGACTGATTGAGAGAATTTGATATTTACACGGTAAAAGATCCAGTATCCTTTTTATATTTGTCCTTCCTAGGCTTTCTATATAAATGGAGTCCAGTCAGATATTTGCTGCATGTCCTGTGTCATTACTGGTGTAATGAAAGTAGTCGTATTTGTAGCAAAATTATATGGTTTTTATTCTGTGTCCGAGGGGAAGAGAATATAGGTGAAAATTCTAATATTGTGAATTGGTCACCTTTATCTGCAGCGCTTGGAGCAGGTGCCAGCTGTGGCTCAGTGGGTAGCACTCTCGCCTCTGAGTCAGTAGGTTGTGGGTTCAGGTCCCACTCCAGGGACTTGAGCAAGAAATCTAGGCTGTCGCTCCAGGGCCAGTCCGGAGGGAGTGCTGCCCAGTCGCACAAGATGTTAAACCAAGGCCCTGTCTGCGCTCTCAGGTGGACGTAAAATATCGCATGGCACTATTTTGAAGAAGAGCAGGGGGAGTTCTCCTCCATGTCCTAGCCAATATTTATCCCTCAACCAACACCTATAACAGATGATCTGGCCATTATCACATTGATGTTTGTGGGATCTTGCTGTGCACAAATTGGCTGCCGCGTTTCCTACGTTACAACAGTGACTACACTTCAAAAGTATTTCATTGGCTGTAATGCACTTTGAGGCGTCCTGAGGTCGTGAAAGGCACTATATAAATGCAGGCCCTTCTTTGAATGTCATCTGGATTTGTAAGCAGTAGTGTGCAAGAGAAGTCTGTTTGGGGGGAGGGTGGGTTGGGAATAGTACCTTAACACAAAGAACAGATAATACCGTAACACAGAGCGGGAGGAGCAGAGTGGCAGGTGTTTATTGTTTTATCTTGCTTTTCATGACTGGGGAGCACTCGATAACCAACATTGGGAATCTGAAATGGGAAAGGTTTCTGCTAACATCCCTCACGTCAGAGTTCTTTTTTAAAAAAAAACTGAGAAAAAACTCTTTGGATATATTTGGAGCTGTTGTGCAGAGTATTTTAGTGGTAACCACAGGTAACAAATAATAATTGGTAGAGACAAAAATGCTTTTAAACATTAACACCAATCCCAAATTGATTTGAGATAATTCGCTGGTTTCCTCCAGGGTATAGGTCAGATTGATTTTGAATGTAAAAACTATGAGAAGGGGAGAAAAAACTTAGTGAAATGACTACCTGAAAATCTTCAAAATATTTTTCGTTAACTTATTGCCAGTGTTGTCCCTCTGATTTTTCTTGTGATTTTTTTTTTAGCTGCAGTGGATATTAGAAAGTGTGCAGGTTAATAATTTAATCAGTGCATTCAGCTTCAATAATTGCCACGTTACCAATACTGAGCTCCTGAGCCATTCATATCCTGTACCTGCAGAACCTACTTTGGCACTGGATCATTGCTTGTGCCCGAGCTCAAAGTGAAGCATGATAGCATCACAACTTGGCCCCGTCTGCCCTGAATTCCTTCATCCCAAATTCTAATGGAGGTGGAAATCCATTCATTTTAAATCTTAAAACAGCAATTTCGCTGTATAGGAGTTGCATGTAGAATTGTACGGAATAACTCTACGCAATCCACTCCTGATTGGTCATGTAGTGATCCTTTGGTCACGTGTCCTAACATCTATTTATGTGGCTCGGTGTCAAATTTTTGGCTGATAACGCTCTTGTGAAACGCCTTGGGATGTTTTACTATGTTAAAGGTGCTATATAAATGTAAGTTGCTGTTGTTGAATTAAGACGGGCTGGGGGGGGAGGGAGGAAGATGAGAGGGAAGACTCGGCTAAACATGAATAAACTGCTGTGAAATGTTTGGTCTAATAAAGCTATGCAGCTACTGCATGTTACATGGCTGCGGGGGTCGAGGGGGGAGGGAAGAAGTGTTTAGTCGTGATGCTCTGGCCATCATGAGTGTGGGGCAGGCTTGATGGACCAGCTGGTCTTTTCATGCCCGTCAATTTTGTATACCCATATCTAACCATTGACTGTTTAACCCCAAAGTGCCTTTCCTGTAGGTGATCTGCCTTTTCGTTGCGCCAAGAGTTTCATGTGTTGATACTGCAACCATTGTCCTGTCAATCCTACCTCGAGTCACTTCTTTCTTGGAAGGGTTGATTTATCAGAAGGGTCCCCACGAGTTTGCTAGAATTGCCAGAATTCTTTAATTAAAGATGGATTTGATTTCAAGTATTGTATTTTCTCTAAGCTGTGGTTAATTCGACAATATTAAGCTTCAGATCCTAAAGCTACCAAACAATTTTCAGTTGAAGTCGAAGCAGGCTGTGGTTTGCAGGCATTAAGCTCTCCCAGGTCAAGAATAGCACAGACTAATGTAAAGTCAAGCTCTCTCTACCCTGCCTCAACAATGTACGTAAGCCATAACCTCACAAGAGCACCTGAACTGCATCAACGTTTTTTTTTTCCGTTCCCCACACCAGTCATCTGTAGGTCTGTCTGCCAATTAAGGCATTTGTATGCTGTAGATCTATACCTACAAGGAACTGAACTGGCTTGTTTCATATTGGACCCATATACAGGAGATTTTCATCCTGTCCGCCTGGGCAGGATTGGAAGCCAAATTCCAGAGGTGAAAGGTCAACGTCTACCCCATTCTAACCTAATCTGCCTTTTCTAACCTTTTTCTCTCTAATCTTCATTTCTTTGTCCCAACTCTCTTTTTGGAAGTGGGAGCAAGTTTTAGAAATACCGTTCTTGTTGGCTGAGTGGCTTGATAGATTAGCACAGGTCAACCTCTGACAGATTTGTACATGTCAAAACCCAGAATAGGCTCTGCCAACAGATATGCAAAGCCCAGAATCTGGACGAGTAGACGTGTCTGTGCCGAATGGTTTAAAGCACAACTTCTATACGAACAACTGAGCTGGTGTAAGTTCATCACAACTCCCGGTCAACACTGATTGCAGTAAAATGGAATTACTTTGATTGCGCGCCTCGGTTGTAGAATAAAAACAGAAAATGCTAGAAATACTCAGCAAGTCAGGTAGCATCTGCGGAGAAAGAAACAGAGTTGATGTTTCAGGTCGAAGACTTTTCATCGAAAAGTCTTCGACCTGAAACATTAACTCTGTTTCTTTCTCCGCAGATGCTACCTGACTTGCTGAGTGTTTCCAGCATTTTCATCGAAAAGTCTTCGACCTGAAACATCAACTCTGTTTCTTTCTCCGCAGATGCTACCTGACTTGCTGAGTGTTTCCAGCATTTTCATCGAAAAGTCTTCGACCTGAAACATCAACTCTGTTTCTTTCTCCGCAGATGCTACCTGACTTGCTGAGTGTTTCCAGCATTTTCATCGAAAAGTCTTCGACCTGAAACATCAACTCTGTTTCTTTCTCCGCAGATGCTACCTGACTTGCTGAGTGTTTCCAGCATTTTCATCGAAAAGTCTTCGACCTGAAACATTAACTCTGTTTCTTTCTCCGCAGATGCTACCTGACTTGCTGAGTGTTTCCAGCATTTTCATCGAAAAGTCTTCGACCTGAAACATCAACTCTGTTTCTTTCTCCGCAGATGCTACCTGACTTGCTGAGTATTTCCAGCATTTTCTGTTTTTATTTCAGACTTCCAGCATCCGCAGTATTTTGCTTTCGATAGTAGAATACTTGATTGAATAGAGCCCAAGTACTTGGCTGCCTTAATTTTGACACAGACTGTTATCTCTCCCATTTATTTTCTGATGTCTCTTTCTCTGCTGTTGCAGGAGAATCTAAGAAGGATAATAAAGACTTCCTGGAGGATCTGTCTGACATGAGCAGTGATGGTGAAGAGGAAGATGAAGATGAGGAGTTACCTTTTGAAGATGAATCTGATGGTGGGTTATATTGGAAATGTTTTATGCAATTAATTATTTCCAAGAAGCAGAGGCTAAATGGGGGAGCTTTCTCGCCTTCAAATCTGATGTTTGTACTTTTACAATAATGTGTTACATGCCTGGGAGTAATGGAAGGGGTCTGTATTCCCATCTCCTTTAACATTTATTGGGATACAATATTTATTACAAGACAGCAAGTTGTCTTAGATGCAACTTTTGTATAACCAGGGTAAATATTTGGCAGAGAAAGTATTGAGGAATATGAGAAAGAGAGTAGGTTATGGTAGTTTTCAAACTTTGGGACTGGCCAGTTAAACCTTAACAATGTCTACTGACCCTGTGGATATAAGTTTGAAATGAAACAAAGACACTTTGTGTGTTTGTGTGTGTGTGTGGAGGGGAGGGGGAGATGAGTGCTACTGCAAACTCCTAACAATATCTGGATCCTATATGCAGCCTGCATTTGATTAATTTGGGAAAGTCCATATTATTTCTCTCTCAGGACTAGTAGTAACTAGCGGCCTCATGGTCAACATGAGCACCTCCAAGAAAAATACATTTTGGACAGCTTCAGACAAATGTTGCTCTGGCAAAATTGATGTGTAATGAGGGTTAAATTAGTGTGACTCTTGTCCTCAATACAGCTGCCTCCAACTGTATCCTGTTGTGCTAGCTCATACACAGACGTACACAAAGAATAACTACTGCCCCCTCAACCTCTCCTTGTCCCAAAAAGAGTCAGTATCTTACTGAGCCGTCATTTACATTGCAGTCTTTTTATCCCTCTTCCTCCCCCAGGAGAGACCAAAATGTTAATTGCCTGATGCATGTTGGTCTGGGCCCCTTCCCCTGACTGCTGAGAGATTCATTTTTGAGTTGAGAAGTGGTGGTGAACTTTGTGAGGTTTGCTACTTCCTGTTTGGATGCAGCTTAAAGACTATTTTTAGTAAGAGGTGTCAGTTAATCTGATATCAGGGGGGCTCGTAGTAACTGCTGTGTATTTTTCTAACGGCGAGAGCTCAAGTGTAGATATCCACTTCTAACCTGTTGACAAGTCCTTGAAGATGTAACAAGGGTCCAACCAATGGAGGCTGGGAAGAGTTAGCTCGACCACTAACCCTGCCACTTTCCTTGGACTCTAACCCAGGCTCATCCCCAATCCTGCAATCCCAATCTCAACTGTAGAAACCCTTTTGTCCATACCCCATACCAGGGACTTGGCCACCTAGACCCAGCCTGGGCCACTGTCATTTGTCATTTCACAGCCTCCACTCAGTCTCTGGTCCAAGCTCTTCCAGATCTTGTCTCATCTGGCTATTCAGCTCATGGACCCCTATTCCATTCTCCTTTTGACTGCTATGCTCCGCTCCATGGCCCATTGCTGTGAGCAAGGCCATGAGAGCTGTACCTGATCAAATAATTTTGTAAATTCTTCTGCACACCCTATTTTCTCATTCACTTTCTTTCCCATTTTTATTCTAACTACTTTTACTCTTTTCTATTAAATCTAACCTGTTTTGATTCTTTTTCCTTAAAATAAATAAGTTTCAAATGCGATTTAACTATTCCACCTCAGTCCTGCACTCCACTTGGATACCAAATCCAAAAAAAATAGCCTTTTTGGCTGAAAACTAGCTCCAAAACCATCAGAGGCCGAATAATCTGCCAGTCAGCTTGGCTGTATGATATAGAGTCCGGGTCAAACTTTCACAAGATGGGTCATTGAACAGTGGAGCCCTGCAAGTGATTTTGTCACTCACTGGGCTGATTTTCCATTCTGGAAAGGCTGGAAGATCTGAGGTCTGATGCCAGATTCCAGCACCTCCCCCTATATATTTCACTTACTCACTCTCTGGATATAGTAAGATCACAAGACGACACTTTCAATGAGTAGAAAATGGCAATCCTTTTATTTTTAAATATGAGAAAAAAAACTATAAGCACAATTATTAACTTGGGAATTCCGTCAGAATTACATTCAAAATTGCATTTTAGAGTACAGTTATACTGCCCCTTTGTCATAGATTAAAGATGGGTTTGGGTGTGCATGAGCACAGGACTGGCAGTATAAATAACCCAGCAGATTACTGAGCCCAATAAAGTCATGAGGAGGAGTCGATCCCCTTCAGCACACCATTTCACCCCGGTTTGAGTTCGCATTGACTGTGGTATAACTCCAGTCGTAAATATTTTTGTCAGTGTAACCAGTGCTGAGGTGGTCTATTGACTCTGGTGCCCAACAGTCTGAGGAGTGGCCAGGGTTGATTTGAAAGCATTGAGTTAGGTACCTAGTCAGCTCGCTCGAGCACTCCTGGCATGCCAAGAACAAAACCAGTGCCTTCAAATGGGAGGCCAGTTATGTGTCAGTCCACTTTAAAAAATCTAGTTTTAAGCAGAACATCAATAAAAATAATAGTTTGTAGAAGAATTTGTATGGTAATGTCATTAAAGAGTTTTACCCTAAATTAATCCATAAAAAATGTTCCACAAGAATTGTCACTGAAGAAAGAGCTCAATTATAGACCTAATAAATTATAGTGAATGCTTTAGAACTTTCTTTTAAATATGCCTGGATTTCTTCAGCAGGTATATAATTGATGGTGACAGCTTGCTTCCCTATCAACCAATTTGCCAACAGTTATATTTCAGCAGTGATGTCTTATTGGTAGTATGTCACATGAAAGGTGTCATATAGCTGCTACTTGGCCTCTACTGACAAAATGTATCTGGGAGCATTCTGGTAAATTTAGTTCCATTTTTCAAAAGGTCTGTCGCTATTTAACATTGTGCATCATGAGTAATTAGCCTGGCTGATTCATTAAGTACACGGTGGTTCAGATTCAGTAATGGTACTGACGAATCACCAATTAAATGTTACCTATCTGGTCCATCAAATACGTGCTAGTGCAGGTTCAATAGTAATACAATTACCAATTAAATGCTATAGTGCCCCACATCCCTCAAAGGAAGAGAGAAATCAACCAAGTTTCCTGCTCCTGTTGTCTATCCAGTGATCCACTGCTGGGGAATCTGGGTGCGTGGACGATGGGAAAAAGACAGTATCAGGCTCCAATGTGATGTTCTCCACAATTGAGTAACCTGGTGACATGTTGTCTAGGATCATATATAAGATTGGGAACTTGGGCAGTGTTACGTCTGTGGACCTGAACCATTCAAGAGCCTGCACCTTGTGATGAGGGGGAGAAAAATTGGAATGGAATAGTAAAAATTGGTATGTGTGTGCCTGGTACAAGACTGCTACATGGAGTGACTGCATAGAAACTAGCCTGGTATTTTATTCTGTAATCCTCAAGATGGATTCCTATATTAAAGATTGAGGAACTGGGCTAAAATATTGAATAGATTTTTTTTGACAATGGCGGTGAGCTTTTATTTAGTAAAACTAAGGCAGTTAATAAAATGTACAATAAGATTTTCGTCGTGTTCTGTGTGATCTATGGAGATTCTGTAAAGTTACGTTGGTCTGAGTAATCCTATTACTTTTCTAATGATCATCTTCTACATTGAATTCTGAACAGATGAAGATGGAGTTCGTGTGAAGCCCAGCAGCGCAGCTTCAAAGAAGTTGTCACAGGCTGACCTGAAGGCGCTTGCAGAAGGAGATGAAGATGTTGTTGAAGATCTGGAGTTCTCTGACGAAGACTAATGGAATCGGTTGTGGCTGCGACGGAAGTTTTGTACTCGCTCTCCCAACATATTGTGACTATTGCTTGGATCGCTCTGAACTACCCAGACCTCAAAGGAGCAAAGTTACAATTGTATCCGTGCAAAGATCTCAATGCGGCCTTACAAGGAATCTACTTTTACAAAACCTCTTCTAAGGGGCAAATCCCTGGAAAAAAATCATTGACAAAATGTTGAAACCTTTAGTGATGACCTGCCTATATCATCATCTTCAAACATGTGTTTCCTTAGTTTTAAGTACACAGAACTAAAACAAGCATATAACAGATTGATACTTTACAATAGTTAAGTTAAAAGCAGCCCAATGACAGAAATTGGCCAAGTCTTTAGCCACTGGAATTTCAGGCATCGTTAACAAGAATTCCAGATGTTTCCTGCTGGATCAGGGACACTTGATGCTGATCCGTAGGAAGGTCTCCTTTAATGACGAGGCTGTGCCACATCAGCCCATCGGGTAAAAACCTGGACTGCTAGCTCTGATCCACAATTTTCAGCCTTTCATCGGTAATTTTATTTAATTATTGTGCTGCGTATCCATGCTGACCTTTGTGCTTAAAGTCAATACTTTACTTACACTGTTATTTGTCAACAGTTCTTAGTTATTTTATATGAACAAAATAAATCAATGATCAGTTTGTTTCACATCACTTTCAGGGGATTTGAGTCATCATTTTGGTGTGGCTTATTAGCACTCATTATGAGTGTCGCTGCCGATGAGCGTAATTGGGAGTGGTGACAGCAGTAGCTGAGATGGTTGAAATGAGGCTAAGTTAGTTGACCTCAGACAGGGCAGTAGTTGGTGCTACAGTTGAGGTCAGCATCTCTTGGTAAGAGAAAAATCAGCCAGGATTCCAGCTCCTTGTCACTATCTTGTAACCCCAGCTGAAAATTGCACGTTCGGTGAGGACATGACTGAGTTCACTTGTCGGGCCCGCCACGGTCAAAAGCCTGCCTACACTCGCAGTCTACGCTCACGCATGAAGAATGGCTACTTGGGTAAGGTTCTGGGGGATTACTGGTACCTATGAAACCGCGCCCCAGCAAGAAGAGCGAAAATTGGGGGGGAATAAATCACCTTGTACTTCTCCAATGTTTTATTTAATTCCCCCATCACTTGATGCTTTAAGAAACGATCATTGCAAAAATCGTGAATCTGGCTATCCCAGAACGGCGATTATATAAAACAGTGATGAAGATAAAGAGAAACTGTTTCCTCTGGTGTGGGAGAGTCCAGAGCAAGGGGGCATAATCTTAAAATTAGAGCCAAGCCGTGCCGGAGTGAAATCAGGAAGCACTTCTTCACCCAAAGGGAAGTGGAAACATGGAACTCTACACCCCAGAAGGATGCTGGGTCAATTGAAATGTGCAAGACTGAGATCAATAGATTTTTGTTAGGTAAGCGTAGCAAAGGAGCCAGCGGGTAAATGGATTTGAGATACAAGATCATCCATGATCTAATTGAAAGGTGGAACAGGCTCGAGGGCCTGAATGGCCTACTCCTGTCCTTCTGAATCTGGATATCATCATCAGGCTACTACTTAGAAGATTGACTGATTCTGATATTTTTAAGGAGCTGAATTAATATTGATACCATGTTTAGTGCTGTGTGCATGTTGGTCCAGTTTTTTCACACTGCTGGGGCCCAGTAATGCTGAAGATTTTCAGTAATTTTAAAGAGGAGGAGTGACAGAGTAATCCCATTGTACTTTAGTGTGCGCAGCCCTGGGGGTGGGCAGGACTGTATGCGCTAAACTACAATGATAACTCCCAAAAATGCAATTGTTGAGATAACCAGAACTGGGATCTGCTGGTAATTATTCTGCGTTCGACATTTTGTTGGTAGAATGATGACCATTATATGGCCAGCAGAACCAGTTAAAGATTAGAGAGACTTTTAAGCTTTACTGTCTAGAGATAAGATGATTGAGGGGAAATCTCACTGAGATATGTAATGTATTAAAAGACAAGGGTAACGTGTGCCCAGAACATTACTTTGTTAGTGAACAAAAGGACATAAATTTATATTAGTGAAAAATAAATTTTAAATAGGTTTCTTAGAAAAAAGTTCTTCACTCAATGGGTGCTAAACATTGGAATGATCCACTGGATAAGGTAAAGAACTTGCTTTTGTACCAGGAGAACTCCCTGCTCTTAGAATACTGCCATGAGCTCTTCCAGCTCTAGCTGGGCAGGTGGACAGGGTTTCAGTTTAACATCTCTTTTGAAAGATGGCACCTCCATCAATGCAGCACTCCCACCCTACTGCACTGAACTGTCAGCCTATGCAACGTGCTTAATTCCAGATTTCAGAACTGAGCAAAACTGACACTGAAGTTGTTGGAAACAAAACTGTTGGGAGGAGGACAGGATGCAGTTGGATGTTTGTCTGAGTGAGTTGGATGCCAAGCCAGGTGAGCTGAAATACCAGTGGGTGAGCGCCGTGGGCCAAATGGTCTATTATTGTCCTTGACTAACCCTTGACGTTCTCTTGCATTCCTAAAAGGATGGGAGTTCACTGATTTTTGGGAGTAGATAAGAGTCACAATATGGGAGATGGGGTTTGACAGCACACACAACGGTTGGACTAGAATTTGTTTTTGTGTCGCCTAAAATGTCTGCATTCGTCATTGAGGTGCTGCTTGACTGAAGAGCAGGAGAAGTCTACAAATGAAAAGAGGACGTCAAACTTGAGACCCTGCAAAGCTCTAGGATTGCAGTGAATTCTGTATCTTCATAAAAGGTAAATGGCAATTTTTTTCCCCCTTGTGGTTAGCTATCTCTACTGATATGAAATTTGATATTGGGTAAGCTTGTTCATGTGAGGTTCAATTGATTTTTATCTTATGGTAACGTGGATCGGGAAGCTTTGCTTGCTACGCTTTGATTTTGTTGGTGAACTTTTCTCTTTCAAGTTTCTCATCTAGCTCCAATGGTCCTGCGTCTGGTCGTAAGCCCCCTCCCTCCAGTCCTGATCTTGCTCGCAGTCCCTGATCTCTCACGGGCCTTGATTTCTATCATTCTATCTTTATCTCACTTTGTCCAGTGCTGATTGTATTCACCCTGCTCCGAACACACATGTGACTCACACCCTGAAGCTTTGGTGTAGGAGTCACAGGTTTGATGCCACAAAAAAAAAATTTGTTACAACCTCAAAGCAGAATTAGTTTAATAAAGCACTGAATATTCATTTTGAATTTCAGAATGCTTTTTCCCCCTTATTACAGGTGTCACTTGCACAGATATAGTTCCACAGCTTGTCAGTCGCGCTCCAATACCTAGCCCAAGATTTCATTTTCCATCTGCCCGGGTACCTTTGTGTGTGCTAGGAATTGGGGATAGTCACATGATTAACAATCACCCAGCCGCTGTGATGCGAGAAGTTCCATCACTATTCAAACCATAAAATCCACGGGCCCAAAATTCCGCTCGGGCCCTGGATGGAACTGGGATGGATTGACCCACGAGCTCAACAGAAAACGGGGGTAAATCTGGTTCTGGCAGGGTTCCGTGCTGTCTTTTCCATTCTGCCATTTTCTGGTGGTGGGACCCTGGGCAGATCTTGGGGGCAGCTGCCTCCATGTCAAAGAAGCATGTCAGGGGGAAGTTCCTGGACTACCTGGTAATTTCACACTTTACACCTTCCATAGGCCTCGGTGAAGATGACACGCGCTTAAGAGCTCAGCCCTGTAAAAAGGCTTCAAAGCTTTTATTAGGACTTTAAATTTGGCTATCGCTAACTCAATTTGCACATATTGAATAGGATACATCTTATTTTCTGGTATGCAAAATGTCACTTTAGAGGCAACAGACTGCTTACTTTGTCCTGAAATCAATCAAACTAAGCCAAGGTGCTTGTTAAATGGGCTGGGTTTCACATCTCGGTGGAGTTCAGGAGAGTAATTTGATTAAACTCAGTTCGACTGTGGAAGACTGTTTTCCTGTATCCCAGTTTCTAACCTCAGTGGGCACAAGGAGTAGATCCCAGGGAGTGGGCCATCAGTTTTTCTCGTCATACATCCATTGATTCCAACTTTTCCTTCTATCTCCCTTCCAGCTCTTTTCAGATTGCTCCTCCTCAGTTTCATTCTCATCCAGCCCTCAAACTATCGGTCCATTTAAGGGGCAGCTGGATAAACATATGAGGGAGAAAGGAATAGATGGATATGCTGATAGGGTTAGATGAAGTAGGGTGGGAGGCGGCTCGTGTGGAGCATAAAGACTGACATCGACCTGTTGGGCCGAATGGCCTGTTTCTGTGCTGTAGACTCTATGTAGTATCATGGGACTGCAGCCTGTGTGAGTGGAGGTGATGCAGAGGTTCTGTATGTGGTAGTTAGATGAAATATCAGGTATTATCTTTATGCCACAGCCACTGGTCCAGATCTAGTATATTAAGGGAGTTAGCAAAGTGTTTGTGTCAAGTTAGAAATTCTGTAAAGTCTTATTTTAATTAGCTGGAGGAGGGTGTGGTCCTGAAGAAATCTGTGATGGAGAAGGGGGAGCAGCAGGACAGGAACATTAAAACAGAGATTTCAAAAACAAGAGTGTCTGTAGCGGTCCATATTCCAAGAAAACCGTACAACAAAATGCTAAATCGTTCTGGGTTTTTTTTGGGGGGCTTTATTTCACTAAAAGTGAAAGACAAGAAGGAAAGCAAATCAACAAATAGGCTAAATTATTTTACAAATCACCATATTCTTATTGTTTACAGCTGCATAACGTTAAATGATAGTTTGACGCAGTTTGGCCAAAACCAGCTAAAAGAACAACAATTTTTTAATTTTTTTTTAATTATTCATATAACACCCTTTTAGGGATGAATATTACTATATATATAGTGCTAAACAGTATTCAACCTACCAACAGAATCTCCATAAATAACGTAAATATCCATTATGTTGATTGCTTTAAAGCAGCAATTAAGGTTTGTATAGCATGAAAAAAGAGATGAGAAACGTCCCCTAGCAGTTTACATTTCTTTTCCCCTTCCCCCACCCACCCCCCACCCCCCCAAAAAATTCAAAAACGTGCAACTACACAACAACAAAAAAAACCAAAATAAGTACCAAAATTTTTTTTGTAACTAGTTTTGCTCGTTTCTTGTACAATTCGCTGTACAGGTATTGAATAACTATTCTCTTGAAATGGTCATTTTTTTTTTGTTTTAAAAGCTTCTTCTAAACTCCGATACCTGTGCAGTCGTGGTCCTGTCACGCTTTGTGTGTGTGTGTGTGTGTGTGTGTGTGTGTGCGAGTAGTGATTAAACCTCTACAGTGAGGCACTTTTAAACTGTGTCCAATAGACAAAAAAAAACGCTGTACCATTCAGAAATGTATTGTAAACACAGACCAACAACCATCATCTTTGGTTTAGCACTGGACAAATGCATAGACACCAGCATAACCTTGAGTTCCTTGTCAAAATGAGTGCTTATGAAATCTTTTTTTTACATTAAATGTTTAGTCCCAGGTCTGTGATAGAAACCTTTTTGGTACAAGTGCACAGTTCAGTTTTTATCTCCCCCCTTCCCCTCACCCTTTGCTTCAGTTCCATGAAGCAAAAGGTTTTGCTCAATTTCTTTGAGCTTGAAGCAGAAACTGAGCCTTTCTTTATTTTGTTGCCAAGCTGTTCCAGCCTCACAGGCTCCACCTTTCAATCCTGTCTCTCTGGATTTTACCTCCATCAACTTTTGAGTTCTGCTTTCTGCTGCTTTTCAATTGCTTTCTAGGATAATCTGAAGTCTTGAAGAAAAAAAGGAACGAGTTTTTTTTTAAAATGTGAAATTTTGAAAGCCGGAGTTTTTTTTTAAAAAAAGGAAATGCAGTCAACCAATGGAGTTGGCGCTCCAATAAATACTTTGGTTTCGAATAACGGCAACTTTACTTTTTTTTCTCTCTCGAGTGAGTGTCTCCTTCAAGATTGCGGCTTGACGATATCACCGATTCCCATCGCCGAGGAGTTTCCGTTTTCCTGCTTCGGTGAGATGCGGCTGGCTTGGATGCTGCCGTACGGCGAGGCAACACTGCCGGTGGAGGAGGGGCGGTTCTCGGCAGGTGGGAGGTCCCTCTCGGGCGGCCTTAGTGCTGCAGGCTGGAGGGGCAATGCCAGTGGAAAGCTAGCCATGTACAAAACCCTGCCAATCCTTTTGGCAACCTGCGACAGAAGTTCAAAATGAAATACAAATTACAATTTAGTGTCGTTCTGCACTAAGCCAAGATAACGAAGGCAAAAGAGCTCATACTCATCGGAACACGAGTAGGCCATTCAGCCCCTCAAGCTTGTTCTGTTGTTCAATTTAGACCATGGCTTATCTCTCTCCTAAGTCCATTTAACTGCCTTGGTTGCATGTCCCTTATCTTACAAAAATGTATCAATCTCAGCTGGGGTAGAAATAAGGGTCTTACACTTGGCCTCAGTCTCCTTAAATTGGAGTGGGTGGGGGAGGGGACACACAGAACACAGCCTGCATTGCTGTTTCCCTTTGCTATTCAGTATCCTACTGGAAAGAATATATATGTGGACATCGGATGAGAACAGGATTGGTCTCGGTTGTGATATTCCCCCCACGGTCAAATAGCCTAACGGCGTTCACAGTCTTGAGCTTCTACTTGAATAATGACCACTTGGGCACGTACTGCCAGAGCCCATACAACTGTACTCTTGAAGGTATCTGGCTCTTGCTGAGGAAGATGGGAGAAAATTGGGGGAGGGGGGAATCTAGAAGGGCCGTTTTATGGGTTTTTAATCTCATTGTAAAGAGCACAATTTCCTCAACTCAGCCACATAGTTTCTTTGTAGTAATATAAACCATAATTATACAAGCCGATCGAACGACATAAAGCACGGCAAAGTAATGCAGAGGGGTTACGACTGACAGTCACTGCTCACAGAGCAGTTACGAGTGAGTTCAGTTTTAAGGCTGTGCTGTAAATCTCGTCAATTGCTTTGTTTTAAATGGAGTGCTGGGTCAGAATAGTTCCCAATTAAACACAAAACTAACAGTCTTTTGAAATCAGAGATTTTTCTGTTCATATTTCTCAAAATGAGAAACAGGACATCCAAAAGTAAATAACTTTTACTGAGTATCAGTGCTCTTTTCAAACAAGTTACTGATCCAGGTTTACAGGATCAACAAGCGTTGCTCCAAATGTATAAATCTGTGGTTTTAAATTTATGGTGTGTAATCTTTACATAAAATCTGATTATACAACATCAGAATTAAGGGATTGTTCAGCCCTGAGGTTACACAGTAGAAGACCAGTCCAATCCCTGTGTTTATCTGAAATTCCTCGTACTGTTATTTTAGTGGTGGTGGTAACTCTCTTTTATTTTCAAATAGCAGATATTACAAAATAACAAAAATCTATCACTCTAATTGAGCTAGAATCTACTGCTTTTTGAGAGAGTTCCACACTTTGAGTGAAGAAGTGTTTCCTAACTTCGCTCCTGAATGGCCCTGGCCCTAATTTTAAGGTTATGTCCCCTTGTCCTAGACTCCCTCACCAGTGGAAAATGTTTCCCTCTATCTACCCTCATGTTTATCTGAAATTCCTCTCACTGTTATTTTACCAGAGGTGTTAACTCTTTTATTTTCAAATTGCAGATTGAGGAGTTTCGTCAAATGCATTAAGAGTTTGTGGGCTGGAACCCCAAGGTGTAACTTCAGGGCCTGTGTATTAAACCATGCTAAGGCAGGGTGGAAGATTTCCTCTGGTCACTTTATATTAACAACATCTTAAACATAGCAGGAAGGTTTCCTATTTCCAGCAAAATCATAAAAGAACAGAATCATAATATTGCCACCACACAGTGAGCAGAGGAGTCTTCCTCCCACAGTAATCTTTCCTTAGCTGAGTTTTCTTGCAATGCCTGAACTGCATTTTTGTGTTTTGATGCAGGCTGCATGTTAGTACTTCCTCAGCCCCAACCCCAACAGTGCCTCCTGCTGACTCGTGCAACATTTTCTGTGTTCCTCATGAACATCAATTAAATTGTCAAATTATTTTCTCTGGTGAGGGAATCCAGAACAAGGGAGGCATAATCTTAAGATTAGAGCCAGGTCATTCAGGTAGCAATTCCTCACACAAAGGGTAGTGGAAATCTGAAGATCTCTTCCCCGCCCCCCCCAAAAAGCTGTGGACACTGGGTCAATTTAAGCTTTCAAGACTGAGACAACTAGATTTTTGTTAGGTGAGGGTATTAAGGGATATAGGTCAAAGGCAGGTACAGAGTTTGAGCTACAGATCAGCTATGGTCTAACTGAATGGCGGAACAGGCTCAAGGGGCTGAATGGCCTACTCCTGTTCGTGGGACAATGGCCATTAGGAACTGGGTTGAAATTGACCAAACTCATTTCACATAGGACCCCTGAAGTAGGAGACTTTGACGCCATCAGTCTTGAGTTGAATTTGATAAGTGTGGTGCACCAACCCACTGTATCACCCAGTCCCCCATAATGATATTTTGTACATACTTTCATAAAATAATTTGACAATTGTGAAATAAATATTTCTAGAAATAAAGTATAATAATGAAATGGTCTAACTAAGTTAACTTTCTGTTAATGAGTTACAATCTATCCTTTGATTGATTACTTAAATATAAAGAGTCAAATATAGTATGAGATTAATCCTTCAATAAATCCAGGAGTTCCAGAAGATTACATTTTGATTATTGCATTGGATGATTATTGCATTGGACTCTATTCCTTTATGGTCTGAATTTTGTTGTTACTAAAATGTTAGTGTATAATTTCCTTCTAAATTTACCAAGGACTGTAAGACAACCCCATCAGTCACCGTGCCTCGGGAGATGGAACTGCCAGGATGAATGTTGATACGGGAATTAAACTGAAAGTTATAATGAGAACAAAAATGAAGGAAGAGATCAGTGTCAGTGTCAGGGGAGATGTTTACAAGGAAGTTGCAGTTTGGACATCAGGCAATAACTATCGAGCACCTTGAAGCAGGTATATCGGGGGCACTGGTGTAAAAGTCACACCTGTGATCTTTACATCCAGCACACCTGGTCATAGAAACCCTTAAGAAGATTCAATTTACACCTGAAATGATGTGGTAGCAGTCTGGGAATGAATGAATAGGTAATGATTAATGAGTTAATTTCAATCTCTGTGGGCAGATGACAAATAGCAAATGTCCTTATGAATGTTAGCAGAACCCAAGACTAAACTATCAGTAACATCCCCAATTGTATCATGCGACTGCCAGGTTGGTAGAAGGTGAACTAGATGGACCTTGATCTTTTTTTCAATCCAGCAATTCCTATGTATAGTGTTGGTTGTGTACATACATAACACACTATAGTTAGAAATGTCTGTTTCCTTACTGACATGAGATAGCATAGGTTCAAACTAACAAAGGGAAAGTTTAGAACTGATAGCAAGAAGTAATTTCCCACACAAAGAATGCTCACACATGGAATGAACATCTGGGGAGGGTCATGGAAGCAAAAACACTGGAATCATTTAAGCAACAGCTGCATCCTATGATAGCAGGACTGGATGGATAAACTAGGATGGACCGAATGGCCTCCCTTCATCCCTATCTATCCTGTGATCGCGTAATGAAATGAGGGGAGGAGGAAGGATCAGTCCTGATGCTCAATGTGAAGTATTGTGTAATTACATGAGACAATTGGAGGAAAACAAAATTGGTTATCTAACTGAGCAGTGCCCCTGCCAGAGCTGAGATAGTAATGTGCCAATCCAGAGGGAGCGACGGATCGGGATCTGAGTGAACTTACCTCTCAGGTACTTGCTGGTCACTAGATCAAGAGAGGCTGAGGCAGAAAAGGCTGTCCAACCCTGCCCTTTTTAAGGAAACCATAGGATTTTTAATGACTGGTTGCATCTTACGTTCATTATGTCACGTAACCCAATAGAAAACAGCTAACAATGTGGGCTGCACTAGCTGGACCAAAGAGAAACATTACCTGTGCTCGTATTTTTAGTGCTGGTCCCAGCTTCAGGCCCATGGTGTTCAGTAAGTGCTCCTCCGTTAACAAAGGTAATGTCTCTCCATCAATAGCCTGGTCTCTGAACGCCTGCATATTAAACACAATGGATGGTCATTGCCTGCTCATTGAAGACATGCGCAGATACAGGCTCAAATTCACATTACCCTTGAACGTTAGCTATTTTAGAATCAGAGAGTCACTGGAAGGAATCAGGAAAATGTAACATTGCAGCTACTTAATTATGCAGTGGAATTGCTCAAAAGGCCTACATAAAGGCCGCTCATTATATATCGACTCAATTCCATAAAGGTTTTTTTTTTAGCATCTTTACACATTTATAAAGTCCCAACTTCAGGTAGGAACTATTTCTGGTTAATGGGAGCAGCTGCTTTTATTATTTATTTCCAACTGAATTCTCAAAATCATGGGATTTGAGATAATTGAAGTCCAACCTATTTACTTCAAAAGTGATCTGATCCATACTTGTGTCTCCAACCATGTGATTGTCTTGAAAGTTTAAATATGCAGGCTGTTGTACTCACTGGTTTGCAATAAATTGAACATAATTGGGTACGTTAGTGTAGTGGTTACGTTATTGGACAAATAATCTAGAGACGTGAGTTCAAATCCATCCATGACAGTTTGTGAATTCTGTTTAAAAAATACAAAATAAAACTGGAATAAAGAGCTGGTATCAGGAAAAGTGACCGTGAAGCTGTCGGATTGTCGTAAAAACCCAAATGGTTCACTAATGTTCTTCAGGGAGCAAAACCTGGCTTCCTTACCCTGACTGGTCTATACGTGACTCCAGTCCCACATCAATGTGGTTGACTCTTAACTGCCCTCTGAAACGGCCTAGCAAGCCACTCAGTTGTAAGAAAGGTCACCACCACCTTCTCAAGGGCAACTAGAGGTGGGCAATAAATGCCAGCCTTGCCATCGACACCCATATCCTGAGAATGAATAATAGTAAAAAAAAAGAAATGGACTCGGTTGCAGCTCTCCCAGTGGTCCATCGGTGCTCTGTGCCGTGTTTGGATTGACGGTTCTGGATCAAAACCAAGAAGCGAGCTGTTGGAAAAGCACAATCGGTGGTGACGGCCCCAGAGCCCGACAGCAGCCACTGAATGAGCTCATCTACCATGTTTGAAGGGTTCATTCCAAGACTGGGAGGATGAACTGGTTGAGTTGTGCTGGCATAAGCTGCACCAGTTGGAGGGGAGGGGGAGTGCGTTGGTTCCGAGGACCCCGATGTCTGGGCTGGGCTGGGCTTCCAGGAAAGTCTTCAAATGGCCCAGGGGATAGGAATGTACTGCACTGATATATCAGCCTACATTATGGACTGGAAACAGGAGGATGGGGGGGCGGGGGAGGAGGGGCGAGGCTTTGTGGGGATGAAGTATTGAGGTAAACCATAAGTGCAACTATCTGAGAAGCTGATTGTGTGAAGTTGTCAGGGTTTGAATGTGTTGTGAGCAATTACTCAGCAACCTACACTTTCTGACTACCAGTAACATAGTTCAAAAAACACAGGCTAGCATCACAGCCGCCTCCAACTTCTGCTCGCTATTCGTTAGTGAACTGTATCCTGCAGGTATTGGATCTTGGCTCCAGAGATAACCCCTAGTATAGTTATAATTTTAATATAAATGCTCAACTTTCACTGTTTAAATCCAGTCCAAACCGATGAAAAGAACAAACTTGCATTTAAACAGCATCTTTCACGACCCAGGACGTCCTAATGAGGTATCTTTGAAATGTAGTCAAAGTTGTAATGTAGAGTAACAGCAGCCAATTTGTGCACAGCAAGGTCCCACATACAGCAATGAGATAATTTTTTTTTGAGTGGTGTTGCTTGAGGGAGGAATGTTAACCAGGACACCAGGTGAACTCCCCTGCACTTACAGCATAGAAACAGGCCTTTCGGCCCAACTGGTCTATGCTCCACACGAGCCTCCACCCTCCCTACTTCACCGAACCCTCTCGGGGATACCCTTCTATTCCTTTCTCCCTCATGTACTTATCTAGTTTCCCTTTAAATGCATCTATGCTATTTGCATCAACTATTCCTATTAAAGGTATTGTACCTTAGGATGTTTTGCATCCCAGATGGGGCCTCGGTTTAACATCTCAGCTGAAAGATGGTACCTCTGGCAGTGTGGCACCCCCTCAGTACTGTATTGGAGTATCAGCCTGGTTGTGTGCTCGAGTCCATGGAGTAGGGTTTGAACCTGCAGCCTTCTGAGCCAGAGGTGAGAGTGCCACCACTGAGCCACGGCTGACAATGAAGGGATAAATACCTCCTCTGTCTGATGGCTGTACGGATTATACGTGACATAAGTGCAAAGAATCTCAGTCCAGTTCCTGGTGGGCATAAGGCACAAAGTTGACTGCTAATGTAGCACTAACTGGCAATCTCACTCAGAGCGACCACAGGATGGCAGGAGTGAGAAACAGAAAATGTAACGCAGGTGCAGTAGGGGATGCTGTTCAGTGTCTAAGGCTCAGTACGTTGTTGGGCATCGAAGAGAGGAGAGCTTTACTCTGCCTCGAACCATGGGAGTAGTTGATGCTGACGCTGGGTGCCCAGAATGGAAAGTGTTCCATCCCCCAGCAGTGATGTCCCTCACCGTAAAGGGTATTAAATTCACACCATGATACTGCAGACTGCAATGTGCTAAGATTGAATTGGAATAGAAACCTCGGTCAGCGAGAGGGTCGACAGCTTTTACAGACTGGACTGCTTACCTGGGTATACTCCGCACAGCCAGAGAGACCACTAATGAAGTTACAGACGTCGTCAACAGTCCACTTGCTAATGTCCTCCACGGTAGCGCCGTCCTCTCCATCCAAGAAGAGGCTTCCGATGCTGCCTGTTTATGGGGGTGGAGAACATAGATCACTAACAGAGCTGATGTTAGCAATATGAGTAATATTTCCTATCCACCGGAACACAGATCTTTAATTATCCTCAGATTGCCAAGACAGCCAAGGTCAGTCCTTGAGCTTCTTCCACCCAGAGTCGCTTGTGGGAAATCAAGAAAACATTCGACTAGTGTACTCCATGTACCCATCGCTTCACAATGCAAATCCTATCATAACCACAAATTTTGCAACAGCTTCAAACTCCTCGTGCATTGCCAGCCTAGCTGTGAGCTCAGCCCCTGCTGACAGTCCGAATAGCTCAATATTCTGCAACTCGATAATATTTGTATCATACAGGAAATGATAGTTATGAATTTTTTGCTTTATTTTACTCCACATTTTTGCACGTGAAAAGTCTCACCGTCAATACTCCTTTTAAAACTGTAACAAAGAGCTGTTTCAAAACTCTCATTCCCGCCCCACATACACAGCGCTGCACTGAAATTCTGACAGTTCCCGCAGCCCAAAGAGTGAAAGGAGGTCTGTTGCTCATGTGCAGGGGAGGAAATTTCTTCCATGTCTTTTTTTTTAAGCTGTCATTTTTGACTGCAACTGATCTCCAAGTCTGAATGCGCTCATACCTCTGCAATAAGAACGCAGGTACCCTGCTCCCAAACCCCCCCCCCTTGCTGGCTGTGTAGGGGCGAAGTATACCACCCCCCCCCCCAACACATGACATCCATGTCAGATTTCTTCTTCCCCATCCACTCCCCCCCCCCCCTCCAAAAAGATGCTACAGCCTCTAATCATTGTCCCCAATCCACGGAGCTCAGATTAAGGGCAACTAAATAGATAATGCAGGAGGAACCTTTTTACTATTGGGATGGTCGGTAGGTGCAACAGTTTACTGTCACAGGTGGTAGAACAAGAAACTTTAATGGGGTTCAAGGAGGAATTAGACAGCTGGGATTCAGTGTTATTAGAAGTGCACCAAGGAAATACTATTGGATAGGTGGGCTAGATGGACCGAAGGTCGTCTCCTGCCTGAAGTTGTTACTATCAATGCTGCAGAATCAGAGTCTGCATTCTTCCACCCAGTAATGTCCCAGAGAACGCTTCTCAACCCAATTTCTCCCCATCTCTTCTAAAGGTGCTGATTCTTACTGGGGTACGGTTCCATCTGTACCAGAAGCCCTTTGGTGCCTTGTGTAAGCCGAGATAATGAAAGTTGGTCAGCTATTTGACCAAGTAGTGCATCACAACCAAGCCCAGTTCTGTGGTCAATGAATGCCCACATAGGCTGCAGTCAAATACAACAATCAGGAGCGGGCACCCTAGCTGATTTATCCACTCTCTATCCATGGGTGTTGGGGCCAAACGTAACATCGCTCCCCCACCACATCACCATCCGAACTGAGATCGGATGACAAGGAATAGAAACTCCATTTTATTTTGTACCTTGCTGTGTTTAACGGGCTTCGCCTCAGGATCTTTTTCAATAGGAATCAGCAGAAAAGAAAAATCTGTTCCGTATTGTTCGAAAAAGGCCCATTTTTTTAAAAAACGTTTTAAAGCTGGAATATATAGAAATTACAGCCCACCTGGTGCCTAATGAAATCCTCGGGGAGTCTCACTTGATGGGTCTCAGAATCAGCCCCATAGAGAGAAGTGACCTATCTTTAACCTGTCGAGCTAAGCTCCACCTCAGCATCAGCCCATGTGTGTTTGGGAATAGATAACACAAACCCCATACATCCGCTTTGCTGATTTCTTTTTTTTGTTTTTAAAAATGGCCACCATCACTACAGGGAACTGGCCTGAAGGAGAGAATGAAAGGAACAAATCGAGGGAAGCAGGTTCAGGTACATCATTAAAATGAATTGCTTGCTGATGCTGCCTGTATTAATGGCTCTGCCCCGAATTATAATAACGGAGCTTCCTCAAAGAGCCACGGCCAAGCAACTCCCCCTCATCATGTCACAAGCACTCACTCTGTAAATGGAACGCAGAGGAAGTGAACCGAGGCCGTTAACGTTGATCAGAATTCTCTGTCAGCTCTTTAAATCTGCAGCACTGACGGTGGGGCTGCATGCACGCGGGCAGGCAGCAGTGCACAACTCCATGGGGTTCAAAGCCCGTTCTATTCTCCCGTTCTACCGAAACCTGAGCTTTGCTGCCGTGAGCAAGCACCGTGCAGAGACCAGGCGCCTTCCTGAGAGGGAGGGGAGGAATACCTGGCGGGAGATCTCTTAGCAACCAATTCAGAGTGAGGCCTGGGAGGAGGCCTACTGCCGTCTTCTCAATCGCAACTCCAAGGAGGAAAACAAAAAAGATTTGATACCCTCCAAAAAATAAAACAATCTCAGCTGGAGATGGTGGAGGTGTCATCAGTGGCAGAGGAAGGGGGAGGGGAGAGAAAGGAATCAGTCAGAGTTCCTGCCCCCGATCATTAAACAGTAAGTGCACATGCGGATGCCGGCTGTAAGAGGATCAAGCTCGATTGTGATTCCACCCACTGTCGAATATCATGCCGATCCACACGCAAAGAATGGCCACTGGGCGAGATCCTGGCAGACTGCCAGGGCCTGTGGGGCCAATACTTTCAGTGTGAATCAGCACATGCAGGAACTTGAGGGGGGGGTGGGGGGGAGAGAGAAAACAGAGAACACAAGTCATGAAGAAGTTCGAGTCTTCTCCAAATACCTTAGTGCTACTAAATACTAATGGGGCGATAACCTCTACTCATTAGAATGAGTGATGATCTATTAACTATTTTCAGATACTTTTTGTGTACAAGCTTTACAGGAACTCAGGCCACAGGTGGCAAGGGTTGCAGGAGGTCTAATGTGGTTCAGTCAGCAGAGGAAGTCGAAGTGAAATCAATCCCTTCAGGCCAAATCACCGCACATACGAAGCTACTTAGCTGTCTGCTGCCAGCGTGTGCGATCCGCGGGGATCTGACTAGGTCACCCTTGGCTTCAAAACCAGCCACTTCCTTATTCTGACTGCAGTCCAAGTATTTCCTTCCGGCATGCTATTTATCAGCGAGTGACTGAGTGAAGCATTTTCATAAAGTTTGTTCCTTGTGGTTTGGACAGATCCAATGTCCTGATTTTAAAAAGGAAAAGCCACCAGCGTTAGAATTTTTTTTTTACACACCAAAAAAGCAAACTGCCGTTTAACCCATTGATGGTTCGGTGATGCTAGTTTAAACCCTCTGGGCCGTGTCCTTTATTTTTCCAAGAGGCCTTTTAAAATAAATTGCTCTCCAATTGACAAGTCACTCTTTCAGACAGGACACCTGTGAATTAGAAAGCAAAATGTGCGTTTATGTCCTCGAAAAAGCGTTTGGTTCGAGCTATAATCTATCTTTGGCAGCCGTACAAAACCCTTGTTGCAGAAAGGACATATTGTTGGGTTTCTCAATTACTGAGTGAGTCACAGACAATGTACATTGTATTACAGGCTGTGATGAAGCAGAGTGGAGCTGGGAAGGGCTACATTATATAAACAGTAATAAAGGTTAAGTATAAAGTGGTCCCTGCTGGCTCAGTGGACTTATGCCAAAACCCAGTGTGGTACTGAGTCATGCAGCCCAGTAAGTCCTGGGCCTGTACTGGGGTAGCTGATCTCAGCCAGGACTCTACAGTTAGCCTCAATAAGCCTAGGCCAGAGAGATGAAAATTAGCCAGAGATTGTTGGAAGTGTGAGAGAGAGAGAGAGAAGGGGTTTGTTGATATTCCAGGCAGTTGAACAGCCTGCCAACAGTCAGCTCCTGACGAACACCCATCTGGGATACCCCCAGCAAGTCAGCGCCTCCGGGAGAGAAAGGAGGGGAGAGTGAAAAATAAGCTATTACACAGAACAAAACAGGTATTATAGAGTTAACTTAGGCACAGAAACTACTTAGATTTACCCCACCGCTGAGGGGGGGAAACCTTATAAATGCGACAGGCAGATTACGGTAAATCTCCTGACACTGCTTTTATTTTATAACTTGTCCTGCTGCATGACCTGGGGTGGTGGAAAAGTTCTTCAGCTTGAAGCAGTGAATCATATTCTCCTCATGGGACCACAGCACCATTCCTTCTCAATGACCTTAGCACATTTCCTCCACTCGCACTAACTTTGGTTCCGCAGCCTGCAGCTTTGCTTTTCTATTGGAGCGAATTAGCCGTTGATTCTGGAGCAATGGCTGCTGCTTTTCTTTATATCAGCCTTGCTCAACTGTACGGGGATAAAACAGATCTACGCTCGTTCTTTCAGCACCATTTAGATTGGGTTTTTTTTTTAAAAAAAGATTCCACAAAGCATTTTCGCAGACCTCATAAAAAGACCGATGGGATTTTTTTTTTCTTCCTGTTACAGGGGTCAAAATGTCAACCGAACTACCCACACCAACAAAAACAACCTTTGTGTCCCCTGCTTTAAATCTTCCTCTTTTTAATCTCCTCAGCTAAAATCGAAGGAAACAAAATGAAAATGTGCTGGTTCAAAGGAGGTTTTTTTTTTAATAAGTGAACTCCGCAGCTTAATATCACAGTAATCCGACTCATTTTGGGATGCGTAGAACTTGGATTCCTGATGTATTGGGGGAGGGCAGGATTCTGGCAGGCGTGTAGGACAATTAATGTCAGACACCCATTTGGATGGGTTTTTTTGATGTCGTACAGGTATCTAACAAATTCATGCATCATTTAGAAAGCAGTTACCCGAGCCCACTGCTAAAGTGGAGGACAATTGATTTTTCGAAACAATAGATTCCTGTACGTATGCAGCTGTGCGGCATTTTTTTCCCTCTCTATATACTTGAGTGCAGTATGCGAGGGAAATGGTATTTGGACGATTTAAAAACCTCTTGTGAGCATCACCTTTTAGCACGTTCATTTTAAGTGACCACCTCTTGTGTCAGAAAACTGACTGGTCCACAGGAAAGCTCAAGATTGTGGTGGGGGTGGGTGGGGACGAGCCAGGAGAATAACAAAAGAAAATTACGTTTTTCAAAAATCAGCAAGCACAAAGAGTAGTGGAAATCCAGAACTCTCTCCCCCAAAAGGCTGTGGATGCTTGGTCAATTGAAAGTTTTAAAACAAAGATTGACAGATTTTTTTTACGGTAAGGGTAACGGAACCAAGGCGAGTAGATGGAGTGACGGTACAGATCAGCCATGATCTAACTGAATGACGGAACAGCCTCGAGGGGCCAAATGGCCTACTCCTGTTCTTATGTTCCTATAAAGATATACAAAAATGACGGGGAGGAAAAGACCAGCTGGTCCATCAAGCCTGCCCCACACTCATGATGGCTGGAGCATCATGACGAGACAATTTCTACCTACCCTCTCCCCGTCCCGTCCCGCCACCCCCCCGCCGTCCCGCCCCTGCCCCCCCCATCCCGATCCCGTCCCACCCCCCCCCCCCCACCCACGACCATGTAGAAATAATACGGACCAGGGGTTCAATCCCCGATCTGTCCTGAGTCGGCTGATCGCAACTTGGACAGTATGTGAGCTTCAGTGTCCCTTGGCCAGGAAGGGAGAAAATGAGTTAGGCCTGCTGTTCTTGATGGTTATCCAGTGACTCTGTTGTGGACGCTGGACGAGGGCAAGAAGAGATTTAGCTGTGATGCCCTAACATGGGCGTGAGTGCTACAATTAGCCGCGCTGACTCTGGAACAAGGAGGGGGTTCCTTGGTTCCCGCTCCTCGCCACCCAGTGACCTCTGCTGTAAAGCGCTCGTACGTGGATATATTGAGCCCAGCTACGGTGTCCTCACAGACTGCCAACAAAGCTCACGTGCGAAAAGTGGCCACGCACAGAGGGCTGAGGCTGTTCCTGGAAGAGTCGATGCCATCAGGGCTGGATTGGGGGGTGGGGGCAGGAGAGGGGGGAGATTTTATTTGTGGGAAACAAAATAACATAACTTTCCATTTTGGCTGAAAAGCGAAACACTTGGTGCTCTGTGCGCTACGGTGAGGTAAGTGATAGTCAGCCCAAAGGGAGTTTGCATTTCGAGTGTTGCATTCATTCTCCTCTGACCGATACAGCTGTATTGATTAACGTCTCGAACAGCCATCCTGCTTAATACGAATGAAGCTCTGTAAACAGAATGGATTAAGTATTGGCATTTTGTTACCACTGCTGCTCCTCTTTCACCTGTCACACTGCTTTTAATGACGGGAGAAATAGGATTGCATGTAAAACTTGTCAAACTGGAAACTGCATTTTTGTTGTAAATTTCATTGTAAAAAAAGTGTTTAAAACCATCTACCAGAATTTACAAGTATTGAGTTTCCTTCTCTGACCCCAATCATGCCTGGTCTTCATTTCTACAGATCAGTAGCCACATCTAAAGTTAACTTTTTATTCATCCTCCCTCCCCCATAATTCCACCCCCTTCCTCTCTTTGAGACACTGACTGGGATTTGATTCCACGAGTGCTGACCACCTTCTGATATCCCACCATAGTGGCCACCTTCAGAGCTAAGTCTAGAGAGTGAGTGTTGGCAGGACATGGGGGCAGCTTCCACAGTCATACTGATGACACCCAGCTCTACCTCTCCACCACCACTCTCGACCCCTCTACCTTGGGAAGACCAAAGCCATCGTCTTCAGCCCCTGCCACTGACTCCACCCACATGCCCCAAAGCCCAGCCACTGTCTTAGACTGAATCAAATTGTTCATAACCCCGGCATCCTATTCAACCCTGAGTTGAGTTTCCGATATCCTCTCCATCACAATGTCCGCCTACTTCCACCTCCGTAACATCGCCTACCTACGCCCCTGCCTCAGTCCATATGCTGCTAAAACCCCCATCCACTGCTTTTGTCACCTCCAGGCTCAACTATTCCAATGCTCTCCCTGCTGGCAACCCATCCTCCACCCTCCGTAAACTTCAGCTCATCCAAAACTTCACTGTCCATATCCTATCCTGCACCATTTCCCAATCATCCATCAACCCCGTCCTCTCTGACCTACAATGACCCCAGACCCCAATGCCTCAAATTTAAAATTCTCTTTTCTTGTGTTTAAATCCCTTCCTTATGTTTGCTCCTCTCTATCTCTGACCTCCTTCAGCACTATAAACCCTCCCATGAACTCTCCATTCCTCTGACTGGCCCCTTATCCCTTCCCTTCCCATTAGTGGCCATGTCTTCAGCTACCTGGGTCCTACATTCTGCAATTCCCTCCCTAAACTCCTCCACCTTTCTGTCTTCCTCTCCTCCTTTAAGACCCTCTTTGCCCAACAGGCCATTTTCATGCACAAGTCCTGGCAGTGCCAGCAGGTTAATCAACTGTGCAGGGCATCATTGCTGAGCCCAGTACTGACTTCACTTTACATTCGACTTTCCACAGACATCACTCAATAGTGACCGAAAAATATGAACTTGGCTTGATTTGTTTTCCCCTCCCTATCCATAGGGCATTGAGACCTCTTATCACTAAACTGGCTGAGATCAGCTAACTCGGCACAGATCTGGGATAGAACCTGGGTCTATCTACTCTAAATGGCCCAGTACCACACTGGGAAATGCTTTAACCTCCAGATTGATCATTTTTTTAAAAATTGATTCCAAATATAATGTTGAGATTGATGTTTAGGAAAAGCATAAACCACAGAGAAAGATGATGGACATATAAACATGAGTACCTTCTGGGACTTTAGCTGTTGCTCCCATATTGAAATAGTGATAAATCATCAGTGTGTAAATGAATCACACCACTGCATTCAGAATGCACCCATACATCACACAGGTTATTCTCATATCAACCTTTTCATTCTGATTTAACATTGCCAGAATATTAACTATTAAAATCATGTACTGTTCCCCAGAAACACAGTTGTTTCTTCACTCCAAGCACAGACGACCCACAAGATCACAAGATAAATCCAGCTGACCAATGCCTACCTTAGCTCATCCATCCAGAAAAACCATACAGTTCCCTGCCCCAATCACAGCAACCAACTATCCCTTGATTCCAAAGTTTTCGTCTCCACTAATTTATCTAGGAGCCCAATCCAGGTGTTGATCACTCTTTGTGAAGAAGAACCTCCTATTTATTCACCTTTTACTGGTTGAATCTGCACCCCTTGCCCTACAGTTTCGTTTGAAATAGTGTTCCAGATTTACCTTTTCTAACTTACCTCTAGAAGGACACTTCCTTTTGTAAGTTGACCATCCCAAGGTTATTCATTTTTTTCCTCCAAACTCAGTTCTCTGATGCCAACAATTAGTGTCATGAACTCTTCTCTGACCCATCTCCAAGATTTGAATGTTTGTCATGTGTAACTAGAACTGGACACAGTACTCCAGGTGTGGTCTGACAGTTGGAGCGTGACTTTTTCCACCTTGTACTCTACATTGTGTTCCTCCCGTTGTTGTGTGTTAGCCACATCACAAGTGTCAGAGGAAAGATCTCTAACAAATCATAATCGCGTTCAAAAAGAATTGGATAACAATTTTTTTGAAATTAGTGGTCAGAGGAAATCTTGCCCCCTCCAAACCTCCCCCTCACTTTTTTTTGGTTTAGATCCAATTCTTGAGAAATAACCAGCCCAAAACTCTGCATTAGTAGCAGTGAGTTTGGAGAGTAATGTCAGCACAACACAACTTGGAGGCTTTTAATTGTTAGCGGGATGTGTTTCCACCATAGTTCCACCCGTTTCTCGATCCTCCAAAGTTTCCAGTCTGCATGGGAGGTCCCAGTCGCCCCAAAGCTCCTTCATCAGCCTGCACATGCTAATAGGTTGGCTGGCTTAAGGAGTCAAGAATTCCCATTAGGGTTAGGGTTAGGGTTAGTGTTAGGGTTAACCCTAACCCTAACGTGCACCCCCATTACACATCATTTCTGTCGGGGTAAGTTGGACATATATAAATGAGGTGCAGCTTTCTCAAAAGCTGACCCAACCCGTGGATGTGAACCTTACTGAAAATATTTGCTCCCGTTTGCCTACATATTTGAAGGGGTTTTTTTTTGCTTTAGGGAGCTACTAAGCTGTACTTCAAACTGCCAGTGTGAGACTCTCTCAAGTCACCAGTGCTTTTTCTAATCCCACCCACAGAAGGAGATACTATTGAGCAGCATGGGTTCCCCCAATGGAGATTCCCCTGTTTGCTACTCTAATGAGGAGGAGGAGGAGGAAGAAAAGGAGAATCGAAGGAGGCAAAGGAGAATGAGGCAGCTTTAAAGGAGGACAATATCAATAAGCTATTAACCCCCATAACGAGTATCTAGGTCCCACACATCTTATGAGACTGAGTGAGGGGCTCTGCCTTCAGCAACTTCAGTTCACTGAAGAAGCTCTGAATGAGCTATGGCACCTTCTGCATCATTAACTACAGCCCCAGTCAAGTAACAGAACAGCGTTTGTGGCCGTCAAAGTTAGCAAAGCTCCCTACTTTTAGCCCGTGACTCGAGCAACATAAGCCCGGATATTGTGCAGTCCTACATATAACTGGTCACCAACACCATCTTGAGGAAAGTTGGGCAATTCATTAATTTGGTGATGACTCCCAGGCAAAAGCATGACAGGGTTGCTCAGTTCTATCATGATGCTGGTTTTCCTAAAGGTCAAAGGGCAATCATTGGCACCCATGCTGCACTGCAATCTCCTATTGTCGTGCCAGTGAATAGAAAGAAAATTTATTGCCTCAATGCTCAAATAATCTACGACAATGAATCCTGCTCGTCAATCCCAAATTTTCCACGAGTTGTCCTGATGCATGCGTCATGCAGATCTCCAGCCTTTCAGCTCTCTTCAGAGACGATGGCAAAGTCTTGGGATGGCTTCTAGGAGACAAGGTAGACTCTTGATTCCATGGCTCATGACCCCACTTCAACTGCCAAACGTCACTATAACAAGGCCCATGTATCCACCAGACTGGTCAATGACAGGAACAATAGGAATTCTGAAGGCAAGGTTTCACTGCCTTAATAGGTCAGGAGGAGCTTTGCTGTCTGTTCCCGAGTGGGCCTCACACATCGTGCCCCTCACAACTTCATGATTCAGAAATGACTGGCCATGGATCGGCAGGAGGAGATTGATCTGGATACTGAGGGACCACGAGGTCAATGTCAGGAGAACCAGTATTCAGAGACCTCTTCTGTGTTGTCTGCCAGGGACATCAGTACTCATACTTCCTCCCCAGATTAAGGTGTCACCCTGTGCAGCAGTCCATCACATCTCCCCAGCCCTTGCTGCCAACTCCAATCGTTCTATACAAAAACATCCATCTTTAGAGCCCCAATTAACAAGAATGACACATCATCTCTATGAGACCTCACAGGACCTTACAATAGCATGGAGCTACAAAGCAACACATCATTTTAATTTTACAATAAGTGTGACAAACAACTTCTCATCACCATGTTACCCCTGGGTGCCTAGATGAGCTTCTCTAATACCGATCACAGAGCTGTGTCTGGGTGCCACCTGAGGGCCAGTGTTGCAAGATGTGGGCTGCTGCTGCTGCTCAGGCACAACATGACACAGGGTTGGGCCTCGGCTCATTGCAGCTGGGCTGGAGCCGCTGTGGACTACATCACTTGTGCGACTGCTTGGCCCTGCCACCTTCATGCTCTGAGTAGGCTAAGCCTGATGCCAGGCCTGTGTTGCCATCCTAAGGAACAGCATCCTCGTGTCAGATGACTCCAGCTGTGCCACTGGTATTGGGCACAGGTTCAGCGTGGCTACCAATCAATGGGATGGCAGATTTAATGGCTCCCATTAGATCCTGAAAGCCTTGAGAGAGTGTCTCCTATAACCTAACCTCATGTGTCCAAAGGTCGGAATGCAGGGCTCTCTCAAGCCCCACCATAATAGGAGAACACCCCTGCTCATCATCAAATAGTGCCATGGGATCTTTTATGTGCACCCGGTTGAGCAGACGGGGCCTCGGCTTAACCCCAAAAGACGGCACCTTCGACAGTGCAGCACTCCTTCAGTATCGCACTGAAAAAGTCCCATGCACATCCTGGGAGTGTGACAGCTACTCCCTGTAGCACTTGCCTTATCACATGTTGCTGATTAGCGCAAAGTAAAACAGCAGCCAGAAAACTGAAGAGGCATGGAGTGTTCAAAATCATCCAACTTACTGGGAGCAATGCCATGGGATATCCACAAAATTATATAAAAATAGCTACATGAAGAAAACTTGAAAAATGCAAAAAGCAGCCCAGGAAATGGAACATCCACAGTAACTGCAACCTTCCACCATCCCCCCACCCCCAGAAAAAATATTCACCAGATGTATACGCTGACCTTTTGTCCTCTTCATTAATTGTATTAAATAGCACAAAGCACCAGATCCATGCTTAACCTGCATGTGCTGTATTATATCTGATAATCTAAATCAGGAGGCTTTGTATAACACTCTAGTTACAATGAGCATTCTGGCGTGTTAGGGACAGAGAGCTGATTAAAGCACGGGGTGTCTCTGATAACAACATAACATGCAGTCAAATAGTCTTTACAGCTATTAGTAACTGGGACAAAATCAAGCAGGAGCGATTGATGCAATTTAAAGGGGGAGAAAAGTTTAGAGGTTTTTATTCATATTGCTCCTCCATTCTATATGGCACCCGTTGGCTTAAACGTTCACTCTCTCCACCATTGGCGTACCCTGGGTACACTGTGTACTATCTATAGGATGCGCTGCAGCAACTCGCCAAGGCTTCTTCAACAGCACCTCCAAACCCGCGATCTCCACCACCGAGAAGGACAAGGGCAGCAAGTGTATGGGAACACCATCACCTCAAGTTCCCCTCCAAGTCACACGCCATCCCGACTTGGACATATATCAGCCGTTCCTTCATCACCACTGGGTCAAAATCCTGGAACACCCTATCCAGCAGCACTGTGAGAGCACCTTCACCACGGGGACTGCTATTTCTCTTGAACGCGATTATGATTTTGTTAGAAATAACCAATCTTTCCTCTGACACTTGTGATGTGGCCAACACACAACGACGGGAGGAACACAGTACAATGCAAGGTGGAAAAAGTCACGTTCGAACTGTCAGACCAGACCTGCAGTACTGTGTCCAGTTCTAGTCACACATGGCAAACAGTCAAATCTTGGAGATGGGTCAGAGAAGAGTCCATGACATTAATTGTTGGCATTGGAGAACTTGAGTTATGAGGAAAGATCAAATAACCTCGGGGTTTCTTCACTTATGAAAGGGTACTCCACTGGGCACAGTAACTGGGAGTTCCCCCCCCCACAGAAATCACATCACAAGGTGGGTGCAAGACACATCCAGCTGGTAACACGCTTTCCCAAGGATAAGACAACAGCATCCAGGGAGTGTGTTCTTTTAAAATAAAATATACCTCCCGTCTCAGACTCCCTCCCCCACCCCCCTCCTTTAAGATCCCTTTCTCCATAAATCCTGCACTAGTACACGTTCACACACACGCTCTCAGATCCATGTACAATAATCTCCCTTTGACAATAATCTACTCCAGTGACTTTAATACACCTCAGGTCTCTGGTGATTTAGCTAAATGTCGGGTTCCAGTACGCCGTGTAACATACTTGTGTAAAAGCCAAGTGCAGATTACTTTAAAATACCAGCCTCCCTTGTAATTCTGGACCGTCACTCACTGTGTTGTGTTTAAAACACTAAATCAAGCAATTCTAAATTTCTGCCCTAATCCAGGTAGTTTAGATCCTGATTGCCTATCCAATCTAATTATGAAAACGGAGCTGTTTGTGAGCTGGGTTTGTCTCAGCCCATTTCCTCAGTGGCAGCCCAAACTGCTCCGTCAAATGGCACTAAATTGCCAATCTGGCTCGGAGAGGCCATTAGTAAGGCTGGCGTGAGAAGTGGAAAGAGAATCATTTGTGCTGGAAGGGGTTCACTTGTGAATGCAGGGTTAAACTGTATTGTTGGGGGCACCGTAGAGGGAGATTTACTCTGAAGCTGGCTGCGCTGTGTGTGACCTGGCAGTGTTACTGGCTGACACCAGGTGCCAAACATGGAAAAATGTTCCATTGCCCAGCACTGACATCCTTCACTGCGATTGTGCACAAGTATTTCACAAGGGTGGAAAGGAAAGGCTGTGCCCTCTCAGGGATCCAATCTTCATCCAGCACTTGCATGATGGCATTTTAGAATCAGAGGTGGCCATTCAGCCCATCGCAGCTGTGCCAGCTCTCTCAAATAGTCATCCACTAAGTCTCATTCCCCTGCCCCTTTTCCTATACCTTCCTAATTTTTTATTTTTCAATTATTTATCCACTTCCCTTTTAAAAGCTATTATCGATCGATGCTTGCATACGGGTTTCCGATGAGGCATTCCATTTCTTAACTCCCCTCTGTGTAAAATAAATTCTCTTAAACTCTCCCTTTGTTCTTTTAGTGACATAGTAACATTAGGAACAGGAGTAGGCCATTCAGCCCCTCGGGCCTGTTCTGCCATTCAATTAGATCATGGCTGATCTGCACCTCAGCTCCATTTCCCTGCCTTTGCTCCATATCCTTACCTAACAAAAAATTATTGATCTCAGTCTTGAAAGTGCCATTTATCCCAGCATTCACAGTCTTTTGGGGGGGGGGGGGGGTGTAGAGTTCCAAATTTCTACGACCGTTTGTGTGAAAAAGTGCTTCCTGTTTTCACTCCTGAATTTTAAGATTACGTCCCTTTATTCTTGATTCCCCCACCAGAGCAAATCATTTCTCCATATCTACCTATCAAATTCTTTTAATATTTTTAACACTTCGATCAGATCACCCCTCAATCTCCTAAACTCAAGGAAATACAAGCCAAGTGCATGTCCTCATAATTTATCCCTCTAAGTTGGTATAATTCTGATCTTTTTTAGTATCCTGGCAGAAACTTGGGTATATCCTTTCACAGGCTTCAGGCAAGCAGCTAGAAGCTACCAACTTTCAGGTGATTTTTGTTTTAGGAAAGCTTTTTTTTTGAGGTTTGTACAGCAGTACATCCCTCTAGGACTATGCAACCACTCTCAAAATGGCCGTACTTTTATTTGTATGAATTCTGTGCTGGTCATGGTGAGGGATGTTAAGTGCTGGGGAATGGAATACTTCCCATTCCAGGCACCCAGTGTCAGCATCATGCACTCCCAGGTCAGGCACAGCAGTTAAATGCTGAGTAAAGCTCCCTGTACTCTGCCCCAACAGAGTGTCCCAATCCCTATCGGACCAATCATAGAACCTTACCGCACAGGAGGCGGCCATTCAATTAGTCCCGCTGCCCTACTCTTTCCCCATAGCAATTTTCTTCCCTTCAAGTATTTATCCAATTCCCTTTTGAAAGTTGCTATTGCATCTGCTTCCACCACCCTTACATTCCAGATCATAATAGCTCGCTGCGTAAAATAATTTCTACTCAATCTCACCTCTGGCTCTTTTGCCAATTACCTCAAATCTGTGTCCACTAGTTACTGGCCCTCTTGCCATTGGAAACAGTTTCTCCTTATTTACTCTATCAAAACTCTTTATGCCAGAGTGGCATTTTCCTTTTCTAACACCAGGCATGCTGTAATCTTTCTGTGTTTCGCCACTTTTGTTCGGGAGAGTAATGTAGCATCACACCAAGTGTCATCCTATGGTAACGAATGAGTTACTGTCCACACACAGAATCAGCGACGCACAGGAACTGTCCGGTTCACTTTATTCCATCGCGCTGGCTTTTTGACACGTACACAGAACGCCAAGGAACAAGGAATGAAGACAGAAACCCCACACCCAACAACAACTCGCATTTATATAGCGCCTTTAACATAGTAAAATGTCCCCAGGTGCTTCACAGGATCGATTATCAAACAAAATTTGACACCGAGCCACATAAGGAGGTATTAGATTGGGTGACCAAAAGCTTGGTCAAAGAGGTAGGTTTTAAGGAGCGTCTTAAAGGAGGAGAGAGAGGCCGAGAGTTTTAGGGAGGGAATCCCAGAGCTTAGGACCTAGGCAGCTGAAGGCACGGCCACCAACGGTGGAGCGATGAAAATCGGGGATGCGCAAGAGGCCAGAACTGGAGGAGCACAGAGATCTCGGAGGGTTGAAGAGGTGGAGGAGATTACAGAGATAGAGAGGGGCGAGGAGGGATTTGAAAACAAGGATGAGAATTTTATTCAGCACTCTATTAGACTTTCGTGTTGGGTGAACAGGTTGTTCAGCAGTTACTTGGTAGATTCCCTTCTCCTGATAGTCTGCACCTAATGAATGATGGTGCTGGCCCTTGTCTAGATCCATACAAGTCAAATTCCAGGATCTAGGCCAGCGCATGTTCATTGATTATTATTTTCATTGAAGATCTACTCCACTTTTAATAAAGTGCCTGACAGGTGAAATTCAGCACATTAAATTCCTGGAGCAAGTTATTTCTTTCCCCTCCGCTGGTGGTGATGTCTTTCGTTGGAGTATGGTTCCAGGGCACTGCCAGCCCTCTGAAAGCACATCCGTTCGCCAGCTGCGAACCTAAACAGTGAGTGTTGGCAGACTATTGAGCCAAGAGCTGGGGAAGGGGAAGCATCATCGCCAAGCGTGATCCCATTTTCTCCCGCCATCCACACACGTGCTTTTAAACAGACATCACTGAGTAACAGTCAGGAGGAGCACTGGCCAATTCTCTATTCCACACCCCCCACCGATCAGCTACGGTCACTGACATCAATTGTAGAGTCACAGTTGCCGTTCAGGCTAACTCAGCACAGAGTGGGGATCAAATCAGCAACCCACTTTCATTGAGTAATCAAAAGTGGAATTAAAGTTCCTCAAAAAATAAGCAATGAAGTTCTCAACAGTAAAGCGGCCTGGCTATAAGTTCCCTGTAACCTGATCCAGGGATCCAGACAATGTCAGTTACAGCGAGAACAAAACCAGCATTCTAAATGTTACCTAAACCCAGAGATTAGTTGTGACTTGTTTCCTAATGCCTTACTTTGTTGAGCGCATTATTCCTTGTTTGTGAAGATTCCGCACGTGGTGCCAGATGAATTACATAGAATTTACAGCACAGAAACAGGCCATTCGGCCCAACTGGTCTATGCCGGTGTTTATGCTCCACACGAGCCTCCTCCCGCCTTACTTCATCTTCATGACATTCACAGAAGTTTACTATATTGCTCTGCGATGCAATTATTACAGGTTTATTGGTGACACAGTTTCATATTATTATACAACCTCCAACTTGAAATAAAGACTCACTGCAGCATCTCTGACTCACTGAGGACCTCAACACTGGAGCTCCTTACCTCCCTCAGTCTTCCCTTTGCCTTCGATTTTCAGACTTTTGAAACCCAAACTTGTCATTACCTAATCACTACTTTCTAGCTTACTTCATTTCCTCTTTCCAAAGCTTGGCAATGTCCTGCACTACGGCCTTTGACCCCTTACCTAGGTTCCACCATTAACAAAATGAGCTGAACTTGCTTTGTTGCATGGCTTCAGCAGGATTTTCTTAAAGACAGTATGAACTCTGAAAGACGGTTATTTCAGTGATGTAACAGGCAGCCAGCATAACACTGGTGAACTCACCGAAGCAGCTGCTGAAGGAATGGTGTTGAGCAGCAAATCGAGGAAGCACAGTGTTCAGCTGGCAAAGGCCATTAAGACGTGTAATTGTCCCCCTGAACCACTGTGAAACGCCAGTACAATTCGGCAACTTGAAAAGCACTAGGTATCTAGCAACGTGCCATAGCAATGGTGCATGTCTGACCAGATCATTGGAGTTGCTCTCCTGGCCGGCCTCCCACCCACCATAAACTTGAACTCATCCAAAACTCTGCTGCCCGTATCCTAACTCGCACCAAATCCCGCTCACCCATCACCCCTGTGCTTGCTGATCCACATTGGTCCCAGTCCTGGAACGCCTCGATTTTAAAATTCTCACCCTTGTTTTCAAATCCCTCCATGGCCTCACCCCTCCCTATTTCTGTAACCTCCCCCTGCCCTACAACCCTCCGAGATCTCAGCGCTCCTCCTATTCTGGCCTTTTGCGCATCCCCGATTTTAATTGCTCCACCACTGACGGCCGTGCCTTCAGCTGCCTGGATCCTAAGCTCTGGAATTCCCTCTCTGAACCTCTCCAGCCTTATACCTCTCTCTCCTCCTTTAAGATGCTCCTTAAAACCTGCCTCTCACCTATCCTAATATCTCTTTATGTGGCTCGGTGTCAAATTTTGTTTGATAACGCTCTTGTGAAGAGCCTTGGGACATCTTATTGCATTAAAGTCACTGTATAAATGCAAGTTGTTATTGTAAATATGTCATGAGCTTGGAGAGAGATTCCCAGCTGTACATATAGGAACAGAAGCAGGCCATTCAGCCCCTCGAGCCTGTTTCGACATTTAATTAGATTATGGCTAATCTGTACCTCAACTCCATTTACCCGCCTTTAATTCATATCCCTTGATATCCTCACCCAACAAAATCTGTCCAGCTCAGTCTGGAAAATGTCAATACAAAGGTGATTGTTACATTGGTCGAGCAGACACTACTTATAAAATTGAACCCTCCACTCAGCTACTAATCTGAAGTTAATTCTTGGTGTTTAGAGGAGCTGTCCTAATGACTGACCGGTTAAATGAGCCTAGTCGAGTACTGAGTCATACAGACCAGGAAGGTCCCCGTTTCAATCCCCAGACTGTGATGAGCTATCTGATCCCAACCAGGGTGACGGTAATGGGGTACTACAATTGGCCTCTGGTCTAGAGAGAGGGGGGGGGGGGGGAGAGCGATAAAATCAGCCCGCGATCCCGATCCAGGCGGAAGGCGAGGACGAGGAGAGGCTGAGGTGTAATGCTCTCCATGATTAAATAGCCTGTTGACCCTCACTGTTTAGGTTCACACATGAAGACCGGACACTTGAGAGAGATACCCGAGGGCTTGTATATGTTTGTCGAACTGTGCCCCAGCAAGAGTCAGCACCTTCAGGAGAGGAGGGCAGCAAAATGAAGAGAAACACACCCCGCAGTAAATCTGCTGCATTGGAAGCTAACTCCAAAACGACCACATGGTTTTATAGATGGAGGGCATTTCTAATTTCCTTTAGCAATTTAATGTACAGCCCATTAAGATCCTGGGAACCACGGTTCTTCTGCAGACATTTAAAGTACATAAAAGCACAAAGTTAACTCAATCACAACAACAGCCATGCCCACCCTTGTGGTCTTACCTGTGTGAAAGTAAGGATTTGCTGTATATGGGAATCCAAACGGAAGAGGCTGAGGGAGTGGAGCAGGGGCAGACGGGAGGTACTTTGCTTTGCTTTCATTGATTCCCGAGCCCAGTAGATGGCTTGGAGAGTCAGAGCCCGTAGAAACACAGGGAGGGTTCTGACTGGCTGCCACCTCGTGTATTTCCTTAATGCTTTCACAAGGCTTTATTGTCTCTTTGCACTCCTTGAGTTCATGGACTGAACTGATCACCTCAGTCTTCAGGTTTTCTGGCTTGTCATCACTCCCTTCGGGATCACTCTCCGAGTCCTTCATCTCCTCGTCATTGCACTCAGTGACACAGTCTCGAATCCGGGTCTCGGGATGCTCCTTTACCTCGCTGGCGGACTGCATTTCTGTCCTGTGATGGGCCATCTTCCTGGCGCCCTTCCGCCCTGGCTCCTTTTGCGGGGCACTGCCAGGGATGGCGTGGTTCAGAGACAGCAGCGGCGCCGTGTTATGCCGCAGAACCAGCATGGCGTTCCGACGGGACAGCTCCTCCCGCAGCGGGTGGCCTTCGGGAATGTCGTGGATGCTGCGCAGGGCGGGATGATCTGGAGGCAAGCCGGGATGTAGGGACAATGGGTCAGCTCCAAGAATTCGCTGCCTGTGCATATTTTCAAACTCTTTCTGACGGAGAAGCTCAGCGGACATTTCAAGCCTAAAGTGGAAGCGGGGGTGGGGGGGGGGGGAGGGGGAGAAAAAGAGAGAAATTCTCAATGTTTCTAACTACCAGAGACATTCCTTTGCAAAATGACCATCATCTAAAAATATCTGCTGTAATTCAGATGGAAAGGTTGATACCCATGTTGGTCCTTCGAAGCAGCCAATCTGATCACTGGGACATTTCTGTTGTGAAAAAATATGATTCTATTAATTAAAAACTCTCAAGGGTGTTGGAAATCCAGCGCACGGTGCCCAGAGCGGCCAGCACCGGGCAAATCCTAGCTGAGACACTTCTGGTCTTGAGTCAGCCGAGTCATCTCAAAAATCACACATCAAAAATCTAAGCACGATAAGGAACTGGTCGGCTGAGTCACAAGATCGGTGTGGATGAAGGCGGCCTCTCGGCCAACTTCATCTCCTCTCTCCAGAAGACCAACCCGACCATCTCCCCATTGCAGCATCTAGCTGTTTCTTAGGTGAGTCCAGTGCCCTGGCATCGCCCCCCCCCCAGGTGTCAGACGTGGCTCAGTGGGTAGCACTCTTGCCTCTGAGTCAGAAGGTTGTGGGTTCAAGTCCCGCTCCAGAGACTTGAGCACAGAATCCAGGCTGACACTTCAGTGCAGTACCGAGGGAGTGCTCTGTACCGCACTGTACTCATCTCAGATGAGACGTTAAACCGTTTTCCCTCTCAAAAAAGATCCCATGGCTCTATTTCAAAGAAGAGCAGGGGAGTTCTCCTCAGTGTCCGGGCCAATATTTATCCCTCAAACAACATCACTAAAAAACAGATTATCTGGTCATTGTCACATTGCTGTTTGTGGGGCCTTACTGTCAAAGAACATGGGTGGGAGAGCAGCCCTCAGTCCAAGCATACAATTCTGCCTCACCCAACCTCACAGCAATGCAAGCAAACAGTAAACATCTGATGGCCCCTGAAAACAGAGCCAACATCACATCCTCCAGTACATGGAAAAGTGGCGTTAGAACATTTTCTTCTTTATCTGTGTCTTGCACGTCCTTCACTCCCACTATTAGGCACTTTACAATCTTCCAGACTCAACACTGATTTCAATAACTTCAGATCATAACCACTGCGTCCGCTTTTTCGAACAGCAATTGCTGGTAATGGTTCTGATGTTGCCATTTACAGCTCCTCTAGACCCATCTTTTATTTCTTTACTTGTCACGTTACCTCCTTCCCTGCCTTGCACCATCATCCCTTTCGTCATTTAATCACTCCTGCCCTCCACCCTATCACAGACCTTCACTTTTGTTCTTTTCTCCCTCCCTTTCCTCGCCCCTCCTCCTTCCCCGGCTCTGTACTTGCTTAAAAACTGCTAACTCTTTAACTTCTTCCAGTTCTGACGAAAGGTCATCGACCTGAAACGTTAACTCTGTTTCTCTCTCCACAGATGCTGCCTCACCTGCTGAATATTTCCAGCATTTTCTGCCCTTATTTCACTCCCACTATCTTTACCTCCTGTGCTTGTATCTGCCTTTCTCTCGGGGATCACCTGCACTCTGCTGGACTGGACTCTCTTTTGGAAGGGCCCAGGTTCAATCTGTGGCCTGTGTTAGGTTAGCTGGTCTTGGCCAGGGAACCTAGTCAGTAGCTTTTGCTGCAAAGTGTTTGTGGGTATTGGTGCGGACAGATCCAGGCTTGGTTGAGATGCCCCGCTTGGTCGAATACTCTGCTGACTAGGATCACACATCAAAATTGGCCATTAGGGCGATGTACCAGGAATGGAGAAAAACAGGTTAAAAATGGATTATGGGCCATAAATATAAGGTAGTCACTAATAAATCCAATAGGGAATTCAGGAGAATTTTTTTTACCCAGACTTGCTACCACATGGAGTAGTTCAGGTGAATAGCATAGATGCATTTAAGGGGAAGCTAGATAATTACATGAGGGAGAAAGGAATAGAAGGGTATGTTGATAGGGTGAGATGATGTAAGGTGGGAGGAGGCTCGTGTGGAGCCTAAACATCGAATGGCCTGATTCGGTGCTGTAAATTCTATCTAATTCTTTGTAAATGCAGACTGGGAGTGACACTATGCTGCTGGGGTGGCAGTGCTTTCAATAAATGTCCTGTGATATTTGATAGACAAAATTATCAAGCTGAGGTTGGGCACAGGACCAGTGAATTCTATGCAGGGTGTTGAGAAAGCCTAACATTGTTCGATTGACGTGTAACAGACCTAGGATGCAACCTGGCTGTTACGGGGAGGCTCAGCAAGCAGCTGTGAGTGCGAGCTGGCAGTGCCGGGCTCTAGTGGGTGGTGCCAGGTACAGGGGGATCTGGTTATTCATTGCAGGCACTCCTCAGCTTGTGATAAGCAGAAAACATCTGCCTGATGATAGAACATGTGCTTACCTCGCCAGGTTCTGCTTCCGTAGCATTTCTTGTTGCCGTGCGAACATTTCAGCCTGGGCAGGCTGCAAAAAGCCATAACCTGCAAGGATCGTTAGAGAGTTAGGAGTTAACAAGAATATTCAATTGTCTGATTAAAACTTACATTTCTTGCCTGCCAACTACAAAAAAACAAACCAGTTAATGCCCGATTCAGTGTTACTAAACCTTTGGTGTGATTTAAAAGTTATTTGCATATTGGTTGTTTTTGAAGTGAGTTCATCTTTTAAGACGCCTTGCACCATCATCCTGCCCTCCATCTTAACACAGACCTTCCCCTTTGTTCTTTCCTCCCCTCCCTCCCTTTTCCCTGACTCTGTACTTGCTTATAAACTGTTAAATCTCTAACATCTTCCAGTTCTGATGAAAGGTCACCGATCTGAAACGTTAACTGTTTCTCTCCGTTTCTGTTTCTCAGCTTTAAGAAATTAGATTTTGAGCACTTAATCCAGGCTGACAATCCAATGCAGTACTGAGGGAGTGCGGTGCTGTCAGAGATCCTTCGGATGAGAGGTTAAGCCGAGGCCTTATCTTCCTGTTCCAGTGGTTCAGGTGGACTTTAAAGATCCCTCATCACTATTTGAAGAGGAGAAGGGAGTTCTCTCAGTGTCCTGGCCAACATTCCTCCCTTTACAAACACCATAATTAACTGGTTATTTATCTCATTGCTGTTTGTGGGATCCTGCCTGTGTGCAAAATGGTTACTGGGTTTACCTGCTAACAACAGTCACTGCACTTCATTCTTTGAAGGTGAAGCATTTTGAGGTGTTTCTAGGAGACGTTCCATATAAAGGCAAGTCTTTCTTTCCCACTGCATCTCAGAACCAAATTTTAAAAGTGGCCCAGTTAGTTTCTGGTTTATTCAGAGATTGCTGTAAGTCAGGTGTGGATGGTTCTGAATGTATCTCTCTTATTTTTACACCCCCTCCCTCCCCTCATGGCACTGACTCATTCCTGGGTAAGGTTCCACAAGCTCCAGCAGCCTACCATCTGGCCATTCTTCACGTGTGAGCCTAGACTACGAGTGTCAGTGGACTACAACTGGCACCACAACTGAGCCTGGTCCACCTGATCCACTGACCATAATCCTGGACCAGGGAGATAGAGAGAGAGTTCCCCGCGAGTAAACAATAAAGATATCCCATTAGCACTATAGCTATGATTTTGTACTCACCTGGAGTCTGGCAAAGGGTTGAATGCACTCCTAAGAATGGAGGCCTAAGGTGGGGACCTAAAGCAATGTGTGGTGCATTCTGAGGTGAAAGCAAAGGGTTTGCGTGCGACATTTCCCTGGAAAGAAAAAAGACAAAGAAAAAAGGGGTTATACAAAAAAATTTTAAATCACCTCAGCGCAATTTTGAAAATGGTGCGATCTTTGCATCCACCACCTGCCCTGGTAACCGCCCCTCCTAGCTTATCGCCTTCAGGTATCGCTTCAAATCACTGCTCGAAAGATTTCTTACCTTCCATTTTGCTAAGCTCATTGGTAATCGATAAGTTCAATGAGAAACTGACACGCAAACTACACACAAATTTGCCCAGAGTCCTGTCACGTTATCTCTTCAGATCCATGCAGTGTTGCCCATTCAGATGTGTCAAAAATGGGCGCTTCATTAGTTTGCATAATTTGGACGCTATGCCTGAATAATTCAGCAAGCGAGCAGCTGACCAGGAAGATCCTTGGTTCAATTCCCCCCAATCCGAACAGATCTCAGCTGGGACAGCATCAGGGTCTTGGCTCCGACATGTGGATTGTACCCATATGATTTATATCAATTAGTGTTAATTGTATTCAGGTGGTGCGTATAAATTGGGGGCTCCCTTGTATCCATTTATATGGGAGCTTATCGAGAGTGTGGAGTGGGTAATGTGGAGCTCTGTGAATAAAGGCTTGGAAGCAACTGGAGACCAGGCTCTTGTACTCTATCCTTCACCACCGGGCTATCCAGTTTATAACACTAAGGGTTAGGATGGGGAGAAGGTGAGTGGAGAAAATCAGCCAGGGTTGAGAGTCCCGGTCTTTACCCAATGACCTGTACTTGATGTGCATTGTCTGTAGATGTCAAGTGAGCGCACGATTGGGCTCGGTTACCCATGACCAAATTCCCTGTTGCATTGCGAATGGCTACTTGGATGACATTTAACGTCAATAGAATTGCACCCCTGCAAAGAGTCAATGCCTTAAGTGAAGGGGAGAGGAGAAAATTTACAGCAGGAAAAGAAAAATTAGAAAGCACCCAGCAATTGAAAATATGCACCCATTACCGCCAACATTATGCTTGTAATTTGCAATTTTACATAAACACTCAAATTCTGAAATATCCTGATATTTTTGGAGGTCCTACGCAACGTGTTTAATTATTAACAAATTCTGTCTAAGCAGCAGCTGCACGGGAGGCAGATTTCCAGCACAAACTCCACAGGGAGAAGAGTCCTGCGTTATCAATATTTAAAATTGCCTGCAACCTTCTTCTAACCAAAACCCCTAACTGTTATCTCGGCAGCATCGTGCATTGGTGACGACTAACTGAAAAATGCAACAATTATTTAATGAAAAGTGCTGTTCGAACTATTGCAGAATTTTTTGGGCTAGTCACAGTATTTTCATGATTGACAGAAATAGAGGCAAACAAATTAAAATAAGGCACTTTATAGCCATTCCAGCCTTAACATCGACTTTAACAACTTCAGATCTGAACCACCGCTTCCATTTTCTCAGACTGCAGACGCTGCTAATGCAGGATGGCTGCACCAGAGCCTCTGAGTGCAGGAGGTGTGGGCTGTGCTTGGGGTGGGGATTCCCTATCGGTACACGGCTGGTGGGATGGTCCACAACCCTTGGGGTTTACCTGCCTTTCTCCGCCACATTCCCGGGCCCTGGAAGCCTACTCCTCTTTGCCAGATCTTCCATGCTTCCCTCCCCCTCTGCTATTCTGCTGGAACTATTTACACCTCCTCCAGACCCAATTTTTGTTTCTTTATTTGTCCCATTACCACCCCCGTTTGGCCTTGCACCATCATCCATTTTGTTATTTAATCACTCCTGCCCTCCACCCTATCATAGACCTTCCCTTTAATTCTTTCCTTCCCCAGCCCCCCGCCCCCAATTTTCCTGGCTCTGTACTTGCTTAAATACCGTTAAATCCCTAACTTCTGCTAGTTCTGATACAGGGTCATCGACCTGAAATATTAACTCTTCTTTCTCATTCCACAGATGCTGCCTGACTTGCTTAGTGTCTTCCAGCATTTTCTGCTTTTTCTTTCCGATTTCCAGCATCTGCAGTATTTTGCTTTTATATTAAAATAACGGCCTGGAAGCAGGGCTGAACATGTCTCTTGTAGTCATGCCTTCACTGCCACAGTCACCCAGCATTTGGTCTACTAGCCTATTCCTAGTTCTCAGTAGGACTGCTGAAGACCAGCACTATATCAACACCAAATGTTTCCACTCCATGGGGAGTCTTGCTTCTTCTTGGTTTGACCAAGGTTGCGATCGTCCTCCTGTCCTAGTATAGAGCATTAATGGTCATCATGTTGGGCCAGTCCAGAACCCTTACTAATAATGTCTTCAAGAAGTTGTGTGAAAGCGACAGACTTCAAAGGTGTATTAAAAAAAAAGGGAACATGTCCAGCCAACTTGATGGCTCAAAGGTGGCTCTCTGCCTCCGAGCCATACAGACCAGGTCCCAAGTTCGACCTCCGTGCTGTACTGCGTTGACTGATCTCAGCATGGGTGACTGCAAGTGTTTTATAACTGACCCTAGTACCTTTGGGTTAAGGAAGGTAAAATCAGTCAGTGTTCCTATTCCTGACTGCTATACAGCCAACCCCTACTGGTGGTGCACGTTTGCAGATGACAGCTGAGGACAGGGTCAGTCTCAGTTGTTACGTCCCTCACAAACAGCTCATCAACACTCACTGCCCGGGTCGCAAATGAGGAATGACCATTTGGCCAAAATGCTGAAGGGTGATTGCCACCAATGGAATTGTAACTCATGGGAAGCACGTGGCTTCAAGAGAGAACGGGAGCCAAAGGAAAATGAAACTAATCTCCTGTCAGCACAGATACAGATTAAAATAGGAACAGTGGAAAGCAGACATCCAACCAGAAGAGGGAGACTTTGAGTCCCAGTGCTGGTAGTCAAACTCATTGGCCTTAGTTGGGGGAAGTCTTGCTTCCTCTTGGTTTGACCGGGACTTTATGTTAAAGTGAGGCATATTTTTAAAATATTAAATAAAAACAAAATTCATGGTGGAGGACAAAATAAATCAGAAAGTAGTTATTAGGTGATGGCAAGTTTGGGTTTTAAAATCATGACGATTGTAGGAGGGAGGGAAGCAATTCATCGCCTCTCAGCCCCCATCTGAATTGTGGTTCTTGGTGGCTCTACTTAAAGCAGTGACAATAGAGACACATCCAGAGCCTAGAGCATGCACCTAGAACAAAGGTACTGCAAACATTTGTAAACAATTTTACAACACCAAGTTATAGTCCAGCAATTTTATTTTAAATTCACAAGCTTTCGGAGGCTTCCTCCTTCGTCAGGTGAACGATGTGAAAAACAATGTTTGCAGTCATGATGTGGAGATGCCGGTGATGGATTGGCACATCTTTCGGATGAGACATTAAACTGAGGTTCCATCTCCCTGTTCAGATGGATGTAAAAGGTCCATAGCATTTTTTTTTTGAAGAACAACAGGGATTTTATATAGCACTGTTCGTGTCCTAAGGAGTTCCCAAAGCATTTCACAGCTAATGAATTACTTTTGACGTGTAGTCCCTGTTTTGTGGGCAACCACATTAGCCAATTTACGCACAGCAAGGTCCCACAAACAGCAATGAGATGAATAATCAGTTAGTCTGTTTCGGTGGTGTTGGTTGAGGGATGAATGTTGGCCAGGACACCAGGAAAACTGCCTTGCTCTTTTATGACTTTGCATCCACCTGAGAGGGTCAACAGGACCTCACTTTAACGTCTCATCTGAAAGACGGCACTTCCAACATTGCAGCACTGAAGTGTCAGCCTAGATTATATGCTCAGGTCTCTGCAGTGGGGCTTGAACCAACTTCTGACTCTGACCTTTGACTTAGAAGCTCGAGTGCTACCACTCAGCCAAGATTGATAACCTTTACATCAGGGTGCTACATACACTCAACACTCATTCTAGACACAGGTTCAAGAATAACCATGGTAGTGTCCTGGAAAGGGGTTATCACCCATGTCAGCTGAAGAATGGTGTTCACGGGAAGGAGGGGGGGTGTGGAGAGAAGGCAACTAGACTGAGAGGTGGGCCTAGTCTGGAATAACATGGGAAAGTGTCTGACTTATGCTGGACTGGGTCTATCCCCCAGTCAGGATTGGGATTAACTGGGATGCCCCCCATAGTCAAATAGTCTAGATTAACACGTGAAGAACTGTGAGGAAGAGAGGGCTGCTGAAGACCATGTAACTGTGCCCCAGCAAAAGTGAGTACGTTTTGGAGAGGAGAGGAAAAAGTTTGTTGGGGTGGGGGGAAGGAAAGGGTGCTCCTTGATGCTCAAAGGAATGATAAGAACCACTGACCAAGGAGGTCAATGGCACTCCGTGTGCCTGTGGCGATATATATACTGAATAAAACATCCAGTCTTCCCAACTCATGGTAATGAGGAAAAATATGTCAATCAAGAAATTCAGTATTTAAGAATGAGATATCAAATGAACTGCGAGCCAATCTTGATAACTGTCATTATGAAGAACATTTCAACAAACACAATGGGTTAGCCGAGGCGCCAGCTAACTAAGGTAATATTCTCAACATGCACAGCTGCTACCTTCTCATTACATTTTTAGCTCACAATAGGCCACGACTGGCGAGACAGTTATTCTATGTGGTTAGTCCGCCAGTGAGTGGAAAATGTGCTTGTTTGTGTCAACCCAACACCCAGCAAGGATTGTCAACATGTACAGTGCAGTGCGAAGAGAGCAGATGACAATCTACTGTGGAAATCAGAGACCCTGGCAAGTCAAAGAGTATCCAGTTCTTAGGGCAGTGCAGAATGCATTTCTGATTTTCTTTTGTGCTGTCGTTTTCTGTAAAAGGAAAATGGGGAAAAGGCAGGGAATTGGATTAGATAGCTCCAGGTGAAGAGTTAGCTATGGCACTGGTATGGTGGCTGAATGGCCTCCTTTGTGCTATAATTTCTGAGTAAAGAAAGAAACTCTTGCATTTATATCACGCTTTTCACGACCTCAGGACATCCCAAAGTGCTTTACAGCTATTTAAGTATTTTTTTGAAGTGTAGTCACTGTTGTAATGTAGGAAACGCAGCAGCCAATTGTCACACAGCAAGGTCCCACTAACAGCAATGTGACAATAACGTATTGGGTGAGGGATAAATATTGGCCAGGACACCGGGAAGAACTCCAGCATTAAAGCTAGTGTCTGTATTGGGGAGGGAGTCATTACGAAGTTCTTTTAGGTTTTGGTTACCTGCACTTTGCATATTAACTGCATCCTCATGATGACACTCTTTACAAGATACTCAGATTTTACAGAAAGGGGAAAAAAAGAGCAATTCCTTATGTAACAATATTAAAATAATAAAGCCTAGAAATCAATATGCTCTGAAATAGTCTTCATAGAATGATACAGCACAGGAGGCCATTTGGCCCATCGTTCCTTTGCCGGCTTTTTGAAAGAGCTATCCATTTAGTCCTACTCCCCTGCTCTTTCCCCATAGATCTGCAGATTCTTGTACAATCTAATGGCTAAATAGGTTATCCACTTATAGAAAGCAAGTACAAACCAGTTGGAACCAGTTCCACAGTCAATGCGTCAGAGGGTGTATTTGTAAGAATCATCCAGAAAATGAAACATTGAGGTGGTGTAGCCCCCACTCAGCCTGGTGTACACAGAGGAACCTCATTACACCTCAACAAAAATATCATCAACGGCATTTCAAAGCAACAAAGGGGAAACTTCCATACAATTATAAGCTGAGTAATGGGCTTCAGAAAGCCGGCTAATTGTTGTCCCGCTGACTGGCCTCTACAATGGCTGTATCACTGAATGTTGGTGCATTCTCAGGGCCTGAATAGGGAGGTTCATGTTTCACAAGCTGCAGGAAAAATAAAACACCTTTTGCTCCTGGAATCACCACAGCCCAAATCCAGAGAGACCAGGAGATTGGGTGAGGAAGGGCCAGGCGATATTGTAGTCTTTTCCAACAATGAGGTGGGCATAAAAGACCTTGTGCGCTACGTGAAGACAGCAGGGAGTTCTCCTAGTGTCCTGGACAACATTCCTCCCTCAACTAACATCACTAACTGGTCATTTATTTCACCACTGTTTGCAGGTCTCTGCGGTGTTCAAATTGGCTGCTGCATTTACCCACTTAACAAGAATTACCGCTCTTCAATTTGGATTTGAAGTACTTAAGGATGTCCTGAGAGACAAGGTAAAGTGCAATAGAAATACAAGTTCTGTCTTCCTTAGTGATGATAATGTTTTTGCCAAGATGGGAATTAGAATAGAATTAAGCCTGTCACCAGGCCCAGCAGGATGATTAACTACCACGAGGAGGAGAAAAGAATCGTTCCATTGTGTCTCCACAATGTGTTTAATACAGGAAACCCTCTTGGCTGAGATAGAAAGCATTGTGGTAATATTTCACATGGAAGGAAAGAAAGAAAGACTTGCATTTTATATGACACCTTTTATGACCTCAGGACGTCCCAAAGCGCTTTACAGCCAATGAAGTACTTTTGAGCTGTAGTCACTGTAGGGAAACGCGACAGCCAGTTTGCACACAGCAAGGTCTCACAAACAGCAATGCAATAATAACCAGACCGTCTGTTTTTAGTGATGTTGGTCGAGGGATAAACATTTTCCAGAACACTGGGGAGAACATCTTTTCTCTTCAAAAGCAAAATACTGCGGGTGCTGGAAATCTGAAATAAACACAGAAAATGCTGGAAACACTCAGCAAGTCAGGCAGCATCTGTGGAGAAAGAATCAGAGTTAACGTTTCAGGTCGACAAAGGGTCATCGAGCTGAAACGTTAACTCTGTTTCTTTCTCCACAGATGCTGCCTCACTTACTGAGTGTTTCCAGCATTTTCTGGTTTTACTCTTTTTCTCTTCTTCGAAATAGTGCCATGGGATCTTTCATGTCCACCTGAGAGGGCTGACGGGGCCTCGGTTTAACATCTCATCCGGAGGGAGAATACCGGGGAGAAGCTGCTGCATAAAATTCCCAAACGTAAAAAAATCTAAACCTGGGATGCACTGGAATATTTAGAACTTCTTTAGAGAAATGTTGGCTGCAATTATCAAGAGCTGCCTAAATGACACAAACATAGATGTTAAATTCAGACGCCATTCTGTAAACAACTCAAGATTTGTTAATGATTGTATTGCTAAAAGCAGGGATGATACCTAGAAATTAACCAAATACTTGGACAGCAAGCAAGCAAGGCTGTGTCCTAAACATAAAAGGAGACAAGATGGAAATTTTGCCTTAAGAGGAATGGAAAACCCGAATATTCTGAAATTGCTCCTTTTAGAGGTTTACCCAGCATACAGATACATTTGTACATCTTTGGTGGGACAATTTCAGAAGGTGGCAGATGGGACCACCGTGACAGTAGCCAATCGCTCCAAGTTGAAGAGAATGAAGAAAGCAAGAAGCATCTCTTTCGAAAACAATATGCCTCGAAGATGACTAGAGATTGTTATGTCAGAAATGGCTGACACGAGGTGAATTCTAGTAATTTCTCAGGCTTAGAAGCAACTCGATGCAAAAAGAAACATGGAAGGAGCAAAATGGTGAAGGGGCTGCATCGCTAAAAGATAACTCGGATGGTTCAATGCGCAAGCGGAATGAGTGACAAGAGATTTGTGAAAAATGTTCTGCATTCTTAGGTAGGGGGATTATAGGAAGGGCACGAAAAATGCTGCTTGGACTGTATTGAGGACAATTTATCTTTACGGAACAGTGCAGTTTGATTCATTGATGACCCATGCTCTCCTCTGTTGGTGAAAATCGTGCTGCTTTAGCATTGACTTCTTTTCTGAATTGTTTTAACATAAGGGAGGGGGAAAAAAAAAATCAACAAAATTCTGCCAGACTTTGGAAGCTGCCTGTTGTTCATTAATTTACACTTAAACTTTATTTATGCTTAGCTGCTTGGCCTTGCTTAATGAGGTAATTATTGCAGAAAATGTGAATTATCAACAGCGCACCTCCAAAGTGAAGATAACCGTCTTTCTTTCACCATTGTAACTATTTCATTAAATCAGAAAGAGAATGCGCTGGTGAGACATCCCACTTAAAATGCAGCCGGTGTTCCGACAGGCTGTATGTTGAAAAGATGGACACAGCGCAGTGTTCAACAGGTCAACTTTAGCCGACACATTCTGCACTGCGACATGCACGTGCACTTCAGTTATGTGGAGAGACTAGAGTAGCTGGGATTGTTCTCCTTAGAGCAGAGAAGGTTAAGGGGACATTTAAATAAGAGGTTTTCAAAATTATATGGGGTTGTGATAGAGTTAATCAGGAGAAACTGTTTCCACTGGCAGGAGGCTCGGTAACAAGAGCACACGGATTTAAGGTAATTGGCAAAAGAACCAGAGGGAAGATGAGCAGAATGTTTTTTTACGCAGCGAATTGTTAAGATCTGGATCACACTGCCTGAAAGGGTGGTGGAAGCAGATTCTATAGTAACTTTCAAAAGGGGAATTAGATAAATACTTGAAGGGGAAAAATTTGGGGAAAGAGCAGGGGAGTGGGACTAATTAGAAAGCTCTTGCAACAGCTGGCACAGCATGATGGGCCAAATGGCCTCCTTCTGTGCTGCAAGAGTCTACGATTCTACGCACAGGCACGGCAGTGAATCAGGATAATGACCCACAGGCATCCCACAATCAAAACATACAACAGCACCACAAAAATAGGTAACTGCACGAAACCCGTGAAAATTTAATGCAAGAAAAGAAAATCAGTGGTCAGTAGATTTAGAATTTTCTGAAAAACATCACTCTGCTCGAATAAAAATATTGCCACAGTACTCGTCTGCTCCTTTTTTTGTAGTCGCTCCCCCCAAAAGTCTGTGGATTCTGGGTCATTTGAAATTTTCATGGCTGAGATCGCTAGATTTTTGTTAGGTAAGGGTACCAAGGGATATGGAGCAAAGGCGGGTAAATGGAGTTAAGATACAGATCAGCCATGATCTAACTGGATGGCAGAGCAGGCCCGAGGGGCTGAATGGCCTACTTCTGTTCCGAAATTGTGTGCTGTCATTCTGTTCTTAAAATTTATTTTGATTGTGAATATTAAATTTTTATTGTAAATAATCCAGTGTATCCTGATGTTTTTGAAAGTTTTACAAATCCAGATTCAACCCGGTGCAGAACATAATCTGGATTAGTACTTAATGGTAACATCAAAAAAAGGTAGCCTAGAATGCAGATTAGCAAAGCTCTCATTGATGGCTGGAAGAAGGTGCAGCCCCTGTAGCAGTACAGTGCAACCCTCCCCCTTTCACCAATATGGAACATGTTGCTGAAACACCTATTACATATTGCTCAGGTTCCATGTGGACTTGGGAAAATACCAGGTATCCTGCACCCCCAACCCCCTGAAACCCTTCCCAAACATCTAAAACACTTCCCAGGAAAAGAGAAACCAACACAGGACAACATGACCAATCAGCAGGACCACGATGTGAGGCGTCCCTTCCCGCCAACTCAACCAGGCAAAAACAAATTGCTTCAACTCTTAGAAATGCATTGACTGGTCCCAAGCACATAGGAAAGAAATTAGGAGCAGGAGTAGGCCATTCAGCCCCTCAAGCCTGTTCCGCCATTCAATTAGATCATAGCCGATCTGTACCTTAACTCCATCTTAACATGCAGGGTCATGGTAGTGAACCATGGTACTCTCCCATGAGCACTACGCAATCAAATCATACAATGACACCACAAAATACACGAATGTGAACAAAACAAATCAGGAGTGGGGAGATTTTGAATTTTTGGAAAAACTCAATGATGCTTGAATGAGAATATTGCAACACGAGTCGTCTGCTCCTTGTTTTGTTTCCCGTTGTCTATCAGTTCTTAAAAATTTATTTTGATTTTAGGCTCTTGATTGTCAGTTGTTAATATTGAGGGTGTTAAAAACTGACAGGATAAAAATGATGGTACTGTAATAAAGATGCTCCTATTGCCCCTCTAAACTAATTGTGCGGCACGGACTGTCTGAGAGAAGCTACTAATCGATTTGGTGCTACTGAATGTTAATGCTAATCATATAAGTGCTCTGCTAGTACCTTGCACTTGCTGGCAGCTGAGATTAATCTCAGGTAACTCAGCTTGTGACCTTAGCCTTAGAGCTGGGGCAGCAGCCAAGCATTGCTTATGTAATTACACTCTGAACTGTGTAATCACCTGCCCTAATCCCCGAGGCCTCACAATTAGCCAGGTCCCCGGCCGGCCGCGGGGCTCAAGGAATTGCAGCCTGCCAATTGCTTCTGCCACCGTGGACAGCCTGCAGATGAATAACACTCAATTAAACCGGCATGGTAACAGCAAGAAGGAGGCGTACATTCGATCGTAATTAGCTGTAATCATAGGGAACGGTCCCCCCAGACATGCTGTTAGTTTTACCGACTTAACCCTCTCCCTCCCAATCACCTTCCAACATGGCTTCCCCAGTTTCCCAGCAATCTCAGCACAGTACTTCATTATTGACCATATTTGGCACAAAATCACCAAACAAGCTGACTTTAAGGATGAGCAAAGGGCATTTGGCCTATTGACCCTCACCCCTCTAGTACCCTAACTCTCCTATTAATGCTCACCCCTCTAGTACCCTAACTCTCCTATTAATGCTCACCCTCTAGTACCCTAACTCTCCTATTAATGCTCACCCCTCTAGTACCCTAACTCTCCTATTAATGCTCACCCCTCTAGTACCCTAACTCTCCTATTAATGCTCACCCCTCTAGTACCCCAACTCTCCCATTAATGCTCACCCCTCTAGTACCCTAACTCTCCTATTAATGCTCGTCTCTCTAGTACCCTAACTCTCCTATTAATGCTCACCCTCTAGTACCCCAACTCTCCTATTAATGCTCACCCCTCCAGTACCCTAACTCTCCCATTAATGCTCACCCTCTAGTACCCTAACTCTCCTATTAATGCTCACCCTCTAGTACCCCAACTCTCCTATTAATGCTCACCCCTCCAGTACCCTAACTCTCCCATTAATGCTCACCCCTCTAGTACCCTAACTCTCCTATTAATGCTCACCCCTCTAGTACCCCAACTCTCCTATTAATGCTCACCCCTCTAGTACCCTAACTCTCCTATTAATGCTCACCCTCTAGTACCCCAACTCTCCTATTAATGCTCACCCCTCCAGTACCCTAACTCTCCTATTAATGCTCACCCCTCCAGTACCCTAACTCTCCCATTAATGCTCACCCCTCTAGTACCCTAACTCTCCTATTAATGCTCACCCCTCTAGTACCCCAACTCTCCTATTAATGCTCACCCTCTAGTACCCCAACTCTCCTATTAATGCTCACCCCTCCAGTACCCTAACTCTCCTATTAATGCTCACCCCTCCAGTACCCTAACTCTCCTATTAATGCTCACCCTCTAGTACCCCAACTCTCCTATTAATGCTCACCCTCTAGTACCCCAACTCTCCTATTAATGCTCACCCCTCCAGTACCCTAACTCTCCCATTAATGCTCACCCCTCTAGTACCCTAACTCTCCCATTAATGCTCACCCCTCCAGTACCCTAACTCTCCCATTAATGCTCACCCCTCCAGTACCCTAACTCTCCCATTAATGCTCACCCCTCCAGTACCCTAACTCTCCTATTAATGCTCACCCCTCCAGTACCCTAACTCTCCCATTAATGCTCACCCCTCTAGTACCCTAACTCTCCTATTAATGCTCACCCCTCTAGTACCCCAACTCTCCTATTAATGCTCACCCTCTAGTACCCCAACTCTCCTATTAATGCTCACCCCTCCAGTACCCTAACTCTCCTATTAATGCTCACCCCTCCAGTACCCTAACTCTCCTATTAATGCTCACCCTCTAGTACCCCAACTCTCCTATTAATGCTCACCCTCTAGTACCCCAACTCTCCCATTAATGCTCACCCCTCTAGTACCCTAACTCTCCCATTAATGCTCATCTCTCTAGTACCCCAATTCTCCTGTTGAGCCTCTTATACCCTAACACTCCCATTGTGACTCATCCCTCTTGTTTCCTAACTCTCCAATTGAGACTCATATTTCTTGTATCCTAACTCTCCTATTTTAGCATCTGACATCCATTTTGAATGACCCTAATGTTTTTGTCTCTACTACCCTGCTTGACAGACCATTCAAAACATTTATCGCTCTCTGAGCAAAGTTCTTCTAATACGTTTGCTTTCACATTTACTGTTCACTAATTTAAATTTACGTACTTTGCTCCTAATTCCTAGCTTGCTTTGAAGTAATAATAATCTGCCACACCACTGTACACCTCTTCACAAAAATGATAAATTGAAACTGCTCAATTATTTGTACCAAAGTAAAGGGGGAAAAGAAACATTTGAAACTATACCGGGAGGCTGGAAACCATCTGCGACCACTTTGAGGAACTGCACAATGGATCATTTTGGCATTGAGTGCGAAGGGATTAAGCTCTCACAGTGTTAACTACTAAGAGTTCAGACTTTGTTGAAGATCTATGCAGACCATCAGAAATTCTGATTGCACATCCTGTCGAAAGTGGCTTGTATCTGACCGGTGTGTTGTGAAAGATGATCATGTGCAGATGTGAGGGTTCCTGTTTTTTGCCAGAACAAATAATGTGTGGGAACTGACAATGAAAATAAAAAGACTGGGCATCTACTGAACTGCATTGTGACGGGGGACTGGATGGAAGAGCAGGTTGACGCACTATTTTGCCTCTTTCACCATCCAGATCCAAAAGAAAGGCAGACTTGCATTTATATAGTACGGTTCACGACCTTAGGATGCTTTACAGCCAATGAAGTACTTTTTGAAGTGTAATCAATGTTGTACTGTAGGAATCATGGCAGCCAACTGGCGCACAGCAAGATCCCAGCAACAGCAATGTGATAATGATCAGATAATCTGTTTAGTGATGCTGGTTGAGGGATAATTATTGGCCAGGGCACCGGGGAGGACTACCCTGCTCTTCTTCGAATAGTGCCATGGGATCTTTTATGTCCACCTGAGAAGGAAGACAGGACCTCGGTGTAACATCTCATTCAAAAGACGGCACCTCCGACAGTGCAGCCTAGATCATGTGCTCAAGTCTCCGGAGTGGGACTTGACCCTACAACCTCCTGACTCAGAGGCGAGAGTGCTACCCACTGAGCCATGGCTGACACCTAAACTGATGGAATGAGTGTGTCCCCTCTGTTAAGGTTTTATGAGAAATTGAGGTTGTCGGTCTTAAACCCAGTTCTTAGTGGGCACAAAAACTGCAGTGGTTTGGCAGTAGATTGGCAATCTCATTCAAACAGACCAGAAGGATGACTTGTATGAGAAATGGTAAATGTTATGTTACCACAATAGGGGAGACGTTTCCGAAGTTACGATTGGAGCAGAGTAAAGGGGTGTACTGAGGTTGAGAAGTGTTCCATTCCCCGGGACTGACTTCTCTCACCTTGGAAAGTCAAAAAAAAAACACTAAGATGATATAAATTAACTGAGATGTAAAGATAAGGCCACACAATAAAAAGATGGCAAACGGTCAGATCCATTCAAACCTTGTATGTTTTTTGGAGGAGGAGGTGGACAGAGGAGAGGAGGAATAGAGCAGCCTGGCATGTTAGACTTATTAACCAATATTGTTCAATGGGTGAGACTGTCTTAAATAACAGAAAACAAATGTAAACCTTAATGTTCAGGCCTTGACAACCGATTTAGGTCCAAGAATGGTTATAACTAGTTGAGGACCTGGTTTGACTGGGTCGATGGTGCTGATGTATTGTTCCTGTAATGCTGAGGGTTATTGTGCTGCCGTAACTAACACTAGGAATTCCTTTGTGGGCAATTATTTCTTTTTTTTTATAACACAGAAAGCACGCCACTGTTCGCAACCCAGATCGTTCCCTGCGGAGCACTCCCCAGGGTGCACAAATGGAATTTTAAGGGAGTGCCTGATTGGCCGACGGACGCTCCCAATCTGGCTTCTGATGAGTAAAATATTTCTCCTGAAAAATACACGCTCAAAGTACTGGTTTAAAACGCTTTCAGCCAAAAAAAAAACAGCATTTGCCTATTCGGGGCCCTTGTTAGAAGGATCACTGTTGTCCGCTGGTAAGTGGATAATAGCCTTTCCTTTAAGAAATGTCTTTGTAATGTTTTTCTTAGCTAACTGCAGTATTATGAATTTAACCCATTACAGCTTCCTGTGCTGCTTTTGTATATGTCTATCCCATAATATAATGCTGCCCTTCGGAATTCTCGCTCGCAGGCTCAGATTGAAACTGTCCTCTGAGCTAACAGGGATTTTGTTCTTCAAATCCGGACCAACATGTATTAATTTTTATTAATAAATGTGAACTTTTTTATATATATATATAAAAAATCAAGAAGAAGTGGCTGCAAAAATACAATACAGATAATAGACAAGGCTAAAACCAAAATAACTTAGTTTGGAATAAGCAGAAAATAAAATCAATAATAAAAGCTCCATACACATCCAAAGTATTTGATTTATTAAATCTGCATCATAGTTGTAAATCTTTAATCTGATTTCATTCTGTAATCTGATGGAAAGGTATTGCATTTAGTGGTTAATTTGATAGTCTCTGCTTTCACGTTTGTTTAGTGGGAGCCATTCGTCTATTTTATTACATACCTATTCCTGACAGCTTTTAAACACCACAACACACAAGGAAAGTGATAATTCATCACACTTCACCTAATATTGTCCGTAATGCATGGAGTAAGCTGGTTCCTGAAGGCTGACCAGACAGCGTTGAACTGAGTCAACATTTTTGAAAACGCAAGACCAGAGTGAGGTGGTGCCATTCACAATTGACTCATTTCACATTGACAAAAAAATTTTGTTTCTTTTTTGGCGTCGATTCTCTTCCCCCATCACCTCTAAGGCATCGGCTTTTTCTGGCCTTGTACACCCAGGATGCTGCAAAATTCAGGGTTTATCAATAAAATCACTTGGCAGGCCCTTTTGTCACCTCAAGTCAAGAAAATAAACAGGCCCCTGAGCGAACCAGACGGTTTTAATGATTTCTTTCATTTCATCGACAAACCTGAAGCTGGCTGCAGTCACACTCAGGGAAGCCTGACTGGTATGAGAGGTGGAAAATGTCACACTGATGCAGTAGGGAGTGACCCTTTGGGATTGGGAGTCAAGACATATTGAGGGAAGATTGTGCTCTGTGTTAACAAAATCGTAAACCCATTCTTTAAAAGTTGGTTTACAATTTTGCTATACCTGCTACACAGGGAGTCTATTCTCCACCTTCGTGGCATAGTGGAAGAGTCTAATGGGGCTGTACCCTACCTGGCAGTGTTTCAGCTGACACTGGGTGACATTCCCCAGCACTGATATCCTTCACCTTGTTCAGCACAAAATTCAACCCCAAAAAAAAATGAACAAAAAAAACCGACTCGAACTTATCAAGGCTGACGCACCAGTGCAGTACTGAAGGAGCGCAGCTCAGTATTGCCAGAGGTGTCATCTGTCAGTTGGGATGCTAAACCGAGGACCCATCTGCCTGTTCCAGTTCGTCAGGTGGATGTAAAAGATCCCATTGCACTATTCAAAGAAAAACAGCAAGTCCAGGACAACGTTCTTCCCTTAAACAACACCAAACCAGAACGACTGCTCATTCATCTCAATGGCTGTTTGGGGGGGCCTTGATGTGCGCAGATTGGCTGCTGCATTTACTACAAAACAACAGTGGCTACCCTTCAAAACTAGGGTTGTGAAGTGCTTTGGGACATTCTAAGGATCCCGATATAGAGGGAAAGGTTTTTTTTTTGGTTTACTGTTAAAGAAACCAAAATGTCGGCTCCATGAGAATAGCTCCAATACAGCCAGTTAAAATTAATTGGGGAAAGTACCAGAGTGGGCGAGCAGTATTTAAAGAGAAGACATTCATGGGTAAAACCAGTTCTGCTTCAGATTGCACCCTGCTAATAACCCAAACTCATGCTGCTCCACCAGCTCCAGTCGCACCAGCCTGCAACTACTTCCCCGTTACATATGAATCAGATTTCCTCTCGCGCACCACAGTCTAAATGCAGAGAACCTCACAACCACATGCAATGAACCAGGATTAGGATCAGCTTCCTATGAAAAAACCCCAGCTCTCCAACACACAATCCATTCGCAGTGGATCTTTTCAAAAAAAGAGGGCAGCAAAAAAAAAATGACACACTGTCCGGTACAGTCTGCATATTGTGAGAGACGAGCATCGATGGGAGCTTCCCCCCCCCCCCTCACCCAGGGCCAAATTGCAAAGCAGAGAGAATAAAAAAAAATAATCTAAATAAAAGAGAGGGAAAACATTCCATTAAATAAAACAGAAAATGTTCTAACTGGGTTATGGCCTCTACGGAGTTCAGGGCCCTTGGAATGTCACAAAAGGGCCTTTGTTGTGCCACATTGTTTTTATTTAGAAGATTTGATTGAAGTTTTCACGATATTAAGGGGAACTGATAGGGAGAAACTATTTCCGCTGGTTGGGGAGTCTAGGAGATAGCCTAAAAATTAGAGCCAGGACTTTCAGGAGTGAAGTTAGGAAACACTTCTACACACAACAGGTGGTAGAAGTTTGGAACTTTCTTCCGGAGATTGATGGATTTTTGTTAACCAAAGGTATTAAAGGATATGGGGCTACGGAGGGTATATGGCGTTAGGTCACAGATCAGCCATGATCTCACTGAATGGCGGAACAGGCTCGAGGGGCCAAATGGCCTACTCCTGTTTCTATCTTCCTATTGTAGAGGTTGCAATCTGCCTTTCATCTCAAGGTAGCAACTCAAAGTTCTGTTGTTAATTTAAAGAAATACAATATTGTTCCCTTTTGGTTCTATTATTTACGTCATTTGTTTTCGTCTGTCGGCTTTCAGCTGTCTAGGCCCTTAAGCTCTGGAATTCTCTCCCTAAACCTCTCCACCTCTCTCTCGTCCTTTAAGACACTCCTTAAAACCCACCTCTATGTCCAAGCTTTTGGTCACCTGCCCTAATGACTCATTCTTCGGCTCGGTGTCAATTTGTCTGATTACGCTCCTGTGAAGTGCTTTGGGACATTTTACTACGTTAAAGGCGCTATATAAATGCAAGTTGTTGTTGTCTTATTCCTTTTTCATCCATTTTGGATGCAGGTTGCGCTGTCACCAATACAAAATTATCTGTCTTATCCCTCGCTGCTATGGCAATGCAGAGAGGCCCAAAATGGCTTTTGCATTCTGAAAAAAAAAAATCCAGATTTTAAAACCCTGCTCAACTGTTTAGTGATCTCAGAATGTAGCATCAGTCATGTTTCTTTAATAAACTCTAAGCTCTTCAGTATGGTCGCAACTTGTTAAATTTGTGGCAGCAGTGCCTTAGAAAAAACAATCCGTTGTAAATGCAGGGTGGAGTAAAAGGGGACCAAAATAAAGCAAAACGTGGGAATGGAGGGGGGGGGGGTCACAAAAATACACATTTATAATTATAACAATTGTTTAAATAAGACGGTCACAAAAAAAAGGATTGCCGCATGTCCCAAATATTGACGGCGCCTTTCATGAAAAGCAACGTGGAATTTTTTTTTTAAACCGCAGTCTCAAATAACTGAATCAAGTGATGAATATTTTTGCATTCATGAAATTGAATCTGCTGCAGCAACGTTGACACTGACCTCTCGCTAAAATGTGCGTCTCTGTGCTGGGGGAGTCCTTGCTTCCTCCTCTGACTGGACGAACTGCTTGAAGATGGAATGTGAGCCTCCATGGCACTGGAGTTTCGAACCGCAGCCACTGCCTCTTGCCGAGCCCTCAGCAGATCTGCGAGAAGGAGAAAAAAAAAATTCATTTTCTTTTTCCGCCCCAGCAGCTGAGATGTCCAGACACTTCAGTTCCTCACAACCTCCGTAAATACGCAGGTGGAAGCCGGCACACACAGAAAAGTGTTTATTTTCAGTCTGCCGCATTTGCATCTGGTTTGGTTTTTTTTTTATTACTTAGGTCCCAGTTTTTCCTCTATCGCTTGCGTCCTGGATGCTTTGGCACAAGACTACACACTCTGCCGTCGCAGCGTGGCGATTTTCATTTGACATAAACCGCCATCAGAGGTGGGCAATTTGTGATAAGGGAACCTGACCCATGAAGTGAAATGCTCTGTTTAACTCATGGGGGGAAAGGAGACTATCACCAGACTGTACCTTTAACAGTGAACCACCCTTACAAGTCAACTCATACTGGAGATCAGATTTGCAGTAAGACGTGACCAGGCGCAGATTTCAGAGGACTGCAGCAACATTGTTTCCCCATTTTTATTTTTGGTAATTAATCTCCATCTTATTGCTACATTATAAATGTGATGGCCCGGTGTTGACTGTTTACTGCAGAACTGATTGACTGTTATTAATGGTTACTAAGAGTTAGGATTGGTGCTACTAAAGCGGCTCTTTGCCCCTGGGGAGGAGCAGTGACCGTTTGTTATTTTGACCTCACAGTCCAACATGAATTGACGCACTGTGTAGGATTGAGACCTGCAGCTCAGGAACGTTCCCGGTCCGATACCTGGTTTGTGCTGAATTAGTTGATCTCAACTGGGGCTGGGGTGGGAATACTACAGTCAGCTTCAGTATCACCAGGCAGAGTAGAAGAAAATAAGTTTGGCAGGGAATTGCTGTCCAGTATCTCTTACTGGAAAGTGTATTTAGTTTGACGATGGCCGAGGATAGCATCAGGTTTGATGTCCCCACAGTTGTGACCATCAGTGTCCAGGATGGCACAGCATGGAGCTTAATTTCCTTCCATGGGATGATGCTCGTGTAAAACTCCTTGTTTTAACACAGTTGCTAACTTTAAAACTCGTTAACAACTGTGTTGAATTAGGAATTTTGTGCAAGCACTTTCACCAGTGAACTGAGGAAATCAAACCCCCAAAATGCTCGAAGCAACCGTACCCCAGCGTGGGGGTCACGACCTTCAGGAAAGAATGGGGTAAGGAGAGAAAGCTAAACGAAAAAGCTTGAATAAAGACTGTGCCACTTTGCAGTAGGATCAAGGAATCAGATGCCATTATTATTGATCCACGGACCCGAATGATGATGATGTCAAGATGTACGACCTAAAAATTCTAGAGACAGAAAATTCACAATAAAATTCAGCCTCTCACCTCTATTTATTTTCTTCTCTTGTTTGCGAGATAAAAACAAATTGCTTCACCTCATTCTCCTTTGTAATTCAGCGGGCGTATAAAACTCAACACGATGTTAGTAACAAACAAAGCTCACATAAGACCGGGCACCAGAGCGCAGTGACTCGACACCTGGCTGAATGAGGATCTTGGAATTAAAAAAAAACGACCCTACCTATCTGTTGGAGTGAACAGATGTAGAGGGTTTTTGAGTCAATCATACTTCAGAGGTCACATCGTAAAGTGTCACGCCTTTATTACAGATTCAAAACTATCTTAAGAAAAGAAAACCAGTCTTTTCCTGCTGGATTTTTGTATCCTAAGCTTGGAGAGGAGCCAGAGATTTACAACCGAATGCTGCCAATCTACAGAGGAGCGACTGCGCTCCAATTGACCTCAGAATGTGCCTGTTCACAACACTCAGACTGTGTGGCCTTAAAGGGACACACGGCCCTGCCTCAGTAGCAAAATAGTATGTTGCGCATTACAAGATAATAAGGCTACTGTCCTGATAAAGCAGCACCTTTTTCGGCCTTATCATGAGCAATGCCACAGGGGATCTGTTAGTAGTGTATTAAAGTTGTCAACAGAAACAGCACTATCGCTAGATCTATTCACACGGCACTGTTGGCACAGTCTGGATTTTTGCTTAAGGCTCAAAATGTACGGGGTAAAAAAAAAACAGATGGATAATAATAGTGACACAGTCATTTAATTCGATCATGAACCCCTCCCCTCCCCCCCAACCCCATCCGCCACCTCGCTACCAGGTCAAGTGAAGCACCGCAGAGCCAGTAATGACCGTAACAGCCCAAACAAAATGATGCTTATCATCACCCGAGGTAAGCTGTGCCCTCTGGGATCATCCATGCTGTTGTGAATGATTCATGTCTCCAGGCACCTCAAGTGGTTCAGCTGCCCACCTAATCCTCTGCCATGTAACGTGACTGCTGGGGTAATTACCCCCTGACTCTGATACGACTTTCAGAAAAATATACATATACAGTGCTCACTTATAGCATATATGAATTTCTGTATTCTTTAAACTAAATAAAATGTACACACCAACTGAAGGGTGCGAACAGATACATCTGGAGAATCACATTGAAGGAACCTGCCCTTTTACTGTGTGAGATCACAACAGCGTAAAAGCAGCAAGTTGTCTCCTCCTCCTCTTTGCACTGTACGCTCTAGATCACTAAATATCACAGCAAACCCGTTCACGTCAAGAGAAGGCACAACTGGAATTACGCAGAGTCTACAGCACAGAAGCAGGCCATTCAGCCCAACTGGTCTACGCTCCACACGAGCCTGACGTTCAATACAGTGCGGAGCGCGAGACGCTCTGGAGTGAATCCCACGGTCCCCGTCTCCGTCCCTGTCTATCGTTAGTTTTGACTCCCCCTGGAATCCTGACTTGCCTCAAGACGTTAGCACAAAGAGCCAGTTACAGTTTACAGACAAATCCATTCAGCGAGACCGGGAATTGTACAGCCGACACAGACACAGGAGAAGATCAGGAAATCTATCCTTGTTGAGGGGGTGTGGGGGGTGGGGGGTAGGTAGAGGGGAGCTGTCAAGAGAAACAGCTGCATTCTAACAAACCTTTCAGACACCACAACATCCGCTCGACGGGAAACACGATCAAAAAACGAATTGCATTTACAGATAATAAAGTTAAGGAGAATTTAAAAGCTTAGATTCACACAATGCCGTTTACATCTAGTTAGGTTCTCCCCCCCCCGTCCCCCCCGTCCCCCTCCCCACACCCACCCTTCTGTTCTAACTTCTTTAGCTGCCGTGGCAACTTGCCCAGCAGACGGCCAGTTAAATATATTCCCTGTTAATCCACAAGCGTCACCTGAATGAGTCATTTGGGCCGCCTAGAGCTACAACTCAGTTTGAACCCTGTGCTCACGCAGCAAAAAGGCCAACCACAGAGAGGTTCCCCACCCCCCACAATGAGCCTCTTCCCTTTTAGCCCTCTGTTCATAGCGTGGCAGCTTAAAAGGGCAATGCCTTTCTTAAAATGGCAACGCCTGCCACTTTCATGGCGTCTCTGACTTCACTTGCGCCTTTCTTTACCCCGCGTCATCCACCCGTAGCCTGCCTTGGAGGAAGTGTGCACCTCTCCTGCGGCTTAAATTTAATTTAAATTCCACCTTTTAAAATAAAACACACACACACAAAGCTGAACTCCACGTAATTTGGCACTCCTTTGTTCAATATTACAGAGAGATAGATAGTTATATAGAGGAAACGACTTCTACCTTTTTATACTTCAACAATTTAAGTCATTGTATAACGGAAAAAGCCAGTGAGGGGGACATGCTGTGGGCCTAATCTGACAGTATTTTAAGACTGGCAGGGTCAAAAAGCCACGAAAATTGGTTGCTTTGGCCAGCAGAAGTGACACCTTAACTTTGCTCAATGAAAATGTACAATAGCACTCACGAGTTTATGATAGGGATTCAGAAACAAATTGACATCACAGAGAAACCTTAAGCAATGCATCTAACATGTACTGATTTTAAAGATGTCCCTTTTAACACCATACAACACAAGATACCCGATCACCTGTGTAACTGTTTCCCATGGCCTCAAGTCTTTCTGTTTCCGTGTACTTACCTTGTCTACGCTGCCTAGGAAGTGTTACAGTGTAAGTGTTTGCATCACACATGCAGTAGGGGAGAAACCATGTGTGGGTTGCTGATCACGTGTCTTTAAAGAAAAGCCTACTGGGTTTCGGGCCTAGCAAGGGAAAAACTGTACTTTCCACTCAGTGACTAATAGGGAATATATAGCCAAAGTGCGGTAAGTTGAAGAAATCATTATTGTCACATAGGAAACAAATCACCCATCGCCTCCCCTTTAAAGAGACAGTATTGCTCCAACTTGGCTAAAGTAGGCCTGCTGAACAGACTGTTAACAAATTCACATCTGGTTAACATAAGTTATTAAAATGATCTCACTTTTGAATAAAAAAATTTCGGCTGTGCAATACACCCTCCCCTCCTGCCCCAGTTTAGTTTGAATTAATTTTTTTTTTAGTTTTCCGAGATTGACACAATGTCAGGGACAGAGCGGGAACTGTGCTATTACATTAGCGTACCGACTGGCCAAAGTTCGGATATTACATGGTACTGTGAAACCAAATTCCTCTATAGTGAGAATGAATGATAGAAAGGTGAAGCAGAAATAAATGACAAGGAAAATAATCCAGTGATATGAACAGAACCAGATGTATTAGGAAAAGTTTTTTTTTTACAAGAACACCTTGGGTAAAGAAAGAATTTGCATTTATGTAGCACCTTTCACGACCTCTGAATATCCCAAAGCACCTCACAGCCAATTAAGTTCTTTTTAAAGTGTAGTTGCTGTTGTAATGTCAATTTGCGCACAGCAAGGTCCCATAAACAACAATGTGATAATGACCAGATAATCTGTTTCAGTGATGTTGGTTGAGAGATAAATATTGGCCAGAAAAGCAGAGAGAACTCCCCTGCTCTTCCTCAAAATAGTGCCGTGGGATCTTCTACATTCATCTAAGAGGGCAGACTGGGCATCGGTTTAACGTCTTATCTGAAAGACAGCACTTCCGACAGTGCAGCACTCCTTCAGTACTGCATTGGAGAATCAGCCTAGATTTTGTGCTCAAGTCTCTGGAGTGGGACTTGAACTCATAACCTTCTGACTCAGAGGCCAGAGTGCTGCCAACTGAGCCACAACTGACACCATAAAAGTGTAAAGGAGCTGAGTGAAGGTGGGGCCTTTCCTAAAGGATACAAGACAGAACTGGAGAATGCCACTGACAATGGAGTGCTGACAGCATGCGGCCTGCACATCCTCTCGACTGCTCTCTCAGTTGACATGCAGAGTTGGATATAAATGCAAGTTAGGAAAAACTAACTTTGGAAAAAAGATTTTTATTTTAAAATAGGCAAGTAAACTAAGGATGCCAAAAAGAAAAGTGGGGGGAGGAACCAGTACAGTGCAGTCAGGGAGGGAGCTGACCCGTGCTACAAATTCCAACAAGAGACAGCCTTCAGGATTGGAATCCCTTGCCCAGGGGCACATCAATTGTAGGGCTCCCACTGTTAGCCTGGTCGATATTAGCTAACTCCAGACATATCAGCTCAGTATCACGCCACATGGTGCATTCAGCCACTGACATGAAGCCACACTTCTTACAATTATTTTTATTTCCTTGTTTACTGAATTATGAACAGGATACGATGGGTGGCTCCCGTTGTGGTGCAGTCATTGATAAGGTCGAGATATGCAAAAACTCTTCAGGATGTTGGCCCTGACACTGCTGTCATCCAGCTTCTGAAGCCTCAGTGGCAATCTCCAGCCACGGTTTTTAATCACCAACCCACAGACACACTCGACATAAATATCACACGAACAGAACCAGGCCTCAGGGTTAATTCCACGCTCCCATGGAGCGCAGGTCAGAGAATCAGGGTAACAATGAAGTAGCCCCCCCATCTCTGATCCGCACTGCCGCTGAACTCCGATAAGATATAGGAGCAGGAGTGGGCCATGCAGCCCCTCGAGCCTGCTCCGCCATTCTATCAGGTCATGGCTGATCTTCAACCTCAACTCCACTTTCCTGCCCGATCCCCATATCCCTTGATTCCCCTACAGACCAAAAATCTATCGATCTCAGCCTTAAATATACTCAACGACGCAGCATCCACTGCCCTCTCGGGTAGAGAATTTCAAAGATTCACCATCCTCTGAGTGAAGAAATTCCTCCTCATCTCAGTCTTAAATGGCCGACCCCTTATCCTGCGATTCTGCCCCCTCGTTCTAGACTCTCCAGCCAGGGGAAACAACCTCTCAGCATCTACTTCTCCACTGGGATTGTGGAATTACCCCTCCCTCTTCTCCATGAATCTTTCAATTTCATCTCAGGTTTGGGGGGGGGGGTGGGGAGGATCTAGAACATTCTCTCCCTTTCTAAATAAAGGAAAGCCTAGCTAAAGTTTGTTTTTCCCCCTTCAAGTTACTTGTTTTATTATTTTAAATGTAAGGATGTCTTAGTTCCAGTAACAGTCTCCTGAGGAAAATGGAATCTCCTTATAAAAGGACTCTATAGTGGGCCAAAGTGAAACATGTGCCTAACCATTATATTCTGACCTCTCTGAGTGAGGTGACCACTTTAGTGTCTATTTGTGAGCAGTCTGTATTGTGGATCCACTCTCACTATGGCTAAGTTGATAATGATCCAAACTCATTTTACTGACAGCAAAGACACGAGACTTCTACCCCATCACTCTAGGCTTCAATAGAATATGTTCCCCAGTTCCCTGACTCCAGCTTCCTTAACTAGACACAAGATATTATTTCTTTCTCCCCCCTCCACAGACCCACACTCTTGTGAGTTAGTTTCCCAGTATCACACCTCCATCCCTTGCCACCGAAAGGATGAATAAGAGACTGGATCCCACCTCATGTCGATGCTGTAATCGTCTGTTGTGACCTGATTTGACTATTACTTTTACTATTTATTACTTTTGGCTCATGTGGAGCATAAACACTGCCATAGACCAGTTGGATCACATGGCCTGTTTCTGAGCTGTAAATTCTACATAATTCTATGTACTTTCTGCCATAGTTAAGTACTTGGCCTTCACTGGGCACTGTCTCTCAACTGCCCAACCCAGGTTGGGGAGTAATTACGTGAAGGATCACAAGCACAAATCCATATCTTACCCGTCATGACTCAAGGCATTGGTACACTGACCCATCAACTCCCAATCTAGAAGACCCAAAGGCCATTAAATTCCTGGAAGAGCCTGTTCCAAAAGTGTCTGAACATTTAGAGCAGAACCGGCGATGATGCCATTATGTCCCCGATCTTATTTCATGCATGCTACTGTGGTTATAAACCTGGGCAGTTGTCCTGAAAGGCACTTTGTCATTCAGACAATTTTTTAAAAAAACACCTTCAGGAGTAGCAGAGAGGTTCAGATGCTCCTGTCACAACTAAGGTTGCCAACTCCAACTGGACATATTCCTGGAGGTTTTATCACATGACCTCCTGCCTCCAACTGCCCCCTCCCGCCACGCTCCCGCCATTGGTCGCCCAGACCAATTGGAAAGTGGAAAAAACTCGTTACCTGATTGGATGATTCTTGACCGTCAGTCAAACAGCCTTTTTCCCCCATTTCCAATATTTTTATAACCAATAAACAGAAGTGTTCAAAGCAAATGAAAAAAAACACACCATTTTGTTTTTAACGTCCCCATGATTTCTCTCCCAGGTTACTCGCAGCACTGTCCCGGAGATTAATCTTCAATTCCTGGAGACTCCTGGCCAATCCTGGAGGGTTGGCAACCCTAGTCACACCACAATGGCCTTAGACTTGAGACCTGCACATCAACCAACACATGTAAAGGCTTCGGTTTCTATTCAAGGTCTTTTTGAGCTTGCAAACACACCGTCCTTTCGGTGTCCCCTATGAAAGTCCACATCTTAGCACGTCTCCAAGTGGCATCATTATCACTGGCAATATATATGTGTGACTCAGCTTCCTGAATTACCAGACTCATGGACAATATGCGTGCAAGTATAAGGCAAGGGACAGAGCCAATTTGGCCATTTTTAGATAGCTGTTTGGAAGCAATTGTTAGATTCTAGAAGAAATATCAACTATTAATATATTTGTCACTCATGGAATAGCAATTTTTTTTACAACTGTAGAAAAGAAAAATCAATGCAAACTTTTACTTTAGCAGCAACAACAGAGCACTTTCACAAACGTTGCTACGACAGATTGTTGGTAATGGGTTTACCACCAGAATTTACCCGGTAATGATTCTCCATCAGCTGCTTTTATATTATATTAAATTTACAAAACCTTTATGGTCCTGTCCACTGAAACGATAAAGTAAATTAAACCTAATCGGCTGGTAAACTGAAAGTTTGGGTTTACAACATGTGTACTTTGTGCCTGAGGCAACAGAATGGATTTTTAAAAATGTCATTTGATTTTTGTGATGGGCAGCGGGCGGGGTGATGGGCAGCGGGCGGGGTGATGGGCAGCGGGCGGGGTGATGGGCAGCGGGCGGGGTTTGAAATTAATGTCTCCTCCTATCTTTAAATTAGCCAACTTGCTAAAATGCTGTAAAAGTATTGCCCATCTCAAATCTGGAAATCGCCAAAGATTTATTAACAGCTTCTGCCTAGGAGGAAGAAGGCACGACTTGAATGATAATCCGAGCCGCTTCCAACCCGACAGCTTGCTTTAATGAAACACAGAAGCGGCTTACTTGTGGGCACCGTCCTGGAATTTCCACAATCTTCTCCTGTGCTCCTCTGCCCTTAGGCAAAGTTTTGTGAGCACCTGAGAAAACAAACCAACTGGGAAGCAGAGCAAGTAAGATGGAAGGCCTGATTTGCTCTGTCCCCATCGTAACAAAAAAGGTTTACAATAAAAAAATTAAGGTCGCATTACCGTGCAAAATCTAAGAGATTCGTTAAAAACCTTTCAAGTTAAAGCTCTCTGATGGCTCAGTGGGTGCATGGTGTGGTAATGAACCATTCAGATTGGGAAGGTTCTGGGGTCAATCATTAGTCTGTGTTGAGTTGGCTGATTTCAGCTGGGTCAGCGGTTGGAGTGCTACAATATGGCTTCAGTGTCTCTAAGCTAGGGAGCGATCAGGTTCCCATTCCCGATCGGTTTTCAGTGACCTGCGGATATCGCGCGAGCTCAGACTCGAGCGAGCCCACTGATGCACCACGGCGGAATAGCTGGCTAACGCTCAGAAGCATGATTTCCACGGGTGTCCTCCTGATCATCTGCCATAACGTCAGTGGGAGGTCGCGGAAGTGAATGCCATTTCTCCTGGGGTTCCCGCGGAACCTCCGCTGGGGTTACAGCAGACGGACCCCCACAGAAATTCTACCCCTTGACTGTCTTGTGAGACACCCGGGCAAGATATCAGAGGGGCAAAGCAGCACTCGGGAAAGTGTGTCCCACAAAGATTCAGGAGAAATGGGGAATAAAAACACTGCAAGTGATACTGCTTGACTTTGCCATTAACGTCGACCTGCCTGTCACGTGGCTCATGATTAACAAGGTCGGTCGCTAAGTGGTAGTAGGGGGGGGAGGCTTTACCTAATCTTGTCTTAGAAGAAAAATGCACCTGCTTGTCACATTTCGCAGTGAGCGCATAGTTTGCAGACCGGACTCATGTCAACAATATCAGGTGAGTCACACAGTCCACTTACTGTCCCAACCAAAGGGGACAGAGGGATGAGAGTAAGGACGCGATGTGCAGCCTTGGGAATAATGCGACAAAATTTAAAATAAAATCATAAATGCAATGTTCAACACTTAACGATAAACCTAAGGTCAATATGCTGGACACGTTTAAAAGATCAAGGATCTAACTGAGGCGCACCTTTTTCACATGCACTTTCAGGACTGCCGTTTTTAGTTTATTTCCGCAAGTCTGTAAAATGCCAACAATTAATTTCCCATTGCTTCAGCTCGGCCAACTGATCAATTTAATAACTGAATAGTCTATCAATTATTGAAGCAATTCTCAAATTATTCAAACTGTCAAATAAACAGCACATGGTCCCAGCTAAATGTTCATTCAGTGTTAATCTCTCTTCCATCAATCTCAGCTCATTCACATTATTACATTTTGTTAATGTCTATTGTCCAGCTAACAAACCCAAGACCAAAAACCTGCCTTTTGTTGTTACTGAACCAATGTCATTTGCCTATCCATGTTGTTAAGCCAATGCCAAATTAACTAGATGATCATTTACATTTCTGATTATTCACATTTTATGCCTTTGTTACCTCTAGACTTGACTATTCCAATGCTCTCCTGGCCGGCCTCACACATTCCACCCTCCGTAAACTTGAGCTCATCCAAAACTCTGCTGCCCATATCCTAACTTGTGCCATCACCCCTGTACTCGTTGACCTATATTGGCTGCCAATCCGGCAATGCCTCGATTTTAAAATTCTCACCCTTGTTTTCAAATCCCTCAATGGCCCCACCCCCCCCCCCAATCTCTGTAACCTCCTCCAGCCCTACACAACCCTCCGAGATCTCTGTGCTCCCCCAATTCTGGCCTCTTGCGCACCCCCGATTTTCATCGTTCCACCATTGGCAGCCGTGCCTTCAGTTGCCTTGGCTCTAAGCTCTGGAATTACCTCCCTAAACATCTCTGCCTCTCTACCACACTCTTCTCCTTTAAGATGCTCCTTAAAACCTACCTCTTTAACTGTCCTAACATCTCCTTATGTGGCTCAGTGTCAAATTTTGTTTGATAACGCTCCTGTGAAGCGTCTTGGGACGTTTTACTACGTTAAAAGGTGCTATATAAATGCAAGTTGTTGTTGTTTAATCAGGGGGCCAATACTGTGATTGCTTAAACATGTCCAAATTCCTCAAAACCTCAAACTAGTTGCTGTAAAAAAAATTCTAATTTGGAGCTGGAATATTCTGTCTGATTTCCAGATTATGACCGTCTCCTTTCCCGCAAGTGCACTAAAACTTTTTATGGGGTGCTTTCAGAAGGCTAACCGAATTAAAGCAAACAACTTGCACCGTTTATCTGCTATTTGTTTTAAATAGATTACACAGGTTAAAAAGGTTCATTCTATCGGCAGTGCATTTTCCATATTTACACATACTGTACGCTAATTCCTTTGTGAAGTTTCTCTGGTGGAGGCTGGGCTTCAGTGTGGAAGTCAGAATCAGGGGCTACCATGAGGTCAAAGTTAAGGTCTTGCCAGAGGTATCGAGGCAGTGACAGAGCAGGAGAAAAGAGACACCACCAGTGGAATGGCATAGCAATTGAATTTGAGTTAACAAAGGACTTCTATTAATTTTCCCTTGTGCTCCCCACCTGCATGTTCTATATATATATATATATATATATATATACCAAACACTAAATTTTAACACACAAAAATGTCACATTTCTCAGTTTCTCCGATTGTTTTGAGACATGTGTATATGGAGGAAATGAGACAAAAATTAAAATGTTTCATTATTTACTCCGGTAAATTAATTATCTGAGATACGAGGTTTCTTTTTTTTTGCGTTGCCATGGTATTTATAATTTAGGAGCCTGGCTGGCTGCCAATTATGAGGTTGCATCGATCTTAGTCCTGTGCAAACCCCTGATGCGTCTGTCAGGAATGCAAAACAAAAACCCTGTTGTACGGTGACATGTGGGAATCACGCTGATTGACACATTGACATTGCTGTCGACAGCTTCAGGAACGGGAAGAGCTTAAAACAAAAAAAAATTGCAATACATAAATTATGATAAATTCGATTTTGATTTGAAAATAATTGGCTTCTTGGGCATTTTGGGCCCATTTTACCAAAGTTACCGGATGCTCCGTGGTTTAAGTTTGGAATCAGCTCAGTCTCGAAGGTGGCAGAATGTAACTGCGTGTATATGATGCGTACTCCTTTCCCAGATATATAATGTGCACAACTGCGCAGAATTGAACCAGAAAATCCTGTACACAGTAGTGATTTTATGTTTATTAAACTTCCTGATAGCACAAATCAGGCTGATTTTGGGGGGGGAATAAATAACTATAATAATAAATAAATATATATAGCACTTTCCATGTCAAAACATCTCAAAGTACTTCACACAATGAGTTACTTTTGGAGTTCACTGACTGTTATTATGTGGCAGAAATAGCAACAAGATGAATGACCAGTCACTCTGTTCTTTGGTGGTACTGGTTGAGGAAGGAAGCCCTCCCTGTGTTATCTTCAAATAGTGACATGGGATCTTTGCTGTATACCATGAACAGTGAGACAGAGCTTTGGTTTAGCATGTTCTATGAAAGGGGAGTGCGACATTCCCTCAGTACTGCCCTGGAGATCACTCATTGAAGATCTGGAGGAGGGCCTCAAATTCACAACCATCTGTCTCAGGGGTAAGAGCGGTACCAGGTGAGCCCAGCTAACACTCCGCTCCGGAGAGAATTCCGAATTATGTCCCAAATTTGAAATTTTAATATTTTTACTGAAAGCTCAGAAGAATCAAAAGGACCCCTGAGTAACAGAACTGTGGACTTGGCACTTTAATTTGCATTCATTTTTGATATGCTCATGGATGCAAATTTTTCGAAATGGAGTAATTTATTTTTTTACTAAAAACAAAATCGTGAGATCACGGGTTTCATTCATTTAATCATTTTCTCCCCCTTTTTTCCAACGAGTAGATTTTGATGGGAAACACAGCCCTCTTTTAGAAAAGCGCCAGCATAAATTAGTCTGCACGCGACTAAAGGTGACAACTTCTACAAATCAATTCATCACCTCTGTCAGATCGGAGAGATGTAATCCTCGCAGACTTTGACTGACGTTTTCCAAAAGTGTAATAAACGTGGGCTCGATGAGGGCCAGCCTCTGATGAGATATCCTGTACACCATTAGTGAGCGTGAACTGGATCTCATTAATGGCACTTTTATCATTTAAAAAAAGAATGAATATGCAGCTTGGCTCTCTGGAGAAGGTGTCATGTGGGAGAGAGGGAAATGAGGGGGGGCGGGGGGGTTGTGGTGCAGAGAAGAAGAAGATAACTAGCTGTCTAAAAAAAGACCAAGATGCTATGCTGGGCTAACTCAGATTAGGCCTGCAGTTGAGGCACTACAAGTTACCTCAGTGAGCTCTCAATGTGGGGTGTTTCTCTGGCAACCATAAATTGTCAATGTTTCATTATCACAGCTTGTCATCATACGAACCTTTTAATTAGACGTCTCCCTAGCTGCCGCTCCAAAGATCCATTGCCTCCCGATGTGCTCCCCTTCTCTCCTGAAGGTGTTCCTTCAACTTGCTGTACGATTCCACAGTTGCCACCGGTGCCACGCCCGAGTGGCCATTCCGAACCTCGAAAGTGAGTATCGGCAGGCTGTTCGACCACATGGGGCATCACAGCCACATCCAGTTCTGGTTCTCACATGATATCCATATGCTCGCGCACTTTTCAGCGGGGGGGGTCACTGTACATTAATCAGGGGTGATTTTTTTTCTCCCCCTCCCTCGCTCAGGGTCACTGAGTCTAATTATAGCTCTCTTTCCGCTATCCTGTCTGATAACAGCTATCTGCCTACAGATTGGATATCAAAACCAGAGATCTTCTGTATGATTCAGTACCACACCACATGGCGCATTTACCCACAGCAATATCGGGGCATCTCCTGATTTTTCTTTTCAAATGCTATGTTCTTAATGTTCAGTTACATTCTATTAATAAATACAAAAGTATTATTGAAACGATTTACTGACTGAAATTGAGAATCTCCTGTGCTGTTCTATCCTGGTCCATCATATCAGGTAACTATAGGGTAAATTTTGTGCTCCCAGTAAGGGAAATGCTGGAAGCATGGGTCAGAATTAACCTTTGTATCAGTAGTAGGGGGGGCCATTTTCTTCTGTGTTGCTATTGCTGTACTGTTCTAGCAATGACAATCAAATGGTAATCACAGGACTGTAGGATGACACTGACACTGTAACGCCCCTGCAAGCATAATGTGTTGGGCTCTGGATCAGTTGTTTTATGTATTATTATATGGTGTAAGTCAAAGGTGCTACAGGCCTAGCATTGTGAATCAACTTTAATTTCCTCAATTGAAGTTGTCCACTTAACTCACTACTGACAATCACCTATTGGAGAGAATATCGCACTGGTAGCTTTGTAGTATATCCATTTAAATGGGGTTCTGGATCGGGAGAAGCATTTTTTTCCCTTCTAAATTTAATCCCTTAACCTCAGAAGATCGCCCCCTACTGCACCAGCCTGATAATTGCCCACTCCAGCCGTGTGGAGTTTAGCAATTTTTGTACCAATTGAGCACCACACTGGAGATAGTTTTGTGCTGTGGATCCACACTCACTAGAAACTGGACTGAGACTGGCCGGATTTACTTCACATAAGACCTTACGGCCCAGCAGAGATAGAAGGCTTTCACCCTTTGGTTTGGGATGGATTCTAATCCTAATCCAAGTCCCAGTGGCAAAAGCAGAGTGTGTTCACCTACTGTGCCATCCAGCTCCCCCCATGCAGGGAGAAAGGACGGGGAGGAAGGACCATTGAAAAACCCTCTTGTTCTCCACAGAAATGGTTTCCAGTAGAGAGCAGGGCAATTTACAATCAGTCAGAAAGCTCCCTAAAGTCAGTTCTGTTCAGCTGGAGATATGGAAAGAGGGTTCTTGCATGTTACTGCTAATGTCTAAGTGAGGCCTGGCTGGCTCCAAGTTAAACTGTGGCTATTGTAAAAGATCTGGCTGGGAAGTTGCCACCACCACTTTGGTGGAAGATTGAGAAGGAAGCTACAAGGGTAGACATTTTTTCCCCAGTCCAAAGTCAGATTACAGGCTATGGGACATCATGAAGCTTCACAGCTACCGCCATCCTGTCCTCACTGGACCTCCAGTTCCAGCACAGATTGCTAGACGTGCAATTTCCCCCTCCCTAATCCAGGTATAGTGAAGTCCACTGTAATGCCCCTACTGCAATACCTTCAACTACTCCCTGTGGCAAATCATTCCGTGCTCCAACAAAACTCTGAATAGAAATTTCTCCTCACCCCTCTCCTAACTCTTAGTATCTGTTTTAAATTGATGACTCTCGTCACTAGCTCTCCAGCGACAGAATATACTATAACAACAAACAATTTGCATGTATATAGCACCTTTAACGTAGTGAAACGTCCCAAGGCACTTCACGGGAGCGTTATCAAACAAAATTTGACACCAAACCACATAAGGGGATATTAGGACAGGTGACCAAAAGCTCAGTAAAAGAGGTAGGTTTTAAGGAGCCTCTTAAAGGAGGAGAGGTAGAGAGGCGGGAAGGTTTAGGGAGGGAATTCCGAAGCTTAGGGTCAAGGCAGCTGAAGGCACGGCCACCAATGGTGGAGCGATGAAAATCGGGAATGCACAAGAGGCCAGAATTGGAGGAGTGCAGAGATCTCGGAGGGTTGTAGGGCTGGGGGAGGTTACAGAGATAGTGAGGGGCAAGGCCGTGGAGCGATTTGAACACAAGGATGAGAATTTTTAAAATCGAGGCGTTCCCAGACCAGGAGCCAATGTAGGTCAGCGAGCAGAGATATACATTAAAAAAAACAATTTTGTAGGAACGATAATGTGGGGAAGATAAAAGCAGATATATAATGGACGACCTTGAAAGAATTTAAGAAGCAAGTAATCAGAAAGGTAATATAGAAAATGGATATCATACACCAACTGTAATTATTCACTGGAATCGGTTACAGATGATATGCTTATCTGTAAGGAACCAAGTTCAGGGTGGGAGTTTCCCCACAAGAGGAGGAGGGAAAAAAAAATCAAACACACAAACATCGCTTGACTGCTGTCATGGACCTCCCCGTTACTGGCTAAAGAGCAGTGCGAGTAGACACCAGGAAACAGCATTGCCTATTCTCTTGGCTGCAGGCCAGGGAAAGCTGAAAGAGGAGGGAGGGAAGAAACATACAGAGGAATTTCTACCCTTACTTATAAAATGATAATACATGGTCACCAGCTTCAGCCCGTACACACATATTGACATATAAATTGTTCCCGAAGCTATGCCATACTTCAGAAACATTCCGCACAGGCAGGAGGCATTCTGCGGAATGTGTCCCACTGTGTTGCTGAGGCCGGTCTGGGGTTAGATGTGGTAGCTTTGGGGAACTAGTGGAACTTCAAAGAAGGGAAGCAACGGCTGGCTAAAGGAAGTGGCAGTCTGGGAGCTGCAGTTCTGGTGGGTGGGGGCCAGAAGCAGCAGGCTGCTATAAAGGAGTAGCAAACACAGGATGGGATTTTGTGTCTGCCATTAGTACTAAATTGGTTCTTTACACGCCATCTTATGATTTCGCTCCAAATAAACGCCCCGCCTGGTATTCAGTCCCACTGACTTTACTATGACTGAATATCGGGACGAGCGTATAACAGGCCGCCCATGCGCCAGCGTCCAAGGCAAATTTATATCCCGCACCTTCTATCCTCTTTAAAATCTGCCTTTTTTCAGAGATCTGATTCATTCATGAAAATCACGTGGCCGTTGTCTGAGCTCTGATTTATTGTGCGTGCCCTCTTCTGCTGCAAGATTCAGGAGTTTTTTTTTATTCGTTCATGGGATGTGGGCGTCGCTGGCAAAGTCAGCATTTATTGCCCATCCCTAATTGCCCTTGAGAAAGTGGTGGTGAGCCGCCTTCTTGAACCGCTGCAGTCCGTGTGGTGAAGGTTCTCCCACAGTGCTGATAGGAAGGGAGTTCCAGGATTTTGACCCAGCGACGATGAAGGAACAGCGATATATTTCCAAGTCGGGAAGGTGTGTGACTTGGAGGGGAACGTGCAGGTGGTGGTGTTCCCATGTGCCTGCTGCTCTTGTCCTTCTAGGTGGTAAAGGTCACGGGTTTGGGAGGTGCTGTCGAAGAAGCCTTAGCAAGTTGCTGCAGTGCATCCTGTGGATGGTACACACTGCAGCCACTGTGCGCCGGTGAAGGGAGTGAATGTTTAGGGTGGTGGAAGGGGTGCCATTACATAATGTTACATCAGCTGCCGTCTTGCTCCATAACCTGGCACTCCGCTATACCCCCCAACTCTGGTTTGCCGTATTACCGGAGGTTTCATCACATGACCTCTCGTCTCTAACCGTCCCGCCCCCAAGCTTCCGCCATTGGTCGCCCGACACATTCATTCTCGTGACGCCCCGCCTTCCCACTTCAACTGGAAAGTGAACAGACTCTTCATTACCCGATTGGATGATTTTTGACCGTCAGTCAGACAGCTTTTTTTTTCCAATCTCCAATATTTTTATAACTGGTAAACAAAAGCGTTCAAAGAAACTGAAAAAAAAAACACAATGCTTTTTCTCCCGTGTTGCTTGCAGCAGTATCCCGGAGATTAATCCTTAATTCCTGAAGACTCCAGGGCAATCCTGGAGAGTTGGCAACCTTACTCCACCTCCAACCAACTTGGCTTCCTTCATCTCAGTCCACATCAGATCTAGACTTCCTATTGTGACTCCAGTTTGTGGACATTGCCACTCCCTCCTTCCCAACAGTTTCCCAAGGCTCCAGACTTTGCTGCACTCTCCCAGGATTGGCCTGAATATATATCAGATCCACTCCTTCCTAGGCCCCAGGCCTGCCCATTGTTGAAAAGAACTGCGACATTCCAGTTGATATCATCACGCCAAATTTTTGTTTATTAATTGAAGTGCTCCATTTATAATACAGTACATATATTGGTATAAAATGTTGGCCGATACCAAATAAATAGAAATTTATAGATAATTTAAAAGGGGTCATTTAAATACAATCTATATAAAGCATCCCCTGTCTAAGTTTTGAAGTTACATTTAGGTGGATTCTGACAGGATGGTAAAACTTGGATGAGATAGCCTGACTCTCCCAGGAGTCCCCCTCCCCCTTATTCACTCCTACACCCAGGACACTTTCTCCCTAGGTCCCGTTTTGTCTATCCTGCTCAGCCCTAGTCTCCCGTTCCGAGCCTAAATCCCCTATACCGCAAGGGCTGGCCTCTGCTGTCTTTCAGGCCCCGGTCCTGGAGCCCAATTTCTCTCTCACAGGTGCAGGGGGTAGAGAGACACCGACCTCCACTTGCTTTTACACTGTATGGCACTGCTGGCTTCCTCGGAATGATTCAATGAAAGGAGTACAAGGACCAAAATTAGGATGGACAGTGGCTCTCCACCAGCCTCTGACAAACTCGTCTCACAACATGCCAAGAAAACATTTCAGAAACAGTCCATCCAGGTAAGTGTAAAAGGTTGGATTGAGCGATGCCACTTGGGAGATGGCTCCTGGGCGTAATTTTGAGTTTGGGTGATAGTGTAAAACCAGCGATGCCAGTGGCTTTAATGGAAATTAAAATCGGGAGCAGACATATACACTATCACCCAAAGTCAAAATGACACCCCCTGGACTATTATTTGATTGACATGTTGTTGCTCAAACTGTTCTGAAGGGAATTTGAGAATTACACTGATCCCTGAAAAGAGTCACGGCTTTGTATCCTGGGACAAATGAGATAATTTCCACATCTCTCTGTGGATTTGAGTCTCAAGTCTGCCTCTAGGTTTCCATGGGAGACGAGAGGAAGAGATTGAGAGATCTCAAAGAGCTTCACTTTTCAGTCGTAGCCAGGTGCAGCAGAGGCACAGAATGAAGAGCATCATAGCCAAGGCCGGTCCTGTCCTCATCCGCAACGCCCTACCCCCTTATAGTTGAGCGAGTAATGACGGGTATTAGCTCAGCACAGATCTGGGATAGAACCTGGAAACTTCTGGTCTAAATGTCCGAGTTGGACCTCAGGATGGGTAGGTGGGGTGAGGGGGCTTTCCCCACTAGGTCAGTCGGTGACCTTCAATCAAAAGACACTGTTTCATAGCAATACAGGAGACAGATATATCTCAGTGTGGAGAGCGCATGGGGAGTCTGAGCAGCATCACATGTCTCTGCTGCACCTGGCTACGACTGAAAAGTAAAGCTCTTTGAGAGATAGACCTCCATCCAGGAAAAGCAATAAAAGGGGCCAGAAACCAGGTTACAGCTCTCGCCTAATAACGGGGTTAAATTCGCAGGCTCGTTCTGCTGGCCTACACGGGCTGTATTTCAGCAGGCTTCAAAACAAAATCTCAAAAATAAATCCAATAAACACGACTTTCCTTTAATATACTGCCGCTGTCTCAGGTAGGGTTTTATTAATGTGATCTTCAGGTCTGATGGCAGCACTGACAAACGATGTCTTGTCTCCTTGGTACGAAGAAAAATTACTTTATACCATTACAAATTTAAAACGGGGAGAGAGGATGAAATAAAAAAAACTGCTCCTGCAACCAGCAAAAGGCAAAGGAGAACATCCCAGAACAAAAAATAAATAAATCGTCATTCAGTGTGACTGATCAGGAGTGTGGATTCTGAGGAAAAACGCATCCGCACGTTTTTTTCATTGATACGAATCCCTGCTGAAGTCAAAATCTTACAGACAAAACTATACAATGCTTTTGCACATATTCCTGTTAAATAAATGCAACAGATATCAGGAGATCAGTGTACTAAGGGAAATCTGTACCAGGACAGACAGTTTTACAATTCTAGACATCCAGATAAAAATGACATAATAACTAATATGAAAATGAAAAATGTATGTGTGTGTGTGGGCACGTATGTGTGTATATCTACGCATATACACATACACACAGATATATACATACATACCTGTAGATAAGGTTAATAATGTCCATTTTGTCCAAGTTAATGACATTTCACAAATTTTTAAGTCACTATGAGACTTTCCCAGCAGCTGTTCCAATGACCCAACTGAGATGCATCAGCTGTCTTTCAGGAACGGAAATTGTACATTCAGGCACGGTGCAGTCGGCATGGTTACAACCCCATCCAAAGTGCACAAAGCGTACAGGCCTCACTACTTAAGTTAGTCCAGCCCCTTGTGATGTTGAGCTGTACCTACCTTGATTGTTCCATTCAATCCTACCATCTCATTATGGTTGTGAGAATTCACTAATTTTACTGGTGATACAATAGTGCCAAGAAACTTGACTGGCCCATTTGGGCACGTTAGTAAGAGGTAGTGATACTACATAGAATTAACAACACAGAAACAGGCCATTCGGCCCAACTGCTCTATGCCGGTGTTTATGCTCTACACGAGCCTCCTCCCAGCCTACTTCGTCTAACCCTATCAGCATACCCTTCTATTCCTTTCTCCCTCATTTACTTATCTAGTTTCCCCTTAAATTCATCCATGCTATTTGCCTCAACTACTTCATGTGGTAGCAAGTTCCACATTCTAACCAACTCTTGGGTAAAGAAGTTTCTCCTGAATTCCTTATTGCATTTATTAGTAACTATCTTATTTTTATGACCCTTAGTTTTGGATTCCACCACAAGTGAAAACATTTCCTCTACGTCTACCTGTCAAAATCCTTCATAATTTTAAAGACCTCTATTAGGTCACCTCTCAGTCTTCTCTTTTCTAGAGAATCGAGCCCCAGCCTGTTCAATCTTTCCTGATAGTTGTAACCTCTCAGTTCTAGTATCATCCTTGTAAATCTTTTTTGCACCTTCTCCAGTGCCTTCTATATCCCTTTTGTAATATGGAGACCAGAACTGTGCACAGTACTTTAAGTGTGGACTAACCAACTTATGTATACCAGAGTGATTGAATCACCAATCAGATATTAGAGCAGAGCAAGTGATTTGCTCTTGCTCAGAAAACAAAAACAATTAGCAGCTTAGCTCTCCTTACCTCCATGGGTTGGAACTCCCATGCTGTTGGCGAGTTGGTACAGGCGCTGTTGCTGCTCCTCATACGTCCCATGCTCATTCAACGCGGACATCATTCGCCTGTAGTGTTCTTCAGGTGTCATCTGAATAATCTGATCCTCGATTAAGGGAGTGTGACACTTTTCTTGATGAAGGGGAAACAAAAAAAAGATAGAATATTTGAGTATTTTTCAGCAATAATAAACCAATCACTCCTGAACTGGATAAATACTTGAAGGGGAGAACAATTTGCAGGGCTATGGGGAAAGAGCAGGGGGGTGGGACTAAATAGATAGCTCTTTCACAGAGCCGGCACAGACACAATGGGCCAAATGGCCTCCTTCTGGGCTGTATGATTCTATGATTCTACATTTTCACCAAGTATGAAGATGCTGCCTGTGGGAGAACCAAGGTTACAAATCACTAGCAGTAGCCCAAGAAACAGAATGATTTTTTTTCACTCATGAGTGTCCGGCTAGCGTAATTGATCCTTTAATTCAAGGTGACGGTCTCATACATTTGCTATTATTTCCACATAGAAGCTCTTGCACATTCCATACATCCGCACCGGTAGGCGCAAGAGATCTGGGCAGTGCGTTACACAGGAGAGATTTGTGGTCCGGAGCAATGCATTACAAAAAAGAAACAATTCTGTCTGGATATAGAAAATCCTTGGGGTTGAAATTCTCATTTTAGCACAAGGTTCAATAGATTTGCACGGAATTATTGTGTGAGATATTTTAATGAAATCGTTAACCTTTTTAACCCTTTATCAAAGGCACAGGGGATTTTTTTTTCATTCTCAGGATATGGGCCTTGCTGGCAAGGCCGGCATTTATTGCCCATCTCAAGTTGCCCTTGAGAAAGGTGGTGGTGGGCCTTCTTCTTGAACCGCTGCAGTCCGTGTGGTGAACATACTCCCACAATGATCTTAGGTAGGGCTCTTTGGTCGAATGCTGTCTTGATGTCCAGGGCAGTCGCTCTCACCTCACCTCACCGGCTGTAGTGCTGAAGACTTGTACTCCAGAACTAGCCATGCCTCTAGCCAAACTGTTCCAGTACAACTACAACACTGGCATTTACCCGACAATGTGGAAAATTGCCCAGGTATGTCCTATCCACAAAAAGCAGGACAAATCCAATCCGGCCAATTACTGCCCCATCAGTCTACTCTCAATCATCAGCAAAACGATGGAAGGTGTCATCGACAGTGCTATCAAGCGGCACTTACTCGCCAATAACCTGCTCACCGATGCTCAGTTTGGGTTCCGCCAGGACCACTTGGCTCCAGACCTCATTACAGCCTTGGCCCAAACATGGACAAAAGAGCTGAATTCCAGAGGTGAGGTGAGAGTGACTGCCCTTGACATCAAGGCAGCATTTGACAGAGTGTGGCACCAAGGAGCCCTAGTAAAATTGAAGTCAATGGGAATCAGGGGGAAAACTCTTCAGTGGCTGGAGTCATACCTAGCACAAAGGAAGATGGTAGTGGCTGTTGGAGGCCAATCATCTCAGCCCCAGGATATTGCAGCAGGAGTTCCTCAGGGCAGTGTCCTAGGCCCAACCATCTTCAGCTGCTTCATCAATGACCTTCCCCCCCATCATAAGGTCAGAAATGGGGATGTTCACTAATGATTGCACAGTGTTCAGTTCTATTTGCAACCCCTCAGATAATGAAGCAGTCCCTGCCCACATGCAGCAAGACCTGGACAACATCCAGGCTTGGGCTGATAAGTGGCAAGTAACATTCGCACCAGACAAGTGCCAGGCAATGACCAACAAGAGAGACTCTAACCACCTCCCCTTGACATTCAACGGCAATACCTTCGCTGAATCCCCCATCATCAACATCCTGGGGGTCATCATTGACCAGAAACTTAACTGAACCAGCCATATAAATACTGTGGCTAAAAGAGCAGGCCAGGGGCTGGGCATTCTGTGGCGAGTGACTCAGCTCCTGACTCCCCAAAGCCTTTCCACCATCTACAAGGCACAGGTCAGGAGTGTGATGGAATACTTGCCAGGATGAGTGCAGCTTCAACAACACTCAAGAAGCTCAACACCATCCAGGACAAAGCAGCCCGCTTGATTGGCACCCCATCCACCACCCTAAACATTTACTCCCTTCACCACCGGCGCACTGTGGCTGCAATGTGTACCATCCACAGGATGCACTGCAGCAACTCGCCAAGGCTTCTTCGACAGCACCTCCCAAACCTGCGACCTCTACCACCTAGAAGGACAAGAATAGCAGGTACAATGGGAACACCACCACCTGCACGTTCCCCTCCAAGTCACACACCATCCCGACTTGGAAATATATCGCCGTTCCTTCATCGTCGCTGGGTCAAAATCCTGGAACTCTTTTCCTAACAGCACTGTGGGAGAACCTTCATCACACGGACTGCAGCGGTTCAAGGCGGCGGCTCATCACCACCTTCTCGAGGGCAATTAGGGATGGGCAATAAATGCCGGCCTTGCCAGCGACGCCCACATCCCATGAATGAATTAAAAAAAAACCTCTGGGATTCAGCTTTTTTGTCCATGTTTGAACCAAGGCTCAAATGAGATCTGGAGCAGAGTGGTCCTGACGGAACCCAAACTGAATTCATCTCTTTGCGATTTACAGAATGAATTGAGAGCAGGTCCAATATCCAACCGACTAAAGCGGTATCTTTCCAGCAAAACTTTCAAAAATCAGATCTGCACTGCACTGATGTCAACACTCTGGTCAACACTCTCACCGGCCTTCCCACAGTTTGCAACAGACTTTTGAATTTTTTTTTATTCCATTCTGATCATTATTTTCCCCATTTTCTGCCCTCCTGCTCTGAAGATGCAGGGTACAGATTTACAGACACAGTCAGCCCTTCACTACTGTGGCCAAGTGGCCATTCCTCCTAAGAGTGTTGGCAGCTATTTGACCAAGAGGGGCATCACAGCCTACCTAATACAGTCCTTGCTCAACATCCACACACACTCCAGCAAAAGTGGGGGGGAGGGGAAGAAGGTATCACTGAATAGGAGCGAAACCCTGACTGATTTTCGTTTTTTCCTAGTCTAGACATGCTGAGCCCACTCCTGCTACCTTGGCTGAGATCAGCGAATTCAGCACAGCCCTGAGTTCATACCACACTAAGCAGCCACTTTGCTCCCTGAATCATCAGGGCCAGCAGAGGACAGAAACTTTAACGACTCACTAAGAAAAACAGGTCAGCCAGATATAATTTTCTTTGCCCTTAGGCTGAAGTCGTTTTATGGCTTTAACTCTTTCAACATTACAGACCTATAATTCACTTTAAATAAACAGTTGCCTGCATTCCCTGAGCCCTGTGTTTCAATGAAGCAGCATTACCTTCCTGCTCCAGGGTGGGCAACAGATACTTTATACTTCGGAAATGTGAATGTGAAAGGCAGGCAGTTGAATGTCACAGTAACAATCATTAAATAAATAGGAGAGACTTAGAACCTTGCATTATACACAGGAACCCCCGTTATCTACACTCCAATTATCTGGCATCCCAATTAGCTGTCAGAATTTGCAACAAGGCAGCGCATCTTCGCACAGCTTCCATTCCAATCTAAAATCCGTCTCGTTTAATGTCAGAGGAAGCTTTATATTTTTTTTTCTTTTTAATGGTACATGTGAGGTTAAACTGATTTCTGATGATTTGGAATCTCCATATCGGAGAGAGAGAGAGGGAGAGAGAGAATGGAAAAAGAGTGTGTCACAGGTCTGGTTAGGAGACCGAACGTGGTTTCAGGTTTATCAAGTCACCCACTGGAAAAGCCGGCCGAGCCCAACCACGCAGAAGCTTTCATGTCCTTCCGTTTGCAGTTCCATACCCGAAACATTAGCTTGGCTTGAGGTTGAGGGATCTGCTGCGTATTTTCAATATGTTTCTGTTTTTATTCCAACCATCCAGACAATGGCTCTGAAAGGTTAGGTGTCAGAATGTGCAAGTATCTTCAGACGAAATCAATGCTCTGTTGGGCCAGGGAGTTCCCAGTGCATCTTTTGTTTGATGAGTGCCAATGTAAAATGCCTGCTAAACTTAAGTAACGATTGTGGGGGGGGCTGGGTGGGGAGCCACAGGTTGTCTCTGGGGGGGGGGGAAGGGGTTGATTGGCAACTCCATGCCTAGACAGTTCGATATATTTTGCAGCTTTTCACCAGTTTGATAGTTGTTCTTGTTTCATTGATGCAGAAGTGAGCCATGAAGGCTTTACGGATAGTCTCAACCTCATAGACAAGTTTTGAGTTGGCATCACTGGTTCCGGTTCAGGGGTCTGCGGGTATTGGTGGAGAGCTCGCTAAAACCAACAGCACAGCGTACACCAGTTATAAGGAAAGCTAACTGGATCTTGGGATGCACAGACAGAGGGACAGAGCACAAATCTCAGGAGTACACCTGGAGTACTGTGTACAATTCTAGTCGCTGCACTACGGCAAGGCTATCCAGGCACTGGAGGCAGTGCAGAAAAGGGTAAAGATATTGATACCTAGGTTAAGGCATCTGAACTATGAGAAGAGGTTGATGAACCTGGGATTGTTTGCCCCGAAGAGAAGACAAGGCTTGGGTGGGATCTCATTCAAATATTCAGCATTCTTAAAAAAAAATAAGTTGAACCCTGATATGTTCTAATTTACCATGAATTCCAGAACGAGGAGACAGAGGTTCAATAGGGTACGTGGACAGGCTATTTAGATTTAACTACACAGAGGACGTGGAATGTGTGGAATGACCAGCCTAAGGAGGACCACAGAGGTGGAAATAGCACACTGCTGTACTAAGATGTTCTTCTGAGATTGGGAGCGAAGGCACATTATTGGGAGGCAGCAGAGAGTGTCAAAGGGACATTCTCCACGAGACAGGAAGTGTGAAAACTTTTATAGGGGAATTGGATAGATATATGAGGGAGTTGTAGAATGAGAGATCTGACAGAGTGATTGCTCTTCTGCTGTCCAAAAACTAAGAACAGGAGAGAGCTCATGTCAGAGCAAATTACAGTAACAGAAGTGTTCTGCCCAACCCTGGGCAAAGCTACATCATCAGTTATTGGTCACATAGGTCAGTTCATAGGGAGCAAGGGCTCACTTACTGGTCCCTTAGTGCTGAGCATGAACAATATATCTAATACAGCCCGAAAATCATTAGATGGCTTCCTTTCTTATTTGCATTTCATCTCCTCTTCTTGGTGAATAAAAGTACATAGTGTTTCATTTGTACTGTGAGTCTTCACTCCCATGCCCGGAGCATTGCTGTACCAGACGTGTAAGATCACCATTTCGGGATTCTCAATTATCTGCCAATTTCCACAGGGGAGGGAGATCCCTTCCCTTTGGGAGGATAAGAGAGGCTCCATTAGTAGAAGATCTTTACACATAATTGGTTCTGCAAGTTCATTCTCCCCTTCCGCAAGTATTTCTAAAGCTTTCTTATTAGACTAAATTAAGTCAAAAGATTTCAAAGAGTTCTTCTCCCCATTAAAATTTTGAGATTAGTACAAGCGGAAAGAAATCAGACTAAAACAGCCAGTACAAGGGCTGATATTGATATACTGTACAACCGCTGTAAAATTCAAAGTGATTCATTCACATTCTTATCAACATTACTGTAAACTCTCTAACCTCACCCCAACAAAACACTTCATCAATCAGAGGTGAGGTTCGCATACAGTTCGTTCATCCCTGGAGCCTGGGTCTGCATCCAACCCAGATTGATGGGATCAAATTCCCCTCCCTCTGCCAGGTCCTACATGGCAAGTTTCATCCCAGTTTTTGGCAAATGTGGATTAACAAAAAAAAAAACTACCCTTTAATTGACGCAAGTCAGCACTTAATCAGCAGTCTCACGCAGAGAACACAGATGGTAGAATTTACGCACTGCTGTACTAAGATGCTCTTCTGAGATTGGATGCGAAGGCACATTATTGGAGGACAACAGAGAGTGTCAAAGGGGCATTCTCTGCTAAGCAGGACACAGGTCAGAGATAGGGCTACAATGATATAGAGACGATTCTGCCTGTGTTCCCGTCGTGCAAAGTTCCACACTAGAAGCCTCACTTCACAAAATGACGCCTTTATTCCACATTAGGCCCACCCATACCTAACCCGGGAAATGCCCGTTGCTGACACTGAGGTGGGGGGATTTTCACCCACCCCGTCCACCGGGGACTGGCCGGCGGGATGTAAGTGAGGTCTGGGGGGTTAAAATAGCCAGGTCTCAAACTGATGATGTCGAGCACCATTCCTCGACATCAGCACCCTTCACCTTGCTGCGCACAAAAAATACATTCTCCTCCAAAATACATGACCGCATTGAAAGAAAATGTTGGGTTGGTGGATTTGTCACAGAAACAGTATCATTGCGAGTCTAAAGACTGTGTGTAAACTTTTAATTAAAAGATTGGAAATGTTAAAATGGTCAGGTCAGGTTGAAGCAGCATAGAACAGGGCGACATTAAAAAAGGACAATGGGAACCCCTTGTTGTGGATTTGTGTTTTTATATGTATTCAATCCGTTCTAAATAGGCAGCCATAGGGGATCTTGCAGCTTTCAGGTGTGTGTGCACAATGACGGCAGTCTCAAAGAACGAGCGGATTCCACAGCAAAGTTTGAGAATTTGAAGTACTCAGCCGGTGATAATTTCAGCTCACTGTGGCTTTTGTGTCTGCTCCTGTCATTACAGTGTAATACCGTCCCTGATCCCTCCCAAATCTAACTCACCCAGGTATGAAAGCTCTCGCAATCTACCCAGCTCAGATCAGACACAAGCATCTGTCCCGTCTCCCCTCCTTCATTAATTAAAGACTGCGCCACATTCTCCATTTTATTTGTTAATCTGCGTTTGAAGACGGTACTTTCAAAATATTACGCGTCAAAGGGAGGCTTGGATGAGCAAGCACTAAATGCAGCTTACAAGATCCCAGACATAATTCCTGATACACAACAGCTTCTTGATAACATCCTAGTATTAACGATTAAGAAAAAGATTAAATTGGAGCTGAAGTTACAATAACACGCTTTAAAGTTTTATCATTCTCAAATAAAATGTGCTCGGTAGCATGCAGAAATACAGGCCCTGAAATTATATGCTGGGACACAATTGTGTGAATGTTTAAAGAAACAAAGACTGAGGTGACGTGTGTTAGACTTCATCACTGCCACACCACCCAGTCCGGTAGCATCAGTGAAAACCCAAGAAAAAAACACTTCCATTTATAGAGCGCCTTTCGCGACCTCAGGACGTCCCAAAGCGCTTTACAACCAATAAAAGTACTTTTTGAAGAGCAGTCACCGTTGTAATGTAGGAAACACGGCAGCCAAATTGCACACAAGGTCCCACAAACAGCAATGAGATAATATCCAGATAATCTGTTTGTTTTTTTCTAAAGAAGTGACGTTGGTTGAGGGATAAACACTGTTCAGGACCACAGGGAGAACTCTCCTGCTCTTCTTTGGATAGTGCGACGGATCTTTTACGTCCACCTGGGAGGGCAGACGGGGCCTCGGTTTAATGTCTCATCCGAAAGACGGCACCTCCAACAGTGCAGCACTCCCTCAGTACTGCGCTGGGAGTGTCAGCCTAGACTTTGTGCTCAAGCGTCTGGAATGGGACTTGAACCCACAACTTTCTGACTCAGAGGCAAGAGTGCTACCACTGAGCCACGGCTGACATTTAAAGCACCCAGCTGAAATTCCTTCCCCTGTTATTTTGGAGGTAGCATTAACCCATTTACTTTTAAACAGGTTCGCAGGAGAAAAGAATTTCAGCCAAACATTCTAAGTGCTCGTATGCTATCATCTCACTGGATAATGTCAGAGCCACAGTGTTAGTTACCTCAGAATATACCCTAACAATAACTAGCTTTGCTTTTCATTTTGTATTTACATGTGTCTATTGTTTAATACGACAGACCTCACGTAGGCTATACATAAATGAAGACTATCACAGTAGCACAATCTGTGAATCCAGGTGGCTTTTAATCTTCTGTCTTTACAAAGGCAGTTTTGTCATCAAAATCAAGATTGAAAGAAATTATAGTGAATGCAGAGAGTGAATGTAACGTATAAAAAGCATTGCTAATAGAGAAGGTAATTATTAATCCTTTTGTTTTTAGTAATTAAAAAACAATGCTGAAAAGCATGACCTCATATATTGGGGCCAGCTGTTATCTCCACCAACCAAAGGGTGACGGTTCCAATCCCAGCCCCAATGTTCAGACTGCACTGTCCTCACATCGGGAGGCGGAAAAGAGGAGGGGAAGGGCAGGGGAGCAAACCATCAAAGTCCCACTCAGCACTCATGTGCCTCTTGTCGTCCAATCACGCAGCAAGACCTGGCCGTGGTTGTGCAGACACCTGCAGCCCACGTCGTCCCACCTTCCTGGCCAAAGTAGGATGTGTGACAGTAAAATGAGCAGCTTGTGACCTCAATGGAAAGGATTATTTTTTTTTAAAAAAACTCCCCTGGGCTTCACAAGAATCCTTGAGATTGCATTTCACCAGCACTTACTGATCCTGGCCACCCCCAGATAATCATCTACCTCTCCAATCCAACCAAATACTATAAATCTGTCCTCACCAGCCCAACACAACATTTTACAAAACGGCATGAGTCCTGCACAAGCGTATCTAAAAAGTAACATGCTCAATGTTCCTCCCATTTGCCTCTGACTGCTGCTGAAAGTTCTAATGTTACGGAAGAGTTCATCATTTCTTTTTCTAACACTGGAAAATAAAATGCTGAGACCAGTGCAAAGCCCAAGTGGATGTGAGACCCTGTCCTCCACATACGAACATGACAATTGGAGTAGGCTGTTCAGCACCTGCTCCGCCATTCAATTACATCATGGTTGATCTGTACCGCAACATCACATGCCCGCCTTGGCACCATATCTCCGCCACTACCTTCCACCCACCTCTCCTCCAAATCCACGGTGTTCAGAGTAACAACAACTGGCAAAAGAACCAGAGAGGAGATGAGGAGAATTTTTTCCTTAATGCAGTGAGTGCTTACGATCTGGACCACACTGCCTGAAAGGGCGGTGAAAGCAGATTCGATAGGAACTTTCAAAAGGGAATTGGATATATACTTGAAAAATGCAGGGCTATGGGAAAAAAGCAGGGGAGTGGGACTAATTGGATAGCTCTTTCAGAGAGCCGGCACAGGCACGGTGGGCCAAATGGCCTCCTTCTGTGCTGTAAGATTCTATGATTCTAACAGCTGAACTCACTCCTCCCCTCTCCACACAGAAGCTGACAGCATAACAGCATCAGTGTTATGCTGAAAAAATGTCACCTCTTATATGGAATCAATGTTAGACTAACCCAGAGGGCGTAATTAAAAGCCACACTAATCCCAGAGCTACTGATGGAGTGTTGTAGACAAACAGCAACTGAAGAATCATCAACTAATGACCTCGAACTTGATGAGCACTTAGGCGAGGTAACAGAGGGCAACCAGTGCTCATGAACCCATTACCCAGAGTGAGTCATGCCTTCAGGAGAGGAGGGATGGAAGTTGGGTAAGATCGTGTCAAAAAGGACCCCAAAAAGCATTACTGCAACAATATTCATCACAACTGCACAAGTTTCACACCTGTTCTTTACTTTTTTTTTCTTGCTGAGGAGTGGGCCATGAGCTCCAGAGAGAAGTCCATTAAAAATGATAGGGGTACTTACAAGTATCCCTTTGATCTGTTTGATCGTACTCCTGAGGGTGCTGAATGCTCCCCTCACTACCCAGGGCACGAGGACCAGTTATAACATCCGAGCTGCTGTTCTGGCTGAGATCAGCTAACTCAGACTGGGATTTGAACCTGGGACCTTCCAAGAACAATACAATAATATTTGCATTCATAGGGGGTGATTTTAAACCCCAAGAACGGGTGGGTTGGGGGTGGGTGGGTGGGAGTTGAAAATAGTTGTCTTTTGGGTCGCGGCCGCAACCCGGCTTGATTTACAGGTTTAACATCGGCGCAGAAAAGTACAGGCTTCCCACTGGGAATGCAAAGTCCGAACATTTTGAGGTCGCAACCCAAAAAAAAACTATTTTCAACTCCGTTCTTGGGGTTTAAAATCACCCCCATTTAGTCCCTTAGCACTTCAAAATCTTCTCGTAGCTTTTCAGGTAAAGATTTAGGTTTGAAGTGCAGCAACTGTTGTTAGACAAGCAAATGCAGCAGCCATTCCACTACAATTAGCACTGAGATAAACAACCAGTTATCTGTTTTTTGGTGGTACTGGTTAAAGGAGGGATGTTTAAACATATAAAGGTTTGTGTTGTTTCTTATAAAACAATCAACATCACTTCCTACACTTTAAAAGGTTAAGCATTTCCAACTTCCTACGTAGCCATAAATAATGAAAATCTCTCTCACTTTACACCCACTCTTCGCCAATATGGCAAAGTTCTACATGGGGCGGTGTCTTTACAGACAGAGCCTTTGGGGGCCACTTCATACACAATATATCTCTATCTACTGAAATATTAGCTATATTAAAAAGGTCTTGCACTTCCTACAAGTGTTACAATTACTTCCTGCAACCTTTTCCCGCTCACACTTGGTAACACATCATGAGCAGTGCCACGGGAGATCGGCTGATGTTCTATATGTTTTGAATGTATCCGTCATACTCTACACGTCCCAATTTGTATAAAACACTAACAAATCAGGACTGAAAATCTTTTTTAAAAAGTATACAAAGGAGAAAGAAGCCTTAGTTTTCTGCTGTTTTTTTCTGACCTTGAGACAACCCAAAGAAATTGGGCAATTTGCACTAAGACAAAACACACAAGCAGCTGCCAATCGAGCAAAACTTCCAAAAAAAAACTAAATGGCCTCTAGTTGACCACAGGATCCTATTTAGAGCACTTCCCCACAAGGTGTAACCCGAGCAAGGACAGGCCAGGTTAGAAAGCTAAACATTACAACCATGCTTCAGACCGCACACCATCCATGAGCAATGCCACGGGAGGTCAACTCGTACGTAATTAAGATTCCTGTATGTTGCACATCACACATTAAATCTGCAAGGTGGGTGTATTAAGTCAGGGAAAAGGAGGTCATACGTTTTTCATTGGCTCAAATAAGCAAGTCCATCATACTGATTTGCTGAAATATAGATCAACAAAGATCCCTCAGAAAAGCAATCACCTGAAATGAATGGTGTCACTACAGTTATTTTTTCAAGGTGTTCTCGGGCACAGTTTTATTCCTAAACCAGATGAATAATTAGCTGTATAACATTTAGAAGATAACACACTCATGAAAAAGGTTATATAATTTCTCCGAACATCATGGAAGCTATCCATAGATTTGTCGCTATTCCTACTATTTCTTTCCACAGGCCGACCTGTGGCTCAAGCCCCTGGGATTCACTTTTCCTCCTTGCTGCAGCTTCTTTTCTTTCTCTGGCCTTTCTTATTTATTTCTTTACAATCAGACACCATCCACACGTGTGTTAGTTTAAAAAAATCTTTCTCCCTTGCCTCCTTTTGCAGTTCTTACCCGGTGATCTTTCTCTCCCCTGTACAGATTTCCCAATTTTTGTCCTGTCGCTCAAATTTGGCCTGATTGAGCCTGACTTTCACCACCTACTATGCACGTTTGATCATCTACTCCTGTTCTTTCAATCAGCGAACAAGCCCACAGGAGATGGACTAGATGTATTACATACTGAATAACCCCACAGAAAAAGGACGATATATATACATTACATACTGAATAACTACACAGGAGATGGACTATACATATATTACATATTGAATAACTCCACAGGAGATGGACTATATATTACATACTGAAGAACCCCACAGGAGATGGACTATATATATTACATACTGAAGAACCCCACAGGAGATGGACTATATATATTACATACTGAATAACCCCACAGGAGATGGACTATATATATTACATACTGAATAACCCCACAGGAGATGGACTATATATATTACATACTGAATAACCCCACAGGAGATGGACTATATATTACATACTGAATAACCCCACAGGAGATGGACTATATATATTACATACTGAATAACCCCACAGGAGATGGACTATATATATTACATACTGAATAACCCCACAGGAGATGGACTATATATATTACATACTGAAGAACCCCACAGGAGATGGACTATATATATTACATACTGAATAACCCCACAGGAGATGGACTATATATTACATACTGAAGAACCCCACAGGAGATGGACTATATATTACATACTGAAGAACCCCACAGGAGATGGACTATATATATTACATACTGAATAACCCCACAGGAGATGGACTATATATTACATACTGAAGAACCCCACAGGAGATGGACTATATATTACATACTGAATAACCCCACAGGAGATGGACTATATATATTACATACTGAATAACCCCACAGGAGATGGACTATATATATTACATACTGAATAACCCCACAGGAGATGGACTATATATATTACATACTGAATAACCCCACAGGAGATGGACTATATATTACATACTGAAGAACCCCACAGGAGATGGACTATATATATTACATACTGAATAACCCCACAGGAGATGGACTATATATTACATACTGAAGAACCCCACAGGAGATGGACTATATATATTACATACTGAATAACCCCACAGGAGATGGACTATATATATTACATACTGAATAACCCCACAGGAGATGGACTATATATTACATACTGAAGAACCCCACAGGAGATGGACTATATATATTACATACTGAATAACCCCACAGGAGATGGACTATATATTACATACTGAAGAACCCCACAGGAGATGGACTATATATTACATACTGAAGAACCCCACAGGAGATGGACTATATATATTACATACTGAATAACCCCACAGGAGATGGACTATATATTACATACTGAAGAACCCCACAGGAGATGGACTATATATTACATACTGAATAACCCCACAGGAGATGGACTATATATATTACATACTGAATAACCCCACAGGAGATGGACTATATATATTACATACTGAATAACCCCACAGGAGATGGACTATATATATTACATACTGAATAACCCCACAGGAGATGGACTATATATTACATACTGAAGAACCCCACAGGAGATGGACTATATATATTACATACTGAATAACCCCACAGGAGATGGACTATATATATTACATACTGAATAACCCCACAGGAGATGGACTATATATTACATACTGAAGAACCCCACAGGAGATGGACTATATATATTACATACTGAAGAACCCCACAGGAGATGGACTATATATATTACATACTGAATAACCCCACAGGAGATGGACTATATATATTACATACTGAATAACCCCACAGGAGATGGACTATATATATTACATACTGAATAACCCCACAGGAGATGGACTATATATATTACATACTGAATAACCCCACAGGAGATGGACTATATATTACATACTGAAGAACCCCACAGGAGATGGACTATATATATTACATACTGAATAACCCCACAGGAGATGGACTATATATTACATACTGAATAACCCCACAGGAGATGGACTATATATTACATACTGAAGAACCTCACAGGAGATGGACTATATGTTCCACAATTATGCCACTCCATGAATTTATTAGCTGTAGTGTATTTGTTTATTACGACAAGCAATGACATGTGGTCCAATCGCAGGAGAGCAGAGTGTTTTCCCAAAGAACCTAACACTATCTTTAATTCTAATAATCACCAACAGCAGTGGATACATTTTTTTTGGAAAAAAAATTCTTTAAACATTTGTAACCTATATTTTTCAATGACAATTCCATCCACGTTTACAGACGCCGTAGGAAAAGGATACATAACAGAGTGCGAGATGAGACACCTCATGAGTCAGGATTAGAACTCACTTGTGGCTTTGGAACTCATGAGTAATCAGGCCTGAGGTCACCCTACTTCAAGCCCCTTCCTCTCCCCCTCATCTATCCTGCATGCAATACAAATATTCTGCATTGGCTTTCCTTCTATTATTAAATCTCACAGTTCTGCCACCGAAAATCACACAGTCTCTTCTTTATGGCAGGGCATTTGGGCTGTCTGGGACACAGCGTTCCCTGTGGTTGCTGCCAATGTTGCTGGATGATCAGCCGACGGCTAATATACCCTCTCTGCCAGGCAAGCCCATTCTCCCTCTCACGGAGAGCCAGTGCTCCCATACTATTCGATGCTCAGCCCGTCAGTCTTGCCAAGGAACGGAGAAACTTTCCAACGGAAGGAATGGGAGTTCAACAAGCAATCAAAAGGCTGCAATTCAAACTTTGACCCTAGTGGTGGGGGTCCAACACCAGAACTGTCGGAGCGTCCTTTTCCTTTTCACACTTTCACTGTAATACTAACTGCCACCGATCAGCCTTATTTCTGATATTAATCTAATAAAATCATCACGGTCACTGATTTATGGTTTACACAGAACAATTAGACAAAACTGCAGAATTCAGATCCCTGGTGAAAATTCCAGAATCCTAGATAATAAAAATGTCATTTAATTTATTCACTCACCAGAAATCAGTGGCCCTGAAAATCACTTATTTCCACCTGGTCATTCTCCACCCTTGACACACACAAAAAAGACCCCTAAAGGATCATCAAGGAGGTCATTTTAGCCAAACCCGCCCGACAGGGTCAGGTCAAACACCCATTTTACACCCCACCCGATTTTTCTCTCCACTGAAGTCAACCGAGAGCAGGGTGTAAAATGGACGCCCGACTTGAACCTGTCCCATTCCCAATCCTCCAAATATCTCCGATGGGAAAACTACTTTTAAACTGAAATCTGTAAGAGACATTTCTCACAATTACAATGTTCTGAAATTCAGCATACAATTAAAAGTCCGTAACCTCGGTTTCACTCCCACAAGCTGTGATTTGAGTATAGATCCATTTCAGAAATAGGGCAGTGAATGGGTATGAAATAAAATTCATACCTTCCGTCATGGGTAAGCACCAAACTCCATCAACAAGCCACATTAAAGGAAAATAAGAGAACTTTTCATTTTTCTACTGAGGGCAGTGACTCATACTATGGCACAGTTCCGTTGGTTACTGGTAGCTCTCCAGCACCTCATCCTGTAGTGGCCTTGACAGCAAATTTCAATAGGCTATTCAACCAAAAGCAACCTCCCAATCAAGCCAGCTCTTGTCCTTGCCCAAAGTCCAAAACACATGCACTCCTCAGTAGCAGTTAGCGATCAGGAGTGGGAACCCTGGTGGATTTGGCCCCTCCCTGCCTTAGGATGCTGAAGCCAATTAAAGTGCCTTCACCGCCCGCAAGGCCGAGATCATCTAACTAAGCATGGAACAGAGGTCGAACCTGGGATCATCCCTGTCCGAATGGCTGGGCAGCACACCATGCAGCTCAAATTCCCACGATTCATTGAGAAACCATGTTTTTCATCTTCTAGCAATACCACAAGACAATTATAGATAAGGAAAACCATTTGGCCCATCTTTAATCATCTGTCCAGAAAGAGCCTATAGTCCCACACTGCAGCATCCAATTACTGCTTAAATTATTCCAGCATTTTTACCTCCACTTCTCTATTATTCTAATTTTTTTTTAAGACAAAGTATTCATTACATAACAAATTTTGGGATGATCAACCCTACATTTTTGACTTCTCACCACATTCCTCAATCCCTTCTCTCCCCAGACATACATCTAATTGCTTCTTGAACCCACTTGTACTGTTCACTTCTACTGCCCTCCCTAGTAATTTATTCCACTCGTCTATTACCCCATGCATTAAACCCTTCCAACTGACTTCCCTTCTTATTCCGATATTGGTTTCTTCTCTTTTCCAGCCACACATTGCGTGATGGGAGTTTGGTGCCAAATCCTTTGAAAATGTTCCGAAACATGAGAGCAAATGGGTCACCCGGCTGATAATTTCAGAATGTTGCTTAGTAATTAAGTCAATCGCTCAGTATCTTTAAGACAGTGGTTGGCCTTTGCACAAGTCTATTTTAAAAATGCAGAGTCTCTCTCATTTCTCTAGCCCACTTCTAGCCAAGTTCTAGGCCAGTGGTGAACAACACTATTGTGTTGGGTGGGGGGGGGGGTCAGGAAAAGCAAAGCCAACTGCAACAGACAAAGCACTCGAATGAGAACGCTGAGGGTAACGTCTCCCTACTCCTGTGTTAGTTTTCATTTGCTCCCCTCACTGGCCCAATCTGCTTATTAAAAGTTCTGCTTATGGCACTGCTCTGAATTTATGTTTGACCGTTGCTCCCGCTGTTCAGTGATTATTATTTTTCATAACAACAACAATTTGCATTTATATAGCGCCTTTAACATAGTAAAACATCCCAAGGTGCTTCACAGGAGCGATTTTTAAACAAAATTTGATACCGAGCCACATGAGGAGATATTAGGACAGGTGACCAAAAGCTTGGTCAAAGAGATAGGTTTTAAGGAGCATCTTAAAGGGTAGAGAGGCAGAGAGGTTTAGGGAGGGAATTCCAGAGCTTAGGGCCTATGCAGCCGAAGGCACGGCCACCAATGGTGGAGCAATTAAAATCAGGGATGCACAAGAGGCCAGAATTGGAGGAGCGCAGAGATCTCTGAGGGTTGTAGGATTGGAAGAGATTACAGAGATAGAGAGGGGCAAGGCCATGGAGGGATCTGAAAACTTGGATGAGAATTTTAAAATCGAGGTGTTCCCTGACCAGGAGCCAATGTAGATCAGCGAGCACAGGGGTAATGGGTGAACAGGACTTGGTGCAAGTTAGGATACGGGCAGCGGGAGCGGGAAGAGAAGCCATTGCAGGTGATTCTCTGGCTACAACTGGATAGATAAGAATGGAACCAGGCGAGGTCAGTCCCACCCAGCTGGATGACGGAGGAGAGGGGTTGGAGGATGAAGGTGTGGTCAACTGTGTCAAAGGCAGGTTGAGGAGGGATAGTTTACCACAGTCACAGTCACATAAGAAGTCACAAGCAGATCATTAATTTAAGAAAGCATAAGAGACCAATATAAAGGTTTCTGCCAGCTCAGAGGCATGTTATTCAGATTCAAATGGAGTTCAGATTCTGTTAAAAGTGTCCATTTTTATTATCAGTTTAACTTTAATTTGGCCTGAACATTAGTGGAAAATTATACGACCAATAATTACCTAAAGCCACAGGCAATCAGTCAGTGCAGAGCGAGGAGAGATCGACATCAGGACAAGTCGGTGCAAAACTAGGTGTTCCAACACCAGACCAGTACCACTAACACAGTACTAGCATCTTCAAATACAGCACAGTCCATTCATTGACTAACACAAAATGTCCTGATAACCTACAAAATAGCACTGCAGATGCATCCAGAGTTTCAGACTGATGGAAACACCAATATTTCGTTTGGCATATTATACAATAGATCGCCTCAGCACTGGGAATTGCCAAAACAGTGTGACCATCACTTAAAAATGGGCCGATATTGTATCTATGAACAAAATTGGGATCTATGAACATAATGGGCCAACAGGGCAGAAACATCTTCACGATTCACTAACTCCATCAGGTATGCGGATATAAGCACCCGGCGATTACTGTGCCATCAGAGAGTGGCACATGGGTCTGTGCCTGAGAAACTCTGCCTACCGAGATCCCAATCACAGCTGCGCATTGGCCCCCAGGCAGTCATGTATCTGCCAGTGCTCAGCACGGGCAGAGGCCTGGGAGCGGGCTCGCGGTTAAACCCTCAAGCAGCAGACAGCGGAGGGACCTGGGAGACCAACAGAGAGGAATTTGAGGGGGGGGGGAGAAAAACTAATTACTTGGAAAAAAAACCTTTACCACAATAAAAAAAAAGCACAAGACAGTAATTCTGCTTAGCCATAACCCATTCTTTTAAAATTACAAACCTACCCTTTGGTGACTCACTTCTTTGCCTTTTGATTTCCGGACACTCACTATTGCTGTTTGGTGAACATACTCGTCGCTTTCCTAAAATTTCATCTGTGGAAAAAAAAAGAGACCAAAAGAATGTCTATTATACTTTATCTTTAGACCATCTGCACATCATTTAATTTGAAATAGACTTTGTCGCTTCGCAATGTTTACGCATCAATACTGTAAAAATTCATGACTGGATCACCCGTTTAATTGCTTTTTTCCCCTCCCTTTCTGCACCATCATTTTCCTGCTGTTGTAAATGTAGGGATTTTTTTTTTTCTTCTTTCCTCTGCTAATTAATCCCTGCGCCCCTGCCAGAGATCTCTAAATCACAGAGCCCGACAGAAACTGAAGCTCGCACAAAAACTGACCTTGTTTGTTATTTATCGGAATAAAATACTTCTATCAGACTGAACAAAATGCTCGCTGAACGTGAGCACAATTCAGCCTCCACAAATGACCTGTGTCTGTATAATTCAATTTAACCTGTGCATTCTCAAGATTGTTTGAGAAAGCTTCCTTACTTATTTCTTTCCTCTAATCTGCTGCCTTGCGCCCCTCACCCCCCCCTCTCCCCATCCTGCTTGGATCTTCTCTCCTGGTTCTAAAGCCCCTGTGAGTCCCATTATTTTAGTTCCAGCTCTTTCCTTCCCCTTAAACCCCAAGGTCCTCACTTTCCTCCCGTCGGATTATGTGGAAATGTATAATCCTTGCATCCGTGGCACTCTCTCAACACCAGCGCCAGCTTCTAATATACAATTACAGCGAACACTGAACAGATTTAAAATCAATATGCCCCTAATATCACTGGTGAGACTGAAAGCATGATGCTGCATACGGACAGGAAGCAGCAGAGTGTGCGCGTTTCAAACAACAAATTTTCAGCTGTCAGGTGCTTATTAACCACCAAACTGAAGAGACAGACACATGCGGCAGCATTCATTCCTTCTGACTGATGAATTCGGAATGCTGCAGATCACTTATTAAATGCACGCCAGCCCTCTTTGTTGGCCTTCAAAGTTAAGTGTTCCAATCACTGGGAAAAAAAAAACCCGGCACAGCAGCTTCGATCCCTGGCTTGTGCCGAGAGTAGCAGCAGGCAGCGTTGCAATTGTCCTCGAGCACTCCTGGATTTGGGGAGGGTGGGGGCGGAGAAACAAAACCTGACAGGGTTCCCACTCCGGATCGCAATTCAATAACCTTTGCGGGAAAATGCATTCGCTTGGACCTCGGCCAGAGACAGGAATGGACCTGGCGTGATGCCACACGTGGTCAAACAGCCTGCTGACACTCACCGTCTTTGCTGGCACGTGACAACCAGCCGCTTGGGGTGAGATGTCAAGGGGCTGCCAGAGCCAAACCCATGCAATTCTGCTACATATGAAGGTACACCCAGGAAATTCGATGAATGTTTTTCGATCGTCTGAGGAGGGGGGTCAGAGAGGAATTTTCCATGGTATTTTTTTCCCTTATTGGCCCTGCGTTTTTTGCCTCTCTGAGGAGATTACATGGTTGTGAAGGTTGGGGGCGGGGGGTGGAAAAAGAGGTGTTCAGTCATGATGCTTCAGCCATCATGGTGTGGGGCAGGCTTGATGGACCAGCTGGTCTTTTCCTGCTCATCAATTTCGTATGAACAAATTCTTATCTCAAAACCAGGGAGGAGGGAAGGAGATTGACACACACACATGCACAATGAAGAGCAATGGTTTTAATCATAAAAGTATATTCCCTCCCTATCCTGTGTCAAGCTGAGAGATTTAAAAACCCAAGCACCAAGCAATCTCTAAAAATTAAAGAGAACTTATTTCTGAAATAAAATACGATTAACATTTACACAACAGGAGTTCAGGACTAAGTGACCGCAGCAACACGAAGAAGGGACAATGGACTTTAATATGATTTGAAATATAGGAGTAGCAAAGTGGCAAGAAAATGGATGTAACATAATGAAAAGCCATATACTCACAGGATCAATTTAGGAAAAGAAAACATGACTTTCAGGATTGGAGCTAGTCGTGAAATAAAATTCCATATTTGAGCAGTACTTCACCCTCGCGTAAACATTTAAAAGATGTGCATCGAAAAATTGTTTTTACTTCTTACAAAAATCTTCTTTGAGAAAGCTGCTGTTCGCGGGAAGGGCTGACACTGTGAAGGTTTTTATACTTTTTTATTTACTTTTAAACTTTTAAATGTTGCCCATGCAGGCAACAAAAAGATAAGTGGGCAGGGCTTTACTCAAACCACAGTCTCCAGGATCTTCATTTCTCAGAACACGCTCCTGTTCCAACTATAATTTATGGTTACCAAAAGTATACATAAGATTATGGTAAATTGTCCACCACACTCATTGACTCATAAATTTGAAATTTATACCAAGCCACATGGACTTGGCATCAAATTAAAATGTTGAAGAGCAATAAACTCGAACTCATTTTGCATATACTTGTACATCAATACTTTGAACAATTATTTTTACTAATCGTGTAACGTTCGGTCTTTTGTGTTACTCTAACTATTTCATGTCCCTTATTTGGAAATTGTATACATTTCCAGAAAGGGGACTGGGTGGTGTAAATGGGTTGTGCCCTGCTTTTCCACCTATTGGACCTGGGATTAACTGCTGCCCAGACTTCTGGGATTGAGTGTCTCCTCTCTCTGATGGTTAAATAGGTACTATGCGGAATGAGTTTGGACAGTCTCACCCTAGTTCCAAATGGTCACGGGTGCATGACACAAAACTATTCGCAGTTCGCAACTGTTGTTGTTATCGGCTCTCTTGATTTTAATCAGAAAGCCAATAATAAAAATGGCTGATGCAGAAAGTAGAGATGTTTCACAACAGTGCAGTAGGGGGCGCACATCTGAGATTGGGATACAAGTCCCAATGGCTGGGCCTTTACCTCGTGGCTGGGCCTGGGCAGACTTGATCTCGTCAAAAGTCGAGAAGCATCTCACTCCCCTGCACTGATCTCCTTTCATGTTGATTAGCTCCCAAAACTGGCCAGAAAAACATAATTCCAACTTCCCAAACCGAATACAGTTGCTGCCAACATGATATCCTGAAGCTAATAACTTGCTTTCAAAATGCCAACAACAGAAACAAACTTACTGAAACCCAACCTTAAAAAATTCAAAACATAAACCATTTGTTTTGACTAAAATGATGCGACTCCCATCTTCCTAAATAGCTCAATACCTCATAAATTGAACACTTAACGCAACAAGCAGCAGTGGAACAATCCAGTCACAGCAAGGAATCGCATTCTGAACTCTTCGTAAAACTGGAAGTTTTATTCATGATTCCAATATATTTTTTATTAAGAAACCTGAATATTTCTGTCAGTCATTTAGTTTAAGGATTCTTCCTTTAAAAAAGCTATCCTGAAAACATATTAAATAAATAGACCATTTGACTGCAACTTCGGCAGCAGCATCTCAAATCCCCAAACCCCCACCCCCCCCACCCCACCCCCTCTTCTAACAAGTCCGCAAGCCTTCCTGACCAGGGATGACCCTAGCCCTGGCACTGAACACTCCACACCCAAAAGTATGGAGCTGTCTAATTGTGTACGACCTTCACTGCATTTACCTGCCAGTGATGTGAAATGCATACTATAGGAAGTACTCTTTATGGAGCCATGTCCGAAGAACATGGATGAAATAAATAAAGGGGAAAAAACATTCGATTTGAGGATAGAATTATGACCCTCGGACTTTTTAAAACTATATTACAATTTACAATGGAATCTCCATTATCCAGATTCCCAATCACTTGCCAGAACTATCACAGGAAAAGCTTTCTGTGAGGCAAACACATTATTTGTAGTTAATACCCTTTTCTTCATGAATAAAACTATGCACATTTCTTCTGTTATTTGTACTGGTCTCCATTCCCATACTCAGGGTATTGCTGCACACAGGTGCAAGACCAAAATTTGGGACCTCTCAATTAACGTCATTTTCTTTATTTTTTTTTATTATTCGTTCACGGGATGTGGGCGTCGCTGGCAAGGCCGGCATTTATTGCCCATCCATGCGGGGGGAAAGGAGGTCAGGTGGGAGGTCTCCTCCATTGGTAATGGAGGTTCCACTGTGTATTCAAATAAGCTTCCCTTTGCATTATATCCCTTTCAGAATCCCTATAGTAATCTTAAATAACTCAAGTGTCTGAAACACACACATAAAATTTCACTTCAAAATTGATGCTTTCTTCCCCCCTATTCCCCAATGAACTATTCCACGTATGACATCAGAAGCTGAGCTAATTGTTTCGAAGAGCATTAGTGATAGCGGGCGCTCAGTTTCTGATGTCATAAGTGGAGTACTCCATTTGACAGCAAGGCGAGCAATAGACATAAATCTGCCGTAAAACTTAAAAGCACCATCTACAGTTTGAACTTTTTGTAAATTATGTTTTTAATATGGGGCCCATTAGTTGTCAAGAGTTTAACAAGTAGGCTTTTAGTCACTCAGCTTAGGGAACCATTTTAACAGGGTCTGCAGAAGAAATGGTAGACCCCATATTATTAGATGCACTGCAGGGAATTGGGTTGATAGGTCCTGTTATGATGATATAGTACTGCCATTATATCACTCGGATAGTTCAGCACATTGTAAGTCACTTGGGCCTTGGTGCACAAGTGTGATACAACTTATATTTTCGATGGATTCTGCCACAAGCCAGTTTAGCAGAATAATAATAGCCTTTTTTTTTTTTAAAACAGTCGACTCCTAAGAATCCTCGTTTCTCCCTGAGGTACATAGGTGCCAGCTGCCCCCCGGTATCTCATCCAAGCAGCCATCCTTCATATGCGGGATTCGGCAAAGAATGTCGTCGGACTGTTCAATCACAAGACGGCATCAACAGCTGAATTCGAATCCTGCTGTCATCTGATGTCTACAGGTTTCCCCAACAAGGGGTTCACTGGACAGCGATCAGGAGCAGGAATGAGAGTTGGTTTTTTTTTTTTGCTAAGGGCACTGAACCCATTTAGCCAGGGGGCACTGAACCCATTTGTAGATTGCCAACCCGACTGAGATCAGCTAACTCAGTACGGAACAGTGATCAATCCTGGGACCCTCCTGGCCTGTATGCCCGAGTACCGTGCCCAGCTGTGCCGTCAGCCACTGAGCTACCCAGGAAAGTTTACTACTTTCTCCTGGAGGTCGACTTTCTCTGTCCTTGTTGCTGAGTCGCTGATGGACTAAAGGCTTCTAAAGCTGGTGGGACATATTCATGATATTTTAAAACAGATTGTGGTTAATTTGTGCCAAACTGATATAAAAAAATTCAGAGCATGCGACGTCGATACTATAACACTTTTCAGCCACAGCAACTTGGAACTGGCAGCGATTTCTGGAACTGGACCGATTTCCCTTAATAATTACCCTGGGGTACTAATTAAATGATAATGAATGGAACACATGCATTAATTAGTAACTAATGAATGCCAGCATTAGTTTAGACAGAGGACAAAAAAAATGAGTTGCATAATGGGCCACTTACTGAATTTCTTGAAGTTCCTTTCTACGATACAAATGCATTTAGCTATTAAGTTTACTCAGGGGGGGAGCCTGGGCTGACAGCAGCCTGCCGTATTCTTGTGCAGCCTGCAGGAGCACTCTTGCTCCTCCTGCCCTCTCACAAATAATCACAGACTTACCCGTAGAATCCTCCGGCTGACACTCCGCCCATGACACGCCTAAAATGGCAATCGGGGTCGTATATAGGTCAGGATTGCCCCCATCCTCCACCCTTCATAAACTTGAGCTCATCCAGAACTCTGCTGCCAGTATCTTAACTCACACCAAGTCCTGTTCACCCATCACCCCTGTGCTCGCTGACTACATTGGCTCCCGGTCCGGCAATGCCTCGGTTTTAAAATATCTATCCTTGTTTTCAAATCCCTCCATGGCCTCACCCCTCCCTATCTCTGTAACCTCCTCCAGTCCTACAATCCTCCGAGATTTCTGCGCTCCTCCAATTCTGGCCTCTTGCGCATCCCCGATTTTAATCGTCCCACCATTGGCGGCCGTGCCTTCAGCTGCCTAGGCCCTAAGCTCTGGAATTCCCTCCCTAAACCTCTCCATCTCCTTTATGTCACTTCTTAAAACCTACCTCTTTGACCAAGCTTTTGGTCACCCGTCCTGATATTTCTTTGTGGCTCGGTGTCAAATTTTGTTTGAAAATCATTCCTGTGAAGTGCCTTGGGACGTTTTTACAACGTTAAAGGTGCTATATAAATGCAAGTTGTTGTTGTTGAGTCTCCAAGGAATTGAAGATTAATCTCCAGGCCACTGCTGTGAGCAAACCCGGGAGAAAAAAAAATCATAGGGGCCTTAAAAAAAAAGTATTTTTAAAAGTTTTCTTTGACAATTGGTTATAAGAATACTAAGAGATGATGAAGAAAGGCTGTTCGACCGGGCAGGGCGGTTGGAGGTAGGCGGTCATGTGATGGATACGTCCAACCAGAGTTGGTAACCCTATCCCTGCTGCCCAGTGGTTGGCCCCGGTGGGAGGGGGGAGAATTCCTGCAGCCACAGTGATGGCAGGAATGCAGAGGGTTGGGGGAGGGGGTAAGACAACCTCACAATTTTCAGGGTGCTGACAATCATTTCCACCAGTCCGGAGGACTCAGATTTCAGCACCATTTATTTCTATAATAAAAGTTTATATAAAAAAAAAAGCCCCCTCACAGTAGAATGAAATCACTTTAAAAGGGATTTGTTACAAATCCATGGCTCGCTGTGCAAAGAGGAGGGAGGTTGAAACAAAAAGTCTTACCCTCATTCCACCCCTGACATGTACAAAGCTCCTCCCAGTGCTAGAGCCCCAAGTTTTCAAAATCGTTTTGAGGGATGAAAAAGCTGTCTCCAGCAAATGACCTTGATAAGACACAAACCTTTTTTGAAATCTGTCCTCAACTCTAGAGCTGAAATATGTTGGGTTCTTCCCCCACCCCCCTCCCCCCCAAAAAAAAAATCGGCTATGGAATGAGAAATGTAAACATTAAACTGAGGTTAGCTGAGAGAAGTGTTAACAGGCAGACAGACGACCGGTGCAAATGTTTTATCAGCCTCCTCTTGGCCACTTCTCAAAGTGCGGTTGATAAATATTCACTGATGTTTCCAAAAATGCACAACGAATAATTTAATAGATCGCAACCTTCTCCTATCAGCCTCAGTGGCGGCCACCTATAATCATGCTGAGCTTTATCCTGCTGATAACAGACACAAACACTGAGGGATGCTAATTTCTGGCCTGGTAATAGCTAACCCTTAACACCATTTAAAGTCTGACTGCATTCTCTCAACCCTCCCCACAGAGAGACAGAGAGAGAGAGAGGGGGAGAGAGAGAGGGGGAGAGAGAGAGAGAGAGAAAAATCAGCACTAATGTCCAGCCAGTGACAGCTTTGACAGCCAGACTCCTTAATTCCCTTTCCTTAGTCCCTTAATCTGTCATCTTTATCAGGCTGGGGATGTGCCAGGCAGCATGCAGAAGCCCTCCTTGTGATCAATCTCAACATTACAGCTGACAGAATGGTGCTAATAACTTATTGATCTAATGTTTGCCCAGTCCTGCTGGGCTGAAAGGCTGCCATTGATTGGTTCGAGACTTCCTTCGAGAGATGAGAGAGCATTATAATGGTCTCGGGGTTTTTCTTTTTTGAAAGCGCAGAGGGGGGAAAAGAGAGCTGAGAACACAAGACAGCGTGGCTGCTCCTGATTGAGGCAGCAACAAAGCATCCATCAATAAAGGCAAAAGTAGTAGGGCAAAAAAAACAGGAGTGGGGGGTGGGTACCAGCCAGGTGAGAAATACAAGCCATTTCATTTCATTTCAAACACGGTAACAAAAAGTCCACTTGTATCTATTTAGATCCAATGGCATCAAGTGATTAGAATTCTCTCTCATCAAACGTGTATTAATTGGCAGAGGCGCACCGGGTTGGGTCTGAGGGGATGAACAGCAGCAGAGCCTCCCCCCAATTAAACACAATCTGGGAGAACCACCACACTGGAGGCCGGACAGTCTCGAGATCTAACCACAAAGCTGCAGCTAAGTCGACCGTCCAGACAGGCTAGCTGTCAGCTTCCAGCTGATCCAATCCCAAGGCAGTTTTACCAGTGCTGCCGACGCCTGGGTCCATCTCTAATGTCTTCCTCTCAAATTTAATTACATCTTTCTCCATCAAGGTTCCCCTTTCCTGGTGTTGTGGCTGTAGAACCGGACTCACCCTAATGCTGTCTATACTAAAGTGCCTGATCAGCTACCTCTGACATTAACTTCCCAGAAGTAGACGTCCGATTTGGGAAATCAAATAATTCATGTCATAACAAACCTACAGACTGTTACACACAGGGCAGAAATTGATTTTTTTTCCTAATTCAGCAGCATATTTTATATTTTCTTTCTGGAATCAAAACTAAATTATAAAGAGTCAAAAAAGGAACAGTATCAGCATGGTTTCAAACTCATTATACTACAGGTAAATCTTAATTATTATCTCTCTTAGACCCTATCAATTTGTATTAGTGTTCCAATAACCATGCTTATAAACAATGACAGATAAGGATCCCTCCCAACAAGTAAAATGCTGAGATCCATATTAATGAGATTTAACTGTATTTAAAAGCATCCATAATTCAGAGACTCAAACACCAACAATCGACACCAATTGTTCAGCCAACATGGTGTCACGTCAACAGGAAAATGGGAAAGAAATATAACTGAATGATTATATATTAATATACTGCCTTCCTTATAATAAACAGTTTATGCATTTTACATAATCAAAATCACCAGTAGTCTTCGAGTCTCCAGCCAATGAGGCTTCCTCACTAAGCGACTAACCTTCTATCATTGTACAACTCATAAACCAACACTTACAAAATCCGCACACATTCATTGACACTTATCGTATTGTCTTCTTGTTCAGATCTTTGTCAAGTTGATTGCCCATGTTGTATTCAGACCCGTCAGCCTTGGACAGTGAGCTTTCAATGTGATTTCAGAGAAACACGAAGAACATTAGTTTACGGGGAGCTGGTCTCCCTGAACGCAGCTTGAACTTCATGGGGTACTCTTTCGTCTTCGTAAGTTGGCGGGACGGGTTGCACGCTCTTTATAGAACCAACCTAATCTTCATTCCATTGAAATTAACGGAACGGAGATCAGGCGGGTTCTCTAAAGGGCGTGCAATCCGTCCCGCCAGATTACTGCCCAGGTTGCAAAGACGAAAACCTACTTCACGCACACGTTTTGTCTACATTTTTGTTTTAACTCTAACCTGGCAAGGCTCTATCTAGATGCACAGTGTCATGGAGTGGTGGGATTCCAGTGTGAATCCCTCCCTCCACTGAGCTCCCAATCCCAACTCCACCGGCTGTCTCTTCCTGACGACTAGCCCAGAGACACGCACTGGCGGTGATCTGGGAGTAGGTCTCCTGTGCCACTGAATGAGGGGTGAAGCCTTAGGGCCGGGGAGGGGGGGGAGGGAAAAAATCAGTGAGAAAATTCAGACAGTCCCCTAGGTCACTAATGTCTGAATTTGTTCTGGAGGAGTAGAGGCAGACAGAATTAGACAAACTGGATCAGAGGATTGAGCTTGTTTATAGACACAGATCCAGCCGATTAGAGGGGTGCTAAATCCTTGTTTAATGCAGAAACCTTCAGATTTTCTGCCACACCATGTTAGGCAGCCCTGCCTGCTCATCCCTGTACACGTGTCTTCTTTAATTAAGAGTAAAGGCATCTCCAGCAATCCCTTCAACTCAAGTTAAGACAGATGTGCTCGACACAAAAACACCTTGATCTATTCTGTGGCTTGTTAAATCTTTTGGGGGGAAAAAATATATATATTTAGGTTTAACAACATGAGGTGGTTTCATATGGAAGTAAGGAAGCTGTTTGAAATTCTCTTTTGTGTTAGACTATTGTCAGACTTCCTCCAGCACGCAACAATCCTACATTGGGAAGCACAATCTGCTACACTGCAATTTGGCCAAATGTCTGGCAAAGAAAAAGTATCATAGTATGGTACAGCACAGAAGGAGGCCATTCGGCCCATCATGCCTGTGTCGGAGCTTTGAAAGTTATCCAATTAGTCCCCCTCCCCTTTCCCCATAGCCTGTAAATTTTTTCCCCCTTCAAGTATTTATCCAATTCCCTTTTGAAAGTTACTATTGAATCCACCTCCACCACCCTTTCAGGCAGTGCATTCCAGATCACAAAAACTCGCCGCATAAAAAAAAATGTTTCCTCATGTCGCCTCTGACTCTTTTGCCAATCACCTTAAATCTGTGTCCTCAGGTTACCGATCCTTCTGCCACTGGAAACAGTTTCTCCTTATTTACTCTACCAAAACCCTTCATGATTTTGAACACCTCGATCGAATCTTTTACCATTCATTTTTTTAATGTCTGCTGTCTAGGAAATTCTTCCCCAGTCTCCGAATCTTGGCAACTTAATAACAGATGCCCGTATGCAAGTCATAAAGCACACCCTTTGTTACAGCACTTGACACTCAAACAAGAATGTCATCATGCAAATTCTGACACAGGCAGACCCAATATCTCGCTTTCCAACTGAAGCAGAGTTTTTTTTTCCTGTTTGTTGAGAACACATTAACCAGTTTCCTGTGAGCGGAAAGATGAAACAGGAAGTGCTTGCTCTGTCAAACAGCTTCCTGAGAGTCTGGAACTGTTATTCTTACGCCCCCCAGCTACAAGGAGTATTTGGGATTTTCAATAGTTTCAATTGATGTTCCCTGCTCCCTCCCCTCCCCTTCCCACACGTTTGCTCAACACATATGCACACACAGATCCTCACCCACCCACCCACCCACACCAAGTCCTTTCCAGATTGCCACACTTCCTCTTGGAACTGGGAGATCAGACGACCCGAGCCAGAGGCCACTGCAATACCAGTCCATGAACAGTCCACAGGAGGGTACGTTCCCACACAGCACCGACTGTGCTGCCTGCTTTTCCTTCACCCTCCTCACATCTGTGTGACCGGACAGGTCTCCATCTGGTGGCCCAACCACAAATAGCAAAACTTTTCCTCGGGAGGGCGAGTGACACTCAATGTCAGTTGAGGACATGGTTTAATCTTAAGAGTCCAACTGTCCATCACTACAGGTAATAGGCTTCACGATTCTACTATGAACCCTGCACGAATGCAACACCAGATTGAAAGGTACGATGGGAATCTCGACCCTGGAGTTATACCAAAACTGTCCAGTACACACTGTACATCTGTAAGGCTATGAATCCCTCTATTTTGTTCCCCAGCCACTAGGACACATGCTGTCAGGCCACCAACTCCGCTGTTGAATTGGCAGTCGGGAGGTGCGTTGGAAATGTCTCTCCCTCAGGTTTGCCCTCCACCCTATGATGGGCACACCGCGCACCCATTGGGCATCACCGCAGGGTAAAGCAGCAGAAAGTTGAGGGCCTGAGCCTACTTTGCCCACTGGCACGATGCTATATGTCGACACTCTGATATGTTGTGTGAACCATCGTGGTCCAACTGAAACAGCAATGCTGCAATCGACTCCCGCAGCATTGCGAAGCCCAGTATACTCATTCGGAATGTTTATTAGTTTAATGAGACTTGTTCTGAATGTTGTTGTGATGGTTATTTTTAGTTTGAAGTTAGGTTTTCTTACATTATTTATACATTTACAATGCAAACAAGAGGGTGATCACGAACAATCTACTGGTTTAATGGTAATCTCAAATAACAGGGTCTTCACCTCTTGCCAAAACATTCTCTGCTGCAAGCCCCCCATGCATTATTACTCAATTCGCTCTGTACTTAAGAACTCTGCTTTTTGGTTCCCTTGTGCATCAATTTGGAACTTAACCATACAGAGCAGGAAGATCCCAGGTTCGATCCTCAGATTTGTTAAGCTCACTGATCTCGACCAGTTTAGCTGTAGGGATGTTCTGGCGAGAGAGGGTTTGCGCTTTTGATCACTGCTTGGAAAGTAAAGTGCGCGTGTGCGGGTAGCCTGCCGACATTCACCGCGATGGTCTCTTGGGTGAGGTAAAAGATCCCCTGGCACTATTCAAAGAAGAGCAGGGGAGTTCTCCTGGCCAATGTTTATCCCTCAACCAACATCACTAAAAAAAAAAGAGATTATCTGGTCATCATCACTTTGCTGTTTGTGGGACCTTGCTGTGCACAAATTGCCTGCAACAACAGTGACTACACTTCACAATTAGGGACGTCCTAAGCTCATGAAAGGAGCTATAGAAATGCAAGTTCTTTCTTTAAAAGCACTTATAGTCTGGCCACTAAAGATGGGACAAAATAGCAACACTCCAGCCTCTGTAGACCAAATCTGATTTGAATATAAAATGTTTTGAGAACATGTGGATAAAACAGCTGTGTGATCTGACATTGGGATATGCGGTGCCCCGCTATACTGCCCTCAGGCCATAGTGAACTGGGAGGAGCACGATGCAGCACAGAGAGCTGACCGCAGCAACAGAAATATCTCAATTACTGATGCTGCTATCACTGGCTCCAGTGTGAATCAATACAGCAATTAGATTTTATCAACACTGAGCCCTCGGCCTGTGCATCAAATTCTTTGAGCAGACGCCAAACTTAACCATGCAACTTGAAGCTCGTGTATCCTGGAGAAGTATGGTTACTAAATTTAAGAAACACTTATCACAATAACGATTGTGCGCGTCCCAGGCAGTAACAAAACTCCAGCTTTACAGCAAATAGCCAACATTAACCTGGTTTCCTTTTCTTTTCCCCAAACTGTAGGTTAGCAAAGCATTATTTGTTCAAAATTTATTACGTACACATGGGTTCTCATTTAGAAATTAATAACCTGTCCATCTAAATTCCCTCGAGTATAGGAGATTGAGGGGTGATCTGATAGAGGTGTTTAAAAGGGTCCGAGAGGGTAGGTAGGGAGAAATTTCCTCTGATGGGGGAAAATCAAGAATATGGGGACATAATCTTAAAATTAGAGCAAGGCCGTTTAGGAAGGAAATCAGGGAGCACTTTTTCACACAAAGGGTAGTAGAAATCTGGAACGCTCTCCCCCAAAAGGCTGTGAATGCTGGGTCAATTGGAGCTTTCAAGACCAAGATAGATAGATTTCTGTTAGGTAAGGATATCAAGGGGTATGGAACAAAGGCGAGGAATGGGGTTGAGGTGCAGATCAGCCATGATCTGATTGAATGGCGGAGCTGGCCCGAGAGGCTGAATGGTCGACTCCTATTCCTATGTTCCTAAATGCAGTACCTTGTCCATTACTAAAAGTGTGAGTGATTTAATTCATTCTGTTTCAGTTAACTTAGAGAAACGTGAGGCTTGCAATGATACTGTGCTTCTTCGACAGCACCTCCCAAACCTGTGACCTCCACCACCTAGAAGGTCAGCAGGTGCATGGGAACACAACCAACTCCAAGTTCCCCTCTGAGTCACATACCATCCCGACTTGGACGTAAATCGCCGTTCCTTCATCGTCACTGGATCAAAATCCTGGAACTCCCTACCTAACAGCACTGTGGGACTGCACACGGACTGCAGCGGTTCAAGGCGATGGCTCACCATCACAGTTTCAAGGGCAACCGGGAGCAGGCAATAAATGACAGCCTTGCCAGCGACGCCCAAATCCTGAAAATGAATTTTTTTAAAAACACTGCAGGATATTATCGTCCGAAACTTAACGAGCTCATATGAAATTTCTTCTCTGCTACTTTTAATGGGCATTTAAATGAAGCCATTTAAAATAGGTTAATGCCTCTATTAACATACCAGACAAAGGGGTGTCATATGGATGCATTAAAAAGGCTAAATTTACGAGTTTCTGCTGTTGGTTGTGAGCCACTTGTATTGGGAAATCACAGGTGCACAGCCCACAATTTTCCCTAAGGACAGCACAAACTTGTAAAATTACCCCTACAGTATTCATACGCTGATATCCAACAGCACAACTTCAAGGTGGCGGGAATATATATTTTTTTTAACATCAACATTTCCGCTTTTTCTACTTTGACTCAGTTCGCTGGAAACATTTCTGTTACTGGATGTGTGTTAAAATTGGATGCGTTGTAGAAAAATAAGGAATGTTTTTTTTTAGTTTAATTCATCTGCAGGACAAAAGGGGAGACAGGTCAGAATTAGACGTCAGAGAAGAATAAAGTAGGAGACAGCCAGAATATTACTTGTGAGATCAGGAAAAAAAAATTGAAGAAATTCTTTTGATGACATGATAAAAAGTAAATTATCTGGATAATTATGTACTTAAAGGCAATAACAGGGACTTAATATCTGTACAATACCTCCAGCCTCACATTTAAAAAACAGATAACAAGACACACACCAAGCTCTCAAAATGTACAGATATCAATTGTTCTGCTTTATACTTCAGTAATTAGGTCAACCACATTTAATGTTAACAGTATCAATATTTATTGACACAATTAACTTCTACTGTGCAACTTAAATGAAAACACTTTGAGTTTTCCCCCTGCTTACTTAAAATTCTAGCTTTAAGGTGACAATTGTACTCTCAACTTCGAGTCGATACACAAGTAGTTTTTGAGGTATTAAATGGCAGTAGAACTCAGCTCTGTTGAAGAGTGCATACCCTTCACAAAACATCATAACCCATCCTTTCTGTTTACAGAGGCTGAATGACCCGCTGTGTATTTTCAGCACTTTCTGCTTTTGTCTTTGATATACTCCTATGATTCGTGAGCACGCTAATGCGAATGACGTGAAACCAGCTTGGGCAGATAGTCTTACACCACTTGGATTGCACACTGGGTGCAGTATAACTCCAGCCGCGGTGTGAGGCCGCTTTTCGTAAATGCCCAGGCCAGTCCACTTTTGGGGTTATCTTTTCTCATCTTGCAATGATCTTGCTGGGTTTAATTGGCTGTAAAGCGCTGTGGGACATCCTGAGGTCGTGAAAGGCGCTATATAAATACAAGTCTTTCATTCTTTTACGAGGGAGAAGATAAGCCCGCTGGCACTCTCAGTACATTAAAAATTAGCTGAACTCTGCAGGTGCTTCCAAGCACACGCGTGCACAGCAATTCCAGCACTCACCTCAACACGAGGTGCAGTCAGCAGGATAATTCAGGGATGCCAACTGAGCATTGCATTCTACAGGTACTATTTATCAGTGTTCAAACTGCAGCCTAAGATCGCCTCTTTTTCATTCATCCTTTACATGGGTCAAACAGAAAGCACCAACAAAACATCTGAACATTTCAGTGTCATGATCCTTTCTTCCTGAATGCTTTTCATTCAAGTTATTCAGATTTTCATACAGAAACTTTCGTACTGAGTGACCCAGGTCTGAATAGGTACACTGGGGTGATTGGTCGGGTGACATGACATGGATGGATGGAAGGAAAGACTTGCATTTATATAGCACCTTTCACGAACTTAAGACATCCCAAAGTGCTTTACTCATGTAGTCATCGTAGTAGGCAGCCAATTTATGCACAGCAAGATCCCACAAACAGCAAAGACCAGATAATCTGTCTTTTTTAGGGATGTCAGTTGAGGGATAAATATTGGCCAGGCCAGGGAGAACTCCCCTGCTCTTCTTCGACTAGTGCCATGGGATCTTTTACTGAGAGGGCAGCAGAAGCCTCGGTTTAACGTCTCATCCGAAAGACAGCACCTCCGACAGTGCAGCACTCCCTCAGTACTGCACTGGAGTGTCAGCCTGGATTTTGTGCTCAAGTCTCTGGAGTTGGACTTGAACCCACGACCTTCTGACTCAGAGGTGAGAGTGCTACCCACTGAGCCACGGCTAACACCACAAGAGGGAAAAAGAAAAACTTGCATTTACATTTTGCTTCCCCACATCCCAAAGCGTTTCACAGCCAATGAAGTACCGTTGAAGCGTATTTACCATTGTTATGCAGGCAAATGCGGCAGCCAATTTGCACACAGCAAATCACACAAACAGCAAATGAGATGAATAACCTGTTAAACTACATTATCCAAAACAGATTAAGAGACAAATGTTGAGCAAAGCACAGTAAGAAACTGTTTTTCTTCCAAGAGTGCCATAGGGTCTTTTACATCTACCTTGAAAGGTGGAAGGGGGCTCAGTTTAATCTCTTTATATGAAAGTCGGCACCTCCGACAGTGCAGCACTCCCTCAGCATTGCACTGACGTATCAGCTTCATTTATGAGCTCAAATCCTGGGGTGGGGCTTGAACCCACAACTTTCTGACTCAAGAGGTAAAAGTACTACCAACTGAGCCAAGCCTGATCCTGTCAGAAGGAAAGGATAGCTTTAAGAGGGGGAGTCCCAGGCAGATTGTTCTGTATGATACTCAATGCCTGATGCCAAGTATGTCATGGTGCAATTTAACCATTTTTTTTTTAAAAAAGGTGATATCACGGTAGTTCCAGTTTACTCACTAGTTCTAAGCGAGTATAGTTTACCCATTATTTTTGACCCATTGTAACTGTACAAGTAAAAACCTATCATTTCATACCTTGCATGCGTCACACACATACACCATGTAGTAAAGGATTAGAAATGGAATGATGGTATTGTACATGTATCTTCCAGCTCTCCTAGAGGAACATACCAACAGTACCTTACTGAGCTGTTACATTCTCGCCAACTCCACCCATGGTCGAACAGCCTGCTAATATGCACCGGCAAGGCTCACACATTAAGAATGTACAGTAGCGGAAGGTGAAAAGGTACCTGTGGAATTTCACCCAGCAAGAGTTAGTGTCCTCAGGAAAGGAGGGAGAATTGGAGGAGAAACAAAGCGAAACAAAGCAAAACAAAGTCCTCAAAAAGGGTTATTTTTTGTAAAATCTGCGACCGTTATTTTTCAAAATCCATTTTTGCCGTGCCATGTCTAAAATCAGAAAGTTAATTCTTGTTTGTGGCGTTTCGCAATCTTACCAGCCTGTCCTGGGAGTAAGTCAATGCCGTTTTTCTTTATCTCGTTCCGACTCTGACTCTCTGGCATAACGAGCTGTCTGCTCTGGTGCAAGTTGGAGATGATAGTTGAGAGATCACTTTCACGGCTGCAACAGAAGAACAGAGCAGAGTTAGGAAATCCGGCGATTCATTTAAAAACCCTGTCCCGTACTATTGGGATAAAAAGGGATTTTATTCCTGCGATACATGGGTTATCGGTTTGGTCTGAACTGAAAATCTTTCAGACCATTCCTCTAAACCCATTGCTGTGTGTTTGTCTTTAACGTGCGACTTAAATATTTGCATATTCATTGCAACTTACTTTTAAACCTCTAATGTCGCTTTTAACACAGCAGAATTTAAATAGGAGTAAGATGTCAAGCAGTGTAATTGCTACTTCTAAATTACCTATAATTTCATGGTCACGTAAAATGCTTTATTCCATATAAAAAAACCTGAAACTATATTAATTTTCCACTTATACATAATTAATAGAAACGGCAACATCTTGAGAGATAGGGTCACACAATATTCTACTCACATAACCAAAGCGTATTCTCATGCCTCACCAGGCCAGGGCACATGATCAATCATTTGGAAGCTCCACTACAACTGGTCTAACCTGCCATCACGACACACAACTTTATTGACATGGCACGATCGAGCAAATGTTCCCAACCGGTCCGCTGCTTTAAATTCTTCCCCCCGATGTCCCCTGCTTCAACTGGAGAAGAGCTTTAATCTACCGTTCATCTCTGCTAATCAGATAAGTTTGTGACGGAAAGTCCCCAGACATAGGTACGTTTAAGCATCGTCTGTCTGCGGATTTTCAGCACATGTAGAACGCCAGACAACGCGGCTTCGCTCAAACACCTCATCTGCCTTCCTGGACACCGCAGTCTGCTCCTTCCAGCAACTTACAAATCCCTCTCCCGAATGGGATGTCTGCACGTAAACACCCATTAATTCCATAAATGATCTTAAAGTAGGAAAAGGGATTGAAGAGAAACTCAACAGATTCACACATCAAGCAATTTTGCTTCTTATCCCTTCTGAGCTGGCAGGTTACATGTATTAATGCACAGTTAGTGCTTTTAAGAAGTTTAAGAGATTAATTCAAAAGGAGTTATTAATCGTTCCTAATCATGCTAATCAATAACGAGACACCAGGGTCATAGGATGCACCAAGAGATCTCAGCTACAATATCCACAGTGAGAAACAGAATCGTCTGACACTCTAAATGCTTTTGTATAATCTTGCCGTTGGCACTATTATACAAAATAGTTTACAGTTTATTTCAATGATCTCATGCAAACCAGTAAGGGATCGAGGGCAAGAGCAGGTAAAAATGATTAGAGGAGACAGTCCCGCAAGGGAGGACGATGGGCCAAATGGCCTCTTTCTGTACTAAAACTCCTAAGATTTGATGAGAGAGAAGTTGGACACTGATGAGTCCATTTTTGGGGCAGAAAATGAGTGTTGGGAGAACGAACTTCGGATCACGATCTCTCGCGCCTGATCTTTCCCAGAAGTGCGCTGGCTGCCAGTTGGCGACGTCCAAGTGCGCAGGGCACCCATCGGAAACAGACGTTAGGCGCCTTGAATAAGAAAATTGGGGTTTTAGTTGGGTCATCAACTGGGCGGAGTTTGAACCACGCTCCACCCGGTTGTTCCGGTCTTCAGCGGCTCCTTGAAAAGGAGCCGCTGGAGGCCGCCAACAAAAAGGGTAAGGAAACGTTTTAATTATTTCATTTCTGCAGATCCAGGAAGAGCTGGAAGCAATGCAAGCCGCTGCTGGCCCGGGCTTGTCCACCCCCACCCCTCCCGCATTCCACACCCCCACCCCTCCCACATTCCATCCCCCACCCCTCGGACCGGCTGCTCAGTATTGGAGCCATCCGAAATCCCCAAGGCCCCGACCGGCGAATTACATCAGCATTCCTGATTGGCATCCAGCTCGCAGGTTTCATGCAAAGGAGCCCGAGGCCCAATTTCGGCCAGGTCGCGGGCTCTCGTCTTCGGGGGCACAGCACAATTACGCCGCCCGTAACGGTGGCCGCTACACTGGCGAAGGTAAAAAAAGAGGCATCCAAGGCCCATGCCTGAAACAGGCGATAGGCCCTTTGCACATGCAACGCAGTGGCCTGAAATTGAAATCCCCTTCACTGGCGAGCTGACTGGGGATGCTGAACAGGTGCCTCCAGCTTCATGTAAATGAGGCTCGAGGCCCAATATCAGGTGTGCCTCGGGCTTACCCATTCTGGCACAGGGATCACCCATCCTGATAACTTCCCCCCACCTCACCCCCCTCTCCTGGTCACTCCCCTCATCACAGTTTGTGAACAAATTTAAAATGAGTGAAGGACATTGGGGGAATTATAAATCTTTGAACCGAAGTATTTCATCCCCTCAAATAAAAGGGCAATTAACAGTTCTTCCAAAACCTGTCAAATATTTAATCGTTTACAGTAAAAAGAATATATTTATAGATCACATATTCAGGACATCCCAAAGTACCTCACAACCAATGAATGATTTTTGAAGAGGAGTCACCAAAACAAAGTTACTATAGAAATTTAAATGTAGTTAATAAAGGGTTGCTCCCAGAACAAAGTGTGTGTGGGCCAAAGAATCAGGGCTACACTGTTGTTAACTCTATCTCTGATCCAAGCTCCATTCAAGCATGTGTCCTCACTGGGGGTGCAAGAGCACAGAATTACCCCCTTCATCTATGTACAATTATCTCTTCATGCTTTAGGAAAAATATAAGTTCTTGTTCTTTCAGATTTATACTGTTGCTAATTGATCCTATAATTAATTACCTTCCTACTCAGAATTACTCTTAAGTGGAGTAAGGAATGGAATCCTGGATTCCGTGCTTTCTCACTATTAAGGCAAGTTTCAGTAACTGATTGGAAAAATCTGTACATTATTTTAAAGCTGTTTTATTTGGTCATCTAGTATGCTAACGTTAAATGGTTGGTAACTGAGCCTCCTCAATTCAAATTGTAATTCAAATTTTTCTTCAGTACTAAATTCTCAACTTTGTTGCGTTATTTATGTTGCTTACTTCAAATAATGAGATAATTCCATTTTTTTTGGAGCAAAAGAACGATTTTGGATTATCAGGAGTCGACTGTAAACATACCACGGCCCTCTAGCGTCAGTCTGCCTAGGTTTTCACAGGGGGAAAAGTCATTACCTGACTCAGAAACTATCAGGGATTTTGTTTCAAACATACAGTTTACTCTTGTCCTCGGTACCTATGCATGGTCCTTATCAATACCATGGCTCCAAACTGTCAATGCGCATTTAATGAGCACAGTGGCATTTTTAAAACAATCAGATTACATTTATCCCTTGAAATAGCCTAATAATTTCAAATACCAGATTAGTATGGGTTAGATTAAGACGCATAACTTGAAAAGGTCAATCAAAAGAGAATCTAGCTTCCAATATGAAACTTACTACTTGCTGCACAGTAAATTACATTAAAAAGCACTTCAACACCCACCAATAAATTACAACAGACTCTGAATCCTTCACTGTATCAGCTTTGCAAAAATAAACCTCTGTTAGCAGCTCCATGCACATGCATACATGGCCACCTTATATCTTTACAAAACGTATTTCATAAAAACTACAATTCAAAAGTTATAAAGTAGATCAAATGAATTCAAAATATGGAATCACAGAAAACATCCATTCAATCATTTATCGTTTAAACGAAGAATCTAAAATTAAACTTCATATAAATTACTTTTCCCTGCAGGGTTCAGTTGTAATGAAGTATTTTGATGCTGGATTTCCTCCATAATTTCAGCACCGCAGATGACCTGCAGTGTCAGTCCCATTCACACCGTTAAGCATTGGTTGCTGACGGTAGACCATATGTTGGTGTGCTTCGGACTGGCACTCAAGGAGTTAAGAAAGCCTCTCATAAGCAAAGTAGCTAACTGGCCCCATCATTACTGTTAATCAGCAAGACGACGGGTGCCACCATTTCAAGGTAATGCTTTAGTCTTTTCATGCTGCACCTCAGGTTCTCATTAATTATCTAAAGGATCCTCTTTTATCAAGCAAAAGAAAGCTACAAGAGTACAGCCATTAACAAGATAGTAAAATCTCATTTGCAGAATCTAAGCTGCAGCTTCATAATCAAACCACTGCACCTAACATTAACCTCTTCAAGTGTTACAGTGGCATTTTATGTAGTGCCAAAGTGGGAAGTATTCATATTCTACAAACTATAAAAGGCAATCAGGGCTGAAACTGTCTAATCCAAATGGTTGTATGTGTTAATTAGACCATTCACACACAACCACTCCATTCTCAACACTTTTTTTGCTATTCAAAGCGACTACTTTTTTTTTGCAATCATTGAAATTTAGATTCTTTGATCAATTCTTCGGAATGTGCATGATTTGGGCAAAAGAAATATACCTGATTCTTTCAGTAAAATATTTCTTTAAAAACTTTGTCCAGCAATTTTTAAAACACGAGGACAGCCAACACCTGTTTACCATCATTACAGTCACTTCACCCTTGCACTATTGGAAGTACAATAAAACGTTAAGCACAGTGATTAAAAATCTGCAATTATCTTACGCCACAGGGTTATTAAAAGTGCTGCGTTTATAGCAGGTGGGTGTAAGACCTGAGCAGTAGATATGTGAATAGAGATGCCCACCAAAGCCACACAGGTATATGAATCAACTCTGTACAACAGGAATGATAGCAAGCAACAGTACATTTAATAAAGTGAAAATTTACTGCTTTCTTATCGATTTGAGAAAAAAAGCATAAACATTTCTCCAACTCTATAATGAAACTGTCTGCTATCTTTATGGACACCACAGAGCCACCATCCATAATATAAACAGCTGCATCCTGCTCAGTCACTGCACTGACCAGTTAGATTTCATTAATCATACTTGCCTTTGATGCCTGCTTTGCCAAATAATGCACAAGGTCGGTCTAAAGCAACACTAGTCCAGCTCTGACTGCTCAAAATCCTGCAAAATCAGAAACTATTTGTTGCTGATAAACTGGAATGCCTTCTTTTTGCAGAAGATTGGCAGACTCAAAATGATCACAGAATAGGCTCTCTATTAACCTGCAAGGAAGAAAAAAACCTGCAGAATCTCTTTTCAATGTAATGCAGTTCACCTTTCCATTGGATAAGGGAAGCAAATCGAGGTTTAATTTATCATTGACTGGGTGCACTGCTTCATCCTCTTGTCAGTATTCTAATCTCTCATAACATGATCCGCCCTCTAGTGCATATGAATCATATGATAAAATGCAGCTACATAAGCCTATAAGGATTGGGAATGCAGAGTCTGGCGCTGATAGTCACAGAGTTAAAGTAATTTACTGTACAGTACAAGCAGCTGAATGGTCCGCTTTGCAACACTTAAAATTTAAAACAGAATTTGCAATAAAATGTATTAAATAGCCTAATTTCAACACTTTAACTGCTAAATCTCGCAGGCATTATGATTTCTGAGATCGCTATTATGTTGAAGGCTAAATATTCAGAAAAGCGCCAGCAGGGACAGTAATGTGCAGGTGCTGGAAATACATAACATACTTGAGAAATATTTCTTGACAAATAGCATTTGCCATACAAACAAAGAACAGTTTTAATAATTGAAAATTAATACTTAAAACATGAAATAAGCTTCCTAATATTCTGCTCATTAAAAAGAGGATCAAATTAAATTCGTGAAAAAAATACAGTAACAGAAAATGTTAAAATGGGGCATATTTTTAAAATGTTAACATTAACACTGACTGTATGTTAAAATAAGAAGATATTTTGTACAGCAGATCAAGGGCGTTGTTAGACTTTTGATTGAGAAGCTATACTGGCAGTATAAGTACCGATATTAATAAATACTAACAGTGTTATTTCCCAGTAATCAAGTGTTAGCACTCAATAAGTTTTCTGCGATTGTATCGCAATTATTAACCTTCCAGCGACGGTATCACTGTGTGTCAGTGACGGTCAGCATGCTGGCCACCGGCATCTACCTTGACAACAGCAAAACAGGCCCCAAAATTGAATAATAACTATAAAAATATGAACTTTCAGGTATAAATCATAAAAATATATATTCATTGAGATGATTTCAAGGCAATAATCTCTGGGGTTCGTAGATGATGGTTATAAACTGCTCAACATTCACTCTTGTGGTTTATGACATCATTTGAACGGCTCAGTGAGATTACTGCCTTGTAATCACTCCCAGGTAGCCATTATTCTCTATTTAATACTGCTTAGCGAATGATCCAGCAGCTTTTATGCTAGAATAGAGAACAGAGAGCTCTTGCAGAGTGCTAATTACTTCATTTGAGGTTCTCTAGTGCAGAATTATCCTCCTCTTGGCCAGTACTTAAGCATGAAACAGAATAAAACTATCTGCGTCACTCACTACAGCCATTAGAAGATGGTACTCCACTTGGTGTATAGAAACACTTCTCTACTTTTCTCAGATCGTCAGTTAAACGTTTCAAGTTTGATTTCACAATGGATTCTCTCTTTAAATGCAAAGAATTGCATTTTATATATAAATATATATTCTTTCGTTAGGTGTCAGCCTTGGCTCGGTTGATAGCACTTTCGCCTCCAAGTCAGAAAGTTGTGGGTTCATGCCCCGACTCCAGGACTTGAGCACATAATCTGGGCTGACACTCCAGTGCAGTATTGAGGGAGGGCTCCACAGTCAGAGGTGCCATCTCTCAGATGTGATGTTAAATCAAGACCCGGTCTGCCTGCTCAGGTGGATGTAAAAGATCCCATGGTACTATTTGAAGAGCGAGGGAGTTTCTCCCATTGTCCTAGCCAACATTTATCCCTCAGCTAACACCAAAACATAATTATGTGGTCATTATCTAATGGCTCATTGTGGGACCTTGCTGAGCACAATTTGGCTGCCATATTTGCCTAACATAACAACTGACTACACTTCAAAAGTAATTCACTGGATGTGATGCACTTTGGGACACCTAAGGACACAAAAGGCACTATATAAATGCATCAGCTCTGGTCCATTGCTAGTAATCTGGCCTCTGGAGCAGAAAGTTGCAGGTTCAAGCCCCACACAAGGACTTGAATGTGTAGACTAGGCTGATACTCCAGTGCTGTACTAAGGGAGTACTGCTCTGTTGGAGCTGTTGTCCTTTCAAGAAGACACTAAATTACAGTACAGATAGTTACCTCAGTTGACATTCCTCCTTCAGCCAATATTAACCCATAAGTGGCCATTCATCTCATGAATAAAAGGATAATAAACTTGTACAAAATGTCGGTTAGGCCAGTCACAGTAGAGTATTGTGTACAGTTTTGTGTGCAGTCATTATAGAAAGGACGTTTAAACCATAAAGTGTCGATTCACCAGAATGATGCCAGGGATAGACAATTGCAGTTCTGAGGTAAGACTTGAAATGTTGGGTCTATTTACATTTGAACAGAGAAAGCTAAGAATAGATTAAATTAGAGGTTTTTTTTTTAATTATGAAGAGTTTTGACAGCGTGAAAAAAAGACAGACTGGTTGGGGAGTCGGTGACAAAGGGTCATCAATTAAAAATTGTCACTAACAGAGTGAAAAGACAGGTCAGGATAAATTTCTTTATGCAGAGGGTTGTTAAAGCATGGAATGCTTGGCCGCAGGGAGTGGTTGAGGCAAAGACTATTGCATCTTTTAAGGGAAAACTGTATAATTATTCAAACTGGAGGAAGGTCCAGGGTTATGGTGAAGAGAATGAGAGCAGCAGGATTAATTTTCGACAAAAGAGCCAGCACAGACACGATGGGCCAAATGGCCTCCTCTGTGTTGTAAAATTCGATGACTCTATGTTGTGTGTAGGATGAAAGTACCACAAAATGGCTGGTGCATTCGCCTATATCACAACAGTTACCGCACTGCAAAAAGCACTTTGAGAACTCTGGATGAAGTGCTGAGTTACTATTGTATATAAACGCAAAGATTTCATTGTAATTTTTTGTTTTCATTACTCTCTTCTTTCACTATTTACAGAAGCTTTCGCTTTTGTTGTATAATGCTTGACAAGATTTTATTTTCTGAATCTGTTGAAAAATATGCAAGATTAAAATGCACCATTGCCCTGTAAAACCAATGTGTGGCGTGCAAACTACATCATCAGAAGAAAAATGATGGGCAGCTGTTTGGACTTCCCAATGATCTGCTGTCTCCAAGAGGCTGGAATTTGTTTGTCAATCCCAGTGTCTTTAGCAGGAAGTAATGACTGCTGGCCTGCCAATCAAAATCTCAGATTTTACTCAACAGTGTGCTAAAGCCTCTTAAGCAACATCTGGCAGGTCTTTTCAGGGTAAATTATGAAAGACCAACTTTCACCGGAGTTCTCGTCAGGTGGCAAACAACAACTGCACTGGGACTCTACATTGGCCACTGGCGACCTGCAAACTGGGGCTTCCTGAGGGTAAAGCAAGGTCAAGACTTGCGTCACCACAAGTTAACACTCCAGTACCTGAGTCAGCTGAAGCTCAATTGAGGTCTGGATCAAGGGGTTGACAAGCTTAGACTGATAAGACTTGCTTATCACCATGCACAGGGTGGAAGCACGGAGAAAATCTTTCATAATCACATCCTTAACTGTCAATACCTTCATCCCCGTCAACGCAAAATATAATGACGTCAATAATAACAGGCCAGATCTGTCCACCAGAGGATTAGGTGATTAGATATGATCCAACGATGGTAAAAATTTTTGTGCCTGCATATGTTGTGAGACATAATGGGGGGGATTTTCCTCCGCAATCCCGCCTGAAATTGGCAGCAGAAACGGCAGAAAAATGGGGCGACGAAGCCATGTCACCTTGACTGGAATATCCCCCCCCACCCCACCAGGACTGCCGCTGACAGCTCCTTCTCCACCTGTCAAATGCAAATGTTGGCAGGAGGACGGGGCTGGGGCAAGAGGGCGGGATAGGTCCCTGCAGATTTTCCATCTTCCCACTAACCTTACTGCTGCTCCCTCGGGCCACCTTGGTGGGGGGGGGGGGGGGGCTGCATCTGCGCCTTCAAAGTCCCTCGCTGGATCTTCCGTTGCAGCACTGCAGGGATTCTCCGCCCTTGCACTGGTGGGCTCCCACAAGATGGCAGGAATCCTGCCGGAAGCCTACTTAATGAGCCCTGATCCAGGAAAACGGGCCGGGACTGGGGCGAATATGGAGGGCCGGGCGGAAGAGTGGAATCTCCCCTCCCCCCGCTTAGCCTAATGAAAATCATTGAAGCAAGAGGCTATTTCTGAGTACTTCACCGGCTGAAGAACATAAGAAATAATGGGAGTGAGAAAAGGCCAATTAGTCCACCAAGACCACTTCTTCCACAGACATATCTATAGCCTATCCAATTTTTGGACTTTATCCCATCAATTTAATCAACTGAAAGTTCTTCATAAATATTCCCTGATAATGATAATCAAGTAAAGCACCAGAATATTCAGCTAACATCATATCTCCGTTATTCAACCCTGACCTGCGTCACCCCTCCCACAAGCCCTAGCAGCAGAGGACAATTGTGTCAGTGGAGTATTTCACTATCTTGACCTACAACCACCAACCCCGCACTCCATTCTTAGATTAACAAGGGATACGGATCCAAGGCGAGTAGATACAGTTAAGATACAGATCAACCATGATCTAATGGAATGGCGGAACAGGCTTGAATGGCCTTCTCCTGCTCCTATGTTCCAACCCAATTTTTAATCAGCTTCTTTTTGAAGATGTTAAACAATTCCATCTCAGCTGCTTTTGTTGGGAGTCTGTTTCACATTTTCACTATTCTGTGGGGGAAAAGTTTCTTCTCACCTCTCATTTGGGGCTTGTTCATTTTCAACCTGTGTCCTCTCGTTTTGCGCTCACCCCCGTCTAAGTCAAATAGCTTGCTTATATCCACATCGTTTCTAACTTGCCGCACTACGAAGACCTGGTTCATGACGCCCTTCAATCCTCTTTTCTCCAATACAAACAAGTATAGTTCTGAAGATCCTTCCTAAAGAGTCCCAAGTCCCAAAGTCATCCCTGCCGCTCTTCAATCCTCTCCCAACCCGTTAACTTGGACTTTCCAATCAACATTATTTTAACGCCAGCGATTAACGCTGATTGGAAAATCCAGGCCTTTGCCTTTTTCAAGGCGGGATCCTAGATGTTCGACACGATTTCCTCCGTGTGCTTCATTTGGTGAAATCGTAAATTCATCCTTTTCTGAACACAGTTACGATCGCTAGGCACAGTGCACTGATGAACTCTTCCCAGTATTTCAAACGTGGCCTCACCAGCGATTTGCAATATGTTCATTTGTCCTGCAGTCTTAAGAATAACTTGAAATAGTGCTCAGGACTAATTTTTTCTATTCCACTTGGTATCTTATATACTTCTTAAAGCTTAATACAGAGCACTATTTTCAGTTACACCAAGACTGCAGGACAAGGGGACATAGGTACCAACCGGTAAAAGACAAGACTGATGTCAGGAACCACTTCTTCACACAAATTAATTAATGTCTAGATAAGGTAGGTGAGGCACAAACTCAAGCCAGTCAAGAGGCAGTTAGATGCTGTGACTGGGGAAAGGGGACTGTAAGGAAGGATGAATAGATGGGCCGAATGACCTCCCTCATCGGTACTTATCTTTGTTGCTTGATTGGTTTTGTTGATAGCAGCTTTGCATTGGCTTGAAACTTTCAGTGAATGATTAATAATCACACCCAGATCTTTCTTCCTTCTTGAACTCTGCTAACAGAAAACTGTCCAACGTGTAAACATCTACCTCATCCTATTCTGATATTTTTTAACTAATATTTATCTATTTACATTAAAATTCATCTGCATTCATTAGCCCAACATTTTTAACTGATTCAGATACATTTCAATGCTGTTTTCCACCCTTATATTGATCACTGGCATCCTCAGCAAATTTTATTTTATACTAGTGGATCTCCCATGGCATTGCTCATGGGATCTCACAGGATAAAGTTTCTGCTTTATTTGTCAGTGTAGGGGATTGTTGTAGGTAAATGGGAATCTTTATGTGCATGTGTGTGGCGGGGGAGGGTTATGGTTTTTGTCTAATTGGGGGGGGGGGGGGCGGGGGGAGGAGGAGCCATTTTATACCCAAGCAATATAGTATACAGACATTTTTCCTCCCCCATATCTTTTATTCTGCTTCATTCTTCAGAGATGTGCATTCTGGAGGTTACTAAGACCTATTTAATAAATGACCTTATCATTTATTTTAGCGGTCAAGAAGCTTGACTCTTTTTTGTTTTGAAAACGTGCCCTGTACATTTATCAGAACCTTTTTAAAAAAAAAAAATACTTTCATCTGTCTTGATTGGTTTTAAAGCTTTTTAAAAAATATATATTTTCGCTGTGGGTTGCTGTGTCACGTAACCTTGGGGATGTTGCACCTTTTTAAATATAATAGATATAATTCAAAATACATTAAGTAATTCCTCATTTATGGACAGTGTACAGATTGTGTATTCCAGAAGCCAAGCTAAGATAAACTCCCTCCCTTCCCCGTGTGAGGGCAGAAAGTCTAAGGATGGCACCGGCAATGGTGTTAGTGGTAGAAACAAGCAATGACACATTTGAAAAAAAATGGATGATTTAAGGGGGTTTAGTCACTGACCTTTCACCTCTGGGATCTGGGTTCAATTCAAATGCAGTACAGACTGATGGGATGAAAATCTCCTCTGTCTGCTGGCCATAAGCGTCCAATCTGAAACGAGTTTGATCATTCTCAATGCAATTCCTAGTGCACATGAGCTACACAATACAATTACCCCAAACTAGGCACTAATGAACATTAAGTTGGCAATAACACTCAAAGAGGCCACAGGATGGCTACCCGGTGCAAATGGAAAATGTCAAATAAGGTTAGAGCTGAGGGTCATTGTTGGTTACATAGAGTAGAGGGAGCTTTACTCTACAGCCAACTATGCTATACCTGACTGGGTGCACTTGATGCACACTGGGTCAGAAATGGAAAAACTGTTCCATCCCCCAGCACCAACATCCCACACCTTGATGAGCATTAAAAAAAATAACAGCCTACTAGTGTCTTACAAAACTTTAACGTAAAGGCGGAGCTCAGATGAAACAGCAAAAATAAAGGTTTTATACTATCCATGACAGGACATCATCTGAACCCCTGACTCCTTGCAACATATTCTGATCCAGGTTGTGTTTATTCTCAATAATATGGAAGCCATATAGAATAGGCCTTGCTGTTAAGTGCTCCCCATGTCTTCTAAAGACTGTTACACAGGTCAATTGCATTACACTGTGATGCAGAACGACACTGATTATCACAATGGCAACACTATTATCATCAAAGCCAACATTTACCTTTATTCTGCACTTCATAAACTTTCTGAAAGTCTTCAAATTATTCATTGAGCGTATATTAAACAGCTCTTTGCTAGCAACGCGGGGCAGGATCAATGTATTTATCTTGTAAAACCCCAATGATAAAATACCATCCTGCTGTCATTCAAAGAAGCATTTTATTTTGCATACTGTACCATACCGAGTACATTATCCCACTTCCATTATTTGTCATGCCATGGATTTATAGCACATCACAAGCAGCTGCCCTCTTTACCCTGAGAAAGGCTGAGAACCCTTCTTTGTAAGGGGATTTCCCTTCTTTCTCCTCTCTTTGCCCTGCGTCATGCCTGGACACAAGGGCAGAAGGGTGAGCCAATCCCAGGGGGTGATGGCACTCTGAAACTCAACACTAAGATCTGTGGCCGGCCCACCCTCTTTTCCTCCCTCCTTGTGAGCGAGTGGCTCCTCTTCACAATGGCAGAGTTAAGAACGGACAGCTGCCGGTATGAACTCCAGTCCTATCTGTCTTGTTATTTCGAACACTACAAAGTGCGGCTGAGATTTATTTTTTCTATAAGTATACAAAAATTGTAAACATATTTATAAAAGAACATGGTTAGATGCTGAGAGGTTGTTTCCCCTGGCTGGCGAGTCTAGAACTAGAGGGTATATAGTCTCAGGATAAGGGGGGTCCAGAACGAGGGGTCACAGACTCAGGATTACAAGGTAGGACATTTAGGACTGAGATGAGGAGGAATTTCTTCACACAGAGGGTTGTGAATCTTTGGAATTCTCTACCCCAGAGGGCTGTGGATGCTGAGTCGTTGAATATGTTCAAGGCTGAGATAGATAGATTTTTGGACTCTAGGGGAATCAAGGGATATGGGGATCGGGCGGGAAAGTGGAGTTGAGGCCAAAGATCAGCCATGATCTTATTGAATGGCGGAGCAAGCTCGAGAGGCCATATGGCCTACTCCTGCTCCTATTTCTTACGTTCTTATGTTACAAAATCATTACATACTGAGGAACTCCCCATCCCCAACCCACTAATGACTCCCCCTCCCTTACCATTCCTCAAGGCTGCCTCCCTATAACAAGATAGATAATGGAGCAGAGATCAGAGGTTAATCAGCAATATTTTGCAGCTAACTTAAGCCAAGTACTGTTTTCTTTCGAAAGCCACAATCAAAAAAACAAACTGCGTCAAAAATTACAGAATTAAAACAAAGCTTATGAGCAGATGGGAAAAAAAATGTTTTTTTTTACACATTGAAGGCAGCTGGGGTTAACAACTGGTTAAGTACTGTGCTGTATCCCAAAGTCAACATGTGATTTGTCTGAGCTCAGATATGCTCTTAAAAATATTTTAAGCAAAAAGGGTGCAATTTTCCTGCATTTTAACATGGCTGAAAACAAAAGCTATTTTTCACTTTTAACTCTTGGGTATGAATGGTTTCACATAACTCTTACTTGTAATCAGTGCTCGTAGTAGCTGGCTCTGCTGAAAAGCCTTTTGAACTAAAAAAAACCCCCACAAGCTCTCAAACACCCATACTTTCAGTCACACAAACGTGTGCACACTCTCTCTCGTGCACAAACAGCACTCTCTCTTGCACACACACACGTGCACATGTACTCTCGTGTATACACACACACACACAGATATAAGGACTAAATTACCATGCAACTGAGTAAAATGTCAAAAAGTTACAGTTACCTATATAGTTAATGACACTGAATTAAGCTTCAAGCCATATAGCTTTGTTCCAGTTCAATTCATACCAAAAACAAAGTATATTAAACACTTATCTTTACTGCTTTCCCAATAAATCTCTGTGTGCTCATTTTGTAAAGGCCTCTTTAACCTTCTTTATCCTGCTGACTGAATAACACAAAGAAAGGAGTGTGGGGTCCACTGCAGTTTAAATGTCAGCGTGAACCCTCCCACTGTAAAGATATCGGCATGAAACTAGGATGGAAACTCCCCTGCTGCCCCCAGAGTTTCAGATGGGGAATCTTCCAAGCATAAACAGTGAGGCGACCCGAAACCAGGCTCCTGTCTCAGTGGAAACTAAAATGCTGGTGTGTTGGCGTCAGTGAAATGTGGTGGCACCCACTAGTAAAGACCGGGCTTCTCTAGCTCACAAGTTTCACATAGCAACAGAGTACTTGCTGTCTGGATTTGTCAGTGTGCATAAGCACCATTATCAATGAGACGTGTCACTCTGCAATGTTGACAGGGCCAGTTCAGGAGTCAAGAGAGTGCCAAAGGGGCCCAGTGAGTGTATAATGGGGCCTCTCGACTGCAGAAGTGTCCGATGTTTAGTGCGCAGTGAAACAGGAAACCAAACGTTAATTCTTGGGGCTTCATGATCTCAGGCAATCCCAAAGTGCTTCACAGCAAACAAATTGCTTTTGAAGTGGAATCACTGGTTATGTAGGCAAATGCAGCTGCCAAATTGCACTCAGCATGATCCCACAAACAGCAATGAGATAAATGACCAGTTAATCTGCTGTGGTTGAGGGGTAAAATTTTCCCATTCAACTAGCGCCATGGGATCTTTTACAGAGCCTCGGTTTAACCCCTCATCCGAAGGGCAGTACCCTCAACAATGCAGGACTCCCTCAGGGCTGCACGGAAATATCAGCCTAGATTCTGTCCTCAAATTCTGGAGTAGGGCTTGAGCCCATAACCTTCTGCGTCAGAGGCCAGAGCGGTATCATTGAGCCAAACTCCGCCTCACGTTCATGTGCAACCAAAAGTGGGAGAAAGTGACATCTGATCGATTGGTTGCGACAGGCTCCAAGTCCTGCCCTCATATTGACCACTTCCATCCAACCCGTGGGGGAAAAAAAAAGCTGATTTTCTTGTGAAACACGGACAAGCTGACAACAGGTTGAAATGCCGACGGCTGGTGCAGCAATGGAAAAGTCCTAAAGAAACAATCCAAGCGTATTTAAAATAGAAATAGGGCTTTTTCTTAAATAGCTTACTACTAAATGACATTTTTTTAAAAAGAGCAAAAGATTCAAATTTACAGGAAAAAAACCCCCAACTGGGCTAAAACCTGACTGGCTGGTAATCCACGGAAAACCGCAGGATGACAGAGTAATCTGCCGTGAACGGGAAGGAAACCCACATTCTGCGATTTGCTTCCCATATGCAAACAACCCAAGCCGTGCATTGCACGCAGAAGCTTTCAGAATGTGATTCACTAATAAAGTTGTCCTCTAATCCTTGGATGGATTTTCAAACAATAAATGCTGGGACAACCAAAATCTATGTCTTGACAACCTAATCTTTGCTCATGGCTGCTCAAGGATAACTACCTTTTAAATAATTTCTCCCATCTTGACAACCGTAGTACATCATTTTTACAGTTTCTTAGTACAGTCACAGTGCCCGGGAAGACTGCCTCGTCAAGTTCACTAGGTTCTTAATGCATGTACTCGTTGTCAATGATTAATTTCAAAATATGTAAATGCGAAGGGAAGGCTCATGTAGGTAAAAAATTATGGGTTTTTTTTGTTGGTGGTTAAATAAATGGAGTATGAAGGGCAAATGAATTTAAAGTACAAACATGAATATTAACCAACTTATGTAAAATACGAATCTTTTCCCGTCGTGTGTGATCTCTACGAACACCATGCCTCTTGATTAGTTCATTCAGCGCTGCATGTATTTTGAAGCTTAACAAATACACAGATATTTTCTTTAGAATCCTTTTTCCAAAACCCGTTACTCTTCCCTTTTCTCCTGAAGGCAGTGATAGACACTGGCTGTCTTCCTTTACTTTTCTACGTGCCACATGAGCCCAAACAATAAATGTTGGCCGACTATTTGACTGTGGAGGGCACCACTTCTGAGCACTATCCTGCCTTCATCCAACGTGAACACACAAGTACACACAGACAGATACACGCATTTCCCAGTGGGGTTCACTGGATAAAGAGCATAAACAGAGTTAGCGAAACCAAGCATAACACCACTACCATAATCCTGCGATGGGCTAAACCGGCACAAACCAAGGGCCTTCCTACATGGCTTCTTCCCTCACCAGGCAGTGCATAAACTACCTGAGCAAACTGGGAAGCTAGCATTTTCCACACAACTTCTAACAGCAGATCCCATGGAATAGAATTAAATGGAACAACAGATCTCTGCACAATTCCTAGTAGTTAGGTAATAAATGCAATCTTTTGTTCAGCACTCAAAGTGTTAAATAAGATAAGTGCCTTCAGTTTGTCTTCCTTCCTCAACATCTCTCACCAGTTGCTTCCATCCATTTCAACGGGACTAAATCCCAATTATGGCACTGTTCGAGAAAAGAATTACAAGGCTCACTGAGACAGCCAGCAGCCGGCAAATGCCAACCAATTAGAACAAGGTGCCCATCAAGAAAACTCAGTCTGCAAGTCAAAAGTGCAGGCAGGGGTCTGAAATGCATTTAAACACATCAGCTTCTTGTATGCACTCAGTTGGGGCACTAGCAAGGGCCTCAGCACCCTGGGCTACAGGAGGAAGGCGGCTGTTCCCGATCTCTCCTGCAAAGCAAGCGTCTGGGGAAGGACATCAGGGAGTTCGACTGTGATGCCTCCCATGATTAAATAGTCTGCCAACACTTACACAAGGCTCACGTGAACAATGGGATGAGGCTCCACAAGGCTACTGACCCCTGCGGAAGCAGGCGATGCCTTCCGAAAGGGAGGAGGGGCAATTGGAAGGAAAATAAATAAACACAAGGGAAATAAAGGTGAGTTTTCACATACTGTTGAGCAACAGGTGCAGGGAAAATTAGACGTATTTGATGGCACAGTTCTCTGTAGAACTGCTGGTGTGTTCTGATGAAGGAACTTTGCTCAAAATGTTAACCCGTCTTGACTCTTTCCAAATAGTGATGGGCTTTGCTCTGCATTTCCAGCATTTCAATGTCTTTATTTTGGATTTCCAGCGTTTATCATCTATTCCTCTCAATTCAAAGGGGTCCTTTTCACTTTTGGCACGGGCTAGCTGATCGACCACCTACTTTAGCTCCCACCTGATTTTCCTTTCGATTAAAGTCCCGAAAATTGCTTAATTCAAATTATTAGATAATTTAATTTTTTTAGTGTTAAAACAAAACTGCTGTGAATATCAGGAGTTGCAAGTGATCCTATTATTGCTCCAGTCAAAGTGATTCTAAAAATGGTTGATGGATAACAAATATGTTCCTAAACAGAACACATTAATCAAGCAACTGTTCATATTGCAAATACAGACACAATGAATGAGAACGTCCAACTTGGACAAGAACAAAATGGGCCCAAGAGCAGATTAAACGAAGAAACTGTGTTTATAATATGGACAGGTCATTGGATGCACATCACCGCAATACATTATAGAATCAATACACCATTAAAAGCCAAGAAGAGTATTTACTGCTACCTGTGCACGTGACATACTTTGGAGGAATAATGATACACTCAGCGCATTGCCCACCTCAGGAACCCACAACACAGCTGCCCATTTACAGTGGCGTTTTCTCACTCAGTCAACTGACTTGTTCGCAGCAACATATATAAATGCACAGTGACTAAAATTTGTATTACGCACTAGGAACTATATGCACTCTAAGACTCCCTGCCGCACAGGTGTACTAAGACTGCCCTGCAGGGCACCAGATCCCAGGTCTCTGTCAGCACTGCTCTATTACTCATGCTGTAAAATGCTTTCATGACCAGCACTGGCCTCTGGTACCTTGCCCAAGTGCACATTCTTCACATGTGTGAGTTTTTACAGTGATTGTCGGTGGCCTTCTGTGAACCTGCGTGTAAACGTGCAGACAGGTAAAATCTCTTCCTGCCTGCATCTGCATTTATGAAAGGGTTTATCAGGCATTAACTCACAAGAAATGAGGGTTCAGGGTGAAACATAAGCATCTTTCACGCAGAGTTATAAAATACCTTCGGTGTGTTCATTCGTTGCAGGGCAACACCTTACACTGGGTTTGTAATTAGGGTTGCCAAGTCTAGTTGGACGTATTCCTGGAGCTTTCATCACATGACCTCCCGTATACAACTGCATCGCCTCCCACCATTGGTCGCCGAACATGTCCCACACCAATTGGAAAGCAAAAAGACTCTTCTTTACCTAATTGCATGGTTCTCAACTATCAGTCAGACAGTCTTTATTCCCCATCTCCAATATTTTTATAACTAATAAACAGAAGTGTTCAAAGAAAATGAAAAAATGGACACTTTTTTTAATGCCCCTATGATTTTTCTCCCGGGTTTTTGCTCGCAGCAGTGTCCTGGAGATTAATCTTCAATTCCTGGAGGCTCTAAACCAATCCTGGAAAATTGGCAACCTTATTTGTGATGTTGCTTCAAGATATCGCCTCCCCAATTCCTCATCCAATATTAGAATCATAGAAAATTTACGGCACAGAAGGAGGTCATACGGCCCATCGTGTCCATGCCGGTCGAAAATGAGCCACCCAGCCGAATCCCACTTTCCATCATTTGGTCCATAGCCCTGTAGCTTACGGCACTTCAGGTGTACATCAAGGTACTTTTTAAGTGAGCTGAGGGTTTCTGCCGCTACCATCCTTTCAGGCAGTGAGTTCCAGACCCCCACCATCCTCTGGGTGAAAACATTTTTCTTCAGCTCCCCTCTAATCCTTCTACCAATCACTTTAAATCTATGCCCCCTGGTTATTGACCTCTCTGCTAAGGGAAATAGGTCCTTCATATCCATTCTATCTAGGCCCCTCATAATTTTGCGCACCTCAATTAAATCACCCCTCAGCCTCCTCTGTTCCAACGGAAACAACCCCAGCCTATCCATTCTTTCCTCATAGCTAAAATTCTCCAGTCCTAGCAACATCCTCGTAAATCTCCTTTATACCCTCTCTAGTGCAATCACATCTTTCCTTTAATGTGGTGACCAGAACTGTACCCTGTACTCAAGCTGTGGCCTAACTAGCATTTTATACAGTTCTAGCATAATCTCCCTGCTCTTATGTTCTATGCCTCAGCTAATAAACGGAAGTATTCCATATGCCTTCTTAACCACCTTATCTACCTGTCCTGCTACCTTCAGGGGTCTGTGGACATGCACTCCAAGGTCCCTCACTTCCTCTACACCTCTCATTATCCTCCCGTTTATTGTGGTATTCCCTTGCCTTGTTTGCCCGCCCCAAATGCATTACCTCACATTTCTCTGGATTGAATTCCATTTGTCACTTTTCTGCCCACCTGACCAGTCCATTGATATCTTCCTGCAGTCTGCAGCTTTCCTCCTCACTATCAACCACACAGCCAATTTTTGTATCATCTGCAAACTTCTTAATCACACCCCCTACATTTCAGTCCAAATCATTAATATATAACACAAAAAGCAAGGGACCTAGTACTGAGCCCTGTGGAACCCCACTGGAAACATCCTTCCAGTCACAAAAACACCCATCAACCATTAACCTTTGCTTCCTGCCTCTTTAAAGAAAGAGGGGAGGGTAAATAAAACCAAAGTATTTACACAAAATTGATGTATACTTAAAATAAAGTATATTGCAAAATACATCCAGCAACATTAACTATATATTTACAAGCTGAAAATTCAAGTTTATCAGAACCTCAAACTCTGAATTTCCTCACAGACACACAAATCCTACATTATCATTTCAGTTTCTCAACCCCTTCTAATTCTGACTGAAGTATCTATAGTATTAACAAGAACTTTTTTAAAAATCACACATGATGGGTAGCTGCAGAAGACTTAAGACAAGGCCACTGTATAAATGTAATGTGTCGGTACATAGCACGGTGTCCTGGACAAGCAACATAACTAAAACAGGTTATCTGGTCATTATATCATTGCTCTTGTGGGAGCTTGCAGTGCACAAATTGGCTGCCGCATTTCCTATAATATAACAGTGAATACACTTCAAAAGTACTTCATTGGTTGTAAAGCACTTAGGGATGTCCTGATGTCATGAAAGGCGTTATATAAATACCAGTCTTTCTTTTTCTTTCTTCCTCAACCAACACCATCAAAAAAGACCTAGATTATTTGGTCCTCCATCCCGTTGCTGTTTGTGGTCCATTGTTGAGTAGAAAATGGCTGCTGCGGTCCCCTACACAAAACCAACTGCCCTTCAAGGTAAGTCATTGCCTGTGGAGCGCGTTGGGACGTTCCTGAGAGACACGGTAAGGCGCCATATAAATGCAAGTTTTTTTTCCTCGGCCGGTCTCTCCACAGACCTCAAGCAATACACGATGGAGAAGGCAATAAAGGGATATAGGGCAGGCTGGGAATTAGAGTGGGAGAAGGCCCGTGTTGAGTATGAACGACATAAACCAGTTGGGCCAAAAGACCTGTGCTGTCGATTCTATGTAATTTAATATTCTGACTCACTACACCAGATACACATTGTGTATTTTGCACATACACACGGTCATTCTCTACATGTATATATTGGTACATGTGAGTAGATCAGTTGGACTTTCAATTCTATACATTTTTGGACACCACTCACGTTTCACAATAATGAAATTTCAGTGACACAGATAACCATCTTTGCTTTGCTGAATTAACCCGGAGCCTTTGCACCCTCGACTTCTCTTTCACAGATTAAATCTGGAAGCTGCTCAGCTTCTTTACATTTTACTTGCAGGTTCCCTTTGGTTTTAGGAATCAAATTATCTGTGATTTATGACTATTAGTTCTATAACCCAACCTATAATCCTAGCAGGCGAGGGCACCCGACTGACTCTTTGAAGAGTACAGGAGGCCCATCTGCCTGTTAAAATGTAAAATGATACATCATCACCGTGCAATGTGAAATAAATTTATTACCACCACCACTCACAGCAGCAAAGGTATTTGCTAAATTGACTCAGAAAAGGTAAAAGGCAGTGTAACTGGATCATATTTCCTTCATCATTCAATACCCTTAATGTAAAGCCACTCACAATCTGCCCTTTTCATACATTTTAATTTGGTGTCCGTGCAGAACGGGCTAGTGAAATGGGTTGAAAACTTTCTCGAAGAGTCAAAACCACCAGCAGAACTGGAAATCGTTTTAATATATTTCTAAAAATAAAAACCAAGCATACAATTAGATTATGCAGCCTATGTCAATCTGACACGTGAAAAGTCCTGACATTCCTCCAATTTATTTATTCTGTTTACAAGCAACTTTATTTCAACCAATTCCATTTGTATGGAAGTGAAGAGTTTCATTTTTAATCCCCGTCTAAAATTTTTTCTTTTCCCCTCGCTAATTTCTCCCCTCTTCTCCTGAAGCCAATGATTTCTTGCTGGGATATAGTTCCAGGGGTGTGCTCGCCCTCCAGTAACTCCTATGCGAATCTGGACATTGAGCACCAGCAGGGAAATCAGCCACTCGCAAACCCAATCCGGTCCTCACACCGTACTCTCACTCGTTCAACTCCCAGAATAGGGTCACTGGGTAATAATTAGAGACCAGCACCCTCTCGAGTTTTCCCCACCCTTGCCCAGGCATGCTGAAGCCAGCGAAAGAGCCTTTATCACCGCCCCAGTTGAGATAAAGTAACTCAGGCCAGTTCAGGGATCCGATCCAGGACCTTTCTGGTCTACATGACTCAGCTACTCACTGCATGAACCCACTGAGGGCATCAGCAGAGCATCTGAAGTCTGCTTCTAAGTGAAAAATCTACGCAAGGGTCTTCATCTATTGTACTCCTCGAATGAACCATGAGTGGAAGCTTTTAAATCGAAGAGACAGCACAATGTCCCTATTGTATCTTTTGTTTCACCAGAGAGATGTGTAAGGGACCCTGACTACTTGCCTGTTCCTTGTACAGTACCGTAACATTGCTGGACTGTAATGAAACTAAATAGAAAGGGATCATATATACAAAGAAATGCATAGAAACTACAACACAGAAACAGGCCATTCGGCCCAACCAGTTTGTGTTGGCATTTAAACTCCACACGAGCAAAGTCCTAATCGCATTTACCTGCCCTGTTCCCATTTCCCTTTATCCCCAGTTACCTTCACCCATCTATTTAATCCAATCTGGAATCTAATCTGCCTCAACTACTAACCCTGGAAGTGAATTCCACAGTTTCACAACTCTGTGTGATAAAGATGTTTCTCCTGCTCTCTGTTCTAAATCACTTACATTTAATCTTATATCTTTGGCCCCTTAACTAGTAGGAACAGTCTGCTTCTATCTACTCTGTGCCATCTTTTCACAATTTTACACAATTCTGTAATATCCACCCCCCCCCCCCCACCACTGTAATCTGTGCTGTTCTAACAAAAAAAATCCAATTTTTCAAGTCTTTCTTCATATTTGCATTTCTTCATACCAGGCAGTTTCCTAGTGAATCTATGTTGCACCGACTCTCTAAAGCCTCAATATCCTTCCTACAGTGTGGAGTCCAATACTGCACACAGTACTCCAACTGAGATCTTATAAAGGTTGTCTATAGGCTGACCATTTCCTCTTGGCTCATATATACTTCACAAAACAGATGAATGGAACATTTACTTACATGTTAAGAAAATCTAACAAGAAAAACTAGATGTTGGTATTATTAATTCTATGAGGTAATTGGATGCCCAACTAAAACAGAAGCAGAAGCAGCTCCTAAGGAATAGTGAGGACTCAGTCTTAAAAAGCACCTTTATCGAGTAGGTAAATGTTTCTTTTTGCCCATGTTTGGTCTTCATTAATCCTGCCGACTATGCTAAGCGAACACACAAAACTAGTAACACCAGAAGGTAAAACAATTAGCTAGAATAAAGCGAAGGAGAAATATCCTACCCGGCACATCTGCTTGATGGACCTTCCTTACAAAGGCTGCATTCTCTGAGGATTGAAGACCAGTTTATAAAGATGAGGGAAAGTATGTGGAGGCTTCCAAGTCACTGATTTCCAAGCTCCAGCACGGATACCTTGTGTCGACCTGCCTTTAACCAGAACAGGGTGGGATTTACCACTGGAGGTATAGGCAATGGAGATACAAGGCTGGATTGTTTGGAAGCATTGAGACCTGACCTAACTTTTCCTAAAAACTGAATAAACTCTTTGACTAATGAATGAATTTAATTCTATCAACATAAATACCAAACACAGAGACATCTAAGTAAAGCTCATGTGCTGGTTGCGCACTGCTTTCTGAGTATGACTGCAAAGCCTCTGGAGTTGAGAACACTGGAGTTGACTCACCTTGCTGTTCCTATGGTATCAAAATGGAGGCTTAAAGCAGCTCAGATAAAGTAGCTAGGTCCTGCTCTGAGCAAGATTGCTACCCCTTATTTTGTCCTCTCTCATTCTCTTTGTGTTTGTTTTTTGTTGTATCCATGTGGCACCTTTCTGTGTTTTCTGACTTATTGCTGGCAGATGCTCCCTTACCTGGATGGATGTGAAACAGACTGAGGCTAGGTCAAGTGGTAGATTTGGCAGCAGATAACTGAACATCAATGATGGCAGCCTAAATGGTCCAAAATATACAAAACAATCTCCATGTTGGAACTGGCACAGTGCTGGACCACAGTCGAGAGAAAAATATGGAATACTGACAGGATGAGGTAAAAATAACACTGCCATACAGCAGAGAGTGAGAACACAACCTGTCACTACAAGGAAGCAGCCAAGATGCTCAGCAGTAGACTGTGGGAGGCCTACTGTTGATGTAATCAAAATTCTTCTCAACAGCCTCCTATACCTTCGGAGCTCCAAGGTTTTAAATAATCTTGGAAAGTGCTGATAAAAATCAGGCACACAGTACTAATTAAGCTGGTGACAAAATACGAATACGTTATAAATCAAGCAACTAGAACACTCAGTGTCATTGTTTCAAAGTAAGAAAATCTGACTTTTTTTTGTTAACTCAGGATGCACATACTTTTTTGAAAAAAATATGTAAGATAACATATTTAACTCAACACTGTGACTGCAAATAACCAGTCTTCATTTTTAGTTACCAGAGCTGATTGCTAGAACTCTACTCAAACAACTAACACTTGTTTACATCTAAACTTTCACTTCCATTTGGGGAACCAAGTGTGCAAAACAATTGTTTTGTTTTTTTAAAAAAGTGTTTCCTCATTTTCTCCCAAGACACTTGCACCTTCGGTTCCCTAAATCCTTCCGTTTTTTTAACCTGATCTAGAGGATAATGAATGTACCTCCCCAGACTCGATTAATTCATGTTCTTGGTCAAACCAAGATTAAACGTACCTTTCTTACCCCAAACAGTTTTACCTACCGCACCCATATAATTCAGCCAGGATTGCCAAACCTGCACCTAAAGTAATTCAGAGAGTGAAAGTCAGTTAAAAACATCAGCTGTAAACTTTCTCCTAATCCTCTCCCAATGCTGTAAACCAGCTATCTGATTTTCTCTCCCTTAAGGGAAGTACCTACCACTTGGTTCCTCCCACCAAACATTGGGATGCCACACTGGGAAGCTATGATTTAGGGAATAGGGAGTGCAGTTTCAAACTGGGTCATAAATATTCTTCTTTAAAATGCATAAAACCATATTAATAATCAACAGCAAATACTAATCTTGCATAACAATTCCATTGTTAAAAACTGCACAATTAATTTTCCAAATTAATAATGCCATATAATAAATACGTTAAGTAATGGAGAAGTCCAGGCAACCTCTGGCAAACACGCATCAAGGAGGAAGGAATCAGCCTCTATCCATCAGAGACAGGCTCATCAAACCAGTGAGGTCCCAAGAAGGTCAAGGGATTTCAACTGAAAATTTTCTGCACTACCCCTCAATCCCCGTCTCACAGCCATCAACTCAAATGTAATGATTTGTAGCTGGCATGATATAGCATGGTGGTACGCTGACTTGTGAAAATAAAATAAAAGAACTTGCTTTTATATAATGCCTTTCATGGCCTCAGGATGTCCCAAGTCACATGGGATCTTTACTGCCCACTTGGACAGTCAGATGGGGCTTCAGATGAACCTCCCATCCAGTGGCTCCACATGCCATATTTGTAATCATATTCCTCAGCTACGTTTCCAGGAGCAACAAATTATCATCCACACCACTGAAAATCCCAACAATAAGCAGCAGAGGTTGTGATCTGGGACACAGATGGAAGAATCAATTGGGACAGACTTGGAAGTGGAGGATGGGAAATATCTAACCAGGAGCTGAATGCAGGCCATCCAACATCGCCCTCCAAAATCTAATGACTATAAGAAGCAGGTCACAATACTTCTCCAGCATATAGGGTTAGATAGATACAATCAATCAGGCCAGTAAAGGTAGAGCCATCAACAGTTAATTAATAGCAAAGAAGTAGGAGATAGTTTCATTTTTTTCCTGGTTTCAGACACTGAAAAACAAATAATTTTCTATCTACCAACAGAGGCCAAAGGTAGAAATACTGATTATATAAAAAATATAAAAGAGAAATAAATTTCTGTTCATTTTAGGATAATGCAACAGTGACTGAACTTTCCCATCAGTCAGTTGGCTTGAGAGATTCTGGACACGCGCCAGTGAGTGCTAAATAAACACTACGCTACTGAGGTGTTTGCCTGTGTAACACAAGTTTAAACTTCTTTTGCACAGTTAACAGAGAGATCTGTATAAGGTATTTCTAATAAACGAGAGCAGTGGTTATCCAACTTTGCAGTGAGAGGACCCTCATATATCTTGGCATTCCCAGGCACCCCTGAAAATATTAAAACACTTCTGGGGATCCCAGCCATTAGTAACATCATCATGCATTTATATAGCACCTTTAATGTAGTAAAACGTCCCAAACACCGACTCAGATAAAGGAGATATTAGGACATGTAAGAGGTAGGTTTTAAGGAGCGTCTTAAAGTTGGAGAAAGGGGTAGCGAGGTGAAGGAGAAGTTTAGGGAGGGATTTCCAGAGCTTAGGGCCTGAAGGCACGGCCACCAATCGCGGAGCAATGAAAATCAGGGATGCACAACAGGCAAGAATTGGAGGAATGCAGAGATCTTGGAGGGTGAACTTCCAAAAGCCAGTGTCAGTTACCCAGCAGAAAATAGTTTATCATTGCAGAGGATTTTTTATTATTAGTCCATGTGGAATATATACACAGCAACAGTAAATAACGTGCTAGTAAGTGAGCAAATACAGAACTCTGACAAAAAATGCAGGCTCCTGGGGTCCCCTCATTCCCCAACACCTCTCAGTCCAACAACCCATTTTTGAACATTTAAAAATTAGGGGATATACCAGTCTACAAACTGGTTAATGTACTACACTATTACATGCTAGTCACTGAAGCTCAGTTGGTCTCAAATATACCTGCCAAGTCCTTTAAATATTTAATAAATCTGCATAAGCAAATTAGATCTAAATAGCAATATTTATTTATTTCTCTAATGATTATACTCAAAGTTTTGTAAAGATAGGGCTTGAGTTGTGGCAAAAGTCTTTTTTTTTTAAAAAGACATAATCTGCAAATGTAAAAAATATTACATAAGAAATAGGAGCAGGAGTAGGCCAATCGGCCCCTCGAGCCTGCTCCGCCATTCAATAAGATCATGGCTGATCTGATCCTAACCTCAAATTTAAATTCATGTCCAATTTCCTGCCCGCTCCCCGTAACCCCTAATTCCCTTTACTTCTAGGAAACTGTCTATTTCTGTTTTAAATTTATTTAATGATGTAGCTTCCACAGCTTCCTGGGGCAGCAAATTCCACAGACCTACTATCCTCTAAGTGAAGAAGTTTCTCCTCATCTCAGTTTTGAAAGAGCAGCCCCTTATTCTAAGATTATGCCCCCTAGTTCTAGTTTCACCCATCCTTTACATTACAAATGTCAAAATACTGACCACTATTGTTAAAAGTTATATCGCCCTGAAACCCACTTTAGATACTGAAACAGAATTAAAACCTCAACTAAATCAGGAATTCAGCTTGCAGCCATAATACAAATTCACTTTCACTTGTGCTTTGCTAACCTTTGATTTGAAGAGCTTATAGGTTCACACACACTGATACGCAGGCAGTAACTGGGGTCACGTATGCTGGAGGTGGGCCTCGTTTCTATTCCAAGACCTTTTTGGGGGCTGGTCAGCCCCACTTTTCGCACTCAGGCGCTCTTCCCTCTTCCAGCCTTGGCGGCCCAGCTGGGTGAGCCTGTCGAGCAAAGCTGCAGACTTCTGCAGAACTCAAAACACAAGTGTTGCTCTGTGAGTAAGCCAGTACCAGCTGTGCATCCCAACCACCAACCCCTCCCCATCCCGTCCCCGAGGGCAGACGTTAATGAGACACGCTCCTGTCAGTTCTTCCACAAGTGGGAACAGACCCCCATCAGCAACCAGTTAAGACTTGACTAAAACCCATTAGTCATTACTTACATTTTGAGCAGGTTGGCTTGTCTTTCTCCACAAAGGTTCAACGTAGAGCTATGGAGGAGTTCCTAACCACTTCAAACAAATTTTCGTACCAGTAACGGCCAGCGACGACATAAAATGGAACAAAAAACCTATACTTTTCTCACCACTTCAACACTTGAGACATTTAGGGGTAGAAATTGGTACTTGTACCCCATTTTTTGAGCCTAAAACAGGCACAAAGCTTACCAATTTAGCAGTGGGATTACTTGTGCCCAATCTGCGCAGGCATTGGTCCCATTGCTAAATTCCCAGATGGATCCCTAAAACAGGTATACGGCCCCATAAATGTATAAATAAGAGGCCCAACGTCCGTTTAAGGGTCCCTCGCAACATTACCCCCTTATTGACTAGACTCAAGCATGAAGAATACCCTCTTGGACAAGGTAGCAATATAATATTGGAAAATGTGAGGTTATGCACTTTGGCAGGAAAAATCAGAGAGCAAGTTATTTTCTTAATGGCGAGAGACTGGAAAGTACTGCAGTACAAAGGGATCTGGGGGTCCTAGTGCAAGAAAATCAAAAAGTTGGTATGCAGGTGCAGCAGGTGATCAAGAAAGCCAACGGAATGTTGGCTTTTATTGCTAGGGGGATAGAATATAAAAACAGGGAGGTATTGCTGCAGTTATATAAGGTATTGGTGAGACCGCACCTGGAATACTGCATACAGTTTTGGTCTCCATACTTAAGAAAAGACATACTTGCTCTCGAGGCAGTACAAAGAAGGTTCACTCGGTTAATCCCGGGGATGAGGGGGCGGACATATGAGGAGAGGTTGAGTAGATTGGGACTCTACTCAATTGAGTTCAGAAGAATGAGAGGCGATCTTATTGAAACATATAAGATTGTGAAGGGTCTTGATCGGGTGGATGCAGTAAGGATGTTCCCAAAGATGGGTGAAACTAGAACTAGGGGGCATAATCTTAGAATAAGGGGCTGCTCTTTCAAAACTGAGATGAGGAGAAACTTCTTCACTCAGAGGGTGGTAGGTCTGTGGAATTTGCTGCCCCAGGAAGCTGTGGAAGCTACATCATTAGATAAATTTAAAACAGAAATAGACAGTTTCCTAGAAGTAAAGGGAATTAGGGGTTATGGGGAGCGGGCAGGAAATTGGACATGAAGCTGAGTTCGGATCGGTCAATGCCCTGTGGGTGGCGGAGAGGGCCCAGGGGCTATGTGGCCGGGTCCTGCTCCGACTTCTTGTGTTCTTTAGATTTGTGGTTGGGATCAGATCAGCCATGATCTTATTGAATGGCGGAGCAGGCTCGAGGGGCCGATTGGCCTACTCCTGCTCCAATTTCTTATGTTCTTATGTTCTTATGTAGCAGAGGGCAACCAGCACCCATGGAACCATGGCCCAGCACAAATCAGTTCCCATTGGTTACGCTATTGTGCTCCATAAAAGACAAAGCAAAATGGATTTTAGAAAGCACAGGTATAGTTCTGCCACAATATAAAGACAGACACATAAATATGAATAGTGGGAATGCAAGCGCCAGAGAGAAATAAGGATCAATACTTGCTTCGTGAATCTAAACTGACTTTCAAATCCAAGGTCCTGCTATTAACAGTGCGCTTGAGTGCAGATCCATCCAGTTCTTGCTCTCCCCGTGCTCCCTGTGTTGCAAATATCCCCCCCCCTCTCAGAGTTGCCCATCATGCTGAAGCCATGTGATTCCCTACAGTCACTTCCAACTGCTGTTACACAATTCCCAGTGGCCAGTTTAAACCATCGCTGCCAGACGCCGAACAGCAGATTGCGTGCCAGTGCTCTCAGTCAGACGATAGCGCACAGCGTGTTGCAGGGGAGCGGTAAAAATTACAACAAAACAAAAGTAGAAATTGAATTCGGGGGTGCATAAAAAGGGGGCTCAAAATGATATTAGAGTGAGTGGCAATTCATGATTAGTATTAACTCAGGATTTCCTTGGTTTTTAAACAGAATTAGAATTGAACTAATACAGCCCTGAAGTCATTTTTTAAAAAAAACCTGCCAGCTAAGCTCCCACACACAATTCCTTCTGTGGCAAAGTACAGCACATGTGTGTGGGATTATGTTCGGCAGTTATCTGCTGCAATCGCTGTGATCTTTGAATCTTACAATCAGCAATCGGAAAACAAGCTGAGAATGCCTCAAGAGAAGAGAGTCGTTTTGAAACCGATAAGAAATTTTGTAAAACGCAATCTTTTTCCATGTTTTGAACGCGGAGAAAGTTCCTTTCCCCCCCCCCCACCACCAAAAAAAATGTTGATGGCACGCTTTGATGTTTCAAATCACAAGCATTTCGCAGAACGTGAAATCATGTTACGACACTACGGGGACATTTTCTGATCGTATGCTCCATTCCCGGAGTTGCCTCACCGCCAGGATCACCTATCCAGAAATCGTGCCGTGTGCAGCTTGTAGTGCGTGCGACTTCCCAGATGGGGGTGTGCGCGCCGGGAGACTGCAATTGGAAAATCTACCCTCATACCGAAACATCGCTTTTGCATCTCTACTCGGTGCTCCTCCTCGAGGTGCCTGCAGAACTACTTGGCGCATTTGTTGCGTGGCTCGGCTTAGATCTACATTTATAATATCGAAGTCCAAACTACAAAACGAGGTTCGAATGAGGCTAAATGTTTTTTTTCCATGTCAAGAAAGTTGACTGTTGCTTTTTTTTTGTTGTATTTCCAAAAATAATTCAGCTTTTTTTTCTGGAACCCGTTCCAAAGACAACAAAACAGACGGCATTAGGGCCAGCAATTTAATTCTTAAAAACCCTTTCCTCTGCAGCCACTTTTATTACTTATTCCCATCCGTTCTTTGTTAAGGAAGGTCTATTGTCTGGCCATTTGTCATTTTAATACTGCATTATTGCTGGGATATAAGTAGCCATTTCCTTTTAGTATTGGCTCTTAATCCTCATTAGATCAATTGCAGCTTCCTGAAAACCTGGCCCAAATCCAACATACACTTTGTAATAGGACATATTTGAAGGATTTTTTTTCCCATGGGGTATTGAACCCTTACTGTGCAAAGGAAACACCTCCAAATGCAATTTTTTTTTCCAAACAGATGTGTCTTCCAAGCTGCATTACGAAACAATTAAACATTTCAGATTTGATCGATTTTAAATACATCTTGTGTTCATCGAGGGGAGGGGTGGATATAGAACACTTTCCACCTCCGGCATCCAGTGTCAGCATCAAGCGCTCCCAGGTCGGGTATGGCCGGGTCAGATGCAGAGTAAAGTTCCGTCTACAATGTGCCTCAGCCACAACCTCTGAAGAATCCCCCCCCCCCACTGCACCAGTGTCACGTCGAGTGCAACTGCCAATTTACTGCCAGTTACTACCAACGTTGGAGCAATTTCAGGCTGTGGCCCCCTGCCCACTAAGCTGAATTGAGACTGCCCCAAATTAATTTCACGTTAAACCCTTAACAGCCAGTAGACAGGAGGCTTTCAATTCATCAGTCTGGGATGGATTTGAAGCCAGCCCCAGTGATGAAAGGAGATTTGATCTTTTAATCCACAACTTGCATTTCTCTTTCACACCAAACAATACTCTTTCACACCAAACAATACTATGCCATTAAGCAGCAACGCCAGTACTGCAGCAGGAAGATCCCACCTTTACTACGAACTGCCACCTCTTCCCTTTATCCATTCACTGTGTAATGCTAGTCAGTGTTTGTGGTCATTATACCTGTCCTGAGGAGAAGAGACGTTAAAAGCATCTGCACCATTAGGTGATATTGATGTTCTACCATTTCTCCCTCCCCCTCAATCATGCACTCTCCCCAGCACCTCAAGGACACATTGCTACTTCCCCAGCAATCAACAGTTATCTAACTGGGAAACTGTATCAAATTGCCCTTTTTTGGATCATCAAATAAATTATGATGATACCTAACCAAAGTGTAAACCATTGGGAATATTGGGACAGTTCATTGGTTGGAATACTATAAACTATGTTTCTCCAACACTCCTTTCCCTAAGGACTTGACTCCTTCCTGGGGTACAGTTCCACAGCTGCCCTTTGATACCTCACCCAAGGGGCCATTGTTCAGGAGAGCCTTGAGTGTTGGCAGGCTATTCAACTGTGGGGAGCTTTGTGGTTGAACCTAACCTTGTCCTGATAGCAATGTTCACACATTCCAGGAAGGGGTGTTATATAGCGATCAGGAGTAGGAGCCCTGGTCCATTTTTCCCCCTCCCAACCCAAGGGCACTTAAGCCCAATATAATGCCTCTTCTGCCACCCCCTACCAAGATTAGATAAATCAGCAGAGAACAGGCATCAAATGTGGGACCTTCCTGGTCTGTGCAGCTCAGCTATTCAATGGATACATTTACTGAGCCATCAGAGGTAGACACTACTGTGAACTGTTGAATTCTGGTTCACAGATAAGACTTGGCTGAATGGCGTTATCTTAGTAATCATTGAATCATAGAATGATGTAGCACAGAAGGAGGCCATTCAGTTATTTGTGCCTGTGCTGGCTCTTTGAAAGAGCTATCCAATTGGTCTCACTCCCTTGCCCTTTCCCCATAGCCCTGCAAATTTTTCCACTTCAAGTATTTATCCAATTCCCTTTTGAAAGTTATTATTGAATCTGCTTCCACCACCTTTCAGGCAGTGCATTCCAGATCATAACAGCTCACTGTGTAAAAAAAATTCTCCTCATCTCCCCTCTGGTTCTTTCATTTATTTCTATTGTATATTTGTCCCATTATTGGAATGAAGATACATCTATATTCAGTCATGCTCCATGTGAGGCACATGCTTTTATATACAACTTGCATTTAAATAGGACCTTCAACATAGAAAAACGCCCACGGTGCTTCACATAGGCATGGGGATAACAGACTCCGAGCCAAACACTTGGTCAAAGAAGTGAGTTTTAAGGAGGGGAGGTGAAGACACGTTTGGGAAGGGAATTCCAGACAGTGGGGTCTCGGCAGCTGAAGACATGGCTGCCAATGGTGGGCAAAGGAAGGGGGGATGCACAAGAGGCTGGGGTCAGAGGTACAAACAGTTCGGGTTGAGGGGTTGGCAGTTGTAGGGCCGGAACATGTTACGGAGGAGGGGGCGGAATGGGTTGCAAGACGTGGAGGAATTTTAAAGACAATGACAAGAATTATTAAATTTGAGGCTTTGGTGAACGGGGAGCTAAATGTAGAGGACAAGGGTGACAGGCAAGTGGGCCATGGGTAGGATCTGAGCAGCAGAGTTTTGGATAAGCTCGAGTTTATACAGAGTGGAAGTCGGGAAGCCAGCAAGAAGAGCATTGGACTAAATCGAATCTGAGGGTGATAAAAAGTATATACAACGGTTACAGTGGCTGACGGGCTGAGGTAGGGGCGAAGTGGCCGGTGCTATGGGGCTGGAAGATGGCGATCTTTTCCAACTATGTGCCCTTGGCAGGGAGCCTTGTCCACCAGGAGCATGTAGCAGAAATTCAGCCGTTCACTGCGTGCCATTTGGGATAGTCTGAAAATCACGCACAGTGAACGCTTCAATTTCCTGTAACACGCTCCTGGCTGACCAAGTTCACACCAAGGCCGTAAAGTTTGAAAATTACTCCAGAAAGCACCTGTGCTTCCCTTAAAGAACCCTTAGAGGGATATGCTGATAGGGTGAGATGAAGTAGAGTGGGAGGAGGCTCGTGTGGAGCATAAACACTGGCATAGGCCAGTTGGGCCGCATGGCCTGTTTCTGTGCTGTAAATTCTACATCGTTCTTTGTAATGCAACCGGCAACCTGTCGCATCAGAATGATTGCATGGAACAATATTTTAAAACCATTAGTAAAGTGAGCAATAAGAACAGATAGTTTGAGGTGGCAGGTTAGCACCGTTTGCTTGTGCTTCAGTAAACTCTGCCAAAAAGAGTCAGTAGAATGTGGGTCTCTGCCCACAATTCCAAACACTATGGGGTTTGATCTCCTCCCGTAACATGTCAGTTAAAATGTTCACTCAAAACTCTATTATGCACTAATCTAACACAGTCCAAATGGGTTAATATGTTAAAATAGTGCCTGCAGAACTACTTAGCACATTAATTCTTTAACTCAGCTTAAATCTACATTTATAAAGTCCAAACTACGAGTGAGGAATCACTTCTCATTTCTTTTTCCCTATGAGAAGAAAGTTGACTGTTGCTTTTTTTTAAAATTGTTCCAAAAATAATTCTGCTCTTTTTCACATAAGTTTCCTTTACACACTAATCTAACACAGTCCAAATAGGTTAATGTGCTAAAATAGTGCACCAATAAAAAGTATTACCCGGTGAACGACCAGAGGATATCAAACCCCCTTGTGAGCTCGTCATCTTGACTGTGCCATCTGCAAGAAGCGCCAAGTGACGACAAGGCCACTTCTCCACAGGGAGGGGGTGGGGGGGGGGGGGGGGGGAGGAGGGGGAGGAGGAGGAGGAGGAAACAACTATGAGGAACCGACAAGTCACCACAGGCCACTGCTGCAAACTCCCAGCAGCGAGACACATTACAACAGCGGCAGACGCCTATGAACATAGCCAAGCGGCTCATTTTAGCCACGGGAATCCCAACAAAAAAAAGGGAGATTTTTTTTCAAAAGTCCTGTTAGGCGTTATGCTAAATCAGGTCTGCACAAATTTACTCTCAAATTTTCTATTTGAAAATCTGCTGAATTTTTACAATTAAAATAAGGTTTGGAGAATTTTGTTTTTTTTTTTAAATACACATGGTCGTGGAATACCCGACCAGAAACAGTGGTGCGAACAAAATCACTGGTAGCTTTTAAAAGGGAAGTGGGTAAATATGTGAAAGAGAATAAAATTGAAAAGATTACGTGTGGGGGAGGAGGGGGGATGGGACGATGGGACCGGGGAATTAAAAACTCCACTCCCACCGCTCCTGGAGCACACTGGGAACCACGCAGTCGCAAAATGGGGCACTGCCAGTTGAAGTTAATGGATGGAAAAAATCGCAGGCTGGCAGTGCGCAAATTTTGAGATACGTGCACCCGGGCACACAGCAGGAACAGCGCAGTGAAGTTTTCACCACTTTCAGAGGGCCAGCACAAAACTCTAGGCTTCCAATGATAACTGAAAAGTCTCACAGTGACAACTGGAGCACGTAAATTTTTCTATCCGTTTCCTTCTGGGTTTTTATGGCCCAACAAATTATATCCGCTCAACAAATTGGATCTTTATTATAGTGCAGCACTGCTGTTTATAGAATGATGATTATAATCACTCTGACTATTGTCAAAGCACTTGTCACCACTGTTACAAAATTAGCAATGTAACGGATAGAAAAATGTCAGTCTCACTGCCCTGATACAGTAGAAAAGAAACTGAACACCATGGTTTCCTAATTATACAGACAACAACGTATCGTAGAGTACACCGTACATAGTCTTTGTACAATAGCCTCAAGGATCTATCTTCCAATAAAAATTAACGCTTAGTAAACTGTTACCTTCTTTTCATTGTGCTAGCCTGAATCTCCTCTTCCTGTTTTACCTCAGGAGGGCGGTCACCATTTGCTTTCTCGCTCTCTTCACTATCTTCACTATTTGTAAAAGCCGAGGACAGTTCTTTCTTAGGTACTCTTGTTGGCGGCAAAGGAATTGTTCTCTTTTCAGCCAAGCGTCCCCGATTCTATCACACACACAAAAAAAAAAGATCAAGATCGGAGTTATTCTTAGGAACTTTGCCTGAGCACAAGAATTACTAAAATCAACCACCTGGTCTTTCCAGTCAGGTTTCAAGTGGGCCCTGCCCACCCTGGTCGTGAAATCCCACCCCACCCCCCACCCCCCCAAAGAAAACGCATCCATCTGGATGGATACAACAAAAAAGGTCAACGCAAGTTAGAGCCCATATAGATGGATTATCTTTAGATCCCTCAACATACTTCATTTCTACGCACAATTGAACTTGCTCCACCAAAATGAAATTAATTTTAATTTAACGTTGGAACTCTAAAAAGGTACACAAATGAAACCAGAACTGAGAGACAATCGTACTGTATGTTCCTATCTTAAACAGCTTGCACATTCTTAAGTGCTTTCTCTAACTCTTTTTCTCTAATTGTACATCAACAGCTTGATGCGATTAATTAAAAGGTAAGGCCATTCATTGATATTACTGCTACTACCAAAAGGACATTAAAAAATGTATCCTGTGCTAATTGTAATACATTGCATTAGAATCTGTTGCACAAGCATTTCTCATCTTCTAACTGTTTGGTGGTTAAGTAAGAAGAGCCCTAATAGACATTAACACCCATATCATCATTTTATTCCAACGCTGTGCTTATTATTATCCCTTGGGGGCTACTATAGACCCACAAAGACCAACTGGAGGCCAACAATAACTTTGAATGACCTATGAGTGGTTATACTAGTATAGCATCACCATTTCAGGAAAGTCCTGTTTTGAGGGTCAGTCATGCTGCCCCCAAAGTGTGGAGATGCCGGTGATGGACTGGGGTTGACAAATGTAAGGAATCTTACAACACCAGGTTATAGTTCAACTGTTTTATTTGAAAATCACAAGCTTTCGGAGGCTTTCTCCTTCACCTGACGAAGGAGAAAGCCTCCGAAAGCTTGTGATTTTCAAATAAAACAGTTGGACTATAACCTGGTGTTGTAAGATTCCTTACATTTGACAGCCCCCAAAATGGACAATGTATTGAAATTATCTGATATCCACAAATTAAACACATAGGATTTGACCCTACTACTTGCAAACTAAATCTTTATAGCTATTCATCCTTGTAGTTTTTCGCTAATCTCTTAAAAAAAATGTTCTAGATGTTAACATGGAACAGAGACTTTGTTGTCTGAGTAAGTTGTCAATCAAATTATACATAGAACAGAGTTATCAGCAGAAAACTTTTCTTATTATTCTGTGCATTCTGTTATTTCCTCTTAAAAAAATCACTTCTGCCAGACACCCCTCAGTCCACGCCTTCCTTCCTCGACTGCTGGATGGAACTTCCCTTTAATTCTACATTGAACTTTCAATTCAGGCATGTGGCCTCAAGCTCCCGATAAAAAGAGAGCTCAGGCATTTCTAACCTATTTAAGTTGGCCTTTTATGCCCACTTAATATTTTTCACCATCAACAAGGATGTCTCAGCTGGTACCCGACATAGAATCCCTTATCAATGACAATCCTTATCTACCTGACAATTCGGCCCTAGCATCTGCCAAATTACACCACCTTACACCTTCATTATTTGGAAATAAAGGATTGTAAGATCTCAGCTCAGAGTCCTTTTTCACCATGAACGACACTAAAAAAATCAATAGAGCCCCTGTTAATGATGACACAAATCAGTTTAAATTGATAGTCTGAATGGTTAGATTGTTTAGCTACATGCTGCATGAATACTGCAATGTAAAGAGACACTGTTACCTGGAAGTTGTCTGGCACTCTGCATAGGCCAGTGATGTTGCTGGGCTCGTTATCGAGCACAATTAAAGGTGCACAACTCAAACCCACATTATTTCTTTCAGAACAGATCAAATGAAATAGTGTCCTTCTTCAGAGTTCTAAACTTTCCCTTCCTGTTAAATGGCTACTTTCAATGTTACATTTAAAAATTACTTCCACATTTGCTGTTTTTCGTATGTCTGCCTGCTAAACATGTTAGAGTTGGTGTATTACAACAACAACTTCTTGCATTTATATAGCGCCTTTAACGTAGTAAAACGCCCCAAGGCGCTTCACAGGAGCGTTATCAAACAGAACTTGATACCGAGCCACATAAGGAGATATTAAGGCAGGTGACCTTGGTCAAATAGGTGGGTTTTAAGGAGCATGTGAGAGGTAGCGAGGTGGAGAGATATAGGGAGGGAATTCCAGAGCTTAGGGCCCAGGCAGCTGAAGGCACGGCCGCCAATGGTGGAGCAATTAAAATCGGGGATGTGCAAGTGGTCAGAATTGGAGGAGTGCAGAGATCTCGGAGGGTTGTAGGGTTGGAGGAGGTTACAGAGATAGGGAGGGGCAAGGCCATGGAAGGATTTGAAAACAAGGATGAGAATTTTTAAAAATCGAAGCCTTGCCTTACCAGAAGCCAATGTGGGTCAGCGAGCACAGGGGTGATGGGTGAACGGGACTTGGTGCGAGTTAAGATACGAGCAGCAGAGTTTTGGATGCGCTCAAGTTTATGAAGGAGGGGTAATTGTGCTGGAGTTCTAGGTGCGACACACCGCATACAAACACAGCCCAAAAACTTGCCTACAAAATCGTACAAACTACGAAGCTGCTACTTGTAATGGTGACCTAGTAGATATTTCTCAGTCTTGAAGCAGAATGCAGTGGGTTTTCTCCTGGTGGTGTCGGACTGACCTTCCCCTTCAGACTTCTGGCTCTACAACAAAGAAACCTCTTCTGATGTTTGAGCAAAGAAAAAAAATTCCCAACAAGAACAGCAGCAATAAGGAAACAGATCAAAGGGCCAAAAAACCTCATCCAAACAAAGCATGTTTGTGTGTACCAGGATATAACCACAACTGTGGGAGAAGGTAGACTGGCAAAAAGATGTAATAAGAGGCATGAATGTTATTATAGGGAGCTACCCATTCAGCTTGTTCTAATATTAAACAGGCTTTTCTAATCCAAAAGTGAACAGGCTTTTCTAATCCAAAAGTGAACAGGCCTTTCCTCAGTGTCATCATCATTACTAACTGAATTTCTGCTGTTCTTCCGATTTGCTCTCACTCATGCCACAAACTATTTCCCAGCTGAGATCTCAGGTAGGCAAACACCACCCCCCCTCAGCCCCCCCCAGTGCTACTCCACGTATAATTACAAAGATGGCCGTAGACAACTTGTCTGCTGATTTCCCCGCCTTTTGGAAAAGCGCCTCACTCCCACTCTGTGCCTGCCCTTTTGGCACAGCTGTGATTATGGAATCCTGGGTGGAGAACACTCTCTAAAAGTACAACGTGTTGGTACATCAATGAAATACGTCAACAACCGTACAGCCATAAACGTTACTTGTTGCAACTAACTATGACATCTTTCAAACTGTCTGAAGTGAATTTTCACTTTTACCAGCGGGCAAAAAACGGGCGGAGGCGAATTGGCTTCAATGGAAATGTTAATCTGGCGGGTGTAAAACGGGGTCCGATCCGCTCCACACGAGCCTCCTCCCTCCCTACGTCATCTAACCCTATCAGCATATCCTTCAATTCCTTTCTCCCTCATGTGCTTATCTAGCTTCCCCTTAAATGCATCAATGCTATTTGCCTCAACTGCTCCTTGTGGTAGCGAGTTCCACATTCTAACCACTCTTTGGGTAAAGAAGTTTCTCCTGAATTCCCTATTGAATTTATCAGTGACTCTTATATTTATGGCCCCTGGTTTTGGTCTCCCTAGTTTTTTATGCAGAAGGTTGTTAAGTCATGCAATGCCCCTACCAGAAACTGTGGTGGAAGCAGAATCTAGAAGAGCCTTGAAAAGGGAAGTGCATAAATATCAAACAGTATTTTTTTTTAAAATGGTATAGGGAAAGGGCAAGGGCATGGGACTGAATGGACAGTTCTTTCAGAGATTTGGCAACAGATGCAATGGGCTGAATGCCCTCCTTCTGTGCTGTAAAATGCAATGGGGATAATTTTAACCTAACTCACCCGGCAGAAAACTGACCAGATCGGGTCAGCCTGCTTTACACTCAGCCGATTTTATTTTCTATTGAAATCAATGCAGAGTAAAATCGGGCAGGGTGTAAAATGGCCAACTCAATCCTATCGGTTTCCCGCCAGGCGGGTTAGGTTAAAATTACCCCCGATGGTTCTATGCCTGGAAGCTACTATTGTCCAATATAACTGGTTAAATGCTTAGCACATTCATTTGACATTATCTGCTATTTCAGTGAAGGCACTAATTAATTTAAAATGAGTTAACATTTGTATTCAAACAACAGAGAAGTCTCAGACATGCACGGTTCGTGTTTGCCTGCTAATACTGCCAACAGTAATTTATAGGCAAAGGACACTATACATGTCTTCACATTTGTATTGAAACACTAACCATGATTTACTCAAATGCCATCAGAAATTAGGAAACAGATTTCATGATTGCTCACTAATTGACGTAGGTGAGTTACTAATTTGTCGTCCCGATGCTGAGCTTCGCCCACCGGGAGCACAGATGAGAAATCTGGGTGGGCAATGCCCGCGAATTTCCGCCCATTCATAGTACGTACCCAAATTCCTGATACGAAAGTCCCAGCGGGCAAAGCTCCATGCCAGGAGCACAGATTGATGAAATTACCCTTTTGGTCAACGATGTTTAGCAGGCAACAAACAAAGACTGTTGCAGCCACAATACAATGCATAGGCTGTGCAAAACATTCCCTCCAAGGCTACAATTAAACAAATATTGACTGCGCACTAGGTGCACATATTGCAAAACTGTACAGCCCACGATTCTCCATCCATTGTTATGGACAGAAAACAAAATCACAGGTTGGGAGTGCACAATGTTACGATATGCGCTCCCTCACGCACCAAGGAGCTGCACCTCAGATTTTTACCCCTACATGATTAGAATTTAATTGCATTTTCTGCGTACGTTATTCCTGTTAACTGAATAGCAAATTCTTGTGAATTTTCTGTTTAAAGGTATCTATTTAATAGGAATTTACACCAAATACTGTACTAAAAGTAAATTCCTGTTAAATAAATATATTTTTACAACAGGAAATATTTCACCATGAATTCCTAACAAGTGTTGTGACAAGCGAATTGCTTTGCCCATGTAACTAACTGCATGGTACAGCCAATGCTCAGACAACTGCTACCGGTCGGTGCAAGGTCCCTCTAGTAAGCCAGGCTGAAGCTTGTAAATCTAAGCTCACTTTTTGCATTACCCAGGTTCCCTCGTCTGTCCCTCCCCCTTCAAGGCCTCGAGTCTACGTGTGACCTTTATCAGATAGAAGGGTCAGACAATCCAGGACCACAGACGTCTCCGAAAGCACCTTTGATGTCACTTAAAACGACCACCCAGCAAGCGATATGCTGGTATCAAAGCAAGACAGAAAATAGCAGAGTAAAGGTTAGGGCAGACAGCATTCTCCGTGCACCTCTCTGAGCAGAGGCAGAGCTTAAACAGCTCTTAAGCAAATAGTTTATCTTGGCAAATTTGTGGGAGTGGGAGGGATTGGCAACAGCTATACTATTACTTCAAATAAACCCCAGAATTGTACATGTGAAGCATTAGGAACGTTTGGTCATGGGGGAAAAAAAGGTGTCATTTCTATGAAAATAATTCCAACTAATAGGCTTGTGCTTTTCAACCTCAACCTGACAGTCAGTTCTCACTATAACATGTCCGTTGACGTTAGCTGACAGGTAAATTAGACAACCACACATTGAGTACATTACTTACCTGTTACTCATCCTGAAGCACTATTCATTTAGAGTTCCTTTGATGGCTGAATGAACTGCGCTTTTGAGCGCAGGAAGTGGCCACATCATGCAAGAATGATCATGCAAAGTACTGCATTTACAAAACAGGTCCAACGGTTATAGGAACACGACCCAGTTCTTCACCAGCAATACAACGCTTGCCAGTTGAATATATATCTAGTGGGTATTAGATTGCCTGATAGAATGGTAGCCAACTGCTGGAGCACATGTGCCTCAAATCTCATGGCAAACTTCCTTACATCCAAAAACTCAACAGCTCACAAAAGGAGCTTCAACTGCAAAAACAAAACACAACAACATATTATTCGGGAAATGCATATCCTTCCATCTTACCTCAAAAGACATCTCAGCTACAGTTTTTATTGTGACTGAAATTAAACCTTACAATCTTTCATTCACTGTTTTATTTCCATAATATTAAGCCAATTCTATCCAAAAAATTGAACGGACATATATTATGACAGGAAAATTGAAGGAAATCAATAGTTATATCAGCCTTTCATGTTGAATACAGTAGAACCTCCATTATCTGCCATAATGGAGTGGATAACTAAAATTGGCAAATGATCAAGAGACCTGACGGACCTGACTCATGGCTCCAGCCGACCCAAAGTTGCTTGCAGTCCAGTGTAGACAAATGATCCGATCTGACTTACTGATAGTCACAAACATGGGTAATAGGCTGGGCAATCAGAGCTCCACTTGGTATGCCTAAATTTTTAGCCAGATTATTCAAACCAACTTTGAATGACAACTCTATAACTATTAAAATACTCATGATGCTACTGGTGAAGAATGCAAAGAACTTTTGGTTTATTATGATCCTTCCATCACCAGTTCTTGGCACTGGTGCAACATATCATCACCAAGTACCTACTACACCAAGGAATTGGAACATGTTAAAGGCAGGTAGGTCTTTCATTCTGAATCTATGAGGCTGAATCCCCTGTGGCCCGTTCCATAGCCAAGAGACTGATGATGACAATCGTCTATGACTATGCTATCGGGGTTGCGAGTTTAATGCAGCGTCAGCGTAGCCCAAAGAGGGGCATGGGTCTGCAGCACGAAAATTGCCTCTAAATCAGCAGATTTCAATCCAAGAGGACTAGATTCAACGTGACGAGAGACTAGAAATGTTGTTTCATGCGAGATGGCACCGAGAGTTTAGATTTCACTAGTGAGCCTTGCGCACAGCATAGTTCTGCTTCCAAAGACAGTCATTAAATCAATCAATTAAAAATAGCAATGTCTTAAACACAATCACTGCCATATCTGAAATAAAATGATACCAGTAAGCAACCAAACTATCTTATCACTATGCTATGCCATGTAGAGTCTTTTACTGAAGTAAAACATTGAAGTCATCCAATGGCGATAAACTTTTCAATTGAGTTATGGCCAGTCTCAGAAATACAGATTTTACCATATTTCACTACTACTCTTGGCTTGTTTTGTTTACCACATTTAAAGTTTAGATATAATTTAACTGAACTGTGTTTTTAATTGAGAAAATGGTGTCTGCACACCATTACATCATTTGAACTGTCTTTCCTCCCTCCAGAGGCAATTCAATGGCATCTAAGTCCCTTCATTTTGTAAAGTGTTAAAGTCACAGGTTTTCTCAGTCCTACATACAGCTGAAGAATATTTTAACTTCATGACAAGTTACAAATACAAAAAACATATGGTGCGTGTTGTATGTTAGCATTACCTGCCATGCAGAAATAAGTCCTGCAGCGCAGAAATAAGTCCTGCAGCGCAGAAATCAATTTATACTCGAGCCACAGAATTAAAACTTCATTCTATCTCAACCACATTGTTGAATCAAGTTTCACTTGAAGCCGAGAAGGTCCCTTCCATTACAGTTTCTAGGGCATTTGACAGCAGAGAATTGTGTATTGGAAAAAAAATAGTGCCAGTACTGGGGGAAAAAAAATAGTGCCAGTACTGGGGGAAAAAAGGAGTGCCAGTACTAGAAAAGCAATGCTGATGGTGGAAGTAGTGCCAGCTGAATGATTATAATACAGACATCACTAGTTTAGAGAGAGTGAAAGTAAAATATCTCCACACTCCAATTCCCAGACCAGACATGTTTTCTAATTTGCAATACTGTGCTCTCTTATCCTTTTACACGAGTTAGTTATTGTTACATAATCGTCAAATATTTGGGAAATCTGTTCCCTTGAAGAGAAACTCCGTTTACGGGTAAGGAGTTCTAACTTAAAGCAAGAGTTAAAGAATTTCTTGAAAACTGTGCAGTGTATCTAATAATTCTGTAAGTACTTTCTTCCATTGTGGAATGACAAACTTCTCCCAACCATTAGGTTTAAGTAGCACCCTGAAATGTATTAAATGGTATATGATTATCTAATCACAGCATTATTTCCAGGTAATCAACAGTGAAGTATCACTTGACAAGCTCAAGACAATCAAGTTCCAATCCTTAATCTTTTAGTATGGGTCTTGTCACATGTCCCCACATGGTGCATCCCATTTGATATTCACTATGACACCTGATGCCAGAAAAAAAATTGAAAAACAGGATAAAATTTTCCTCCACAAATGTTGCACTGTGTATTTTTTTAAATATATATGGGAATGATTTTATGGCTGCAACCTTATCTTGAGGTTCAGTTGGCACAAATCCTTTGACTCGCGATCTTACTGTGGAGGAGAATTTCTTGTTGAAATTACTACCTTGGAATAGGCATCGACTACTCTATTTATTCTTCACTTAGTCACTTACAAGTAACAATATGGGCTTTTCTAAATATCCTTCAAGGATGTGTATATTCGAGTTGTTAGACATTTCAAAATCAACTAAATGTTACAACATAGTGACTAAAACCTCACTGCCTATTAATTTGATATTTCACATTAAAACCACGTGATTAGGTAGCTGGATTTAGTTTCCACAGTCAAGTTGACCTAAAAATGTTTGCTTATGTGACCTGATTAAAAACCAGTGGCTCTGCTGATTGCCATGGAACAATAGGATACAGTGGGCTCATGATCTCAGCCTTGCTATCACAGAGAGGTGCAGATGCAGAGGACAGAATGGGTGACTCACCCACCTACAAGGGAGGTGGGTGAGTCAGGCAAGACACTGTCACACACCTTGTAGCAGCTAGCTACAGAGTTGTATTAGAGTTCTGGGAGCAAGTTGTCTGTTTGCCTGCTTAATCAGGGTAACTCAAGGAAATCTAAAAGAGGGGAACAATTGACGATAAAAGTAATCTACCAAAAACAATTAGCCATGAAAAATAAATGGTCATCAAAAAGAATATTGGCACTTTCTGGCTCTCCAATGTAGTGTAAATGTCTACATTTCAACCACAATCTGCCTCATCTGAGAGAATTGTGTAAACAAGGGAAGCAAATTTTCCAATCAGGCTAAACTCTGCAAGGTCATGCTCCCTGCATACTGCTGGCCAGCTACGTTACTGGGGATTTAGTACAAATGCTTTCTGGAGACTGTTTAATTGATCCCAGTGATGCAGAGGCCTCTTCCTATACAAGCAGCCAAGAAAGAACCACTGCCATGAGCTCTGATCAATTAGGAGCCAAAATCGGAGGAATGACAGCACAGAAATTCAGGCCACTAGTCAAACAGGTGCAAGCCTTGCGCACGTGTAAATTAAATGTCAGTCTGGAAAATCAATTCTCCTAGGATGTCTCAAGCTCTCTCCGTATTTTCACAGATTGCACGTTCTAAATCTCCCAAGGCTGACAAAGTACAGAAGTATCTATCGTATTGGGATGTACTGGGGAGGGAGGAAAAAAAACAGGATTGTCTGTGTACTGCCAGTACTGAAAGCTTCAGAACGCCAGTTTTGTTCCACATGAAGGAAACCTTCGATTCTAGACACATATTTGTATTTTTCAAGGATGCAGCACGCACTGCTAGTTCATCCAAATGATACAGCAAATAAGAAGTTATTCAAAAAGGGACAATGATGTGAAACAATCAGCAACTGTTTTCATTTAAATATGCAATTTTCACTTTTCCACAAGAAAAACTTAATAGCTGCATTTATAACAAACGTAGTTGCTTCTTTCTGTGCCCTCCAGACTCTTATTATTGCTCAGGACGTGCAATGTATATTGGGTTCTAAAAAGTACCAAAACAAATTCAGCATTCAAAAATGTAAAATATTAGACAACGTAAAAAGGCTGAGGCATATCAAATTACATGCCTAATACATAATTTGTAATGATCAAATGCTTTCACAAAAGGTAAAATTATATTATATGTCTATACTAAGCACACTTTACTGATTTAAAACAAAATGCATTAAAAGGCATAAATACTACCTTACACACGATCCTGAGGTGGTGCAATAAAATTGAGCTTTATAGAAAATTGCAGGATACAAGTGTCTGCCCTTTAATGTACTTACTTATGGCTATCAACAATACAAGATAATATGAATGAGACACTTTGTAAAGTAAGGAGGAAACTGCTTTAATTTATAGTTGGGATAACACCATCTGTGTTTACATTTCTTTGTTATCAGCGTTTTAAAACTGCACTGTTCCTTTCTAGGGGCACTTACAGAGTTCTATTACTGTTTATAGCAAAATAAATTATGGGATACTTTTGGCATGTCCAATAATTAGTGCAATAGGTATAATTGTCAGTTTAAAAAGAATGCAAATGTGATTTCAAAAACAATCGCAAAATGGGCAGCTTACATAGTTATTACAACAGAAGTGCTCTATAACAAAGGAACTCGCTAGTTAAGACATTTTTAATTAAGTATTCCTGTTGTATGTACCCTTAAAATATACTTTCCTCAGCTAAACGTCTTCAGTTTCATAATCATCTAATTATTGATTGACCGACTTCAAAATTCAACCCGAGATCACTTATACGCTGCAGGTTGCGAGAACAAGTTGACAATCGGAGCATTCCATGGCCAAGATAGCAGCTAGGCCTCGGTCTGGCTCTTAACCTTTGCCTCTTTTCAACTGCCACTAGGGGGTGTGCGAGAGCAATTAGGGGTGATTCTCCTGCCTTCCTGACCCTGAGGCTGAGGCTGAGATCAGAAACTCGCCCGCCATGTGGCACATTTCAACTGCAAACACTCAACTTACCAATCCTTAACATTATACATGGGGCACCAACTCCCACGCCAATTGGCGCATTTGAACATGAAAGATTGAATTATACTACAGTGACGTGAAGCTTCCAACTGTATTCTATATCAGCATGGCATGTTATATTAGTATACATCCTATAAAGTGCCTACTTCCCAAATCCTTGAAAGTTTAGTGGACAAATGCACAACTGGGTATATAAGCCGTACAAGTCAGAAAATTGTAGGTTTGATCCCGAGTTCCAGCTGAGATACCTGTTCTCAGAAGAGGCAGCAGCTGAGGCATGACAATTTTCCTTCATGCTCCTGGCCAAGAAGGGCAAAACAAAAATCAGCCGGGAATCCCACTCCTGATTGCTATCCTACTGAAAAGTGCACGTATTGCTGAGAATTAGGATTGGGCTCGGCAGTGATGTTCTCCACATTCACATACCCTGCTGTCATTCACTGCCTCACGTGAAAAATGCCCAGTCGGGCAAGGTACCAGAAGGCTGCCGGTGCCAAGAGAACTATACCCCAGCAAGAGAGAGGAGGAGAGAGAAGAGACGAGGAAAAAAATCAGCAGTTATCTCATTAAAAATATATAATTTTTTAGCAGACTGAGTTGTGCTTTCAAGTACCTCTGATTTCAGTACCTGGGAGCTCACTTGTGATGGAATATTCCTTTAATTAACATGAAAGTAATCTAGATATAATCCTGGGGATTTTTCTGAAAATTGCCATAAACTGCTGGTGTACTGAAATCCCCAGCAAGCAAAGGGCAAATTTAAGTCTCGCCCATTTTATCGGATCACATCTAGCTGTAAATAACTGAACTGGCTCATTTCAGGTCAGATCAGACCCATCAACGTTTGATGGCAATGTCACTGTTCAGGCATGGCTTGTTCGTTCACTTATTTAAGGTTTCTCGGAATATTTATAATAAAATTTCTTGTATCTGACATGTACATTGAGTCTGTCATCTACACTGTGACCATCGTGCCTGTCTGGCAATTTTCTTCTTTCTCATCTATGTTTTTCTCCTTTCTAATTGGTTATTTTCAACTTTTCCTACTCATCAATCATATTATACAAAACCTTTCTCCTCATTTCAGTTTTCTTCCCAATCACATTCCAGCAAAACATATATCGCCGTTCCTTCATCATCACTGAGTCAAAATCCTGGAACTCGCCTCTCTAACAGCACTGTGGGAGTACCTTCACCTCATGGACTGCAGCGGTTCAAGTGGAAGGCCCACCTTCTCAAGGCAACTAGGGATGGGCAATAAATGCTGGCCTCGCTAACGATGCCCATATCCCCGGAATGATTTCTTTTAAAGCTGTCATGACAGTCCCTCATCGAGTCCACTATTAAACTCCTAAAAATAAACTTGTATCGCAGAACACATGGATATAAAAAGACACAAATAAATTACAAACTTAGCCATAAACTTAGTTCCAACATCTTCCCTCCCTCCCCCACAATCAACATGTCCTACCCCACCAGGCCTCTGAACATCCAGAACTTGGTGTCTTCTCCTCTCCCGCCCATATTCATTAACCCCACCTGCCCAGTTGACTTCTCACATTCAGATACCTGATGTAATGGTCTCAATATAGGTCAAACAAAATGGGTGTGCAGAAGATTCCTTCTCCAACGTAATAGAGTGCAATTCCAAATAGCCACTTCAAGACCAGAATGGTGTGGTTGGTCCTGTGAATGCACAAAGTAAGTTTGGAGCGAGAGGGAGAGAAAGAAATTTTGCTGCCCTTATCCCTTGGGACATTTTACTACATTCAAGGCACTATGTGAGTGCAAGTTGTTATTCTTGTTGTGGGAGAGAAAGGAAGAGCGAGAAGCAGATTTGGACAAAGAGAGAGAGAGAGCGAGCTGGGGCGAGAAAAGAAAGAGGGAGTGAACTAAATGCATGAGAAGACTCTATTGCAGAAGTGGATGGTAGATTGTCCCTGCTGAGGCAAGTGGAGGAAAAGAGAGACAGAACCTGTTGAACAATGCAGAGGGGAAATAAAGGGAAAGAGGGCATGTTGCAGGTGACATTTCTGGCTTTTCAAGCAAAACCTCTAGGTTGCTTGTCCAGTACCAAGCTAGTTGACTGCCATTTCCTATCAAGTATCCATTATCATATTTTAAGGGAGAAAAGCATCTGAACTTAGGTTTTATTCATCCTTAAAATATGTCCTCAACTTGCCTCTACCACACTCTCACTCACCTCGATTCCAAACTGGACTGTATAAACACAAGAATCTTAGGATGTGATGGGAGTTAGCTGTACCCTCCCAAAGTCCTTAATTAAAGTTTTTTCAGCAAATTGCTGTCAGGGCTTGGGGAGCCCACATTGCAAAACAGCATATCCTCCAACTCACCATGAGTAATGATATAGGAGAGCACTCATTTTTAAAAATGTACTTAAAACTATTAACTGGAAAAAGGCAAGCAGTGGAAATCAATGTACTTCTTAGAGTAACGTGAAAAGGATCATTGGTCCTGTTTGCCCGTTTTGTGACGTGGCAGCTCTAATGGCATCAAGATAAATATTCTCCCAAGACTAAACTACCTCTTTGTGATATTACCAGTATCTATTCCCAGTACTCTTCCGACAATTAGATTTAATTGAGCTGGCAAAATGTCACGCGGGGTAAATAGATAACCCTAAGTAAAACTGTATTATTGGTGATGCCCAGTTATATCTTCTAACAGTATAACAACTAGGGGTTTTATTTGTTCTCAGGATGTGGGCGAAGCTGGCAAGTCTGCAGTATTGCCCACCCCTAGTTGCCCTGAGAAGGTGGTGCTGGTCCTCCTTCCAGCGATTGTTCTTAAAACTGAGTCGTTTGCTGGGCCACTTCAAAGGGTATTAAAAGTCAACCACATAGCGTAGGCCAGACCAGATAGGGCTGGCGGGTTTCCTTCCCTGAAGGACATTAATGAACCAGTTGGGTTTTTACGAAAATACGGCAGCTTTCACATCATGTTTTCTGGTGCTAACCCACAAATTACCAGATTTACCAAATTCAATTTCACAACTTGCCACGGTGGAATCTGAACTCAACTTCTAGGTTGCTTGTCCAGTACCAAGCTGGTTGACTGCCATTTCCTATAAAGCATCCATCTTGTATTTTAAGGGTAGAATAGCCTCTGAAATTAGGTCTTACTCATCCTTATAATATGACCTCAACTTGCCCCTATTACAGTCTCATCTACCTCTGTCTGATTCCACCTAGATTCCAAACTGGACTATACACACACAAGAATCTTAGGATGTGATGGGAGTTAGCCACACATGCCCATTGTCCTTAAGTAAAGTTTTCCAGCAGATTGTACAGGAGCATCAATTTGATAATAAGCAGTTTGCAATCTACCTTCAAGTGAGGCAGGATTTTTATCCTTGCCAGAACACTGCATTTCAATATTACAACAGATCTTGCCAAAGGTGGATGGAAATAAATAAGCAATTCCTCGGATATGTAACTTGCTAATTGGGTCCAAGGAAAACTTAGCTGAGAAACTCCAGAAGTCATGGGAAAAGAGCTGAACCACAGGGAGCCCCTATAAGCATTAGAGTGGGAGGAGATTTGGCCTGCATTCCACCCAGCATCAATTTGCAGCTTTGCAAGGGGGATGCGGTTATAAATATTTCACCAGTTTTACTACACACCCAGCAGACTTTACAGGATTGACCCGCTGAGGCCTCTTGTGCGTGGGAAGGGATGTGAACAGGGTGGGCACACATCTTTACATCTTCTGAGTGTGATTTAATCAAATCCTTCGGAGGAGAATCTGAGGTGGGGACAAGAAAGGTTGGCTCAAAAAGGAACTTCAAAATGTAGCTCAAATCAATTCAGAAAGCAAGCTATTCGGACGAAGAAGACTTTAATCTCAATCCATTGCTCTCTGCTGATTTCATTGATCTTAGTTGGAGTGACAGTGCAAGCAGTGCAATTGACCTCTGCTACAAGTCCTATATGTATGGGACATCAGTTGAGGTCAACTATTTCAGCTCACACATGCTGTCACTGACAGGAGAGAATGGGTAAGGAGAGAAACAAGGAGGACAAAGAGCTCCCTAGGGAATATGCCACGTCTCTCCATGGTGCCACTGGGGAATACATACGTGTTCAACGATAGCTCCAATACCATCGGGGGAAAAGATGTATTCTCTGCCACTTAATTAGCAGGGATCCCTCAGGAAAACACATTCCTATCCTACCACTAACAGGATCAAACCCCACTATCACAGGACCATCAGGATAAATAAACGGCCTCACTGCCACTAGGCAACCAGTGATGGCCATATCACATCAACCCCTACTGGATCAATAGCAACTGTCCATTTTCCACCACAGAAAATAACAAAACATTTTCAGGAAATTGCCACCTACCTTCATTGTTCAGGGTTCCGTCACAGGAGACACTGCTGCCCAACCACCATCAACCATGGTAGTGGGGAGACTTAGGCAAGATTAAGAAAACAGCAGCACTCATGCACAGAGGAGCAATTTATGTGTCTGTACACACACATCATTGCTCACCCTCCCTCCCCCCCACCCCACAGTTTTCTCCCAAAGGCATTGATTCATATGAGTTTACAGTTCCAGAAGCATTAGCAACCCTTCGGTAACCGGCCTCATCCAAGCAGATATCATAAGTGAGTGTCAGCGGGCAGTGGATAGGCATCACAAGCCAAGCCAAACCTGTCCTAACCCCATCCCACGTGCATTGGACAGCAGCTGCCTAGGCTCTTAGCTCTAGAATTCCCTCCCTAAACCTCTCCATCTCTCTCTCTTCCTTTAAGACACTCCTTAAAACCTACCTCTTTGACCAAGCCTGTCCTAATGTCTTATGCTGTTTGATAACACTCCCTGTGAAGCGCCTCGGAACATTTTACTACGTTAAAGGCATTATATGAATGTCGTAGTTGAGAACCCTGGCTGATGTTTCCCTTCCCTAGCCCATGGGTACTGAGGCTAATTTACAGCAAAGATTGGGGATTGGTTCGGGGGGGGGGGGTGGGGGGGGGTGGGGGCAGGCACACTCCTGGATCTATGGCCCAGGACCACACTGGGAAGTGCACTCATCCACTGAGCTGTCAGGTGAAGTTCTTTTTTAATCCCTTAATACTGGTTTAGCCTAATACAGGGCTTACAGGGTAGATGCAAGGAGGATGTTCCCCTGGCTGGGGAGTCTAGAACCAGGGGTCACAGTCTCAGAATAAGGGGTAGGCCATTTAGGATTGAGAGGAGGAGAAATTTCTTCACTCAGAGGGTTGTGAATCTTTGGAATTCTCTACCCCAAAGGGCTGTGGAGGGTCGGTCATTGAGTACATTCAAAACAGAGATCGATAGATTTCTAGATATTAAAGGCATCAAGGGATATTGGGATAGTGCAGGAAAATGGCACTGAGGTAGAAGATCAGCCGTGATCTTGTTGAATGGCGGAGCAGGCTCGAGGGGCCGGATGGCCTACTCTTGCTCCTATTTCTTATGTTCTTATGTCCTGGTCAGTATTTGCAAATTGATCTCAAATGTCCTCAGACATTTCTTTGGATTTGGAGTACACAGAGGGGAGATGAGGAGAATTTTTTTTTAATGCAGCCAGTTGTTATGATCTGGAATGCACTGCCTGAAAGGGCAGTGGAAGCAGATTCAATCATAACTTTCAAAAGAGAATTGGATAAATACTTGAAAAGGAAAATTTTGCAGGGCTATGGGGAAAGAGCAGGGGAGTGGGACTAATTAGATAGTTCTTTCAAAGAGCCAGCACAGGTATGATGGGCCGAATAGCCTCCTTCTGTGCTGTAAGATTCGATGACTTTGGACCTCACGGCATCTGCAATCAGATTAAGGGGGTGGGTGGGAAGAGGGGAAAGTGAGAAAACCAGAATTTTAAAAAAGTGGGGGAAAAAAAATCAAAATTAAATCACAAAACTTGGGATAAATTTATTTGTTACTTAATTACAATAAAGAACCCAATGGAAAGGATTCCACAACTTTTAAAGCAGTTTGTAGACTATAAAATTTACCTTTCTACCTACTCGATAAGGAATACTTTTTTAAAAAAACAATAAAACAACGTCGACCTTTTGGAATGGGAAAATTCTTGCCCATTTTATGAGCAGTTGGTGGTCTGTGAAAAAGTGTCCCGGGTCACTGATGGATGGCAGGCTGTGACGGAATTCACCTACCACAGATGGTTCCAAGGCACGTCCCGGAGTCACGGATCATTCTCCAAGCCAAACTCCGCCACTTCAAACAAAGCGCAGCGCCCACCTCCCAGCCAGCAAACTCCAGCAGCCGACACAGTAAAAGCGTCCGCGAAAATCTGCAGTCCCTCTGATTCCACAGCATTTGGAAACCACATGAACAAGAAACAGGCTGTTGGAACACTTCGATGATAATTGATTTTAAAGGTGTACGCTTGCCAAATGACCCGCCCCCTAAATTGTCACGTTTAAGGAAAACAGGGAATATTGGGAATGGGATTCTGCAAATGTAATAGGGATCTCCAAAATAAAAAATTCTTGATGCAGCCGAATTTTTGATAGGTGTCAGATTACATCAAGTTTACCTCAGTAATACTTTGTTACCTTTTAGTCAGTCTCACACTGTGAAGTTTCATACCAACTTTTTTTTATATATAAAAAAGGGTGTAGTTGGAAATATTTTGCTGCTCATATAATGGGTACCCTGGGGTGGAAATTCTGCTTCTATGCTCCCCCGCCCACGAATTTTGAAGCCCAGTCGCTTTAAAGGAGGAAAATTCGCGGACGAGCAAATCTGTGTGTGTGTGTGTGTGTGTACGAAACTAATATTGCAGTTACACTACCAGGCAAAAGCACGGTCGCAGTTGGAAAGGGGGACATGACCCAGGCCAAAAAAATTTAGGGGAGTGTACCTCATACTAACATGGTTGTGTCGTGCTAATGGTCTGTAGCTGCACAGTGGGATTCGCAGCAAGCAGTACGGTGCAAACTACAGATCACATTCTAAGTCACTCCTGGCTGGCGCCTTTTCAATGTTTGAAGGTACAGGCGGTCAAGTTTTCTCAAAACATTTTTTTGAACTCTGCTTAACTTTCAGAAGTGCCTGTGAGATATAAGAGATCTCCCTCCCCTGAACAATTTGTAAAGCTGGCTTGACAAATATGCAGCCAAATTTTTGAGAAATGCAAAAATAGGGCAGTAATAGTAGGGGATTTCAACTACTCTAATATTTACTGGGATACAATCAGTGCAAAAGGTATAGAGGTAGCAGAATTTTTAAATTGCATTCAGGAGAACTTTTTTTAGCCAGTACCTAGCAAGCCCAACAAGAGGGGGGGGGGGCAGTTCTGGATTTAGTTTTAGGGAATGAAGCTGGGCAGGTGGAAGGAGTATCTGTGGGAGAGCATTTTGGTGGTAGTGATCATAATTCAGTTAGATTTAGCATAGTTATGGAAAAGGACAGAGATAGAACAGGAGTAAAGTTCTAAATTGGGGAAAGGCCAATTTTAGTAAGCTAAGTGATTCAGCAAAAGTGGACTGGAAACAGCTACTTGAAGGTAAATCAGTGTCAGAGGAGTGGGAGGTATTCAAAGGGGAGATTCAAGGGGTTCAGAGTAAACATATTCCCACAAAGTAAAAGGGTGGGACTGCCAAATCTAGAGCCCCCTGGATGACAAGGAACGTACAGGGTAAGGTAAGGCAAAAAAGGGAAGCTTATGTCAGACACCAAGAGCTCAATACTGCAGAAAGCCTAGAGGAGTATAGAAAGTGCAAGGGTGAAATTAGAAAGGAAATTAGGAAAGCAAAGAAAGGGCGTGAAAAAATACTGGCGAGTAAAATTAAGGAAAACCCAAAAATGATTTATAAATACATAAAGAGCAAGAGGACAACTAAAGAGGAGGGCCTATTAGAGACCAAAAAGGTAACCTATGTGTGGAGGCGGAAGATGTGGGTGTGGTTGTTAATAAATACTTTGTATCTGTCTTCACAAAAGAGGGGGACGGTGCAGAGATTGTAATTGAGGAGGAGTGTGAAATATTGGATGGGATAAACATAGTGAGAGAGGAAATATTAAGGGGTTTAGCATCTTTGAAAGTAGATAAATCACCAGGCCCGGATGAAATGTATCCCAGGCTGCTAAGAGAAGCAAGGGATGAAATAGCGTAGGCTCTGACCATCATTTTCCAATCCTCCCTAGTTACAGGCATGGTGCCGGATGATTGGAGGACTGCTAACGTTGTTTAAAAAGGGAGAAAGAGATAGACCGAGTAGTTATAGTCCAGTCAGTCTAACCTCAGTGATGGGCAAATTATTGGAATCGATTCTGAGGGACAGCATAAATCGTCATTTAGAAAGGCATGGATTAATCAAGGACAGTAAGCATGGATTTGTTAAGGGAAGGTCGTGTCTGACTAACTTGATTGAATTTTTTGAGCAGGTAACAAGGAGGGTCAATGAGGGTAACGTGTTTGATGTAGTGTACACGGATTTTAGAAAGGCTTTTGACAAGGTCCCACATGGTAGACTGGTCGAAAAAGTAAAAGCCCATGGGATCCAAGGGAAAGTGGCTAGTTGGATCCAAAATTGGCTCAGTGGCAGAAAGCAAAGGGTAATGGTTGATGGGTATTTTTGCGATTGGAAGGCTTTTTCCAGTGGGGTCCCGCAAGGTTCAGTACTGGATCCCTTGCCTTTTGTGGTAAATATTAATGATTTGGACTTGGATGGGGGGGGGGGGGGCTTGATCAAGAAGTTTGCAGATGATACAAAAATTGGCCATGTGGTTGATAGTGAGGAGGAAAGCTGTTGACTGCAGGAAGTATCAATGATGATACAATATCTTGTGTGATCAGAATGTGAAATTCCATACCACAAACCACTGTTCAAACAGCATCCATAAATCAAAAGATTAAAAAGGTATGGGGATCTAACAAGAGAGTGACATTAGACTCACCGAGAAAAACATAGACAGACTCAATGGGGTAAATGGCCATCTTCAATTGGTCAGGTGGGCAGAAAAGTGGCAAATGGAATTCTATCCAGAGAAGTGTGAGGTAATGCTTTTGGGGAGGGCAAACAAAGCAAGGGAGTACACAATAAATGGGAGGATACTGAGAGGTGTAGAGGAAGTGAGGAACCTTGGAGTGCATGTCCACAGATCCTGAAGGTAGCAGGACAGGTATTTAAGGTGATTAAAAAGGCATACAGGATACTTTCCTTTATTAGCCAAGGCATAGAATATGAGAGCAAGGAGGTTATGCTAGAACTGTATAAAACATTGGTTAGGCCATAGCTTGAGTACTGCATACAGTTCTGGTCACCACATTACAGGAAAGATGTGATTACACTAGAGAGGAGATTTACCAGGATGTTGCCAGGGCTGGAGAATTTTAGTTATGGGAAAAGATTGGATAGGCTGGGGCTGTTTTCTTTGGAACAAAGGAGACTGAGAGGAGATTTAATTGAGGTATATAAAATTATGCCGGGACTAGTTAGAGTGGATAGGGAGGACCTATTTCCGTTAACACAGGGGTCAGTGACCAGGGGGCATAGATCTCACGTAATTGTTGGAAGGATTAGATGGGAGCTAAGGAGAATTCTTTTCACCCAGAGGGTGGTGGGGGTCTGGAACTCACTGCCTGAAAGGGTGGTAGAGGCAGAAACCCTCAACTCATTTAAAAAGTACTTGGATGTGCACTTGAAATGCCGTAACCTACAGGGCTACGGACTATGTGCTGGAAAGTGGGATTAAGCTCGATAGCTCATTTTTCAGCCGGCACGGACAGGATGGGCCAAACGGCCTCCTTCTGTACCGTAACTTTCTACGATTCTATGACACCTCACCGGAGTTGTACTTTATGCAGCGTCAAACCTAACCAATGCGTGATTGCCTCCTCAACGGCATTTTGTATTATTGCCCTGAGGAGGGAAATCGGGACTCAGCTCCCAAGTTAAACCGTCACTTTTGCTTTGCGGTGAAGTGCAAACAATGGGGTGAAGCAACAAGGCTGTGTAACTGCACCCTCAATGGCACTTAAAGAGATTATTTAATCTCCACTTCTGTAAATATAACTTTTTTTTGTTTACTGAATGGACACCATCTTCCTTGTTTAGAAGGGAACAAAGGGTCTGGCAGAAAGAAAAGCGCTTTGCAGCCAACGAAGTACTCTTTGACGCATAGTCACTGGAAAATAAGTGTTAAGCGACACAACTAATGACACTATATTAAAAACTTGTAATTAAAAAAAAACTTTTTCCATCAAGCTGGTGCCTCTTTAAGAAAAATTAACAAACTCCCCCAGTTGTGCAACTGAGCCAGAAAGATCGGAAGGTCCCGGGTCCAAGTCCTAGTCTGTGCCAAGTTAGCTGATCTCAGCCAGCGAGAAAGCAGACATGCAACAACTGGCCTTGGCACCGCCGGGCTAGGGAGGGGAGGGGAATCAGCCGTGGCTCAAGTTCCTGAGTGCTATCCAGTGATTCCTGTCGGAAAATGAATGTCAAGTGAAGACAGGACTGGGTGGGGCTCTGTGATGGTCAAATACTCTCCTGACACTCATCATCTTGTCTCATGATAGATGAATGAGCGCTACTGGCACCTCTGGGGCCATAATCTCATCCACAGTCATTACCTTCAGGAGAAAAGGAGGAGTAAAGAGATTTTTTTTTCCAAATGCAACGTTAAAAAAATATATAAAATACTCCGTTGTCTTAAAGTTCAAAGTGCTAATGTTGAAATATATGTTCCATCAGTTTAAAAAAAAACAGACACTGCGTCGGTGTGAGGCGCTCTTATTGTGACAGGGAGCTCTGGACCGGAGAGGGGGGCGAGGGGAGAGAGACAAGTAATTTCCATGCGGCTGCGAGTGTCAAGAGACCGCCGCCCCCTTAAACCCAATGACGCACGAATGGGGGAGGTCGGACACGGTTTCCGGCAACACTTCGCCACATGAAACTCCACACAGGGAAAATTACGACCTCACAATTGAATCTAAGAACGAGCACTGGCTTTATTTTGTACACACAAATGATGCAGAAATGCAACCCAGTCTGAAATGCTGGTTTCCCCCTCCCTGGGCGTGTGGTCTATTTTCAAATTTCATAGGAAGTCTTAAAACTTTCTTCAAAAACTTCCATGTGCTAGCACTTATAAAGTGTGATATTTTATAAGTAGAATAGACTTTCAAATAATGTGCATAAATATCAGTGAAAAGCAAAGGGGTATCTTTAAACGGTGTATTTCATTTGCAAGTGGGTTTTTACACGAAATTAAGTTTTATATAGCTCCTAAAACACGTACTGCAAAAGATAAAGTGGCAAATAAACTTTGCTGAAAATTGCGTGATTTTAAACCAGAAACTATACATCAAAGAGCTCAAAATCACATTAAAACTAGAATTAATTATTTTCGATAGGTTTATTGTTTGGAAAAAAAAACATTCATTTCTTGCCTCTCGCGTTGCAGAAAGTGCAAGACAGTGTGCAAAGTGTTTTCCTTGAGAAAGCGCTATCAAAAGCTTTGGCTTCTTCCCCCGCGTCAACTCCCCGGGGGACTCCGGCTGAATGAGTCACCCGCCAACCGCTGTCAAGCCGGGGAGGGAGCTGCAAGTCGTGGGCGGCCGGGCTGCGCCAGATTGGGTGGGACCCAGAAACCAGGCGGTGGAAGCTGAAGAGATCGCGGGAGGTCAGATCGGGGGCGAGTGGCCGCTTAGGTCGAAGTTAAGAAAGAAATTGGGGAGGAGGGGAGGGGAGGAGGGGAGGGGGGGGGGAGATTTTAAAAAGAGAGAAAATGGGGAAAAAAAGAGAGAAAATGAGGAAAAAAGATTTTAAAAAGAGAGAAATGGGGAAAAAAGGAGAAAAGACAATGGGAGAGGAAATAAGGGAATGAACGATAATGAGGGAAAAAAAAGGGGAACAGAAGATTAAATGGGAAGAAAGACAATTTGAGAGAGGGCGGGCGGGTTATCCTGTTTCTAATCACTGCCCCCACTCACTAACCACTGGCTGGATTGTATGAACGAGCCCACGCAATCCACCTCTGCGGAAAATGCGATCAAGCACCAACAGGGGAAAAGAGAAATGAGCGGGCGGGTGTCATCACCAACAAATTAAACACAGCCTCTGATCTCAATTATGCGCAGAGTCGAGATTGCTGTATCGGGGTCTAATGTAATTACAGGAGCATTTAATATGAGGGACGAGGTGATCAAATGTTCGATCAATTGGTTTTTAATTCTTTTTTCTAAGCCACACTGGCATTCGTCATGTCCACACACTCATTTTAAATCACATTTAACATTTATAACACGGTAGTTTCCCCCCCCCCCCTAAAATGGGTATTTACTCTGTTGTCTCACATTGTTTCCAGGGCAAACTTCCTTATTGCTAACCCCGTTCACACAGATGTACAACACAAATGCTATTAATTTACCAGTTTACTTGAGCTACGGGACCCCCCCCCCCCCCCCCCGTCTACATCCCGTATGAAAACCCTGCTTCAACTTAGTTTGAATTCCAAAATGCAACTTTTTTGAACCAGTGGAAACTTTCTTTTCCCCCTCGTGCACCTAACTACACCAGGGTACGTGAGAAAGCTGCCATCTAAACATTGCAACTTGCATATATTTTAACTGCTCCCCCCTAAAATTAAAATCATGCGACAAGTTCATGGTTGAACGCGTGGCAACATGTCAGCAGACTTGAGAAGATATATCCACTTATCATTGCTGGGCAATGTGTTATATTCCCCCTTCCCCAATAATAATTATTCTAAGTTGCATAACTGAAATTTACGGGTCTGCCTGCAGCGAGGTTCCTATTATTTAAAGGGACACTGTTCTCTGGAGTTATTAGGAAAGCTTCTTTCTGATGTTCATCAACATCTATCACGTTGGCACTGCAAAAATATCATTGCAGCGCTTGCTTGACCTACAGCTTTTCTCCGCCCCCCAAATGCTGCTGATTTATCTTTAATCATTAGCTTTATTAGCCATTAATGGCTATTGTTGAGCAACACGCCCTATGCTTGCCAGCGTCTGATTTTTTAAAATTACACAATTACGGCTTCCCGGAACATAACCAGCAAGTGTGTATAGGGAATATGGAAGATTGTCAGCCGTGGCTCAGTGAGAGCACTCGCCTTTGAGTCAGAAGGTTGTGGGTTCAAGTCCCACTCCAGGGATTTGATCACAAAATCAGGATGACATTTCAGTGCAGTACTGAGGCAGTGTTGAATGTGCCCTCTTTCACATGAAACATTAAACCATAAACCAAAGCCCAGTCTGCCCTTTCAGGTGGGCATAAAAGATCCCATGGCACGAGTTCGAAAAAGAGCTGGGGAGTTCTCCCAGTGTCCTGGCCAATATTTATCCCTCAACCAACACCTAAAAACAGATTACCTGGTCTCACCTCAGTTGCTTGTGGGATCTTGCTGTACATAAATTGGCTGCCACGTTTCCTACATTACAACAGTGACTACACTTAAAAAGTACTTCATTGGTCGTAAAACACCTTGGGACGTCCTGAGGTCACGAAAGGCGCTATATAAATGCAAGTCTTTTTCAATGGGAATATGGGAGATTCTTAATGGGGACCTGTGGAATTTCTTTTTACTGTTTTTTTTTCCTCTCCTTTCCAGTGCCTCCATCCAGCATATCATCCAATGGGCTGGCTCTCAAGACCTGCTGCCAAATGCCATTCAGTTCCCAGCCAGTGTAAGAGTGATAGGGTCTATGATTCTCCCTTCCTCTCTGTGGGGAATGCTTTTGCTCTACTTGGAAGCTTTCCACAAGTATGCAGGTGAAATCCAGACCTCACCAAGTAGGGAATCACAGACATGATGAGCCCATACCCTGCCACTGTCTGGCATTGGCTTTCCAAACTGCTGTGCCACACTGCTGCCCCCTCTGGTTTTACCCATTTCTATTCCATGAAGAAGACCACAAAGCTCCATTGATGAAGGAAGCGAGACTCCCTCAGACCATATTATGGGTTGCATTCCACAATTACTCACAGGTTATTCTACTCAAATATGAACTTTTAAAATATACATATTCCCTCTCCTTTCTTGCCTCCCCAAAGACATCAACTCTTCATTTGCCTAAGTAACTATTATTTATGTATGAGCCTTTACAGTGAATATCAGCAGACTACTCTTAATTGCATTTATGTGGCACCTTTAATGTAGCACATGTCCAAAGTGCTTCACAGTTGAAGGTCAGAATTAAGGCGGAACAAGAGGGGAATTAGGGGATCTGACCAGAGGTGTAATTGAAGTGGTAAATTTTAAGAAGGCCGGGTGAGATGTCACAAGGCAGAGGACTTCGGGGAGACAGTTAAAAAGTGAGTTCGATTGTGGCCTCACTTGATGTCAGCACACACATTTCCAACACGAGTGACTGGATGGTGATGAGAAATGAGAAATACGGCCTCCTAAGCTCCACCCAGCATATACTGCAACTCATCTGGAGCTTCACCATCCTTATCCACTGCACTGTCACACTCATCTAGTACCACTGGCCTCACTGATATCCATTGGGTTCTCATCCCGCAACACACTTCAAAATCTTCATCCTTGTCCGCAAACTCTTCAAGGCCCACCCCTCGCTGCCTCTGAAACCTCTTTCTGTCCTGCAGCCCTGCTCACCTGACTATGATTTACTGTACATTCGCCTTCACTCTGCTGCACCATCAATGGCAGAGCCTTCAGCCATCTAGCCCTCTCACTTTGGACTCTCGCCTTTCTACATCTTCACCATATCTACAAAAACCACCTTACATTCTATGTCTCCAACTGTACCCTTAATCTCCCTCTTATTTCTGCTTGGGTCTGACCCCCAAATGTGAAGCACCTTGGGACATATGCTGCATTAAAGATGCTATCTAAATGCAAATCTGTTTTTACACCTAGTTCCTACTGAGGAGCCAGTGAAAAGCAGTCTGGGTCTCCACCCAGATATTTCCAGCTGATTACTAAAAGCTACACAGGGAGTTCGCAATCTTTTCTGGGCTGGGCTGTCGGGAGGAGGTATTTCTACAAGGCAGGAAATGTGCGAATGCTGGTGAGCACAAGAATGAGTGTGTCTGTGACATAGGAACATAGGAACAGGAGTAGGCCATTCAGCCCCTCATGCCTGCTCCGCCATTTGATAAGATCATGGCTGATCTGTGATCTAACTCCATATACCTGCCTTTGGCCCATATCCCTTAATACCTTTGGTTGCCAAAAAGCTATCTATCTCAGATTTAAATTTCACAATTGAGCTGGTATCAATTGCCGTTTGCGGAAGAGAGTTCCAAACTTCTACCACCCTTCTGCAGTCAAATAGCATAGGCTCACACATTAAGAATGGCTAACTGGGGAAGGTAGAGAACAGTGCACTATCAAAAGAGACAGCACCTTCAGGAGATAGATAGATGAAAAATTGGGAGATTTGTCTTTTAAAATGGAAGCATTATTTGAGGGAAAGAAAGAAAAGTGAGTGGGCAAGGAATGCCGGCCACTCTAGAGAACTTCCTACCATCTGGTTGGAGTTGAATTGTCAAAGGCCTGAGCTAATATCACCTATTCACCTTCCTGATCTGGGAATAATACACAACAGGCGGGGAACCCAAGAAAGGGAAAAATAATAAAAAATTAGAAAACTTTTTTTTTTAAAACTACCTTACCAAATTTAAGCAAAGTTTTCTGCATTACATTTGACTGAAGACCTGGAATGCTATCAGGGGAGATTACACAATGAATTATGATTTTTTTTTACAAATTATAATTATATTTCTCTGCCATCTGGCATATTTTGTTTACAATGCTTGTGACCTTATTTGAAGTTTCTGATGGTTTTCCCCTTTTGATTTCAAGAGCACTCAGGCATTACAACAGTGACTACACTTCAAAAGCACTTCATTGGCTGTAAAGCGCTTTGGGACGTCCTGAGGCCGTGAAAGGCACTATATAAATGCAAATCTTTCTTCCTTTCTTTCATTATGATGACATGTGAGCTGATGCTCACCTTTGGCTATTCGCTGCTACCCTAAAAATCTCCGAGATGGAAATTAAACATTAATGTCAAAGAACCATCTCAGCCCGAATACGGTGTGCTGAAGCAGTCAGTACGAGAGCTAGCATGGATGTTCAGCTTTGTGATTCAAGAAACATTTTTTAGAATATACATTCTAACTCATCACTGGCTGCACTGCAGAGAGTAAAGCTGGTGTTGCCACTTCAAATCCGTGCAACATGCGACTCTTGTAAGCTTCTGAATTAAAGTAGAGAACTTGGGGGCTTCATAAACGTACTACATGATGTGGTACTGAGTCAAACAGATCAGACGGTGCCAGTTTTGATCAGTCTGTGCTAAGTTAGCTGGGGCAGTATTCAGACCAGGAAGGGGGGAAAGCAAACAGAGTCCCTCCTCTTTATCATTATCCAGTGGCTGGGATAGTGTGGACTTTGGGTAAGAACAAGAGGGGTCTCAGCTGCGATGTCTTCCACAGTCAAAAAGCCTGGGCAAACATGAAAAATGGCTAATTGGACATGGCTTCAGAGGGCAGCAACAGACAGCACCTTCAAGTGGGGAGAAGAAAAAAATTGAGAATTTCCTTTAAGGTAGATGCACTTTTTTGTACATCTTCAGTTGCTGCAGCAATAGTGGCATAACATGGCAGCCAAGGAAATATAACATTTGTTTCTACATTTACCAAACCACACAAGTGTTATTATGTGTAACACTCCATAATAAAGACAAAGTCTTCTACCACTTTGTAATATGGAATAAATAAATGGAAATTAAAATAGTGTACTTTCCTCCTTAAGTGCTAAACACCAATTATCGTGCAAACTGTATTCTGTTGCAAGAGAAGAACATTACCACAGGAAGAAATAGTTTCTAATCATAAACATAAGTTGTGGTGGCATAGCTAGAAAGCATTTGCCTCACACCTGTACAGCTGCAGGTTCAGAGAGCCAACAAACATTAAACCACATTCAATTACACTGGAATAAAGGAACAAAATCTGGTGTCATAAAATACAATATTCATATTTAAGAATTTATCTTGAAAACAGTAAGGCTCCTTTAACAAAATCCCAGTAAATTTCTGTCAAATTCATTAATTCAGAATCAACAATCGACTGTCTTCTTGCACTGGTGTTTATGGTGCTCCCATGGCATTATTCAAACAAGAGCAGGGAATTTTTCCCGATGCCCTGAGCAACATTTATCCATCAAATAACACCACCAAAAAATAGATTAGGTGGTCATTCATCTTACTGCTGTTGGTGGGACCTTGCCATGCACAAATTGGCTGCCATGTTTCCTACAAAACAACAGTGACTACATTTCAAAAGCAATTCATTAGTTGTAAAGCGCTTTGGACATGAAAGGCATTATATAAATGCAAGTTCTTCTTCTTATGTATTGTGATAAAGATCAATAAATGTCTAAGAAAAGAGCGATACAATTAAGCTCCACTCTTTTTCTATCTACCCTGTCCCATGCGCTCATCATTTTAAACACTTCCATCATATTGCCCCTTAATCTGTGTTGTTCTAATGAAAGAGATCCAATTTTTCAAGTCTTCATTTGTATTTACTCCTACCAAGCTGCATCCTAGTGAATCCATGTTGTACCCTCTCTAAAGTCTTAATATTCTTCCTATAACATGGAGCCCAATACTGCACACAGTCTCTAACTGAGATCTTATTACGGTTTTATATAGGCTCATTGTTACCTCTTGGTTTTTCTATTCTATACCTCTTGTGATAAAACCTAGAATTCCATTAGCTTTTTTACAACCTTATCAACCTGCGGTGCTGCCTTTAATGTCCTGTGAACCTGTACTCACAACTCCCTCTGCTCTTCCACAGCACCAAGCCTACTTCCATTCAGAGTATAATTACCACTTTTTTTTGAAACCGAAATGCATCACCTCACAGTTACTGGCATTAAATTCCATCTTTGTAACCCATTCCCCCATCACATCAATAACCCTTTACAATTTCCTTTGGTATTCTAATGAATTAACTGTACTGCCTATTTTGTTATTACCTGCAGATTTTGACACCACTCCCTCTAAGCCGATATCCAAATCATTGATATACACAGTGAACAGAAGTGGCTTCAGAACTGAATCCCATGTGACACCACTACCCACTTCCAACCACTCTGAAAAACTGCTCTTAACTCCAATTCTCTGTTTTCTCCCTCCTAACCTATTAATAATCCAGTTTGCTATTCCCCCCCCACCCCAGTTTCATACCCCTTAATCTTCTCTAGTAATCTCCTTTATGGTCCCTTGTCAAAGGTTTTCCAAAAGTCCATGTAGACTGCATCCACTGCACTTCCCCCAACTTCCATGTCTGTTAACTCTTCAAAGAATTCTATAAAATTTGTCAAGCGCAATCATCCCTTTTGAAATCTGTGCTGGCTACTTCTAACTATTTTCTCTTTATCTAGATACGTAGCATTCCATCCTTAATTAAAGACTCTAACATTTTCCTTTCCACAGATGTTAAGATAACTAGCCTGTAATTACCTGGATTAGCTCTGTCTCTCTTTTTAAAAATGGCTGACCACTCTCCTATCCTCCGGCACACGTCCACATTCAATAGACCAGACATATAATTTCTAGGGCCTCAGCAACTTCCTGTCCTCCCTGGAACTTTGTCTTCCTTTAGCCTAACTAACTCGTCTAATATTTTCCTTTTATCCATCATAATATCACTCATCTCATTCTCAACCACTTCAGGATTCACCTCCTCTCTAATATCCTTCTCTTTAGTAAAGACAGAGGCTAAAAATACCTCCACCATTTTTTGATCATCACCTACAAATTGACAATCCTCTCCTCTCAGGGGTCCCACCTCGCTTTTAACAATTCTCTTTTTACATACATACTTGTACAATACTTTACTGTTCCAATAATCAATAATTCTGCCTGTGGAGGGATCAAATACTTGACTTCAATAAATTACTATTCATGACAGAGCCAAGTGTCAACAGAATATAACAATTATAGCTGAACTCATTTGAGAAAACCTTGGCCAAATGGTGTGACATCACAACACAATAAAACAAGCAAAGTAGCGATGACGTTAAAGAGCAGGATTGGATGTTCAGTATATATGAAAGAAAGCCAAAATGTAACCTATAAGGTATGATCAAATAGTAATAACTAGCTTGTACTTGCTGAAAATTCAGTATCAGCTTGGCTCAGTTGATAGTGCTCTCACCTCTGACTCAGAAGGTTGTGATTCAGGACTTGAGTGCATAATGTAGACTGACATTCCAGTGGATATACTGAGGGAATGCTGCAACAATGGAGATGCTGTCATTAAAAGCTAAGAAAAAGAGTATTCAGTGTTACCTGTTCAAATGATGTACATTAGAACAATATGTATATACTCGTTGGGTCACTATGCTCTAGGAACCAGAAGCACTTCACAAAAAAATTCATTTATACATGAAACACTTTGAAACATCTGAGTGATATGATGACATGTTATATAAATACAAGTCTTTCTTTCAATCTCATCCTATAGTTGTTTGACCTATCCTTAGTTTAATAGAGCAGTACACATGTGCATCCATTGATGCCTAAACCTAATGTGTAATGAATTTCATGGCTCCCATCTGGCTACCAACTCACAACTTTAGCTTAATAGCCACAGGATAGAAAAGTCTAATTATTCATGGCTACCCAGTAAGTGAAAGTATCTTCCAGCTACTCCATACAGCTGGGCAACAATGGTGCTCTTGTGGTTCCTTAGTGTCACTTGCTCGATTTTACACAATATAGAATACAACGTGAAGGGCATTAAAAAAAAACTTTCCTTCAGCACTTTTGAGGCACGTTCATTCATAGCAGATCCAGCAAAACAAGAATGTCACAAAGCAAATTATAATCTAAAACTCGTTACAAAGCATATTATAATCTAAAACTAGTCAGGTATATTCTGGGTTTTTTTTTCCTGCACAGAAATATCTTGTCCATGATAAAATGAGCATTGACCACTAAGACAGAACTGGAAGCAGGGAACAGACCTTCATAAACTTTTTAGCATGCAATATACCTCATGTGTGGCAAATAGCTTTCAGAAATGTCTCTTAAATCAATTAGGTGAATTAATAAGAATAATAGTGACATTTTGATCTATAAAAAATCAGGCTTGTTGGCCTTTTTCCTGTCCTGTTCCTTTGCTAAGCCTCGTCAATGGTAATTTGCACGTAAGGCACCAGATGAAGCGTTACAGATATTTTACTTTTTAAAAGTTTCAGCTCATTTCATCAGATCTGTAGTGCCTGATATCTTGACATCGCCAAGGAACTCCTTAGAACAACAAATGTCTAATGCATCTTAGTGCACCTAAACAAATGGGCCAACAGAAAGAAAGTACTTGTATTTACACAGCATCTTTCACGACCTTGGGCCATCCCAAAGTACTTTGCAGCCAATTAATTACTTTTGAATTGTAGAAATTGTTCTTACATAAGCAAATGCAGGAGCCAATTCTCACACAGCAAGGTCCCACAAACAGCAATGAGATAGATGACCAGATAACCTGTTCTTTAGTGATGTTGGTTGAGGGATAAATGTTGGCCAGGACACCAAGAGAACTCCCCTGCTCTTCTTTGAACAGTACTATGGAATTTGAGCAGGCAGACAGGGCCTCGGTTTAATGTCTCATCTGGAAGATGGCACCTCCAACAATGCAGCAGTCCCTCAGTATTGCATTATTGTGTTGTCAGCCTAGATCATGTGCTCAAGTCCTGGAGTGAGACTTGAACCTTCTGAATAAGAGGCAAGAGTGCTACCACAGAGCCAAGCTGATACATCTATAAAAATCACTGCCTGACAATTAAAATTAAGGAGTGTAAACATTCCATTTGTGAAACTATTTTTTCTCAGCAGCTACAGTATAGGTCTAACATGCTGTAACACAATGGTAGGATGAAAATCTGCAGCCTTTGTTCTGCTGTATTCCTCCCCTCCCCCTTTCATCAAATGTAATGACAATAATAGGATTTAGTTCAACACGCCTTCAAGTATAATTAGAGTCTTCATGGGGAAGACTCCGTGGTGTCAAACAATCATGAGCTTCTGACTGATTACCCACCAACTGAGGCAGGTTATTCTTTTCATTGTGTGTTAAAGTGGCACAGCAATGGAATTCGGCCAGAGACAAAGGTAACGAGGACAGATGTCAAATGATCTAGACCCGAGTAACCGTTGAGTGCACAGCAAGACCTGGAGAATTCCTAAATGGGTGACAATGAGCAAGTCAGAGAGTCCCCCGAACCCCAACAGGTTCAGGTTCACCTGGCGGAATTTAACATTCTGCAATTGAATGCCTTGCACACAAAGGATAGCTGCATAATCTGAGAGAGAGAGACATACATTCATATATACGTACATACATATACAGAGAGAGAGAGAGATTCACCAGTATGAGAAAGAGACATGTAAAGGTTTACTGCTGACTTTTTAAATTGATACTGAACTTTGAGGTGCAGTTGCAACAGCTTTTGTGTTGCTGAAAGAAGCACTAATCTGGTTTAACTTCTAGCCATGATCTTATAGCAGTTCAACATCCCAGTCACACAAATAACTGAGGTGGTAGATAATGGACACCAGTATAAAGTGGCCTATCCCAATCACCCTGTTGATTTTCATGGCTTTCTATCCTATTCGATTCCCCCCCCAAAAGATGTTGCTACAAAGTTAACAATAATATTTCATCATTGGATTTAAGTACTTGGCTTTCTGTTCAAACCAAAATTGATATTTTGCTTTCAAGTAGCTACTCCTATTATTTGTAATTTGTACTTGGCGTGCAGCTAAATATGGAGCCGATTCCCATTTCTTTCCATGTAAAATAGAGACCACAAAAATTGCCACTTGCTGCTTGTTTTTACTATAATACATTCTGGAGAGTGTGTAGCAAAGTAACAAGCTTCTGAAATGATTTATGCCAAAATTAATGAGTAAAATTTATGCTTGTTTTAGCATTCTAGTGGCAAGATTGCAATACCAACACACTTGTTTCTGGAGTTAGAGTTTTGCACTGTTCCTAAAACTGACTTATCATACGGGGCTCTAGCCATATAGTGGATTAGCACACTGTCCTTTCACCTCTGGGACCAACCCAAAACAGATGGGATGAAAGCCTCTTTCCTGTTCTATCCGTAAATATCTTAAATGAAATGAGTTGGGCATTTTCTACCCAATTTTTAAATGGGCACAGTCCACAGCACAAAACATCTACAATTCAGCATAAATTGGCACCAAATTGGTAATCACGTATGAATTCTTAGTATGGGAAATGGAACCATTCAGACTATTGAAAAACTGGTTGACCTTCTGAGGCCGGTGTCAAGATGTAGTTCGGGCAGAGTAAAAGGAGCTTTCATCTGCATCTGGCTGTGCTGTATCTCTGCAGTCAGTGCTTATTTATGACACCAAATATCCAAACTGGAACAGTATCCACTCCCCAGCATAAAAAAATCAAAAAGTATATATTTTTAAAAAAAATATATAAAATAAATATTTAATGGTCATCTAACATTGCGTTACACTCCAGTTGTTTAACTAGAACCTTTTTAGTAAGGAATAATTATTACAATTGAAAATATAACTATAATTATTCTTCTTAGTTAAATAATGACAGGAGTGATGTCAAGCCTATTCTTAGACCTAGAGACATATATTATAAATGTGAGTATAGATGTCAGCAAGTTACTTATTAAAAGCATTTTATTGATACTCCTAATCAAGTTTTAAAATGGTAGCTTTAACTACAACATAATAATATGCCTCTGGTCATTGTTGCAGTGCAACTTTTCCTTGACCGTTAACCTTTCTTGTCTCTTTTCTTTTAAATCAATACCGCCATGGTCATTGCTACTCTGAACCTTCTTCTCGTATTCCTCCTAAAATCCAAAATTGTTGCCCTACAAGCTCTTCCTTCTCTATGCATCTTTTACAGCTTTGAAATCAATATTTATTGCATTCCTATTGTAATTTTTCTCCTACTGTAACTCATTCTTTCCCTAGAACCTCAAAACTCTGGAGCTCTTTCCCATACTCAGTCTTTCCTTCCTCCTAATAAAATGCAGACTTTTAAAACTGAGGATTGGCATCATCGACTCACTGCTTCCTGATTGACTTCATCTCTTTAATTTCCAATCTTGGTGCTTTCCTGCACAATGGGCCTTGGTCCTTCACCTAGGTTTGTCAATTTTAAAAACACCTCAAGTATACTATCCTGATCATAACTGTATGATTATAAAATGACAAGTAAATTGTTTAACAATAAATAATAAATTATAACGTTGTCATATAACGTTCAATGAATTTAGATGAAACATAGTTGGAAAAAACTCAATTTTCCTTTCAAAGAATAGTAGGACCAGAATAAAAAAAAGGTAAAGTAATAATGTACTTATGAATTTAAGTATAAAATAACCAATACAGATCTACAAAATATCCAGCAATTTATGCCAGTCAAAATGAATAATAATTTGTTCAATGATAAGGTCAGGATGATATTTTTTGAATAACAATTGAAATAGCACAGGACACCCAGACAGACAATATCAACAACAACAACTTGCATTTATATAGTGCCTTTAGCACAGTAAAATGCCCCAAGGCGCTTAACAGGAGTGATTATTAAACATAAAGAGATAACCAAAAGCTTGGTCAAAAGTTCGGTTTTAAGGAGTGTCTTAAGGGAGGAGAGAGAGAGGTGTAGAGGCAAAGAGGTTTAGGGAGGCAATTCCAGAGGGCCTTTGCAGCTGAAGGCACGGCCGCCAATGGTGGAGCAAAGAAAATCAGGGATGCGCCAGAGGCCAGAATTGGAGGAGCGCAGATATCTCGGAGGGTTGTAGAGCTGGAAGAGGTTACAGAGATAGAGAAGGGTGAGGCCACGGTGGGATTTGAAAACAAGGGTACGGGTAGGAAGCAGCAGGGGTGGGGGGTTACTGAAGATTTATGGCTGGGTTACATCGGATGGGAGAGAAAAAAATACCATGGTCTCTTCCTGCAGTGGTCCAGTGCAACTTCATTGAGGAAGACAATATGTTTTGGGGAGAGGAAGATGGGAAATATCAACAGTGCAAACTTATACATAAAGAAAAAATGGACAGATTTTCCATTATCATATTGCTTTTTATCCCTTTCTATTTGTGAGACCGATATTATTTAATGCTCACTTCCCTTTTGTGTTTAATGCTGTATTGTTACATGCTTGTTATTAAATATTTGTTTGCAAAAACAATTGGATGCATAATTTTCTAAATGATTGAACTTTCCCCATTACTCCCTCCTCCTCTCTCCTGATTCATGCTGGCCCTATGGGGTATGGCTCCATAGACAAGATACTAGAAGGCTGCTGGTGTCTGTGACCATTCTTCGTATGTGAAGCTAGACAGCGAGAGTGTCAGTGGACCATTTGACTATGGGGAGGGGGCATCACAGCTGAACCTAAACCTAACCTCATGTCCGTTTCCACTGAGCCACTGGGTGTCAATCAGGAGCAGAAACCCTGGCCATTTTTTTTGCCCCCACTCCCTAGCCGAGACCAACTCTCATTGTTGTCATGGCTGAGATCAGCTAACTTAGCACAGACTAGACACTGAACCCTTTAGGAGCCTTCCTCCTCCGTGCAACTCAGTACTTCACCACCCGGTAAATTCATCCACCGAACCACAGGGGAGACTTGTGCAGCTCTACGGAAATAATATATATTTGTTAAGAGATGTATCGAGTTAGGTTTGCAGTTGAACACCAGCAGTTTAAAGTTCTTTTATGGGTGGTATTTGAGCAAGTTTCCCCTTTTCTGTACTTTTTGTCTCAGATCATCAGCTACCTGGCTTGATGCCAGCAGTCAAGAGGGCAGTAACAAGGCCTGCTCTGAGTGATGCACCCACTGTTAACCACCAGGATGCCAAATTTCCCCGCTCCCTGCTGGCAGATAGCACTGCTTCCATTTGAAACCTCCCTGCTCAAAATATCTCAGATTGAGTGAAGCAGTATTCAAGTTCATGTCATCTCCACTTCATGCTATTGAATGTTAAATTTAATAAGAAATGCATTTTCATATTTTATTGAAACCATAAAATATGTCTAAATTGAAGTCTAACTAAATAATTTAACAATTTATTGTTTTTAAGTGAATAAACAGGATATCAGATAAATTGGTCTACTTACGAACAACATTCATTTAGGTTTCACCAGTTAATGTCGAAAGCTTGTTTTATAAATACACAGCACAGCGCAAAAGATCTCCCACCGTTTGAGACAGTTTGAATACAGTTATCCTCCACTTACCATTATTAATTCAGACGATCTTATAGGGAAAAAAAAAAAATCACATGGTACGTTTGACCATTTCAAAGATTTTCATCCTTTGCAATGCGCCATTTCCCTATTGTGTCTTTATATAACGCCTCATAAAGACTGAAAGTTGATGCAAGACTAGGCTAAAGAATCTAGATTTCCTAGCATGTGTCCACCAGCTACAACTTTTGATATTTTCTGTAGCACTCCTTGATGGTTAAGTGAATGTAAATATCATTTATGTCTATGGTTCCGAGCCAATCCACTAACATACTTGCTGATAGTGCTACCGGCCGCGATCTATGCTATCTTGAACTTCCTCCTGTTTGAGAACCTTGTTCAGTTTCCTGAGGCCTGTAATGGAATGAAAGTCCTGGTGGGGATTATAAAATAGCAAAAATAGAACCTGCTAGCCTCCTGGCATTACAATACCACCCCTATAAGTTTTCCTCATAATGAAACAACTACCTTTCTAAATGGGCCTTACAGTGACTATCCTTAAGTATCTGTGGAAAACTAGTCCCCTGGATTTATGCAAAAATATATTTGGTCTCCCACTTAGCGAGGGATCTGGGTACCATCTTCCAGTTATTTTCAAGTTGGGTGCAGAAGCATAATGTTTCAAACTCACATTTACTTCCCAAAATCCTCTGCTGCCTGAAAACAGTGAACAGTGTACTGTGGAGGGCGGGGGGCAGTACAAAGAAAGTCCCTATGGGCTAGAGGCAGGTGCAGAATCGTCACCTTTGAGTATATCAACCATTGAAACTGCTCAAAAGATGGAAGACTAACTAGAATGTGGTGATAGAGGGGTTAATTTTTCCATGAATTCCTGGGGATAAGGGTATTATAGAGCCTGTTCCTTTAATAGAGAATCTCTACATGACAACCAATGGCATAGTGACCGCAGCCATTGGATTACAGTGACTACATCAATCAAATTCAGTTTTCATTATATAGGATTCTTGCTAGTGTTTTGGGGGATTACATTCCACAATTCTATCTATTTTTTCAATGAAAACTACAAACCAGTTACATTGAGAATGGTCCTAAACTTTTGGAAGGTACTCTCAATTGTACAGAATATTCTTTTGCAATGCTTCCCATTACCAATATATTTAAGATGATCTGTGTCCAGGAGCCTTATCAAATTTATCAGTCTTCCCCTTACTAGGCAGTCCACAGTCTCCAAAGCTAACACAGATCAGAAAGCTCTGGATATCTACTATCATGTGGTTGATGCCATCAGGTAAAGGCTAATATGTGCAGCCTAACAAACTTGCCGCAAGTGTGATTCTTCATAGCTGTCCTCCCCAACTCAAGAAGCTGGCCAGAGTTGAGGTCCAGTGACTCTATGGTATGAATTTACCAAGGCTAGTCTTAATGATTATACTTTGGTAAACAATGCAGTAATCACTGTGTTCTGTGTGCTCTCCAAATTCACTAAGTCTGGGCCCAATTAGTTGAATTCAGTTTGGGAAAATGGCTATTGGCCGCAAAGGAACTTCAGCAGCCACTCATTTAGCCATTAAAACCTGTTCTATTTTAACATCCCTTGAACATTTTGACAGAGCAGGTTCTATTTGGTGTTATGATCAATTGAAAGATCACTGGAGACATTAATTGTGATAAGTGGTCAATTAGAATGACCATCCTGCAGTTGACACATATGCTGACACCAAGAGTTGATTTACCTTTACATTTTTCGCAAAGGCATCAAGTCGCAACTCAAATTCGCATTAATAATTGGACAACCTCCAAACTGAGCACGACCACAAGAATTTTCAATTTTTTTTCCATCCAAAGTAACACTATGAATAAAGCTGATGACTGGAGAAACAATTGAACACAGGTCACATCGGGGGCTCTAGGAAGGACAAGAAAAAGTCACACAGTGCAGGGACAAGCATCCTTTGCTTGATCTATCCATTGTATCTGAAGAATAAGAAATGAAGAAAATCACTTTTATCCAGAAAGTAATACCAATGTGGAAAGATGTGACGAAACCGAATGGAGCAATAAAATCCAGATTAACAAACCAATACTAGAAATTATAAATGTGTTGGGCATTTCTCTCTATTTTAATTTGCAGGTTCCATGTATTCACATGGTTCTCTCAACATTGATGATTCTAATCCCACCCTCACAAAATACATAGTCTCACTGCCTCATGTTTACCTTATACCTTTGAAGCCATAATTCCAACAACTTGCATTTATATAGCGCCTTTAATGTAGTGAAACATTCCAAGACACTTCACAGGAGCGTTATCAAACAAAATTTGACACCAAGCCACATAAGAAGGTATTAGGGCAGGTGGCTAAAAGCTTGGTCAAAGAGGTAGGTTTTAAGACACGTCTTAAAGGAGGAGAGGTGGGGAGGCAGAGAGGTTTAGTGAGAGAATTCCAGTAACATATCCTTTGATGGCTATCCCAGTGACACATTTTCACTAAGTCTGAAAACTATACAAGTTTTGATTTATTATTATTTTACTTTTACAACTAGACACCTGTCATGCTGCATAGTGGGTTCCCAGTTATATCACATTCAACATTACACTTCTTCAAAAGACAATCCTATTTGGAGGAGTTTTGAAAACCTAACAAAGAAGAAAGAAAGATCTTGTTTTAATATAGGAACAGGAGCCATTCAGCCCCTCGAGCCTGCTCTGCCATTTGATAAGATCATGGCTGATCTGTGATCTAACTCGTATACCTGCCTTTGGCCCATATCCCTTAATACCCTTAGATAGCTTTTTGCCAACCATCTCAGATTTAAATTTAGCAATTGAGCTAGCATCAATTGCCATTTGCAGAAGAGAGTTCCAAACTTCTACCACCCTTTGTGTGTCAAAGTGTTTTCTAATCTCACTCTTGAAAGGTCTGGCTCTAATTTTTAGACCGTGCACCCTAGTCCTAGAATCCCCAACCAGCGGAAATAATTTCTCTCTATCCATCCTATCTGTTCCCCTTAATATCTTATAAACTTCGATCAGATCACCCCTTAACCTTCTAAACTCTAGAGAATACAACCCCAATTTGTGTAATCTCTTCTCGTAACTTCACCCTTCAAGTCCAGATGCCTTTCACAACCTCAGGACATCCCAAAGCCTTTCACAGCAGATGAAATACTTTTTTGTAGTAGTAGTCACTGTTGTAATGTATGAAACTCGACCACCAATTTGCACACAGCAAGGTCCCGCAAACAGCAATGAGATAAATGCACAAATAATCACTCAGGGATTATTTGAAGAGGATTAGAAAGAAAGAACTTGCATTTATATAGTACCTTCCATAACCTCAGGATATCTCAAAGTGCTTTACAGCCAATTAAGTTGTTATGAAGTATAATCACTGTTGTAATGTAGGGAAATGCACAGCCAATTTGCCCACAGCAAGGTCCCACAAACAGCACTGTCCCGCAAACAGCACTGAGATAATGACCAGGTAATTTGTTTTAATGATGTTGGTTAGAGGGATAAATATTGGCCAGATTAAAAATATTATAGAGGGTGAGAAGAATATTTGAGTTCTACATTTTTATTTTATTGTTCCTTATCTGGTTTAGCCTTGTAAAACAAAACATTGCAATTTTCGGTTGGTCCGCGTCATGCAGCAATGGTTTTCCTAGTGAAAGTTTTATTTATACAGCAAACTGGCTTCCATCCGAGAACCTACCTATTGTTAACGGGTGCCTGCAGCCGTCTGCCTATTAATGTTGCTTTAACTGCAGTGGGTCAAAAGGTGGATGAACTCATCAACAGGTAATTTTGAGGACAGACAGTTCCAGGGACGAACGATTAACTGCATGGTTGCAGAAGTATGGAGAGGAAAAGGTGGTAGCAGAGGAAGGGAGAGCACTGAACACCACTGATCATTGTACCTACGAGTTGCTTTAATCAATGGAAAATGAACACATTATTCAGTAGTGAGACACATTTTAATTAGAAGGCACACGTCTACCTAACTGCTTTACTGTGAGTTAAAGATGGAGTATCAAATCTTTCATTCTTGTCAGTTTTACGATTTAAATCTTGGCCAACTAAAGATCTGTCCCTACTAGTGCCTTCTTTTAAAGCAAGTATTGACAGAAAATCGCTGGTTGGCTTCAAAAGGATAATGCAGCTTAAAACATTCAAGCTCATAAAAGTAATATTGACTGCAATGCCAGATTATAAATGTATCTCCGTTTATCTTCTCCAAGTGCTAGTCACCCAAGGCTTCTGAGAAGCGTGTGGTTTGAAAGTTGCGAGCAGCAAAGAGTTAAATAATCGACTCCCATCACACATTAAGCATTCCCTCAATCGTTACCTCGTATTGACCATTCCTGCACGATCGTTAACAGCAAACGTTGCAGGGAGGTAGAAATTATTTGTTTAAGAGGTGAAACCTTGGGAACACACACATACACACACAAAGGAAGAGAAACAGCCCAGTTATTGAAGTGGGAGAGACAACCAGCCTCGGGAGTCGGGCAGCTAAAAGGTAAATTGAGAGCAGCCCCATATATACAAGGGATGTTGACAAAAATGGCAATCAGGTGTTGAGATGGGGGATGGTCGGACCTTTTATCTGGGGAAAATAAACCGCAGTGGCATCTGACGCCTAGCGCCGCTATTCATTACCTTAGCCCACACAGAGTAAACACTGCCCCCGCTCTGATGAAAAGTGCTTTAGTTCACCCTGGCAGGGGCGGGGGTTAATCCAAGCACGGCATTACTGACTCCCACTGGGTCCTAGCGCCATTCTAATCCTCCTCCTCTCCCACCCCCCTCCCCATCATAAATCTAATTACTGCGTTTCCTTAAGGAGACCGAAACTTTTCTGTTCATTTACTTAACAGCGTTTCCTATTCTATTAAAGCAAATACCCTGTTATGAAGAGGCTCTTATTAATGAATTGTAAACAATTTTACAACACCAAGTTATAGTCCAGCAATTTTATTTTAAATTCACAAGCTTTCGGAGGCTACCTCCTTCCTCAGGTGAACGATGTGGAAATGAAATCCTCGAAATGAAATCGCATTTATAATTCACAGAACAATGCTTGGTGAGTACAGACAGTTTTTTCAACTGCCCGTTGCCAAGGCAATCAGTGTGCAGACAGACAGGTGTTACCTGCAAGTTCTCAGAATATACAAATCACCAAAAAAAACAACAAACAAAAAAAAAACAGAGATAGAGAGGTAGAAACATAGAAAAGACAGCAACTGACCCGTTATATTAAAAAGATAACATTTGTTCGCTGGTGGGGTAACGTGTAGCGTGACATGAACCCAAGATCCCGGTTGAGGCCGTCCTCATGGGTGCGGAACTTGGCTATCAATTTCTGCTTGACGATTTTGCATTGTCGTGTGTCTCGAATGAATTATGAACTATTAATGAACTATTAATGAATGTCTTATTAATGATTTCATATAACTGGTTTTCTATAAGAATTTTTAATTGTATTGATTAAAAATAAGGTTAATATTCTTATTTTCCGTACAACTGCCAAGAATTGCTTTTCATCTTTCTACTAAGTAGTTCAAAACTAGCCTGTAAAATGGCATATGTATCAATATCAGCTTGCCAAGATTGCTTAGTCCAACCTTTTGGTATAAGGGGCAGAACTGGTAATGCAACCTATCTATTAAACTATGCTCCTTCTGAAATTATAGTATTTCACAGGCCTTTTTGTCTAGCGTAACTGTTAATGAGATCAACACCTTCTTTAGTTTAGACCAGCTCTATTTTAAATCAGTTTTATACTGGAGTAGAAACATTTACTGATGATTGTAATATACTGGTGATTTTCTAAGTGTCAGTTTGGCTCAGCTGGTAACACTCTCACCTTGAAAGGTTATGGGTTCAAGGACCAATCCAGAGTTTGAACACACAATCTGTGCTAACACTCCAGTCCAGTGCTGAGGGAATGCTTTACAAATGCAAGTTACTTTTAAATTAAAACCATATTTCAGTAACCAGCAAAATTAACCAGCTGCTTTCCCGTTTTAGGGACTTGGCTGGATTTTGTAAATGTTTCTGAACTGGTTAAAATTGTGTAGAGGTCAATTTAAAACTTTTAAACTTCTGCATAATCTAATCATAGCTAACATACTGTCACACTTCTGTAAAAGTGCATTCATTCTCTGTTGCAAGATTATATTCAGAATTATAAATTCTACATAATTTGCTTTTTACAAGTACTGATAAATTAAAGTGCAATTTTATAAAGTGCATCGCCAATTAAAGGGATAGTTTTTGATTGGTCTGTATCCATCAAGGTGACTTTGTAAATTAAATCCTTTTTACCAACTCTGGATATAAAAACTCTTGGTTCAAAAGTACTTTGTTTATTTATCCAGCCCACTGCCTCAGTAGGGAATTTCAGTACATGTAACATTGTTTTGTTGAGACCTCTTGCTCTCTGGTTAATCTCTCCCGTTTTGGAGTCTTCAAGATATTCTTACCTAAATTGCCTATTATTTAGAAAGTTTTGTGGAAATCTTCAAGTCTCTATCTGAAATGGCAGTGAACCTGCAAAAAAAAAAAGTCACCTGCTTTGACTGTTTTGATTTAAAATGTCTCCCAAGTTTTGAAGCATTAAGATTAATACTTTAAGAAATATATAACATGCAGGGCAGGATTGATATTTGATCCTTGTCAAATGAGACCTCCGTCGGCCAACAAAGGGGCCATTGTATCCTTCCTTTAATATTTGTGCCATTTTTAGAATTAGGCTTTGCAACAACAAAAAAGGAGCTCCTCTTTGAAGTCTATATAAAATAATCTTCCCTCCTAGTGTGCTGATGTGTAACCCAAGGTTGTTCTGGATCAGGAGAAGAATCTGTCTCTTGTAGTTTAAACTGCTTTGAGTTATTGGGTTCCCCTCCCCCTCTTCAAGGCAAATTGAGATCACACAGAACAGTCTGCAGCCCCATACCTTCAAATTACCTGGTAAAAAATACCCTGTCTATCACATTGGCACACAGCGTTTTCTGGATCTTATCCTTGGGGCCCAAATATTGGCAACTGCTGAACATATCCCAGTGTTTCATCAATTCTCCACAGACATTCATGACTCCCTGCATTTGCACGATTTTCCCCTGCATCAAATTACCCAGTTCGGTTTTCTAATCATTTCGAGATCAACTAATTCTTAATAAGCAGTGCTCATTAGTTCTGAAGCACGCTGGAGTGAGGATTGACAGCTTTTCTCAGCTCCCAAGCTCTGTCTTCGGTTGCTAAGCAACACAGACTCCTGGAGACCAGAGTACCACTTTATCGCAGCATCCTTTTGTGATTACTGCACACCCAGGCTGATTGCTATAAATCACGTTCGGAGCAGAACCTCTTAAGCTTGAAATCTATCTTAAAAGGAACATTACATATTGCAGTGGAATTTTTTTTTTAGAAGGCAGTTTCTCGAACAGAACTTTCCTCTAAGGCCATCGGGCAAGGAAATTGTGTTGGTGTAGTTGGAAATTGTGGAAATAGTTGAAGCCAACTTGGGTTCAATAACTGTTTTAACTAACTTCGTGAAAAGTGATAGATTTCTATATTGGATAACCTTGGGGACGTAAATTAAAATTATAACTGAATAAAATCTTTGGACAGGGTTGGTAAACAGTGAATTTTTGTTCAACCTGGTAGGTTTCTTTGACCTAAATGCCCAAACGTCCGGGCCGATTTAAAAATGTAAAGAATAAAAGTTTGGTCATTAATGTGCAAATGAAATTCCCACCGTTTTAAAATACATTTTTTATATTAAAAAAGAGGGTCCAGAGAGTACCCCGACTCGATGCTGGACGTGAAACTGTACAGCAGCGCTGTAGAAACTACATTTTTATTTATGGCGAACGCGTTGATTCCAATCATTGTGCCTTGTGAGGGCGTTTCCCCCCACCCTCGCACGTCTGTAGAAATGTATTAAGTAAAGTCTAACAGCTGGAACTCAGGGAGACCATTATTTACATCCCGAAACGGCGAGTAATTTCCGCCAACCTCCAGGTTTCTTCTTTTTTAAAAAAAACACCAGCGGAGAGGAAACACATTTCTCTGGGGGGGGGTGCGGCTGGTACAATGTCAGAATCGAAGTCCAGGGCAGGGAACGCGTGGGCTTTTAAAGTTACTCAGAAAATGATTAGCTTTAAAGTTGCAAGCTGCACTGTCCATTCTCCCAGCAGGATCATCTAATAGTTAATTCGAAGCCAATGTAAAATTAAAGGCCAAAATTTGTATATTTAGACGTGAATTACTGAACAAACACGTCGCTATAATTAAACGTAAAGAAGTTGGGAGTTTTAAAACAGACTCGGGTGCTAAAAATGTATTCGAGGTTATCCTTGTTTTTTCTTAACATCGATTTTTGTATAGAAAGACGGCCATACGCGTATATCCACCATTCAGTTTATTAATTCATGTTTTCTGTTTTCTTAATGAGTCCGCCAGACACAGTTTGTTAGTGCAAGTGGCGCATAACTAACGATAATATAAAGCAGATCGCTGGTTTTCGCTTCTTTTAATTGTATGGGTAAAATGAAAGAGAGCGGGCAAAGGAAATTTCCATGTCTCTGAACACGTTCTTTTACAAACAAAGGTCTTTTTCTTTCAGTGAACTCCAGGTCTGGTCTGACTTATCTTCGTGTGTGTGTGTGAGGGAGAAGTTTACTGCCGATTTAGCGATAAGGAATGCGCCACACATTTGACCAGCCGCCGCGTATAGACGGCGGCGCCCTGGAAAGCCCTGACCACTGGTTTCCTGTGCGGAGGAGCTGCAGCTCACAGCTGCAGAAAACGTCTCGCCTCTCGTCTCCCTGCAGTACCAGTAACCCGCAGCCACCAAGAAGGCTTAAAAGGGCAAGCGACAACTAACATGGAGTTGTATTTATTTTAAATTAACGCTGCATTTAGGCACAAAGTCCTCACATACGATAGTACGAGGCGCTGTGTATCCTCCAAAGGGCGTTTCACTGCGCGTTAAATCATAATTATAGCTTGTGGTGGGACCCACTAATACTTCCATGGCCAAGCCTTGATAAAGAAGAGTTTCTCCTCCCATTCACTGCAAACCACAGCCACCAAACAGACCTAACGACTGTGAATGAAGCAGAGTTTCCATCCTGTGCCAAATCGGGAACATATCAGTTTTTGTTTTAAATGCAGGACTTTAGATAGACAGTAAATTTGAGTTTACAATTTGGCTTCATATACCCAGAAGCTCAAAAAAGATTCCTTTTCCCTATGACGGGGGAAGCCACTTTGACAAACTGTCTGTGCTGTATACAGAAATTATGTCAAGTTTGTTCGGCCATTATTTCTTTGAAATATGAATATATTCAAGTTTGCAGATTAAAGGAAAATTGACATTCTATTATTGGCAAAGACTAAACCATCAAGGGAAAATAGGAACAGGAGTAAGCCATTCAGCCCCTCGTGGCTGTTCTGCCATTCAATTAGATCATGGCTGATCACAACTCCATTTATCCACCTTCACCCCATATCCCTTAAGTTTACCTAACAGAAATCAGTCTTGAAAGCTCCATTTCTCCCAGCATCCAGTGCCTTTTGGGGGATGAGAATTCCAGATTTCGATTCCAGAAAATCTAGCCATTAGTTTTAGCCTGAACACAATGGTCTCCCAGTGTGGTGTTTGCCACCTTTCAGAGCAAATGGAACACTGTGCTGGGCATCCCACATTGTCTCCCGTGCTTTATATCATAATTCACTGGTAATTATTAGTCCTGTGGCATATTCTCCCATTCATAACAAGCATAAAAGTACAGGTTTTGGTTCAAAGGAGACTCAGCCAACTTGTGGAAATTCATTTTAACTTGTGTTTCCAGCAATAAATGTTTGGAATAAGCCTGAACCATAACAATACTAACAAATGCACAAAGGCTTTTCCATTTACCAACAGTAATACCATCCCCTGGCAGCAGGCATTAATTGTCAAGATTTTGATTTGAACATTTATCTCAATGATATTTGGTTCCACTTGACTGAACATCCAGATATTAACTGTGCAGAAAACTGGATTTTTACACCTGGTTGAAGAGGTTGGGTCCAATTAGTTTCTAGCCAACTTTTTGTCCAATAAGTGACTTACTGAAAAAAAAGGATAATGGGCATTTATAATTGTGTGTATGTATGTGTGTGCGCAGCTATCAAATTGGACAGAAATATCAAGTCAACAACAGCTTGGGCTGATAAGTGGCAAGTAATATTCGTGCCAGCCAATGCCCATCTCCAACAAGACAGTCTAAGCACCTCCCTTTGACATTCAACGGCATTACCATCACCGAATCCCACACCAACATCCTGGGGGTCACCATTGACCAGAAACTTAATTGGACCAGCCACATAAATACTGTGGCTACAACAGCAGGTCAGAGGCTGGGTATTCTGCGGCAAGTGACTCACCTCCTGACTCCTCAAAGCCATTCCCTGCCATCTACAAGGCACAAGTCAGGAGTGTGATGGAATACTCTCCACTTGCTTGGATGAGTGCAGCTTCAACACCACCATCCAGGACAAAGCAGCCCACTTGATTGGCACCACATCTGCCACCCTAAACATTCACTCCCTTCACCACCGGCACACCGTGGCTATAGTGTGTACTATCTACAGGATGCACTGCAGCAACTTGCCAAGGCTCCTTCAACAGCACCTCCCAAACCTGCAACCTCTATCACCTAGAAGGAGAAGGGCAGCAGGCACATGGGAACAACACCACCTGCACATTCCCCTCCAAGTCACACACCATCCCGACTTGGAAATATATCGCTGTTCCTTCATCGTCATTGGGTCAAAATCCTGGAACTCCCTACCTAGCAGCACTGTGGGAGAACCTTCACCACACGGACTACAGCGGTTCAAGAAGGCAGCTCAACACCACCTTCTCAAGGGCAATTAGGGAAGGGCAACAAATGCTGACCTTGCCAGCGACGCCCACATCCCATGAACAAATAAAAAAAAACTGCATGGAAAATAGTATGGATAGATCCAAGTTTTCTACTTGGATGAAAGGGTTTGTTAGGGTAGACATAAAGAAGATGTTTCCACTTGCAGGGGAGACCAGAACTAGGGGCCATAAATTTAAGATAGTCTTTAATAAATCCAATAGGGAATTCAGAAGAAATTTCTTTACCCAGAGAGTGGTTAGAATGTAGAACAGGGAGTAGTTGAGGTGACTAGCATTGATGCATTTATGGGGAAGCTAGATAAACACATGAGGGAGAAAGGAATCGAGGGATATGTTGATAGGGTTAGATGAAAAAGGGTGGGAGGAGGCTCGTGTGGAGCGTAAACACCAGCATGGACTTGTTGGGCCGAATGGTCTGTTTCTGTGCTGTACAGTCTATGTACTTCTGAAATATAGATTCTCTTTTCATCCAAGCATTTTTGGTGTAACTCAGAATAAATAAATGCAAATGATGCAAAAAAAAGGGCTAATTTCCAAAGGCATTATAGAGATAAACAATCTTTTTATGGTATTATAGGATATACATTTAGGAATGTCCACTGAGTCCATTCAACTTTAGAAACTCTACATAACTGTTCACTACACCTCAATTAAAACATCTGACGACACCACCCACAGTTATTAGGCATCCTTTTTTGCTTTTGTTTTACTCTGAGGTAACATTATATTCTCATTAGCTTTATTTTATTGTTGCCATAAACCAGAATTTTATCTAATGGGACCCACCATGGCAATTTGATTTGAGTTTGCTCACATGACATGCCTTGTCCGTATATCACATGTAAGCAGTGTTAATGTGCATATACGCACATAACCATTTACAGTTTGAACTTCGTCTTGTTTGAAAACCTCACTGGGTCATCTGGTGGGGCCCAACAACATCCATGAGTACCAGTGAAACACTGGTTTACACATATATGTATCACCTCCTCACAAATGTAAATGTGACTTAAAAGTGTAATGACCAATTTCAGAATACAGTCTCAGCGTCATTCTTCTTTTTAAAACTACATTTAGATACTTTGGGATTGAAACTATAATTGTTATCTAATTAGATTTAACAATACCTTTTAAAGGTTGTTGGATTCATGAGTGCGATAACCCAATGATGGGAAAGGAAAACAAAAGTGTTTAACTAATTGATTACTCATTTTTAGACACTACATTGTTGGTAACTTGATAGAATTTCCTGGTAACATTTTGCCTTGGGCTAGCTGGGAAATTTTGGTCAGTCCACCAAGTGAGATATGATAAACTATTGATCTACCACAACACGACACTTCGGTAATCACATTTTTGATTTATCAAATACATTCATAGGAACATCGGTAATAGTTGAGCATTGGTACTAAATTAGTGCTGACTATTTGAATGAGGCAAAATCTATAGAAGATATTGCCTGCCCAAACCACCTGGTATCCAACTGTACATGCTCTTCTGTAGAGAGTGTGTTGCATCATTGAGACCAGCCAAATGGATTGTACTGGTCCTCACTTTTTAAAAATGGAATTTGGCAAGCAAAATGGTAATTTCCAAAATCATTAAAAAGATATAGGATTGAAGTTGTCATGTAATATATTGGAATAACTTCCCATTAATAACAAAATGAAAACAGATTTTGAAAATGCATAACTTCTGTTGTAGTGAAATAAACTACCCTTGGATACAATGATCTTTTTCTCCTTCTGTTTCCCCACCTCCCACACTTGTTATAGATCTTCTATGAAATTGCAAATTTCTGACCATGATTGACTCCCCAGTAGTGCAATGCATCATCACAATGCTTCGAAATCTTGTACACAGGCCTTTGTAAGTCACCACTAAAATGGTTAACAGAAGCAGGGCATCACAGTTACTTGTGCATCTATGGAAGAAATGGCATGCACTAGAGATTGTCAATGCAACAGAATAAAGGTTCATCACAAACAATTGATGTAGTGTGCTTCAGGTATTAGGTACAGGAAAGATATTTATGGATGGAATAGACTGGCTGTCTAGTGATTATTAAATCCAACAATAAACACTGTAAATAGATCTTTTCTCTCCTATATCAAGAGTTTAGGAATTCCAGCTTGGCGAATGAAAATGACAGTCAGGCAGAGTCCTGAAAAGGGTCTGGATAATGGAACAAACTAGACTTGGTTGAATGGCCTTTTCCCATTCATGCAGTCTTACCATCTCTCTATATTTCAATTTACAGCAATATTCTTAATGTTATTTTTGTTAGTTATGGGTATCAAGGGATATGGAGCTAAGGCGGGTAAATGATCTAATTAAACGGCGGCGCAGCCTTGAATGCTGAATGGCCTATTCCTGTTCCTATGTTGTAACTGTACTTCACAGCCACAAAGAAAATTTTACTGGAATAACTGTTACTAGGGATTGCAATTCATAATGTTCACTTTGTGCATGAATGTTGACTGCAGATACTGAGTAAAGAAATAGCCAAATGTGCAACCACACTACCAGAGCTTTCCTGCTAGCTCCAGCCACTTTGTGTGGCCACAGTGCTACACAAATGCCCACTTTTATCTATAGTTATGGTAAGACCTGTTGGCACCAGTTTTTTTCCTTCGCTGTGATGTGCAACACTGACACAGAAAAAAGTGAGAGTTGGACAGGCACTAACTATCTGAAGGAAGAGGTAGAACGGAGACAAAAAAGGATAAAGCAGAAAGGGATAGTAGAAAAAGGCCCTCAAGACAGAAGCTGTAATAATTTTACACACTCACTACATTGGAATGGCCCACTCCACCGTACAAAATACAGTTGTGTCCTTACAGACTGCCAGAAGAAAATGGACTTTTCAAATAGATATGATCACAGAATGCGCACACAGTACTTCTGTGATGTGAAACATGTCTATACAATATTTAGCTACATTCTCAGTAATAAAAATCAATTGCAGTAGAATTATATTAGCTGATAATGCCTGGTAATAAGGTTAAGCAGTGAATATGCCACATAAGCTGTACGTTAAGAGTTCACCGAAAAACAAATCTTCACACTATCTCCATCAACTCCAAAAAACCTTCAGAAATGCCAACTCAGGTTTTTTGAAATTCTTCTAGTTTTAGTTATGTGCCATTCTGATGGATATCATGAAACAAACTAAAAGGTGTTTTACAGTAGACTTTTCATAAACAATGAAAATAAGACATCTCAATATTATGATTTTTTTGTAAGGCGTACTTTGTTACCAAAGAGAGTCATGGAGTGCACTAATACTAGCACCTTCATGTTGGTACCAAATGGTCATGGGTGCATTTTGAACATGAAGTGGTGTTATAACTGGAGACTCTAAAGCCCATAAAAGTCAAGTAGGGTGAGCCACCAATCCCCAACACCCCCCCCCCCGCCTAACCCCCAAGTAGGAGGGCGCCTCACTCTCAATGTCATCATCAAGCATGCACAGTTGGCTTTCCTACAGTGCGTGTTGTAAGATCTTGAATGATCCTGTAAAGGCAATATTGTATGGCTTTAATTGTGTGCTCATGTACTTTACATATCCTAACAAAAGGGCATCCTCATTTCCACAAGGGTAATGTAATACCACTCAGTTACACATATCTACACACTACGTTTCATACTGCCCAATAGTTTAAAGAAAACACACATTCCAGTTGGTTCCAATTTACAAAATGGAAAAGTTCTTCAATGGCAGTTTCATTTGGGAAACCAGGATTATTGGTTTGTGGCCACATTTAATTTGGGCAGGTGTTTCCAGTTTCTCCGGACTTGCAATCAGGAAACTGTCTCTTTAACTCGACTGCAATGACTATTTTTTACTAAAATGTTCCAACCACCAACATTGGCCTCTAAAGTTCTTCTGCTGCACAGTAACCAATGTCTGCGCTCTCCTCTCCTCCCTCAACAGAATTATTATTTCACAAATAACCAGTGGTCTTGCCTTAATAGAATGCATTGGAGATGCCCCATCATATGTTACACAGCATTATGCAGATAAACTGCAAATTAAAACCCAACGAGTGTTAAACTGTGGGGGTCATCGTTGCAATGATTATTGAACCACTAAGTATTTTATCAGAACGGGTCATTCAGAAATAGCAGCTCATTGAATTAAGGAAAACACATGGACTCGAATTTCCCAGTTTGTGTGCCAAATATCTGTAGGGTGCAACCTGCAAGGGAATAGTTTGAAAAAATTACCCATCATCCCATCTCAATTAGCTGACATAAACTCAGCGATTTGTTGTTCTGATTATTTAAAAACGGCGTTTTCATGTAGGAATTTATTTCAAAAGGATACCTAACTTAGTTTAATCAATCCTAACTCAACCAGGCATTCAGTCTGAACTTCAACAGACGGTCAGGAAGAGAGAGAGGAAAAAAAAATACTTGCTATTTTGTGTTGCCAAACTTTCTTAAAAAGGCCACAGGGATCGAACAGGGATCGAACCTGAGGCCTTACCGATAAATGACCTCGACCCCCCCAGCCCAGAAAAAGTGAAAAAAAGACTAATGTGATTGACAGGAAGAACGTGGGAGGCTGATAAGATTTATTTATCATCCACAATGCATCAAGTCAGAAAAAGAAAGTTAATCGTTGAAACGTTAACCACAGGACTCCTGTGTGTTTTTTAAAAACAGTTTAAAGTTACAACCTTTGAAAACCTGCACTGACATCTATTACAGAAACATTTACCCATTACATCTCCCTAATACATAGCACCATTATTTAACTAAAATAATTGCAGTTACTCATTGTCCTATATCGCGACCAGCCAGATTATAAATTGATTTTTAATTGCTAAAATTTGCAGAATGGATCTCTGGAAACAGTTATTTAATTTTCTGAATACATTCTCCGTGTAGTCACCCTCCCCGGGTGCAGGCATTTCATTTGGCTCAGAGCTGGTTAAAATGGCATTGCCTATTTCCACAACAAAGCCACGGAGACTTAAAATGCATTTTTTTTTAACAACAATCTTACCACTGGAGACGAAATTCGACACCCAGGGCAGTCACAGATTGGAGGATGTACCTGCAAGACTCCTTTTGACATAAGCGTCTTCAAACTTTTCCCTGCATTAAAAATAAAATGAAATATTACCAAAAAAATCACCTGAGATCGCACTGTTGCGCAACGTAAACTTTGTGTGGGTGTGGTAACATGTAAAATATCTTTATCAATTCACCTCTCAAATATTCACGGTCCTCCTTAAGTAGACGTTTAATTAGTTACAGCAATCGCAAGAACCGCAGCAACACGATAGGACACCTTAAAAATACCGGGAAATGCACTTCCCTTCCGCTGCTTTCATCTTTGCTCCGCCACATGAGCAGAAAATTGCGGGTTTACATTAAAGCGACGCAACTCTGAGGAAGTGCGGCAGTTTTCTTATTTGTAACAATGGCGCTGGCATGAATGTTGTTTGGAGAGAGCCGTAGTCGCACACTGTTGGAGAACCAAAAAAAAAACTGCCCAGAGTCAGACTCTAAACACTGCCAGAAGCAGATACTCTCAGAGCCAGACACTGCTAGAGAGGCTAACACTGTCAGAGCCACAGACTGCTGGAGAAAGTAACACTGTCAGAGCCAGACACTGCAGCAGACAATTAACACTGCCAGAAGCAGATACTCCCGGAGCCAGACACTGCTAGAGAGACTAACACTGTCAGAGCCAGAGTGCCACAGACTGCTAGGGAGACTAACACTACCAGAGCCAGACAGCCACAGACTGCTAGAGAAACTGCCAGAGCCAGGGAGCCACAAACTGCGAGAGAAACTGCCAGAGCCAGGGAGCCACAGACTGCTAGAGAAACTAACACTGCCAGAGCCAGACAGTCGCCAGCGGCAACTCACTCAGCCCTCGTCAGTTTCAGCGGCAGCACGTGGGCACCCCAATGTCATTCCCATCAGGATCACAACACAAATACTTCACGCCAGTGATTCTGTGGCAGGCACAGTACGAACGGACATCTAGTTACATTCCACAATGTTGCTTACCGCCTTGCTTCTTCAAAAGCAGTCAGAACACACGGCCCTCTTTCACCCCTCCCCCCCAAAAAAGGAAACGCAAATATCAAATCCATAGTTACCAATTCTCCAACTGATCGATTCACAGTATCATGTTGGTCATTCTGTGATAGGCAAAACTAACACTCTGTACAATCTGATTGCATTTCATGCCCTTTCTTACCACTTCCTGGCTTACTCAATCTTTAAATCATTCCTCACAAACACAGCCAAAAGGCACCCAACCCCACTCCCTCCCTCCCTCTTAACAGTCCGTTTCATTTCTGATCAACTCACGTTAATCGATTCTACAAGCAGAGCGAGATCATTGCATTTCACGGTTGAGCTTCCCCACTTCCTGATTTCCTTTAAACTTTTAAATCATTCACAAGCATAGCGACAAAAAAAAAAAATGTGCACCCCCCCACCCCCAAATTGGTTCTTTTCATTTCTGCTGAACCGCGAGCATCCTGTCAGTTGAGTCTGGGATACAGACAGCGAGCAGACTCCAGGGCAAAGTAACACTGCGGACAAGAGGATCTCACTTCCTGGTTCGCCTTTCTCTCTTAACTTCACAAACCGTTGCAAACAAATAAAACAAGAAAAAAAAATACTGCAGTAACACTTGCTTGCATTTCCTTAAAAAAAAAATTGCCTTTACTACAGCCGCGCTAATTGTACTTGTTATCACTTCCTGGTCATTTGTTGGCTTGCACTAGTTAATTACCACAGGACATTGGTGGAAAAATGACTATCCATTTGTTCAGTTTGCCCAAACGGGGTCCAGTTTATCCAACTTTTACGCATGGAACTTTCTCAACCAGACATTAGATGCGAACGGTCTCCGAGTGTGCAATAATCACATTTAATTCCCCCCTCCATTGATAAACGCAATGATCTCTACCCCTCGCCTCTCCCTCTCTCTTATTTTACTCTCCCTTTTTTTTTGAAAAAAAAATAATCACTCACCTTTGTGTCTTATGCTCCGCTTCCAATCCTTGGCGGTCTCCCTGCCGCTGACGAACTGAAACTCGTTGGGAGTCAGCCACTCGCCCCTGTAGCGAATGGAGGGTCCTTTGCTACCTTGGCACAGCTTGTGGATGTAGAGCAAGGCTTTGTTTTCGCCGCACTCCACCTCGATGCAGGGCTCCCCGTTGTCAAAGATGGGCTGGAAGTCGGGGATGGAAGAGAAGCGCTCCAGCATCAGGTCCTCCGGGTGGCGCGTCTCATGGAGCCCCAGGAAGGCGCGCTGGTGGTGGGCAAAGATGTGATCGTAAGGCGGATGATGAGGGGTCACCACCGGGATGGCCGCCGCGTTCAGAGGGGCCAGATATTCGGGGAGACCGTCCAGCAGACCCCGAATGACCATCTCCCCATCGGCTCTCTCCTTTTTGATCGCTGGCATCCTCATGAACAGCCCCTTATCTTTGGAGAGCACGCCGGCGATAAGTTGCTCTCTCTCTAGTTTGTCGTTCTTAAAGAAGCCGTTAAAATGCAGGAAAAGCTTCGACCTGTGATATCCCCAGCCCTCAACGAGGCACGACTTGTCCGTTTTACTTAGGTCTAACACTCCGACCTCTCTCGTCTGTCTAATCTGGCTCTCCGTACCTGACATCTTGGAAAGGTATTCGCCGCCGTGTACATTATGTTGGTAAAATGCTTATTGATCCGCTATCGACCCACCTTCTCGCTGGAGCATTTTCTACTGATACCCTTTTCTTATTTCCGGGCGAGCAACGAAACTGGCAGCGGTTTTAATTCGATTTAACCACACTGATCGAGATAAAGTTTTTTTTTCCCCACTCCCTCTCTTTTTTTTCAATGAACCTTAACAAGATCTGCGGGGCACATCAACTCTTTGGACGATCACACTTGTACATCCCTGTCTGCACTCTGATAAAACACACTTTTTAAAAGTTGGATAATTTCCATAAAATGTGAAAGTTTTTTTTAAAAAAAAACCTCCCTCCTTAGATTTCTAAATAGACGCGCATTTCTTTTTTTTTTGGAAAAAGGAAGTTATTACTACTGGACTGCTTCATACATTTTATTTTAAACCTACATTTTTTTTCTGGAGTCACGCTTTAGTTCAGACATAGACGAAACATGATTTGCCCTCTATGCCGCTGCTAACTTGGCCCATTTAAACATCACAGTCTGTCAGTGCAAGGAGAGGGGGTGCGCAACGGACGACACAGTGACATTTTCTGTCCGATTAATTATGGGATATTTCCTCCACTACTCATTTTCCAAGCCTCTCTGATTTTGACAGACATTTCCATCAAATAAAATTATTGCTTCCTTTTAATTTCAAGAAATATTGCCACCAAATTTAAGGTGGTCATCATCTGAACTCCAAGGTGGTGGACAGTGGGTGTTTATAAATAGCATTGTGCTGTATTTAACCATTGAATTCAGAAACACGGCATACTGTCCAGGGTATGATTACAATATTTGCTAATATCTTTAATTATCTGAAGTAACTAAAACATGTAACATGGTTAGTACTTTTTGTGATTGATTACTTGCACTTGTTCTGCCTTCACCACACCACCATCATCAAACATCTACCTGTGGCGGACAGGTTGAAGTAACAAATGACAGGCCATGCCATTCTGAAACCAATGGGCATCTTTATTATGAGTTAGTTCTGTTTCAACTAGTTCCCAAAAAAATTTCATCACAATTCAAAACTGAGGATAACATTTGTGGTGTAAATGGAATAAGGTCCATCTCATCACCCACCTTACCCCATGGATCAGCTAGTTTATTCACTGAATAGTTGAGCCACACAAACAAGGGAGGTCCTGTGTTCAATTTCCAGTCTTTGAATGAATCAGCTGCTCTTAGCCTGGGAATTTGTAGGTTCAATACAGTTGACGTCAATGCTCCTGGTTTAAAGAGGGGAAAATCAGCCAGCATTCCCACTCCCATTGCTACCCATTGACTTCTGCTGAAACTGTACATATGTGGAAGTCATTTTGATGTTCAGCTGTGATGCATCCTTCAGTCCAATAGCCTGCTAACACTCACTGTCTGGGCACACATGAATAATGCTACTTGGGGAAGATACTAGAGGGTGCTGGGTACCCATTGAACTAGTAAGGAGTTGATGCCTTAGGAGAGAAGCAAAGAAAATTGGGAGCGAACCAACAAAAAAATCAGAATATTCAGTAACGGGTTATTGAATATGGAATTTACTACTTGGTGAAGTACACCTATGTACCTCTTGAGTGTCACGTTATTCAGTCTCCCTCGTGTGTGGAATTCATTCTGTGTTAAATGGCTTACTTTGAGTATTTGGTTTATGCCAAAAATGCTTTTATCCCCCCACCTCCTTTCTCAACACACACTATTCCTGTCTGAGATAGGAAGGAACACACCAGCACACCAAAGTGGTATGGCAATGGTTCATTTATATCGCAAATGTGAAATAAAATCTAATATTGACAAATTTATTTTACATTTTTTTGGTGAATACTTTGTGTTCATCAAGTGCTGAGTAAAGGAAGACATTTCCACTTTTGGCAACCAACATCATCATTGAGCATTCCAAAGACAGATATAGGGATAAAGTCCTTTTGCACTGCCCCGTCTCGTAGAGCCCCTTTGAAAATTCTTGTTTCCCAACGAGCTACCTTTAGCGCTAATGAATACAGTCATTGGCAGTTTTGTGCTGTGGATTTGTGCCCACTAGGAATTGGATTGAGACTGCTCAAACTCGTTTCACAAAGGGAGCTTAAAGCCAATAGGCAGAGAACACTCTCTTCCCATCAGTCTAGGTTGAATTTAATCCCAAATCCTAGAGTGAAACTTAGAATAGTGTACAGAATCTTACAACACCAGGTTATAGTCCAACAATTTTATTTGAAAATCACAAGCTTTCGGAGGCTTTCTCCTTCGTCAGGTGAATAGTGTGGTAACTCACTAAGCTACCTAACAACTCAAATTATTTTTTCCCTCCAATTTCCTTCCCTCCTCTCATTTAAGTCAATGTCTCATGCTGGGGTACGGTTATATTTGGACCAGCTTTCCACTGGCTCATCTATGTGGCCACTTTTCATGTGTGGGCTTTGTACAATGATTACAGCACAACTGATCTGCTTCTATCGTCATTTAACATCTATGCAGTATGTTTTCCTGCAGGGATCATTAGATGGTATGAACTCTGGCTGAATTGAGATGAATTGTAGCACCCTAACTGATGCTCCAGCTAAGACCAGGCAACCCAGTGCAGACCAGGGATTGGCCATTCCTGGTTTAAATTACTCAGCACAATGGTAATATTATTAATGCTCAGGATGTGGGCGTTGCTGGCCAGGCCAGCATTCATTGTGCATCCCTAGATGCCCTTGAAAAGGTGGTGGTGAGCCGCCTTCTTGAACCGCTGCAGTCCGTGTGGTGAAAGTACTCCCACAGTGCTGTTAGGCAGGGAGTTCCAGGATTTTAACCCAGCGACAATGAAAGGACGACGATATATGTCCAAGTATATATGTAAATGATGCATTTACCCACTGACCCATCAGATATTGTTGTTTTTAATTCAAATTTAAACAAGACAAATAACATAAACAACGGAAGACAGTTTCTGTGAGTTGGCTTTCACCTCTCTCCACTGGTACTTTACCGCCATTTTGCATATTCCCATGCCAGGATTATAACTAGGAATCGGGAACAGGTCCCAAAATAAGACATTTTAACAATTTGTGACAGAGCTAGTTTAAATTCTGAGCTCCCCGTCTCATTGGTACCACAAATATTTTAAATATTTATAAATGGAGTTGAGACTTCTCCACAGGGAGGGAGGGAAAAAGCAGAGGGCAAATCAAGCCACAATCCTCTCATGCTTCGAAGCAGCCTGTTACAGAGCAGCTCAGCACCAGAGTCCTGGGAATTAGACTGCCGGCCTGGCCTCTTAATTGGGGAATGTTGCACGGTGCAGCGAGACCTATACCAAGGGAGAAATAACTAAAAATGGCTGTAAAAAAGGAACCTTTCTTAAAATGTGAAATAAAAGATATATATTGTACATATAATATGCACAGGGTATGCTGTTCCCTTGTAACATGCACAAAATAAAAACCAATACTATTTCAATTAAAATCATGTAGTGCAAAATCATTCCAGTTCCGATCAAATTATTAGATGGTGGGGATCTGTAATTGATTGACGTCCATCATGTCACCTATCTTCAGCAAAAAACATCTTGCCACAACTTTAATGAAACAACCTACCATGAACGTTACCTGTCCATAGGGTGAATGTGTTTAAAGAATAGAACATGTCTTAGAGTTACTCTTTACTCTTGTGGCTTATGATGTCACCTCAATCCTTCAAGGGCACCCTGGCCTCAATGTTACCTTGTACATAATTTTTACTGGCTACCATTTTCTGGTAATCGGCTGCAAACTATCACTTGCTCAATCTGTAGTCATTGTGCCACAATCGTTAATCTGCAATGAAGGGGGTCATCGAGTGCATGAGTTGCCTTGTCCATTGATGCGCGTCATGGCACCTGCCACTGGCAAAGAAATGATCAAAAACAAAATGAAACTTCCCCTGCCAATTCCACAATATATATAATTTAGAAATGGATTTATGGGAGTGATTTCCAGGCAGTAATGTCATTTCAGTTAAGGGTTATACACTCGGTGTCCCATTGAATTAGTAGGTAAAGGAACTGCCTGGGGTAGTACTGGGCCATAAAGGACTGTCTTGCGTTAGCTGGCCTCAGTTGGGTTGCAATTACAGCAGTGCAATTAGCTTCAGTAACCTGGGCTAGGGAGGTAACAGTCATGCAGGATTTCCACTCTTGATCGCTAGCCAGCGATCCTTACTGGAAAGTAAGTATTTGGTAATGTTGAGTGAGAACAGAATCAGACACAACTGTGATATCTCCTATCATCAAAGATCTTGTTGACACTCATTTTCTATGCCCACCCATGAAGATTGAACCCTTGGATGAGACACTGGAAGGCAATTGGTGCCCGTGGAACCAGCAAAAGTTGGCACATTCAGCAGAGCAGAAGAGAAAAGGGATGGAAATTTGGGGGGAAAAAGTATCACTCTCATTGTTTGCAACATATCTGAACCTCTCGGTGAGACTGCTGCCTTGAACTCATTCCAGGGCTTCCGCTATTCTCCATTTAGATAGTCCCATCCATTTAACTTTACCATTAAGAAATGAGCAGGTATTCTTAACCTCTATCCCTTCTTTGAAAGAGTAGTAAACTGAAGTAATGATTGTGCCCCTTAGTATTAATCAGTAGGGTAGTTATTTATATTTTTGAAATAGTTACAGCGCCAAAGAATAATGGTGAAAAATTCTAAACTACCCTGTCAAAAATGATTAAAATATAGTCTTGAGCTTTGAATGAAATATCTCCAGTGATTTTAAGAAGCAGTCCCAGACCTCACGGTGAAATTAATTATGTAAATGAGAAACCTTTGCATTAAAAAACAGTGGCCTGTATCTACGGATAGTGAGCTCCCCCTGTCAACTTCTTAAGTCCAAGCTCATGATGTCACGGAAGTAGAACCTCCCACACTTAGGGCTCGATTCTCCCGGGAAATTGCGGGTGCATTGGGGGAAGGGGGGGCTCCGAAAATCGGGGAAATCCCGTTCGAGTTCGGAGCCCAGCTCCAACCCGCCGACTTCCGAGTTCCCCACGGACGCACCTGTGTGGGCACGGGCGTCCCGAGTCCGGAAGTCCCGCCGGCAATTAAAGCCGGTGGGATGTTAATTAAAGAGCCAAATGTACCTCATTGAGGTACTTAAGGCACTTTACTTGTGACATAATAGGTAGTTAGAACAATTTTTAACTTACCTGGGCAGCTTTCCCACGGCTTCTGATTCACGCGAAGGGCCGGACCAGGCAAAAAGAAACAAAATAAATTAAATTAAAAACCATTGCATGAAGTTAAAACACAAAATCAACCTACCTTTCCACCCTGCTCCGATATCTCCCTCTCCAATGTCTCCCTCTCCGATTTCCCCGCTTCACCCCCCCGATCTCCCCCTCTTCACCCCCCGATGTCCCCCAGATCGCCCCCTCTTCACCCCCCCTGATGTCCCCTCAATCTTCCCCTCTCCCCCCGATCTCCCCTTCTTTACCCCCCTCCTCTGATTTTCCCCTCTCCCCCTGATCTTCCCCTTTCCCCCTCCCCCAATCTTCCCCTCTCCCCCGCCCCGATCTTCCCCTTCTCCCCCCGATCTTCCGTTCCAGCGCCGAATGACGTCTCGCTCTCTCTCTCTTTCTTTCCCCTCCCCCCTCGCGTTGCAGCTCCTGACGGCAGCCAACCTGTCAATCAGGCTTGCTGCCAGACGTGAAACCCGGACAGCATGTTAATCGTCATCAATTACGATGCGATCGCGTTGGAAACGGTAAATTTTGTTTATTGGGGTTTGCCACATGCACCTTCACCCCCCCCACCCCCTCCCCCCGCTGCCAACCCACCACCATTTCAAACTTGAGCCCTCAGAGTACTGTGCACAGTTCTGGTCTCCATATTACAAAAAGGATACAGAAGCACTGGAGAATGTGTAATAAAAATTTACAAGGATGATACCAGAGCTGAGAGGGTACAACTAACAGGAAAGATTGAACAGGCTGGGGCTCTTTTCTCAAGTAAAGTGAAGACTGTGAGGTGACCTGATAGAGGTTTTTAAAAATACGAAAGGGTTCGATAGGGTAGACGTGAAGAAGATGTTTCTGCTTGTGGGAGTCCAAAACTAACGGTCATAAATATAAGATAGTCACTAATAAATCCAATAAGGAATTCACGAGAAACTTCTTTACTCAGAGAGTGGTGAGAATGTGGAACTCGCTGCCACAAGGAGCAGTTGAGGCGAATAGCATAGATGCAATTAAGGGGAAGCTAGATAAATAGATGAGGGAGCAAGGAATAGAAGGATATGTTGATAAGGTGAGATGAAGTAAATAGAGTGGGAGGATGCTCGTGTGGGGCGTAAACACTGGCATAGACTGGTTGGGCCGAATGGCCTGTTTCTGTGCTGCAAATTGTATTTAATTCTATGTAACCTCATGATGTCACATTGGGGAGTATTCGGATAAAATGTTGATTCCCAAGATGTTTCTAACCAGCAATTCTAAAGTATAAAATAGAACTACGGCACAAATGTGAGGTGTCAGTAACTTTGTACTTATATCCTTTTGTGAAAGTACAGTAGAGTACTGATCTTCTTCAACTTCGAAGGTACTGATAAATAAATGTAATTGAATTAAAGTGGGTTTGTATCCCTAAATAGTTACTTGCTTTATAAAGAAAAAGGAAGACTTGTATTTATATAGCACCTTACAATGGGCTCTTGCCCTGCCCTAGCCATTGTCTACAGCCTCTGCTATAAACATCGTACCCTTGCCGCTGATTCCATCCCTCTCACCAGCCACTGTCTCAGGCTGAACCAGACTCTTCGCAACCGTGACGTCCTATTTGATCCCAAGTTCAGCTTCCAATTCCATATCCTCTCCATCGCAAAGACTCCCTACTTCCACTTCCGTAACATTGCCCACTTTCACCCTTACCTCAGCCCATCTTTTGCTGAAACCCTCCCCTATACTATTCCAATGCTCTCCTGGCTGGCCTTCTGCCCTCTGTAAATTTCAGTTGATCCCTATCTCTGCTGCCTTTATCCTATCCTGCACCAAGTCCCGCTCACTCACTAATCTACATTGACTTTTGACCTACCATTGCCTCCAATTTAAAATTCTCACCCTCGTGTTTAAATCCCTTAATGACCTCGCCCCTCCCTATCTCTAATATCCTACAACCCCCTCCAAATTCTCTGTTCCTCTGACCTCTGGCCTCTTGTGCTTACCCCCTTCATTTTGCCCCACCATTGACGCCTGTGCCTTCAGCTACCTCGGCCCCACACTCTATAATTCCCCACATAAACCCCTCCACCTCTCAGAGCCTCCTTAAAAAACACCTTTTTTTTTAACCAAGCTTTCGGTCTCTTCTCCTAATATTCCTTTGGTTCAGAGTTCATTTTTTTTAATATGCCTCTGTGAAGCACATTGGGATGTTTTTCTACGCTATATATGAAAATTGTTCGTGTTCTTTTCCTTCTTCTTCAAGTAGTGTCATGTGGAAATGTTCACCTTAACAGGCATACTGGCCCTTGGGTTAACATCTCATCTGACAATACAACACTCCCTCAGTACTGCACTGGAGTGGAGTATTTAGGTGGATAAGTCCCGGGAAGGGACTTAAACCCACAACCTGTTCTGACCCAGTGGTAAGAGTTTATGATCAGATTACACCATATAGTTAAATACCAAGCTTATTCCAATCATGAGCTCACCTGCTTATTCTGGAGGTTTGATGACTGAGGCACTAATTTTTGGCTTTTTTTTTTTAGGAATCAACTAACTCTTCTGTTATCTTTGAAAACAGAATTTTAAAAAAAATCCAGCTTAATTTCTTTCCAAACTTATCACCCCACAGCATTACCAACCCAGCTACCTCAAGACAGTCCTTCTGAAGGGAAATGGACTCCTGTTTCTCCAGACTGCATTCCTTTCAGACTGTCCATCTTTCAGCTGCCTTGGCCTTAAGCTCTGGAATTCCCTCCCTAAACCAATTCATCTCTCTACCTCTCTCTCCTCCTTTAAGACACTCCTTAAAACCTACCTCTTTGACCAAGCTTTTGGTCACCTGTCCTAATATCTCCTTATGTGTCTCAATGTCAAATTTTGTTTGATAACGCTCTTATGAACCTTCAGTAGTAAAACTTCCCAAGGTACTTCATAGGAGTGTAATGAGACAAAATTTGACACCGAGCCACGTGAAGAGATAATGGGACAGGCGACCAAAGGCTTGATCAAAGAGGTAGATTTTAAGGAGCGACTTAAAGGAGGAGAGAGAGGTAGAGAGATGAATTGGTTAAGGGAGGGAATTACAGAGTTCAGGGCCTAGGCAGCTGAAGGCACGGCTGCTATTGGTGGAGCAAAGGAAATCGGGGATGTGCAAGAGGCCAGAATTGGAGGAGCGCAGAGATCTTGGTGGGTTGTAGGGCTGGAGGGCCGGAGGAGGTTACAGAACTAAGGAGGGGCACTTTGGTACATTATTAAGTTTGAGCAAAGTATGAATGAACCAGCATAGATTGAGCATGGGATCACTTTTAAAATCTAAGTATGAACACAACTTATTTCAGTATTTTACATTGCACACCCAGCAGTAACACAAGCTGTTCCAATTGAACTGTCCCAATTATAGTAAAGCCACTTTGCTGAAATAAGGTGGAATTGCCCACGTCAGTTCATTCATGAACTGCTTCATTTACACTGAGAAAGATCAGGTCCTACAAACGTGAACACTGTAATGGTTACTTAGTCCTCCCAACTGCCTGGAATTACATGTTAGTTGAAATGAAATGAGAAACTACAGTAGCTAAAGATATTCATTTACTGGGCTGTAACTTTGGAATCTGACCAGCTGACAAAAGCTAATTGTAGATAAAGCTCTTGTATACAAAATATATTTGTCAATGAACAACTGTATACTTGACTAGTTAAATATAACAATTCAAGTCTACTCTTACTCTCATGAGCCTGATGAAGCCATATCATATGAAGACCTGGATGTGTGTTTAATAACAGAGGCAGGATCACCAAGAGTAAAGGAGTATTGTATTACTAGTTTTGTTGAAAGGCACTTGAGATTTTCATGGGGAAGATTCTGTACTCATTATATTTCACAGCAAATCTGACTGTGGAATATTATTCCAAGTTTGCCGATGAGACCAAAATTGGTGGCATAGTAAGTTGTGTAGACGGGAGCATACAATTACAGAGACATTGATAGATTAAGTGAATGGGCAAAACTGTGGCAGATGGATTTCAATGCAGGTAAGTGTGAGGTCATCCATTTTAGAACAAAAAAGGATAGATTTGAGTATTTTTTAAATGGTGAAAAGCTAGAGGTCCAAAGAGATTTAGGGGTCCATGTACACAGATCACTAAAATGTAGTGGTCAGGTACAAAATATAATCAAAAAGACTAATGGAATGTTAGTCTTTATAACTAGAGGGTTAGAATATAAAGGCGAGGAAGTTTTGCTACAGCTATACAAAGCCCTGGTTAGACCACATCTCGAGTACTGTGTACAGTTCTGGGCACCGCACCTTAGAAAGGATATACTGGCCTTGGAAGGAGTGAAGCACAGATTCTCAAGACTGTTACCTGGGCTCCAAGGGTTAGATTATGAGGAGAGATTACATAAACTGAGCTTGTATTCCCTGGAATATAGATGGGTAAGGGGTGATTTGATTCAGGGTTTTAGAACTTTGGAAAGAATTAATAGCGTAGATAGAAAGAAACTTTTTCCACTGGTGGGGGAGTCCAGGACAAGTGGACATAACCTTAAAATTAGAGCCAGGCCATTCAGGAGAGAAGTTAAGAAGCACTTCTTCATGCAAAGGGTGGTAGAAGTGTGGAACCCTCTCGTACAAAAAGCAGTAGATGCTAACTCAATTAATAATTTAAAATCTGAGATTGATAAATTTTTGCTAGCCAAGGGTATAAAGGGACATGGAGTCAAGGCGGGTGGATGGAGTCAGGGTACAGATCAACCATGGTCTCACTGTATGGTGGAACAGGCTCGAGGGGCTGAATGGCCTACTCCTATTCCTATGTTCCCAAGTCAATATAACTCAATATGTTTCAATAACGTACTGTGTCTCTTCATTATAATTTTCAAATATGTGCTGCTGCTTTAATACCGTCTGGATGAAGTAGGTTTTTTTTGGTCAGTCGGGTGCCTGTCACACGCTGAAACCCATCGTCATGTTTAATAACCACCAACTCAGGTTCCTTAAAAAATCCACCCAAGGTTGGGTTTCTCTGCGATTCGACTATCTATTGTTTCTCCCCCTCCCATTTTTTTCCAACCGTACTAAAGTGCTTGCTTATCTTTGAGTTTTTATACCTAATAAAGAATACACACTCAAAACTTTTGCCTGCCTTTTCTTTTTGTAGATGCTGACCATCCTGCTGTGCTTTTCCAGCATTTTCTGTTTTTATTTCAGGCAAAGTTTGTTTACCCAGTATGAAGTGCACACTTTCTCACTGTAGAGACAGATCTCACTTAGATAGCTGAGGCGCTATAGTTTTATTACAGGTCTCTGCCCAAAGAGATAGTTTCACCATCTTGTAGATAGTTTGCCTTGCAAGGGCTTTGTGCAAAAGTTCGGTTTGAGGCCCACGCATTTTATTAGATAACGATACTAAATACCACCTACTTATTCTAGTGTCAAATCCGTACAAGTAAGATCATGAAAAGGCATGTTTGCAATAGGTAATATATATATAATAATTGTCAAAATGATAAGCAACAGCTAACACAAGAGTAAATCATATTGAATGGTTATAAAGGTTTTGAAACACCGATGCCATTTCAGCAATTCTGGCCTCTTGCGCACGCCCGATTTCCTTCGCCCATTGGCGGTCGTGCCTTCGACTGTCTAGGCCCTAAGCTCTGGAAATCCCTCCCGACACCACTCCACCTTTCTACCTCTCTCTCCTCCTTTAGGACGCTCCTTAAACCTACCTCTTTGACCGAGCATTTAGTCACCTGTCCTAATATCTCCTTATGCGGCTCGGTGTCAAATTTTGTCTGATTACGCTCCTGTGAAACACCTTGGGATGTTTTGCTACATTAAAGGCACTACATAAATGCAAGCTGTTGTTGTATATGAGCTGTACGACAACTTAGATACTAGCTTTTGCTGCAGCAAAGTCTTGTATAACGTCTGAGTAGTTGAATTTCCGACTTATCACTGGATCCACTCGTGGCCCCTGACTGGCCAGGGGCTCTGTGCAATTGAGCAATCCTAACGCTGCCCCCGACAGTCGATGCAAGTCTGCACAGCTTCTGTAAAAGGAAATTCAGTCTTCTCTCTGCTCTTCTGAATGTTGGGATTGATGCCGGGGCGGGGTGGGGGGGTGGGGGGGAAGATATGGTGCAAGGGAAGTTGGCAGCCCATTGGTATCTTCTTCAGGCAGCCATTCTTCATGCATGAAGTTGGGAGTGAGCTCTGACAGACTATTCCTACCTCACCTCCAAAAGGGGGAAAGAGAGAAAAATGAGAGAAAATTAAGTGGATTTTTAAAAAGTCAAAACCTCCATCACCACCCCAGCTAAAATATTGAAGAGCGATGGACTCATTTTGAACCTGCAACTGCTGAGATAGTATCCACAGGTTGCTAAGCAACAGAACATGCAGTCAGTGACATGATGGCTGTTCATTCCCTTTATTGTGAGTTTAGATTTGGTCACCGATCCCCTTAATCAGGCACCCTCGTCTAGTGTCAGTTTTTTTTATTTCTGATTGGTCCAAAAAATTGGATCATGGCTTAGAAAGTTAATTTTGTATCAGCTTCATAAATTCACCATGGACTAGGCAATGATCACAATCCAGTTTCAAAATAGCATTGTTTGCTAATACTGCATTTCTGTCCAATTTTCTCCTCTTTCCTTAGTGTGCAAGGTTCCACAGGTGTTGGCAGACCTTGAGTACCTCAGCGTTCCTGTCAGCCTAGGCGATAAGTGTGTTGGAGCTCTTTGACTGGGATGGAGGGGATTGCTACCGAGCTTGATCCTGCTATCCCCCAACTTCCACCCTTTCCATAGGAACATAGGAACAGGAGTAGGCCATTCATCCCTTCGAGCCTGCTCCGCCATTCAATTAGATCATGGCTCCATTAAATGGAGTTAATGATGTATCTTAACTCCATTTACTTGCCTTGGATCTGTAACCCTTAATACCCATTCTTAACAAAAATCTATCAGTCTCAGTATGGAAATTTTCAATTGGCCTAGCTTCAACTGCTTTTTGGGGGAGAGAGTTCCAGATTTCCACTACCCTTTGACACCTTCTTGACACCATCTCTGAACGGCCTGGCTCTAATTTTAAAGTTTGCCCCCTCGTTCTGGACTCCCCCACCAGAGGAAATAGTTTCTCTATCCACTCTATCAAATCCTTTAATCATCTTAAACACCTCAATTAGCTCACCCCTTAATCTTCTATACTCAAGGGAATACAAGCCTAGTCTACGCAACCTGTCCTCGGAACTGAATGCAGTACTCCAGATGCGGTCTAAACAGAACTTTATACAACTGTCGCATAACTGCCACCCCAGGGGTAACTGGATAGGAATCAGCAGCAGGAACTTCAGCTGATTTATCCCCCCTCCCTAGCCCAGGGGCACAAAGGCCAAAAGCAGCACCCCAATTATTGCCCTGGCAGAGATTAACTGATTCAGCAAAGACCAGGAATTGAACCTTCAACCTTATGGTCCGTTGGTGCCTTTACACACTAGGTATGGGGAGAAGCTACAGCATAAATAAAATTTTAATAAATTCAAAGTTCTGGTAAAACAAGTAACAACATCAAACAGAAGTAAATCTTCTTTGGTTTAGAGTTTTAACAGATATCTATTAGTTGAGATTAGGCGGATTAATGAGTAATTCCAAAAGAATTTTCACTTTTCTATCCAGCAGGATATTAATTTTAATTTGATTGCCCTGCTTATTTTTTGAAAGCCACACCTGCTATAAGTCTGTAATTTTTGAAGTCTAAAGTTAGCAGGGATTGTTTCAGCAACTTGTCCTCATAATTTAACCCTTTTAGTCCCAGTATCACACTGGTGAATCTGCGCTGCACCCCCTCCAAAGCCAATATATCCTTCCTGAGGTGTGGTGCCTACAACTGAATGCAGTACACACGAGAGCCCCATTTACTCCAGCAATTTTATGAACGTGATATTGAGACCATTCCCAGTAGTGCTAAATCCACCAGCGTAAAGATACCAGCATGAAATCAGTATGAAAACTTACAGATGCATGGGTTTCATACTGGTGGGAAGATGTAAACAGAGAGATGATCTGTGAAATGCTGCTATTTATTTCACGTGTTATCACAATGGAAAACCTGTCTGTCCTGTGCTTTTGTGCAGTTACGTCATCTGAGAAAAGCTGTTGGGGTGTGACTTAAGTAACAAAAATGGGGCAACTCACATAATATCAGTGCAGTTACCCACAGTCTACAAAGTAAGGTTTAATTCCCTAAAGCCCCTAGATTTACCATGACTACACAGCAGCTTTTGTACAAAAAAAAAGTAGACAAATTTAACAAAGTGTAGACAACATTTTTTCTAATTTGTTTTTATTGAAATGGTAAAAATCCCTTACTTTGTTCAGTGGCTCATTGGCATTAAGGTCCCAGTCTACATTATGGTAGACTTCACATCCAATAACAGTAATAAGGTAGTATACAGCATCTTGTCTAATTTCTACTGTCATTTTATGTAAAACTGCAGGTTTAAGGTCATCACTGAAGTCGTTCTACCATATTTGTTCTTAATAACATTAACAACACCAACATGCATTTATATAGCGCCTCTAACATCATAAAAATAGGTTGTAGGGCTGGAGCAGGTTACAGAGACATGGAGGGGCGAGGCCATGGAGGGTTTTGAAAACAAGAATGAGAATTTTAAAATTGAGGCATTATCGGACCGGGAGCCAATGTAAGTCAATGAGCTCAGGGGTGATAGGTGAATAAGACTTGGTGCAAGTTAGGATACAGGCAGCAGAGATTGGATGAGCTCAAGTTTACAGAGGGTGCAAGGCAGGAGGCCGGCCAGCGGAGCATTGGAATAATCGCGGCTAGAGGTAACAAAGGCAGCAGCAGGGTTTCAGCAGCAGATAAGCTGAGGCAGGGGTGGAGACGAGAAATGTTATGGAGGTGGAAGTGGGCGGTCTTGGTGATGGAGAGGATATGGGGTCGGAAGCTCAGCTCAGGGTCAAATCGGACGCCAAGATTGTGAACAGTCTGGTTCAACCTCAGACAGTGGACGGGGATAGGGATGGAGTCGGTGGCTAGGGAACGGAGTTTGTGGTGGGGACCGAAGACAATGGCTTCGGTCTTCCCAATATTTAACTGGAGGATATTTCTGCTCATCCAATACTGAATGTCAGACAAGCAGCCCCATGACCTCTACCACCGGGAAGCACAAGAACAGCAACGTCATGGGAACATCAGCACCTCCATTTTCCCCTTCAAGTCACACCATCCTGACTTGGACATATATCGCTGTTCCCTTAGTGTTGCTAGGTCAAATTGTGGAATTCCCTACCTAACACTATCATGGGAACATCATCACTGCAAGCATTGCAATGGTTCAAGAAGAAGGTTCATCATCACCTTCTCAGGGGAATGAGGGATGGACAATTAATATAGCCTCGCCAATGTCACCCACGTCCAGAGAACAATTTTTTTTTAAATTACATTAGAACTCTATTAAAAACTAATTTATATATTCAACCTCTCCTTGGTTGATCATTTCACATTTGACATTTAAGCAAAGCAACTTTTTACAGACTGATTTTACTTGGCCAACAACCTATGTTAGCTCAGTTCACTTGTTCTACATTCACTCCTCCCATTACACTACTCTGATTGTATTATTCAGGGCTGCATTAGATCATTTTGTAGAAAGTAAAACATACTTCTTGCAAAAGTACCAAGGTATGTCCTTGGAATCTGAAGAATGACCTATGTAGAAGCTCCCCTGATGTTTCAATGGGTAAATGGACCACGTATGAGCCAGACAGACCAGATAGGTCCGAGGTTTCAGCTCCGGTCTGTGCGGAATTAGCTGATCTCAGCTAAGGCACCAATAGGGCTGTTACATTTTCCTCAGAATCCGTGTGTCAGGAAAAACAGACAGGATTCCACTCCCAGTACACCCCTCCCCCACCCCCCACGATCATTAGAGCATGTTTGGATATGGTCATTGGATTAAGCAGCAATCAGAAGTTGGAACCCTGTGATTTTGTTCCCCCTCTTAGCCCTGGGACACTAAATCCAGTGGTTGTACCCCGACCACTGCCCTGGCTGAGACCAACTAACCTGGGATCTTCCTGATCTTTAAGAGCAGGAACTTTATCACATGTTGCACTTACTCACTGAGCCATCATTGGAGCATCAATTTTCCCCACACTTTTAAACGCGTGAGTGATTGAGAATTTCTATTTTTTTAAATGAATCATTAAAAAATTGACACATTCATTGAGTGAGTTCTCTGCTTTTTTGAGAATACAGACTCAAGATTCGTTTACACACTGAAGGCACTTTTACACTAGAGGAGTGCTCCATTGACACCTTACAGTCTCATACCATATGAGGGAGTTTCAAAACCACATTACAAATACAGCAGAACTGCCAAGAATATTTTATAAAACAGGGAAACCATATATTGTGGGAGTTCTAAGAATATTATCATTTTCAATAGATTCTTGATGAACATTTGTTCTTAACCATGTTTGATGCTGCAGCTTGCAGCATCAGGGTTTTAGTGAGAGAACAATAAACAATCGAGGGCAAAGGCCCTATACTTTTTACAGAAGATCTTCGAAAGGCAGACCAATGTTGTAATGTGCCAGTGCACTGTGCCGTAGACTTGGGACGTCGGTCTGATTCCCTGCCTCGACTGAAGTTCACACACAGGCTTCGCCCAGATGGTGATCGTCAACCTTGGCAGGATCAGTAGGCACGGAACTGAGTATGCACGGCTGACTGGAAGGAGGGGGAAATTGGCACCGTTTCCACTTTGGGTCACACTTCAGCACTCTTTATTGGCTGGGCACAGACAGTGACATTGGCAGAGGATGTGAAGGTATCCATGGATACCTGCCTTTGCTCTCAGCTGCAATCAAGGATGCATGGCCCAGGAGATTTCAAAGGGTGAAAGTGGGGATTTAGAAATGTGTGATTTATGGGAATTATATGAACAGGAAATTTTGCCTTGCAAGACAGAAATTCCAACCTTCATTCCTACATGCAGACCTTAGCGAGCATCCAATTTACTATCATCAAAAATTATGGTTAATGCATCAAATCTGCCACAATTTTTTAGTTTAAACATTATTCATGGCTTGGTCTGTGCTGAGTTAGCTAACCTCAACCAGGTTGCTGGAGGATGTGCTAAAATTGGCCTCAATGAACCTGGACTGGAGAGGGGGAAAACAGCCTGGGATCCTGTTCCTGAACACTTTTCCAGTGACCTGTGTTGGAAAGAACACGTATGGAAACTTCAGGAGAAGATGAGATTGGGGTCAGCTCTCACTGTCAAATATCTTACTGGCATTCACCATCTAGGCTGTCAGTTGGGCATGTAACCTAACCCAGCATCATCTTCAGGAGAAAAGCAGAGAACATTGGAAACAAAAGAAAACAAAATAAAAATGTTGACAGCCTTGGGCTACTCCAGCGGCTGCTATGCAATGGAGCGAAGGACCACATGCTCATTCACATGAATCTCTGATCTCAATCAAACCAGCAAGGGAAGGCTCTGGGCAGAGCCTGGCAGAGAGGGAAATCAGAGTTCAAGTCACCTCGGGCAGTTGTCATACATTTTCCTGAAGACCATTACAATGTAGAGGACTGGAGTCGACCTCACAGCTAAACAATCACGTGGTGCACACTGACCAACTTAAACCAGAGGAAAAAAAACACAAATAAAAAGTTTGTGTGAGTAATTTTTTTTTAAAATTGGGTTTTGACAGAAAACCAAATTGGTTATAAAATCTTCATATATTTATAAACTTTGAATTATGGTCTCCGAGCCTCAAACTTTTCAAATAAATTATAAACAAACATAATCTGAAAAACTTCTGCAATGTTAAATTTCACAGCAAAGGTTTGAAAGGAGTTCACTGTTTTGTTGGCAATTGAGGTGTATTGAGGTCAATCTCGGACTCAAAAGAATGTGCAAAAATCAAACTCTGAAGCAATCAGTCAAATAGTGTATTCACTGCCGCTGAAAACAGCAATGAAGTGGTTAACTCATAGCACTGTGTGTTGATGAGGAGACAAGGAACGGAATCGTCAGTCTGGAACCCCCCTTGCTCCTCCCCTCTCCCTCCCTCCCTCACCGCTTGGCTCCGGCCCCGGAGCCGCAGCGCTGTCGCTCCAAGGCAGGCAATAAATTGTGTACGGCGGCTCGCAATGACCTGCTCCAAACTGGAAAATCATTTCCCTCCCCGGGCAGCCCCATTTGACGGCTTGGCTCCTCTTTCCTGATAATAAGAGGCCCTTAAAGAGGCAGTGTGTCGCTTGATAAACCGAGATAGCATGATTTTTGGGGTTTTTTTTTTAAAGAGAAAGGGGGGCACCAGTCGTTTCCTTGCATCTCACTCCATATGCAACATATTGACCACAGAATAGGAGAAAATTAAAAGAAAAAAAATAATAGCTATTCATTAAAATCAGCATGCAGCATTAAACTAGCTTGTAGATGCAACAAGATTTGAGCAATGACTGGAATATTCTAAAAGTTGTACTGTTTATGATGGGTTTTTTCACATTTAGCACCATCGAAAAGAGCTTGATATTTGGCTGAGTACAAATAAAATGTTGGGTTATATCCTTTTTGTATTTTACCGCCCAGTGCATATCTTTACCAAATAGAAGAGGTTTTTCTCGGGATATTTGAAGTATATGTAAATTGCATACGTGATGTGGATTACACTCAAATCAAACCCGCTCAAACATCATGGATCTCGAACTGAGGACAATCTTCAGTGCACAGGACCATGGGCTAGTATCATTTCGATAGGTGTACATATGCTTGGACTTGAATACAGCTCTCACATCTGGCACCCCTCATACTGCTGGAACCAACTTGTCACCCCATGGACAATCTCACCTCTTGCCTCCAACCTCTCTCTGTAGCAACCCACGCCACCATGGACCCTGCTTCTATGAACTTTCCTCCCATTCCCTCTGCAGCTTCAGATGTACAATCCTACACAACCTCCCACTCACTGTGCTGAAGTCAATACCCGTCACACTGTTTCCTTCTCCAACTCATCTTTTCTTCTTCAAAACCGTGCACCACCTTACCCCCCTCAGTCTTCCCTTCCACCTACAATCCTCAAATCCCCTAATCCCTTTTGATTTACCTTGCCCTTTACTTTTTTCTACCTCGGTGCTGTGCTGCACTTTGACCTTTCACCTCAGGTTTCCCAATAATTTGAAAAGCCTTTGGAGTTCTACACAAGCGATCCCAGAAATCACGCCCACAGTGCAAATCGAATCCCCTCTGGTGTTTAAAATGACCATAACAATGTAAAGAATATCAATTCTTTTATGATTTACCTGTGGAATAGAACTTTCTTCAATCGATCATAAATGGAAAAAATACAAATTAAGCTCACTTAAAACCCTGTCTGGTTCCCCATACACCCAGTTATAGTTCCCAAATGAAGAATCATTTATATTTCTATAGGACAGATAAAAGCGCCTTCAAACAATCTAATTGTTACTTTAAATGCAATCCCTAACAAAAGTAGGATTCTGTTTAGATCAATGTGGTTTTTTTTTTGAGGGGGGGGGGTAGATTTTAGGTTCCTTGTTGTATTTAAGGGGGAGGGATAAAGAAACGCTGGGTTAAGGGATCTACAACAGAAGCACCATTAAGTCGGGGTACTGTCTCTTTAAAGCCTGTATAACTGGTCAGGCTGTTTGCCAGAAACTCCCCATCAGAGCGTCAGGGGCGGATTGATTCCGGAATTTTTTTTTTAAAAAAGCAGTAACGAAAAGCGCCGGGAGCCTTGATCTCATTACAGCCTCCCTCTCTCTCCATCGCCTTTAATTTGCGCAATAAAAGATAGCGTGCCTCTTGAGTTATAGTGAGACTCGGAGATACATCACAGCGCAACCTCCTCACCGACAACACAAAAAACAGGCGTTTGGCCATTATCTCCACTTTGTGTTCGTTGCTTAAAAAGAAACGGAAATCCAACAGTGATTGTTTAGGGATGTCTAACCTCTAAAGGGAGGGGATGCATTTTTTTTTATATAAGGGGAGGACTACTTAATCAGTAAAAGAGTTTACAAATCAATCTGCCGTGCATCTTTATCATTTCCTGTTTATCTACATATAATCGTTCTTAAATCATTCATTAAATCTGCATTTACTAATTATAATGTATGTGAGATTAGAAGAGACCGAACCAGTTACCAAATAATGCAAAATTACTTCAAAATTAATCGGAATAGACGGACAATTCTCGCTGTTAAATGACTTGCAAAATATAAACGCGTTAAAGAGGTTGATTTGGATCCACAGTAATGTGCATTCACCAAACACTCTGCTGCACATAAAAATCCCCTTGGCTGTCCTGCTCGCATCGATTTTTTTTCGTCAAAAGGGATGAGAAACCAACAATCAGCTCTGTGGTCTCCGAGTGCCCTGAAACCCGAGCCTCAGACGTCAGTGAAGCCGCCGACACGTTTCAATTAGTGAGACGCCTTGGCCGTTTCTGGCCCTGCGGCAACGCGGTGTACTGGGGACGGGTCGCGCCTCTTGACAGCTCCCATCAACTGCACCAGACTGCACACACAGAGAGAGAGAGAGCCGCCCCTCCTCCGACAGCTCCCATCAACTGCACCAGACTGCACAGAGAGAGAGATCCGCCTCTCCTCCGACAGCTTCCATCAACCGCACCAGACTGCACAGAGAGAACCGCCTCTGCACTTACAGCAAATTGTAGGCAGAGAGAGGGACTAGCCATCAGCATTAGACTCTCAGCCTGTTCTTAAAAAAAATAATGTAGCCTAGTAAGAACTTCAGCCCACCACTGTACTTTGTTCAGCTGATTTTGTTTCTTTTAATTAATTTTTTATTCTGTCTCAAGCAATTTTCCCCCAATTTCAACCTTCTGACGCGACGCAGCTGCAGGACATAACAGGTCAATGAAACAGCAACTGACCGAAACACAAAGAGTCATAGTGGACCCATGACCGTGATGAACCTTCTCATGGACAGAGTGTTCAACATGGTGAAATGTTAGGAGTGAAATGAGTAGATAGATAGATAATTGCTTTATTTTAAAGTCAAACATTCTGCCCTCATTTTAAAATTATATTTTGATTTTACATAACTTGCATTTCTATAGCACCTTTCACGATCTCAGCACGTCCCAAAGTGCTTCAGCCAATGAAGTAGTACTTTTGAAGTACAATCACTGTTGTAATGTAGAGAAATGTAGCAGCCAATTTGCACTCAGCAAGGTCCCACAAACAGCAATGCTTGAGAAAGCAATCCTCAAGGTGAAACCGCTTAAGGAGATGCAGTGAGAAATCTGGGACAGATAGGAGAGGAACCATGAGAGCTACCACTGAGCCAACCTGGAAGGCAGGTTAGAGATGAGAAGGTAGGATAGAGAGAAGTAGGTTGAGAAATTAGAAGGGCCAAGAGTGGCCTTTTTAGGAGGTGATCGCAGTAATTTTGAATGGGTCAAATACCATACCAGAGAATAAGGAGAGGTTGACTATGTCAGCAATTATGGGGCGAAGTATAGGAAATTGGTTAGTTAGGAGTTGGGTTGCAAGAGGATTGAGGGAGCTGGTGATGTGCTTTATGGAGGAAGTAAGTTTGATGAGAGATGGTGGGGTGGGGTGGGGTGGACCACTGAGTGTCAGGGGGAGGACTGAGTTGGGAAGACTGCTGGCAGGAGCAAAGGGTGGAGGCAGCTGAATGGATAGCCTTGATTTTGTAAACCAAGCCTAGACAACACCGAGAAGGTGCCGGGATCATAACCATCATAATTCTACAGAAGGAAATAAGGAAAAACGAACACCTATTTAAGAATGCATTCTTGATGTCTGGTTTATGTTTTAGAAATTTTCCAGTCTCAAAAAACAGCAGTTTGGTCCAAACCCTACTGTCATCCTATCTAGGAGGTTAGGAAAGGAACCATCTCCTAGGCATCTGCCAAAACTGTTCTGTAGCTGCCTACTAAGAGGATCGTGAGAGTAGCATGAGGTAACTGGAACCTGATCTTACCTCATGCCTTGTGGACAAATGCCCAACCTGTTGTCAGTGACCAAACCTCCTGGAGGCATGACAGGGATTGAGAACACACATCTATGCCACATTAAATAGTGGACTAACAGAAGGCACCATTCATTTACACACATTGCATTTTAACTATTTTGTCCAGCTGGTTTTGACAGCTATTCCTCCATTGTAATGGGTGAGGGATGTTCCAGCACAAGATCAAGACTTACAGTATGATTAATGGAAGGAAAAATGTACAATTGAAAAATGTGTTTTAAAGTAAGGTTTAAAAAATTCAAAATACCCGTTTGTCTTTCTGTGGCAACCCAGATAGATATATTTTTAAAATAAATAATTCCCTGTGTTCAGCAAGCTGTAAAATGACTATCAGAGAATCAGTAGTAGTTAGAATTACAGAAATGTTCCTAAAGCCATTCCTGCCACTACCCCATTACTGGCCCAGATACGAAATGCTTCCTTACAGACTCATTAAAATACCAATTTCAGGAACACAGCCAACGACAGAACAGTGCCTGCCCAACAGCGTGTCTGTGACGAAGGCCAGAGAGTCTTACAGCTCCCACAGTTTCCATCGATAGCAATTGACTGCAAACAGAACACTGCTTCTGCTTCCCCTCCACTAAAGTTGGAAGGATACCCCATTCCCACATGATTAGTTCCATACCCATTTCATTTTAAAGGGATGTTGTTAGCTTTAACTTCTCAAGGAGTTTATCCAGGCAGTTTAAAATTCCGAATCAATCCACACTGAAGCTCCACCATGTTAGCAGTTGGGAAAGAACTCATTTAGCTATAGTCACTTTATCTGTTGTAGTTTAAAAAAAACTTTTTAAAAAAACAAACATTAATTTTGAAGATTCTTGTGCTCATCAACTTCTTGAATATCAGTTTACCTGAAACGTTAACTCTCCACAGATGCTGTCTGACCTGCTGTGTTTTCCAGCATTTTCTGTTTCTATTTCTTGAAAAGCAGTATGAGGGAATGGAAAAGTCAAGCAGTATGAGGGAATGGAAAAGTCAGGCTTGTCTGTATTCTAGTGATTAATAACTAATCTTGCTCAGGTGATGACTTTTGGAGATATTAGTGGTACACACCCCCATGTTCTGAAATGTTGGGAGAAGGGAGCCTTGAATGAAAGTTGAAGGCACAGTTAGGTAGACAGTTGAAGTATTTTATTTGGGAAGCGTAATGCTGCCTTTAACTAATAATTCCAAGTCAGCAAACAGTAAAATGCATGGGAAGAACTGGTGCCTGGACAAAGTTTCCCATTAACAGGGTTAGTATTAGCTAATGCTTGCTGTATTGAAAATGGATATACTGAAACTTCCATGAACTAGGTTTGAGTAAAATACAGAGGGAATGGAGCACTTTTTCCACTTTTGACAACCAGTGTCAGAGTCATATACTCCTAGGTCAGGTATAGCATAGTCTGAAGGTGCAAAGTAAAACTCCCTCTACTTTGCTTTGGCAATGTACGCATCCACTGCACCAGTGTGACATCTTCCCATTATCTACATCAACCTTCCTTCTGACCTTTCTGATTGAGACGAGCAATTCAAACCTCGTTATGTGGAATTTAGTGCTGAATCAAGGCTGCCCAAACACATTTCACTCCGAACCCCTATAGCTCTTTATGGGGAGAAAGGAGTCTTTCATCTGATCAGTCTGGTTTGGATTTAAACACAGGGATGGGAGGTGGAAGAACAATGTGCTCACTCATTTCTCTGAAAAGTCCTAAAAACTATTTTATGGTGGTGAACATTTAAAAAATGTAAAGTGTATGTACACATTTGGCAACATAATGATATCATGCATCAAAATCATCATTAACATCCCCGTAAAGGTTTTATTTTGGATTGAATACCCCTGTGTATTCTTTAGGAAAAAATTGAGGATAGGCTGGCCAACTGCAAGATAAGATTAGGCCTTTTGTCAAGCTCCCTATTGTCACTTCAACACACAATGAAGTTATTTACTGCTATTCAATCAGAGATTTTTTTGAAAAAAAGTGGAGACGTGTTCTTATGTGCATCTCACAAATTAATTCTATTGATGGACATCGTTACCAAAATAATTGCTTCATGTATAACATGTAGCACAGCTAATGCTGCAAGGGTATTTTCAACCACAATGGAAGGAACATTGTCTAGTCACTCAGAATGCTGTATTTTACTCAAACCTAGTTCATGGAAGTTTCAGTATATCCATTTCCAATACAGCAAGCATTAGCTAATACTAACCCTGTTAATGGGAAACTTTGCCCAGGCACCAGTTCTTCCCATGCATCTTACTGTTTGCTGACTTGGAATTATTAGTTAAAGGCAGCATTACGCTTCCCAAATAAAATACTTCAACTGTCTACCTAACTGTGCCTTCAACTTTCATTCAAGGCTCCCTTCTCCCAACATTTCAGAACATGGGGGGTGTGTACCACTAATATCTCCAAAAGTCATCACCTGAGCAAGATTAGTTATTAATCACTAGAATACAGACCAGCCTGACTTTAAAAGCTCTTTGGAGCAGCAGGGCATATGGAAGTGAAAGGAACAATATTCTCTTGAGTGCTTTTATTTCAGAGAGAACCTAAAATAAATGATCATTGTCAACATCACTCCTGAAACCAGGTCCACTCTGGAGATTTCCTAGTGGTTTTACTTCTGAGTGAGTTTTGATGACATAATTCATATGGTTATATAAACAAAGACTTACAGTTACTCCTTAGATTTTCCATTTTTTCCCCCCAAAAATGAAACTAAAACATTGAATTACCTCCTAACCTCTTGCCTCACTTTGCTTTTTATACATTTAAATGTGAAGCAGAGCAAAATAAAGTCAAGTTTCGTTGCCTCATTTCCTGTCCCCATTGAAGCCATATTTTCACTCCTGGCAAAGTAACATAAAGCAAACTGGAATTTAAATCCAAAATACGGCTTATTATAAATGAATTGATGCACAACACCAGTGTCAGAAGAAAATCTTCTTAAAAGTTTTTGAAAATACTTCGTACAGCTATGGAATGAGAATTAATGGAGAGTAATCTCCAAAAAAAAACCTGCTATTATTTCAGCATTTCAAAAGATTAACATGAGGAGATAATAGATCTTTAAAAGCACATAAGACATTGCCAGCTGCCCAAGACAGTACAAGGAGTTGAACGAGCTGTCTCTGCCGCCACAATCAATATGAGCTAACTGCCTTTCATGTGATCGGCACTTCCTGGAAAAGCCCAATATCAAATGAAACTATTTACTGGGCAAATACTCTTACAGACAGATTTGGAGGCGGAGAGTATATTAAGGTGAAAGGAACAATATTCCGTTTGTTAGGCTTTATTTACTGTCAAAATTTCCTGCCTACATATAGTATTTCCATTTCCTGACCCCAGTACACTCACAAATTTCAAAATAATCAATGAAGGCGGTAACATGAACACTCCAGCATTTGGTAACTATAGTGGGGTCCACGTAAAACAGGGAAATGTTATTTGCAACAGAAATTCTTATTCTTTGGTTGACATGTCCTAACAGGATCAACTTCCTGCCAAGAATTATCAGTGACCAATTTGCCTGGATTTAGTTCTGACAGTTTCCTTGGCATTCACCAGAACTGTTTCATCAGGATCACAAGTAGCAAGTCGGGACATGGTGAGTTTTCACTGCAGTGGTGATCCAAAGGACGGAGTGAAATATTAAAGTGATCAAAAAGGCTAATGGAATGTTGGCCTTTATCTCAAGGGGATTGGAATTCAAAAGTGAGGAAATGATGCTTCAGTTCCACAGAGCCTTGGTCAGACCCCATCTGGAGCAGTGTGTTTAGTTTTGGACACCGAACCTCAGGAAAGATATATTTGCTTTGGAAGTGGTACAGCTCAGATTCACCAGAATGATATCAGGGTTTAAAGGGTTAAATTATGAGGGCAGTTTGCATAAACTCGGCTTGTATTCTCTTGAGTTTGGAAGGCTGAGGGGTGTTTTAATTGACGAAGGAATTCGATAGGGTACATACAGAGATATTATTTCCTCTGGTAGGAAAATCCAGAATAAAGGGGCATAATCTTAAAATTAGAACAATGTCATTTAGGAATGAAATTAGGACACACTTTTTCACACTAAAGGTAGCGGAAATCTGGAACTCGCTCCCCAAAAGGCTGTGGATGCTGGGTTAATTGAAATTTTCAATGACTGAGATCAATAGATTCTTGTTGGGTAAAGGTATCAAGGGATATGGAACTAAGGTGGGGAAATGGAATTGAGGTACAGATCAGCCATTATCTAATTGAATGGCTGAGCAGGCTCAAGGGGCTGAATGGCCTCCTCCAATTCCTGTGTTTCTATTTCTATGTTTTGGTTAAGGTTTTATACAATTTGAAGTTATAGGCTCAGTCACAATCATCCAACAGGAGTTTCGGACCACACTTGCCCCCTCGCCCCATCTTCTCCACTACACCAATAATTAATAGCTTCAAAGGCCTCTGATAATAGGTAATCATAATTGTATATCTGAACCCCTTTGCATAGGGTCAAACTTTTCACTGGTTATGAGTTTGGAAAATAACAGCTTTGTTCTAAATTAGGCCATGAACCATATCTTAAGCTATTGTGAGGTGAGATCTTTTGCAACATTCAAGGATTACGCTCCTGATTATACAAGAATTACTTACTGTTATATGAAAAGTCCCACTCCAGAGACTTGAAACATAGTCTAGGCTGACACTTCACTGCAGTACTGAGGGAGTGCTGCACTGTCGGAGGTGCCGTCTTTCAGATAAGACATTAAACCGAGGCCCCATCTGCCCTCTCACGTGAATGTAGAAGATCCCATGGCACTGTACGAAGAACAGCAGGGGAGTTCTCCCTGGTGTCCTGCCTAATATTTATCCCTCAACCAACATCACTAAACCAGATTATCTGGTTGTTATTTCATTGCTGTTTGTGGGATATTGCTGTGCGCAAATTGGCTGCTGCGTTTCCGACGTTACAACAGTAACTACACTTCAAAAGTACTGCGGGTCTCCCAGGATTGTCAGAACAGGGCTTTAAGGTATGAGCTTCTTCAGCACCATTTGAAAAACGCTTATTGTCTCCACTCAAAAGGACCAGACTAAGAATTTCATGGCAGATTTGGGGGGGGAAGAAACATCTTCAGCATGTACTACAGCCCTATAATTGTCATTCTCTGAAGTGAAATAGGCTCTGTTCAATATTTTGATCTGTATAAGCTTTGATTGTAGTCTCTGCTCTGCAGTTTTAATGCTGTTATACACATCTGCTCATTCTTTGGAGATTATTTCAATGCCAAGGTCATTTTCCCTTAACATGAGAAGTTCTAATTGAAGTTATGATTAAACATCAATTAAAAAATATCTACATTTTGGGGAGATAATGGATGTTGCCGCCTTTTATTTCTAGACATTGTTCAAGCTTCCATTGGCTTCTGGGTGTAAATAATTCTTCAGGTGATTTAAAGTATGAATTTTAAAAACTTGAGGATGCTCTTTCCCATTAAGGTGAAGATCTGCATTAGTTACAATGTCATCTGTGAGAAATTGGAGCATAGCCAATGGCTATTGAGGCAGGTGCCTTAAAGCATCATCTGCCCTGCTCCATAAAGTTCAGAAATTCAGACAAACATTATTGTCAAACAGATATTCTAGTATGTGCGTGTTTTTACACAACTCCTCCTTATTAATAACTAGCTGGATTTATCAACTTGTGCTGGCAGTTAGAGTCACAATACCACAGATTTGATTTTGAATAAAACATAAGAGTATTTTTTTTTCAGAGAAATAACCTTAAACCACCCTGATCCATGCCCAGTTGTATTCTCTGCTGCAAGAGCATGGTACATCCTTTGCCCTACAGGAACTGTCAAAACAGTTTGCTTATGCAGAGGATGAAGTCAGCTAGAAATTTCGGTCAGATAATTCGAACAAATACTGCACATGAGAAATCGCAGACAGGTGTCAATACAACCCTACAAGAAGGAGGGGAACCGGGTGTCATATCAAAAAATTTCCAATTTGAATTTGGGGGTATAACTCAGCTCTGTTTCTTTCAAGTTCACTGGGACTGATTCCCAGGTAATTTAGTCCTTTATGAGGTCAACAGAAGAGACAATATACACCTGAAAACAATTTGAGTAGAGAAGGTGAAAGAAGAGAGTACCACTGAATTGTTTTCTGAGTTCCTAACTGTGGATTTGCTTTTACTGTATTTTTACCTCCTATTTAGACCTTCCTCAACACCTATGTTTGTGCAAACAGTCACAGCCATGATTCTGCGACCAACACAAGAACAAGAAAGTAGACCCCAGTGTCAGTTGACGGCGTAAGATTTTCAACTTGCTGCCTGGGTGTAAAGCTCACGGATCAGCCACCCGTTGTAGATTCCACCCTGATCTTCACTTCCAAAGAAAAGTTGAAAATCTACCCCAATATCTCTAGAGGTCAACCTTATTGGGGTTCGATGGAAATGAATGGAATAAAAATCAGGCAGATTCTATAAAGGGCAGGAGATCCATTCCGCCTGGTTACCATCTAGACGGCGAAGTTGAAAATGACCTCCGATGTATCCTCCTAAAATCACCACAGGTATTCGAACATTTTCATGGAGTTTGGGATTGTCTAACTTCAAGCAACGTTTCTCCCTTTCCTCTTGCAGGGAGAATGAGAGGAAGTGACAGTAGTCGGGGGAGGGGATAATTGGGATACTACTTCTTGCGGTCACCAGGAGTGGGGACGTATCATAATGCAATATCTTCCCCATGCCATGTACGGGGAATACTATCGATAATTTATACCATGTATGGTATAACTCATGCCATGTATGGGGAGTACTATCGATAACTCATCATTTACTTTCCTGATGCCATTAGAACAAAAATTTGTGACATCACATCAGTGGAGCTTGTACATAACACATCTGTACGTTACAAGCGATCTTGTAGGTCCTTCCACCACTGATGGTAGATATTCCATTCTATAGTTGATGAGGAGATTCTGAGACTCAGACCAGCTGCTTGGGAGCATTACTGAAGGATGGGTGTGAGAACATGCACTCACATATCCAGGGTTTGATTCCTGCTATGATTGAGTTGCAGATAGCCAAGCAGCTGTTTCCAAAGCTCCACACTTCCTATTGATGAAACTACCATTCAATGGAGTTTGGTTTGTGTTTATGCTGTGGTCCAGAGCATGGTGCTAGTGCACTCACACATTCTATGGTGAGTTGAGATGCTGCTCACAAGGAGCTCCTGGTACCTCCTGTCCTCCCAGCAAGGTTTCAAACCTGCACTTGTCAGTTATATAATAGCCAACTATTGACCATCCTACTTGGGAGGGTGGGAAGGGTCAGTAGGTCTTTTGGGGGCCAACATGTCTGGCGATGGGAATTTGGAGCCAAATCAATACAAGCAGGCTTAGTAATCCAACACTTATCCAGGCAGCTCTGAAGTTCTCCAGGGCACTGCTGCTGATTAATCAGCCAGCCTGGCTCACTAATGGAACCTGGAGGGGTAGACCTGTCACTGAGGGCTGGAATTCTTCCCACTTGGCTTCAGATAATCCTGCAAGATAATACATTAACAGGCAGGGTGGGCCTGACTGTACAAGCTAACCAGTCCAGTCTTAGCTGGTTAAGCTACAGATCCACCCCACTGCAAACCTGACCCTAAACCTTGACTCTGTCAGCCTGGATCTATACTTTATGGGTTTAAGTAACTGTGGTGTGTCTCAATGAGGAGAGAGTGCGCACTCCAGAATAGACGTACAGAAACTCCACCTGTGTGGATTCCTCAGTAGTTTGGTTTGGAGACTCCTGAACGTGGCAACGAGTTTCTACATCTGTCAGACACTCGGCTAACCAAAAGAAGACCTACGGCAGAACAAGAGAACACGTTCAATTGAAAATCACTTACCAAATATGCTTCACCCAAACGCCACTGTACTCTAGCAGGCAAATGCTTGTAGGTCTGCAACGAGAAGGGCATACTATCACACACATTGAGGTCACACCTCTACCTCCAGCCATTTTGGATAGAAATCTGGAGGCTAAGAACCATGATTGGCCACTCCTTCCTTCAGACCTGATCCATGTCTATTTAGCCTATAATTAGGGGGAGCTAGAATTCCCTAAGATGTACCCCCAACTCTGAGCCAATCCAACTGCCCCTTCACAAATGTGTGGACAAAACACTTGTGAGGGGCATTTCAATCTGAACGAGTAGTGCTAAGACATCATCTGAAGTTAAAGATACTCCAAGCAGTGTAAATCTCCAATCCACTCAAGTGCCTCCCAGGATTTGGAAAGCCAGGGCCTGGAACTGACAGAAGCCACCAGCATCCCTTGGCACACTCACATGGCACTATGGTTAAACCACCTTAATACCTAGTGCCATAATACTACCCCATCTTTGTGCTCAATGTAATCCTCCTGCCAAGAAATGACTTTGATCCTGACACTGCGTAAAAATCACAGTGCATGTACTTGCTCTGTATCTACTGTGTGAAGTCTAACGTACCTTGGCCCAACCAAATATGTAAACGTTTCAGCATTCAATTAAACTTTTTTTTTAAAAGAAAATGATACGGTATAATAATTTTTTCTTCTTTTCTCTCTAGGAAGGCCTCACACCATCTGTGGTTGAAAGAGCAGGTAGACAACTGATGAGAATAATTTCCTCTGGTTGTTACGTGCAGCAACATCAGAAACAAATGGAGGAAAATTTCCTCTCACCAGAACTTTTACTGACATCGTAAACTCTCTCATTGATTTATAACGTCACTATACATAGTGATAAGGGGAAATTGGTCGCAGGTCTCCCTCTTTCTGCTGTTGTATAACTGCCCACTAGGGTGCACGCAAAAGCAGTTCCCAGATGGTTTCCCTCCAGTTGGCCCCTTCTCTCCCTAATGGGGAATTATTTGACCTCCATTTGTCACCTCCTCACAATGCCACAGCTGAGAGCGGCAACTTGCCACTTGGGGACCTGCGGGTACCATGCCCTACAACTGTGTGGCACAATGGGTGCAGTTTCAGCAGGATGCTCCTCAAACTATTCATTTTTCAGCTATGTCAATTCAACATTTAATGCATTTTCTTCTTAAGTTCAAAGCTAGTGATTAGACAGATTCCAGTGAGATAATGAAGATAATTAATATATGTGGGATCTGTGGGGACAACACTCCTGTATCCTTCTATTGACTCTGGCAATGATGTATTTCTTGATGTTTTCTTCAGGAAGGAAATTAATTAAAAATCCAGCAAAGTCTTCCGATAGTCGTGGCTGAAGTTTACACAGCTGCATGAAGGGGAACCGAGTTCCACAAATTTGATAATATGCTTCTTTAAAAAAAGACTCAACAGCGTCTACATTATACTGGTTTAACTTGCACTGACCATAGCTCACAGGAAATAAAAAAATCCCTCAGATCTTTCTCCTACTTGTATTTTCAATGTAACATTTAAATTAACCATCAAAATAATAGATTTTTTGCATTCACTGCATCTTACATTTGGCAATCTGCGATGTGAATATAAACTATAAAGTAGTTCACTCAATCTTATTCAATATCTTCTACTTTGACAGCATCTAAACAGCCAACAGTATCATCTCTTGTCTGTACTATCAGGTTTGCAATCAGAGTTGTTGGCTGGGATAATAATCCTCCCACGTTCTATCCAAATATCAATACATGGTAGCTTTTTAAAAAATATACAAGCAAATATGCATGTACACTGAAGTACGAAGCATTGCACTGCACTGATGTACCCATACCATGGGAATGTTCCTACATTACAACAGTAATGTCTGTAAAGCGCTTTGGGACATCCTGAGGTTATGAAAGGCACTATATAAATGCAATTCCTTCCTCCCACCCTCCCTCCCTTCCTTTCATGGGGTGTAGGATATGGGTATACCACCCACTGCTTCCCATATGCTGAGTTCTCAGTTTCAGCTGGTCTTCTGTGGAAGGGGAATGTAAACCTGGTGATTCTCCACAGGGAGGAAGGGCACACCAAAGGATTGATAAATTTGCACGTGCTTTCCCTTCGTGTAGCAGCTGGCTTGAGTAGTGGGTGGAGGCCTGGGAGCAGCCTGACTGTCATTGGGGAACAATATAGTGCGAGGGGACCCAAAGAGGGAGAAATACAGTTACTATCAAAATGTACTTGGGGGGCTGGAGAAACATGATATAGATTGTTAACATGTGAGTCGCTGATTAGTTTAGGCATTTTGCCTTGAACTATTTTTTTGATATGAGTAGTAGGAGAAACAGAACCTGAAACATTACATTATTGGACACATAGCGTCCTTCAAAATGCTATTTCAAAATGACCAACCCACAGAGATGCAGTGCACCAAATTGTTGATTAAAACTACATGGCCAGAATGGTCCTGACTGCAGTAACGATACCACTGGCTTTCTGCTTATGAGAATTTTTGATATCTCGGCAGTGAATTAAACCCAGCCGCAATGCTTTAGTGCAGAGTGGCTAAAACACCAATTGAATCAATTATTAAGAAGCAAACCTGACTAAAATAAGGTAACTAGCAGCCTAAATCGAATCTGAACCCCCTCAGGGCCCTCACAGTCACTTGCCATCTCAAGGTGTAGAATGAGGTCTTAAAGGATAATTTCTGATTCCTTTGGAAGAACAACATCCCTTTGTGAGGTGACATCCTTCTGGCTTCCTCCAGTGTTGACTCTGCTGTACCTCTTGGATGTTGGATGGCTTTCTGTTTTAACACTCACTCCAATTCTTCTTTCCTCTTGTCTTTCTCTTCCTCCTTAGACAAGTGACATCATCTCCTCAGGAATCAGCTGTGATTTGGGACATGGACAAATCACCTGTGTAGATATATTAACTTAAAATATATGTGTTTCATCTTTTTATACAATGAATGGTATGATCTAACATACAATGTTAATTTACCAATATCAGTGCTGCTACCGCCAATTTAATAGCTATCAACGCCTTCTGAAAACACCATAGAACTATGTTCTTTCACCTTCTCCTCTGTGGTTGCCAAGGGTTTCAGGGTTGGACCCTCCCCTGGTGCTTTCCTGTGCCAGGCGGTTGATCATCATCTTCTCCTTGGCAGCCTTTTGATGTGACTGATCTGTATTCTGACATCCTGCCAGGTGTTTTTATTGCAAGAGATCGCATTCAACTTCTCAGCCAGTTCTCCTCAGGCCGTTCTATGGGCTCTCGGGTTTGGTAGATTTATGGTGGCCCCAATGCTCACAGGCCTGGCTTCTCAGGATCTACTCAGTGATAAGTTCAACCACCTGCTCCATAAATCTATTTCCTGCAGTGTTATAATGGTGATATTACTTTATAATAACTTATAAGGGTCAGGGACCCAATTTCTGGCTAGTTAAACTGTATAAAACAATTATTGAAAATGCGTTTTCATTTGATGGCTTAACTTACCGACAGCAGTAAATTACCATGTGCGAATATGAAAAATTGCATTCCAGCAGTTGCTTGGTAATGGTGCATAATTACTACACAGTGATGGCCCGCAGATATGATTCGAGTCTATATTAGAAAAATATAATTTATTTAAATGTTAGAAGTGAAAAATAGTTAAATATTGTGATCCATTTTATAGTATATCATATCATTAAGAGACGCATTTATATATTATGTACAGGTTTAGTGAAAACAGCAACCATCAAAATGTGTTAAGTAATTATAAACTAAATACATAAATATATCTCACACTATTAAAAGCAAGCAGTAGCTAGAATGCAAAATCTCCAGATTTTCAATGGGTTTTATTGTCATAAAAATGTCTGTTGGATATTGTGACTAACAAAAAGTATTTATATAACACTTTTCATGTAGAAAAACCTTCCAAGGTGCCTCACAGCGGAGGAAGAGGAATAGACACTGAGCCTCTGTGGGAGAGTTCGGATAAGTGCTGACAACCTTGATCCGAGGTCTTAAGGTGGGAGGAAGATAGAGAGGCAAAGGGGTTTAGGGAAGGAGTTCCAGAAAGCAGGGCCGAGACATCTTAAAGCTATGTCACCAATAGCGAGCAGAGTATGGGCGGAGGGATGCACAGTAGGCCAGAGTCAGAGAACACTGCTGAATGATAGGGGTGATTGAGGGGTTTGGGGGTGAACAGCTGGTGACTGCTTTGTTCTCGATCTTTGATTCTTGATGAAGAAGTCCATGAGCTCCTCACTCTTGGTGTTACGGTTGAGGATGGAGAAGTTGGGGGAAGGGGGTCTAAGGAGGCGGTTTGTCATAGAGAAATGTAGTTATGGATTGTCTTTACCCTCCAGGTCTAATTTGAAGTGTTAGGAGGATTTGGCAGTGGAGAGGGAGGTGTGGTAATGTTTGACATGGTTAATTCAGATTTTTGCAGTGGACAAGAACAGCCATGCTCTAGACTAACGCTCCCCATTTTAGAGTGCAGAGGTGGGGAGCTGTACTGGGGGCTGGTGAGGGTGGGTGATGGTGAGAGGCCTTGTGGTGACAAGAGTGTTAAAGACAGGGTGTGATGTTTAACAGGTCAACAGCAGCAGCACTATCATGGTGGGTGGGAGGAACCAAAGAAGCAGGGAGTTGAGAGTTAAAGACTGAATTGGTGACGGAACTGGAGGGGGAATTTTGTTTTCAAGGGGTGACGGAAGAAGCTATTACAGAAATATTTGTATATAATGCTGTTTGTCTTAGTCCTTATGTGGTGCAAATGTTCTCATGACATGCATTTCTGTTTTATAATGTCTGATCTAAACGATATGTGTGTGTTATGCTTGTTTCAAAATGTAAGAGGTGGTAACTTTTGGTTAGATGTGCAAGAGAGGTGAAGAAATTGTCTCCCTGAAGAACTGACAGAAACAAGATTTTGACTGCCCCGGTGAACGACATGGATGGGATAAAGATGTAGTGATACAACCACCACACTGTAAAAGGAACGACAGTTGTATGCACTGAGAGCATGCAGTCTATATGATGATTAGCAAGGGGTGGAATTGTTAACAAATGAATGGGCATACTTGGATGGCAACTGGGAAGGTTATTGATATGAAAAAGCAACAGGATAAATCAGAGATCTGGGGAAAGGAGTCAGAGATTAAGCCATCAAACTACAGCACAGAGAGGAAAGTTGATAGCCAAGAGTATATGGAGGAGGGCCACATGAGGATAACTTGTTTAGAAGTGAATTGTGACAGATTGTCAAAGGTGGTGGAGATGTCAAAGACAATGACAAATGATTCTCCAAAAAGTTCAAAACACCAGACCTTCAGCGGTAGAATAGGCAACAGGATCACCAGTAGAACGGCCAATGCCAAAAACGTACAATCGATCATGGGCTAGCCCAGAATGTTGAAGGTGATAGATGATTTGGCAGTTACTAGCGGGATGGCAAATTTCAAGAAGTTCTAATTTATTAAATATCTGTTGAATATGAAATGAACATATCCAGAGTATAAAATGAACCATTAAAATATAAAATAAATATTCAAATAATGAAAATTTAAATAAGAAATGAATGTTGATGTTGAAAATTGAATAGATATATTGAGTTGTGTATTTATAAAAATGAATCAGTCCATCACTGTATGATTGTGATCCTTTTACCACTGCTGATTGGTCCATGGTAACCATGTGCTCACATAGCTAAGAGAGACCAATCACATCCAATAATCAATTCCACAAGAGCATACATGAGCAGCCATTTTAAAAATATTTTTCACTCTATCAATTTTCCCCATTATTTTTCACCCTACCTCTCTACTCGTTAATTATTTATTTCATTTTATTATTCAATTTTTGAATGACTTGCAGGATTCTTTGCTACTTTAAAATGATATTTTCTCCCTTATGGCTAGGCCGTACCCCACACAGCCTATCTGCTGTACCAGACCCAAACCCCAAAAACCCAGCCACATGTTGAGCTCACCAGTCCATTCAGCCTCTCTCCTCTGCTTAGCCTGACCTGACACATTTTCCCTTACCTTCCAAGTGGAGTTGTGGAGCGAAGCCTGGAAAATTAAACATAAACGACAAATTTAAACAACAAATTCATTTTAAGGGAATTAACAAGAAAATAGAGAATGGAAGTCAAAGGAGGAAAAGATTAGAAAGGAAAAAAGCAAAACAAAAGATGAACAAAACCACAAAATGAGAATAAAGAATGAAGAAACTGACAGAGAAAGAAGGAAAGAGAGAGAACAAGAGAGGAAGAAAGAACAGAGACAAACTATGACAAGCATCGGCACAGAATGGGAGATATATATATATATAAGAGAGGAGATGGGGAAAGGCTGACTTATAGAAAGAGGGAGACAAGAAAGAGTGAGAACAACTCAGATAGGTACAGAGATGATAGGAGAACATGTCTCAGAACCATACAGAAAGATAGTCAGAGTGAAAAGAGTGAGACAGAAGACAGAAAAATAGACATGGGGAGGAGGCACAAAGAATTTAAAAATGATGACAAGAGGGAGGTTACAGAAAGTGACAGAAACAAATGTTACGTGTCCATTAATTTGATTACAATCCCTACAATAAATACTTAGAAAGTAAAATAAAATTTGAAGTTTTAAAAACCTGCTTTATGGCTAACAGCAGAGAATGGTGCTGCTGATAGGGTACACAAAGTAGGTTGAAATTAATGTGGGATGTATATTCATGTCAAATGTGTCATCAGGTAAAATCCAGGAGGTTGTTATGGAAACAGCTTAAAGAGATGAGCATTTTGTTCTGTAAACTGTTGGCTGATTATGTAGCAGAATATTATTCCATCTTACCATAAATATTTAAATTCCTCATACTCTATTTATTAAATTCACTCTAAAATAAATTTGCCGTCGTTAATAAATTCAAAATTAAATGCCCATCTTATTTCCCCATTAAATCTGCTGTTGTCCCACCTTCTCTTCCTATTCACAACAGAATTACCAGCTTGGATCTCTGACACTTGGATCCAGTGGCGCACGATGCAGAAAGGGGGTCCCTCCTGACCGTGGAGCAGAAGTGATGCTATTTCAATGCGACTTTGTGGTGTTACCAGGTGATACCATTCACTGGAGCTGGGAAATATCAGTGGAGTGTGCCACTACTGAGCTGCATAGGGCACACATGGAAGGCAGTACATGAGTGGCATTATGGATCATAAATTGATGGAAAATCAGTTGTGGGAGGGTGTAGGGTGACCAGTTGACACAAAAGCACGTCTAGGTAATGGCCAAGGGAGAAAAACAGAAGAAAAAAATGAAAAGAGAGAAAAGAGAGGATGATATAATAAATTAATGTATGTTTATACTGCACCACAGTACAGACTCGACTTTCACAATGATGCAAAAGACATGTTTTTGCTGCTTGCCCACATGTTACTTACATACATGTTACTTAAACTCACGCACAGAATGCTGGTCAGTAGCACTTGCTAGTCTGAATTTTAGAGACTAAAATTGTCTGGAAAGGTGGTTCTTTTCAATCGTTGAAATGTGATCTGGTGGTACAGAAGGCCACCAAAGTTGTTTTTAATTTTTGAAATTTTGTCTTTTTTGGGATTCACATGAGCTACTTTTATGTTATAGTCAATCACTTTCCTTCCTGGTGTGACCACCGCTTTCTGGTGATTTTTTGACAGGTGATTGGCTGAAAGCACTTCCTCCTGTAGTTACCAGGAAACGTGATTTGGTTGCTCTGACAACAAATGAAGGACACCAAGGACCCAGAGCAATCACCTCAGTGATAATAGGACAACAAACTCAGGCCTTATCCTGTAACCCACGAGATGGATGCAATGTGCTTGGTTTTTTTTGGCGCAAGGTGACACCTTGGGTTGACTTGTGCATGAAAATCCCAGAGCTTGGATTTGGCTCAATATTGATAACTGGTGGCCAAAAACTGTATGTACATGACCACGAGTTTTAGCATTCAAACCTTACAGTAAAAAGTAGTCATATTTTGGATGAAAGGGGAAAAGTATTCTGCAGGAAAGTTGGGTACAAGTATTGGGGCTATTTAATAATTTGGTAGATTAAGTATAAAATCTTAGAAACTGTGCGAGTCATCCCTTTACCATCACATTAAACCTCCCAGCTTTCAGCTGGAGAATGATTAAATGTAACTATCATCAAATGCCCATGCATAGTATAGAACACTGCTAAGTAAAATATTTAGGTTTTCATCTTTCTTCCCAAAGTGTAAACAGCGCCCTCTAGTACATGCAACAGCAACGAAGATCAGAATACAGAGAGGAGATAATTCTTACAAAACAATTTCATGTAATCTAGCCATTGAATTTGTAGAATCTCAAAATTCAACAGCAACTATAGTTCTTTTTGTATTTATTAAGATGGCGCTGCCAGCAGATGATTTTTTGACATTAGCAGAGTTGTTAATTTTACCGAGCAACAAAGTGACCATTTTAAAAAACATATTTTATGTTGAAGTTAAAGTATTGCTGGTTAGAAATGACAATCAGCAGCAACTTAATACTGGTAAACAAACCCTATAAGGTGAGGAATAACAGTTCTGGAACATATTTTCCACTTTTTGGGATCTAGTGTTAGATTCAAGCATAAGATATATCACTGGTCAGATGCAGAGTAAAACTCCCTCTTTTGCTTCCCACAATATGTCTTAACTCTGCTCAGGGGGTTTGCTTATATTGTAACTGTCTGCATTTTTCCACTACCCAGTCATGCATTCCGAATAGATTTACTCAACTAGATTATCAATTAGTGCCAAATGATTTGGGAACCATGCCCACTACCACCTGGGTTTAGACAACCTGAACTTACATCAGCAGACCGGGGTGAAAGGGCACTAACTCATTGAGCCACACTGTTCCTCCATTGATATATTTTTTAAACCATCCAGTTGATTTTCCATGTCATTGCTCAGATACAAAAAAGTGGCTCTTTTAGCAGTCTCTCTGCTTATCTCCTCACTAATCCTTTCTGTTGTCTTCTACTCTTCGTCTTCTCATTCTCTATAATCCTCTCTTCTATAATATATCTCACATACCTTTCTCTCTGTATGTCTCTCACAAACTTTCTCTCCCATTATTTTTATAAGTCTGCCTTCTTTCAACATGTCTTGCACTCTCTCCTTTCCCCTGTCCTCGTACTTTTATTTCTCTCTTCTCCATTTCTGATCCTCCACCTTTTGCTGTCCTTGTTCACATCTTTCTCTTTGCACCCTCATTTCTTTTCTCTTTCCTCGCAATTATTTTCATTTCCCTTTTTCTGTCTTCTTTCTCCCGTTTGTCTCTGTAACACTTTATCCCCTCTATTTCTTGCATTGTTCGCTTTGCTGTGGTGAGCAGAAGAAGCCCGGAGAACAGGAAGGAACCGAAAGGGGCCGCTGACGTGGACAATGGGGAGAGGCCAGACCCTTAGGAGCAGGGGCACTGTGACATGAAGAAAGAAATACATTTTGTTGAACACGAGTGGGAACCCAGGCTGCAAGGTGTCTCCTGGGAACTGTACTTTTTTTTAAACACTGGAGATGAAATCCTGCATATATTAGTTGTATTTGTTTACATTGAGCTTCACAATGTGGCACAATGAAGATCGTGAGGTAGGAGGGGTTTGGTGGGTCTATCTGGAGTCTGGAGTGATCAGAGGCCCATCGGAGTGTGTCCTGCTGCTGGAGCTTACAATATATATTTTTTGAACTACTTAATTTGTTGATGTGTTTATTAAAAGTTTTTTTGTAGGGATATATTTGGGGCGTATGAGGGAGGAGCTGCCATGGTGGTTGTATGCCAAATCATTTTCTTTTGGTAGAATATAATTGGTATTTTTATGACTGAACCAATCGGAAATGACACTACAGAGTTGGGTTCTGCCATCTGATTGATTCCTGGTACTGGGATTTGACTGGTTAAAGATCTGGAAAGTAATTGGATGAAAGGAAAATGGTCTCTGTTTTTGCAATCTGACTGATTGAAGGGCCTCTCCAGCACCACATCACACATTCACGAGACTTTTAATGATACACATACAGGCCAGCAGTTGCCTTAGGAAGGGTAATGGTATTATTGGGAAAGAATGTAGTAGAAAAACCTAAATTATCCATGACTAATTAAATCAAAACTGCATATTGTGAACACTTCTAATGTTGTTAGGAGGAGTTTTCTCCTTTGGCTTTATTTCATAGATGTGAGGATGGAAGGACGATGGTAATTTCAGGGGAAAAAAACAAATTTCTTTTCCATTTAGAGAGCACAACACTGAATATTTTCACCATAACAGCACACAATCAACTAGATGGAACAGGCCTCCAGTTGCAGCCTTCACTGAAGAAAATGAAAAATTAGTACCTTTATTACTCAATTCTGGATGTAAAACCTCCGCTGTAGTTTGGCCTTTAGAATAACGTAATGCTTAGTCCTTAGAATTTAGCCAGCGGTTCCACTGGCTGATCGTAATTTTATGCTTTTCGTAAACTATGAAAAAGCAAACCAAAAATGTACCATTAAATGTTACTGCATCTATTGCGGATTTCAGTGACCTGCTTTCTTAAACACATGTGACAATGCAACCTTTAGGAAATAAACAGCTCTGACGTTACAACAGAACAGAAATGCCAGCAATAAAACATTGCATGGCATATTGTAATCTGAAAGATGCCTGTATATCTCGCACTTAATGTAAAATAAATAACTGTGTGTGAATCTGTACAATTTAAAAAGTACATCTAATAATATGATGGTACTTCCAGCAAGAAATCTGTGCAATGAAGTAAAGTACTGTGGAGTTAACAAAACTGTAACTGGGTATTGGGCACAATACGATCACAACCACTAGGCAATTTGTTCACTAAGAGTTCCTATAGGGATTCTCAGTGAATGGCACAGGTGCACTGGAGTTAATTTGCAGTCCAGGAACTAGGGTTGCCAACCCTTCCGGATTGCCAACCCTTCCGGATTGCTCGGGAGTCTCCCGGAACGTATGACTGAACCTCTCGAGCGCCTCTGCCGGTAACCTAGAAGAAGAGTGCTTCCGCGTTCCGGGTCGTGCCTGCGCACCTCCAACGAGCCCGAGCTGTCACTTCCTGCCCTGCGCCATGCTACCTGCCTCCGTGGATCCGGAGGTGCCGTCTATCATCAGGTTGAGCGATTCCCCGCTGGAATATCCCCTGCGGCAGGTCGCTGGTCCCGCCTTTGTTGCCCTTTTCAAGATATTAAGGGAAACTGATAGGGTAGGTAGAGAGAAACTATTTCCGCTGGTTGGGGAGTCTAGGACTGGGGGACAGAGCGTAAAAATTAGAGCCAGGATTTTCAGGAGTGAAATTAGGAAACAGTTCTACACGCAAAGGGTGGTAGAAGTTTGGAACTCTCTTCCGCAAATGGAGTTGATGCTAGCTCAATTGTTCATTTTAAATCTGAGATTGATAGATTTTTGTTAACCAAAGGTATTAAGGGATATGGGGCTAAGGCGGGTATATGGACTTAGATCAGCCATGATTTCATTGAATGGAGGAACAGGCTCGAGGGGCTAAATGGCCTACTCCTGTTCCTGTGTTCCTCAAGTTTGCTGCACTACCTGTGAGTTTATGGCAGCGGAGCTGGACCAGTCATGAGGAGATGGGCTGTGCCTGCAGCACCAGCCTGCCTTGCTTGCTTTATTGCCATGAGCCGGCAGGAACAGGATGACCAATACCTGGTGGAGGAACAGAGTGTCGAGGAGGACGTGGTCTCCAGCTCTGAAGATGAGTCCAGCACCGATGAATTTGGAAGACAAGTATTAGACTCTCAGGTTACCCATATAACAGAATGTGCATTGCCATCCTTGAGCTTCAATTTCAACACCATCATTCTCAGGTCAGCCTTTTAAAATTATAGCCTTCAATGGCAGTCATTGGCACCCTCAGCAAAGCAAAGGTATCAACCCATTAAGTAAGTCCAATAACATTTGCAGACAATAACAACTTGCATTTATATAGCGCCTTTAACCTAGTAAAACATCCCAAGGCTCTTCACCGGAGCGTTATCAATCAAAATTTGACACCGAGCCACATAATTAGGATAGTTGACCAAAAGCTGGGTCAAAGAGGTAGGTTTTAAGGAGTGTCTTAAAAGAGGAGAGAGGTAAAGAGATGGAGAGGTTTAGGGAGGGAATTCTAGAGCTTAGGGCCCAGGCAGCTGAAGGCACGGCCGCCAATGATGGAGCGATGAAAATCGGGGATGTGCAAGAGGGCAGAATTGGAGGAACGCAATTGGAGACGGCAGCGAATGTCATGTGACCGAACCTCCTGGAATAGATCCAACCAGAGTTCGCAACCCTAAAGAACACAGCTTCTGTGGCAACCAACAGCGTTCTAACCAACAAAAAACTGATCTTTCAGGCAGTACAAACAGTATTCAATAATTCCTAAGAAGGATGGCTAACCATCAGGAGGTCAAATTCAGACAGATGGAGGAGTCACACCCCAGAAATGGCCTGTAATTGTAAGTCTACTGAATCTCGCGGAGACCAGTGCTGCTGCAATTCGATGTGGATTCCACCAATTTCCCAGTGTAACCCTGGCAGGAGAGCAGTGGAAAAACCCATGGAATTTCATCCCCAATGTCTCCATCCGAATGTCTCCAAACATAAAGAGGACAGGTTCCAAAATTAAAAATGACACTAAAGTTTAAAATTACATACACCCCATTCCTTCACCAGGCTAATCTCTGATCATCCTCTCCCTATGCATGTCTTCAATTGCTGCTAGTTCTTCAGGTCCGTCTACAGTTCCCCCCTCCCCCCACCACTTCTCTCGAATTGTCCCTGACCCTCTCGCCTCCCTCCTGCTTCCCGGCTCTGTCACCGATCTGCATTCCTCCCTCTCCAAATCGCTGATTGCAATTCCCCTTCCATATCTCTGTACGTGCCTCCTCTTCTCGTCTGGACCAGCAGTCAGCATCACTTCCTCTACTGGCAGATGAACCGTGGCAGATTCGAATCGGCTTTCTAATCTGGAGAGGTTATTAATTCGGCTTTGCTGAGAGAGCCAACGGTGATTAAATCTGAGAAAAGCCTGCGAAGGCATCACAGAAAGGTCTGAAGAGGTAGTGAGGATCACTCCCTGTGTGAATACTGCAGCAATCCACACTTGGACCTTTCGCGACCCCAGCTTCATTCTAAAAAGGGCATAGGTCACATGCAGTGGCCAAGATCTCTGGGGATTTTTGTATTAAACGGGATTCCTCCCTTCAATGCAGATACAGGAATGAAAACTGGAAACGCACAGGGTATTTCAGTTGCTATTTCCCTGTCCTGTTAAAATGGCCATCAACATTCTTATTTCTTTTCTTACCTGCTTTGCCTGAGTCATGGACCATTGTTGTCCCTGGTTGTCTACCCAACAACTGGGAATTTTAACACTTGAACAGTAATCCAATAAAATCAAAAAATGTCAGACACAGAGGAGACTAAGGTATCATTTACACTTTCACTGTAGTATCAATGGGGGATGGGGGGGGGAAGGGAGTGGGGGGACCATGAACAACAGGGGTGGGGGGAGCAACGATCAATGGTGGGGGGACCATGAACAATGGTGGGGGTGGGCCACGAGCAATGGTGGGGGGACCACAAACAATGGGGTGGGGCCACAAACAACAGGGGGATCGACATACAATGGAGGAGGTCTACGAACAACAGGGGGCGTCACAAACAACGGAGGGGGGGGTCCACAAACAACGGAGGGGGGGTAACAAACAACGGAGGGGGGGGTCACAAACAACAGAGGGGGGGTCACAAACAACGGAGGGGGGGGGTCACAAACAACGGGGGGGGGTCACAAACAACGGAGGGGGGGGTCACAAACAACGGAGGGGGGGGGTCACAAACAACGGAGGGGGGGGTCACAAACAACGGAGGGGGGGGGTCACAAACAACGGAGGGGGGGGGTCACAAACAACGGGGGGGGGTCACAAACAACGGAGGGGGGGGTCACAAACAACAGAGGGGGGGGTCACAAACAACGGAGGGGGGGGTCACAAACAACGGAGGGGGGGGTCACAAACAACGGAGGGGGGGTCACAAACAACGGGGGGGGGTCACAAACAACGGGGGGGGGGTCACAAACAACGGGGGGGGGTCACAAACAACGGGGGGGGGGTCACAAACAACGGGGGGGTCACAAAATGGGGGGGTCACAAAACGGGGGGGGGGGTCACAAACAACGGGGGGGGGGTCACAAACAACGGGGGGGGGGTCACAAACAACGGGGGGGGTCACAAACAACGGGGGGGGGGGTCACAAACAACGGGGGGGGTCACAAACAACGGGGGGGGGTCACAAACAACGGGGGGGTCACAAACAACGGGGGGGGTCACAAACAACGGGGGGGGGTCACAAACAACGGGGGGGGTCACAAACAACGGGGGGGGGTCACAAACAACGGGGGGGGGGTCACAAACAACGGGGGGGGGGGGGTCACAAACAACGGGGGGGGGGGGTCACAAACAACGGGGGGGGGGTCACAAACAACCGGGGGGGGTCACAAACAACGGGGGGGGGTCACAAACAACGGGGGGGGGGGGTCACAAACAACGGGGGGGGGGTCACAAACAACGGGGGGGGTCTCAAACAACGGGGGGGGGTCACAAACAACCGGGGGGGGTCACAAACAACGGGGGGGGTCACAAACAACGGGGGGGGTCTCAAACAACGGGGGGGGGGGGTCACAAACAACGGGGGGGGGTCACAAACAATGGGGGGGTCACAAACAACGGGGGGGGGGGTCACAAACAACGGGGGGGTGTCACAAACAACAGAGGGGGGGTCACGATCAACGGTGGTGGGGGCTATGATCAATGGGGGGAGGTTGGGATCCTGATTATTTTTGTGGGCCTGGAGGCACATTCCTGCTGCTCCAGGCCCAAAAAAATAATTTAAAACTTAACTTTCTAGGGCCTCTATGGCTCTTAACCCAATGAAGTTGACCCCATTTTAATGCCATTACCACCCCATTAACCTAGATTTCAGCAAGTTAAAATCGCTCCCTCAATGTTCAGGAGTGGTGCAAAGCTGAAACTGCTTCACACCAACTTTAAACTGGTAGTGTGAATGCAGCGTAATAAATAGAGACAGTGAAGAGACATAAAAAAAGGAGAGAGAGAGAGAGACAGGAAGATAAATAAAGAAATGTCAGAAAGAAATACAGATCTAAAAGGGAGGACAGAAATTAAAATAAAGAAAAGGAAGAAAACATAGAAAGAGAAAAAAGGGAGAAATTAAGAAAACATGAATGGAGGGAAGGGGAAGTAAGAGGAAGAGAAAGGAAGGGAGGGTGAAGTGGTGGGAGGAAGAAACAAATAAGGGAAGAAAGGAAAGATGGAAGATGGAGGGAGTGAGCTGGAAGATGGAGGGAATGAAGGAGGGAAGGAAAGACCTACAGAGATCAGAGAGAGAAGTGAACGTAAAATAACAGAAAAAGCCCAAACAGCATCATGAGGCAGCGATCCAAATAGCAAGTGGTAAAGAGGACTGAAAATTGGAGAGAGTATCAGCCTTGGCTCAGTTATAGCATTCTTGCTCCTGAGTCAGAAGGTTGTGGGTTCAAGCCCCATTCCAAGATTTGACCATATAATACAGGCGGACACTTCAGTGCAGTATTCAGTGAAGCGAGCGCTGCACTATTAGAGGTGCAGTATTTCAGATGACGTTAAACCGAGGCCCCATTTGCCCTCTTAGGTGGACTTAAAAGATCTCATGGCACTAACAAGAAGAGCAGGGGAGTTCTACCCAGTGTCCTGGCCAATATTTATCCCTCAACCAACACCACTAAAACACATTATCTGGTCATCATCACATTGCCGTTTGTGGGACCTTGCTGTGTGCAAATTGAGTGCCGTGTTTCCTACATTAAAACAGTGACTACACTTTACAAGTAATTCACGGGCTGTGAAGCACTTTGGGACATGCTGATGTCATGAAAGGTGCTATATAAATGCAAGCTCTTTCTTCCTTTCTAAAGCTGGGAAAGAAAATTCGGTATCTTGCTTCCAGGTATATTTTTTTTGGTACACATTCACATTTAGACACATGCAGAAAATCAAAGGGGATTTTACAGGAAAAATATTGCAACATACAGGAAAAGCCGAACCTTGATCTGGCAATATCGTGGATGGAAAGACAAATCAGGGGTGAGGAACAGCTAGGCAAATAAATTATTTTCTGGAGGTTTTTTTTTTAAACATTCATTGGAACAGCATTAGTGAGCAGCAGCACTATCTTATTCTGGCTTGTAATGCCATGTTAAGGCAGCCGTGTCCCATGGCTGTTATGATTATTTTTTCCAATATATAGATGAGAGCTAAAGCAGTCTATCTGGTAACATAAATCCTTATAATGACAGTCACTGTGAAGATGTTAAAAGTTTTGCAGCAAGTGATCAATTTCAATACTGCGTACTTCACATGCTTAAACAGTCTGACCTCTGGTCTTCACTCCTGGGCTCCTGACACCAGAGCCAGAACCTAGCGGTTAAAAGGCAGAGGTCAGGGGTGGGTATACAAATCGCACAGTTCCCAAAATTGATTTATATTGCAAAAACCCTAAATATCTTCAGAACAAATGGATTTAGGAGGCCCATTTGTTTTTAAATAAGTAGGCCTTTTTTGGCTCCCAGCTATATGTCGGAAAGAAATAATTAAAGGGTGGCTGCGGGGCACTACAATTTTAAAAGTCTACAGATTTATTTACCAAATTACTAAGAAGCCCGAGGTTTCTGAGACGTATAATGACCTGGGGAGCTCTTTGTAGGTGAGACGTGGAGTAGTCATGACAGATGGCCAACAGGCAGCATTGTGCAAAGAAGCTAAATGCGGAAAGGGCTGCAGCTCTTAAAATATGACACAGAAAAAATCTACAACTTATTATCTGTTCACAGCTGTCACACGCTACACCTCAAATTGTGGACATTTCCGACATCTGCTCTCTCAAGTTGGTCATTTCGTGTCAGCCTGTATGAGTTCATTTCAGATTGCATCAATCAGCATCTGCGATGCCCAGCTTTATCCTTCCAGCAATACTCTTGTATTTTTGTGCCAGTTGCAACAATAATTAAAAACAAATTGGTCATTTTCTTCAACATGGATAATGCACCTGGACACATTCTACGCAGTCTTTTGCTTTCTTTTAAATAACAAATTATTTTTGGCAATACTGGTAAACTTACACTTAATTCATTGTATGACATTCCTCTAGCCTACCAGAGGCAATATCCCATTTAAAATAGATAAGTTAGTGCCTGCATTAGAACAGCAGACAAAGAAATGTCATACACAGTGAATAAACAAGGAGACACAAGTCCAAGATGTTCTGAGCTATGCTGGGCACTCTCTTTCACATAACTTGATCAGATCGTAAACACTTTACGATTTAAAAAAAAAGTCCACTCTGCATTTTTGATTGAATTTTCTGTCAATCACATTAAACATTTTGCTGACACGATATTAAGATGTTCAGTCATACAAATAACAACATTTGATTACAGTCCAAAATGCTTATAACGGACTTACTTGTACATTGGCATGTTGTCCATTATAAGTAGCTGTGCGATAGTCCCACCAATTACTTTCATTTTCTTGCTATTGCATGTACAGGCACCATGTATTTTTGCGCAGCCACATCAGCTACAGCTGATCCTACAGTTGATCCCAGTGTATAATTCTCAATGAAACTGCACAATTCCAAAGTGGCATTTCATTGTAAATCAATTGCTTATAATGGGCAATTAAAGTGGGTGGCATTAACGTCCGTTATAAGCAATTACTTCATTAAAGACTTCCATTGCCAGAATTTGGGATTTATGATTTTGTCTGAGGTAACTGACTGTCCTTATACCCACATCCGAGCTAACTGTATGGCAATAAGCCAGAAATTACACTTATGACCTTTAAGACATTTAAAGTAGTAACCGGGAGCCCTATTTTAGCTCTAATGCCATGTTAAAGCTGCAGTGCCCCATGGCTGCCATACATATTCCCAGTATATAGATAACAGCTAAAGAAGTCTACCTGGTAACAAATAGTTTCAGTGCAAATTGGGCAGAGAATGTCACACGTGTTCAGAAACCCAAATCGTATCAAGTAAGCAGGGAAGGCGTTAGCCAGAAAGTTTTCAATTTCCGGGAACACAGACAGAAAAGCCAAGCTCAAGGCAACAAGGGAGTCGTGAGAGAAGATTACCGAGAGTTAATGTCATGTCCATAACCAAAAGAATGCAGCAGTTGATCCAAAAATGGTTTCATTACATTAAAAGGGTAGCTAGGGAAAAATAACCTTTGACAGGCGCATTAGAAGAGGAAGCAGAAGAAGACTGCAAATATAAAAAATGTTAAAACAAGAAGAACTTTTCCCCCTAAAACCCTGCATTGTAAGAGAGTTTGGAATTCATTTTTGTTTGATTATGAATGATATTATAGAACAAAATGCATTCAGTGCAAACTGTTACAATGTACGAGTGGGTTTGTCCAGAAAGATTATGAAGGCAAAGTGGCACCTCCTTAACTTTAATGATATACTGAGGCCTTCTGCTTTAGTCACAAGTCAGAAATCACCAGCAACATCTGCGGCACCAGTTACATATTAGCAAACAACTGACACAGAGGAATTAGCAGTACTAGTTGTGAAATGCGAATTGGATAGACCTTTCGTAAGTCACTGGTGACAGACAGCAGGTGCCAGAGTAGGAGAATGTGGATACAGATGTTGATGTGCATGTTTCCAGATTAAGAGTTTTATTATTGCATCAACAGGGTATTCATCAGGCAAGGCAGCACCATGACCACCCATGAATCTAAGAACGACACAGCTTGAGGAACTGCTCTTTGACCTGAATGCAGTGTTAGATTCCAGAAAGGCTACAATGTCATTCACAATGGAGCATAATTGAAATATCATATTAGCTACTGTGACTCAGGAAGCAAGTGACATCAGATCAGCCTTAAGGGAAGGGCTCGCTGATCTCGGAGAGGGAAAGATTTCTTGAGGATGTCATGCAGGGTGGTTTCAGTCAGCTAGATGGTTGCCTTAGACACATGCAAACCACAAAGGAAGACATCTTGGGACATCACAGGCAGCATTGGACATATGTCAAGCATTTGCCTTTGGTCTAACTCAAATCATTAAATCCAGAGAAGCACATGAGGTGGATGATGGATTCTCCACATACATGGTTGAAAATATCTCTTTCTCTGATGTTAAGGTATCAGTTAGAACCATTTTCCCCATTATCCAAGATCCAGAAATGAACATCTACTGTGGGTACTGCTAATGACAGGGATTTTATACACATTCTAGGGTTATAAGGATAAAAACAACAAAGTAAAAAGACTAAACACACGTTATACATTTAAAATAACACTTGGCACTTCATTTCTGGTATTAGCTTTAGTTATTTGTAAGGTCTCAAACCTAAAACTATACAGTATGTTCACTAAATGAGAAGTAATTGCTCTTTTATACAGTTTATCTGGATATTGTGCTAATATTTATATGATTATAATAATACGTGGTTATTCCATAAGACTCAAGATTAATGTGTTATAGACTATTGAGCATCATGACTATGTCATGTAAAGTAGTAGTTTCAAGAAATCCCAGAAATTCAAAGTGCTTTCCATCACTTGTTGTGTAAGTCCCGGACCAGAACCAGGACATCAGCCCCTGAAGCAAATTGTTGAGGTTTCACTTTCTTTGTTCCCAAGCAACACATACATTCTTCATCAAATTCCAGTTTAAGCCTCCTTGTATTGCAAGATCATGCAGCTAATGGCGAAATGCAAGGGTTTTCCACAACTTTATTGGTCGACATGGTCGACACCAGCACACAGATCAGGGTATCTCCATCCCTCTTTCACTCTCAGTGATCCTGTAGTTGTATATACATGGATATATCATGCGAAGATTCATTTTAAGGGTTTTGGAAAAATGGTATGAGTCATGGTTTTAACATGAACACTTAGCTATCCAGCAGCCATTCCTCCAGTCTGTTACCCTGTTTAATAACATTGCCACCAATGAATTATTTATACATTTTTTAAAAATTATGCTCAGAATAAGGTATTTATCCATATTGAACCGAAATTGCTCTGCATTTCACGGATTAAAAAGAAAAGAAAAAGAAAGGCTTGCATTTATGTAGCGCCTTTCACGACCTCAGGACGTTCCAAAGCGCCTTACATCAAATGAAATACTTTTGAAGTGTAGTCACTGTTGTAATGCAGGAAACGTGGCAGCCAATTTGCACACAGCAAGGTCCCATGAGCAGCTTTGAGGTAATGACCAGATAATCTGTTTTTGATGTTGGTTACTTGTATATTCAGGGAATAGAATCACCTTTGATCAATATGCACCACTGGGTTTTAGAGGGGACCCATGTTGTGATGTTTGCACAATCATGAGCTGCCTGCATCTTTGGAAATCCTATTAGCGTGTAGAATTTCTACTGCTTGAACAACTGTTGATCTATTTTTCGCAATGTCTGAAGTGTGAAGAGTACACCGTTAAAGCTTCAATAACCTCCTGAACACTAATGTTTTGTGCAATGCCAGTACAATCTATCCACCATCCTGAAAAGAGAAAAGAAATTCGACATCACAATGCCGTTCAATAACATTGACAGACACGTTAATCTAGAAATAGTTGTTGGTGACAAACACTTACTTTAAATGGTTAACTCCTCCACTAAATAATCGATGGAGGAATATTAAAGAAAGTAAAACTGGCATTTATATCGTGCCTTTCACAACCTCAGGATGTCCCAAAGCATTTTACAACCAATGAAATACTTTTGAAGTGTAGTCACTGTTCAAATGTAGGAAACACGATAACCAATTTGTGCACAGCAAGGTCCCACAAACGGCATAATGTTGTATAATGCTTTAAGTGTTCTTCCTGTAATATCGTCAAGAGTCATTTCTAGGCTAATGCCCAAATCTGAAACAATCAAAACACACATACCTATTGCCTCATGGGTTGATCTGAACCTCTTCACACACTGTTCCTCAGATAAACTAAGACCACCTATCCTTGGCCGATAAAGCTTTTCACCCCTGTAAAATCTTATGAATTGTGTTCTCTCTGTATTTGACACATCAGCTTCTCATGTCCCTCCTCAATGGCTGCAGCTATCCCAATCAAAGACTATTTTTTGGGGAAATCAAAAAATGACAGGTGACGATTCAGTGTACCTTTTAAACCTGGTCTAGTTGAGCTTTAATTCCGCACCTGCCAGAAGTCTGCGGTCATCTTGGAAAATCAGGTTGTGACCAAAGTTGATCAGACGCACCCGAGTAACTCATTAAATTTGTAGTTTTACAAACTGAGCAGCAACCAGTTTCTATCCAAATAAACACAGGCTGGAAAATCTGGGTTGGTAGAAATATCAGCCAAAAGCACTGACAGCGATTAATCAGAGGACTTACTGACACCTGGAAAAAAAAACACACGATGTTTTGCTTACTTTAAAATGTGAAGTGCCAGAGACAACTCTAACAAGGAACGATTTCTCATAGGGTTGATCTTGGTGGTTCCTGGAGCATAAAAACTGGACAGGGAGATATTGTACCAGGGTAACTATGGGCAAAGCTGAGAAGTCCCATAACCTAAAGCTTGATCTAGCAACCCTGTTTCAGCAAGAGAGGGTTAACTTTGTATTCAAAGGATAGACTTCCAGGCAATGACACTGTTTAGGAGTGAGTTCCATGGACAGGAGATGTGGTGGGTGAAGGTGCATTGAGAGGTCCTAAGTCCTAGAATTCCCTCCATAAACCCTACTGCCTCTCCACCTCCTTCTCCTCCTTTAAGACACTCCTTAAAACCTACCTCTTTGACCAAGCTTTTGATCACCTATCCTAATGTCTCTTTGGCTCAGTGTAAATTTCTTTGTCCGATTACACTCCTGTGAAGCACCTGCCGGCGTTTTACTACATTAAAGATGCTATTATAAATGTATGTAGTTGTATTTTGTATAGGAGTTTTGGATTAATGCAGAAGATTGCAGTCCAGCAGCAGCAGTTATCATTGAATCATAGAATCTTACAGCACAGAAGGAGGCCATTCGGCCCATCAAGCTTGTGTCCACTCATTGAAAGAGCTATCCAATTAACCCCACTCCCCTGCTCTTTTCCCCTGGCCCTGCAAAGTTTCCCTTTCCATGTATTTATCCAATTCCCTTTTGAAAGTTACTATTGAATCTGCTTTCAGGGAGTGCATTTCAGATCATATCAACTCGCTGTGTCAAACTTTTTCTCATCCCCCCCACCTTGGTTCTTTTGCCACGGGCACCATTTCCTCTGTTAATCTGGTTAATTTTATCTCTTTGCAGATGAAAGCAACAGCTTCTTTCCCTCTTCTCCTTCTGCACTTCCCCCTCTTGCTCAAATTGATTTAATTAGAAACATGGGCAATGCTGAAAACATTCCGTCGGCAAGTCCTTGTGTTCCTGGTTTAAACAAGTCTGGTTTAAGGTTTGGCAACTCTTTAAATCTGCGGATGTAGAATACACTGCAAGAGTAACCCGCATTTTACTGTGTTTTTTTAAGGATGATGTAGTTGTGCTAAATGGAACTCTGTGTCCCTGTGTACCACACGCACTATGTGAACATGCAGCTTGAACTTTGCAGTAATAACTAGAAAAACATTGTTGGTATGAAAATAGATTCATTTTTCAACCATAAAGAAGCAGAAAGCCGTTAAATGATTTCTCCAGTTATCCATATTAAACTCAAAGATGCTTCTCGGAAAATATTATAAATTTTATAATATTATAAATAGTATAAATCAGTTATACCTATCAGGAAAGATTGAACAGGCTGGGGCTCTAAGAGAAGGCTGAGGGGTGATAGAGATCTTTAAGGTTATGAAAGGGTTTGATAGGGTAGATGTAGAGAAGACGTTTCCACTTTTGGGGGAGATCAAAACTAGGGACCATAAATATAAAACAGTCACTAATAAATCCAATAGGGAATTCAGGAGAAACTTCTTACCCAGAAAGTGGTTAGAATGTGGAACTCGCTACCACAAGGAGTAGTTGAGGCAAATAGCAAAGATGCATTTAAGGGGAAGCTAGATAAGCACATGAGGGAAAAAGGAATAGAAGGTTATGCTGATAGGGTTAGATGAAGAGGGGTGGGAGGAGGCTCATGTGGAGCATAAACACCGGCATCGACCAGTTGGGCTGAATGGCCTGTTTCCGTGCTGTACATTCTATGTAATATGTGATTACAAACTGGACAGACTTATGTGCAGACACTGTTTACTAAGCCTGATCATGCCAACAACCACCCTGCACTGCCAGCTCACATTATCCTTCACCGTCTGCTGAGATGAAGATTTATCACTGTCATGGTCTCTTTACTAAGGGATCACTATCTTCAAGTGTTTGTCAAATCTTTTATTGTTTGGTGGGGGGTCAAGCCAGAAGAGCTTTGCGTGATTTTCATTGCATCGGCATCACAATTGATACAATGGTAGGATTTATGTCAACGTCATATATATTTGTTGCCAAACCATAAAAGGTTTGCCAAATACTTTTTCATGAAGATCGTGCTCCTTTAACAATCTCCAGTGGGCTCCTGTGAGGCCAATAATGGTAATCACTCAGTTACGCTTAAGTGAATAGCTGAAAGAGTATCGTGCAGCTGAGTTGAAATCAGCATTACCGCTAAACGGAAATAACAGACTTTACGCATTGTTCTGTCAGGTAAAAGACTGAGGGACTCAAACTTTACTATCGACCTGCAATCTTTTGACCTACTCTCAAATTAGAAAAATCACATTGATAATTCTTTGTGATCATTCTCTGATGATGTCACAAACTCAATCAAAACAGTTGTTCACACCCTGGCACCTAATTTTTGAATAGCAGCACCTGATGTCAACTGATGAGAATACATCTGTCCAAGCTTGTCTATTCCCTTCCAACAAACAAGAGGTTCAGGTCAGAAAAATAACATGGCTTGAATCTATTAAACAATACTGAAACAGGAATTGGGTGGCACAGTTATTGCACTGTCTATTCATTTCTGGGCCTGGTTTTGAATCTAGTCCAGGTTGATGGGAAGAAATCTCTCTCTGCTGGCTGTAAAAGTCCAGCATAAAATGAGTTTGGGAGTCTCAACCCAGATCCTAATAAGCACAGCAACAAAAAAAACACTACTAATTTGGCAATCTCACTCAGAAAAGCCACAGCTACGGGAAATGGAAATGTCGTACTGGTACAAGCAGGGGTTGTTCTGGGGCACATTGATGGAACAGAGTGAAAGGTGTTTTACTCTTCACCTGGCTGAGCTAACCTCACCTGGCTGTTCTTGGTGCTGACAGTACAAAACTGGTACATTTCTCATTGCAGGCATGCCTCACCTTTAGAAGCATGAAAAAAAGGCCAAATTTTTGTTTTTAAACAAAAAGAATCTTAAAACAATTAGAAAAGAACCTGTGGAAAAAATGGATAATAATAATACAACTAAAGGATAGTGAAATGTTAATTTAACTGCCTCAGGACTGTCATAAGATCACAAGAAAGCATGGAGCAAGAAAAGGCCATTCAACCCATCAAATCTGGTTCTTCCTCTGACATGTACAGTCTAACCCATTGTAATTTTGTGAATGTTCGCCCAATTAAAGAGGTACTAATGACAGATGGAGACAGAATAATAGTAAAAATACACTGGCTCTTTATTGTAATTCACATCTTAAGCAATGTATGCGATCGTATAAGCAAATGCACACCCTATACCCAACCTAATCTTTTACACCTAACCCCTGTATATGAGCCAAAGTGAAGGCAGCACTGAGAGCAAAAGAATAGTTTGACTAAGGTCTCGATCTGCTGGATCCTATTACAAAGGTTCCATTGTCATCTACTAGGTCCATATCTCCTCTGGTCATCAGGAGAATAGCCAGGCCTTGCTGGTCTGGGAATGTTTACTTGGTGGATACGGGCATCTGTGAAGTCCAAGCAGACAAAGAGTCTCACGAGTTTTTGAATCCATAGCCAGGTACTAAGCTCTTGCAGCATTGGGTGGGACCTCATAAGCACCCTAAGTTCCATGACCCCCCAACCACTTTTAGTTTTGGTGACCTGACAGGGAGGTGGAAGACCCTCAGTTGTGGGTCTGTTTAGTGGCCTTGGGCGGTGGGGGGGTGAGAATTCCAGCCCAGAGCAATGTTGAGAGGTAGTCCATCAAATGACAGTGCTCTGAAATCACAGAGATGAAATTGGTCTTCACTTTGAGACGTGCCCATTCAGAATAGGTTTGTACTTCTGCTGAGTAGCTTTTATTTGCCAATGGATGTCAGGCAATGAGTGTGATTTTGTACTTTCTACACCAATATTCTATTTCTAGGGGCTTCATGTATAAAATCCTGCACCAGGTGCTCTTTTGTTGATGTAAGTTCCCCCCATGGCATTGCTTATCTACAGGTGATATATCTGGTGCCCCACACTCCCTGCAGACCCAATCTGTTTAGATGCCAGGCATTACAGGCCAACTATCTTGGATTAATTATTTTCTATCGATGATCTCCCCAGTAGTAAATGTCAGAGACAGTATAGGAGGTGTGTTTGACCGTGCTGTTTAACTAGAACTTTTGTCTCATGGTATTGTCTGGATCTGCCTTCAAAATGTCCTCGGGAGACTATAATTTCTCCCAGTGCATCAGGCAGTTCAATTGTGCAAACACTCAAATGGTCAAAGATTGGCTGTTGGGTTGGCTCCAATGAACATGCTTGGACAAGTCAGATATCTAAGTGGGGTACCAGTGTTAACTCTTTAGGCATAGATGTAGTAGATGAGAAACATTTGTGAAGAACATTAATGTACAGGCAAAGCCAAAAGGCTGGATCATGCACCTGCACCCTTCCCTGTCACTTGGAAACAGAAAAACATTCCTGTGGTTGATGGCCTCCAGCCAGTCTTCTGGGTACACTATACATGTGATTATGGCAAGGTAAACAGTTTTAACATTTCTACTTTCAGAAACTTATTTGAGTTCAAGGAAAAAAAAAGAAAAACTTGCATTTTTATAGCGCCTTTCACGACCTCAGGACGTCCCAAAGCACTTTACAGCTAATTAGGTACTTTTGAAGTATGGTCACTGATGTAATGTAAGCCTAGGCTGTGCCTGAATTTCTTGTCTTTTTGAAGATCACAAAGTAACAGCAACAAAGCCCAATGATTGAACAGTGTAGTATGTTACCTATATTTCTTTGCTTCTGTATAATATTTTATTTGAAAATAAATTTGGTCAGTAGTTTTAGCCTGCCCTCAGTGGTCTATCAGTGTAGTATTTTCTGCCACTTGAGGGGACAGGAGAATATGGTGGACATTTTATGTATTCTGCAATAAACAATGTATTCTAATTGTTGGACCTAAGGTTACACTAACCTATACATGGCAGAGTTTAAAGATGCAGGTTTTGATCCATAAGAGACTCGGTCCTATTTAATGACAAAGTCATCAAGCCATAACTATGAGAAATGCAGCGGTCCAGACTTGGAAGAATCACCTTATCCAACAACCTTGATAATATTAGACAGCAAAAAGTAACTAAAGGATTGATTAAGAAAGGGAAGATAGATTGTGAAAATAAATTAGCAAAAAATATAAAAACAGATAGCAAGAGTTTCTACAGTTATATAAAAAGAAAAAGGGTGGCTAAGGCAAACGTAGGTCCCTTAGAGGATGAGACCGGGAAATTAATGGTGGGAAACATGGAGATGGCAAAAATGCTGAACAAATATTTTGTTTCAGTCTTTACGGTAGAGGACACTAAGAATATCCCAACACTGGACAAACAGGGGGCTCTAGAGGGGGAGGAGCTAAATACGATTAAAATCACTAAGGAATTGGTACTCAGTAAATTAATGGGACTCAAGGCGGATAAATCCCCTGGACCTGATGACTTACATCCTAGGGTCCTGAGGGAAGTGGCAGTAGGGATTGTGGATGCTTTGGTAATGATTTTCCAAAATTCTCTGGACTCGGCAAAGGTCCCGGCAGATTGGAAAACTGCTAATGTAACACCCTTATTTAAAAAGGGTAGTAGGCAGAAGGCTGGAAATTATAGACCAGTTAGCCTAACATCTGTGGTGGGTAAAATTTTGGAGTCTATTATTAAGGAGACAGTAGCGGAACATTTGGATAAACATAATTTAATAGGACAAAGTCAGCATGGCTTTACGAAGGGGAAGTCATGTCTGACAAATTTGCTTGAGTTCTTTGAGGACATAACGTACAGGGTGGATAAAGGGGAACCAGTGGACGTAGTGTATTTAGACTTCCAGAAGGCATTTGACAAGGTGCCACATAAAAGATTATTGCTCAAGATAAAGAATCACCGGATTGGGGGTGATATTCTGGCATGGGTGGAGGATTGGTTATCTAACAGGAAGCAGAGAGTTGGGATAAACGGTTCATTCTCGGACTGGCAACCAGTAGCCAGTGTTGTTCCGCAGGGGTCGGTGCTGGGTCCCCAACTCTTTACAATCTATATTAACGATTTGGAGGAGGGGACCGAGTGTAACATATCAAAGTTTGCAGATGATACAAAGATGGGAGGGAAAGTAGAGAGTGAGGAGGACATAAAAAACCTACAAGGGGATATGGACAGGCTGGGTGAGTGGGTGGAGATTTGGCAGATGCAATACAATGTTGGAAAATGTGAGGTTTGCACTTTGGCAGGAAAAATCAGAGAGCAAGTTATTATCTTAATGGGGAGAAACTGGAAAGTACTGCAATACAAAGGGATCTGGGGGTCCTAGTGCAAGAAAATCAAAAAGTTAGTATGCAGGTGCAGCAGGTGATCAAGAAGGCCAATGGAATGTTGGCTTTTATTGCTAGGGGGATAGAATATAAAAACAGGGAGGTATTGCTGCAGTTATATAAGGTATTGGTGAGACCGCACCTGGAATACTGCATACAGTTTTGGTGTCCATACTTAAGAAAAGACATACTTGCTCTCGAGGCAGTACAAAGAAGGTTCACTCGGTTAATCCCGGGGATGAGGGGGCGGACATATGAGGAGAGGTTGAGTAGATTGGGACTCTACTCATTGGAGTTCAGAAGAATGAGAGGCGATCTTATTGAAACATATAAGATTGTGAAGGGGCTTGATCAGGTGGATGTGGTAAGGATGTTCCCAAGGATGGGTGAAACTAGAACTAGGGGGCATAATCTTAGAATAAGGGGCTGCTCTTTCAAAACTGAGATGAGGAGAAACTTCTTCACTCAAAGGGTAGTAGGTTTGTGGAATTTGCTGCCCCAGGAAGCTGTGGAAGCTACATCATTAAATAAATTTAAAACAGAAATAGACAGTTTCCTAGAAGTAAAGGGAATTAGGGGTTACGGGGAGCGGGCAGGAAATTGGACATGAATTTAGATTTGAGGTTGGGATCAGATCAGCCATGATCTTATTGAATGGCGGAGCAGGCTCGAGGGGCCGATTGGCCTACTCCTGCTCCTATTTCTTATGTTCTTATGTTCTTATTCCCAAGAAGGGCTCAACCATAGGAGATCCTGCCAAAATATGCAATGCGATCCTCTCCACCAGACCACTAGTATTCATCTGTGGAAAATACCTCCTGCTATAAAGGAGATGTTGCATCATGTATTTTGTAGATAATCTCATTCTTGTGCTCCTAGAAGTTCCATATGCAGTCAGCAAAGTGGAATAAAAGTAGCCATCTATGCCTAGTTTCCAACTAAAAGGGGGGTGTGGGGAGTGCAAAACTAGAGGTCATGAATATAAAATAGTCGCTAATAAATCCAATGGGGAATTCAAGAGAAACTTCTTTACCCAAAGAGTGGTAAGAATGTGGAACGTGCTACCACAAGGAGTAGTTGAGGCAAATAGCATAGATTAATTTAAGGGGGAAGTTAGATAAGCAGATGGGGGAGAAAGGAATAGAATGGTATCCTGATAGGGTGAGATGAAGTAGGGAGGGAGGAGGTTCATGAGGACCATAAACACCGGCATAGACCAGTTGGGCCAAATGGCTATTTCTGTGCTGTAGTTTTGATGTAACTCGACATTATTGAAATATAAGGTCCTTAGCCATCCAACAGGCTATGCAAGTAAATTGATTAGGTATGCCACCAATCTGTCACTGCTTTCTCAGAGCCTGGCCAAAAGACCATTGACTCTTTGACAGGTTTGAAAGCAAATGGATCATTTTTCTTTCACTGTTAAGTGAATATCTCCTTCTGACAAAGCCCATCTGGAATTCATGTATAATCTGTGGAAAGGCTGACTTCCAATTTGTTGCTAGCGTCTTGGCCAGAATTTTACAATTGATGCTTGTTAGTAAGACAGATTTATAACTCCAGCAACATGGTTCTTTCCCCCCTTTTAACCAGTAAGACAAGACAAAGAGTCTTGGATAAATGGTAATCATTAAATATCAAAGCCACTTAAATCTCTGCCCCCCAGGTTCAGCAAAACTTGTGACTGAACTCAATCATTTAGTCAGCAAACTCCAGGTTCTCCTTTCATCCTTCCCCAACTGGCCTTTCAATCTCTACCAACCTAATTGGTTGCTACATATTTCCTGTTTAGTTTTGTCTCCTTGAAGAATATTGAACCCTTCAAGGACTGCATCATTATCAACCAACACCATTAAGATTTTGACCTATGTGGCTCTTTTGCAATTCATTTTCATTGGATTGCATTTTAACACCCCACCTCTTCTCCAATTATGACTATGAGTAACATTTATTTCAATTGCAGAGCTTTTGCCTTGATCAAGGAAGCACTAGTAGACTTAAAACAAGGAAAATTGCTTTGTTAAAAATGCATTTAACAGGTAGGCCTAATTATATCTTATACAGAACCTCAGGATATGACTTCCTTTCTGGAGCACCCAGATTCACGTTCAATTCTGAAGCTCTAGAAGATCTTGCATGCTCTTGTTTAGCCAGAGGCATGCCCTCCTTGAACAGTCCAGATCTGGTACATTATCCTCCCTACTCTGCATATGTCTGTGAACTTCCAAGCAGATAAGTGATTTGTCACACTGCAGCATCCCCACTACAAGCCCTGCAACCTTCACCCACAGCCCCACCTTGTCAGTCATTTTTTCTATAGTAAACAATTTTACAACACCAAGTTATAGTCCAGCAATTTTATTTTAAATTCACAAGCTTTCGGAGGCTTCCTCCTTCCTCAGGTGAACGTTGTTGGAAATGAAATCCTCGAAATGAAATCGCATTTATAATTCACAGAACAATGCTTGGTGATTACAGACAGTTTTTTCAACTGCCCGTTGCCAAGGCAATCAGTGTGCAGACAGACAGGTGTTACCTGCAAGGTCTCCGAATATACAAATCACCAAAAAAACCAAAAAAAAAGAGATAGAGAGGTAGAAACATAGAAAAGACAGCAACTGACCCGTTATATTAAAAACCCGTTATAATTTTTTCTATAGTCACTGGTGCTTTAATTTTAAACAATAGCACGTGTTCTGCTCTGCTCACTGGTACTTTAATTCAAACTCTAATTTTAAACAACGAGCTGAGCGCTGGCCAATTGTACAGCCAGTTATTGTAGCAACCGAGTTGAAACTTCCTTCGCTAGTAGGCAATTTGAGAAAGGCAGAATGACTGTACTTTAAAACACACTGCTGATTAAAACTGGCAGGACTGCAAGAAAGGTAGCCATTATACTGCCATTTATCCTGCAAATTTTGCCACATCAAATTACTTTATTTTATATTTATTCTTGGGATGTGACTATATTTATTGCCCATCTCTGGCAGTTAAGCAACTTGCTAGGCCACTTCAGATATCAAGAGGAGGCAACCACATAGTGCAGGACTAGAGTCTGGGGACGGGTGTGTGATCCCTTTCACTGAGCAGCATTAGTGAAACAGTTGGGTTTTTACAACATGATCATTTTTTCCCTCCAGTTTCGTAACTTACCATGGTGGGATTTGTACTCATAACTTCTTCTTTGCTGGACCAGTACCATCACAACCACACTATCATACATGCCTTATTGAGAAGAACAACAAGAATACATTGTACCAGAACTGACCAGATCAGGGTCAATCAAGATTTGGCAGTTTTCTACATCAAACATGCACACAAATAGATTTGACGTGATATGTACTTGGATCTTATATTGTTGCAGCAATAACATGTTTTAAAATAGATCATTTGTTTCTTTCAGAATATAATGCGATCTGCAGAATACCACATTCTGCAATTAATAAACCCTGGCAGCAAGACGATCTCAGTTCTAAAAAAGGTTAATTGATTTAATTCATACACTGATGTTGGAAAGTGCTGATAGATCAGCCACACACCTCGTGGGTTTGCATAATTCTGAAATGATATATGAATTTTATGAAGCTGTTAATTGTAAAGTACAATTTTCAATACAATATTGTCACAGGTAACGTGAGGACATTTATTCAAGGCCAGCAAAGTCAACTGACAGGAACACCTGTGGTTGTGCACTTCTGGTGTTACTAATGCCTTCAGTGCGTTATTCAAAAATCATTTGCAGAGAGGTTTATAATCAACAGATCGCAAAAGCATGTGAATAATTATTCCTTTAATTAACTTTATATTTAAATAGTAGTTAATTTTCCCCCTCCCATCATTTTCTGTCCCAGATTACTCCTCCCATCCCTTTCCCTGTTGTCCCTACGCACTATCCAGGACAAGAGACAAGGCTTAAGGGTGCAATTACACTGCACGTTTAGCATTGGTGCAAAGTGATTTCTACTTCGCTCTAGTATCAGGTTGGGCCTTGACTCCTCATTTTGGCTGCACTTACACTACAATGTAATAAACTACAATCTATTGCATGGCTGGACCATTCAGCTTGTACACAGCAATGCTGATTCTTTGGTCGCCCCTCCAGGTAATGTAGCAAGTGACCATTTCTCAGTCAGCTAACGCAGACAATCTACTCAAGCCCAGCAAATTCAACTACTAGGGGAATGCCTGATTTGTAAAAATCAGCCAAGAATATGATTCAAAGTCAAGTCGACTGGTTCTGAGTCCAATTACTCTGGCATTGTGGCTGCTTCTTAATAAGTTTTTGCATTTTTGCAGTACAAAATGCATGGTTTATGAGTGCATTTACACTATGAGTTTAGCATTGGTGAGAATTAATTTCCACTTAGCTATAATATCAGATTCAGGCTGCATTTACACTATCGCTTCACACCAATTCTACAGTTCTAGTGTAAATGCACTCTTAAGCACCATTGCAAGTATTTTGTTGAGTTGCACTAGGATGATGGGAAAAGATAGAATCAGGAAAGAACTAATTAGATCTCTCTGAACAATTAAATTGCTTTGCATTTTATTTTAAAATTAAACTTTAAATACTCAAAAGATTTTTCACATTAGAAAATTTGTTCGCTATTCTAAGTATTATTGTTAGAATGCTAAACAGCACATTTAGAGATTTCATAGGAGAGATTTTAAAAATTGTAGTCTAATAATAAATGTCTATAAACTGAAGAAAAACTAATGATTATTCAACAACAACTTGAATTTATATAGCACCTTTAATGTAGTAAAACATCCCAAGGCGCTTCACATTATCAAACAAAATTTGACACCAAGCCACATAGAGAGATATTAGGACAGGTGACCAAAAGCTTGTTCAAAGAGGTAGATTTTAAGGAGCGTCTTAAAGGAGGAGAGAGGTGAAGAGGCAAAGAGGTTCAGGGAGGGAATTCCAGAGCTTAGGACCAAGGCAGATGATGGCACGGCCACCAATGGTGGAGCGATTAAAATCGGGGATGCGCAAGAGGCAAGAATTGGAGGAGTGCCGAGATCTCGAAGGATTGTAGGACTGGAGAAGGTTACAGGAATAAGGAGGGGTAAAGGCCATGGAGAGATTTGAAAACAAGGATGAGAATTTTAAAATCGAGGCTTTCCCAGAATGGGAGCCAATGTAAGTCAGCGAGCACAGGGGTGATGGATGAACAGGACTTGGTGCGAATTAGGATACAGGCAACAGTTTTGGCTGAAATGATTAAGTAGCATAGCAACATTGTGTAAGTAGAATTGAAATTTGTTATTCTTCCTCTTCCTCACCCAAGTGGCATTTCTTCATGTGTTTATGTAGACACTGATATAGGCGGACTATTCAATTGTGGAAAGACATTAGAGCCAAGTCCTATGTCCTCATCAGAAGTCCACACACTTCCAGCATGGCTCACTGGATTGTGGTCAAGAGCAGGCCAGCTGGCTGATCTTTCTCTGTCAAGCCCAGGGTTCCTGAGGCTAATTCTAGCACCTTACCTCCATCACCTGGGCATAAAATGTGGGTTGCTTGTAGTAGCTTCCTGATCTGCATGGCTGGGTTCCACATATAGTTATCAACTGAACCATTCGGGAATCTGCACCTTTCACTTGTTTAAACCTGCTCCTACCAAATGTAGGGCAATTACTGAGCCACATCTGCACATTGTTGTTCTTATTAAAACTTTTCAGCTGACAATTAATTTTGAGCTGTAATGAAGTCTTGATGCCTCAAGAGTTTGTTCATTCTTCTGGACTTCAAAGCTGAAAATTCAGCTTCAAAGCTTCCATTCTTACCCACTTCTGTTTTCTCCAAGCTGTGATTTCAATCCTCAGCTGGCCGCTCTTGCTTCACTCTGTTCTGTCAATGAAGTTTCGAGATAGTGGTTTTGTAGCTCAGCCAGATCAGCAGACAGCATCGGAGCTCTCGAAAATTAAATCAGTTTTAAGAATCCAGAGGCTTGATTATAATCAACGTTCAGTTGTTTTAAACTGGCATATCTCATTCATTTTCAGCAGCTGAACACTGATTGCATTCAAGCCCTGGGATTTTCTGACTAAAGAGGGGAAGTGCAATTAGAAATACAGTATCAATGCTTTCACTCCTGGGACCTGGACTCCAATCCAGTCCAGATTGATGGGGCAAAACTCTACTCTGTCCACCAGCTGTAACACTATGACGTGAAATGACTTTGGACAGTCTCAACTGAGTGGGGCAATATGCTCAGTAAAAAAAAAACAATTGTACTATATTAGCTATTCATAATGATGGCCAGTGTGGGAAATGGATACGTTTAGTAATGGGTACTTTATGTTCATTGAACAGAATACAGATAGTTTTACTTTGCATCTGGCCTATGAAATTTTGCTTCAAAATGATAGAGCTCAACAACAAGGACAATTCCAGGACTTAGGGATCTAAGGTATGAAGAGAGACTCACAGAACTGATCTTATTTTCATTGGAGAGAAGATTGAGGGGGGACATGTTTCCGGTCTTTAAAAAGATGACAGGTATAGAAAATGTAGATGTAAGTAGGATGCTTAATTTGGATTGTGAACATGGAACTAATCAACAAAAGGACAAAATTAACAATACAACTAGAGATGAGAAGAAACTGACTGCCACATAGGAACAGGAGTAGGCCATTCAGCCCCTTGAGCCTGTTACTCCATTTAATTAGATCATGGCTGATCTGTACCTCAGCTCCATTTATCTACCTTTGATCCATATCCCTTGATACCCTTTCCTAATAAAATTCTGTTGATCGGCCTCCATAGATTAGTAGACATGTGGAACAGACTTCTGGTAAAAACAGCTAATGTAGTGTTAATTAACTCATTTAAAGAACTGAATAGATATTTGCTTAGGAATAGGATCAAAGGTCATAAAGGTAAGTATGGAGAGAGTTAAGCAAGTACTTCATGGAGCAAAGTAGTCCAAGGAAATGTCACCTGTGGAAAGCTGCCAGCCAGGAGATGTTGGTGTGTATAGGTACTCAGCACTTTTGCTTGACTATATTTGGGAGTCAGAGAAATAATTTTCTTAACTATTCCTTGGGAAATTAAATAAGTGGGGTAGAGTCCATGATCAGATAGATGGTTTGTGGAAAGATCAGGTTTGATAGGACGAATGGACATTTCTCATTCCCATTCCTTCCCAACCAGCATTCCTTCCCAACACTTATATAACTTCCATTGATAACCAAAAAATACGTGCTGTAGTAATGCAATGTGCTGGCTTCTTACTGTGTGGAATGTAAAGCATAGGTTCACAGCCGTAATTCCCCACATGTAAGGTCCTGACTTTGGTGTGTCATCAAGCAGAGATTGAATGGAAGCAAGGTACTTCTCCAATGCCGCCAGATCTCCAGAGTGTGGTTGCCAGAGACTTGGGACCTGTTAGCCTTTCCACCATGTGCATTTTTACCTCTTTTTTCCCCCCTCTTTTTTTCTGTTAAGCTCACATGGCTTTCTTTAGCCAGGAAATTGTCAGGACAGATCATAGACTGTTGTATGAGCACCTCTGTGACTAACTGATAGCTTGATAAGCTTTCAGCATAGTAATACAACAAATGTGAGTTTTTCTGAGTAATAATTATTTGACATATGCTTATTTGGTTGCAAATTTGTAATATATGGCAATACTTAAACGAACTCTGAGCTTAAAACATTCTTAGCTCCATTACTGATGCTGAATTACAAACTCCAAAGACCAAGGAATTACAGTAAATATAAGCCTATTCAGAAATAAATGCCTCATGCACAGCATGGTGACGTGACAAGTGCAATCCCCTATTCCACTGAATTCCCAGTCTGCTGCTGCGGGAGCCAAGCACAATTCAAGACATGGTCTTTCAGCACAGAGAGGGACATACTTGAAATAAACATCATCAACAGGCTGATCTCAGGCACCTCCTAGACTCGAATTCAAGGACAGAGTATATGGAAGCCTGGGAGGTACATGGTCCAGAGAGACTGGAAGAGATTAAGAGGAGGGAGGGAAGGAGGGGGGTTCGAGAGCAGGAGGAATTAGAAACTAAAATACCTTCAAATAAATTTCTCACAAGTACCACACTCTACAAAACATCAGTGTGGCAGTTATCTATAGCAATTTTTAAGAATCATTTTATAGCAGTTTTTAAGAATCAAACTAGTATATTATACTAGTAAAATACTAATTTTATTTTGATGCCTGGGCAAGCCCTGTAAATACACATTCTAAAACTTTATTTGTAAAAGACACGTGGGTGTAGATTACAGGTGTAATAAAGTGGCTCTGTTGCTATGGGTTACAAATCCTTTAAGCTCTGCCTGCCATTTTGAATTAAAATAGGAGCGAGTGGGTGGGGGTGGAGGGGATTTGCAGTCGATAGGACCAGGACACTATACTAGCTAGAAAACGCAGACAGTGGCCATAACAGGGCTTTGAAATGAAATTTTGAGCTGCAAAGTTTGAAAGAAGCCTTCAGGCTTAACAATTTAATTACACATTTTGGATATCTTTATATAGATACGCTAAGTCAAACTATGAGAACATATAAGGAGAGATTTTCCACTTTGGTGTTCCTGGCTTGTGCCAGCCATGCATATTGGGAAAACACATAGTCCTAGCATGTGACTTTCCATCTAGATAGAAAAATCACAAGCTGGGCGTGTCCATTCCCGGAGTGGTGAAGCGGAAAATCTCCCCTATTATAAATTTAAATATGTACATTCACTATTAAATTGATCAGCTACACATATCCCTCTGTGTTTGGAACTCACCTGCTGGTGTCAATATGCTTCATAAAAGAAGGGAGTGTGCGTTCTCCTTTTATTATTTAAAACTTAGGGCTGGATTTCCTCTGGGGCAGGTTGGCAAACTGAGGTGGGCCGGGGTGAGAAACCCACTGCGGCTCCTGAAAGAGGAGGCTGATTTAAAGGGGACAGAAATTAAAAGATTTTTAAAAATTTTAAAAGGAAGGTTCTCCAGCAGCAGGTTACTGGGGCAGTGGGGGAGGGGGCGGGGGCGGGGGGAGTGCTAAGAGGGGAAGAAGAGGGGGAATGACCTCTCCCTCTAACAGGGTCATTAGTCAGCTTTCTACCTCTCTCCTGCTAGTAAGCTGTAGTGTCTGGACTTCAATTAGGAAGCAGGGAAATCAGTTGGTTTCCTTGGGCTCTCCCCCACGGTCATTTAAATGCAGCCAGTCTGCTCACATCTAGTATCATCCCATCCATGACTGACATTTCCTCCACTCTCTGGACTCCAGTAAGATCAGTAGCCCCATTTGTCAAGAGTTCTGTATCTGAACTTATCCATTTTATCCCATCTCCCTTCAATTTCTCTTAAAGTCCATTTGCACTACAACTGTAGCGTTTTTGTGAAGCAATTTTATTTCACGCTGACGCTGCAGTTATAGGATAAATGCATCCTCTGTCCTCAGTTAGGGCCCAACCTAACTTCGGAAAGCAGAGCAGCGAGGCTCCCCGGAGAACACAGTCTAATTCTGCTTTGCTTTGGAGTCATTTGGGCATTGACACCTGATCCACACTGAAGTTGAACCAGCTAATAGTGTGAATGCACCATTACTCCCAATCCACCCTTTTTTCTCCTTGGAACTGTACTCACGTCCATCCAATCCCTAAAAAAAGGTGGATTTCAACTTTTAGTTTTATTTTATTGATGGTCACTTGAAGGAATTTAGTTCTGCTTTCAGTCATGTTTTTTTCCCCTCATATTTTAGTTTTAGAAAAAGTTTGTCAGAAATTTAGTTTTGATTTTCAGTATTTTCGTTCCAGCCTTTTTTAAGGATTTTTTTCCCCACTTATATTTCAAAAAAATCTCCTAATTGTTCTTTTGCTGCTCACAACTCACAAGACTACAAGAAATGTTGAGAATAAGCTGGTGCTTGAATATACTTCTGCTTCAATTTCCAACATCTGTTCCAAAAGTTGTTTTACCCCTAGAAATAATTTCCATTTAAGTTTTCCTCTTGGCTCTTTATCGCAAACTTAAGCTTTATTTTAGTCTTCATAAGAAATTGAGTTTTAATTTAGTTGAGGAAAATAGAATCTAAGCAATCACTATTTTTCCTCCTTATTTTATCCAACTAAAACGCCCCTTATTTCATCTCATAGAGTTTACAATGTTAATATTTATTAAAAATGCAGTAAATACTGTATTCACTGAACATGTAACTGTAAACACTTTAATGCTGTACCATGATTACATGGTTGAAATGACAGAAGATCAAAATTCTGCATTGTGTCACGCTCAATTACAAAAGAAAACACATTTTCATCACAATACACGATGAAATAAAAATAACCACACAAGCGTGGGATATTTCACTGGTGACTGAGGAATGGTGACAGGTTGCTCTTTCATTAATGTAAAAGACCCATAAACAAGTGCCAGAGCTCTGAGTTATGAGCTTCTTTCACGAGTGAAATAATGACTGCGTCTCACCATCACCAGTGAGACGTTCTGTTCGTTTTATGAGTGTGTGGTCAATGGCATAACCTTAACTACATCTGCAAATGGATTCCCAATACTGGCTGCTGTTATTGACATCACATAAAATCTTTGGACTTTCGGGTGGAAAGTTGCATCCAAGATTTTTATTCTGGCTGGTTCTAAAAAAAAAATATGTGAATTGCACATCCAGATTTGTAGGTTACAAAACCTGAGTGAAGGAGGACTCTATAGGGGCAACTGTTGGTGGGGAGTCAGCAGTTCAACTTGGGCGTGCATTGTCCATGATTTTCCGACCAGTCAAATTAATGGTCAGGAAATTGTGGGCAACATGTGCCTGAGTTTCCCCTATGTGCTAATGACAGATGAGGCTCCACACCAGCTAAGAGAACTACACCTTATATTTGGGATTTTACACTGTTCTTTCACATATGTGAATTTTAATTTCGGGCCATTTTTTGTGCTCATAATTCTCTCTGAGGGGTAAATGACAGGGTGTGTTAGATTTCAAGTATATATATATATATATATTTGTAGTTATAACTACAACAATTTGCATTTTTACAGTGCCTTTAACATAGTAAAACAACCCAAGGCACATTACAGGAGCGTAATGAGATAAAAATTGACACTGAGCCAAAGAAGGAGATACTAGAATAGGTGACTAAAAGCTTGCTCAAAGAGGTAGGTTTTAAGGAGCGCCTTAAAGGAGGAGAGAGAGGTGGAGAGGTTTATGGAGGGAATTCCAGAACTTTGGGCCTAGATGGCAGAAGGCACGGCCGCCAATGGTGGAGTGAAGGAAATGAGGGATGTACAAGAGTCCAGAGTTGGAGGAACGCGAGTTCTCGATACTATTAAAACTTCATTAGGTGAGATTACATTACAATCTAAAAAGCTATATTTACCCAAACTAACTAACGGTTCTTGGAAGGTATTTCACTAAGCTTACTAGGACAGAAATGATGAGGATCTGCTGCCAGCAGCAGATTCTCTAGATATGACTGTGGGTTTGATATAGGACACAATACTCTAACCCCGATTCTGTACCATACACGTGAATATAACAAGGTTCCACGCCATCAGTACAGCTTAACAATTTCTGTACTACCAAGTAAGCCAAAAGCCTGATAATATCATTAGCAAATAGTGAGAGTGAGAGAACACAATGCAGTGTTTGCGTTTCTGACCGTTTTTCTCATGGCCTGTGTCCTGGTTAGAAAGGAGGGTGCATCTGTTGAAGGGTCTTCATCAGATGCACCCTCTTCCTCATAATTGCTGATGGGCTCTTGAAGCAACTCAGTGATAGTAGATGTGGCGGACTCATCTGTGGAGACATTAGAGACAAGGTTTAATATAGAACTAAACGTGAACCACAGATGTTTTAAAAAGAATGTTCCTGTGGAAGACAGATAGACACTTTTTGGTTAACTTACTGCAGGCACAGCAAATGGCTGCAGAGACACATCATTATACCTGATGATTTGCAAGACTAAATGTTATTGTCATGCGTATTGGAGAAGGTCTTACAGATACAGTATTGCTATGGTGATATCTATTTCAAACGACAGACATTATTTACATCACTTACCAGGCTCAGCAGTGAAGTCTGGTGTTGAGTTAGAGTTGGAACAGTTGAGCTAACACATTCTCGGTCTGTGAGAGATATGTCTTGCATGCCCTGCTGTCCTGTGATTTACATTTCCTGTTGAACTATATTTGAGCTTTTAATTACCCTTTTCAGGTTATTAATGTGTTCAATAGTCCACAGCGGTTCTGGGCATCTTTGCATATTTATTAACTTTCTTGACAATGATGACCCATGCCTTCCAATGGTCCTTTGTTGTCACCACATTGTTGTAGCTCCAAAGAATGTACCCTTTGCTTTTAATGTACCATGCAACCAACACAGAAAGTTCATTCTCACTGAAACATGGTCATCTGTGTGCCACTCTATGCCACTATTTTCCATCCTTTCAAGCCTCCAGAAGTCACTTACTTTTGCAAGTGACTTATTAACGCTTGCTACGGTGGTATTTTTGAATAATTTCAACTCACTTCTGATTTGATGACTTAACATTGCTAATGAAAATGGGTATAATCAGCTTGGCAGTAATTCTACATCATTACACCTGCAAACACATCTAAAGAACCTTCAAACCAAGACACTTTTACATTGAAGGAGGGATACTAACAGCAGATCGGCCATACTCCTGCTATCAATAGCAACCATTAATATATAGGAAGGAGACTTCTGGAGACCAATGGAATCAGAGACCTAGATTTGAATGGACAGACCCCGGAGTTCTCCATCTATGGAACTACGGGTCTCCAACCTGTAACAAACTTTGATTGCAACGGCAACAGGGAGCAACATACACTTGAAGACCGAAGCACAGAGGTCGCAGTTCTGTTAAAGCACCACCCCTCCAGAACTCTTCATGAGAATATAAAGATGCCTTAATTTGAAAATAGTTTCTGCCCCACCCCTCTGTTAAGTGGGCAATAATGCTGGTCAGCAAGAAATTACTCTAGCCAGTTAGATTCACTGAGGTTGGCAACTCACCTGGTACAACAGCCTAGAGAATTTTGAAGTCAGTGTGACAATGGTGGTTGATAAGCTAAAGGGATTTACAATAACAGACTTCCTGGGACAGATGGTAGATATCCTTAGGTTCTGAAGGAGACCAGGGAAGAAGTTTGTAGGGCACTGGATATGATCATGAAGATATCAAAAGGACACCTTTTAAGTGCTGCACAGCTGAAAGATAATAAAGGCAGTGCCTCCTTTTCAAAAGGGTGGAAAATTAAACCCAAGCAACTACAGGCTTACTACCCTCATATCAATAACAGATAAAATAATGGAAACTATTCCAAGGGATGTACCTGTCAAATAACAACTTAAGAAACAGTCAACATGGATTTAGAAGGGGAAGATCTCACCTTGAAGGTATTAAAATGGATAGTGGAAACTCCCTATAATTTATTCGGACTTTCAACAAAGTCCCACGTGAAAGTCTTCTAGTTAAGCTAAAAGCTATAAGAATCCACGGGGAACATGGAATTGGATAAGAAGCTGGTTAAAAAATAGAAAGCAAATGCTTGTAAGGTGGGGGGGGGGGTAAATGTGAGATTGAGGGGTTAGTACTGACTGTTGTCCCATAGGGGCAATTGTTTGGAATCCTGTTGCTTCCAGTCTATATTATAAACCTGGATATTAAACCCCAAAGTCAGCTTCTCAAATTTGATAATGACACTAAAATAGGAGAGGAGTAGAAACATAGGATGCAACAAAAGAGTTGCTGAGAATTTAATATGACTATACAATTAAGCAGAAAGAGGTCAAATGAAATTGAATATTGATAAACATGAAGTTTTGCACCCTGGTTGACAAAATTTGTATCTTGAGTTTGGAATGAATAGAATCAAATTGGCAGAGGGGGACTTAGAAAGGGACCCAACGGTGATGACAGACCCTGTCTAAATAATGTAGCGAAGCAATTTATAAAAAGTTAAAGTAATGCTGGGATATATACCCACAATAATAGATTATAGGGGTGAAATTGGTTTTGACTGGTAGTGTAAAATGGGCAGTAGTGAATCTGCACCCCGTTTTACCCCCTGTCTGATTTTCTTTTCACATTGAAGTGAAAAACGGGGTGCAGATTCTATACGTCCCATTTTGCACTACCGCCCATGACCGATTTCACCCCCTCTGTCTGGGTTTTTCACTTCTGCGTCTGCCAGCCCCCGATTTTAGGTCCGTTAAAATGAATGAGTGCAAACTGCAGAATGGTGAAGTTAGAAGCAGAAAACGATGGCCTACACATCTCCAGAGGTTAGCCTTAGGCTTTACAATACACTAGTCAAACCCCACATGGAGTGCTTTGTTCAATTTTTGTCACCATGCCACAAAAAAAAACATATGCAAGCATTGGGCAGAGTGCATCCATAACAACTTACAATTCAATAATGGTCTTCACTTGCAAAGAGGCATCTGGGAGTGCTTTACAAGGCAGTGGACAAGACGATTGAGCAGCAGGCAGGAGGGGAAAGGGAAGAGAGGGGTTAGGTAGGGGTGAGAGCACAATAAAGAGAAGGGTCTTTAGGAAGCTTTTGAAAACAAACAGGTGATAAGGCTGAAGTGGTGAAGGAGGGAATATACCAGCAGATGCTGATAGTGAAGCAGAGGGAACAGTGAATAAGGAGTAAACCAGTATTGGAGTAGCAGAGGGTGCATGTAGGGACATACAAGTTGAGGAGATCATTGAGGTAGGGTGGGCCAAGGCCATGAAAAGATGTGACAGCGACGGCAAGGATCCTGAAGTCACTTTGTTGGGCACAGGCCAGTGGAGCTTGGCAAGGATTGGTTGGGGGATGGGGCTTTTTTTTTAACGGGTGAAGAAACTGTGTAGCATTCTGGAGGAGTTGTAGTTAGTGCACAAAAGAAGCTGGCAGGCAAGCTGGTAAAGTGTTGAAGAAATTTAGCCTCCAGGTGATAAAGATGCAGATTATAATTTCAGTGAAGCAGAAGAGGGAAAGGCAAAGGCAGCCAATGCTTTGGAGGCAGAAGAAAGTGGTCGTGTTAATGGATTGGATGTGGGTGAGGAAGCTGAGCTTGAGGTCAAGCAGTACTTCCAGGACTGCATCCTTGGGTTAGTTTGAGGCAATAGGGAAGATCAAAGCCAAAGGCTCATGGGTGCTTTTGTGGGAACTGAGGAACATAGTTTCAGCTTTGCTGACATTTAGCTGATGGAAGTTACAGCTCATCCAGATCTTAATGTGTGATGGACAGTCGAAGAGAGTGGCATCAGCCTTGGGGTTAATGGACGAGGCAGTCAACATACATGAGAAAACTAATCCCAGGCATCCAGGGTGATATTGTTGAAGGGAAGTGTATAAATGAAGAGGAAGAAAGCAGGAAGAAGCCTTTGGAGGTGATATAACACATACGATGTGACAGATAGGAATGAACCTGAGAGACAGCTCTTAGTTTTACAGTCGCAGCTACACTTGAAGAAAGATTAGAGTGACTCCATCTTTACAATCTAGAAAAGCCATGTTTAAGAGGGAGCCTCACTAATATGTATAGGCTATTAAACAGTAGAGACAAGGTACACCCAGAATATTACTTTAAATTAAGTTAGGGATGTACAACCAGGCAACATAGGTTTAAATCAGTAAAAACTAAACTTAAAGCAAATATTAGGAAGAATGACTTTACTGAGGATGATAAATGCTTGGAATAATCCACCAGGTGGAATGGTCAGGGCAACAGTACTCGGGATGTTCAAAGTACAGCAAGAAACTAAAATGGGACTCTTAGGGAACTAGAGGGATGAGCTTCAGTGGGCTAACTGGCTTTTTTGTCCTTGATTTTTCTTATGTTCTTACTTTCTGTATCCCAAAGGAACTTCCTGTTTTTGCTTACATCACCCTTGTTTAAGCATAGACCAATATTGCAAACTACTAGCCATAGGAATGATGGACTCTGGTAAAGGAAGATTTACATTTATGTCGTGCCTTTCACAATCTTGGGATATTCCAAAACACTTCACAGTCAATGAAGTACTTTTGAAGTGCAGTCACTGTTGTAATGTAGGAAACATGGCAGCTGATTTGTGCACAACAATCTCCCAGTAATAGCAAACAAACCAGATAATCTGTTTTGGTGATGTTGGTTGAGGGATAAATATTGGCCAGGACACTGGGGAGAACTTCCTTCTTCTTCTTCAAATAGTACCATGGGATCTTTTATGTCCACCTGAGGGAGCAGACAAGGCCTTGGTTTAATGTTTCATCTGAAAGATGGCACCTCTGACAGTGCAGTGTTCCCTCAGTACTGCACTGAAGTGTCACCTGAATTATGGGCTCAAGTCTCTGGAGTGGGACTTGAACCCACAACCTTCTGACTTATGAGATGAGTGTACTACCACTGAGCCACGGCTGATACCTTTGGTAGACCAATCCTTTCAAAAATTAGGGGCTAGACTGGCCCACTTTGATTAGCTTGTAGCAGCATTAAATTCCAGAAAGCAATGTATTTTTACTAAGACTGAACCACAGGTCAATGAATTTCACTGAAGTGAAGTTGCAATAAACCATAGCAGTTAATATAACCAGCCTTCGTAAATAGGGGCTGGCTGCACACTGTAACTTTAATACCTAATTTAAGAAAAAGTTTTCAACCATGATACAGATTACATTTGAAAGCTTCAGTGCCTTCACATAATTTTATCTTAGTTTCACAAATTCAATTTAATACCCTGGACGAATATACTTTCATGGTTTATTGGAGAAAAAGGCAGCCCTGGGGAGATGTTATTGAGGTATTCATGATTCTCTACGGGGTATAGATAAATCGAACCCTAATAACATGCTCGACATAATCATAAACTCGACAAGGGGCTATGGACAGAAGCTCAGAAGAAGTGAACAGTTTAGATTTAACTACTTTACATGGAGGGTGGGGGATATATGGAACATTTTAACTGGGAGATGGGGGATGGGGCAGAGATGGATGGTCTCAGCACATTCAAGAGGGAACCAGGTTGATATCTGGCAGAGAAGGTGACTGAGGGGTATGACAGATATTGTGTAAGGTCTTTCTCCAATTTAGGAACCAAACGGATGGGCAGCAATGGTCTCTCCCATGTACAAAGTGCTATTATTATTTTGTTGTCTCATTTCCTCTTCGTTTCACCATAAGGAAGGAGATAGGACGAGCAGTTTGGAAACAAAAATGAGGATTTTTCTCTCTTGTTTTGTTTGGATGGATTGACATGTCTGCGAGCACAAGGCAGGGACCTGGCTGCCTTCTCGTGTCAGTCTCAGTGGGGTTTTCCGATCTCGGTTGCTAGAGAGACGCGACTAGTTACCAGACTTGCCAGTCAGTCATCGCGGAGGCGACACTGGCGATCGATCCTGTTTCAAACAAACAACAGGCGGCTCTGTGAAACCTTCTTTTAAAAAAAAGTTATATTTTATTTTCCTCTGACGAGTGTATTCCCCCCTTTGCCATCTGATAACAATTAACACCATGACGCATTTCCCTCTGCGGTTTGAATGGTCGTTTTGCATAAGGGTTAGAGAGAAGCCGACAGTATGAGGAGCCTGTTCTGTTTTTTACTCAGTTGCAAAACCCCCTAAGACCTGATGTAGGCGTTCGAACAGAGAGAGTCTGCTCTTTGTATGTACCGTGACTAAAAAAAAAACATTACATTAAACTGGTGAGTGCATTTACAAACATTAGTTCCCTCCCCTACAGTCTTTTAAAAAGCTAAAATATGAAATGAAAGCAAATTAATAAATCTGGAACCCCCCAAAAAAACAAAACTGCATGATTAGACTGTAGTAATGAAGCATACAAGATATTAATTAGCTGGAGAACATTAGCTGTTCCAAACTCTCATGTACAGATATAATGCACTGGGATCGAGCGTTAGAAACAAATATTTCAATGATTCTACTTAGTAAAATCACACCACGGGGTCCAGCATTCGGAAAGGCACAGGGCAGAGAGAAATTATTCCAATTTCAGTCGTTATCAGCCAAAGTTCTGATTAGTTATGTTGCACAGGTTAAATACAGAAACCAGAGAGCAGCACTTGTAACAGAATAAGTTGGTCTTCTCAAAAATATTATCGCATTAATAATACCAGCGATTGAAAGGACTTGACAGGTCGCTCCTCGTTAGCAATTCTCATAGGCCGGTGTAAAGTGCATGGGAGTTCCACCAAAGCTATTCTTTCGGAACACAACAGAGCTCACGGAAAGCGTAACAGCGACCCCACCAGCGGAAATCGCGTCCTACAGCGACTTCTTCTCAAGTCTTTTAAAGTTACAGCAGCCCCATTTCACACACCTATCCTGAGGGAGAAAAAAAATGCAAATAAAGAGGTTTAGCATCTTTGAAAGTAGATAAATCGCCAGGCCTGGAAGAAATGTATCCCAGGCTGCTAAGAGAAGCAATGGAGGAAATAGCGGAGGCTCTGACCATCATTTTCCAATCCTCCCTGGCTACAGGCGCGGTGCCGGAGGACTGGAGGACTGCTAACCTTGTACCGTTGTTTAAAAAGGGAAAAAGGGATAGACCGAGTAATTGTAGTCCAGTCAGTCTAACCTCGGGGGTGGGCAAATTATTGGAATCGATTCTGAGGGACAGCATAAATCGTCATTTAAAAGGCACGGGTTAATCAAGGACAGTCAGCATGGATTTATTAAGGGAAGGTCGTGTCTGACTAACTTGATCTAATTTTTTGAGTAGGTAACAAGGATGAGGGTAATGCGTTTGATGTAGTGTACATGGATTTTAGCAAGGTTTTTGACAAGGTCCCACATGGTAGGCTGGTCAAAAAAGTAAAAGCCCATAGGATCCAAGGGAAAGTGGCTAGTTGGATCCAAAATTGGCTCAGTGGCAGGAAGCAAAGGGTAATGGTTGACGGGTGTTTTTGCGACTGGGAGACTGTTTCCAGTGGGGTTCCACAAGGTTCAGTACTAGGTCCGTTGCTTTTTATGGTATATTTTAATGATTTGGACTTGAATGTGAGAGCTTGATCAAGAAGTTTGCAGTTGATACAAAAATTGGCCATGTGGTTGATAGTGAGGAGGAAAGCTGTAGACTGCAGGAAGATATCAATGGATTAGTCAGGTGGGCAGAAAAATGGCAAATGGAATTCAATCCAGAGAAGTGTGAGGTAATGCATTTGGGGAGGGCAAACAATAAATGGGAGGATACTGAGAGGTGTAGAGGAACAAAAGGACCTTGGAGTGCATGTCCTCAGATCCCTGAAGGTAGCAGGTGATAAGGTGATTAAAAAGGCATACAGGATACTTTCCTTTATTAGCCAAGGCATAGAATATAAGAGTAGGGAGGTTATGCTAGAACTGTATAAAACATTGGGTAGGACACAGCTTGAGTACTGCGTACAGTTCTGGTCACCACATTACAGGAAAGATGTGATTGCACTTGAGAGGGTACAGAAGAGATTTATGAGGATGTTGCCAGGGCTGGAGAATTTTAGCGATGAGAAAAGATTGGATAGGCTGGGGTTGTTTTCTTTGGAACAAAGGAGGCTGAGCGGAGATTTAAATGAGGTATATAAAATTATGACAGGACTAGATAGAGTGGATAGGGAGGACCTATTTCCCTTAGCAGAGGGGCCAGTAACTGGTGTCATAGAATTAAAGTAATTGGTAGAAGGATTAGACAGGAGCTGAGGAGAAATTTTTTCACCCAGAGGATGGTGGGGGTCTGGAACTCACTGCCTGAAAGGGTGGTAGAGACAGAAAACCTAAACTCATTTAAAAAATACTTGGATGTGCACTTGAAGTGCCGTAACCTACAGGGCTACGGACCAAATGCTGGAAAGTGAGATTAAGCTGGTTCGCTCTTTATCGCCTGGCACGGACATGAATGGCCTCCTTCTGTGCCGTAACTTTCTATGATTCTATAAACTGATACAACGAATCTGCGTAGCTGTATCGTAGAATCGCAAAGTGACAAAAAAATGTATGCAATGCCCACTAGATTATTGCCAATTTAATTGTTTATTTTGGGATAGTCACATCCTATTTAGTTGTTAGATAAATCTCATGTTTTGCTTAAATACTCAACTGGAAAATAGGATCAAGCCAATTGTGCATGGAAAGTTTTTTTAAAAATCCAACACAACTTGCAGCTTCTGTGCAGTTTATTAATGTATCGCTACAGTACACACATTGCAGGGTAGTGTAGTGGTTATGGTTTTAGACTAACGCTCTCAGAGATTGAATTCAAATCCCCCCAGCAAATTGTGAAATTGAATTCAATAAATCTGGTAAATTTGTGTTCTGGCAAAAATGACTATGAAGGCCAGTAGGTAGCATTACCCACCCCTTCCCTCAGTTCCAGTCTCAACCCAGATAGCAAAACACTCAGCTATAAAAATAATCCACCACCTTCTCAGGAGAGCTAAGGATGGACAATAAATGTAGCCTTGGCAGCAGTGCCCATGTCCTGAGAATAAATTATATATCTATATAAATATATATATTATGTATATGTAGTCTAGTTTTCAATAGTAAGCATCTTCCATAAGTTGTTTGGATTTCTGTGGTTTGCATTTAATTCAAAATAAGTACACTAAAAGTTATTTTGCATTATTTAGTTGTGTTAAATTTCACTACCACTGTTCTGAATTCTGATTCTAAGCATAGATGAGAATATTAAAAGGGCTCTTAATTCTAGAGATTCTGGTTTGGATTATATACCGATGCTGCTACTCATAATTAAAAGGACAGTAGAAAGTCAGTCTTTCATGATTTTTTTAACAAAATTTGTGAGCAGTTTTACCAATGCCTCACAGCCATTCAACAAAATGTATTTTCCTTCCAACTCTTTAGCTCCTCTCTATACTATTCACCTTTGCCATCCTGAACTCTCTGCTTACGATGCACGAGAACCATTGAACTTACTCCACGTTTGTTAAGAAGTGACTTACCTTTGCTTCTTCTCCGATGGCGTAGATACAATTAGAAATTTGCCATGTGACTATCTTAACAATGAGTGGAGGAGCAGAAAGACCCAAGGGTTCAAACATCCAAATCTTTAAATTGGGAGGACACACTGATAAAACCTTTTTCAAAAAGCTTGTGGGATCAGAGGTTTTAGAAATAAGGGCATAAAGTACAAAAGTAGAGGTAATGCTAAACTTGTATAAATCATCGGTTAAACTGCCGTTAGAATATTGTGTTCTGTTTGGGATTTTACTTTAGGTAGGATGTCAAGGCCAGTGAGAGGAGACAGAAGAGGTTCACTATAATTATACCGGGGATGAGACGTTTTAGTTACGAGAAAAGACGAGGGAAAAAATGGGACTCTTTTCATTCGAGCAGGAAGGATTCAGAGAAGACCTGATAACGGTTTTCAAAGTTAGGAGGGATTTTGATATGGTAAATTGGGAAAAACCATTTCCACTGACCAGTGAGTCAGTAACTAGACGATATGGGGCTGAAAATCCATGGGCCACAATCCTGCCAGTGTCCATATGTCCCATGCTGCCAGAAGCTCTGGCACCCATCAGCTATCCGGGGGGTGACTCCAGGGAAGACTACATTTTCAGGCCCCCTCATCCCCATGTGTAAGGGGTCCGAGACTAAAAATGTTGGCAAAAAAAATGCCCATCTTCAGGTTCCAGGCCACTTCCCTGACTTGTAACCCCCCTCCCCCTCTTCACCCATCTGGAGGCCAATATGCCTCATCTGACATAGAACCATAGAATGGTTACGGCACAGAAGGAGGCCATTCAGCATGTACCAGCCTTCAGCTTGGGTCCAATAAGAGATGGGGAATTGGGACCTCCCATCGTAGGAAGTCCCCGTCCCTGGCATCACCCCCTGACATGGCTGGACTTATAAGGGGTGGTCAGAGGCTCCGCCCTTTTACAAGGCCAAGCAGGATATCCTAAAAGAAATCAGGACCTGGTGTTTCCGACCTCGGCCTTTTATTTTGAGCCATTCCACCAGATTCTCGCCTAAGTTGTGGTGGAGAACTGTTCTTCCACAGAGGGTTGTTGGGACATGGGTTTCCCTATCAGAACAGTTGGTGGAAGCAGATGCATAATACCTTTTAAAAGGGAATTGGATAAATATTTGGAGAAGAAAATTTAAACGGGTAAGGGGAAAATGGCGGGGAATGGAGCTAAATGGAAAGCAATTGGCCAAGCGGCCTCTGTCTGTGCTGTAAAATTCTATGGATGCCTATCCAAATCATAACACTGCGTGGCACAGCAAATTAAAGCAAGTTTCAGCAACTTTTATGTGAAATCTTGAATCTTGAACTCATACTTTCCACATTTAAAAAAATGTTTACTCCCTCTCTTCAAACACATTTTTCCTCTGCTGATCTTGTACTGTGACCCTTTTCTCATCATTCCTCCTCCTTTGTGAGGTCAAATTCATGTCTGCTAACAATGTTCTTCTCTGTCCATTCAAGTGAGGTACAAATCTGTAAGTCGGTCCTGCCCCTTCCTCGGACGGAATATTCCATTACAACACCCCACGCCATATTAGCCTTACTAAACTCAAAATATGAGGACAATCATGTAGGAATATAAGTTGAAGGCTTGAATTTGAATGTGGACCCTCTTCTAGAGGGTTCAGTGCTCTGCTATTAGCTACTGGGCTGCACTTCTGATGTCATGTTTGCTATTACTGAGAAGCCACGATGTGGAGATGCCGGTGATGGACTGGGGTGGACAAATGTAAGGAATCTTACAACACCAGGTTATAGTCCAACAATTTTATTTTAAAATCACAAGCTTTCGGAGATTATCCCCTTCGTCAGGTGTTGTAAGATTACTGAGAAGCACATTGTTCACGTTTCAAATAACATCCCACAGTCACAATGACTATAGCTCCTACTATTATCACTGCTGCTGTTCTGTTACTACTCCTGATTCTGCTACTCTACCCCGATTACTACTACCACTGTGACTACTACTATTACGACTACTGCTATTGTCCTGCTACTACTACCTCTAATGCTGCTGCTATTTCTGCTACTACTACTGCTGCTACTACTACTATTACTACTGCCACTACTGAGACTGCTACTATTATTACTGCTGCTACTACTACTAGGACTACTGCTGCTGCTACGATTACTATTGCTACTACTACTAGCTTTTATATAGCATCTTTAATGGTGGGGCAGGGTTAAAGTAATCTATTTTGACATTGAATCAAATGCCATTGAATTGATTTGTCTTGTTAACAATGGCCTCACATTGTTTGGACGTTTGACAGTGAATATCTTTCCTTTTCCCTTTCTCAGTGACCATCCGCCCATTGTGTACATTTATACCACTGTGCACAATTTAAAAAAAATTTTCCACACAAAGTTCTGTCTAATATGATTAAAACACTGCAGTTGTGAAGCAAATTACCCCTGTTGCAAAATTGAAGAGAAAAGCTTTAGTCCCCTTTAAGTACCCATGGGATCCAGTGGAGATGGAGGGGATGTTCCTCTTTTATATTTAACCAGTATTTCACCACAATTGCTAGAAAGGCAAAATCCCTCCTCTATTTTTAAAAAAAAATTTGGTGGATTTCTTGTGGTTCTTTTAGAAAATAACCTGCAAAATCTCGGTTGTTATTTATAACTGCAGCAAAGATACCAGGTAATTTCCCTTTGGGGTTGAAATACGTGCCAATGATCTCCACTTCAGCCCAGAGTTAAATCTGGACAGCTTTCCATCCTTTAGTATCTAAATCTATCCTGTCACAAAACATTTGGGAAGTAACTGATGGCTATTTTCATGTCCAATCAATTCTAAGTCCCAAGGTACTTATTGTCTTGTTTGCACATTTAAACAGCAAGTAAGTCCACAGTTGATGCCTGCCTCCGAGTCAGAAGGTAGTGGATTCAAGCCCTGCTCCAGCAACTTGAGCACAGATCTTGACTGAGCCTTCAGTGCATTACTGAGGGAGACCTGCATTGTCAGATGAAATGCTAAGCCCAGGTCTGACCTGCCTGTTCCAGTGGTTCAGGTCAGTATTAAAGATCACATGGCACTACTTGAAAGAACAGGGAGTTCTCTTGGTCGCCTGGACAACATTCCTCCCTCAATCAACAGCAACCTAAACCAAATTAACTGTTATTTATCTCATTGCTGTGCACAAAATGTTTGTCATATTTACCCATACAGCAGAATGTAATTCACTTCATGTGTAGCACTTTGGGGCATTTTTGGGAGGCAGGATAAGTCACGATATAAACAGTAGTTTTATCACAATTTACAGTTGATCATACTTTTTAATAATATCAAATAAGGTTGGAACAGATTGCCAATGAGTATTGATTACTAATCGATACTGATTATTACCACTGGACATCGGAAGGGATCCAGGAATAGGAAGGGAGTCTGAACAACCTTGCCTAGTTCCATTTTCCAATTGGATATGTAACATTAGGAAAGAAAGGCAAATGTCTTTCTTATCTCCACTTTGACTAAATTCTCCTTTCCACATTAGTGAGAAAACAATGAAATTCCAATGGCAACGGGCAGGTGTTGTGACATTCAGAAACCCACACCACAATGGACATTCTTGCTCCTTTGATTTATTGCAGGAACTTTCCTCCCTGCCTCCCAAATCGGCAATAATATACGGTTGAAAGCAGCATTCCGAAAGCAAAGGGAATGTGACCGATATATACAAAGAATAGAACTGTGTTTAATTATGTGGAAATGCAAATGGAAGCATAAATGTGATAAGAATTGTAAGGGCTCCTTAAATGCACTCTAGCACATAGAATCACATGATCCAAAATACATCCCATAGAATTACATAGAATCGACAGCACAGAAACAGCATGCTTGGTTTCATTGGTCAGAACATTGAATACAAGAGTTGGGATGTCTTGTTGAAGTTGTACAAGACATTAGTAAGGCCACACTTGGAATACTGTGTACAGTTCTGGTCACCCTATTATAGAAAGGATATTATTAAACTAGAAAGAGTGCAGAAAAGATTTACTAGGATGCTACCGGGACTTGATGGTTTGACTTATAGGGAGAGGTTGGATAGACTGAGACTTTTTTCCCTGGAGAGTAGGAGGTTAAGGGGTGATCTTATAGAAGTCTATAAAATAATGAGGGGCATAGATAAGGTAGATAGTCAAAATCTTTTCCCAAAGGTAGGGGAGTCTATAGCGAAGGGGCATAGATTTAAGGTGAGAGGGGAGAGATACAAAAGGGTCCAGAGGGGCAATTTTTTCACTCAAAGGGTGGTGAGTGTCTGGAACGAGCTGCCAGAGGCAGTAGTGGAGGCGGGTACAATTTTGTCTTTTAAAAAGCATTTGGACAGTTACATGGGTAAGATGGGTATAGAGGGATATGGGCCAAGTGCAGGCAATTGGGACTAGCTTAGTGGTATAAACTGGGCGACATGGACATGTTGGGCCGAAGGGCCTGTTTCCATGTTGTAAACTTCTATGATTCTATTCTATGAGGTCATTCGGCCCAACAGGTCCATGCTGGCATTTATACTCCATGTGAGTCTCCTCCCAACCTTCTTCATCTAACCCTATCAGCATATTCTTCTATTCCTGCTTATCTAGTTTCCCCTTAAATGCATCTATGCTACTAGAATGCACGTAGTTGAAAGTTAATGGAGGACTATAGCTTCTGCACTTTGCATTACTAAGCTGAATTTACGATACTCGACAGAGTTGCGGCAATTGGCTCTATGGCTATGTGAGCACACCTCCAAATCCTGGGGAATACCCCCAATGGAAATTTTGGGACGTAAATGGCAAAAACAACATCTCAACGTACCACGATAACCATTCCATCCATCCATCCATCCCTAGACTGATGATCTTCTTTAATGGCATTTTATTCATTATAACATTGTATTGTGTCAAATTAATTGGCTTGAGTTTTCTCCATGCCAATAGATTGTTGTCATTACATTCAAGAATCAACTTCAGCAAGTGAGTGAGTGAATATAATAAATCCTGAGGGGAATAGAATATTTTTTAAAAACTGGTCTTGTTTCAGTTCCTTTACACAATCCCCAGGGCTACCATAAGGGAATTAATTTGGGTCCGTGCAACCATTACTTAGAGGAATATCTGTGTGGGGAGAGGAAGGTACAACATTTTCAGTGCTTATCATTGTGCAGTTCCGACGTGGATGTAATGAATTAGTGTGTGCATTCTATTCATTTATATATATGTGTATGCATGTACGTCCCTTGGCCCATATACATAATGTAGTCAGATTCCTCTGGATGTTGTCAATCTTCCCTGCGCTGGTCACTTGCCCACATATCTTAGTATCATCTGCAAACCGACTAATAATCCTAGAGGCTCCCTCTTCCATATCATTTATGAACAGCATAAACAACAGGGGATCCATAGTAGACCTCGGCGTAAACAACAGACCCAGAAGAGACTGCAGTCAGCATGTTAATGCCAAGAGAGTTTATTACTGCAATGTGAGGCTGGGCAGCAATAGCTGTAATAAGAAACAGTGACTGAATTGTAATTATAGACTCAACAAGCACTGTGCCGGGGAATTGAAGAGAGCAGAACCATCCTACTTCAATCTTCAGATTCAACTAACTATTGACTCAATTCCTTGATACAGTACATACAGTTACCCATCGTTACTTACCTACACAATTATATAACTTTATTAACATTTCTAAGGAGATGTTTATATTATATTGCACATTTCCTTATTGAGAAAAGGAATGTACCATCCTGAATTCTGATGTTCTCCACCAAAACATTAAGCTGTCTTCTCTCTTTCAGACGCTGGCCATTTCTATTTTTAAAAAGGAAGATTGGAATTCAAACCTAAATATAGATTTACATCGCCCATGCTGAACCTCATACAAGATTTTCTGGGGGCGATTTTCAACTGCTGCACCTGTCCAATTCACACCTGAAAAATGGGCGGCCGGCACAGGAAAATTGGGAGGGAACCTCGCCCACCCCTTGGACGCCCAAAAAGAAAGACTTGCCTTTCACAAGCTCAGGGCATCCCAAAGCGCATTACAGCCAATTAAGTATTTTTCAAGTGTTATATTACTGTTGTAATGTAGGAAACACGGCAGCCATTTTGTGCACAGCAACATCCCACAAACAGCCATGAGATAATGACCAGATAATCTGTTTTTTTTTTCCAGTGATGTTAGTTGAGGGATAAATATTGGCCAGGACACCGGGAAGAACTCCCCTGCTCTTCTTTGAAAGAGTGACATGGGATCTTTTACGTCCACCTAAGAGGGCAGACTGGGCCTCGGTTTAATGGCTCATCCAAAGGACAGCCGTCGAATATCATTTTCGGGCAGGCCTGAAAATGTGTGCACAGCCCAACTGCCTGTTTCAGGCAGAAGGTTGCTTAAATATTCAAATCAGGGTACAAACGGACATAGCATGTGTGGTGCACACTCTGCCCATGTGTACCATTGGGTGTCCCAAACCTCTTCGGTACTTTATTTTTGTGGGGCCAAGAGGAGTCCGTGCCTGTCGGCCCAGTCTTACCCTCCTCCGCCCCACCTTCCAGGCTTTGACCAACCAGCTGGCTGACCGTACGATCTGGCCGATTTCCTGCCCAGGCACAACCGGCAAATGGCAGCAGAATGCCCACTTGGCTCCCACTGCTTGCTGTCTGCAATCGAATAAAAACCTGAACCTGAAAATGGTTTGTGGTCCTCCTGACACTGGCTTCGGGCAGGCAGTGTGGGCGCTCTGCCGACCTCATGCCTATTTTAGGGAGTAAGTTCAAAATCCCCCCCCCCCCCCCCATAGCTTTTACAAAGATAGTTACAGCTAAAGTACGCTCTTCAGCCCAACTAGAAGATTCTTCCATAGAAAACTACAGCCCTCCCATCACAGGTTCAGGTTACAGTACATTGAATAATCTTTGAATCTGTGCATGTTACTTATTTTATAGAATCATAGAATCATAAAAGTTACAACATGGAAACAGGCCCTTTGGCCCAACATGTCCATGTCGCCCAGTTTATACCACTAAGCTAGTCCCAATTGCCTGCACTTGGCCCATATCCCTCTATACCCATCTAACCCATGTAACTGTCCAAATGCTTTTTAAAAGACAAAATTGTACCCGCCTCTACTACTGCCTCTGGCAGCTCGTTCCAGACACTCACCACCCTTTGAGTGAAAAAATTGCCCCTCTGGACCCTTTTGTATCTCTCCCCTCTCACCTTAAATCTATGTCCCCTCGTTATAGACTCCCCTACCTTTGGGAAAAGATTTTGGCTATCTACCTTATCTATGCCCCTCATTATTTTATGGACTTCTATAAGATCACCCCTAAACCTCCTACTCTCCAGGGAAAAAAGTCCCAGTCTATCCAACCCCTCCCTATAAGTCGAACCATCAAGTCCCGGTAGCATCCTAGTAAATCTTTTCTGCACTCTTTCTAGTTTAATAATATCCTTTCTATAATAGGGTGACCAGAACTGTACACAGTATTCCAAGTGTGGCCTTACTAATGTCCTGTACAACTTCAACAAGACATCCCAACTCCTGTATTCAATGTTCTGACCAATGAAACCAAGCATGCCGAATGCCTTCTTCACCACCCTATCCACCTGTGACTCCACTTTCAAGGAGCTATGAACCCGTACTCCTAGATCTCTTTGTTCTATAGCTCTCCCCAACGCCCTACCATTAACGGAGTAGGTCCTGGCCCGATTCGATCTACCAAAATGCATCACCACACATTTATCTAAATTAAACTCCATCTGCCATTCATCGGCCCACTGGCCCAATTTATCAAGGTCCCATTGCAATCCTAGATAACCTTCTTCACTGTCCACAATGCCACCAATCTTGGTGTCATCTGCAAACTTACTAACCAAACTTATTTACATTATGTTAAAACAAAGATTGTAATTCAGCTTTAATTCTCAAGAGACTTTTAAAATTTAAGCCTAGAATCATAGAATGATACAGCACAGAAGGAGGCCATTCAGCCCATCATGCCTGTGCCAGTTCTTTGAAAGAGCTATCCAATAAGTCCCACTCCCCTGCTCTTTCCCATTGCCCTGCAAATTTTTCCTTTTCAATTATATATCCAATTCCCTTTTGGAAAGTTACTATTGAATTTGCTTCCTCCACCCTTTCAGGCAGTGTGTTCCAGATCATTACAACTCGTCCTATCAACATTCAATTGAGTAGAAAATCAAAATGCCTGTACGCTACAGTAAACGTACAGAACTTGTGTAATTTGTAAAGAGAACATTTTTGCAGTGTGACCCATAGGATATCTAATGAATAGGAATTTTCAGATTAAATATTCAAATTAACTAGAATCAATAGAGGCTGTCAGCAAAATCCTTATTTTTCCACACAACAAAGTTTTCAGCATGGAAGGGTAAGCTCAGTGACCTCTCCCTCCCAGCAGAAAGCCTTACTTGAAGGAAGCAAGGGTCAGAAATAGGGCTGCAAAGCCGTGATGCCAATTCTTCAATCTGCACTCCCTTCGAGCAAGACTCCCAGCTGGGATTGTGGGATTGTTGGATTTACCCTGTAATTAATTAATTGAAGTTCTTCAGAAAAACAACAAAATACTTTCAAGATACTTTTTGTGCTCATCTCAATGAGATCGATTTGGAACACTTTCAATTTAAGGGATACAGCGACAGCCTCGAGCATTTCCAAGGCAGTGATAGCACATTAAGATGCAGAGTAACCCTCCTTCTACTTTGCCCCAGTGTGCCTCTGCCCCAACCTTGGAAGAGCATCTTCAACTGCCCCATGTGAGATTTTGTCCATCTCTCACACCAGTCATTTTGTGGCCTCTCTAAGTACAAATTATGCAAAATTGAGCAACATGTTGTGTTGTAAGCACATGCCTATTAGGAACTAGATTGAGAATGCTCCTACTCATTTCACGTAGCATCCTTGCAGCCAACAGTCAGAGGACAGTTTCAGTTTAGATATAACATTCATAACACAGGTCATAAATACATATCTATACAATAAACCAATCTCAATTGTGATAGCTGGTAAACTGCACCAAATCATGTCAACAGCCAGTATCAAGAATTATTAAGCCTATAGGCAAATTAATTCTATTTGGACATATTCTGATATCTTTGATATGGAGAAAAGGACCAAGTAAATCACCCTTAAGACCACCAGGAAAACAGCTATTGTTCATTTTTCAGTAGTGAGACTATTTCACCCAATGATGCATTTCTGTTCACTGCTTTAAATGCTATTGTCCCTCAGTTATGCAGGTACCATCTTGGAGACACAGAAGAGACTCAAAGGCACATGAAAGGAAAGCACTGGCAGCATAGTTGATGCCAAACATTGCCACCGTAGAGAAAGCTCATGCATTTTTCACATAGTGAGTTTACAATCTCGGCCAAACCAGTTGTGGGAGCTCCTGAGCAGAGACAAGACCTTTCCCCATAGGGAGCAAAGGGAAATTACAGCATGAGTCACCTGTTATTTGTTTTTAAATAAGAATGAAACCCCTAGTGTGATGGAGCAGATCAGCTTCGTCAACATCTGTTTGTTGGGCCAGATCAGCACAGCACAATCTGATCTATACCTTCAAACCACTTCTAAACCCTGCTTGGGGCTTTTCCGTCTGTATTCATGGGTGGTTAGTCCACTGATATAGCACCAAAAGCAGAAATTAACTTCAGCATTGTTTCTGCTTGTAGCAGTAATGATCACATCCATAGCTCAGAGGCAAAGATATGTCAAATTAGCTTATGACCAAACTTCATTTACAATTTTCTCAACTGGCTAATAGGCTCAGTCAATTTAAAGCAGACAAAACTTTTGGGAATTTTGTAGCTCAATGAATATACCATTACCTGAGATTTTTGAAATAGGGCTCTCCAATATCATAATTTGTTAGGAGCATATTAGTAACATTGTTGGAGTCGCTTGTTCATTCCAAAGTTTTCTGTTACTATCCCAGTCATCAGCCTGGAGGTTCCACCTGCTCCACTTCAAACTCTGGATCCTTCGTTGTGAGTAATGATATGGCCCCTCCTTTCAAAGCAGCAGAGCACTTATTGAAAAGGACATTAAGCAGATTTTCACACTTTCAGGCAGTATCACTGCAGTGGAAGGGGGAGGTTAATATCTGTATTTACAGAGGTATTGGCTAACTCATGGGGAAAAATTGCACTCAAGCTGCATACGGATCACCCTTCCAGCTGCACCATCAAGTGTACGACCTGTCTGTGTTTGTGTTAATCGTGCAACAGTGGATAATAAATTACATGAATTGGTCAATTATTGCAGCGAGAAAAAAAAAATCAATCTCAACAAGTACTTGGGTGGACAATCCATATAAAATAGAATTCCATTTTTGAGGGGGATTTTTTTCATTTTTTTTATAAATAGATAGCCACAATTGGTGCCCAATTAATATAAAATAGCCCTTACTATAACTCTTAGAATACTGAAGCATTCAATGAGAAAAGAGTTCTTTTTACTTTATTCTAGGTAATATAAATTAAAAATCGATGATTTCTTACATTTATCTGATTGTACTTTATAATTAGGACAGAGAATTTTAGGTTTTAGCCTCTGCGTTTTCTACTGCAGTGAAGCTGTGAAGTGGGTAGGAGATGTTAGTCACACAGATGGGTTTCGTCCCAATGCAGCAGATTCTGGACTTGACCAGTGAGGTTTCATTCACTTCTCTCCTGACGCAGGAGGTGGGTGTGGGCGAACGTGCCCATCCGCTCCCGCTCTAGAATTGGCTTCGAGTGATGACAGCAGAACATCCTGAGTCTATGAGGTGCTGCCCTCTTATAATCCAACACCGCAATAGATCTGCACAATAAATCGGGATAAGATTAGACAGGAGTGCGAGGTGAGGAGGAGGAAATCTGTTAGGCAAGTGTAATATCTCTCTTTGCATCTATGCCAAAACAACAGCTTCAACCATCAGGGGTCCACACAGCTTAAATGCGTGGTGCAGCCATCCACATACGTTGGGGGAATGTTAGAGAATGTGTTAGGGCCATGTTGATATCTCCACTCATTTTGGAATGGGACATGTCTCATTTTTTAATGAGTTTATTGTGCTGCAATATCCAATGGCTGATATTTCTTGGCCTTCTTCTCTCTTCAATTTGAAGCGCTTTCCCATTGGATTGTGGGTAATTTGTTGACAAGATTATACTTTTGAACCTATAGGCATTGAAGCGAAAGACTTGCATTTATATAGCGCCTTTCACAACCTCAAGACGTCCCAAAGCGCTTTACAGCCAATGAAGTACTTTTGAAGCGTAGTCACTGTTGTGATGTAGGAAATGCAGCAGCCAAAATTGCACAGAGCAAGATCCCACAAACAGCAACAAAATAAATGACCAGGTAATCTGATTTAGGTGTTGCTTGAAGGACACCAGGAGAATTCCCCTGCTAATCTTCGAACAGTGCTGTGGGATCTTTTCCGTCCACCTGTGAGGGCAGACTGCGCCTCGGCTTAGTGGTCTCATCCGAAAGACGGCACCTCCGACAGTGCAGCACAGAAGCACCAGCCTCGGGTCTCTGGGGTGGGGCTTAAACCCACGACCTTCTGACTCAGAGCTACCACTGAGCCGCGGCTGACTAAATCTTCTTCGGGGTCCATTATCTGAAACTAATTAACCTGGGATACTATCTCTCTTGTAAACTGCTGCTTGCAATGTTCAGTCACACTTGAACTCTTGGGGTGGGGGGGACTTTCCTCCGAGCTTTTCCTGCTCGGCCGCTGAAAACGTGCTTTCTGCCAAACTTCCGCCGCTGATCTTATGGCGGCGGAGCAGGAGAAGGAAATTCCCGGTGTGTTGCCGGGTAACTTACTGAGTTTGAGAAAATATGAAAAGCAGTCCACAATTATTAAAACAAAAGCAAAATACTGCGGATGCTGGAAATCCAAAATATAAACTGAAAGTGCTGGAAACACTCAGCAGGTCGTGCAACATCTGTAGTTGAAAGGTCATCGACCTGAAACTTGAACTCTTGCTTCTCTCTCCACAGATGCTGCCTGACCTGCTGAGCGTTTTTCCAGTGTTTTCAATTTTTAATTCTACCATTATTAAATATCGATTCGAATGAAAGTCAAATGGATCGGCCCTAACTTTCCCAAAGTTCCAAATCGACAGCTACCAGTTCTTTCTCTGTCTGGGTAAGTCTGCATAGAGTTGCTGTAAATGCCTGTGGGGCGAATGTCAGTGGATGCCCCTCCTGCAGTAACACAGCGGCCATTCCTGAACTGGAAGTGTCAATGCAAATCCTCACAGTTGTGTATTTCAGCACTGGGGTTTCTGTCACCAGGCGTTGCAGCTCATGAAAACTCCCATCGTGCTTAACAGTTTAATGCTACACTATGGCCGGGAAATTCAGATTGCTCAGTGCCTGTTTGTCAGGCCTTCTAAGCCTTCAATAGGACGGGCAGGCAGGAAGCCCGCGTTCACTACAAGCCGGAAACGCGCCGCACGCCATATTGGAGAAGGCAAAAAATCGGCGTCCAGGCCCCACGCTTGAAACAGGCATTAGACCTTTTTCATATTCAAATAAGGGGCCGAACGCCTGTTTGAGGCCCTCTCTGCAATACTGGGTTGCCCTGAATGTAGTCAGCGCCAGGCCGACTTCATTCAGAAATACCGGGGGTTAAATTCGATAACCCCCGAATCCGGGCGCAGGGGTCGCAGTGCCCGAATAACCCGCCCTCGATTATTGAGATGCAGGCAGCGCATGAGATTCATGCTACCTGGTCATTTACCTGATACCTGTGAGCAGCCAGGCCTCGCTGTGCTGTTGAGTGGCTGCTCACCAGCAGGGGGGGCCCAATATCGCGAGCGGCTGACACCTCTTAAGGGCAGCCTGCACCTCTTATTTGCAAAATATAAGATGTGGGTCCGCACGGACTCTGAACAAAGATCAGACATTGCACACATAAAACACAGCTGTAGGTCCCGTCCCTATGTTTACAAACTGTTGAGTTGTGTTAAAATATTGAATTAAGATTGCGCACTACTAAATCCCACATCCTCCAATCTGCACACCAGACCTCACCAATCTGCCGCTCTGAGTTTGTACCAGGCCTGCGAGAGAGCGTGCACCATGGTTCTCTGATAATGCACTAGAGGCCTTGGTGCAAGAGGTGGACAGAGAAGGGGCCTCCTATATCCGCAGTGGGACAAGAGGCCCTCCTGACATATGCTCAAGAGGCAGTGGGAGCAGTAGGGGGCGAAGTCAATGTCAGGCACATAACACCACTAGCATGGATACAGTGCAGGAAGAAGTTCGATGCTTTGACACGAGTGGTCAAGGTGAGTGAGGTCAACTGTTAAATGGCATCTCCTACCAACTGCACCACTAACGCATCCACTGCTCCACGCTCTGCGCCCCCCATCACCCACATACCAACAAACTCTCAATCAGTACTCAACTCTTCCAAACAGATGCTTCCTCTCACCCTCACACATTACCGCTGTTGCAAGCTGCACACCCACAACTCACAGGTCACACACACTGGCAGCTATTCAACCACGACAGGCACATCACCCAAACATCCTGCCAGGCACTCATCAACATACGTCCCGCTTTCTTGCAGGAGACGGTGGTGTATGACAGAAGGCAGTGAGTGGCAGTGGCTCCGTGGAACATGAACCTGCCGTCCTGTCTCAGGATGACAGCATTCCTGTCCCACCCCTGCCACTCTGCCAGTGCCCCTGCTGTTGCCTGTCAGCTAGCCAGCCCACTCCCTGTAGAGTATTGAAACTTTATTATAGGAAGATAGGAACAGGAGTCGGCCATTCAGCCCCTCGAGCCTGTTCCGCCATCCGATGAGATCATGGTTAATCTGTGACCTAACTCCATACATTCGCCTTAGCCCCATATCCCTTAATAACTTAACAAAAATCTATCAATCTCAAATTTAAAATTAACTATTGAGCTAGCATCAACTGCCTTTTGCAGAACAGCGTTCCAAACTTCTACCACTTTTTGTGTATAGGAGCGTTCCCTAACTTCATTCTTACAAGTTCTGGCTCTAATTTTTAGGCTATGTCCCCTAGTCCTAGTATTACAAATGCATCAGTCCTACAAATGCATCGGCAGCCAGAAGCAATAATCCAGCAATGAACCTGTAAATCCTGCATGATCCCCTTAAATAGCACTGGTGGGGGGGGGAAGAGGGTTCCTCCATGCTGTTTACGACCAGTTCAGCTGTGCAAGGTTAAGACAGAGGGTTAGCTGGAGCATTGAGTTCCAAAATCGTATCTGTCCTTTAAATCAGCGCCGCACACTGATCTAACACATAGTCTCCTTACTTTACATCCTGCTGGCGTTCGTTTTCTGCGCACGTGCAAACGCCTTTACCAAGATGGCGCCCGACACACGTCAAGCTAGAAGCGTGCACGCGCATTCCGGAAGCCATTTTGGGTCCTTAGGAGGCCGCGTCGCGCCTACAAAACTGGCGCTACGTGGCCAAATTTATAGCCCACCAGGTCTAGATGCGGCCGACCAGTTGATCCTTAAAGGGACCGCTGTAGGCCGCAACCAATAAAATATGTGTTTAAAATATACTTGCCTGAATGTGGAGCTGGGAGGAGCAGGCGTGCACCTCCTGTTCCCACATTAAAACCACACAGGCTGCTGCTGGCCATTGCTTCCCTTCTCCCCCCCGATCATGACCTCTTCCCCCACCCCCACCGGCACCAACCACCCTCCCGATCACCACTACCCTCTTCCAATCGCACCTTCTCCCGGTCAAAGCTACCCTCCCTCCTGATCGCCCCCTATTGGATATGGGCCAAAGGCAGGTATATGGAGTTAGATCACAGATCAGCCATGATCTTATCAAATGGCGGAGCAGGCACGAGGGGCTGAATGGCCTACTCCTGTTCCGATGTTCCTGTCCCAGTCCCCGTTAATGATTTACCTGAGGGCTATTGCTGGCATTGCAGTGGCCCAATCTTTGAGTCCTCTTCGCCAGAGAGCTGCCTGGGGACACCCATTAGGTGTCCGCATCTCGCCGGCGTGATGATAACAGGACCCGAGGCTCAATATTACGTGCTCCTTGGGCCTACCCATTCAGGCACGGGGATAGGTCCCTCTGCCCCCAGCGCACCAGGTTCCAGGCACACTCGAATTTCTAGGCCCATGTCTTTTTCCGAGTATCTCTTACTTGTTTTTCCCGCCTTTTGCCACATGTCAATTCACAGATCAAGGGATTATCTAATATAAATTTCACTTCGTTAATGTCATCTGGCAGCTGCAGCACTGTGTGTTGGGAAGTCTCTGGGGTTGAGGTGATTCCAAATGTATATGCATAGCTGTAAAAATAGGTGCCAGTTCAACCAGGCGTCACCCAATTATACTTGCTGGTTAGCCACAATTTGCATCAAATGGATAGGAAAATCTTTGCTGATAGATTTTAGCATTTGATAACCAGGACACTACTTCCTCTACGGTCTTATAATGCTCGATGTTGCAAATGATCTGGGAGCTTTAAACCGTCCCTTTCCAACCCAGTTCTGACAGCATGTAAATGTTTGTCAATATTCGAACTGTCAGGGGACTACCTGCAGAATATCCCAAGCTTCATTCAAAACATAGTGAGGGCATTGTGTGCAGTGTTCCGATGTGAAAGAGGTTAAATAAACTCAAGTCTAATTATCTGAAACTCATCCACTGGGGGTTATTTTCCACTTCCCCGCCTGGGCAGAAAGTTGGCAGAGTGACTCGTCTGCCCATCGTAGAATCCGCCTGAGTTTCATTCCAGTGAAATCAACGGTTCTACAAACGGGCGATCAGTTCCTTCAGATTACCGCCCGGGAGGAGATGAAAATGACTCCCCCTGATTTCCGATCACAACTGTAGTGATGATTGCATTAACACTGCCTCTATTTCCAATCGAGACTGCCTCACCCAGTACCTTCACGGTAATAACACGTGCTTTGGTTTCTCAGTTTTGCTGAGCTGAAATCTCCTCTGCCCGGGTGATGGATTAGCTAAACCTCCTTGCACCTCTGGAGGTGGACTTCAAATCCAGCCCACATCAATCGGATGAAAGTCGCCTTTCTTCACTGGGTGCAAGGCTCCGACATGAACTGAGCTTGAATTCAGAAGCTGATGATACCAATGAAGGCAACAGGAATGAGATACAGCCAGAAATGTAAGGCAACGATGAGGGCAGTAATCACAGAAAAGAGTGATGTACTGGCCAAATCCAATTTCCAGTATCTTTGTTCAGTTAGCAAAAAAAAAATGCTATTCCCGTATAGAATGCAGCGAAATTAAACCTCACATAGCTCCAATCACATGGGTCTGTTGGACATCCTGTGAACCATGTCGTTAGCAGTAGCAGAAAAAATGGTCAATTCCCTTCACACCCAGCAAACTCAACCAGTAGCACTGGGAGTGTGTGAAGGTGCTATATAAATGCAATTTGTTGTTGTTGTGTGAAGGCAGTAAAGTGCTGCTTTTGATATATATTTGCATATTTAGATGACAAAACATAGGAACAGGAGGAGGCCATTCAGCCCCTCGAGCCTGCTCTGCCATTTGATAAGATCATGGCTGATCTGTGATCTAACTCCATATAACTGCCTTTGGCCCATATCCCTTAATACCTTTGGTTGGCAAAAAGCTTTATTTGTAATCAAAGCAGTGGTGAAAAACATTGTAACATAATTTTTTTTTAAATCATGCTCCTTAATCACAGGTCCTGATAAATGATTAGAGACACTCTATTCTGTTACAAGTCAGAATGGCCACACAACAATCCACTGTTGTGACTAAATGGTGCCATCTGCTGGATTTATTAAGAAAATACACATGGGGGAAAAGGGATTTTCCAGAATGGTACTTTCCTTTTCATAGTTCACTTAACTTGAAACATGCTGCCACTGCTTTCTACTCTGTGCTATAGGTGTCTTGTACATTTAAAAGAAGCACATTTCTGGAAAATATGTACAAGATGAGGATAATTTTTACATTGACAAACTAAAAGCAAGACATGGTATTGACACTTGAGGGCTAAATGTGGAACGAGGAGAGATTTAATTGGCCTGACAAAATACGTGGTTAAGATCAAGGAATAGATGTGAATGCTTCCTCGTGTCAGTGCCCGATACTGCACAAACTGTGAGGATCACACACACTGATCCGGAGTGTGACCGTTCACCTCCTCATGAAATAAATGAGTATGTTCAGTGCTGCATGAAGGAGCCCTTAAAATGGGGGGGGCGGGAGGGAGGGAGATAACTAAGGGAAATATCTGAAAATTAACACAACAGTAAACATAACTTCAGATGATAGGAAGCCTGCATCAAGTTGGGTCAAATCTGTGACGTTGAAGGAGAAGAAAATAAACAAAAGGGCATCCACAAAGCAGATGGAGTTTAATTTCCATCATTTACACTGGAACGTGACAGGCGAGTTCACGGAGCTAATGCTGGCTTCTTGGTCAGGGTACAAAGTCCAATTGGAGAACTACATTTCTGAATGCTTAACGGCCTCAGACCACATTCCTGTGTGCACTATTTTCACGTGGGTGTTAACCTATTTATTGTAAACAGGTTAAGGTCTACATAAATATCGTGCACACAGGACCGTGGTACAAGTCTGCGTGTGAACTTCGCTGATTGGAAATTGTCCTCGACAAAGTACACAAACATTCCTAAGATTGACCTCATAGCCCCTGGGGCAGGAACAAGTTCCTCTCCAGAGAAGTGTGTGAGAGTGTGGGTGTGAGAGTGTGTGAGTGTGAGAGTGTGTGTGAGTGTGTGTGTGTGTGTGTGTGTGAGAGAGAGAGTGTATGTGAGTGTGGGTGTGAGAGAGTGTGTGTGTGAGTGTGTGTGTGTGAGTGTGTGTGTGTGAGTGTGTGTGTGTGAGTGTGTGTGTGTGAGTGTGTGTGTGTGTGAGTGTGTGTGTGAGAGTGTGAGTGTGTGTGTGAGAGTGTGAGTGTGTGTGAGTGTGTGTGAGTGTGTGTGTGTGTGAGAGTGTGAGTGTGTGTGAGTGTGTGTGAGTGTGTGAGTGTGTGTGAGTGTGTGTGTGAGTGTGTGAGTGTGTGTGAGAGTGTGAGAGTGTGTGAGTGTGTGAGTGTGTGTGAGGGCGGTGGTTTTTCAAATAGAACAGGATTAGGCTAAACTCTGATGTAGTCCACAGTCAGAGCAGCCTGCCAACACTCACTGGCTAGGCTCACAGCGTGCAGAATGGGCAAGACTGAAGTGGTGCCAGCGTCTGTGGAACCCGCAGGGCGGGTCAACAATGGCAGAAATAACAAACTTGCTCAGAAATCCTGAGGTAAACTGGCTGCAAATCTCAGTCAGAGCTGAGCAGTTGAAGATGGCAGTTACTTTGATCAACAAGGGTTGCTCATAGAAGCAACAGGCCTCAGAATCCAAATAATTAAACATTTGAAGAAAGAAGAAAACAAGAGCATCACTCTTCTTTCATTGAGATGTCTTCTTCAAATCTAAGTAAGGAACATCACAGATTGCTCCTGATGCCCAGTCTGTCCAAACACAATCATAACATTTTTCGACCCTTCACTGGGATTTTTCTGAATGAAAGAATTACTGCATGTCTAATAAAAACTACTTAAAGACATGTTTAATATCACATTTTACTCTTAGGTTTTGGACTCCAAGTACACACTCAGCAGAAAATCTTAAGTGATGAAAAAGGCACATGGAATGTGCGCTACAGAATTAATTTGTTAGCATCAAGGGAAATCTACTAATAATGTAACAACAGTTATAGATTTAAAGAAAGAAAGAAGGAACTTGAATTTATATAGCACCTTTCACAGCCTCAGGACATCCCAAAGCGCTTTACAGCCAATGAAGTATTTTTGAAGAGTAATCACTGCTGTAATGTAGGAAATGCAGCAGCCAATTTGCGCATAGCAAGGTCCCACAAACAACAATGAGATAAATGACCAGATAATGGTTTCTTTTATAGTGATGTTGGTTGAGGGAGGAATATTGGCCAGGACACCGTAGAGAACTCCCCTGCTCTTCTTTGAAATAGTGCCATGCGATCTTTTAAGCTCTTTTACGAGGGCAGATGGAGCCTCGGTTTAACGTCTCATCCGAAAGACGGCACCTCCAACCGTGCAGTGCTCTCTCAGTACTGAACTGGAGCGTCGACCTGGATCATGTGCTCAAATCTTTGGAGTGGGTCCATAGAAAAGTCCAGGGCCAGAAAAGATGCAGTCGATCTGGCCTGTCCCAAAAACTATTTCCACCCAATGACACTCTCAAATATCTATCCAATTCTCCCTCCAGTTTCTCCACACTACCTGGCTCCCTGGACAGTCCACTCCACATGCTCACCATTCGCTGGGTAAAGTCGTGCAATCTAAACTGTCTGTGCACGTTCCCTCTTCGAAACTCAAACCTGTGTCCCCTGGTTCTGGAGTTTGCAGCAAAAGTAAAACACCCAATAATCTACCCAGAAAACAATTCCATTCAGTATCTTCCTATATTCCCTTTGAGAAATCTCTCCCCAATTAACCTACATTGCCTAAGAGATAAAACTATCAATAATCAAAACGATCAATAATTCATTCCTTAAAGCTACTGAAAAGTCAGCTGAAACTAAGGGTTAATTTTAATCCAACCCACCCGGTGGGAAACTGACAGGATCGGTTCGGCTATTTTACACCCTGCCGGAATTTACTTTCCATTGACTTCAATAATCGGGGGTGGGAGGGTGTAAAGTGAGCAGCCAATATGTCAGTTTCTTGCCAGGTGGATTAAGTTAACCCCCAGTTCCAAAAGCTCCAAGTTCAGCAAACAGACTCAAAATCTTGGCACAAGAGGGCTAAACATCTCCTTCGAAAGAGTTCTCCCAGAAGAGCTATAGGCCCAGATGTCATTAGAAGCCTATTCCAACAGTGCTACATGAGGAACTTCCTTCCGCCTTGGCCAGTTGTTCCCGTTAATTGATATTGTCCCATCTGAGAAGAAAACAAGCCAATTGCATCTAGAAAACAGAAAGGAATTAGTCAGAGCCAACCACTGCTGAGCAAAACTGCTACTTGTGTTAAATATAATGGAAACTAGAGTAATCGAGCAGCTGCTGAAGCTTCTCAATCACAAAATCCTCCTGCTCTCCAGTTCCCAACTTTACTTCAAAACAAACCAATCAACTTGAGATGCTTCCAAACTCATGACCCCAAAATGGAGTGATTCCTCTGAATGCCATTTAGTCCTTCTCAACATAAATTAGTACTTTGAAGAAGGAAGAAACAGTTAAGTACTCAGGCCTGGATTTATATCAAGGCTTGAACTTCAAGATGACCACAATACTGAGGTTACAATTCAGATTAAATGTTCAATTCCAAATGTTCTTATCAGGAGACCAATGGCGAGACTCTGCTGGTGATGACAGGAGGGAGGAAAGGAGCTGGTGATTATTCTGGAGTTAAATCCATCGGGAGCTCGGGAGTTGAGGAAGACGATAACACTGGAGTTAGATGATGGGTCTGGGCTTATACAAGTAGCAGGTAAATATAAGGCTGGAAATGTTTTGAGATCATCTCGCAAAGGGTTAACGACATCAATTTTGTTCTACCCTGCACCACAAAAAAAAGAGAACAATTTTTTAAAATGATACTTTTCTTTGGAAATGACCTACAATAATCTCATCGACAAAGGCAAAACATTACTTTTCTTTGAATCATTAATCAGCAGTGTGTAGCTTCCTACATGTCTGCTCAGAATTACTTAGTACTTCATTTTGCTTCTGCGAATGGGAGACAGAAGTCATCCTGTCAGCAGTTCAAAACACGTGACTTCCGTCCAATCTAGTTTTGGACTCCTGACACGATGTGTACTTCCATCCACTGCTTGCAGAAGTAAAATGAATAAGTAAACAAAAGGGGCAAAACAAAATGAGGGTTGACATAAAGAACTAATTGTTCTTTATTTCAAATGAAATAAGCTTATGCTAATCCCCAGCAGTAGGACATATTAAGAGATGTTTTCTAACAAGGCGAAACACATCCAATTTTCTACGAGCATTGCCACAGAATTGAGCTGAGAAGTTACTGTTGGCGATCTTAGCTTAACAAGTTAGTATGTCATTTGTTTGCCCACTAGTTTAGTGGAGATGTTAATTCATTTAAAATAGGTAGGTGCTAAAATAGTGGATGAGGAGGTCACGTTAAGCAATTCTATTAATATCAGCAACAGTCGCTTCAAGGTTTTGGTCTTTTACAGAATTTACACTGCCCTCTAGCAGCCAAGTTGGTTGCCACAGTTACCAGAGCTGAAAGCTAAAAGCTACGAGGAAGAAGCTCAAGCAGAACTGTTTTGCAGGGCAATAATTTTTATTTACTACAGTAGCAGTAAAAAAATCAGTCATTTACCGACAGCAAGAGGAATGCCAATGAAATTTTCCAGGCTTACAGTGATCACGGTTAATCCTGTTCACAGGGGCTCGCCAAGACATAGGGGCTCGGAGCACATATTGGACAGTGTGCTGTGCGCGGCCCAAAGGAGTCAGCGTGGGGCTTGTGCCATTTTTGTGGTCGGGCCTAAACTAAATGAATTTCAGCGAGTTGCCAGTGCAAAATGCGCTCCCTATAATCAGTTCACCAATTAGGAGGGTGGGAAATCTGGCGGAGCAGCACTTTAAAGAGGGGGGGGGGGGGGGGAGCACTGGGAGTGAAAGGACGTAACAGTTTAGAGCAGCACACAAAACATTTACAGCACCTATGGCAACAAGGACATCAAATGCCTTTGAGCCTCAAAACCCATAAGTGACTGGCACGTGTACCAAACCTGCATCCAGCACTCCCTGACTGCAGCTGAAGATGTGATGTGGAGATGCCGGTGACTGCAGCTGAAGATCACTTTAATGGATGCTCAAAATGGCCACCCACAAACTTGTAGCACCCATGTTTGGTGGGCAGAGGCAAGACCAGGATCTGAAGGAAATCAGACGGACATTTGACCCCGATTACCATGTATTCATTAGGCTCCTGCCTACTTCCAACAGGAGGTCTGGCCACCCGGATCGAGACCCACCCGAAAATTAGGACGAGCAAGAACCAGGCAGTATGTCAGCACTTCCACTATTGCCTCATTTTTAATCACAAATGGGGGAGATGGGGACACGAAAATCACGGTCCATACAGTTGATAATGATAGGAACACAGGAACAGGAGTAGGTCATTCAGCCCCTAGAGCCTGTTCCACCATTCAATTAGGCCATGGCTGATCTGTATCTTAACTCCATCGACCCGCCTTGGTTCCGTTACCCTTAATACCCTTGCCCAACAAAAATCCATCAATCTCAATGATGCGGGCTAATTGCATCAATCTGTCAGCATGTAACATGGTTTGCGAGTGCACCCACCCCAGCCACTGACAAGCAAGGAGACAATTCCTACCGTGGTGCATACACAGTATTATGGGATGCTTGAGAATTTTTGGGAATCAGCGAGGCTGTCGTTTCTGGCCTCAACCTTCAATTGGGCTGAGCATCCTCCGGGTGGGGAGGGAACATTCCCTGGAGATCGGGATGGCAAACTGTAAAGAAAGCCCAAATGGTTTTCCATTCTTCCACCTCCAGTCACGGTCTGGCAATCTAATGCTGGAATGGCATTTCCAGAACCCATGACTGGGTTTGGATGTTGTGTTTTGGATGTCATGTTTTGTCAGTTTTCATGAGATACTGTCCTTGGATTCAGCATCATAAATCACAAAGGAAGAACTTAGACCCAGAATGTGCCTTTACTATCCCAATGTCTCATTAAATGTAGTGTGCCCGGGGTCTATATATTGACACTTGGATATTTCACATGCCGCCACATGGTTTCCTAATCTTTGGTGGGCAGAAGAATAATTACATGATTTAAAACATAGAAACGTAGAAAATAGGAGCAAGAGTAGGCCATCCGGCCCTTCGGGCCTGCACCGCCATTCAAAATGATCATGGCTGATCGTCTAACTCAGTACCCTGCTCCCGCTTTTTCCCCATATCCCTTGATCCCTTTAGCATTAAGGCTTTATACTGGTCAGATTTATTGAACAGTAAAGGAAAATGAACAGTAGCAAGAAGAAACCATAGATTTACAGTAGTTATAAATACTTAAATAAACCGATGTGCAATATAAGAGAGCTGTTTCACTTGTACTAATACTCCATATAAAACTAAACCTCAAGACATGTTTCCCGATTAGTCTTGCATGGTGGTTTGTTACAAGGGAGTCTCTGGCTTACCCATATTCTCTGATAGCTTCAGACTGACTGCTGACATCCCAGAACCCCCTTGCACCACGGCACACCAGCATTCTTCGGGAAGGCAGAAATCTCTTTCAGAAAAGCAAAAACAAGCTGAAGAGAGGCACCGCCGGAGGGTACAAGATATTAATGAAAAAAATAATTGTCAAAGGATGACTCCTCCAGGACTGACTCTGAAAGATGCTAAATATGTTCCAGAAGCAAATTAATATTGGTCTAAAAGCTCTGGTGTAGTAAATTTGAACTATATCAGCAGCAAAAAAAAAACAGAATGACTGTATTATCTTGTTCCTTTAAGCCAGGAATGCTGAATAGGAATTTTAAAAAAAATAATAAATTCTAGAGAGAGAATTCATTTCTGTTTTTATGTGCGGAAAGGTAGCAGACTTTAGAAAACTGTTGAATGGCATTGTAACATATTATGGCTACAGTGGTTAAGTTACGCTGTACAGAGAAAATATCGAGTGACAATATACAAGGAAGAAAAGTAAATTAAGATGAAGGAATGTGGCTGTCATGGGTCCAGGAGTTTTAAAATAGAAAGGCAGGATCCCAGGAAGTTTTAATTCATTAAGATTGTCAGGCGTGGACAGAGAGTTAGAAGGATTGGTGATTAATTGAAGAAAGATATGGAGGAGCATAACATTTAGAGGGCGAGGAAAACATATATTATTCTCTAACTAAGGGGTCAGATGGGGGATGATAAAGGAATTTATGATTAGAAGTGATGAATTGGGTCAGGGAGTAGACAGAGGGAGTAGTTTGGAATGTTTTGCCTGGATTCAAATGGTCACACAAGCAAGATCCATGAAGTGTGGGTATGAAGGAAGGGCAGTCCTGTTCAACCAAAGGAACAGCCATCGAGGGAAAAGAGCATCTTTATGTGTAGAATTCAGGAGGGTTAGGATTGTGCTGAATAAAGTTTGCCAATTGGGGGTCTGGGATCAGGATCACAAAAAGCCTGAAAGTGGATTGTTGCACTCTGAGTACACTTGCTGCCAAGACAATTACCGAACAGAGTAGATTGGGTGTAATTACCAAGCCGGGGGGCTGAACACACGCAAGAGAAGAGAGTTTATAAACCTTATAGAACAGAGGTAGGTGGTAACATTCTCGTCAATCTTTCTGGTAGAGTTATTGATTTCTCGACTTTGAAGAAATGCCATTTGTGTTTCTGCTGTCCAGTTCTAGCTATCCTGCAGTCACGAATTGTCTTCCAAACGTGGTATAATCAACAGCAAAGAAAAGATCAGCCAAGTCATTGTTAAAAACAAAACATCGAGATCAAGCACAATTACCAGAGTAGTTGTGATAAGAAATCAAACATCCATTTATTATGATGTTTGCAACCTCTAAGGAAGTGACATATCCAGATCAACAGCTTTCTTGATATGCTACAAGCAGCCAACTCTTCTAAAACCTTCACGTCCTACCTTATCAAAGGTTTCTAGGACGACATGTTTACTACACAAACTCCATGCTGGAGCTGTGGAAAATCACTCCCATCCTTGATCAGGAGATTGACAGCATCACAACTCAACTGATTTGCATTAAAATCAAACTCTTAACCAGACAGGAGAAGATTGTGATTAAGATAGCACAAGAAAAACCAAGGATGAGAAGTCAGTATCGACCCCTTTGAACTTGTCGCCGAGTACTCCAAGTCACCCAGTTTAACATCTTGAACTCCGGAACCTTACCTGGTAGACTGTTCAAAATATTTATCACCCTTTGAGTACAGAAATGTTTTTTAAGACTTGTTTTAAACTTACTATTCACCAATTTAATTTTATGTCCTCTTGTCCTACTGGGAAGTAATATTCTGGGTTTACTTTATTTATGTAATTTAATACTTTATGTACCTCATCCTCCACTCTAGACTGCACAGCTGAAGCTTCTCCAATCTTTCCTCCTAATTCACCACCTTCACACTGGCATCAATCATGTTGCTCTTCTTTGCATCCTCGGTCTTTTGGACGTCTGATGACCAGAACCAAACGGAATGGTCTAACCAGTCTCAGCATAACCTTATCCCCCACTGTTCTGGCTATATCCTACCATTCCAGGCATAGAAACAGATTCTCATTCACTACAGTATTGACATGGATGTCATCAGCTGGGCCTGACTTTGATCCTTGTTGGAAGGAACAATGTTTGCTGATTCCCACTTGGATGGGATAGCTTGCTTAGTGGTAGCTAATTTTGGAGGCCCATTCCTACTTTGAGAGGCTAAGCAGAAATCTCATCTATCAGCTGACACAGAATGTCCCATCGTCTTCCATGTGCTGGATTCTGTCTCTCTGAATGAACTCCTGACTATATTTATTTCAGCAGCCTGCAGACCAGGGTACATGGAGAGGAGAGAGTTCCATTGGGGAGGGGGAAGGGAGAGAGAGCCCCACTTGGGAGCGCAGTTGAAGGGAGAGAGAGAGAGACACCCCGTTGGCAGGAGGAAGGGGAAAGAGAAAGATATAGAGAGAAATGGAGAGAAACCCTTTCAAAAAGAAATGGTATAGATCCCATCATCTCCAAGCTCTCTCCAAGTGACTCACCATTCTGATTTGGACATATATCACCGTTCGTTCATTGTAGTCAATATCCTGGAATTTCCTATCTAACACCAACATGGAAGCAACATCACCGCAAGGACTGCAGTGGTTCAAGGGGACTTTCTCAGGGAAACCATGAATGGTTGTTGTTGTTGCAATAAATGCAGCATTGCCCACAATTCCAGAACAAATATTTTTTTTTAAAATACCCTATTGAGGGGGAGGGACGGAGACTTAAGCTCTGTTGAGGAGAGTGTGCAGGAAGAGAGGAGGAGTGGGGAGGACACACCATCTCTGGCACTTTTGGGAGCATTTCAGGTTATGATAATTGTCTAAACTATTTGACACTTCAGCCTTGGCTCAGTCGAAGCACTCTCGCCTCTGAGTCATAAGGTGGTAGATTCAAACCCCACGCCAGAGACTTGAGCACATAAGTGTCTCGCTCCATTTCTCTTTCTTACGTTACAACAGTGACTACACTTCAAAAGTACTTCATTGGCTGCAAAGTGCTCGGGATGTCCTGAGGTCGTGAAAGGCGCTATATAAATGCAAGTCTTCCTTTTCTTTTTAGTACCTCAGTGCAGTACTGTGGGAGTGCTGTAGTGTTGGGAGGTGCTTCCATTCAAATAAAATGTTAAACTGAGATCCCACTGCCTCGCTCAGGTGGACATAAAAAATCCCGTGGCACTACTCGAGGAAGAGCATTTATCCTTCAACCAACACCACCGAGAACAGATTAACTGATCATTCATTCATTGCTCACTCTTTACATATGAACAAGAATTTCCTGACATCAGTGCTAAATTTGCCTTTCACTAGTTTACATTTGTGCCCCTCTGTGCTGGTCATGGTTTCGTTTGAAGTAGTTCCAGATTGAACGGGGGTAATTTTCACCTTCACCACTTGGGTGGTAAAGTGCTGGACTGGATCACCCGCCCATTATAGAACCCGCCGATTTTCATTTCCATTGATTTCAATCCGCTCCGCCAGCTTACCACCCGAGCGGTGAAGGTGAAAAGTACCCACAACTTCTCCGTACTACTTACTATCTGTCCTGGCCAACATTTCTCCCCTAATCAATACCACCAAAACAAATTAACTGATCATTTATCTCATTGTTGTTTGTGGGATCTTTGTGTGCAAATTAGCAGTTGTATTAGTCTACATAACAGTGACCATACTTGGTAATTAATTGGCTATAAAGCGTTTGGGATATTTTGCGGATATAAAAGGTGCTGTATAAAGGCAAATTCTTTCTTTCTGCACAGTTATACCAATGGAATCCTTTGAAGTGTTAGAACCATTAACTCAATCCCATCCAACTTCTGTTTTAGATTTTCTCACAATTCAGAAAAGTAGTTGCATAACTAACATACAATGGACAGGGATGTACCTTCAACATATTCAGATGAGAAATGTATTATAGTCAAAGATATCCTATTCCCAGAGATGCATCACTGTTTTTTCTTCATCGGAGTGCAAAGGGAAAACTGATGGAATGACTTTGTGTGGCATTGCTGTTTTGCCATTTCTCCTCCAACCTTGATCCTCCTGTCCTGCCTCAACCTCAGCCTAACAGTTTCCCAATTCCAGATAATAAAATTATTATTATTATAAGGGGTTTCATACAACCAACATCTATACCTGATATTTGTGACTCAGATCTACTTGAACACCATTTATTATACCAACCAAACAAGATATTGGCCAGGAGACCGAGTGAAGTCCCTGCTCCTCTTCGAAAAGTGCCATGGGATCTTTCACATCCACCCAAACAGGCAGACATCTTGGTTTAACATCTCATTGAAAGTCAGCACCTGCAATTGCGGTATCAGGGTAGATTATGTGCTTTAGTGGGGCTTGAACCCACAATCTTCTGGCTCAGAGGCAAGAATACTATCAACTAGAAGCACTAGGGGGGTTGACTTTAATACCCAGGAACGGGTGGGTTGGGGGCGGGCGGGAGTTGAAAATTAGTTGTTCTTTTGGATCACAACTGCAAAATTTTCCGACTTTGCATGTACTTTTCTGCGCCGATGTTAAACCCGGAAATAAAGCTGGGTTGCGGTCGCGACCCAAAAAAAACCAACTATTTTCAACTCCCACCTGCCCCCAACCCACCCGTTCTTGGGGCTTAAAATCACCCCCCAGGCGTCTCCCAGCTGAGCAATGATATATACTATTATTCAGTGAGGCATTTGTGAAGTACATTAATTAGCTCCCCTAATGGCTCTGCAAGTTAATCCAGAAAGGTCCTTGGATTGATCCCTAGGTTAACTGAGTTAGCTACCAGGGAAACTGGAGGGCTGCTACAATTAGCCTGAGGTAGGAAGGCAAAAATCAGCCAAGGTTTCCACTCCTGATCACTATTCAGTGGTCTTTGCTGGAAGTGCACATCTTTAGATATTGGATGAGGACAGCATCAGGTTTAACTGCGATTATGCCTTCTTTCACAGTCAAATAGTCTACTGATATTCACTGTGAAGGTTCAGACGTGAACAATGGCCATTTGGGCGAGATGGGTGGCACCTGTCAAACCATATACCAAAAAGGGAAAGGGATACTGTAGCACAGAAGTTATGTTACTGGACTTGCAATCCAGAAGAACGTGAGTTCAAATCCCACCACGGAAATTAAAAAACCTGTTAATAGCTGGTGTCCTTCAGGGAAGGAAACCTTCCGTCCTTTCCTCATCTGGCCTATATGTGGCTCCAGTCCCCCACCAAGATGGTTGACTCATTAACTGCCCTCTTGTTTGAGCAACTAGGGATGGGCAATAAATGCCGGCCTTGCCAGCAACACCCACAATGAACGAAAAAAAAGAGGGGAGAAAATTGTTGAGAATTAGATTTGTTTCTGATTACAGGCATGGTGTTGCTCGCCAAACACACAAAGCAATGGGATGCAGGCTCAGTTGTTGTGATGAAGCATCAGGCAGGAGCCAAGCACTTCCTAACAGGGAGTTAAGAGTCAACCCTGGGCCTCGGGTTGGCTGCCTCACAGCAGCATTGGCACAAGCAGAGGGAACAAGACGCCCACACTCTCAGCTGCACTTCGGGTGTGTGGGCTGAAGAAGTGGGGAAAAATAAAAGGGAGTTCACTCTCAATTTTTTTTTTAACACATAATATACAAAAACAGCTATTCTGCCGCCACGCTGGTAAGGAAGCAACTCACTAAATGTAACTTTTAAATCATCCTACGTGGGCACCGTGCAACGGAGGCGATCGCAGGATTCATTTTTTCTATCTTTCAGCCACATGACAATATGTGGTTCAGCAAGTTTTAGGCACTGTACCAAACTATAATACAGCATAAGCAAGACTCTCATTAAAAGCAGGGCCATTGGCAATGGTGTGAGTCAGTATCTATTAATGACTGTGGCATTTTGCCTGGTGAAAACTTACATTTTACATATATCAAAAAAAGCTTGTGCAAAAATTGGACTTTGGAGAGAAAACAAATTCTCACAAAACAGTATCGCCTGGCTGTGTGCTGCAGTTAGGATATTGGATAATGGAAAGCAGTTTTATTTAATCTGAAAGGTTGCATTGTGCAAGTCTATGTTGAATAGCTAACTAGATGCAGCTGTTTTTGGTGTATGTAGATGAAGTAGCTTCTTCCAGTGAGAAAACGCAGAGGTTTTTTTTTTAAAAACTTGCTGTGTAGCGCACACCCATTAGTGAAGGGACCTGCGAGCAATCACTCCTGCTTTGCATTATTTTTCAGTTAGTCTTAAAGGGGATGCGTGACAAACCATTTATTCAAAATGAACAGCGGTGGCTTACTGGAATTTTCCATTAGCTTCTCAGTGGTTCCCATTTTCCACATTCCTCAATAAATCTGTTGCAGCTGGTTATAGCATTAAAGACGAGAGCAATATATGTTACTACAATTCATGCAAAACTGGCGAGGTAGCCCAAACTCCCTTCCTTCCCACAATGACATTTCTAAGTATCTAAACAATTGTTTTGCAGCTTTGAAACCCCTCTCCCAAGTACTTTAGGGCCAACATGTGGCAGACAGGATTTTGGCTACGGACACGTGAAGCTCTTCTGTGATAAACAGTCCACTTTGTAGTACTATCTTAAAAATAATCTTTGAGTGGGTAATGCAGCAGATTTGGATTCCATTTTCAAACCTTGGTTCCAGTCCAGCTCAAACAGATGGAATTGAGATCTTCTCACTCACTGGTGGTCAAGGCACCTAAATTAAATGAACTTGGGTCGTTTTAAATCAGTTCCCACCAGATATCAATCCATAAGAAAACTGCCTTCAACCTTAAAGACTCGATTACATTTTTAATAACCCATCAACAGTTCAAAAATTACATAGCAGCCTGACATTTTTCTGGATTACATTGTTATGCTACAACAAACATCATTTGCAGCATTAAGTGGCACTTTTCAGCAGTTACTCCCACTCACCCGCCCTCCCCAAAACATCCCATTCGCCCAGCCCAACCTCCAACTCACCCAGTTCAGTAAATAAACAACACCTCAAACTTATATCTTTGACTCCACTACCTTACCTCATTCAAAACACCATCACTCTTTGAGTAAACAATCTTTTTTTTAAGCTGTTTTAAAGTTTCTTTTCTATAGTTTGAATTCCTGTCCTGACTAACCTTAAAGTAATATTCTGGCTTCACCTTAACTATAACATTTAATTCTTTTTATACCTCAATGAAATATCCCCTTATTGTCGTTACTCTTTGACGTGTCCTATTTGAAGTGAGAATATCCTCGTGAAGAGTGGTGACCAGAATTCCATACAATATTCCAAGTGAATTCTACCCAGTGAATTATAAACCCTCAGCATAATCTCTGCAGATGAAACCATGTATCCCAACATTTGATTTGCTTTTTTAATTACTTTGCTGGTGTCTGAGCATTGCAAGTGACAAGCATACTGTCACTCTCAGGCCGCTTGCAGAATCTCTGTGTGCTAATGTGCTTCATTGTATACCTGTATTGTTCATTCTTTCCTTCGATATGCAAAATTTTGCAATTGTCAGTAGTAAATTTCATTTGTTATTTCTCGACCCAGTTGTGTAACAGATCTAAATCCTGCTGTAAAATCTTAACTTCATCCCCAGTGCACTTCTTATTTTAGTGTAGTCTGAAAATTTAACACCTTACAACTGACTTCTGCATCCAGGTCATTTATGTAAATAATAAATAGCAGAGTCGCAAGCACTAACCACTGGGACACTCCCATCAGTACCTTCCCACAGTCTAATACTGACCTCTGGGGCACAACCCTCAGGACCTTCCCATAGTCTTACTGATCATTGGGGCACTCCCATCAGTACCTTGGCCCAGTCTAATACTAATCACTTGGGTACTCCTCTCAGTACCATGGCCCAATCTGACATTACACCTCTCATTGGTATGTTTTGTTTCCTACTTTTATCTAAGCTCTGATCCAACCCCCCGGATTTCCATGGATTTTAGTTTAATTAAGTAGTTTTTCATGTTGGACCTTGTTGAAGGTGTTCTGGAAATCTAAATGGGGACTTTGACTATTTTACTTGGAACATTCTCAATAAAGTCGATTAGCTTAATCGACTTTGGGCTTTCCCCCACTAATCCCTGCTGGCCACTATTTATTAATTACAAGTACTTCTCCAACCTACTCCCTAGTATGGTTTCCGGTTCCTTACCCAGTAGTATCTTGGGTTAGATTTCACTTGGCCACGAGAGGGACCTAGAGAGTAGGATGAAAAACTGAGCCAAGAAATAGCCACAGACTGGTGAGCTCACTGATCATCACTGCATTCGACAAATAATCTGTACATCTTTAGTCTGTAAATCTGAGCATATTGAATTCAAATGCTTCAAAATTAACATGCTGACCCAATTCTCTGCTGTGTGAATTAACTGCTATCATGTGGGAAATGGATTTTAAGTTATGATTTGAAATTACTTGCAGCGTAATCTGCAGAATGATTGAAATTGCAACTGCATTAATGCGCTTGTTACTAATGTTGCACAGTTTAATTTCAACCCACGTGTGAATGAATATTGAAGCATGTACAAGGAAAAGTTATTAGCTGTTCGTTGTTCCAATTAGTTGTGGTAGAAAATACAGGACTTCATAGTAACCACACAAAGAACATATCCAAGAGAACATTACTGGCACCATACACATAACAGAAAGTAACAGGATCACATATCATTGGCAGACTGAGAAAACATCAGGGAGATTTGATGGGGAATCATGAAGCTAAATCACCATGGGTTCCATTTTTCTTTGAAAGAAATTAAAGAAACAAAGAAGGTAGGATGGAAAGAAGGTAGGATGAAAAGAAAGAAAAAAAACAAAACTAGGAATGAAACGAAGGAAAGAAAGATCAATCATTCACTTAAAATGCAGCCTATTCCATCTTTAAGAAACATCTCAAAACTTCACACATCGTGAATTACTTTAAAGTTATGATGTGGAGATGCCGGTGATGGACTGGGGTGGACAAATGTAAGGAATCTTACAACACCAGGTTATAGTCCAACAGTTTTATTTGAAAATCACAAGCTTTCGGAGGCTTTCTCCTTCGTCAGGTGAAAGCCTCCGAAAGCTTGTGATTTTCAAATAAAACTGTTGGACTATAACCTGGTGTTGTAAGATTCTTTACATTTGTACTTTAAAGTTAAGTCAGTGTTGTTATGTAGACACAACAGCCAGTTTGTATGCAGCAAAGACCCACTAACAATAATTAACAGTCGGGGAACACTTCAGCAGTCAAGGACATTCAGCCACTGATCTTCGGGTAAGCGTTCTCCAAGGCAGCCTTCGAGACACACGACAACGCAAAATCGTCGAGCAGAAATTGATAGCCAAGTTCCACACCCATGAGGACGGCCTCAACTGGGATCTTGGGTTCATGTCACGCTACACGTAACCCCACCAGCGGGGAAAAAAAAGTTATCTGTTTTTAATACAACTGGACATTCTCTCTCTCTCTACCTTTCGGGTCTCTTTCTCTCTCTGTCTGTGTAATCTGACCCATTGTGTATTCAGTATATTGGGATGTAAGGTTTTCCGTGGCTAACCTGTCTGAACACCAACGACACCTTTGATTGCTGTGATTGTCTCCCAGCCTAATATATGCTATGCGATTTTAAAACCCTTCACTCACTCACCTGACGAAGGAGGTAAGCTCCGAAAGCTTGTGATTTTCAAATAAAACTGTTGGACTATAACCTGGTGTTGTAAGATTCCTTACAATAATAAATTGAGTGACTGATTCTTTTTCTGGACAAATGCTGGCCAGGGTATCAGTAGAAACTCACTGCTCTTCTTTGAATGAACCTGTCTGGCTGATATTCCCCTCTCTAGTTCAGAGCATTTGAGCCAATTTTATCAACCACTACCATCACCCCTGCTGAGATGATTTAACTGAGCACAGACCAAGGACTGAACCTGAGGCCCCTCTATATTGTTCAGTTATACACCAGCCAGTCAATGCCTTTATCAACTACAACAACAACTTGCATTTATATAGTGTCTTTAACATAGTAAAACATTCCAAGGCACTTCACAGGAGCATTATGAAATAAAATTTGACATCGAGCCACATAAGGAGATATTAGGACAGGAAGAGGTAGGTTTTAAGTCGCGTCTTAAAGGAAGAGAGGGAGGAAGAGAGGCAAAGAGGTTTAGGGAAGGAATTCCAGAGCTTAGGGCCACCAATGGCGGAGCGATTAACATCGGGGATGCGCAAGAGGCCATAATTGGAGGAGAACAGAGATCTCAAAGGGTTGCAGGCGGTTACAGAGATAGGGAGGAGTGAGGCCATGGAGGGGGATTTGAAAACAGGGATGAGAATTTTAAAATCGAGGCGTTGCTGCACCAGAAGCCAATGTAGGGCAAACTGTTAAATTTCCAACATAGCAGTGAATTTCTTTTGCAATTGTCAGGCACGATTAATGTTGCTCCAATGATTTTAAAAGAATATTTTTCTGCTGCAAAGTTTCAAAGAGCCAATTTCCACAGCTTCAGTTCCTGATCACCACTGACCACTGCACTGTGTCCTAAACATCTTGTATCTTCAATTAGGGAAAACCATTCTCACACACTCAGTCGAACAGTATCTGGGCTCACTATTGGGCAAATACTTCTTTGGGAGGGTATATTCCATTGCTCAGTGCTTCTGTAGCATATTCACACCCTAGTTAGATACCTTAAAGCACAGAATGAGACTCAACTGAGGCAAACATCTGTGATATTTTCTGGAATCTGAACCCTATGGACAAGCTGATGATAATTGGCTGATTTTTTAAGGAACTCCCGTCTTGTTTACTCTTCCATCTCCAGTGCTTCAGTATTTTTGCTGCTTCTTTCTGTCCTGTTTTCATTATTCCCTATCCACTGACCAACCACTTGTTTATATAAACATGAATCTTATTCTTTTAAAAAAAAACTCTTTGTCTCTTCCGATCACAGCTCTTGGTGAGTGAAGTATGAACCCAGGAGAATTCAAAAGGAGAGTCATACAATGAGCAATATTTAAAACATTTCCCCATTACTAGTTCCTTCAGGTCACACAGAATATGATAGTTACTTCACTACATTTAGTGTATATTTATCAAGGTGATAATCTCTAATGACTCATTTACTTTTTGGAAGTCAACTTGCACATTCGCTATTTGGCAGGGTTATGTAGCCACACCATCCTTGTTTAACACAGTCATGGATTATATCATATCACCGGCAAAATATAGCTTGATCGGCATGCTTGATGTCACAGATCTCAAGTACGCAGATAATATTGGTTGTATCAAGGCAATAATTGCAACGCATGAATGCATTACTCTGCCTTGAAAGGGAAGAAAGCAATGTTGGTATGTTTTATTTGAAGTAAAATCCATAATCCTTGCTGTTGATTGACAACAAGCAACAAATAAGACCCTTCAAGCCAGACCAATTGGATTGGTCTCTGAATTCATATACTTGGGTAGCAACATTACTGAATATGGAAGATGTATTCGAACATCAAATCAAGGACCAGAGCAGCACAAGACATGTGAGACCCCTTCCAAGGTTATGAAACACCAATAAAGTGACAAAGGGTGAAGCTTCATGTTCATCGAAGCTTCGTTTTCACCAAACTCAAGTCTAGTTTCTGAGCATGGATGATCCTTGTGAGTTCAGGTCTGCCCTAGATACCTTTTCAGATTCAGTGGCACTAGTCATCTCATAAGAGCTCTGGGCATCTTACTTTTATGGGAGTTGAGTCATATCTACTTGCACGTTAGCATAACCTGGGGACTTAACAACAGTATCCCCTTGTGATCTGGACCAGATACTCGTGTCATTTGCATGTGTATTTCATGAATTTCTCTGAAGGCGGACAAAGCAAACACTTGGTGAGGTAAAACTTGATATAAATTGTTAAGTTGTTTTATTTTCCATCAGGTGAACATACAGAACAGCAGGCTGTGATTGGATTCACTTAATTCGATTAATACAACTTATCGCCATTTAGTAACAAGAAAATGATAAATCAGTATGTTACCTTTCTTCAATGGGTCATCTTGTTTGACTCAAAACTAATCTTCTAACCCTTCTTTCCTGTAATTTCATTGTTCTCACAGCCTTTTGTAGCCTGTCTGCCTGCACAACAGCCTCTGCCCCAAAAGCTAGACTCTCCCTTTTTATCTTTACTTCACAGACCAAGATCAAAGAGTTTTCCAGTACAATACAATGACTTTGGGGTGTTTTTTTGATCACTTAGATAAATTAATAAATTGCTACTATTTGCAGTATGAAGAAATATCAAAGCTGGCTCATTAACATTTAACTACTTTCCATCCTGTATCCCCTATTTTGTACTTACAGAAATATATTATGTTTTAAAAGACAAGATTTTAAATAACCTTTTTTCTAAATCCTTTCTGTGAAAAAATGATCAAAAGATCCCAAACCATGACAATAATCCTCAAGCTTGATGAAAAATGCCTGAAAGCATTCCACACAGAAGTTTACACAAAATCCTCTGAATCTAGTGGGATCTTTCCTCCAAAACTCCCTTGTGTTTGAACGTTCCTGGGAATGACAGCTTCAGTTCCTTGGACTTCCCTTATGAATGAACGATCTGCTTGTCAAGCCTTCAATGTCTGGTCATCAGGGTGATGACCAGTCATTGCACCTCAAAAGTAATTCATTGTATGGCCTTTTGGACGGATAAAACACTGCGTAAGTGAATGCATTATTTATTTTCCAAGAACTTGCTCCAAACCTCACAATTGTGAACAAAACAGAAAAATAGAATTACAGCATGTGCATATATAATCGCAACAATATTACAAGGGAATTATTGACGTTTGGAAAAAAAGGAAATCCAGATAATCCCAATCATACTGAAAAATGTATAATATAGAAGTGTTTGACAGTAGATACTTAAAAATATCAAGGCTAAAAGGCAATATTACCACTGTTCAGCTTGTCACAAATAATACTCATACAACACAATTGCTGGTTCACCTGAAGTCCTTGCAGTATTGATAAAAAAACAAATGGACACAATTGTAATCATGGCTCACGGCCCAATTTCAGGCAGCCTGGTTCCTACATCAGAGCTAAACAAGTGCTCAAGTTGGAGATTTAATCGTCTACTTTCTGAGCACAGGTTTGCACAACCCTTAAAGACAAATTTGGAAGTACAGCTGACATGCAATGAGGGATCATCCAATTCAGAAGGAATTACGTGGGTGGCTTTAGAAATTATTTATGTTCAGAAGAAAATTCACAAGTTCTGCTTTTGCTCAAAATGAGGGAAAGGTTTAAAGCTAGCAGAACTGGCAGGAAAATAGAAAGCTTGTAAAAATATGGCTGCACTGATTTGTGATAAATTTGTGAAGGTTAATGATGACAGGGGAAATCTTTAGTGTAGGGACAAGTACAATAAATATAAAGTGCATTTACCCAATATAAACCCAGGTAGGTAGTTCTTTTATTGCCTCCATGTTAGGTTTTAGAATAAATGCTTAGATGCAGAACTAAGATGGTCCTTTAAATTTCATGGCTGTAAAATGTCCTTGTCTATAATCATATTCCCTGCCGAAAGAAAGAACTTGTATTTGTATAACACCTTTCATGTCCTCAGGGACAAAGTACTTTTTTGAAGTGTAATATAGAGAAATGCAGCAGCCAATTTGCACACATCAAGGTCCCACAGTGATGAAATAAATGACAAGAAAATCTGTTTTAGTGGTATCAGTTGAAAGATAAATGTTGGCCGGGTCAGTGGGAGAACTCCCCTGCTCTTCTTCGAATAGTGCCATGGAATCCTTTACATCTACCCGAGGGTGCACAGCGCCTGAGTTTAAAGATAAGCATCTCCAACAGTGTCAGCCTAGATTAATGCTCAATTCTCTGGAGTGGGGCTTGAACCCACAACCTTCTCAATCAGAGGCAAGAGTGCTACCAGAAGAGCCAATTGCCTTGTTAATACTTATAGCGTTTTTCTTGTATGACTGTAATACAGTTATTCACATCTCTTTTTTTTTGCGTGGTAGGTTAAATCAGCGAGATGACTGATACAGAAACGGCGTAAGATAGAGGCACAGAGCTGAGGCAGGTGATGTACCAATCGGTACATGCAATGCAGCTAATATGCTTCCTGTATGCAGTTTATCATGATTGAAGTGGCACATGGTGAATAAAGGCAACACCAGAGCCAGACTGCTCACATCCACCATTATGTCATCAACTATGTCTATTGATCCTGGCGATGTCCTTGAAGAACTGACTCTGCTGGCTGCATATAAGCATGGAGCCAGTTTCATATCTGAACCACCTGCTATTAGGACAGCTGCAGTCAAGATGCACCATAGGAACAGCACTGTTGGTGAAAATTAGGATCATCTCCGCCCTGAACTTTTTTTCCCACACCTGATTGACATCATACAATAATGCTCTCTGAGTATGGTGCCCTGGAGGGCCAAACAGGTTAATACTCTTCACACCTATCTCATGCAATAAAACCTCCACTTTGCCAGCCACTAAACAGGGAGTTCAGGTACTGCACTGCTCTTTTACTTGCTCACAGACTCCATTTACTGCCTCCCAGATTTATTTTGCCAGCTACATTTTGCATTCAAAACATTTTGGGAGGGCTGAACTATATAAAAGAAAATGGTTCAAGCCTTTCTAAAGGCTGCTTTTTTTTTTTGCAACCATTACCTTCAATTTTCCAGTGCAATTCCCTGTTCTGTCCTTAGATAAGCTCCCAGTACTAGTCCCAATATGGGATATGAATAAATAATGCAGCCCATTCCTGGGAAATCCTGGAACATAAGTTCTCCTGGAACCCAGTGAACATTAAGCTTGCTCTGCAGATGTTTCATTGGTTTCTGTGGAAAATCTAGCCTTGAATATTTTTTTTTTGTATTTCATGGCATAGATGTTATTACATTATTCGGTGGAACCTCCACCAAGATAGACGATGTAGATAAAGATTCAAGTGTGTGGCTCTGACCATGACTTAGCTACGATTTATTGCTCATGTTCTACACCAATCCAGTGGCAATGCTTCATGTACCACCTCTTGCCTATAGAACTCATGGGTTATTGAAAAGAATAGAAAAGCCTGAAGGATTTGTGCCAGGCTATCAGTGGGCAAGCTTGGATTGTTGTAAAACCCCAACCTGTTCCACAGGTCCACTATTCTCTGGGAATAGAAGAAATTCCTAACATCTAACCCTAGTTCTGCCCTTACGTAACTTGAGTGTGTGACCCTTGGTCCTCCTTAGCCTATTTAGTTGAAACAATTTGTCCACAGAAACACAATCTAATTCCTTCATCATCTTATAAACTTGAGATGAATGGAAATTGATGGAAACATGGATTTAAACTTTATATGTGCCCTCCTCCCAAAGACTCCATGGGATGTACCTATGTGGCATACAAAGACAAAATGCTTGGACATTCCTGCACTATACCCAATCCTAAAATAGTTAATTAAAAAAACCCTCCCTTGTATTACAGTCACATTCATTCTTTTTGCAACTGTTTTCCAGGGGTTTCCAATTAAAATGAAAAATGTCAGTACTTAGCTATACTGTAAATAGTGCTGTATGTTAAAACACCTCTATTATTTTCTACTGGCAAGTATTCATAAATTCAGCATAGAAAAAAATAACACAATGCTTTCTTGTGTCCATTTTTCCTAATTAAAAAAAATCTTCCCTCATCACTTTCTTTGACATCGATTTTGTTCAATGTTTTTCACCTGCCAAAATCCAGCGGTGAGTCAACACTGATGCAGATGCAGAACATGAAGATGGATAACACTGGCTAAAAAGGATTTTGCTTAAAATAATGTATTTATCAAGTTTTACATCAATGTCTGCTTTAAGGATATGACTCACTATATTTTATATCAGCAATTGACATTTTTTTTTCAAAAGATGTTTCATAAATCTTTTAAATTGATGAGCTTAATCTATTTAAAGGAAAATCTAGAAAATGTGATCTTTTTTTCTATATTTGTTTTCTTACAACTTCATTCCTCCCCCCGCCCTCTCCTGAAAATGGTGATCAGTGGGAGAAAACATGATGCAATGTTTTCACCAAACACACAACCTTAGATTACCTGCTGCCTGTCATCTTTCGACCAACCTTGGACTCCATCATTTCTGCCGAGCTTACTTTCCTCAACCAGATACTGGTTACCAGCCCCCGGTGCCCACACCAGCCATGGACCGCCATTTATTAGATGCTGAGAGGTAGTTTCTTCTGGTTGGAGAGTCTAGAACTAGGCGGCATGGTCGCAGGAAAAGGGGTCTGCCATTTAGGACTGAGATGAGGAGGAATTTCCTCACTCAAAGGGTTGTGAATCTTTGGAATTCTGTACCCAAGAGGGGTACCACAGATGCTGCGTCATTGAGTATATTCAAGGCTGAGACAGATAGGACTCTAGGGGAATCAAGGGATATGGGGATCAGACGGGAAAGTGGAGTTGAGGTCGAAGATCAGCCGTGATCTGATTGAATGGCAGAGCAGGCTCGAGGGGCCGGATGGCCTACTCCTGCTCCTATTTCTTATGTTCTTTAGGGCCTCTTCAGCTGCCTCTGGCTGACCCAAGGCTTCTGATAAGCATTTCCTAAGCCTTTACGTGACAGAACGTTCTTAGGCATGTTTCGGACTCCTTTGTATCTGTAGAAATGTGTCTTGGGCAGTAGTGTGATACGCCGCCCGTTATATGCTCGGACTGATATTCCGTTCCGTTGTTTTGTGCTCCTGCCCACGATGGATTTTTACCCCATTGTGTCTACTCGCTTGCATGCATTAGCTGTCTCTTGCTCCTCTCGACTCTCAACTCCCATCTCTTCCTGCCTCTGCCACCCATAGTTCTACCCCCTTTTCTCTAGTTTTCAGCAACGAGCCCCTCTTGGTTTCTTACCCACTTGATGCTACTGCCCTGTTACTCCAGGCTTGAGTACCTCTTGCAAATGCCTATGCCTCTCCTCTGCTGCACTTTTGGCATTATCTGCCATGCCTACCATGCCACCATTCAGTGTCTCCCTTCGAGGAGTTTCATCATTGTGAACATCCTGCCCAGCTCAATCTTCTGTGGTAAATCTCTCCAACCTCCTTTCCTTTTCTCCACTGCTCCCAGTTTCCCTAGCAGTTCCCCAACACAGCATATTCACTCCCTTGTGAACTAGGAACTCCCTATCTACAGGCTCGGTCTGCAGTCAATTCATAACTATTGTTAAAATTCAATCTCGGGATGTGGGTGCCACTGGCAAGGCCTGAATTTATGGTTAATCCATAGTTGCCCTGTACAACTGAGTGGCTTGCTAGACCATTTCAGAAGGCAGTTAAGAGTCAACCTCATTGGTGGGGGGCTGGAGTCACATATAGGTCATAACAGGCATGGGCAGCAAGTTCCCTTCCATACAGGACATTAATGAACCAGTTGGGTTTTTACGACAATCCGACAGCTCTATGGTCACTTTTATTGATATTGACTTCTTATTTCAATTCAAATTCTCAAACTGCCATGGTGGGATTTTAATTTATGTCCTCTGGATTTTTAGTCCAGGCCTCTGGATTACTAGTCCAGTAATATAACCACTACACTACTGTCTTGGGCTGGATGGAAATCTGGCTCACCAATGGTTGCCTTCTTCCCCTGTCCGACTACACTTTCCATCATGCTCGCCACACAGACTAGCATGATGATAGCGTGGCCAAGTCCCATCTGGGCTTCTCCCCTCTGGAACTTCATCCTTAAATCTCTTCATCTTTCCACTTCCCTCCCCACCTTTAAACACTTTCTCAAAACCTATCTTTTCGACCAAGCTTTCAACCAACTTACCTAATTCTTCTACAACCTTTCTGTTCATTCTCTACTATGTGAAATACCCCTTGACATTTCATCACGATGGTATGCAAATGCAAGTTGCCATGGTACTGAATCATATTGATCTCAGCCAGAGAAGCACTGGGGTCTTTGGTGCCTCCAACTTGCATTGATACAGCGCCTTTAACATAGTAAAACATCACAAGGCGCTTCCCAGGAGGGTAATCAGACAAAAATTGACATCGAGCTACATAAGGAAACATTAGGACAGGTGACCAAAAGCTCGGTCAAAGAGGTAGGTTTTAAGGAATGTCTTAAAGGAGGAGAGGTTGAGAGGTGGAGAGGTTTAGGGAGGGAATTCCAGAGCTTAGGGCAAGGCTGAAGGCATGGGCATCATTGGTGGGGCAATTAAAATCGGGGATGCACAAGAGGCCTGAATTGGAGGAACGCAGAGATCTCGGAGGGTTGTAAGCTGGAGGAGGTTACAGAAATAGGGAAGAGCGAGGGCATGAAGGGATTTGAACACAAGGATGAGAATTTTGAATTTGAGGCGTTGGTGGACTGGGAGCCAACGTGGGTCAGCGAGCACAGGGCAGGGGTGATGGGTGAACGGGACTTGGTGCGAGTCCTCTCCCAGCTAGGAGAGAGGGGAAAAAAAATTAACCAGGGTTCTCACACCTGGTCGTCCTCTTGTGACCACTGCTGGAAAGTGTGTGCCTGCATGTACACACACATCACGAGAGGACAGGGTTGTGCTTGTTATACTTCCACAGGCACTGTCAAGACTTGCACACAAAGAACAGCTAGTTGGGCAAAGTACCAGAGGGCTGCCAGTCTCCGTAGAATTGTATCCCAGCATGCCTCTCTGCTTTCTGGAGAGAAGGGGAGAAGTGGGAACTTGGATTGTGTACAAACAGGAATAAATATTTTACGTTCAAAGCATTCCTTCCCTGTGACACTTGCCTTCAAATCAGCTACTTTTTATTTGAAGTTAAATAAGATATGTAAAATCTAGGTAAGTCTGTGTGAAAATTCTATTTAATTGAAGGAGGTGAGCTATTATTGACCTGGCCAATATCTATCCCTCAACCAACACCACTAAAAAAAGATTGTATGGTCATTATCACATTGCTGTTTGTGGGACCTTGCTGTGCGCAAATTGGCTGCCGCATTTCCCTACATTAAAACAGTGACTACACTTCAAAAGTACTCCATTGGCTGTAAAGTGCTTTGGGATGTCCTGAAAGCGTTATGTAAATTTAAGTCTTTCTTTTACAAGGCTACAATGTAATGTAATGAAAAACAGGTATTTCAAACTTGATGTAAATTAAATTTATTTCTGGACTTAATGAAAATGATATCCGTGTTTTCTACTAAATTTAACATTTTATAATATCGAGCTCTGAATCTTGTTTTGAAGACTTGAAACAAAAAGCCTGAATGGTTTAGCAGCTGATGGATTGCCCAGAGAGTGATTTATAATTGCAGCACAACATTAACACTAGCAAAGAAAATTCATGTCCTGTGAGCAACTTCTAAATTAAGTCTCTTTTACAAGTCATTCACATCGGAATTGAACTCCTGTGGGTCTGCCAGTACTGAGGATGCCGTGTAAGCAGTTCATTTAAGGAATAATAGACCAATATTTTATTATAGTGGCTCTATTAATTCCCCACGGCCATTTTGTAAACCTTGCAAATAGTCCACTGCAAAAAAGATTCACACTAGAATCTGTATAAAAATGTAAAATTTGTGTAAAATTACTACTTCAAAGTCATTAACCTAATTTCAAACACATATTAAAATGAAAACTGACAGTACAATGGTTCTGAGTGCATGAGTTCTTTAAAATAAATGATTTAAAGCTCACATGAAACACCCAAAAGCAACAAACTCCTCCATAATGTGTAATAAAATTGTTCATGCTTATGTTTTCTCAGCAATAATCTCCAACAGTGAATCAAACTCAAAACCACGTATATAATGGCTGCTTTTTGATCCTTAAGGTATACCCTTCATTATCATTCCACTGAATTCCTCCCTTGGTATGAATTTCTTGATCAATTACTTTGAAGTTTCACATACTACATGGGACACAAAAAAATGGATGCAGCAAAGCATGAAATGACTGGATGCATCCTAGGAAAGGCTTCTTAAATCACTGTCAGTTTGGCTCAATTGGTAGCATACTTGTCTCTGATTGAGAAAGTTAAGAAATCCCTCATTGCGACACTTCAGTGCAGTGTTGAGGGAGTTCTACATCATTGGACTGTGCTGCCTGTCCTTCTCAGGTGGATGTTAAAGGTCCGATGACACCATTCAAAGAGCAGGGGAGTTCTCCTAGTGTCTTGGACAACTTCTTTCCTTCAACCAACGCCAATTGTAGAATTTCATTTCATTGCTGTTCCGTGGACTTTGTTTTATACAATAATAGCTGCCAAATTTGCCAACCAAGCAATGGTGACTGCACTTCGAAGTAATTCATCACTTGAAGATGTCCTAAGAGACGTGATAAGACACTGTACAAACACAATTCTTTCTTTCTTGCTTCACCACTCATGTTAACCTATTTAAAACTTTTCTGGATGGCATTTTAAAAAAAACGATCACTTTCAAGAATTCCAGATGGAATGCGTAAACTCAGTAATATCATTCCCATGTGGAATATTTGTCTCCTAATAAAGGCCCATTCCAAATTAAAGCAATGCATTCTTTCAAATTTCATCTATCTGTAATATTACAATATAAACCAAACACTGTTCTATTATTTAGCCTCTAGCTTTTCCCGTCTCATATGCATCCTCATTAAGGCAAAACAGCAATGGTCCTTTCTGCAACTTCTCTGTTTTGAATTTATTATTTATAGCTATACTGAATCTTTAGCTATTCCCTGTTATTCAACAAAATTTACATTTTTTTTAGCTTTAAGGTCTGTTTGCCTTCCATCTCTGTAACTAAGTCAGTCGAAGCTCCAAAAAAAAGTATTAAATAATACTAAATTTCTAACACTGTGACTCAGTGCTACTTGTTTCAAGGAAGGCACTGATGTGGAAAGGATGTGCTTCTACTATGGTTTTCAAGTTTTTAATTTTTACATTAAAAAGTGCTTTCTGGTTCATTTTTAAAACTTTATTTTAACTCCACAATTGATGGATTTTTAATCTAAATTTAATCTAAAAAAATTATTGGGGAGAAAGAAGCGATATTTTGGTTTATTCATATTGGGCAGACTAGTTGACTATCAATTTCCCAAAGGCCATTTCAACAGTCACTCTTTGCCCCTGTAAGAGGTACTTCCCTCCCTCTGACCATTTCCCCTGATTCATAGGAACAGGAGTAGGCCATTCAGCCGCTTGACCGGTTCCAGCATTCGATTAGATCATGGCTGATCTATATCTCAACTCCATCTACCCGCCTTGGTTCTGTAGCCCTTAATACCCTTGCCTAACAAAAATCTATTAATCTCAGTTTTTGAAGTTTTCAATTGACCCCCAGCCTCAACAGCTTTTTGGAGGATGAGTTTCAGATTTCCACTACCCTTGAAGAAGTGCTTCCTGACATCACCCCTGAACAGCCTAGTTCTAAATTTTAAGGTTATGCCTCCTTGTTCTGGACACAGAAGCACTCTTTTCCCTCAGTTCATACCACCACTGTCTGCCACGCTCCCAGTTCACACTGGCAGTACCAATGGGCAGTGCTCATTTTCAGTGTCCCAGGTTGTTACAAAGTGCTTGCAACTGTGTACATGATGACTTGATATTTTTGATATACAAAGGAAGATTGTCTGGTAAGAAAAATCTTTTGACTTTGCTGATAATACCAATATAGGAGGCAGAGCAAACAATGAGGAGCAATGCATCCGATGGTTTAGTTACCAGTGCTCTTGCCTTGGAGTCAAGGCTATGGCTTCAAACCCCACTCCAGGAATGGAGTGCATAAAGCTGTGCTGCTGCAGTGCTGCATTGTTGGAAGTGAGCGCCTTCAAATGAGACATTAAACAGAGCCTATGTATGCTCTTCCAATTGTTCAGGTGGATGCGAAAGATCCCATGAGTCAATTTAAAGAAGTGGAGGGCGTTTGATCCAACATTCTGCCCTCAACCACCAGCCACAGATTAACTGGTCATTCAGCTCATTGTACAAAAAACAGCTGTTGTGTTTGCCTACATAACATTTGTCATTGCACTTCAAATTAACTCATTGTGTGCATCGTGCTTTGAGACATGACTGAGAAATGAGATAAGTGGCCATATAAATTTAAGTAAATGATAAATGCAGTTCAATATGCTTGTGTAAATTAATTAATATGGGAGCAAGTAACTAAAAGTTTGCATTAAAGAGAATGATCTAGGGATTATTGCGAACAAACCTATGTTATTAGCTCAGTGCTTAGCTGTAATAAAAAAAACTACAGTACTGATTAACAGAGATAACTTACAAATCAGAAGGATATTATTGCCCTTGAGAAGGTACAGAGCTGAGCCCAGACTTTGGGAATCTAAATTATCAGGGAAGGTAAGAAAAGAGATTGCAAGTTTATCCAATCGAGGTTCTCAAGGTTATGAAGAGAACTGCTTGAGCAAATTATTTGTTATGGTGAAGAGTTCAAATACCAGCTACAATACAAGTTTTCATAAGATATGACAGATTAAGTGTTTGTATCACCCAATAAACTTAGATGGGAGTGAGCCTCTCCTTGTACATAGCTTAAGTTCGCTGTATAAATTAAAAGCAAAGGCAGGCCTTGTGCCCAGAAACTTTAATATGGCCAACAGGCATCAGTATGTCCGGACTGTAATGATACTTTTTGTCCCTGACCTTCAGACTGATTCGACACGCTAATCGAGCCAAGAAGACCATGTTTCAGAGGTGTGAACAACAACCATTCTGTGCACAATTCACTTTAAAACAGATGTTGCCAGAGAGACAGATGAGCAAACAAGTCTAAAACAGATCCTTATTTTCATATTCACATTCAATTCAATGATCTCTGATATGTAGGGTGCTTGCTCACCGTTAACTAAACGCTAAATGGTCTCCTGATGGGGGTGAACACATTGCATCAATTATACTCCAAGGTCTCTCTTGTATTGCTTTTGTTATTCTTTGACGGAATATTCTAGAGGGTCTAAAAATAAAAACACACTATCACAATATCACACTAATTTGAATGATTATTTGGACATAACAATCTCCAGCCAAATCAAAGACAAAATATGACATTTAAGCCCCAGGGCTTAGGAACTGCAGAAGGAAAAGTGAACAATAAAGGAACGGGGCAATATATGGAGCACCACCAGGAACTATATTGAAAGTTTGCACTGCAGCGATGAACAGGTTTGGGGTGCAAGAAATTATATACAGTCTACTGTTGAAATTGCTGGCAGCATGTTCTAAGATCTGGGAGCTCAGCAGTTCATCAATGTGTAAACTTAACTTGTTAAAATTACTGTAAATAAACTCAGTTTGGTGCGAGAAATAAACACATTGGGGTGCATTGGTATTCCCAGCTTCTGGAAACAATGAAAAGTGAAGTAAGAGTGCAGGGTGCACTAGAATCTGTGAGAGTCTTAAGGGCATGAGATATCTGCAGGGGCAGAAATACAAGACTTTAACAAGTAGCCCCAAAGCACAATAGATTGATTAATAGAGACAGTTAGATGCCCATTGAAATCTTTCGTCACCTCAGAAGGCAGGCAAATAATATATGGCCAAACCACCGCAAACAGACTAAATCAGTTGGTCAGATTTATTTACAGATAAAATATATTGGAGCAGAAAGATCAGACGAGCAGCACAAAACTTACATAACACAACTGGAATTAGTCCCAGTGTTTAATATGCTCTTTTCAGAAAGATGTTTCATAGTCTCTTCCCAGTGAGGTCTTGGATGATGTAGTCTCTGACAATATTACGAGATGACTCCTCACAGGAACATAGGAACAGGAGTAGGCCATTTATCCTCTTGAGCCTGTTCGGCCATTCAATGAGATCATGGTGGATCTGTGACCTAACTCCATATACCCGCCTTAGCCCCAAATCGCGCAATACCTTTGGTTAACAAAAATTCAGATTTCTGATTTCAATCTCAGATTCAAAATTAACAATTGCCATTTGCGGAAGAGAGTTCCAAACTTTTACCACCCTTTGCAAGAAATGTATCCTGACTTCTCACCTGAATGGCCTGACTCTGGTTTTAAGATTATGGTCCCCTTGTCCTAGACTCCCCCACCAGCAGAAAAAGCTTCCATCTACCCTATTAATTCCTTCTAAAATCCAAGAAATCTCAATCAAATTAACCTTCTATATTCCAGGGAACACAAGCTTAGTTTATGTAATTGCTCCTTGTAATTTAACCATTGGAGCCCAGGTAACATTCTGGTGAATGTGTGCTGCACTCCTTCCAAGGAGGAACATAATAGGAACAGGACCAGGCCATTCAGCCCCTCAAGCCTCTTCTGTCTTTCAATTAGATCATGGACAATCTGTACCTCAACTCCACTTACCTGCCTTTGTTCCATGTCCCGTGATGCCCTTATCTAACAAATATTTATCGATCTCAGTCTTGAAAATTTCAATGTACCCAGCATTCACCAACATTGCCACAGAACAAAGAATCCTCACACAGAACTCAGAATTATAGCTGGTTAAAGCCATTTAAAAAATACTGGATTTGCCTTAACAATGTAAAATCACATCAAACGAAGGCAGAATTATCTATTTCCATCAAAAGGGAAGACAGGCAGAACTTTTTATACACAGAAAGCAATAGACTAGTAGAATATGTTATCAGGCAAGACCATTGAAGATGTTATTATAAATAGCCTCATAAAGATGTTTTTAAAGGATATAACGAGAAGGCACCTAGGCACAAATTGTCTTGTTCAAGTTCCTACAAGTTTTGGGGCTTTGTTTTCTTCTGTGATCCCAGCTGAACTAGGGCGGGATCGCGGAGGAAAACCTGGCAAAACTGAGTTGCCCAGCTTACCACTGTCTCCCCACCCCGAGCTCCATTTCTCTATTTCACTCCCCCCTCCCTGCCTGATGCATAGAAATGCTGGTGGGGGAGGGAGCCTGCCTTCTGGTCCATTTCCCTCTTGTTCACCCCTCTAATCATTGCTCTCTGGGGCTTTTGGTGAAATGTGGCAGCAGGCCCAGGGTAGTGGTGGAAAAACCCCAAATGTTGTAGATGGATGGAAGCCTTCTTTCCCTCCAATCTGCCCCCACCCCCCCATACACTTACCTTTTTATGCCTTGTTCTTTGCTGAGGCCTACAAAACCAATTGCTTTTTTCATCTTTGGGGCTCTTCTGCCCCTTTAAGGTCCCTTAACGCATCTCCTAGTGCTATAGTGGTGATCCGACTGCAGCACTGCCTCATTTGCCTCTTTGGCACTGGTGGGCTTCTGTCTTTGCCACTGGAATCCCACCAGGAGCCTGCCTGCATGCCAAACGATCAGCCATGATCTTACTGAATGGTTGAGCAGGTTCGAGGGGTCACATGGCCTACTCCTACTCCTATTTCTTATGCTCAGGAAAACAGGTCAAAGTCAGTGGGGTGGGTGGAAGTCCCACCCCATCACTACTCTGGCTCAGAGAGGTGCATTTTCCCACTCTGCCTTTGGAGAGGTACAGGTGCAAAAGCCCAGGGTAGTGGTGGAAAAAGGCCATGAATGCCCAGTTCGGGTTACAAGAAGATAATATTGTTGCGCCCTTGGGCTATATTATCGTGCAAGCAGATATAAGGCTCAGTAAATCAGCTCCCATAAAAGTAAGATCCTCAAACTGTTTAAGAGAGTGACTGATGTCACTGAAGCTGAGAAGTTATAATTTCACTATCAACATTTTAAGAATTCTCCAAGATACCTTAAGCTCTAGTTCTCATCAGAAAAATGCACAAAAATTCTGTAAAATCAGCTGCAATTGCCCCAAAAATCAAAATTACTAAAAATCTCTCAGGTTTTTTCCATGACTGTTCTCATGCTTTTAGCTAGTACCAAAATGTTGAAAGCATTAGTTTTACTGCACGCTAGTGTCTCTCGTATGGGGAGTGCTGATCATTCTTTAGGTCCCTACAAAATTTTAGTGCTACTCAAATCCTAAATTGGGTTATTTCATTCAACTAAAACTAACATCCTGATGCATTTATAGGCTTGACTTACTCACTGGTACTAATCATAGTAATAACCCAATTTAGGATTTGGGTAGCACTATTCATACTTTGTTTTTGAGGGGTAGAATGTTTTGATTGCAGTTCACAAGAGACTACTGTAATTCTACCATTGAACTACTGATTACAAATACTGTATATAAGCTTAACCACATACTTAGTATTCCCACTGTGACCCAAACCTGATATTCTTGTCTTTTGCATGTTTACTTCTTCTACCATGGCATCACACCCTCCATTATCACTCATCCGTTTATGGTATATTCACGTGCAGGGAATCATCACCACTAGCGGCTTTGAGGAGGTTGTTGGTGGAATGAGCATTGACCAACAGAGGTCATTCTTAATTGTTTTTCATTCCATTTTCACCATTAAACAAAGTATCATGTAATGTGAGTGCTGAATACCACGGGGGTAATTTTCACCATCACTGCCTGGGTGGTAATTTGGCAGAGTGGATCTCCTGCCCATTGTAGAACCCACCCAATTTTCAACCAATCGTTGGGACACAAATCGGGTGGGTTCAACAAATGGGCTATCAGCTCCTCCACAGTACTACCCAGGCAGTGAGGATGAAAATTACCCCCCATATCAATACATCAGTAGTTGAAATGAGGTGTACAGTAAAACCTCATTTAACTGAAATGTTTGGAGGCATGAAAACAAGTTTTAATGAATGAGCAGCCTTCTGCAAATATATTGTTTCCTTTCTGCAAAAAAAATCTGTACACCCAACACATGTAGATACTTAAAATGCTGTCTTACCAAACGACTTACAATAATAACTATTAATTTAATCTTATGTTTTTAAAAAATAGTGCAGAACTTTTGTTTTTCGCTCAACTCCATGTTTGAACCTCTCCACTCAGGTTTCCTCCCCTGCAACAGCACTGAAACAGCCCTAATGTCACAAATGACATCCTGTGAGACTCTGGTGCACTATCCCTCCTTGTCCATCTCAACCTCTCTGTAGCCTTTGACAGGGATGACCACACCATCCTCCTCCATTGCCTCTCATCCGTTGTCCAGCTGAGGGGGACTGCCCTCCCCACTTTCAACTTTTACATATCCAGAGAATCTCCTGCAATTGCTTCTCTTCCCGCTCCCTCACTATTACCTTTGGAGTCACCCAAGGATCTATCCTTGGCCCCCTCCTTTTCTCATCTATATGCTGCCCCTCGGTGACAATATTCGAAGACATGACATCAGATTTTGCATGTACATTGATGACACCCAGCTTTACCCCACCACCACCTCTCTCGACCCTTCCACTGCCCGTGTTGTCAGGCTGCTTGTCCGACATCCAGTCCGGGATGAAACGCAATTTCCTCTAATTAAATATTGGGAAGATCGTAGCCATTGTCTACAGTCTCCATTACAAACTCCGTTCCCTCACCACCGATTCCATCTCCCCTCTCTGACCACTGTCTCAGGCTGAACCAGATTGTTTGCAATCTCGTGTCCTGTTTGACTCTGAGCTGAGCTTCCAACCCCATTTCTTCTGCATTGCAAAGATCGCCTATGTCCACCTCTGCAGCATTGTCCACCTCCGCCCATCTGCTGCTGAAGCCCTCATCCATGTTTCTGTTACCAACGGATTAGACTATTCCAATGATCTCACGGCTGGATTCCCATCATCCACCTTGAGCTCATCCAAAACACGCTGCCTGTAATCCATCCTGCACTCCCAGCTCACTCATCACCACTGTACTTGCTGACCTACATTGATTTCCAGTCCACCAATTCCACAATTTTAAAATTCTAACTTGTGTTCAAATCCCTCCATGGTATCGTTCCTCCCTATCCCGACAATCATCCAAGAACTCTGCGTTCCTCCAACTCTGGCTTCTTGTGCTTCCCGCACTCCCTTCGCCCCACCATTGACGGCCGTGCCTTCAGCCGTCTAGGCTCTAAGCTCTGGAATTCTCTCTCAAATCTCTCCACGTCTCCATCCTCCTTTAAGGCCCTTCTTAAAAACTATCTCTTTGACCAACCTTTTAGTCACCCGTCCTTGTATCTCCTCCTTCAGCTTGGTGTCAGTTGTTGTCTGATCATGCTCCTGTGAAGCATCTTGGGACATTTTCCTACTTTAAAGGCGCTCTATAAATGCGAGTTGTTGTTTGCTTCTTTATATTTTTCTGCAATGTTGCAGCACAAGATTTTGTGGAATCCACGTCTGCTGCCTTCTCTAGCTACATAAAGCATTTTTCAAAACATTTAGCTGTTTCAGAATCACCTGGTAGACTAATGGAGTGCTCATTGTGCTTATCAGCATAGTCTGTAACTTTGCACTACTGACAAAATCCTATGCTCATTTAGATTACTCTATCCTACATCATGTTCACCACTCCTCAATGTAACATAAGTTGATTTGTCGCTCAACTTTTAAAAATTAATGGTGGTTACTAAACTGGCCGTATCTGGGTTGTTTCCAGTGCTGTTTTGGGACACTGAATAATACAGCACTGAAGGAGGCCATTCGGCCAATAATGCCAGTGCCGACTCTTTGAAAGAGGTATCCAATTAGTCCCACTCCCCTGCTCTTCCCCCATGGCCCTGTAAATGTCCCTTTCTAAGTATTTATCCAATTCCATTTTGAAAGTTACTATTGAATCTACTTCCACCACCCTTTCAGGCAGTGTATTCCAGATCATAACACCTTACTGCATAAAAAATTTTCTCCTCTCTGGTTCTTTTGACAATTATCTTAAATCTGGGTCATCCGGTTCCCGACCTATGCCAGTGGAAACAGTTTCTCCTTATTTACTCCATCAAACCCCTTCATAATAGAACCATAAATGCACGGTGAACTGTCAAACTATGTTCCCCAATGAGTCTTAGCATGGGATAAACAAACACTTCCCCCATCCCCATTTAAACCGTCTCCTCTCCTGAATGCTGAGATATAGCTTCCCATTTATCTTAAATGGTGTAAAATAGGAGAGAGGAATTTCAGATGAACGTGTTAAGGTGTTTGCCTGCTCCCACCCCATGATTTAATTTCAGGACCCAGGTACCACAAAGGACAGGAATGTCAAGTCTTCAGTTTAAGAAACTTAAAGCGACAATATAATGTTAGCAGGACAAAATTCTGCCCACTGGTTGAATGAAGAGTACATTCTCTGTTGGTATATCCAGAGCCATCCAAGTCTGATCAATCAAGGGCAAGGTCATTCAATCCTCAGATATAACCATTCTGAAAGAAAAACTTTTAATGATTAAGTTACAGAACTTACCAAGCATAAAAAGGCTTCCAAGGCCACTTTATATTTAAAAAAACTAACCATTTTGACTAGTGCATCCACCATCACATTGGAGAACAACGAGAAGTGAGCTGGCACATCGACTCTCCGATAATTGTGCAGTCAAATGAAAACATGAATGTTGCAGCGCTGTTTGGTTTATTTAAGTCACAAATATTTCAAAAATTACAAAATACTCAAATGGAGAAAACACAGGACTCACAATCTTTGCTTCTACTTTTTGTTTACATTGTGTTATCCCATGGCAAACTACTATTATATACATTAAGCTTCAAGATATATATAAATTTAGCATCAGAATGTACATTCTGCTAATGCTGCAGTGAAATAAGAAGCTGGACCATTGACAACATTAAACATTATACTTCTGAAAACACAAAAGCAAAATTAAAACTGAACCTTTGTGTCACTATCCAGGGTGTGAGCACACCATGTAGTTCTTTCTTTTAATTAAACACGGTCCTATGACAGTGAACACCACATAACAGTCTACAATGGCAAATATACAGTCCTTGATAAAATCAAGGGGAAAGACAGATACGCACCATCTGGAAACCAGTCACCCAGTGCAGACATCAGCCAGACTCTCTGCATTCAGCTTCTGACAACATGTGATAGTTTAGTCAATAAAATGTAAAGCTTAAACTTGCAAAAACCTTTTAAGGATGATATTTTCGGTTGTTTAAAGATATAGAAACGTGATTGACAAAAGCAAGATCAGTAACCCCCTGCTCTAAAATTAATCCTACTTCACTGACAAGACTTCAGCTGTTTGCTGGTATCTCACATACCCAAACTGCTGACACCAGACACTGGTGCATCATGGTTAAGTATGACTATTTTTCACTACTTTTAAGTAAAAATGAGTATAAATTTCCACAAGGTAATTAAGAGCCCAAAACTAAAATGGCTGCTATGATATATATTATAAAAGGAACTTCAAACTGAATGTTTTTGACTGGCTATCATCATCCTTCAGTGGTACACCTTTTCAGAACATTTATCCCAGAAATAAAAGGTTCTTTCTCAGAGTTCAGTAAGCACAATCACAGGCCTCTGTTCCAACTCTTTGTTTTAACACAAAAGGTTACTCTCCTCTTGGAAGCTTTGCCATTAAGAGAGAAACGTACATATGCGTACGACATACTTCTATAGTTAAGAGGACTGAGCTGCTCAAATGCTCATCAACGTTTTGCTGTTAACTGACACGCTAATGACGGGTGTGGGGTTACAGTAAAGAATAATGACAACAGCTCAGGTTATATTTTTGGTCCTTTTTTCAGTTTCCCCAAACTTTATAACCCATTTTGTGAAAATGACTTGTGACACTTTAATGTCCATGATTCTGATATCTAATTATGGGATATCCGCCCTCACATAACAAAATAAGTTGGCAAGCAAAAAAATGGCATGATGTCACAGGTACGTGCAATACTTTAATGAGTATTTAATGAAAGCAAAGATGCTGGAAGTTAGGTTAAACGCATCAAATATAAAAATTAGCTTATTTGTTCCTTATAATGAGTTAATTTTAAAAAATATTAAATCATAGAATTCTCACTATAAAATGGAGATAAAATATTCAACCATCTCTTAAATATTTTGGATACTGAAAATGTTTTTAATGGTTAGAATGGAAAGCCTACATTTTTTCATGCTGTTGGCAAGAGATCAGTCTAGTAATAGTCTGCACTGTTGACCAGCATGGTATGGGAAGTCCAAACCTAATGATGGTAAAATACTATTTATGCAGCCTTTTATTATCATTTTAATTAAAATCTATGTTGACGTTTGTCTGGACCACAATCCCTGCAACCTTTTGATGCATGCCACTGCTACTAGACACATTAAAAAACCCACTCCATTTCAGAGGAAACATTACCATACAGCTAACTTCTCCTTTAATTAAAGGAGGTGAAGCTGTTTAAAACACTTAACTTTGCAGTCTGTTATCCAATTAGAAATCCACAACTAATCTTTTACGTACAAGGTTAATTTTCTTTATTTACAAACTCAAAAGCCATGCCACAGATTTGACTTTTCTTAAAAATTATGAGGATATCCTACATATTATTTAAGGAATCATAAAATGTACTATCGTACTTATACTCAGAACTTATTCTGTTTGCTTTTTTTTGTTTTAGTTAGGTCGTATTGTGCAGTGACTGTTTGGACCTCCGTTTAGTACCAATACAAGAACAGCTGGAAACACTGCTCAGTGTGCATTTCCGGCTATCATGTTATAGAATACAATGTCGTGCAAAGATCCACAGCTAGCGTTGAATGATCCCCTCCACAGATGAATATTACAAAATAAAATCATACAATCCTTCTTTTGGTGGGGGGGGGGGAAAAATCTTTTCAATAAGATCTCCTTTTTTCATTCTTGCAGGATGTCAGAGCTCCTTCCAAAGTACTGGTTGAACAACCCTTGCCCCTGCGAACGAGACCTTCACACGATTCAGGATTTAAAGTGGCTTGTCACTCTCTTTTTTCAGCCGACTGCAAGAGAAACAGAAGTGTACTATTGAAAATAAACTCTTTTGGATGCTTTTTTATACCTTCAAATATATTAGGTTAAAATGAGAATGCACAGAATCATAGAAGTTACAACATGGAAACAGGCCCTTCGGCCCAACATGTCCATGTCGCCCAGTTTATACCACTAAGCTAGACCCAATTGCCTGCACTTGGCCCATATCCCTCTATACCCATCTTACCCATGTAACTGTCCAAATGCTTTTTAAAAGACAAAATTGTACCCGCCTCTACTACTGCCTCTGGCAGCTCGTTCCAGACACTCACCACCCTTTGAGTGAAAAAATTGCCCCTCTGGACCCTTTTGTATCTCTCCCCTCTCACCTTAAATCTATGCCCCCTCGTTTTTGACTCCCCTACCTTTGGGAAAAGATTTTGACTATCTACCTTATCTATGCCCCTCATTATTTTATAGACTTCTATAAGATCACCCCTCAACCTCCTACTCTCCAGGGAAAAAAGTCCCAGTCTGTCTAACCTCTCCCTATAAGTCAAACCATCAAGTCCCGGTAGCATCCTAGTAAATCTTTTCTGCACTCTTTCTAGTTTAAGAATATCCTTTCTATAATAGGGTGACCAGAACTGTACACAGTATTCCAAGTGTGGCCTCACCAATGCCCTGTACAACTTCAACAAGACATCCCAACTCCTGCATTCAATGTTCTGACCAATGAAACCAAGCATGCCGAATGCCTTCTTCACCACCCTATCCACCTGTGACTCCACTTTCAAGGAGCTATGAACCTGTACTCCTAGATCTCTTTGTTCTATAACTCTCCCCAACGCCCTACCATTAACGGAGTAGGTCCTGGCTCGATTCGATCTCCCAAAATGCATCACCTCACATTTATCTAAATTAAACTCCATCTGCCATTCATCGGCCCACTGGCCCAATTTATCAAGATCCCGTTGCAATCCTAGATAACCTTCTTCACTGTCCACAATGCCACCAATCTTGGTGTCATCTGCAAACTTACTAACCATGCCTCCTAAATTCTCATCCAAATCATTAATATAAATAACAAATAACAGCGGACCCAGCACCGATCCCTGAGGCACACCGCTGGACACAGGCATCCAGTTTGAAAAACAACCCTCCACAACCACCCTCTGTCTTCTGTCGTCAAGCCAATTTTGTATCCAATTGGCTACCTCACCTTGGATCCCATGAGATTTAACCTTATGTAACAACCTACCATGCGGTACCTTGTCAAAGGCTTTGCTGAAGTCCATGTAGACCACGTCTACTGCACAGCCCTCATCTATCTTCTTGATTACCCCTTCAAAAAACTCAATCAAATTCGTGAGACCTGATTTTCCTCTCACAAAACCATGCTGACTGTTCCTAATTAGTCCCTGCCTCTCCAAATGCCTGTAGATCCTGTCCCTCAGAATACCCTCTAACAACTTACCCACTACAGATGTCAGGCTCACCGGTCTGTAGTTCCCAGGCTTTTCCCTGCCGCCCTTCTTAAACAAAGGCACAACATTTGCTACCCTCCAATCTTCAGGCACCTCACCTGTAGCGGTGGATGATTCAAATATCTCTGCTAGGGGACCCGCAATTGTTTTACTCACTTACCTGTGCTAAAAATGTAGACTGGGTAAATATAGAGCTCTATCAGATTTAATAAAAGTTGGACAACAGTACTTTTTCAAAAAAATTGTCCTGACATGCAGGTTTCATTTCGTCCATGATGGATTAGATAAGCTCTATAGGCCAGGTTCGACAGTACATACATTTCAACAGAAAAGTTAATTATCCACAATTTCACTAAGACACATCCACTGAATATAATGATGCAATTTTCACACCATAACAAGACCAGAACGCCACTTGTTCCATGCACTTCTGCCTGACATCCAGAATCGCTGCCAGAATTGGTGGAAGCTGCTTGGCTGAGTCCAAGTGGGTAAATTCCACACTCGCTGTTTTCCAGATTTGTTCTGGATTTTCAGATAAAGCACTCTTGAGAAATTTTTGGCTTTTACAGGTTGTACATAGGAACAGGTGTAGGTCCTTTGAACCCGGCTGATTTGTACCTCAACTCCATTCATCCACCTTTGCTCCGTACCCTTACCTAGCAAAAATCTATCAATCTCAGTCTTGAAATTTTCAATCGACCCAGCTTCCACAGCCTTTTGGGGGGACAGTTCCAGATTTCCACTGCCCTGTGTGTGAAAAAATGCTTCCTGATTTCACTCCTAAATAGCCTAACACTAATTCTAAGATTATGCCTCCCTGTTCTGGATTCCCTCATGAGGAAATAGCTTCTCTGAACCTACCCTATCAAATCCCTTTATCATTTTAAACACCTCGATTAGATCCCAATCTTCTTAAACTCAAAGGAATACAAACCAAGTTTTTACAACCTGACCTCAATTTAACCCTTTAAACTCTAGTATCATTCTAGTGAATCTGCACTGTACCCTCTCCAAAGCCAATATATCCTTCCTGAGGTTTGGTGCCCAAAACTGAATGCAGTATTCCAGATGGAGTTTCACCAAAGCCGTGTACAACAGAAGCATCACTGCCTCACTTTTGTATTCCAATGCCTTGAGATATTCATTAGCCTTTAGCCTTTTTGATTACTTTTTGCCTGTGCACTAGCTTTTAGCGATTTGTATGCATGGACATCGAAATCTCTTTGCTCTTCCACAGCTCCTAGTCTCTCACATTAAGAAAATATTCCGATTTGTTTTTCTCGGATCCAAAATGGATGACCTCATAGTTCCCCACAATGAACTCCATTTGCCATAATTTTGCCCACTCACAGATTATGTCCTTTTGTAAAAGTATACAATTTTCTTACCTCCACCACCCCCTCCCCCCCCAAAGCATAACACTCCTGCTGCTGAAAGTATCCTAAGTTCTCAGGTGTTACAGCAATAACTGAAGAGTGAGCAGTACTCATACCAACACCCCCATGAAAACAGTTGATAGAGAATGTTATGGAAACATTCAAAAATGCCATGAGAAGAAAGTAAACACAGACATGCAAATGTCGTTGCCGTAGATTAAAAAGGTCCTTAGTTTCAAAAATTTAACGTAGCACAAAGGTGTTTTAGCACAACTATGTCTGCGCTATTTTAGTGCTTGTGCACTATTTTAAGATTTGCATTTTGCACTGGTGCGAGGCACTTGAGGATTTTTTTTTTCGGCATGCTGCATATTTAGCAGAATGTTTAGGGGCTACTTTCAAAATCAAATAAACACAAATGGCAAGTTTCCACCATGCTAATTTTTTGAAACAAGTCCAGTATCTGATGAGAGTAAGTCACTTACAAGTTTTGTTGCAATCTAATGAGAAGTCTTTACCTCACAGAGTTCACAAGTCAGTGTTTATGGGTACATAAACGGATGCAGCTAGGGTTTCCACCTTGCCTAATATTGAAAGGAACCAAGAGTTTGATGAGAAAAAGTCTGTATCAAGTTTTAATTTTTTTTTTTAGCTGATTTTCTCCCCTTTCTCTCCTGAAGATGCTGGGCACTTAGACCAATTGTAGCACCTCCAATACCACCCTGGCCAAAATTAGCACACACCAGGGATCGAATCTGGGAGCTTCCTGGTCTTTGTGGGTCAAGTACCATATCACTTTATGCAATTGTCCAATGAATGTCGAATTTTGTTTGATATTGCTCCTGTGAAGCGCCTTGGGATGTTTTACTACGTTAAAGGTGATATATAAATGTAAGTTGTTGTTGTTGAATCATGGGGTGAGCTCATTCCTTATCAAGTTAAAATCCAATAAAACATCTATAAATTACCGGGCTAACAGGTTGGTGCTCAAATACAGAATGTTTAGATCTACATGGTCTGATGCATGTTTCCTAACCTGTGATTTGGTGAAAGGCACCCGAGGGACCACATTGTACAAGGATGACTTTCTGAGTTATTAAAGTGAAACATTATTTCTTCCAGATGCGTGAATGGGCATGTGAATGGTACAGTTAAAACGAAACCAAGCTCTCATAAGATGGCACTAAGGAACTCTAGTTATAATCTGAGAAAGCCATTGAGGTGACATTGCTTTTTAGAGATCGATGAAACGTGGATTATTTTGAATATCTTCATTTTCTAAAGGAACCCAGTGTTGGGAAGACTGGACGGCACTGGTGAAGTTTGGTTAAACTTTGGTGAATTATATTTTAAGTTTTTGGTCATAGTTTTGTTAGGTGTTTCTGGAAAGCAGAGGGGAGAATTAATCATAATAATAGAAAAATAAAGGTTACACAACAACAAAACTACTATAATTTTCATGGGCTGCTAAACTTAGTATTTTAATACACAATAAATTTAAATCAACTGTTATTTATTGCATTTCATGCACAGTGAGGCATTGTTTAGTAACACTTTCAATTTACAGGGCAGTTATAGCTTATATTTTCAAAAGGTCATTATTTCATATAGGTTTAGTTCATGACTTCTGTACAGTGACAGTGTTCTGCCATATTACTCTGTACAGTACCGCTATCAGTGAATGCTGTGATATCAGGTGTGCAAAATGCAAAGAAATTTCACCCTCCACTACTGACATTTTCACAGAGGTAGATGAACAAGGAAATTAGCATTTTTGACAAATGCTCAGTAAAACATGAGACAGAGGAGGGATGCTTTCTTCCCTTGATATGTGTTTACTTGCCTCTCATCTGAAACAGGAGTCAAATTTTCTCTTTGTTCATTTAAATTTTTTTTAACAAAATACTCCTTTTAAAAAAAAAAATTCCCCTGGACCTGCCATGATCCCAGAAAATCAGTGCCAAAAGTGACAGTGCTAAAAGCAACAGACTCACTGACACCTTTCAATGTGGATCCAAAACACCAAATGAAAAGATATACATGTCTATTCATTTGAAAAAAACATATTGTTCCATTATGGATGATCTCACCAACAAAGGGTGGCGTAAGTTCACATCTATGCCACGGTGAAAAAAGACTTGCATATCTATTTTAAGACAGTGAATTATTGTTTGCCCCTATTCAACTCTCAGAAGGTGCTCTTCAGAAAGAAATGCTGAAGGTATCTATTCACAACTGAATTTTCAACTGAGAATTTACAGACACAAATTAGCATCCTAGCACCCAATGGCACGAGCTCAGCTGCTCTGCTAGGTTGCTGAGACCAGAATTTAAGACTCATCAACTATCAACATTCAGATTCAAAATGGGTAAAGTAAATCTGTAAAAGGGCAGAATAATCTCCAGTTGGTTGAGTTTGAATTAGTGAAACTTATGGGGATATCTATTTCAAAGGGAGATACTACAACCATAGCAAGACCGAGCTATTCCTACCTGTAATAGTCTTCTTGTCCAGGAAGGGGACCTCCGTGCATATGGTGATGACCATGTAGCCACTGCTGTTCCATGGCTAGTCTCTGCAGTTCTGCTGACTGGGCGTGCATTGCCTGCAATTGGTGTGCTGCTGACATCGGGGCCGGAATAGCACCGGGCAGGTCTCTATATGGTGTACCTGAAAGCAAGACGACGATAGAAAGGTCACTTTGCTTTGCTTCTTTAGGTTGTAAAACATGACATGCTAAATGCACAGATTAAACAGAAAAAGAAATGACAATTTATCCTCTACTCAAATCCTATGTATGTATATATATCACACACATACATATATATTATGTATGCTAATTAAAAAGAAAAGCATTTGTCTGTGTAATGAACCTGTCGATAGACAGCCCACCCCATAACCTCACAATATATCAACATGTAATATCTTGGGGGAAATTATTTGCTTGAATGTCTGAATTTTCTTACCAAAGACAGGATGCCTAAGCATTTCATGTTCATGTGGACCCTGGGTCAACAGAGGGTTCGGTATCGCACCCGGTGGGTACGGAAAACGAGCCAAATGTGGCCCAGCTGCTAGAGGATCCACTAATGGATGCACACTTCCTGAACCTAGTCAAGGCAAAAAGAAAAACTCTTTGAAACTGCAGTACTGAAGAACCTCAGACACAGCAAAAGGAACCGTCTTTCAAGTCAGTGTAAAGGGTTATAGAATAGCGCAATGAGGTTTTAAATGTAGTCTATAACAAACTAATATCATCTTCTCCCCAGCCACTTTGTTACGCTGAACCCGGTTGTTTGCAATCCCACTTGCTCAGGACACCGTTCTTGCTTATCAACGTCGGCCTTAAATTCAGTATCCTGGGGGTCGAAATTGGTCCTCGTCGCAATTTTAGAACCAAAGTCCTGCGTCCCAAGCACGCCTGAAAAACATTACCCTGAAATTGGGCTGGGCCATTTCTCAGACGTCCCTGGCGGCCGCCTAAAACAGACTTTAGGTCCCTTAATTATATGAGGGATCTAATGCCTATTTTAGGTCCCTTCACAGAAATTGGTCTGTCTTGAGCAGGGCAGGTTTTGAGCGGCCACAATGACCATGCAGCAGGGCCAGCTAAAGGTGAGTTTTTATTGAACAAAATTCAAAACACCTTCCTGTGGAGTCAAAAGGAGCAGGAGTCCTGGTTCCACAGCACTGCTGACAGCTGTCGCCGGCCGCGATCAGCCCACCTCCCACTGTCATCCCCCCCTCGCCCCCAACCTCCTCCCCGAGGCCACTGCCGGTGAGGCAGGTAGCCTGAAATTCGTTGCTGCTATAGAGCGAGGTGTCTGGCTTAAAACACTATTAAATGAGCAAACTGTAGCTGCCTATTGTCATCCACTTGCAGTCTGGTCTAATTTCCCAGATAGTACAAGAAAGCTCATTTCTGCATCCATCACTGCACCAGATCCTGACAACCCACCTCAAGAGCAAGGTGGGACTTGGCTGTGCACCAGCACAACTATTTTTAAAACAAACACAACATTCAAATATTATAAGTAGCTAATTTAGTTGAGCAGACAGAAAGAAGTACAAGATGTGCAGGGTTAGAGGAAAAGCAAATGGGGAAAGAGGAAGTGAAGCCAAAAAAAGAGAGGATGGGCTTCTATGGATTTTTGTTGAAGGCGTAACAGAGTCAGCTAGAAATAAGACAATGGAACAAATCTATGTTGGGCGATAAGTAGTAATATAGATTTCCTGCAACAGAATTTTAATTGCTATTTAAAATGTTTTCCTTCAATTTTTCCTTTCTTCTCTCTGGAAGATGCTGACTCACGTTCAGGTACCTCCCCCAAGTAGTCATTCCCTGAGCTTGGAGGTTGTGATTACAATGTTTGACAATACAGAGAACACAGAATTATTAATTTTCCTGGGGTTACCCATGTGTAAAGTTCATAGTTACATATTATTTTTTACAGGTCAAGTTCAAGGCAGTCTTCATCATATCTGACTGCAAGCAGTACAGTTTCCCACAGAGGAGAGAGTTTGTTAATATGGCGATCGTGGAAGCCAAGTTGCAGTTGTCTTGCTGAGGTTAGCTTGATTCTGACAAAAAGTCTTCGACCTGAAACGTTAACTCTATTTCTTTCTCCACAGATGCTGCCTCACTTGCTGAGCTTTTCCAGCATTTTCTGTTTTCATTTCAGATTTCCAGCATCCACACTATTTTGCTTTTGAGTTTGATTATTGAACCCAGTTGATCAACAACGTGCATTACATGAAAATGGGTTCCCTTAAAGTAATTTCCATAAATGTTCACAGATTAAAGACCCGATTTTAACTCCCCTCCCCACCCCCACAAGAACAGGGCATGCAGGGGGGTTAAAATTGGGGCAGCGTACCACTCACCATCTTCTCCCTGACCTTGCGCCACACACCATTTTAACAGGCACATTTTGGTCAGTGTAAGCCTCTTATCCCAAACACGTGAGGGCCCCATTGAGATGCAACAGTTGGAGTCTGATGACATCATTTAGACCCCAACCCTATTTTTACTTCATGTCACACATTCAGCACTTGCCTCACTGGTAATATTGGGCGTCAAGGAGCAGCAGGCCCAGAAGGTAAGTGATTTTTTGTTTTTTTTGGGTTTCCTTGTGGGCTGGGAGGAGCAGGAGTGCTCCTTCAGGCCTCACAAGGAAACCTTGGGGCCTCTCTTACCCCGGGCTTTCGCCCCCTCCGCTGACCACAATTGCGTCTGCCCTGAGAGGCGGGAGTGTTACCATTGAGCCTAGGCTGACACCTTTTGTCTGGTCATTATCACATTGCGATCTTGCTGTGCGCAAATTGGCTGCTGTGTTTCCCTCCATTACAACAGTGACCACACTTCAAAAGTATTTCATTGGCTGTAAAGCACTTTGGGACATCCCAAGGTCATGAAATGCGCTGTATTATTGCAAGTTCTTTCTTTGTTTAAATGAACTCTAGTTGAGCGATATATGAGCTGCTCATCAAACAAATGTTACAAATAAGGTTGTTGGAATTCCCCAACTTATGGCTGAAAATAGATTGTCTCATCACCACAAAATAAACCTTTTCCATCTGGCATTATATGCTTTTAAATTGGGGTCTTTTCTGGGCTCAAGAGCCAAGAGTGTATTCGCTACTAAAATTAAAATACTTTCAATTAACAGTCTGTTCCTTTAAAGAACCAAACCAGCTGTGGAAGATCTTGAGAGGAACTGTACTGGATATAAATGTTAGAACAGTGAACTTGGAATATGAAAAAGAGCTGAAGATCGACAGAGTTTCAATTTCAACAAATCCACAAATCAAGTCTGCATAAGTAGAATCAATATTGCTTTATTTATCCAGGGACACCAATGATTTTTGTTGTGATCCAAAATAATGGAAGTAATATCCATGATATATTATCTGACTGATGGTCCAATTCTAATGGAACAAGATTCATATTTTCCAGGTCAGTCAGGTCTGCGGCTGAATATTATACTCCAGGTGAGAAATGTTCACCTTTGCTGCAAGGGTGAGTAGAAGGTCAGTGTGCTGATCTTATTCAGCATTTATCTCTGAGATAAGTGAATGAAAATTGATGCTGACTGTTGATTTATTCTACATGTTCTAACATGGTGGAGTATACAATGCTACAAGGTTTAGTAAAAAGAATGGTATTTTGGTCATGAAAAGAAGATGCTGATACAGCAAAGCCTCAAGAATGGCAGATATTCAGGACAGTGAAGAATTGCTTTTGAAGTCAGCCACCTATTTGAGGGATGGGGTTGGAAGTCATTACCAAGATGACTTTCACATTAAATTATATCAGTATTAATCTCACTAGAGCATTTCCACTTATTCTCTAGAAAACAAGAGTTAATACCGTGGATAGAAAATAAAAGAAATGAAATGGCAATAGATTTAATATTGAATCATGACCTGAAACTTCATTTAAAGGTTCACTAAAACCTGAAGCGAAACGCACAGGGAGTGGAGATGGCTGCTGATGATGACAAAGCCTGTATCTCATCAGTACTTTGGTCAAATTGATGCTACATTCAACAGACTCTCAAGAAATGGTTGGTTCAAAATCACTGATATTGTCTAAGTAACCCCAACTGCAGAATTATCAAACAATTCAAGCACCAATCTGGAATCATGAGTTAATGTCCAAGCTTTTTAAATTTGGACTCCAGACTGCATTCCAAAGACTGCCGAATATCGGTGTACTGAGCAAAACTGATCCACAATGAGTGAGCGCAATTTGAATCATGTACCAGAACACTTTTAATTTGAAAAAAAAACAACAGAATGGTCCAATGAGGAAACAGATAATTATGAAGCATGGAGTTACTGAAAAAGGAATATTGATTTTGTTTAAGAGAAACGGATGGTCCCACGAAGCGATTACCCTATTTATAAATAGCACTAGAGTCGCTTTACAGCACACTGCTGTAGTTCTAGTTCTTGTGTGATGGCGCTACTTCCCATGGTTCCATGAATGTGTCCTCGGTTTATTGGCAGTGGATAAAATAAAAATATAGATCACCGCCAAGTGGTGCAATAGGTTAGCAAACTGTCCTTTTACCTCAGAGTCTTGGGTTTGAACCCAGCTCAGATAAATGTCTACTCACCGTGCATTTCTAAATAAGTAGCTATTATATGGCCTTCCACCAAAGCTATGTACATGGTTCTCCAGTTTCCTCTCAAATCATTCTGTGTGCTGTAAATGATAGCTCATCCCCTTTTTCCATTAACCCAAGGAATCACCAAGAGTGTCTTTTCTCCCATTATGTTGCTACTTCATATCGATGACCTCCTCCACTCATCATTCAAGCGTATCCAGCCTTTTTCTGATGATTCCACACACATTCATCAACTTACTTCAGATTGCATGTCTGCACAATACCTACAGTCTTCTTGCAGTGCAATTGATTAATCACTACATCTTGATCGCAACCATGCCATTTGATGGGACTATGAAAATCTGCTTTCTTTCAATTTTTCTACAAAGTTATTCATGTCTTCTGTAAATCTAACCAACACTTTTTACATTTGATGGTTCCACCTGTACTCTTAACATCGACTAAAATTCTGGGCTTCTCTACCTCCTCTGACCTCAAATGGAACCCCCTACATCGAAATACATTATTAAAGCTGTGGCAAGAATCTCAGTTTCTGATTTTGCATTAACTCTGTACAAAAGACCTGAATTCCTCCCATGTTTATTGATACTATTATGGCCAGTGCTCCTCTGAACTTTCCTGGCTTGATTCTTTCAATTTGGAAATTCTACATGCTCTTCCTACAACCTCAACCTCTTGAAATGAAATCATTGCATGGTCTCCTACAATAGGTGCAGACATGGAGAGAGCAACTGGTTCCCCAATGTTAGTAGTAGAAAAGAAAGAAAACAACTTACATTTACATAGCGCCTTGCCTGACCTCAAGACATTGCAAAACGCTTCATAGCAAATAAAGTACTTGTTAAAAAAAAACTGTAGTCACTGTTGTAATGTAGGAGTACAAACTGAGGCAATTACTTTGTTTTTACTTGAGGAGGGGATAGACTTGCTGGCTGGCTGCCTGCTTGTATTTGCATTGCAGTTAAATCAACTGATTCAAGAAGCTCCCCCATCAGACACCTGGATCCCTGGTGGGTGGGAAATTTGAAACAGCTGATTATGCGAACAAAGCGCCTGATCATTCTGCAGTTGAAATTTATTCAGTTGTCTTCTATTTCTGGTGCTAATAAAGTCACTAAAAAAAAAATTAAATGTCATAGTGGGCAAGAAGTTTGTGCAGGAAATAAATGTTATAATTGCAAGTTTCCCAGTGTTAGCTGAAGGTATTGAAATGGCCTCATCACAAATAAAATGCTTTATCCTGTGCTCTTCTTGTAAGTTTCATCAAGATCTTTTTTGTTAGGTAGTCATTTGATCGAATTTATTTCCTGTTTCATTACAGCTGATATGGAGCATCTATAGATAGTGAGAAACCACATAATTCCTGGCAAGTTTTCCAGATTTTTTATCCCCTAAATCATAGAAATGGGAAGATCAAAATTAAAATTAAACGAATTGTTTATCTAACTTCACTATTGCTCATTTGAAAGTTTGCATTGGTGCAACTGTGTACACACAGGTACATTTGTAAATATCCTGTTTGTAGTTTTAAACAACAGAAGTGCACACTTATGTAGAAGCATCTGTGGAGGTTGTAGATTGATAGACAAGAAAATTAAAATAGATCAAAAGCAAAGACATACCAAAGGGAGTAAAGGTTACAGTAAAACCTATAAAGTTGTTATTGTGGACCTAAGCAATGCCAGCCAAATACAAATTAAGTGATGAGATACCCACAATAAGGACTGAATCAGAATGTAAACAGAAAGTGAGGCACTGATGACAGTATTGCAGATCACTGCCTGATAAATGGATACATTTATTGATTGATAGACATATAGATATGTTACATATCTATCTGTCAGTCTATCTACAAATCAGTCACTTTGGCAACGACCAAGCCTCCCCCGGTACCACGGTTACAACCACAGGGAAGTCTATCATCAATTTGTCCGACCACACCCTTCAACCAGACGAAATCGAGGTTCTCAGCCGAGGGCTCAATTTCTGCCCCACCACCAAAATGGACCGCATCGGTCTCGCGGCGGACACAGAGGAATTCATCAGGAGAATGAGGCTCCGGGAATTTTACCACAAACCCCAAGATTTCAACAGTGAACCCAATGAGACAATCAATGATCCAGAACAGCAGACAGAGGGATCCACGGTACAGCAACCGAAGAGGAAAGAGTCAAACTGGACTCCTCCGGAGGGTCGCTACCCTCAGCTTGACATGTATGCCCAAGCTGTCAGGAAATGCGTCAATGCCAGATTCATCAGGCGCACTCAGAAGACAGTCCAGAATGTCACCCGAGCACAACGCAACGCCATCAACGCTCTCAAGACCAACCGAAACATCGTCATCAAACCAGCGGACAAAGGAGGAGCCATTGTCATACAGAACAGAACGGACTATTGCAAAGAAGCATACCGACAACTGGACAACCAGGAACACTACAGACGGTTACCCGCAGATCCGACCAAAGAACACACCCACCAGCTCAACAAACTGATCAAGACCTTCGATCCAGACCTTCAAAGCATCCTACGCACTCTCATCCCACGTACTCCCCGCGTGGGAGACTTCTACTGCCTCCCAAAGATACACAAAGCCAACACACCCGGACGTCCTATCGTATCAGGCAATGGAACCCTGTGTGAGAACCTCTCTGGATACGTCGAGGGCATCCTGAAACCCATTGTACAGGGAACCCCCAGCTTCTGTCGCGACACTACAGACTTCCTACAAAAACTCAGCACCCACGGACCAGTTGAACCAGGAACACTTCTCACCACGATGGACGTCTCGGCACTATACACCAGTATCCCCCACGATGACGGCATCGCTGCAACAGCCTCAGTACTCAACACCAACAACAGCCAATCTCCAGACGCCATCCTACAACTCATCCGCTTCATCCTGGATCACAATGTCTTCACCTTCAATAACCAGTTCTTTACCCAAACACACGGAACAGCCATGGGGACCAAATTCGCACCCCAATACGCCAACATTTTCATGCACAAGTTCGAGCACGACTTCTTCACTGCACAGGACCTCCAACCAACACTATACACCAGATACATCGACGACATTTTCTTCCTATGGACCCACGGCGAAGAATCACTGAAGAGACTACACGATAACATCAACAAGTTCCATCCCACCATCAAACTCACCATGGACTACTCCTCAGAATCGGTTTCTTTCTTGGACACACAAATCTCCATCAAAGACGGGCACCTCAGCACCTCACTCTACCGCAAGCCCACGGACAACCTCACGATGCTCCACTTTTCCAGCTTCCACCCCAACCACGTCAAAGAGGCCATCCCCTATGGACAGGCCCTACGAATACACAGGATCTGCTCAGACGAGGAGGAACGCGATGGACACCTACAGACGCTGAAAGACGCCCTCGTAAGAACGGGATATGACGCTCGACTTGTCGATCGACAGTTCCGACGGGCCACAGCGAAGAATCGCATAGACCTCCTCAGAAGACAAACACGGGACGCAACCAACAGAGTACCCTTCGTCGTCCAGTACTTCCCTGGAGCGGAGAAACTACACCATGTTCTCCGCAGCCTTCAACATGTCATCGATGACGACGAACACCTCGCTAAGGCCATCCCCACGCCTCCACTGCTCGCCTTTAAACAGCCACCCAACCTCAAACAGACCATCGTTCGCAGCAAGTTACCCAGTTTTCATGAGAACAGCGTCCACGACACCACACAACCCTGCCACGGCAACCTCTGCAAGACATGCCAGATCATCGACACGGATACCACCATCACACGAGAGGACACCACCCACCAGGTACATGGTTCATACTCCTGTGACTCGGCCAACGTTGTTTACCTCATACGTTGCAGGAAAGGATGCCCCGGAGCATGGTACATTGGCGAGACCATGCAGACGCTGCGACAACGGATGAACGGACACCGCGCAACAATCGCCAAACAGGAGGGTTCCCTCCCAGTCGGGGAACACTTTAGCAGTCAAGGACATTCAGCCACCGATCTTCGGGTAAGCGTTCTCCAAGGCGGCCTTCGAGACACACGACAACGCAAAATCGTCGAGCAGAAGTTGATAGCCAAGTTCCGCACCCATGAGGACGGCCTCAACCGGGATCTTGGGTTCATGTCACGCTACACGTAACCCCACCAGCAAAAAGGGGGAAAAAATTTATATGTTTTTTAAAATTCTCTCTCTCTCTCTGCCATTTTAAGTTTCTTTCTGCTTGCCTGTGTAAAAGACACAATGTATATCGAGTGTACTGGGACGTTCTGTTCTCCGTGACTGGCCTGTTTGAATAACAACGACACCTTTTGATTGGTGTGATGCTGTCCCAACATCGTATAAGATATGCGATTTGAGAACCTTTTCATTCAATCATCTGACGAAGAAGATAATCTCCGAAAGCTTGTGATTTTAAAATAAATTTGTTGGACTATAACCTGGTGTTGTAAGATTCCTTACATTTGGTTAAATTAAGACAGACAGTGCTCTTGGGGTACAGAAAAAGCTTGATGAATCTATTGGTATTACAATGCAATAGATCCTTGGTTCATCGGTTATGGTATAGGCGATCGAATGGCCTGATTGTGGATGGCCACCTAAGCCATTCAGCGGTTTTCAATGTAGCAGGCAAGTAGAGCTAAACCCAGGCAGACAGATGATAATTAAGAAAAATGAGGAATCAGGTGTTACAGATTAGATTCCAACTGAAACTACAAGGGCTGGAACTGTTTGGATCAAAATTCAAGGTAACAGAGAAGGGATAAATCATATGCCATGTCCCTCTAATCAGCTTTTCCAGGGCCGAATGAAATACAATTATCGCACAGATATTACCATTGCCTTGCTCAGTCTGGATTTTCAGGCAACCAGTGACCTGTCTTGTCCACAGTTGTAGCTAACTCAGCAAGATTCAAATTTCTGCATTGGATATATTATGCAAGTTCACATTTCCTCCTATTAGCCTATCCAGTCAGCATTGCTCACTGATTAATCAGACTGTGAAAAAACATTCAGATTTTCGAATGGTTTACTGAGACACTTACCTCAGTGTTGAGAGTGCCTTCTTGAGATTTCCTCCCACGCTCCACAACTGTGAGGCCTTAGCTAAGCAATTCCTGTAAGTGGGAGTTGAGAATGTGCACTCTCAACACAAAGGCAAGTAAGTGCCTTCTTCTGCAGTTATACAATTTTATTAATCATCTCAATTTTATTAACAAAGCACTTATTTTTTTTACACACAACCAAATTATGCAGCTGAGGATTTTTAAAAAAAATGGTATTTAAGTACTAGGATCCAATACTGAATGCTGGCTAACACGAGTTGCCAAGGAAACAAAATACTGCCTGAGTTTGTGAAGCTTGGCAGCTCATTATTTTGAGTACTGAGAGTGTTTTCTAAAATTGGGATACTTATTCATTGGTGAATGTGAACATTTGCTGTTCTGTACATTAGTAATTTATCCCTTTGCATTCTCTGAAAAATATATTCATAAACTACAGTCATTTCAGAATGTGCAGATTTTTTTTCTAATGTTACACCTTCAATACTAGTTGTCTATTGTGCTTATAATGTTCCATAACCACAGTTCTTCATCTGTACATTGCCCTTATCACTGTGCATTTTCAGTCAACAGAAACAAAAGAGAAAGTGAACAGGTTCAGATTGCAAAAAATACTAAGTTATAGATACAAACGAGCCCGCCTATTGGTTTTGAACTTGTATAACCATGAATAATGCTAATTCAGGACTACTTACACAATCTTAATTCACCCCAGCCACCCATCATTCTATAAAACGTACAAGTGAGCTACTGCGCAACTGTGCATCATCACACAATTGGTGCCGGAATGCTTTTAAACCTTACCCCAATGACTTATATATTACATCTTATATCAAAATGGCAATGTTGCTTTACTACTCTTTTCACTGGCAGCGAGGACCACATTTATAACTCCTTGCATTTGTGTGGCTTATGTTTTGAGCTTTTAATATTAGTGAAATAAAAAGTAGAAATGCAAAGTATATTACATAGTCGATCCTTGCTTTCAGAATTTAAGATTCATATCAGAATAAAGCAACTGCATTACATGTATTCTTCATTAGTGAGGGTGTCATAAAATTGTTGCACTGAGGTTGTGGTATCAGATGCATTATATAGTTATATTCATTCAGCAACATCACTATCAGATTCATAATGCTTCTACATCTTTGAGCACACAGATAAATACAAGGACAAGATGACATATAGCTAACAACTTTTCTGGTTGTTAATAATCAGAATCCAGTCAACTCACCTTGATGTAATGGATCTTGCTGATGTAGGTGTAAGTGTGAATGTATGTGTGAATGCTGGTGGTGATGTGGTGTCACATTGAACATCTGTAGTCTTGTAAGTGGGTCATTTGCAAGTGATGCCATGCGTTCAGCATGTATTCTTTCTGCTGCCAGTCTATCAGCGTAAGACATTTCAGGCCGTAACTGAGGGCCTGCAAGTGCAAGTCTTTCCCTTTCTAGTGGATTCAATCCAGGGTGGAAAGGAGGGAATGGATGAGCTCCTGCTGCTGGTTGGAGTGTTAATGCACCATGCCGAACAAATGGATCCATAGGATTAGCAGCTGGGTGCAGACCGTCCAGTTCAGGTGGCTTAACCTCAAAGCCTGGCTTCATCCTTTCACGGAACTCTCTTTCCCGAATCTCTCTCTCCCTAATCTCTCTTTCACGCAGTTCTCGTTCTCTCATTGCAGGGTCAGCACTGTAGAGGCTTGGCATATGGTAAGCCAAGATTGGATCAGAGGCATTTAATGGAACAAAGAATGGATGGTTACGATTGGTTGGAGACATGACATGTGGCCGTGCATATTCACTGAGAGTCCGTAGTGCTGGGGTGTCTGGTCCAATGTATGGAGGTACAGCTGCAATAGTAGTAGGTGGAGGCTCAAATGAAGGCCTTAAATGTGTTGGCCCAGCAAGTTGAGATTCTGCCATGCGTCCCTCATGGGAGGAGCTAGATGCTTTCTGCTAAAGGAAATGGAACAAGTTATAATGCATAGAAAAAGAAATTTGCAAATACTGGGAACCTGAACTAAAAATAAAAAATGCTGGAAATACAAAGCGTAATATAATTTAACCGTTTTCAGGTCATTCAACCTATTAACGCCCTTTCTGTGCTTGGTGCATCTATTGATTTTTTCTCTTTTTCCTTTTTTATTTCTTTTTTCTTTTATTAAAATGCCTGCTTAGTTTTCAGTTCTGATTAATAGTACACACCAAAAACACCATACCCTGTCATTTTTCATTAGAAATGCTGACTGACTTGTGTATTTCCAGCATTTTCTGTTTTTATCTGTAATAATGCAATTTTGTAAACAGCAACTTCATCATTTGGAATGACACGAAGGTGGAACTATGATCTAATCAGACATGTAGCAAGTATACTAATTGAAAATCATCGTATTGAGAAAAATGATTAACAAAACATCTAGCGATTTAACTTACATGGTTTTACAACATTGACCGTTTTTGGTGACTTCAATTGCCAACATTTGATTTGTTATTTTGGATGATATTCTTCAACATTTCTATAATTGGCTAGAAACTTCATACATCTGAACTCTAACAGTGCACAGAAACAGAACTTCTGTGATCCAGCTTAGAGTTTTGGACTATATTGGAGATGTTTTACATTACTTTTGAAATGAGCAGAACTGTACTGGAGTAGTATTCGTCTTTTCCAACACATTTCATCATTAGTAAATGGGTCAGGTTATAAAATTTCACTAAATGTAATTCCCAGGCTTGTTCATTGACAAAATGACCTGGTGCAACATGAAACAGATATCTAGGTAGCTAGTGGGAGCAGCTAGCCATTTAAGTTTCTGCCTCTCTCCTTTTAATAAATGATTTTTCTTGCTTTCCTTTAGATTCATCTGCTAAACATTTCCCAGGTAAATGAGCAGGGCAGACAACCTGTTGCCAGATCTCTGCCAGGACAGTTTAGTTAGAAAATATGAGAGTGCCCAGGTTCCCTCCCCTTCAGGAAAGGGCCTACAGCTTCCACTCAGCACAATGATGGAATATCTATTGAAAACCTAAAAAGAGTTCACCTGTAATAGCGTCACACAATAACAATATCTTACACCATCAGTAATGTTGCATTGAATTACATAAAATATACAGCATAGAAATAAACCATTCAGCCCAACTAGTCCATGCGTTTATGCTCCTCACGAGCCTCCTCATCTAATCCTGTCAGCAGAACCTTCTATTCCTTTCTCCCTCATGTGTTTATCTAGTTTCCCCTTAAATGCATCTATGCTATTCGCCCAAACTTCTCCTTGTGATAGTGAGTTCCACATTCTAACCACTCTTTGGGTAATGAAGTTTCTCCTGAATTCCCTATTGGATTTATTAGTGACCATCTTATATTTATAGCCCCTAGTCAGAAACAATTCAGCAGCTCCGATGAGCAGCACCTACCGCTGCTCTCTCAGCTTCCCTCTCTCGCTCCCGTTCTCTTTCCCTCTCCTTTTCTTTTTCCTTTTCCTTCTCTTTCTCTTCTCTGGCCTTCTGCTCAGCTTCTCGTCTGGCTCTTTCTATTGCTTCTTCCCGTTTCTTGGCCAGTTTTGAACCTTGCAGTGGTACAAAGTACAAGTCTGATCTTGCACATGAATTGTAGCCACGATCCAAATGTTTGATGAACCTAAAACAAAGCACAAATGATTAACAGAGAAATGGAAACATCACTAAGACAAAACCCTACAGTTTTTCGCCATGCATCACTTATTCCATTCTGCAGGAGGAAAGAATAACCAGTGCTTGCAACAAGTAGTTTCTGAGCAGGGAAATTTCTTGCAATAATAAATAATTACACCACCCATAATATTAAAAAAAAGTGCAATTTAAAAAATAACTGCTGTTTGTGTGTATTTTCTAAAGCTACCAGCTTTACAGAATACAAAATAATAAACTATACCTGGCTGACTGGCTGGCATGGCTTGGTGTGCTAACAACTGTTGGTTCTGGAGATGGACTCCTGTTTGGAGATGGTGGTGGACTATCTGGTTCATCTGGCTCGTCCTGGATTTCCTCTTTAATCTGAATGCTAGTCACCGTGGCAGGAGCAGTGTTTGTAATATTCCCAGCGGAACACATAGATGTAACAATGGAAGCTGTAGGCTGAATGGTAGAAATGGATGCAGCACTGGATGTGGAGGATGCTGATGGAGATGCAATTGTAGGAGTCCCTGATGGGATGAAAGAATGCTGGGAATATGGGGGCTGAGAAGGAACTTGGTGAGATACTGCTTGAGGATGAGTTGCAGTCGCTGGGAGGCTCTGGGCTTGGGTTAATACTGGGGGTTGAGCAGGAGGAGGCTGAAGCTGTTGAGTTTGAGGCATTAACTGCAATGGAGGTGGATGGACAGAGGGAGGATGATGGGTGGAGAGGGAGCTCAATGGTTTTAAAGCTGGAGGGGGTGGCAGATTTGAAGGCATTTGTGGGAATGGTGGAGGTCCTGCAAGATGGGTTGGTGGTTTGTGTGACTGTGTATTAGAAATAGGAGTAATTGGTGTAGTGGGTGGTGGCTTGATATGAGGCATAGTCACAGGAGCAGGTGGCAAAGGCTGCTCCCTTGGAGGCTGTGCTTGGGGTGGTGGTGGAGGCTGCGCTTGGACTTGGGTAGGAGCGTGTTGCTGTGGGTGTGTTGCAGTTGGTGCCTGGGCAGCAACCTGCTGTATCTGAGGCTGAGGAGTGATGGAGAATGGTGGACCTTGCAGTTGATGCTGTATGTGAGGCTGAGCTTGCAGAGAGTGAGGCAATGGTTGCACCTGAGCATGAAGCTGAGATTGTGTCTGTGACTGGGGGAGAGGTTGTGATTGAGGTTGTAACTGTTGTTGAATTGGAGGGTGCGGCGATGTTAGTCTCTGGGGATGAAGCTGCGATGCAGGCTGCATCAGTGAGTGAGGTGGTGTCTGACTCCGAGGCTGTGAAACTGGGGACAATTGTTGAGGAACAGATACAGCACAGGAAGATGCTGGAGGGGGCATTTGTGGTGGTTCCAGTGGTGCTAGTGGCAGAGAAGCACACGCACTCTGATGTACTGGAGGCTGAGACTGTAATACTTGTTGCTGTGCGGAGGAATCAGAATCACTCTCATTGTCCCTTGGGCTTGGTATACTTGGTGATGTGCTGCGATTGTCCTGATCAATATCCTTTGGATCACTGCTTCCTTCATCATTAACACTGCGGCTGTCAGAACTCTCTCCTTCAGATGGTGAATTTGGCCTACTGATCTCCTGTTACAAATCAAAAGAGAGATAATTATGAATGATCAAATAATATTTACTAAACCTCTTTGGTCAACCTAACTAAATGGCAATTGCTTCATGAACATAAAGCTCAAGTACAATGTTGGCTAACTTATAAGATATACTGAACTTAAAAATGATCAATGCACAATTAAGATGCTAATTTTAAACCTGAATGACGAGGGGGTTGCATCACAGTAAAGCTGATTAATTAGCCAATACCTCTTTGATTTTCCCCAATTTAGGCTACACCACCAGTACATTCTACCATGAAGGAAAAGCTGACACTGTCCACTTTATCGAAGCAAAAATTCTACCAAACAGGTTTGACATAAGAAGCCTTTGAGGGGATCTGCAGCACACAAACCAGCTTTACTCCCATTTTCTCGATCAGAGATCCTTGCCATGGATGGAACAGCGAACAGAAAGTTCAAAAACTGGAGTGAGCCACAAATCAATCCACCCACATATCTGTCTCCTTAAAAATGAATATTGACTACCCAGTATTATTCTGAACACATTATTGTTGATTTAATTGTCCCGAGGACTGAGATTTCATAAAATCAAAAATGAAAACACATATCAGTAGCATAACTACCATTCCTCTCTTGGGTAGAGATGACAAACCTTCATTTTTGAAGTATGCAGTCAAATACAGCTTTCCAAGAATGCAAAAGTAAGAAAATCACCGAAACTTGTAACAGGTTTGCCAACTGTAAAACTGAACGATTAAGGTTAGCTAATAGTGAAGCTTTAAATATGGCAAGTGACATTAGAAATAAACACTCTAGCCCTTTTGTATCACACATACTAACTGTTGCTTCCATACCAGTTGAAACTTCCATGGAAACATTTGTGAAACCATGTTTCATACCGAACATTACAATTTGCACCATCAAGGACATACGAGTATTCTGCACAAGATATATAATCATCTAGATTATGAGTCAGAACAACAAGTAAATTTGGAAGCAGCAAACTGCGATTCTATTTACACAGAAATATTAACATTTAAATTTTCAAAGCAGGTTAAAATTTCAATTGGGGAGTTTACATTCAAAAAGATGCATTTGTCTTTTCATCAACATAATTCAACAGCTACACTTTAATCAACTTGTCACCTTAACAAACAAAACGTAGCTTAGACACAGCAGGTTAAATTAACCCAAACTTAGTTTACAAAACCCATGTTTCACCCTGTAAATATGAAGCAGATGGTGGGCTTTTTCCTTCCATCTAACTGTTTTGAAGCATTGCCATTTACCACATACTTACACTGCAGAATCATGCTTTCTATTGACCTGCAAACGTGCTCTTTGACCTCCTCTCCCCCAAAGCTCTAGACTGAAATTACATTATTTTTTCACTAAAATATTCATGGAATACATAATTTAAAATCTGGAACATTTGAAATAGCAAGTTAGCCTATGGAAATTTAAAGCAGCATTTATGATCATTTTTAAAAGGTATTTGTTTAGATCAGACTGAATCTGACAATTAAAAGGGAGAAAATATATAGTTCAACGGCAGAAGGGCAATTTTTCAGTGTGCTATCACTTGGTTTCAGTCATATATTTTTTCAGTGATGTCCTATTAAGATGGACAAGACTTTCCTGACCATTTTCAATATTTCAAATCTCTGCGCAGCATTTTTCTTGCTAGCTGCGGATACAAGTCGAGCTGATGTCTGAAGTGGCATTACAGTATCCATTATGAGATAAACCTACAATTTCTGCTAACCATAACCCAAATGGCAGACTCCAGCATAGCTTTATTGTTGATGTGTCTTCCTTCCTTGTTCCATTAGCAAGTTTGGAAATTACAATTTAATTCATTAGAAAATTCACACATTATTGTAGGCTTGCCCCACACTTTGTATATACTTTAGAAAATCTCCAACTTTAATTCTAGAATTTAAAACCAAGAGCATCACTTTCATTATAATTTAACTACCTGTACTAACTCCTCCTATGTTCAACTCAACAGTAACAATACAATTTTATTGGAAGACTTACAATTAAATTACATCCTACAGTAAACAAAATGGAATTATCCTCCTTTGCAAATTATAAGATAGTGCACATATTGCTGCACATTTACAGCATTATTGCTGTCCATTGTGAATGTCAGAACTGCATTTTTTCCAATGAACATTTTTCCATGAGTACTGAATCTGATAACTCGATTTAATTGTTGTTTATATCAACACCCACTTCAGGGCACCTCTGGTTGCGACTACTGAGGAGAGTGGAAATTGGAATGAATCAGTCTCTACTGTGCAATTTGTCCAAAATGCTACACTCCCTTCAAGTATACTCTCGACAGTTTAAAAACAACAAACATCATCATTCTTCAGTTCTGTCAGCTGGGACTAATGATGGGTTCAAATTAGTAATGTAATAATTGCTGGTCCTTGTAAAAACACATGGCCACAAAGGAGCCAAGAAAAAAACCTCACTGTTTTCTGCAGATTGCTGGCAGAATATATGACAAGGTGTTGTTTGTAAGCGTAGTAAATGTAAATCAGGATTTACAGACTATAGACTTTGTCCAGATTACCTGCACCAGATCCATCCTGTGTGCTAAGCATCATTTTGTCTTTGGTTGTGCCATTGGCAACGACAGAGCACTCCAACAAGCTGCATTTTAGCCAATTTTGCTGCCAGCAGCATTGCTTGTGAAGTATGTGGAATCAAAGATTAAGAAACACAACAGGTATTTATATATATCAGTTGGAATTTTCTTTTCAGTGGATTATTCTGTGGAGTCATAAGCAAAAGTTATATCACAGAAAATACAGGGAAGTGTGGGACCATTTTTTGTGCAAATGTTTTATTTTCCATTCTGCGTATATTACTGCTCTTCTGCTTGATCCAATCTGCACTCCTTCCTTTTTGCTTCTCAACTTCATGTTTTTGTTGAATGTGTTTGAAATTTGTAAACCAAAGTTAAACCATGATCTTTGAGCTACACAGACCCAGGGTCCCAGGTCTGCGTTGTGTTAGCTGATCTTAGTGAGGGTGGCGATAGTTGTGCTACAGTCGGCCTCAGCATATCCGGGTTAGGAAAAGAAACATCAGCTAGCATTTCTGCTACCCTTGCTGAGGTGCGTATTGTGAGAACATCAGGGAAGACAGGATTGGGTTTGGCTGTGACGACCTCCACCCATGGAGCTGTAATCCAAAAAGGAAGTCACTGTCTTCAGGATAAGGAAGGGGAGAAAATTGAAGAGAAAGAAATGACAAGTTCCCCCCATCCCCCAACCCCCAACCCAATGGATCAATGGGTAAATGTAAGGCACTGAGCTCCACAGAGCAGGTAGGTGCCAGTTTCTGGTCTATGAGTTAGCTGTTACCAATCAATATAAGTCATGATCAATGTGGTCTCCTGGGCTAGTTTATATCGCCTAGAGGGATCGGAGAGGAATTTCCTAGATTTTTCCTCCCTAATTAGCCTTGGGTTTTGGATGAGGTTTTTCGTTTCTTTTAGGAGACTACATGGCACCAAGGCGGTAGGAGGTCTCCTGATGTGTGTGTGGGACAGGTTAGTTGTCCGATGTTTTGATATGTTCGAATTCAAAAGGTTGCCAATGACTTTTGAGATCATATAAAAGCTCGTACATTGCACGTTTGGAAATGTGGCAAATACGCCCAATTCCTTTACTTAACAGAAATTAACTATGTGATGATATTTGAGTAATAGTTGATTATATAGCCAAGTACGTACCTGTGTTTTGGATTTCTTTGCATTTAATCTCTCCGGTTCTTCTGTGTCAGAAGCAGCCTTATCTCTTTGGCGTTTGGCACTCTTTGATGGTGATGATACATCATCCTTTGACCTCTGTGGTGCAAAAAAGTTGAGACCAGTATTAGCACAAGTAGAACAAAACTGTTAATAAGTTAATCAAAGATTTAAATCAATAAAAGAATGCACAGTTTCAGCACCTCAACATTTTTTTTAAGAACAAGAATTTTCTAAATGAGAAACCATAAAGAAAAACAATAATCCTGATTTTAACTCGGGGCACAAGTGCGGTGTGAGCAGGGTGAGTGACAAGCCTGCACCATTTTAACCCCCAGGTCCCATCTGCATCCTGGAGCCGATTCTCCCACCCGAACCCGGCAGGAATCACTAACTGGCAGGAGTGGGATTTCTGGTAGTAGGAAGCCATCACGGGAGACCCGAGGAATGGTCCCCAGCACTAAGGTTAGTCATCGGAGAAGGAGGATCGGGAGGCAATCGTGGGCGAGGGACGAGGGGAAGTCCGTGGCAGGGGAGGCCCAAGGTTTCCTTGTGGGGCCTGGAGTAGCACTCCTGCTCCATGATGAAACCATTAAAATTTTTTTAAAAAACCTTACTTTGCTAGGCCTCTTCTGGCCCTGGATCCATCTGCTGTCTCTGGTGGGTCTGGCAATCAGTGAGAGTCGCGTGACTGCATGTTAAATTCGCGTCAGTGTCCTATTTGCGTCATAGTACCACGACTTTTGCACATTGATGAGGCCACGAAATTAAATTGGCGGCAGGTAGGAGAAAGGAGTAAATGGGGAGGTAAGTACTCTGATCTATTTTAACCCCCATGTGAGCCCCATTCTCATTGGGAGTTAAAATCGTGACTAATATTTTTCAGCAATATTATGACACTGAAATGTACTGTTCTACCACGACTTTTCAGTACCCAAAGATACAGATAAAAGTTCTGGTCCTACTCCTGTAACAATCAACAATCAAATGCTCCACTCAGATTGTTTTGGAAAGGAGGGGGTTGAAAAGTAATATGCATTTTCACCAGAAGAAGTGCCAGAGACAGCAGACTACTGATTGGAGAGCATTCAGCCAGCACAGATCCAAAAAGTTTTGCCTACCACAACCAGTCAACACAACTGTTAACGTGCATTAGACACCCGTTATTTCACTGGTTGATGAATGCCTATAGTTTAATGTCTTCCTTGCTTAAAAGATGTTCCACAAAAATATTAAATTGCAATGGATTTCTGCCATTCAGATCAAAGCATATCAATCCATACATATTTGCAATGGAAAGAACACCTACATGAAATGCAATCACTTTAGTGCTGTAGTATATGTTGAGGTAATATTCATTGATTGCAATATTGTAGTTCACAATGGCAACTTTCTACTTAAACCTTCAACCAATCACTTCCAGTCTCATTTTGAGTTTTAGTGGATTTAAAAAAAAAAGTGACCTATAAAATGGTTTAATTTCAAAAATTCTTTTCTGCTGTTTCTTAGAATATGGACGGTGCTAATTCGAAAGCCCGTCTCTCCCTAACCTCAAAACAGGTCCTTCTCAGTAGACACGACGATGTAGCATGTAATTGCTTTTACTACGACGATTATCAGAACATTACCTTGCTGGATTTTTTCATAGAGTCTGCTTTGCTATCATTACTGGATGTGCTGGTAGCACTGGGAGAGTTACGGCCGCTGGACCTGATGTCTTCATTGATAGGTGAGGCTCTACCGTCAGGACTGGCTGTCTGTTTTTTACGACCACTGCACAGTGAAGACATCTAATTGACATAAAATTATTATTAGACCCACATGGAATGGGGTGATTAATAATTCATGAGCGCTTTTATAACAGTGTTAGCTACCAATTAATATTTTCTAGTTAATTACTGGTAAATGTTGGTGGTTGAGATTCCATTTGTAATATTTCTACTTTTTAAATAAGAAAACTGCGTACTAATTTTGAAGGTACAAGCTTGCTTTCTGTGTGCACAAAGGAATTACATAATTACTTTTATAAAACCAGCTCTATAATCTGAACACTTCTGACTAATCCTACCTTAACTGCCAGATATCACTCATCTTTTTTAGTCCGATTCACTACAACTTTAAATGAGAAAAAGAAACCTTGTGCTCAGGTAGTTTTATCAGGAATGTTGTATAGATTAGAATCTAAGTGTTTTTGAAGTTCGGCTTATACAATCTCACATAAGGGAATATTGCTGTATGTTGTTCAAGTTTCCAATATTTTATTAGCTGTGACTGGGACAAGAAGTGCTTCTCATTGCAAAATTGAACTCAACTTTTATTTTTTTTATTAGCCTTCCATCAGTTTTCATACCGAATGGCAATGGTTTCATATAAATTTGAAATATAGAATACCCAACAGAGAACATTTCATTTATCCTACATGGATAAAATGACAACACTAAATTATAACAGTTTGGTGTCATCCAGGCTGTATGTTTTAAAGCACAGTGTAAATGGTTTTACATGATATGATGCATGTAGCTGTGTGTCATACTGCACCACATAACTATGTTTGACAAGGCAACAAATTAGAATACTCGTCGCTGCTAAAATACATGGGGCAATTTCAAAGAATAGTTCAGAACTACTCACCACATCTGCATCACATCGATTCTGTATAAATTTACTATTTTATAAGACAAAAATGAAAGAAAGAATAATGACTCTCATACCGAGCCCCTACTCCTTCTGGTCCTCATGCTATGTTTCCCACTGAGCACATCTTCTTCTTCTTTGACTGGTTTAAACATAAATGGTGGCGGATCCACTGGTTTCTCGATTGGTGGCAACTCTGCGTATTTCTTGAAATGAATCCGACACTCTGTGCACAGTAATATGTTGTCCCTTCCTCCGTGATGCCAGTCCTTGGACGCTGATTTAAAAGAATATATATTTTCTATAAACAATCTAAAGAGTGTGGTAAACATTTCTGAAGGTTCTGAAATACAAGGACTCAATTTGGTTATACATTGTTAGAGATTTATATCAAGAATGGCTAAGAAAGCTGTACAAATCAGATTAATTCTAACTGTATCATAATGGTGGAGTGTGTTGAAGCCAATGTTCGTCACCATGCAATGATGGGTCACAGAATTTTGATTCTCTCACACCTCCCCCCGCCAGTGCTGTTCTGGGGTAGCACGAAGTTGAGGCCAGAGAGAGGAAGGAAAATCAGAGGGAAGCTTTATTCCTCTGGTATTCTGGTGCATTTCTTAGTGGTTGAACAGAGTGGCATTAGTGCAAGTGTCGGAGCACGTCACCTATGCATCTTCTCACTGCAGAGACTGCAAGGAATGAGGAGAAAATTAAGGCTTTTTATTTCCTCCAAATCTAAACCCTTTGATGTTTCCCGCCATGACATTGTTCTATGAAAGCCTATGAGCGCAGGGTTTAAAGAAAACCTGAATTGGTCACACTTTGAAAACAGAATTTCACACCTGAGTTACAGATGGTGGTAACTCCACTGGTATGTACTTACCCACTGATTAACCCCCATTTGTATCTTTGCATTTTCAAAAAAAATATTTGTACTAGAGCTCTGCTGCCCATTTTACTGTGCAAACATTAAGCAGCTGCTAACCAAGGTGATATTATTGCAGTGTACTTCCTCCACAATACTGGTAACAGGAGGACCAGTTTGAGCTTGCCACTGAGTACTCAGTCGAAACTGGGGAGAGGAGGATGGAAAGAAAGAATGGCTGTGATTGGTTTCTAAGTAAGCCAAGCATGCCAGCAATCATGAATTGGATACACTTCAGCATGATCCCCTTCTCTGACATCAGCCTCGGATGCATCCATGCCAGTATTTGCACAATGGAACTGATTGCATACAGGGATTCACAGGAGCCCAGTAAATATATATTTGAATGAAAACCTAGGGGTGACCTACGACTAAGTACTTACCAACATTTAAATTTGCATATAATGGCAATTTTAAAAAAAATAACTGGGCAAGTGCATCTCATTACTTCTCAGAACATGAACAGTAAAAACACATACTGGTGGTGAAACAATGGCGACAGGCGTAGCCCTTCAGTTCCTGTTCACTGTCCTCGCTGTCAAAGTCATCCTCGCTGGCTGAGCTGAGATCCACTTTGGAAAGAAATCATTATAAAAATGAGCACTTTCACCAAAAAAGCATGGAGTAAATTGTTGCAGATAATACATGTTAATGCTTGGATTATCAAGGAGTATTGTTGTACATTTTAGAAAGCTGCAACGGTGCATAGCCAGTATTTTGAATGGTGTTAAAAAAAAATTGTAACTAGGCTATAACATTTTTATACTTAAAAATTTTTTTGAAGACACTTTACTGAAGTTGCACTTTCATTCATTTACTCAAAATATATTTCTATACATTGACAATTATGTTGTTCCCTGTTAATTTTATTTGCAATGTGGAAACTGTAACTTTGTTAAAATATATTCGACAAGATTTCCCACAAAACAAATAACAATGCATTGCTTTCCTTCTGCTCAGACCGTCTCAATTTGGAATATTCTTTATATAGTTCTCCCTGATTGGAGAAAATTTGGAAAAAATAACCTGAAATGAAAAATTCTATATCTAGTTTCATTCCAAGTGTTGATGAATGCAGCATGTGATCATTGGTTATGATCCTTTGCAAAAAAAAAAATTCTTCTTTGTGCAGCCAGCTCATGACCACTTAACTGTCCCCAAAGTACAGACCCCTGAGCTAACCATTTTACTAGTTAATGCTCATAAACATTTTGCATACATTAGTTCAGGAGTCAGAAGATCTGCCAACTGTGAGCAGCAGGGGGCATCTCTTGTATTTCATTTTCCCTCCCTCCCAAACACAAAATAATTAGACTTTTTTAAAAAACTTAGCAAATCTGCAATCTTACAGCGAAGGTAAAGTAGCTTCTACTGTATAAACTAAACGTAGAACCAAACATGTAATCTTTCAAGTGCTGTTCCAGATATTTAACAATTTTATTTTTATGTTGATTATTATAAGCAGAATTGTATAGAAGTATGGATGCAGGAACAGTTCTTTAGTGTCCTGTAAACAAACTGAACATTGTAATCATGAACAAACAGTGCAAAAATGTTAAAACTAGCTTAAACCAGATAATCTAAAGCAGGCAAATGTTCAAAAGCTCCAGTACAGCCTGAAATCCTGTGCTATGTATTTTTATACAACTTTAAAGAAAAATCTCAAAGTTTATGAAATTTATCCCACTTTAGGGGGTTCAGGTAACTCAAGTGTCCAAGATGTGAATGAACTGTCTAGATTTATATGCTTTGCCTGGTCAAGTGCAGCCACAACAACATTCAAGTTCAATTCCATCCAGGATAGAGCAGTTCTCTGCCCCTTTCCCTGGACTCAACATCCACCCCCTCCGCCATTGGAACACTATGGTTGGCAGCATATATAACCAACAGGATGCACTGCAACAACTCGCCAGGATTACTTCGACAGCAACTCTCTTCCCTGCGACCTCTACTATGAAGAAAGACAAGAGCAGCAATGTCTTGGGAACATCATCACCTCCAAGTTCCTTGCCAAGACACACCATCCTGACTTGGACATGTATTGCTGTTCCTTCATCATCACTGAATATCCTGGAACGCCCTACCTAGCACCATTAAGAAAGCACTATCGCCACAAGGACTGCAGTGGTTCAAGAAGATCCACCGCCACCTTTTCAGGGCAACTTGATAGGCAATAAATGTGGCCATGCTAGTATTGCCCACATCCCAAGAACAAATAAAGAAAAACTGCAAATCCCCCAAGTAGGAATTCTAGTTTCTTTAAAAGAAACAAGTGCAAATGCAAAAAAAAATCATTCATATATAAATAAAAGTTCTATTTTTTTTTATTTGTCACTCAGTTGGAATTTAAAAGTATAAATTAGCATGCCAGTTTTCTCACTTAGGATTAGGATTTATGCACCGCGTTAATAGTGCTACAATCATAAATGCAGTGTGAAAATCTCAAATGCTTGGTCCTTACTTCTCTACTTGGTGCAACTTTCACCAAAACTGATCCGAAGTGGTAGTCTTACAGTGGTTTTATGTTGCATCAACCCCAATGTAAAGAAACAAGCCATCACAATGTCCCAAAATTTACTAAGATTTCACAACATTTTGGTACAGAACAATGCTACCATTCGTGTACTGCTTGCCAGCCAACCAGGTTATAGTGGCCATACAGAGTGAGCATTCTGCCTCCCTTGAAATTCAGAGTACTTACCACCCTGCACGCACCAATGCTTATAAGGCAGCTTGTATATGGCCATGGTGATGTTCTGAGTTTCAGAGAAAGCCAGAGCACAAAGTGTGTCACCAGTATAACGTATCACCAGTATAACCCAGTTGGCCTAAATAAGGTGCGCCGAAGAATAATGTTCTTATAACTGCGGCATAAGAAGTGGCAACTTTGGCATGTTCCTCGGTTTTATCTTCAGCTGCCTCCCACAAATTGTTAAATGCAAAACTGATGCGAGGAACTGGCAAAGACACAGAATTAAAAAGCATACTTTATATTTTCCAGCATTTAGTGTCCTAATGACTCATGGTAGCAACGCTTTTAATTAAGTCCATTAAGAAGTTATTAAAATGTGTTTTTAGAACTATGAGTGTAACAGCTTAAGAGACAGACGGACTCATTTTTGCAGGGACTGTGGCCACTTCTGTGCTTTAACACATTACATAAATGAACAAGTGCAGAGCAAATGCATTTGTCACTTGTAGTATAAATAACGTTTTCACTGAAAAAACATGGAAGCTATTTATATTTTTGATTTTCACTGCCTTTAATAAGTATTAATCTTTGCAAGACAAATCCAATTTTTATGCCTTTGAACACTGAGAATCTCAAATTTATTTCTATAATTTGAAATGCATATCTAGTATTTAAGTAAGTTTAGCACTGATGAATATTCAGATGCAAGCACTTTCTTAATCTGGTTATTAATGTTTAACTATTGAGAACTGAAACAACTGTAGTGTTTTAAGCTCCAGTCGTTGAGTAGCTTGGAGTTTAAAGATTTTTCACTTTAAAGCCATAGATTGCTTTTAGTCGTCATATCTTTCCCAGTTCATAGTTGCAACAAATTCAGTATCTATTATACTAATTAGAAATCAATCTAAAACAACTGGTTAAAACTGTGCATAATTAGTTGATTATATAAATTGCATAGTCCCTTGTGCATTCCTTCTTAAAAACTATGATCAATAATCAATCTAATTGGAACTTACAGAATTCACCAGACGGTGGTCGCGATGGATTCACTGGCGTTGTTGCAGTACGTGTTTTAATTCTTCTAAATACCGCCTGTCTGCGATGTCTACGATGAGCACGAGAGCTGGCTGCTTCTGGAGTTTTCTTCCAATAGTAATAAAACGTCACCAGCTCACCCTGTAATAAAACAAAAGTGGTCAATAACACCGCCTGGGCTGAAGCACCACCACCTTGGACCCCAAACTTTTTGACGTGTTGTAACCATTACTACTAATGGAGATGGATTCTTGGAAATTTAATTTGAAAAGCCTGCTGTAACTTTTAGTTTGCAAAACATGCTCAATTTCTATACAAGCTCATAAAAATGAAATGCCCACTGCAGAACCCCAGTATATAAGTAAGCAATTATCAAGTAGAAATATAGTTGGGGATGAGTTGAAGTAGTTGGGAGTTGTTGATAATTGTGTAGGAACGTACATTGAAAATCCCCATTTCATGATTGTTCTTCAGTGATCTATATTGGAAACTGAACATATGGATTTTGGTTGAAACATTATTGGCCTCCACTGTGATGTCCCCATAGTTGAATAGCCTGAAGAGCCACAAGAATTAGGCGCAAAAAATATATTTGGACTGAACCACCAGGCTTTTACTTTTTAATGATTTATTTTCAACATGCAGCAACTATAAATGCTCCATTGAAAAATTCCTTCGTAATCAGGAAAGCTTTCCTAGTATTATGTGGTTTATGGGTGTAATGCTCAAAAATGCTGAATTATCCCCAGGCATTGAAGATTAAATATATTGTGCTTCAATTTCCTTTGACAGCACAAAATAGGCACTATATAAAGTTCAGGGTGTTGAATACAATTCTAGAATAAATGTTTTATTTAACCCCTTTTATACTCTAAAACTCGATATTTCCTTCTTACACGTTTGCCTTCAGGGTAAAGGTGGGGTTTTTTCACAATCCATTATGATGTGGGCCAAGGAATCAGACTCGGTTTCTCTAATCCAAAAGGTACAATGAAATCAAAGATACTTTATGGCTTTAACTGCAATTCCCTTTAAGGACTGCTGGTTAGACACATAAAAACTGAGTGGAGCATGCGTGGCAAATGCTCTGCCCAGTTTATGCCAAATTTGGGAGTGGGGTCTTGAAACAGGCGTTAGGATCCCAATTAGCATATTCAAGGGGCCTAACGTCTGTTTCAGGTGGGAACCCTAGACATTTGGAGGTCGTCGGTTGCCAAATTGGCAGCCAGAGCACCTATGGGGCAGATTCAACATGAGAGATCGCGCCTGGAAATCGGTCCCCCCAGTGCTAAGCTTTCATCCAAGAACAGGTGCGATGGGGGGCCAATTTCTCCCCCAGCATCTCCACAAAAGTTGTACATGGTATGTTGTTATTTAATTTTTTCTAACATATGTTCAATCCTATTTCTCCTCCAAAGACACCGACTCTTTCCGGTCTCTGTTTGCTTGGAACACTACCAGTCCCCAGTAGTTCAATAACTAAATTTAAACTTTCCACATTTATCATCCAAACCGCTACTTCACAGTGACTAGCTTTTGATTTAAAAAAACTGCCTCAATAAGCATAAAAGCTTTGTTACCCTCCTCAAGATTCCAACTAAGCTGATTTAGTGTTAAGTTGACATGTAATTCCAGCAGCTTTTGTGCAGAGAATAAGAGAACAAAGCTCACAGAAGAAAAGGTAGAAACTGGATTTGAAAATCCAGTCCAGATTTCATAAACTATCCTGCTTTGCATCACTGTTCAGGGATTAAGAGTCCATGTGGGTTGAAGTGCAGTGAATCAGACGGATTAGGAACCACACACTGGTAACTATATGGGCGGCAGTGTTCATGCATAAACAAAAGAACATGTCGGACTGGCTTCAAAAGGGAACAAATCGGAGCAAAATGGTTCCTAGTGTCAACGCGTACAAAGTCAATTGGACGTTAATCAAACGTGCTCCGAGCCTACAGTGAACAAAGCTACTGTGGAAATCAATACTCTGCTGAAACATTAGCACAAGCAAATCATTGATCAAAAATCCTTTCCTAAGAAGCCAGCGAGGCAAATTACCTGCCACTTTTTGCGTACAAACTAATAAGCATAAATGTTATTGGCAAGAGCAGCTTGTAATGATTACCAAGTTTCCGATGCTATGCAGCACAGTACACCATTCCCCGTTTCCAGCTTAGTTATCTCGCGTGCTCTGATTAACTTTCAGTCACATGGTTTATCATGTGCACAACAACAGCGATTATTAACTTAATAAAACATTAACTATCTTACATGAAAGCACCTATTGCTTACCACCCAATCGTTATCAGCTCCATGAGACGTTCAATGCACAGTACAAGCAGCAGTTGTGTGTTTAGTACTATGCCAGGTTTTTCTTGCCTTGGGTAAACAAAGGCTTAACACCATGCGGGGGCCCATATAATTTAAAATCAACATTTGTGGCACAAATTATGCCTGTTATGTGCATCATATCTCACCGTAAAAAATGCAGAACCAGTGAAACGTGATATTAACTCAAAGTAAACTAATATGCACCAACAGAATTAATTGATAAAACACATGAGCATTGTCCTGAAGTTGTGACATTGACCTTGTTCAGGCTGTTTATATTTTAAGTTGTTCTCTAGTTACAACACATCACAATACATTACATACAGCATGTACTTTACCTTACGGATTATCATTATATACAGAACAGCTATACAGTTGTGGGTATCTTGCAGACAACTTCTGCAGCTGCTTACTGCGTTTCACTGGGTGGTGGTGATGCTAATGTTGGGTGCAGAAAAGCATTCTTGTGTAAATTGGTTAGCTTTTTCTCAGCCTCTTGTGTCTCTCTTCACCTGTGTGCCTTACCACTTGCCCTTCTGATTTCTTGTTTACTTATTTAAGGAGTGTTGATGTCGCGGTTATTGGCAATAGGCCAGGAACAAAGACCAAATCGGGAAAAACTTCACCTGGTTCAGACTCAGTAAGCACATGATTCTCCTTCCCCACCCCCCCACCCCCCCACCCCCACCCCCTCACCCACAACTGGGTTATTTTCCACAGTGCCTAAACCCATGTTAAATAGGTGAAAAGTTCTGTCTGCCATCATAGTGGTAGCAAGCACCAGCAGGCTGCAGCAAGAGAAAGTACCAGAGTTTTCCCCTAATGGGATTTTTCATGGTCAATATGGTAAATTTCAGGAGTCAGTGAGCTAGCATATTTAGAAGATATCGTGAAAAGGCACCATCCTGCACATCTACTTCAGAACTCTGCTGGGAATTCAGTGTTTCATTTGCACAAGCAGGAGGAGCTAAGGTAGTTGATTCAATGGTTTATCGTAATCTGAGCCTCTACATCAATTGTAGAACTCCTGCCATCCGCAGTCAACAAATTCAGTGCAAATTAGAGATTAAATTTGGGATCTTTATTGGTTTATACTCACAGTGCAGTCTATTTACCCACTGATGAACAATGGAACAGCAGTAGGCCATTCAGCCTATCAAGCCAACTCCACCATTCAATTAGATCATAATCCTTGCCTAATAAAAATCTATCAATCTCAGTTTTGAAATTTTCAATTGACTCCCAGCATCAACAACTTTGGGGGGGGGGGGGGGGCAGGGACGGGGGAAACTGTTCCAGATTTCCACTACCCTATGTGTGAAGAAGTGCTTCCTGACATCACCCTTGAACGGACTAGCTCTAATTTTAAGGTTATGCCCCCTTGTTCTGGACTCCCCCCAACCAGAGGAAATAGTTTCTCTCTATCTACCCTATCAATTCCTTCAATCATCTTGATCACCATCAATTAAATCACCCTTTAATCTTGAGGCATTGGGGGAACCAATTTCTCTTTTATTCTGTAAAACAGAAAAATACTTCTGCATTGACAGTGACGTTTCAGGAACCAAGTTAGAAACATTATGGAACAGAGGCGTGTCGTTGTCAGATTTTGATGAACATCAAATAGGCACTGGCAGCATCAGCGTTTTTAAACATCAACTCAGCTTTAGGAGATTTGGAAACCAATGCAATGGCCAAATTAAGACCCATTCAACATATTTTAAATTTTGTAAAATGTTACACAACTATTAATGTCAGTAATGTACAGTTGCAGGACAAATTTGTTTTTCATCTCATTAAAAAATCCTAGTCTTTAAACATATGGGAAGAAATTTTGAGGTTTCCAAAACCCACTCGCAGTAAAAAATCTGCCCCATTAAAAGTTGATGCCACATCCAAGCCTCAAGTCTAATCTGGAGATAATTTCCTCAGAGCTAATGTACAGACTTCAATGGAGGAGGGGAGAGGGAAGAACAATAATTAACTTTATAATAAAATCATATTGAATTACTGGACAAGGAAGAGAAGTGCTGCCAGGTACAAATTTAACTACAGTCCAAAGGTTTGCTTCTTTATAGTACTTTTAACCATAGCAGAAGATCCCAAGGCATTTCACAGTTGGGAATCAGACCCAAACAAGGAATAGAAGAGGGAGAAGGGGAGGTGGACAAAGGTTTTCTCCAAGAAGTAGTTTTAAGGAGAACTTTGAAGGTGGGAGAGATGTAGCAAGACAAAGTGGTTTAGGGAGGGAGTTCCATAGTGTGAGGACAAGATGGCTGATGGCTCTGCCATCATGGTAAGTGGTGAGAACAGAAAACATGCTGTAGAGCAGCAATGGAAGAGAGGGCTGAGGTTATGAAAGGATTTGGAGAAGGATGACAGGTGAGTGGGATAGAACACGGATGGTGGAGTTTTGCATGAGTTGCACTCGATACAGGGTGGAGTTGAGAGGTCAGTGAGGAGAGCACTGGAAATGTCAAGTCTGGAGGTGACAAAGGTGTCGATGAGAGTTTCAGTGGCAGTGGAGGGGGAAAGATGGGGTGGAGGTGAGTGATGTTTTGAAGGTGTAAGAAAGCAGTTTTGCTGATGGACTAGATGTGGGGTTTGAAAGTCAGCCTAAGGTTCCTGAGACGGAGATGGAATCAGGAACTGAGGCAGATTTTGATGGAGCTAAACAGGATAGCTTCGGTCGTGCCCATGATGAGCCATAAAATATTCTGGCTCATACACAACTTGCCACGTTGGACTGCTGGCAACAATCATGGAATCAAAGGTAGTAGTGGAGAGGTAAAGCAGGGTATTGTTGGCATATATATGAAAGTTAACCCATGTTTACTGATAATGCTGCCATGAGGGATAGGAGGGGGCCAAAGCTGGAACCTAGGGCACCTTGAAGGTTACTGTGCAGGTACAGGAGGGGAAGCCATTGCATGTGATGTGTTGGCAAAGTTGGGACAGGTAGGATTGGACCGATAAGAGAGCAGAGGGGCGGAGAAGGAAAAACACATCACGGCCACAGTCACGCGAATTTTGTTGACAACTTTGGCCAGCACAGACTCAGTGGTGTGGGCAAGACAGAAGCTGGATTGAAGGGATTCGAATAGGCTGTGGGAAGAGAGGTGATCACAAAGTTGGGTGGTGACGACGGCTTCCAGAACCTGAGAGAGGAAATGGAGGCTGGAGCGATGATTAGAGTACAGAAAGGTTAAGGGTAGGCTTTTTAAACAGTAGGGTGATTATAGCAGTTTTGAAAGTGGGGGAAACAATGTCTGAGGAGAAGGAGCAATTGATGAGGTTGGTGAACACTAGGTTGAGGAGAGGTAGCAATAATGTATGGGATCTTTCATTATAAACTTGTGGCTAAATTAACATTTTAGAAATGTAAAATCATTTTTCTAAAATAAAAATGAACCTTTATTCTATGCATGGTTACTTTTATAGGATTAGTTTTGTTAATAGACTCTTGTCTGGCATTCTACTAGCGCAGACTTTTTATCACACAAGCTATGACTGCAAGTCTGCCTACGGTAAATATTTTTCTATTTATCTGCCCTTCATTAAATCCACAATCCTACCGTCCCTGCAGAACATCAACCTGACATCTGTCAGGGTCACCCCATAAAATATACATAGGCAATGCTATATTTAATGACAGCAGCTAGGAAGGATGAAAGATCGACTGTAGACGCAGCTGAAGTGGTTTAACAGGATCATCAGTTTTGGCTCTGAATCTCCTGAGGTAATAATTAAATGACAGTAGCTACAGGAAAAATCTTTTTGCAAAATACAGTAAAGGTTTGCCTGGAAAAAAACAGAAAAAAAAACTTGTTTCTCTAAGGAGACACATAATGGCTGTCAAAAAAACAAAAACACTTTTCTAAAGCCTCAATTTATTTTATCTTAAATGGGCTGATATTGTTCTCCATCAAAAGCAACGTCAAATGAAAGCTGACAAAAATGAATCATTTTAAGCATTTATATGAGCTGACAACTTTATTTTAAAAGACTCCTCCTATTCATGATTTATTTACCCCCTTTTGATAAGGTTGCCCAAAACACAGAGGAGTGGGAGACAAACAGCCACAAATTGTAATTTACGTGGTGAAGAATTTTTGTCCATTTGCATGCCTCTTTCTCCAGCTGAACACAGAGATTACAAAGTGCATGCGGCAGCCTGCCAGCTCCAATGGTACAGTGGAGGATTTTCCCGAGGGGTACTGCAGTTGGAGTTCCAGCTTCAATTGACATTTGAAGTGGGCATGTGTTGTCCATTTGAAGACAAGGTACTGGATGGAAAATTGTGTGATAGAGGAGCATTTAAAAAAAATTTTAGGAATGAAAGTGCCATTAAAATTCTTTTATCTTTTTGTATGCAACAATTTTTTTGACAGGGCGTCTCAATTTCCAGAATATAGTGAGCTCAATATGCTTCTAAAGCAGTGACACCCATATTTTCTCTCTCAAACTTAAGATGGGCCAAAACACAGGAGTGAGATACAAGTTTTCAGCCACATTTCTGAATTTCTAAGCTAGGCCTCCTGGTGAACATGCCCAGCAGAGATGAGGTACTTCTCCAGGAGAAAGGAAAAAGGAGAACGACAATTGGTGTGTCTGCAAACAGCTGGCTCAAGACCACCATTGGCAGATGCATGGAGACGTTCACCATCTCATCCTTTCAGCTGCTGGGGGGTCTTAAAGAAAAATTGAATGTACATGTGGTTAGCGCAAGAATAAAAATAACATGTATGCTTTAGAGAGAAAGAGATAGTGGACGCATTGGTTATGATCTTCCAAAATTCCCTAGATTTTAGAATGGTCCCAGCGGATTGGAAGGTAGCAAATGTAACCCCGCTATTCAAGAAAGGAGGGAGAGAGAAAACAGGGAACTCCAGGCCAGTTAGCCTAACATCAGTCATCGGGAAAATGTTGGAATCCATTATTAAGGAAATGGTAACGGCACTTAGAACATCATAATATGATTAGGCAGAGTCAACATGGTTTTATGGAAGGGAAATTATGTTTGACAAACTTAGAGTTTTTTGAGGATGTAACTAGCAGCGTAGATGAAGGGGCAGCAGTGGATGTAGTATATTTGGATTTTCAAAAGGCATTCAATAAGGTGCCACATAAAAGGTTGTAATGCAAGATAAAGGCTCATGGGATTGGGGGTAACATAGTAACATGGTTAGAGGATTAGTTAACGGACAGAAAACAGAGTAGGTATAAACAGATCATTTTCAGGTTGGCAGGCTGTAACTAGTGGGGTACCGCAAGGATCAGTGCTTCAACCTCAGCTATTTACAATCTATACTAATGACTTGGATGAAGGGACCGAGTGTAGTGTATCCAAGTTAGCTGACAATACAAAGATAGGTGGGAAAGTAAGCTGTGAGGAGAACACAAAGAGTCTGCAAAGGGATACAGACAGGTTAAGAGAGTGGGAAAGAAGGTGGCAGATGGAGTATAATGTGGGAAAATGTGAGGTTATTCACTTTGGTAGGAAGAATAGAAAAACAGAATATTTTTTAAATGGTGAGAAACTATTAAATGTTGGTGTCCAGAGAGACTTGGGTGTCCTTGTGCAAAAAATCAGCATGCAGATACACCAAGCAATTAGGAAGGCAAATGGCATGTTGGCCTTTATTGCAAGGGGGTTGGAGTACAAGAGTGAGGAAGTCTTACTACAATTGTACAGGGCTTCGGTGAGACCTCACCTGGGGTACTGCGTACAGTTTTGGTCTCCTTATCTAAGGAAGGATATACTTGCATCAGAGGCGGTGCAACAAAGGTTCACTAGATTAATTCCTGGGGTGAGAGGGCTGTCCTATGAGGAGAGGTTGAGTTGAATGGGCCTATACCCTCTGCAATTTAGAGAATGAAGGGTGATCGCATTGAAACATAAAAGATTCTGAGGGGGCTTGACAGGGTAGAAGCTGAGAGGTTTTTTTTCCTGCCTCGAGAGTCCAGAACCAGAGGGCAAAGTCGCAGGATAAGGAGACAGCCATTTAAGACTGAGATGAGAAGGCATTTTCAGAAGGTTGTGAATCTTTGGAATTCTCTACCACAGAGGGCTGTGGATGCTGAGTCGTTGAGTATATTCAAGGCTGAGATAGATAAATTTTTGGACTCTTGGGGAATCAAGGGATATGGGGATCGGGCAGGAAAGTGGAGTTGAGGTTGAAGATCAGCTATGAACTGATAGAATGGTGGAGCAGGCTCGAGGGGCCCTATGGTCTATTCCTGCTCCTATTTCTTATGTTCTTATAACTTAACACAATTAAACTCATAATATGGGGGAAGAAGTTTTGAAAAAAATCTTTGTAAGATTCCACCCCATCCTTCCAATTTTAAAACTTTTTTCTCCTTTAAATCCTGCCATACAATACAGCATCCCCCATTTGAGTCAGCAGACATGCTCCAAGGTCTGTACCAATGCTGCTCTTGATTTAGCCACAAAGGAGTTATGCGAGAATATCTTGACTTTATTCACACTCAGATTTATCCTACTTTCCCATTGGAAGCCACCTTGAAAGCATAGCGAAGGTTTGAATTTTTTGTTGGGATATTGTGGGAGCTGAAACCAATGTCATATAACAAGTGGAGTGGCATTTTAGGTCACAAACATGCAGTGTAACCAGTGTATAATAGAAATTTTCATCTTGTTTCAGGCGTCTACTTTTGGCTTTAATGTTCTATTATGCTTACTGCATTGGTTTCATATGCGCTCCAGACTTTACAAAAATGCATCTCATCAGCGGGGCTAGTAATACTGGATGCTGAGTCATTGAGTATATTCAAGGCTGAGATAGATAAATTTTTGGACTCTTGGGGAATCAAGGGATATGGGGATCGGGTAGGAAAGTGGAGTTGAGGTTGAAGATCAGCTATGATCACTATTTGGAGCAAGTGGTGGGGGTGGGGGGGAAGGTTGACTGAAGACTCCGTACTGCGCCTCAGGTACCATGCTTGGCATACACATGCACGTTAAGAAAAAAAAGTGCACTGATGGAATACACTTCATAAATGCGCATCTTTATCTGGGCATCCAGTCGGCATAGTCAAACGTGTAGCTTTTAAACTTGAGCACTATGTACCATTGAGGGATCAAGATTTTTTTCTACAAGAAATACAGATCTTTTCCATGAACTATGAGGTGCACAAATAGCATGGAGATATCAGCTGCACTTAAACTATAACCACCACAGAAAAAAATCAATACAAGACCACCTTATGGAGGGTGGTCTAGTTTGGAAACATTCCTACAGGGTCAGATGGTATGGAGGATACTGTACTATACTTCGGGGAGCAATTTTATTTAGAAAAAGCAAGATTTTGCTTGCAAAAGTATAGTATAATGGGTGTATTAAAATGTTTTGCTGTTGCTCACTTCCATTCTGTTCCCAGTTGCTAAGCAGTTAAGGGCATAATTGGCAATTTCTTCCTAAACCAATGAAGTCATAATGGCTCCCTCCAATTTTACTGTGGAAATTAAACCAGATGCTGTCATAATGGGCAGGATACAATTTAACTTTATGAGCAAATTGGTTTAATTTAATTTAATTTTGACCATTCCTGATGTATTATTTCACTGCAATTCCAACTTGACTATTCTGTTGATCCAACTGTTTCCCATTGCTATGATAAATGTACATACATAATGGAAAGTTTGATAAGATTACTGTAATAGTAAGAAAATATATAAATTGAAACAAATTCAAAACTGAACATTAAATTAGGTAGCATATTATATAGTAGTTGTGATACAGACTCATTGTAAACATTTACCCGAGGAAGGAGGAAGCCTCCGAAAGCTTGTAGATTTCAAATAAAAATTGTTGGACTATAACTTGGTGTTGTAAAATTGTTTACACTAGTTAAACCACGATGATGATACTATGACTATACTATAATTTTGAAGATGCTGAAACAATATGAAATGATGGACATTTATTTACTTCCTTGCCGTGCTGCCATAGTGGCGTTAAACTTAGTTGTTACTTTGGTGGCCATATGTTTAAAGTTATTTTGGTCTTGGATTGATTCAAATTTATTGATATAACCCTTTATCAATGCGTTCTAAAAATGTCTTCTCTTCCCTACTCCAATACGAAGAGCAGCAGTATAAAAGCACACAGACATTTCACAGGCCCCATTGATATATTTATAGAGTTATTATCTGCATTCAAACTTTTAGTAGAACAGATGGTCTTTGTTTCCCTTATAGACTTCTGATGAACCACATAAGGCACAATTTGAGCTTTTGCCAGTAGTTTGGTCTAAACTTGCATCAGGAAAATGACTGGAGTTAAATAAAATTCAACCACCTTCATGGCGAATGTATCATGTACCATACATCAACAATTAATGAGCTCTATGTAGATCCATTTTCACACTTTAAGTGTCTGAAATCTCTCCCATTCCACTGCATGTTCCTCTTTTCCTACAATCCTATCATCCCTTAATCATGCACGATCGAATGCCTCAGGATTGCTTTATGTCAGTCCAAGAAATGGCTGTTAGTTTAGCATTTCTTGCGGATTTTCTCAATACAGTCTGGATTTAATTTCTTTTTGCCAATTTTCTTCCTACCGGGGTATTCCTGTGGCATCTTGTTGAAGTGGCCATTTTTCATACGTGAGTCTAAATAGTGAGTCCTGGCAGGCCACCACAAAAGGCAACACAGCAGAGCCCCATACTGTCCTCACCTGATGTCCAAACGTATGCATTTTTCAGCAGGGATCAGGAGTGGTATGGTGGCTGTTTTCGCCCAGCTCAGGTTGAGGTGGCCAACTCTTGTGCCCCAACTGCCACCCTGGCTGAGACCAGTTAGTTCAGTGTAGATTGGGAACTACGGTTGCCAACTCTGGTTAGACGTATTCCTGGAGGTTTCACCACACGACCTCCCGTCTCCAACCACCCCAACCTTCCATGCAACCACCATTGGTCGCCCGACACGTTCAACCTCTCATGCCAATTGGAAAGCGAACAGACTCTTCGTTACCTGATTGGATGATTATTGACTGCCAGTCAAGCAGCCTTTTATCCCCATCTCCAATATTATCAATAATAAATGAAAGTGTTCAAAGAAAATGAAAAAAAAAATCAATATTTTTTAATACCCCAAATGACTTTTCTCCTGGGTTGCTCGCCACGATGTCCTGGAGATTAATCTATAATTGCTGGAGACTCCAGGACAATCCTGGAGGGTTGGCAACCCTATTGGGAACTGAACCAGGGATCTCTTGGTCTGTATGGCTCAGCTACAGCATATCTTTACTAAGTGAACCATTGAGGCTGCTTTGGACTTCATTTCTGTATTCCAATTCACGTTAAGGCTCATTTATAAGTGCAACTGTGGATGCTCCAACGAAACGCTGTAAGAACTATGGAAAATTGAGATGGCCATTTTACTCTACAAAACAAATAGCTGCACTGTTTTTGTTCATGTGCAAATGAATTATGGTCAGGAGCTACTTTCCTAGCCACCACGTTGTGCATTGTAAACAGGATGTCCTAACGTTAATCCAGCTGGTTTCCATAGTTACTTAAAGTCGAGTAGCAACAGGTCTCAATATAAATGGGATTGTGTTTTCTGCAAGTCATTTCATTTAAATTTATAGACATGTTTGGCCTGAATAGCATATCAATGCTCATGTTACATTGAAATGTTGCTTGCAGGTATTTTAGGACTAAGTAGTATACAACTGATACGTTAATGACCTTTCCATGCACAGCATTTTACTTGAGTGCTTAGTCTCGATATATTCACTACTGTTAAAATATTGAGGATACTGTTCATCAGCTTATTTTCTGTACCATTAGACTAGCCTGCTTCCATGTTCAGTAGAATGTAGGCTCCACTAAGACAAATCTGCTTCTATCATTCAAGCCTTTCTTGGGGTGCCTGCTCCATAATTAGCCGCAAATCCTTCACAGGAACCGGAGTAGGCCATTCAGCCCCTCGAGCCTGTTCCACCATTTAATTAGATCATGGCCAATCTGTACCTCAACTCCATTTATTTGCCTTTGCGCCATATCCCTTAATACCCTTACCAAACAAAAATCTATCAATCTCTGCCTTGAAAATTTCAATTGACCCGGCATCCACAGCCTTTTGGGAGAAAAGAGTTCCAGATTTTCACTACCCTCTGTGTGAAAAAGTGCTTCCAGATTTCACCCCTAAATGGCCTCGCTCTAATTTTAAGATTGTGCCTCCTTGTTCTGGATTCTCCCACCAGAGGAAATTGTTCCACTGTATCGACCCAAATCCTTTTATCATTTTAAATCTCAAATAGATCAATCCTCAGGCTGCTGAATACAAACCAAGTTTATGCAACCTGTCCTCATAATTTAGCCCCATCAGCCCTGGTATCATTCTGGTGATTGAGTTGTACCCCCTCCAAGGCCAATATATCTTTCCTGACGTTCGGTGCCCAAAACTGAGCGCAGTACTCCAAATGGGGTGCGACTAAGGATCCATACAACTGAAGCATCACTTGCTCACTTTTGTATTTCAAACTCCTTGAGATAAAGGCCACCATTCCATTAAGCTTTTTCATTACTTTTTGTAGTTGTGCACTAGCTTTTAGTGATCTGTGTGGATGGACACCCAAATCCCTTTGCTCCTCCACAGTTCCTAATCTCTCACCATTAAGAAAACATTCTGATTTGTTTTTCTCAGCTCCAAAGTGGATGACCTCACACTTCTCCACATTGAACTCTTATACCCATAGTTTTGCCAAATCAATTAGTCTGTCTATGTCCTTTTGAAACTTCCTTCTCCCACCGACACAACTCATTGTACCTCCTAACTTAGTGTCATCTGCAAATTTAGATACACAACTCTCTAGTCCTTCATCCAAGTCATTAATATATGTGGTGAAAAGTTGAGTCCAAAGTACAGATCCCCACGGGACACCAAATGTCACATTCCACCAATCAGGTAACATTTCCTTTATCCCTACTCTTGGTCTCTTACCTCCCAACCAATTACCAACCCAGTAACACAGAAAGGTCATGTCTACTGCATTCCCTGCTCTGTTTCATGCAAAGCTATCCTAGGTAGGTGAGAATCTAGCAGTTTTAGACATGTCCAAGCCGTTGCCATTGTCTAAATGCAACAAATCTTCATAATATCTTTGCTCAGTCTGACCTGTGCTTTTACCATTTAGTTTGCGGCCATATCTTGCCAATGAATATTCCATCAAGTGAGTGGAATATTACTACTTATTTTCTTCAAAATCCATATACGGTGACAGGATGGATCACATGCTCAACTTGAAAAATATGGTGTTCAGAGTAATCTTTCCAAATTTTCATTGCCAAATAAAGATTTGGACTGCCATCACTATTCAGATCTGGAAATCCTTTGTTGCGATGGCACTTACCAACTATATTCAGATATTTGAATTGATTTACTTCTTCTAGTTCATGGTCCAGATTTTATTTTATACTGTGCTGATCAAGAGTAATAAAAGGAACTTATTTTTCCCCCACTAGCATCCAGACCATTTTCTTAACTTTACTGATTAATATTCATCAACGAGCTTTGCATGTCGTCCTCTTTTTCAGTTAGTAGATGAATAATGACTCAGAACCAATCTAATAAGTCTTTATCCACTGTCTGCTCATTCACACAGATCTTGAAAAACTCAAATCCTGTTGGCAGACATGTTTAGATGATGCAGCAGCTTAAACACACTTTAATGTCAGACCCAGTCAAAGGCTTTCTTGAAGTCAATAAGAATACTACGCAGTTCTTTCCTGCTCGTTTGAAGTGTTTTCCCACCAACTGATAATATACAAAAATTTGTTCTTTGCAATCTGAAATTTGCTCATCCTTTTTAAAAAAAAATGTTTTGTCTTGTAACATTCAGTATCTTTCTTTGGGATCACAAATTAGTTTTATCCATAGCCAAGTATTCTTTTATCCTCTTATTTCTTGCAGATTTCATACATTGTTTCTACATCTCTTATCCTTCCTCCTCACTGACTAACTTAATACAATATTCCCACATTTTCTGAAATTCAAAACTGGACAAGATTTAGGATGTGCGAAAGGGGCAGGATTTATGATGAAAAACAGCAATACCTCCTGAAAAGCAAAGAGTAGATTAATCACTTTCAGTATTAAGGCAAATTGAAGAAGCAATTAAAACACAAATAGGATGTTGGCTAGAACAGTGCAGTATAACTCTATACTGGTTATACTTAAGCTTTACAATATGTTACTTGACCACAATTAGGATATTCTGTGCAATTTTGGTCATCGTGCTTCATTATTGCACTAGAGAGAGTGCAGAGAAGAGAAACAAGATTTCTGTCAAGTGTAAAGCTTTGAGGAAAGATTAGAAAAGCTTAAGCTCTATAGGTTAATGAGAAGATTAAATGGGGGGGGGGGTGGGAAAAGAGTCTTTATTAAGATATATGTATTAAATGGTACAAATAAGTTGTACCCAGAAAGAAAGACATTAGGCAGATTCAAAATGAATGTGGAAGCTAGGCTAAGTAAGTTGGAGTTGTAGAGGAGTGATCTTCACTGGGCCAAATGATCTTTGATTGCTATATGGACTACGAAAGTATCATTGAGCATAACTAGCATACTTATTACTATATTTAAAACTTGTGTGGTCAACATACAATTTCTTTTTTCTGACTCTTGTGCTTAAGAGATTAATTATTTTTGAAAGGTAAGACAATACAAAAGAATACTGAGCCACCCCTCCCCTCCCCTCCCCTATGTCAGTTGGTGGTGTTAGCTGGAGCATTGGTCTTATAGTCATTGCTTTTCACTTCTGAAAGCCAAATTCTAATAAGATAGAAAAACAGAGATGGTGGTTTCAGTCCACTTATAGACTTAATGGAAATTAAAGTGAGAGAAGTTTCGACAGCCCTCGGCTGAGCTGCAGAGGTCATACATCGACACTACGAAGTTAGCAATAAGTTCAGATGGTAATTTATAAGTATAAATCCAAGATTAAATACACAGATATTGGTGCTATGCATGATACCATTCTAAGATCAAAACATTAGTATAAACATTACAAAAATAGAACATATGTACCCCTCTCTCTCCACCCCAACCCTTTTGCTATTAGATTATACAAAAAACTTGGACCAGGGAAAGTGAGATTAAAACATTCTTTGATAATGCAGTACTTATCCATTTGAACTTCTAGTAAGCTCAAACAATATGAAGAAAATATTTAAACCTGTAATTTCAAATTAGTTTGAGAGCATAATCAATAAAGGGGCAACATCTTTGTGTAAAATAATTGACAATTTTATTTGATGTACAGGCCCTCAACGAGATATGTGAATTGCATTGAATTCCATCCCTTCCATTTGATGTCACTGTAATGAAGATGACATGCAGCTCTTTTGACTATTCTCCTTCCTGTCTTAAAAATAGACTGGCCAAAAGCAGTTTTTCACGAAGAGTGACCCTTTAAAGGAATGTATGGGACAATAAAAATAACTGACCTCTACTTTCTTTGCTGAACCTTCAGATGTCATTAATACCCTCATGAATGCTTAAGACATTATGCAATGCAACTCTAGTGATTTTACATATACACATACACAGATAGATTGCAAAACTACACATGCAAATGCTGCCACCCATGCAAAAACGAGCTTCGAATTTTGCAACTTTCATCCAGGTTACAGCTCCATTGGGTGTGATTTTGGATTGCAGGGCGTAATGAACACAAGGCTAACATTGTTAGCAGCTGTAGATATGTAGAGGGGACCTTTTTTTAGTTGCTGTTGTTGAAAAGAAATGAAAGAGATAAGGCCCGTTGAGCCCTTCATTGTGATCAAAGTTTACTCCTGCAGATATTCAAAGTCATCCTTTCCCAAATGCGTAATGCACAAATCAGAGCTAAAAATATCCAAACAAACCCATAGAATGTTCGACAAACATTTGGGTGGTGGCTTTATGCTCATTTCCTGCTGCTCTCTGATTCATAGCTAATGTGGTCTTAGTTTCTCAAAGCCTGTGCTGCAGTTACACAAGCCAAATAATCATTCCCCACTTTTGAAATGCAGAAAGGATGGCCAGTCTCCAAAAGAGAATAAATGTGTAAAAAAAGCAACAATAATTGTTTCATAAGTTATTGGCTTTTGATAACTATCGACAGCCTTTAAACTCCATCCTAACTAGCAGTGATTTCACAATATTAAATGTTTCACTGCTTACAGCTGGCATCCGGTTACTCTGCAAATCTCAACTGTATTGACATGATATGATGATGCACGGCTGTCTCTAAACTCCAACTTGGAGCCTCCTCAAAAACATATTTAGTTCATATTGCTCTGCCTTTCCATGAAAGCGTATGTTTAATCTGGAAGCAGCCGTACTGATAAAAGTCTGTTTTTTTTAAAAAAAAAAAATTTGGGTCAAAAAGCTCCAGTTTATTGGACAAGAACCTCTACTTTTTGGCAGGATGGCTTCCCACGCCCCCAACAAAAAAAAAATTACCCACCAATTTCATGCTGCAGTGTGCCGGCTGAATGGTCATAACTATACAACCTGCAGAGATATTGTGTACCACTATTTACCTTTACAGTGGTGCTTCATGGGGCGCAAGTGGGCATGGACAATACAGGAAAGAGCTACATCAGTTCATTGGCTGTAAAGCGCTTTGGGACGTCGTGGGGTAGTGAAAGGTGCTATAAAGAAATGCAAGTTCTTTCTTTTTCCCCCCCTTTTCCTGACTATTGAGAAGGGAGACGAGCAAAGTCATCCATTTAAGAAGTTCACATTCAGGACTTTCAAACATTGAATATTTTTAAAGCCAAAGTTATGAAACTTTGGCCCCCAATACAGACTAGTCTGAAGAGTTAGTTGAACCCACAGTTGGAATGTTTACTGATAATATAAAAAAAATCACTTTTAAACCAGCCAGATATTTCTGCTTTTTCATTTATCCCATCATATTTCTAAATAACCCATGTTTTATTTTAAATAGAAGCATTCTCAGAATCCATTTCCTAATGCAAGCAGCCCCACCCCCTCCAAATTAGCTGGAGTGACAGGAGGAATAATAAAAAAGTCCGATAATAGCAGGGAAAATATTAAGGATATATATATATATCTACACATACATAAATATTTTGAAAACAAAATTATACATCCACATTTATGATGGAAGCTGCCTATGTAAACTTGTCATGCTATAATTACAGTTTCCTGCTAGTATAGGAAATGCAGCTCCACTGGCAGGATGGTGTAATACACCATGAAGTGCTTACACAGGCAGTTTAAATTATAAATGTGGACATAGGAAATTATATTAGAAATATATAAATATGGCCTGACTTTGAAATTGAAGGCTGAATTATGTCTACACACCTTAGTCCAATTGCCTCCATCCTCCACCCATAGTTTACCTGAAGATTAAACTTGGCCTTGACTCCCCGTGCACAATGTCATGGGAGATGGACCAGTAATAATTAGTCTTGTTCATAGCATAAACCTCCTATAACACTTCCCAGTCTGCTATTTTTATAAATGAACATATCCTCCAACTCACTGTCAGCAATGCCATGGAAGAACTGTGTACAAATATGAGTTTTCTCCCAACATAATTCTTTCTTATATATTTCATTTCACAAGATGTTGACCAGTTGTGTGAGATCTGTCTGGTTATTACTTTTCACAATTCAAGTGATGTTGATAAATAAATCTTGTGGTTATGACATTAGCTCAGTCCCATGAGCTGTAACCATCTGGTAGCACAATGCAGTCCATATTTTGCTGTAACTGTCAATATCGGACAAACCCAAGTTGTGGGGTTTTCAGTTGTGAAACATAAAGTTGGTATCCACTCACAGAAAATATGAACATGGGTAAATTACCAAGCTACATCTGTCACATAAATCATGGGGTGGCCTAGTGGCGGTAATGAATTATTCTTTTTACACCCTGCCTTTATCTTTTTAACAGCCTACTTGGCTGTGGCATTTGCAAACATTTCTCTTGCCTGAAAGAGTATGAAAGCAATGGAGGAAGAGCTATTCCAGTATTCACAGCGGTAGTGAAAGCCCTCTACTAAAACTTTAGATCCAATATTAATATAGGGCTTTCACTATAATTATAAATGCTCCGATAATCCTATCTCCGTAGCATTCCAAATTCTAAGATTTATCATGTTGCAGCTCCCCCCCACCCCCACCCCCACCCCACCTACCCCCAAGTTAGACTCCTGCTGAATGTGGAAGAGTTGATGGGCCTATGTGTTACCAGTCTGACAAAAGGTTATACTGGCAATAATGCACTGTAACATTTAAAAATATTATTCTCCAATAATTGTAAACTTGATCCAGTATTGCCATATTCAAGAAGGAAAGCAATAGCAATACAATGCTGTCAATGATAAAGTAGGAGCATTGTTTCGGTAGCAGTGGAGCTGAATTTGAATCTCAACAATATGATTGGAAAGAAAGCTCTACTGACGTCTTAACTTCAGCATTCCAACAGGATTTTGTACTGCAGTGCACTTGAACTACGGCAGCTTTCAGATTGCATGGTCCAATTAGGAACAGAATTAAGCTTCTACAACACAGTTGTACATTTTTCACAAAACTAAACCAGTACTGGGAAAAGTGTTCCTGCTTTGTTACTGATGTCAATTTCAGGTCTGCTCTAGACATTCTTTTGGGTTTAGCATTACTGGTCACTGCAATAAGTGGGCCCCGCTTCCCCTCGATAAAGCATTTAACTTAATGCGCAGTATCTGGTTAGACGATCCCATGACCTGGGGCTTATAAGAGTGAAACCCCTTGTTGTCTGTACTGGATACTGTAATCTTGCACGTCCCCGACATGTGTTTCTCCTATCTTTTGGAAAGTGCACTGATAAACAATCTCGTGAGACGAGGTCAATTGCAAACCAAGAAACTGATTTATTTTACATACAATACTCAAGCAAACAGAATAGAGTTTTCAGTGAAATTCAATCGAATTCCTTTTGGTCCTCGTAGCATCAAAAAGAATAAAGGATGCCACTCTACCCCTGTTAACGGGCTGAATTCACTTTAGAGAATATCAAATGCCTGATAAGGTTGGCCATAACCTTTACAAGACAGCTCTCTTCCTCCATGAACATTTCCTATCCAATTGTAAACAATTTTACAACACCAAGTTATAGTCCAACAAATTTATTTTTAATTCCACAAGCTTTCGGAGGCTTCCTCCTTCGTCAGGTGAACGGTATGGAACATACCGTTCACCTGACGAAGGAGGAAGCCTCCGAAAGCTTGTGGAATTAAAAATAAATTAAAAATAAATTTGTTGGACTATAACTTGGTGTTGTAAAATTGTTTACAATTGTCAACCCCAGTCCATCACCGGCATCTCCACATCATTTCCTATCCAAACCTACGTAGAGACTGTTCTTCTTTTGGCTCGATAGGAAGCCTAAGATCTGAAGCACTGACCCTTCCTTGCTCTCAGTGTTGGGATTAGCCAATTTGCCCTGCTGGGTGGGGGTCCCCATGGCAGCTCCTTTCCACTGGGCTCAAGTGAAGGAGACCATTTCAACATTGCGTGTGTGAATGTCACTAGAATTTATTAACAAAGTCCACTTTCTTAAACTGATATAGCATGCAAGAAACACAATTCTACCAGACACTTTGTTTTGTGCCAGCTACTGGGTGAAATACACACTCAGATAGCTTCAGGGTTGTGTCGATTTAACCCCTGCTGTGTTGAGTTTAACTTAACAGCAACATGTGGTTATAAATTAACCAGAAATTTCTTCTTGGACAAATAGTCAAATGGAAACATGATTGTTACCTTTTGGCACTTATTGTAACTTGCAAGTAACTAATTCAACAAAATCAAAACAAATTACAGCACTTCTGAAATCTCTTTTCTACCAGCACTTTGCAAACATTAAGTACTGATTGAATCATCAGGTGTGCATAAAACTTAATACTGCAAGCATCAGCTCCTGACAGAAACCACTCTTTAAATGGTTACTTTATTCGCTGTGGAGATTTTAAAAAAAGTCTCCAAATATCTGTTATTATATCATATAGTGAAAAAATTAGCTGTTACCCAGGCCTTAAAATAATTGGGAGGACGTTAGCAATTTGCCCTGTTGCAGAACAATACAATTTTAGATGTGACTCACTGTAGTGCGGTATCATTTTCAGCATGTGTCTGAAACCAGTTAACTTCACAATGAAACATTAGTAAAAATATTACTGGTCTATCAAAATGGCCTTTACTATAAAAGTGTTCTTCAGACTCCAAAAGGAAGAAAAAAAAATTGCTGAGTTGAATGAAATATCACTTCAATTCAATGAATTGCTGCTATTCTGAGCCTCCAGAGTTGCCCACAGGATAGAGAACCTACAGAGATCCATGCCCTGCAGCAGTACAAAGAATTTTACTAGTTGATAGCAGGACACTTCGGGGGTGCAACAGAAGAGCATGACTTCGTCTAAGAACTCGAGAAGGCACAAAATCCTTCCAGCGTGAAAGTTATAATGAATGCTCAGCCCACCATTGAGTGCAACTCGGTTTTCAATTATGCACAGAGACAAAAACACATTTTCAGCCTTGTAACCTTATTTAAATGTCCAAGTTTAAATATATTATACCCAGGCACTGGATAAGTGAACAATGTCTTCCCCTTCATTGCCAGACTGCCCCTCAGAGAAAAAGGTTGCTAACAGAAATTGGTCACAAACTAGTCTCAAAAGTAAGGAGGGCGGGCAGATATGCAAATGTCCACGTAAATTACAAATCTATTGTGAAGCACAACCAAAGCTTTGAGTACTTTAACCTTTAGAAGGCAAACTAGAGAAGAATGTGATGGTGCATTGAGCTACAACATTGTCATTTCATCCCTGGGACGATGAATTGAATCTAACTCAGGCCACTGGGATCAAAGTCTCTTGTCCGTCTGCTGGCCTCACATGAAATAATTCTGGCAGTCTCAATCCTGTTCTCAATGGGCATAAGTCCACAGGGGGAAAAAAGCTACCCATAGCACAGGACTAATTGCCATTAAACTGTCCCTCTCAATCAAGTAGCCACAAAATAGCTCGTGTGCAAAATGGAAATATTGCACCGATGCAATTAATGGTGCTTTTCTGAAGTTAGGATGAAGGAGTACTGTTGGGAGCGCAATAGATAAACCTGTATTTAACCCTTGCTATTCCTGGTCTGCAGCTGCTAGATTCCGAAAATTGGTGGAAAAAATATTTAATTCCTCAGCAATGACATTATTTACCTTGATGGGTACCAATTCACACACACCACAAAGTATGCTGAAATGTAAAAAATTTTATTTTTTTTAGAAAACAGAACGAATGGATCTCCTGTGGTCCTACGCACCATGAGTTGGAGGATGCGCTCTTTTCTAACATGGGCCCACTAGGCCAGACAATTGTCCTTCACGTTCCCAAGAAAGCTAGAAATGCCATTGAGCAACAGAGTTCCTCTCCCCCTGTCTTCCTTTCTCATTCCCTACTCAACAGGGTCTCTTCTCCATCCTGTTCAACTGATTCTTCCCTTCTCAAGAGGTTATCTCTCTAAATCCCTGACAATGGGGTATCCTCCTCTATTCTGCCCCATCCACTCTACAGGTTGTGTCCATCTCTCTTTTTCGCAAATTGGCTCTTCTCCTTCACCCTGAAGAGGATCTCTCTCCACTCTCCCTTTCTCATTCTACCTTACCTTTCCTCCATCTGGTAGAGTAGATTTTCTTTTAAAAAGCTTTAATTGTAAAACTCCATCACCAAGCTGATGCAACAGTGTTTGCAGATGGAAGTTTTAAACAAACATGCTTTGTTCCCACAGCTATCCTTTTCAAAGTGACTAAGTATGCAGACGTCTGTTGAAGCTTCTTAGTGTTAATTGTTAGTGACAAAAAGTGACAAAATACTGCTTATGGATAAACAGAGAATATGTGCCTCAAATAAACCCCCTCTGCTCAAAACACAATTAGTAATCATTAAATTTTAAGCTCTCCTTATTGTGCTAGGTTCTCAATTTAGTATATTTGTTCCTACTTTATACCACTGAGTTACGAAAGCACTAGAGGAAGCCATTTTTGTTGTGTAGATCTGCCTTCTTTGGTAGAATAATTCCATGTTTGTTTGTTGGAAAAAACTGTCCATTAAAGAATTAGATAAGTTAAAATATTAAACATGCACACCTGTATTCAGCTCGTTCTTTGAGCAATGGATATATAACACTTCCAAAATATGCTTTCATCTTAACACTCAATCACTGCATTATTCCTGCAAAATGTGCTATATTACCATTGCTGAAGAATTTAATTCATTAAGCATAAAGTACTCAGCACGAAAATTCAAACAGCAAGGCTGTCTAACACAATAAACCTGTAGTTTCAATATGACCGCCTTTATCACAAGGTCCAGTCACATGCAATGCCTCTCAATCCATTTCACACTCGGTGCAGCCAGTACAGATTTTTAACATGAGCAAATGGCGGTATACGTGCTTTCCATTAAGAATCAGTTGCTTTTTGATGGCCTAAAATGACCTGTTTTACACACCTGTTGCAAAGCCCCATCCATCATTGGATTTTTAAAAAATTGTTTTGAAGTTAACAATAGCAAACGATCAGTTAGAAAAATACCACCTTGCAAGCTAACGTCTTTAATCTTTGCATTTCTGCTCAGCATTTAATAGTATCAGGTGTGGGAATAAAAGCTTCAAACTGGTTTAAAGGACAATTACATTATATAAACTTCACAGCTGTCCCTACTGTAAAGAGATCAGACAACGCCAAACAATTGGCCTTTTCTGTCAATGGAGGACAGCTGCTGCTGCACACAGGTCCTATTTACTGGCATTAATTACTGCCTGAAACAAAATATTTATAATCAAACTGGTTAGGGCTCTATCTGTAGGGCCTGAAAGATGGTAATGAATTATATTTGACGTTTGAGTATTGTTGAGCTAGCACCAGGGCAAACATCTGCTCCAAGGTTGTAGTGAAAACAGTTCTATCAACTAAGCCATCTTGTTTGGAAAATAACAAGGCCTGGAGGGATAGGTCAGCTATTGAAATTTCAGTAGTCACCTAAACAACCCTGTGATTGACATCAGTAGCAAAATACAATTGTGCTGCAGTATATGGTCATGTCTTAGGCTATAAAATTGGTGACCTGAGTTGCCCATGATCTTTACATACTTAAAACATTCTCAGGCAGCTGATCAAGCCTGTTTAACTTGGCTGGTTACTTTTAAATGGTGTAAATTGAACAAAATGATGATATGAAAGAACAGGTAATTTCCTCTTGACCTTTGACTGATTGATTTGACTTCAGGGAAGCACAGAACCTTTTCCTGCCCAGCTGTGCTGGCTTTGAAAATCTCTTTCAAAGCTGCAACTTCCTTTCCACCACCCCCCGCCCTCATCTTTGAACTTACTGTAAGCTGTATTTTCTACTTTACAAAATGTAGCTTTATTAGACAGGAATTACTTGAATGTTACTTGGTGTAAGGTCTTCATACCAGCTTAAGATCCCATTTTTAAAAAAGTAGTTGGTCAATTAGCTTTAAGTGGTTGGTTCATCAGCTTTAAGTGCTGGTGCTCTTAACTCTGATCATTAAACAAGTGCAAAGCATTCAAAAATGATTTTAAGTGAAAGCAAAATTGTTTATACCACTGGTCCAACTGCAGTCTTTCGCTGCACTTGTCGTAATTTGCCATACCCCTTAAATTTGGTGCCACTAGCAAATCTAAATACTGTTCCCTCAATTTCCAAGTTGTATAACTCAGTCATCACTACGATTCGAAGAAGTCTAATATCATCAGTTTTGTAGTACCTGGATGAGAAAAGTTTGGCAAATAAGTTTGAACTTTTCAAGAACCAAATGAACTACAGTAAAGTCCTGCACTGGAAATTTAAAATAAATCTCCACATTGTCCCAAGTAAGCCAATCGGGAACAAAGTACCAAATTACACTTTTTAAAATGCTAACTGGAAGTAGAAGACCAATAAAGAAAAGCTCATCCTAATCATCCAATCTTATCCTTGTTTTGTTACAAATAATTTATTTGGTCCTCTTTGGTTATAAAGAAAAATTACTTAATATACAACCATGGAAGGGAGATTGAGGTTTCCTGTTTCTGTGCTTGTAAGTCCGTGATTTTACGTCTAATAAAGCGAATGGGCGGAAGATCGTGGCTGGCGAGAGCAGAAATGGAAATCCCTGGCCTGAACATCTATTTATTAGTTATGTTCAAATGTAAACATTCTTTATACATAAATACATGCAGGTCCCTTAATCAAGTCAATCAGAGAACATTATTGAGCAACGATGAATAATAATCATCTTGTTGTTTTCACTTTGGCAGGTAAAAAAGCAACAAGTCTGAAGTCACAACAGGAGTTCTCTCCAGTATTGATGTAAAAAAGCTAAGTATCCAGGATGAATTGAATTGCAAAATGAGTTACTTTGTACAATGATTGCTACTAGTTTCAGAGAGATGTTCATTATATTGTCCAAGACAGCAATAAAATACACGATATATGAATAGGCACACACACAGGTATATATACATAGACGGACAGTTTGCAATAAAAATGTGCAATGTTCCACAATATTGGTAGTTATAAAAAAGGGAAAGGCAATCTTATCAAAAGAAATAGAATTTTAAACAATGACAATAAGCAGGAAGTAACAAAAAATATTAAACTGAATCCACACTTCAGCATTTTATATAAAATGTTTTTATGCTGAACCATGCGGACCTACGTGACAACAATTTCTGAAAAGAAAGCTCTGCAAAAAGCAGATTGTTGTAGTGTGCTCCTAACATAAGCTCTCCCAACTGAACACAAAAGGACAAGCCCCAGTCAGCAAATGCGAATAGTGCCTGGAGAAAGCCAGTTAATATGCTCTACAGTGTCAGCATTCTGGAATGTGAAAGACTTGTAATTAATGCTAATGAGTTTTATGTCCCATAACTCACCTTCCAAGCTCATTACAAGCAGCACTAGCCATATTCAGTTCTTAAAGTTAATAACACATGCTCCATCTCAAAAATGCCAATGTGGTGAATAACCTGTTTATTCAATTGTAAACAATTTTACAACACCAAGTTATAGTCCAGCAATTTTATTTTAAATTCACAAGCTTTCGGAGATTTTCTCCTTCCTCAGGCAAATGTTTCAAGATCTCCTTGAAGCCTACGCATTTATACATATTGAACAATAATACATGGTGTTTACAGACTGCCCCTGCAACTGCCCGTTGCCAAGGCAATCACCGTGTTCAGACAGAGAGGTGTTACCTGCAGAACCTCCGAATACACATTCAACAAAAAAACAAACAGGGAAAAAAAAGAGAAAAAAAAAACACCGAGAGAGGCAGAAACATCCGGAAGGCAGAGAGAGCCAGCAAATGACCCATTATATTAAAAACAGATAACATTTGTTCGCTGGTGGGGTAACGTGTAGCGTGACATGAACCCAAGATCCCGGTTGAGGCCGTCCTCATGGGTGCGGAACTTGGCTATCAATTTCTGCTCGACAATTTTGCGTTGTCGTGTGTCTCGAAGGCCGCCTTGGAGTACGCTTACCCGAAGGCCTGTTTATTCAAGACCAAATTAGCAATCTAACATTCAGGTCCCTACAGCCATGAAGGTAAAGACAAGTTAATTTTTTAGTCAGTTGTCAATACATTTTTCTAATATTACTCTACGAAGATCTCACTCTACCCTCCTGGCAACTTGGATGAGTAAAAGCCATAGTACAAACATCCCTCTTCCTCTTCATCACTGCCACGATAATCAACTAACAAGGTGTTATGGCCCACATATCTATTTGCTCCCACACTAAATTTATAGCCACCTCCTCTGTCATGCGGTGAAGATGGAACAGGCCTTTTTCTCCCCCAAGCCAAATTACACTCAAGAGCAACTCATTTTTTTTCCTCCTTAAATGTTTTCATTAGAAATAATACTCTATTATTTAGCCATTTTAAAATCAGTAGCATCTACTTTCGGGTTATAAAACAAAGCAAGTTTAACATTTTTCATGAATTTCTATACCTATAAATATAACTAAAGCCAGTGCTGAGAAATTAAACAATCTTCCATCTTTGGAAACCAATGCCAGGATCAAAACACTCCCACAACAGATGCAGAGGAAAGCTCTATAAGCTGACCAAGGAACCTTTGAAAAAAATTATGGTGAATTTTTCCAATTTTCACATGAAATTGTCAATTTGATGCCAATTTGTGCTGACTATTGGGTAGATCTATGTTACAGACTTAAGCTCAAAGAAGCTGAGCTGATATTGCCCACATTATCCTTATATCCATCACTGAGAAGAGATGCTCATCCCAACTGTTTGGGCTAGAGTCTAACTCAATCCCCCTCAAGGTGAAACCACATTATGCTAAACTATTGTGTCATTCTGTCTTGCTATACATTTCTAAAATTAATCATTGACATATGGGTTGGTTTTCTAATCACAATGCCTTATTTTCATGCTTTTGCTAAGTTTATGCAGGCCAGGGGCAATGAACCAGAATGTCCAAACTCCCAGGGGCCCCTCCCACTTCACTGCTCAGTGCATATAATGGAGTACCTCACCATCCACTGACGGGATTCTAAAGTGGTTTTATGCTCCCCATATTCAAATAAAAATCATTCTTCACACTGTAACCACTGATAATTACGATATTATAATGGGTAATATGAATACTTTTAAAGAATGCCAATCAGGTTATTGTACAGCCTCACTGTAGTGATGTGCATATGCAACAAACTTTTTTTTTTGCAGAGCGGACATAAAAAATGTTTTGAGTTCAGAGTGGCTTATAAACAGGGCCTTAATATCTGCCATCTTCATCAGCCTATCTGACTTGTCATAATGCAATTCCTGTGTAGTGATGGTGGCAAGTGATATGTGAGTTGCAGTTCAGGATATATTACCGGTAACATATACCCGAGACGTTAAAGCAGTATATTGCAAGCTACAAACTGTAAGTCATAAGAAAGCCAATTGTGCAACTTCCTGTCAATTCAGTTTGAGTGACAAATGTGCATCATTGCAGTGGAATGCACAATAGATAGTGTATTGACCCACTAAGCCATTAAGGCAGCCTACTCAGAATTTGTAATAGAAACCGTTTTGATGAATAGCAGATAAACTAACATTATCTATAATCATAATGACCAGTTAATCTACGTATTTAAATTTGACAATTAAATAAAATCTATTTACTGGTAATGAATCTGAAAAATTGTTCTAATTTTAACATAAGACAGACATTTGTTCCGAGAATCATAATTACAAATAGTTGCTTACCGAACAAGGTGATGACAGGACAAAATTGGCAAACTACAGTGTATATGTAGTTCACGAGAGGAAGCATTTCTCCAGTTTCATTAGTGGATCTATGTCCGATGGAATCCTGTTCCAGGCAATATGTCAGGATGTCCAACAGTTGCTGCTAGTAATCAGATTTCCATTCAGCAGGAATGGGCCTTTAATATTAAAGTCAACAGCATATCACTGCTTCAATTTGATTGTATCTCATTTTCCTGCAAGTAAATTTGACTGCATTGAAAGTTGTGAGCAGTATGTGAATCTTCCTGGATGGTTTGAGCATCCTGGGCAAACACACAGGCAGTGTCCTAGGCCCAACCATCTTGAGCTGCTTCATCAATGACCTTCCCTCCATCATAAGGTCAGAAATGGGGATGTTCGCTGATGATTGCAGTGTTCAGTTCCATTCGCAACCCTTCAAATAATGAAGCAGTCCGTGCCCGCATGCAGCAAGACCTGGACAACATCCAGGCTTGGGCTCATAAGTGGCAAGTAACATTTGCGCCAGACAAGTGCCAGGCAATGACCATCTCCAACAAAAGAGAGTCTAACCACCTCCCCATGACATTCAATAGCATTACCATCGCCGAATTGCTCACCATCAACATCCTGGGAGTCACCATTGACCAGAAACTTAACTGGACCAGCCATATAAATACTGTGGCTACAAGAGCAGGTCAGAGGCTGGGTATTCTGCAGCGAGTGACTCACCTCCTGACTCCCCAAAGCCTTTCCACCATCTACAAGGCACAAGCCAGGAGTGTGATGGAAGACTCTCCACTTGCTTGGATGAATGCAGTTCCAACAACACTCAAGAAGCTCGACACCATCCAGGACAAAGCAGCCCGCTTGATTGGCACCCCATCCACCACCCTAAACATTCACTCTCTTCACCACCGACGCAATGTGTACCATCCACAGGATGCACTGCAGCAACTCGCCAAGGCTTCTTCGACAGCACCTCCCAAACCCGCGACCTCTACCATCTAGAAGGACAAGAGCAGCAGGCACATGGGAACACCATCACCTGCACGTTCCCCTCCAAGTCACACACCATCCCGAGTTGGAAATATATCGCCGTTCCTTCATCGTCGCTGGGTCAAAATCCTGGAATTCCCTTCCTAACAGCACTGTGGGAGAACCTTCACCACACGGACTGCAGTGGTTCAAGAAGGCGGTTCACCACCACCTTCTCAAGGGCACTTAGGGGTGGGCAATAAATGCCGGTCTGGCCAGCGACGCCCACATCCCATGAACGAATTTAAAAAAACTTGCAGAAAGTGTCTCCAGCTGTATTTGCTCAAAATACAGAGCTTCAGAATTGAGGGAGACATTCTCTCATGTAGGGAAGCAGAAGGTTTTCTGCAACACTCATTCCAAGAGGTGTTTCATCATAGGATGAGTGATGAGTGATAAAGGATAAAGACAGGAAATAAGTTATCATCTATCAGGTGGGAAGAAGAGTAGAAAGGAAGTGCAGGGTCCCCTGAGGTCTTGGCAAAAAAGTTTTCAATACTGAATACTTGTTCCAGGGGTGACAACTCAGGGGAGGACAGCAACAAGCAAAGCCACAGCACTGTGGAAAAAGTGGGTATGCAAAGGGGTGCGAGTTAAGGGCAGGAATACAGCAGTAGTGGGAGATTTGATACTGAGGAGTAGACAGTTGCTTTTGTAAACATGAGTGTCCAATACAGTGTTGTCTCCCAGGTGCCATTGTGAAGGGCATAATGGAGTAGATACAGAGGCCTTGGTGGGGATGGGATCAGTTGGAAGTCATTGTTTGCCTCAGAAACCAACAGCATAGGGCAGACCAGGATTTACCTCCTGGGGAAAAAAAAAAGTCCCAGGAGTTAGATCACAGATTAAGAAACAGACCTCAAAAGGCAGTAATTTTAGCCATGCACTAGCCAGTACAGAACTGCAAGATTATGGAGATAAATGCGTGACTGGAGATGTGGCGTAGGAAGGAACAGTTCAGGTTGTTGGGGCACTGGAACCAGTTCTGGGGTAAGAGCTGTACTGATGGGATGCCTTATACTTGAACAGAGCTGGGACCAATAACCCAGTGGGTAGGTTAACTAGGCTGAGGGGAGGGCTTAAACTCTATGGCAGGGGGATGAACAAAGCCAAGTAGGCAGCTAGGAAAGGAAAATAAGCTTAGGAATCTCAGCAATTAGGAGGTAGAAATGTTGAAAAGGGTTAGGCAGAGCAAGAGAGAAAAAAAAAATAGAAATCAGACTGGGGCGGGGGAGGCAGAGACAAAAAAACAGAGAAATTGCCAAACCAAAAGGCAACCAAACTAAAGTGCATGTATAGTAATGCACAGAGTATAGGAAATACAATTCGGGAACTAAAGACTTTGATTAAAACAGAAAATCGTGACATAATAGCAGCAACTGAACCATGAGTGGAGATTTGCCAGGATTGGCAATTAAAACATTCCTATATATAGGAGGGATAGGGCAGAAAGCAAGGAAGGAATTAGAGATGATATCATAGTTCTGGAGTGTAAGGAGTTAAATAAAAAAGCCCAAACAGAATCTCTCTGTACTGAGCTTGTAAGCAGCAAGGGATCGGCCACATGACTGGGAATATACTATAGACCACAGAACAGTGGAAAGGAAATTGTGCATGAGATTTATAGATAAATTAGAGAGAGGTGTATATTAACATAATTTCAATAAATTTTAATTTTCTAAAAATAGACCGGGATAAGGAAAATGTGATGAGAAAGCGGAGGCTTTCTGCAGTGTTTTAGGGACTGTCTTCTCAGTTAATACGTTGCTACTCCAACAGGGAAGGAAGCACTATCCGATCCGGTTCTGTGTAATTATGCAGAGCAAATGGGTGACCTTAAAGTCAGAGAATATTTCGGAAACAGTGACTATAATATGACTAGGTTAAGTATAAGTCTAGAAAAGGAAAAAGAGAAGTCATGGAAAAAAGTAGGTTATAGTGAGATAAAAAGGGACCGTGCCCAGATTAAACAGAAGGAAAATGGGCAAATAGAACTATAAATTAGCAATGGGAAATATTAAAACAGTAGATGGAAAGGGTGCAGATCAAGTGCATTCCAGTAAGGAAGAAAGGATATGTATTGAAAGGTCCACATATGAATAGGGAGATTAAATCAAATTTGAAACAAAAAAAAAGCATCTAGAGTTTACAGGGCAGATAATAAAAACGGAAGCCAGGACAAATATAAAGAATATAGGAAAAGTTATAAAAAGGAAGATTACAATAGTCAAGGGAAGCATGAAATAAAATTAGCCACAAAAACACAAAGGGCAATAAAGAGGTAAAGCAACTAAGAGATGAAGGAGATACACATAATGGAGATCGAGGGAATGAGAGAGATAAAAAAAAACATACTTGCATTTATTGCCTTTCACATCATCAGGATGTTCCAAAATAAGTCACAGCCAATGAAGTACTTTTGAAATGCAGTTACTATTGTAATATAGGAAAACTTGGCAGCCAAATTACACACAGCGAGGTCCCAACAGTAATGAAATAAATGACCAAATAATCTGTTTTAGTGGTGTTGGTTAAGGGATAAATGTTTGCCAGTTGAAGTCCCACTCCCGGGACTTTAGCACATAATCTAAACTGGCACTTCAGAGCAATACTGAGGGAGTGCTGCGCTGTCAGAGATACCTCTTTTGGATGAGATTAACTTTAAAGGCCTGGTCAGCCCTCTCGGGTGGACATAAACGATCCCATGGCATTATTCAAATAAGAGCTGGGGAGTTCTCCCAGTGTCTCTGGAGTTGGGTTTGAATCCATGACCTTCTGACTGAAAGGTGAAAGCACTGCCTCTAAGCTAAGGCTGACACATAATATGAAATAAGTATTTTACCTCAGTTTTCACAGATTATAGAACCACCAGAGGTGGGTACATCATTCAAAGAGAGATGGTACTAAATAAATTACTCAAACTTACGGTCGTCAAAGCCAGGGTCCTGATGGTTTATATCCAAGAAACCTGAGGGATACTATGAATGAGATACAGGAGGCTTCGATAAATAATTTTGAAAAATGCTGTGGAAAGGAAAATTGTGCCAGAGGGCTTAAATGTGGCAAATGTGACATTCTTTTTCAAAAAGGGAGACAAAAACAACCCAGAAAATGGTAGACCAGTTATCTTATTTTAGCTGTTGGTCAACTACTATCTCTTAAGATCTGAGGAAAAATAATAGTTTCATCCTTATTTTACTGTTTGTCTATGTATATCGGGTTCTCCAATTAAGGACTCATTGAACAGGAAATGTAGTCTTGTCATGGCTGGTACAAAAGGAAGTCAGATATGTATTTCTTGTCTAAATATAGCTACAGGGGTTAGATTACATGAAACAAGTTATTACCTACCTGCAGTATCCAAAGAATACAATAATAAAAACCACAGACTAGACTTATTTCTTTCTTCTCTAAACCTCCTGCACTTATTTCTAATAAAACAACTCTCGTTAATTTTTAATCCATATAACACCACTAGTCATGGAAGATACTTATGCCAATGTCAGTGTCAGATTGCAATGTGGCTCTGATACAATTCACCTTAAAACATAAAGTGGTCATCTTCAATTTCACAAGAGGCTGGGGCTGCTGATTATGAACATGGTGGCCGGAGAAGCAGGATCCAGATGAAATCCCAACTGAACTAGTCCCTGGCGAAGCTATCTTACTTTCTTAGCCTCAACACTTTGAGTTTGGTTAACTAAAACTCAATGTTTGGTTGTAAGATGGATTTCAATCCCATGATACCCACGCTAACTTTTAAAGCGACAGTGAGATCACACGTCTAAGGACAGGTCTTTTTGAAACCGAATGTGAATTAAACACATTGATGGAAAGGGGCAGTGGGGGGGGGGGTGGTAGGAAGAAGAGAAATAAAAACATGCTCTGATGCCAACTCGTCTTGGATCTGTAATTCATAGGATTTGATTAGAATGAGCATGCCAAGAAAATCCTAGCAGTGCTGGGGCTGCGGGGGAGTGATGGAGAGGGACATGCATCATTAACAGTAATAAATGCTCATGTCTGCAAAGCACAACTACATAGGCTATGTTTGTAATGTCTTTTCTCTCCAAATTTGTGTACTTACACCTATCCCTGTGTGACTACAATGAAATTCCAAGAATGCGATCACCATTGGGAACACAACCTAAAACGATGCAATTTGAGGGTAAAATAAAACTATTGCATGGTGGCCTGCTGCCAGCTGTTAATTGTATTTTTAATTTGTCATGTACTTGTTTGGTTTTTGGTCAGTTTTGAGACAAAAGAAGGTTTCAGTATGCTTCATGTGCCTGATGCATAATTAATAACTTTTACAACTTTATTAGGAAGAAAAATCATGACACTGCTTTTTTGAAACACTTCCTCATTATAGGGTGTGCGGTAATAATAAACTCCGTTGCGCTTGAAAGGTTAGAACAATTCTATTTAAATTACAACTTTTTGAAACATGATGTGGTTTACTGCATGATGTGAAATTTCAGTAATATATATGGTGTGTAAAAAAAAATTGGAATTAATTGCCACTCAGTCAGAGGTCACAAGATGCAAAAAATGTCACACTGGTGCAGTAGGGGGGTGCTCTTCTGAGGTTGGGGCAGGGGAGGGGAGCTTTAATTCTAACTTGCATCCACTGCACTAAACCTGTCCTGGATGTGCTCAAAGATGATAATGTAAATGGAAAATGGCTCATTTCCCAGCAATGACAAATCATCTTGATGAACACAAAAATTGACAAGTCAAATGAAATTGCAGCTAAACTTCCTTGATTACAAAATGAATGCAAAAAATGTTTGGCACTTGATTAAAAAATCCTGTGAATTGTGTTTTAGAACTAAATTCATTATTTCAATCCAGCTACCAAACAAAGACATAAAAGCTCACTGACAAGGAGAAACAAAATGAAGCACATAGGTCGACTGCATCCATATGAGATGAGTTAGCACTCTGGATACTTTCCTTTAGCAAGGCAGTCCTTGGCTGTTTACGCCATTGAGAGCTGAAGCTTGGCATTCTGCCTTTCTGATGCAAGATACTGCTTACTGGAAATGTAAAGCCAATCAGAAGTTTAACTGTAATAAAGGTCAACAGAAAGGTTTCACTCTTATTAGATCTGCACACTGGCTGCAAGCCCAGTACTTCCAGTGGTTCTTTTTAGAATAATTTATTTATGGCAGTTTTATCATTCCATACCTGATTTTGGTGGGGGTTACATGCTACACCATGTTTAAATGAGGTCATGCCTTTCAGTGAGCTGAGACATGTAGCATGTGGAAAAAGTTAGCAATTTGTATTGTATTTTTGTAGCTGATCGCGAAGGCAAGTATCGTTCTTAAGCGTATTTAGAGTTCCCAAGCTCCCTTTTGCTTTTGCTTAACAACAGTAATGTAAAAGCTAAAGACAGCCAAATCAATCAAAAGATCCTTTGGGATTGGCATGCATTAAATACAAATGGAAAACAAAGACTTGAAACTCAAAATAGAACAAAAACAGAACCTATGTACTTGAACACAAAATAGATTTCTTAACTCCTATCTCAAGCTGAGTGGTGTTTTTTCCTCTGTGTAAACAGCAATGCAAAAGTGCAATTTGTCAGAACAGAGGTTCAGCAAGCAGAGATCATCTGTTTATTAGTGCAAGCTACAGCATCCGACTCCCAAAATGTAGGCCAGGGATCAGTCTCAATCTTGACTAAAGCTCATTCCTAGCTCCTAAAGAGGGGGAAGTTGGTCAGTTCTAGTTGGGTCAGCAGAAACTGCCTCAAAATGAAAAAGGGCAATGGTTTGAATGACCCACATTACGCCCTACACCACATGGTAATGATCTCTTTTGAAGAGCTGCCATGGAAAGCTTATACCCTCTTTAAATTATAGCAGCACTTCTGTAAAATGGCAGGGCTCCTGATGTTATTTAGTTTGCTCCATTTACACTGCTGGTACATTCCACTACCGTGTAAGAACACAGTGACAACTCTGCACATTTAAATCACAACTTCCATTTCTGCCCATGGACCTTCACTGTGATTGTCACTGAAATATCTTTTTCCTTTTGCAATCTCACCCACTCAAAGGCAGCGAGCCAGGATACTGGTACACAGGGTATGCAACAGTTTGATAATCCCTGGTGATATGGAGAATGGTATAAAGAGGACACTTGTGTTATTTGTATCATTATATTCCCCGGAATAATTGGCTATTTCTATAAAATTAGTTACTGGTGCGTGCGTGTACACACACACACACACACACACACACAATATTCAAACAAAATATGGGTTTGTGCTAGTATGGCAGTTAAGCATTGACATATTTTCTACTATTAAAGAGTAACATTTTCGATTAAGTATCACTCATATTCCCTTACTCCATTTACATTGCAAAGCCCAAACAAGTGCACTGTTAAATAACTGTCCCAAGATATCAAATACCGATCAGCCATGATCTAACTGAATGGCGGAACAGGCTCGAGGGGCTGAATGGCCTACTCCTGTTCTTATGTTCCTACAATTTTATCCAAAGATGACATGAAAGCATGCCATAGCCAAAGACCATCATAATTTGATTACAGCTTGCAGCCAACTTGTGTACCAATGATATGGACTGACGACCGATTCTTTAGAGTCAAATATTTGTAGTTCTACTGATTTTCATTCTTTTTGAAAGGGGTTTGAATTAAGTTTTTTAAGCACTAAGTTAACTATTAAACATTCCACTTTGGTTAAATGTCAGTGAGACCACAATCTACATGTAGGTCTATTTAGCCTCGTGATTAGCTTGACATATGGATTTTATAATTTTCTAGTGGCAGCAGTTACGCAATGTGCCAAGACTGCTGGCACCCTGGAATTTGCTTTGTTCACTTTGAAGGGATGGTTTCAGAGTACCAATGGCAACAATGAAACAACTGATATAAATGCAAGATTGAGATTGTGACATCTGAATAATCGCAAATGTGCAACTAAAATTTTGTATTTCTGCCAATAGGCCATCCCTGGTTTTAGAAGATCCATGCAGGCCAGCAATAAATAAACTGCATTGCTGATACACACTGGGTCGTATGAGAGTTCAGCTTTCCCACAGTTTGGAAGATTGGTGATTCATGCCTTCTAATCCATCGTTGGCAGTGATTTGTTTGCTGCCAGCATTGCATTGCCTTCAGTGGAGTAGGAAGACGCCACCTCTCAAGGAAGGCTTCTGTGCCACTTCAGGCACGAGTGCTGCCATGTACATATCATAGCAGTGGAGCCGGGAGAAGTGGAAAACGCAGCAATGGCTCAGACCACAACCCACAGAAACAAAAAAGCTTGATGGTAAAAGGTTAAAACAACAAAAAAATGGCAGACTCATGAAAGGTGCCAGTTAGTGTGGTCATGCAGAGCCATAATGGAAGACATAACATTAGAGGCAGTCAGTGTAAACCGATTTTATCCCAACAGCATAACTTGACAAGTTCTGTATTCTCTTTATCTTCCTTATGGCCCAAAACCTTCTGGCAACAAGCCACCTATATCACTATATAACATTAATGCTGTGTAAAGACTGGATTTATTGTACTTGCTACAGATCTTTCAATCAACGATTTTTAATATTCCAAATAACAACAAACCAAACAGCCCCTTAATTCACTTTACACTACAACTAGGATTTCACCTAGCTTTTTAGTCTCTGATTTCACAGCACTAATTTTTGAAGTATCATAACTGATTTCTTTTTTTAAAAAAGACAAACTGGTCTCTACCATCATCTGTACACCTACACCATAATTAAAGGCACTTTGTGCATATCTTATAATACTGAAGTCAAAGGCCAACACTGCATGGAGCATGTGTGCAAAACATACTGAATAAGATTTATAAATCCAAATGTTTTACACCCTGACTTGGTCTATCAATGCGGTCTTGTGGTCTGGTATGAACAAAATTCACGATGGAAAAATAAATCTTTTTCCATGAGTGAGCATTAAGGTGCATACATTTTCTCAAAGTCTTCTTCAAACATGAAAAATGCCATGTTCTGGTGCTCCTTGTTACGTAACCTTATTCACATTTACCCTGTTCCAGATTCATCTGACTTGGTTCATAAAGAGTTCATTCAAAATGAACCCAATTTACAAATTCATAATGCAGTGCCTGGGTACTTTCTTAGTCAGGGCTGTATAAAACATGGGAAGGCATCTGAAGTGAGGTCACATTATTGAAACACACAAAACTACCCAATTCCATCAATAAACAGGATTACCATTTAGTACTGTTACACTGCTATATCAATTTAAAAGATAACTGATACAATACCATTTGCTTTTTAAAAAGACTTTTACAGTTAATTTGGAGAACAAAATAGTACCAGTTTACATATGATTGACAGTAGACAAAGTCAATAGGTAAGTAACTGGATCTTTTAAGCTCTGAAATATTGCAGTCTAATCATTACTGTACCAGAATTTTAGTTACCTATTTTTTAGCAGCATAGAGGAGAAAATATGGGCAACACTGCAATGATGTTGTAGATAAAACACTGAGAAATCGTAATCTGATTCACAGCTAGCAGCAAAATATTGCATAACCCATTACCCAAGAAATAACATTAAACAATACATGTGGCCCACTGCTACCTTCTGTTCTTAAGATTACCTGAACCAATTTCTACATCTGCTGGGAATCAGGAGCACCAAATGTCTGGTAAAACTGTAATCTGATCAATTTTGTTCCATAAATAAAAGGCTAATAATATTTCCATTGAAACATGCCTCCAGCTAAATTTCAACAGCTCCCATATCTTGTAAACATCATACTTTCCACATAGCACCACACCTGATTACACAAAGCTTCCACTTTGTCAGCCTCAGCCATCTGCCGATTGGCCCACAACATTTACATTTTGCAGGTCATAAATATTATGTACTTTAACAAGCATGTAATGTTAAAAAAAACTTCCTTACTAAAGATGTTGCCTAAACACAATATTAACTATTTAAAAAAAGGGAAACCGTGTTTCTAACAGCAAGCCATTAACAGGTGAAGCTTAAAATAGTCAGTCGAATCAAAGAATCTGACAGCACAGAAGGTGGCCATTCGGCCCATCATGCTTGTGTTGGCTCTTTGAAAGAGCTATCCAATTATCTCCACTCCCCTGCTCTTTCCCCACAGCCCTAAAATTTTCTCCCCTTCAAGTATTTATCCAATTCACTTTTGAAAGTTACTACTGAATCTGCTTCCATCAACCTTTCAGGCAGTGCATTCCGGATCATAGCAACTCAATGCATAAAAAGATTTCTCTTAATCTCACCTCTGGCTCTTCTGCTAATTACCGTAAATCTGCATCCTCAGAGTAAAACAACTCTTTTTTTTGGTGTTAAAAAAATCAAAATGATCAAGAAAGATTGCTTAGTGGGATACAAGAAACGAATCTATATTATTCATGTTAATATAAACTCTCCTGATTCTGTGGATCAATGTACTGCCAAGTGTCATACTGAGGCCATGCAAATCAGCAACTCAACTCTATGCTAAATTAGCCTATGTTAGCCAGGAATGGTAGTCAGGGCATTACATTTGGCTTCAGTGCCCCATAACTATTAAGGGTGGAAAGAAAAGTCAACCAGAGTTCCCATTTATGATTGCTATTCAGTGGTCCCTGCATGTACGTGGACATAAGGCAAGGACAGGATTGATCATAACTGATGGCCTAATGGTCAAATAATGTGCCGACACTCACCATCTGGGCTTGCATGAAAAATGGCAACTTGGGTGAGGTACTGGAGGGCTCGTCATAAAATGAATGGAGAACCAGGAGAAAAGAAAACTAAAAACACACACATTGGTCTACTGTTTATTTTTCTTTACAAGAAAGTAGTTCTGAAAACTGAGAAACAGATTTTGCACAATGGATTCCACACCTGAAACGTCGACTTGTGTCCTCGACAGATGTTGCGTGACCTGCTGAGTATTTCCAGCGTTTTATATTTTTGTTTGCAGGAACCACCCCTCATCGTATCTATACTATACAATTAGAGCTTTAAAAGCTATAATAAGCACTATTTCTTATGTACTTAAATCCCAAGTCCAGAGCAATATTATTTTACAATTCATGGAGTCAGAAGGTATTATATTTAGATTTTTAAAAGTACAATGCAATGTTAAATTATATTTTTATATAGATATACCTCACCAAATGGTCTTCAAAGGTAGCTACAGCAAATACATAATTTGACACGACCATGAAAATTTAAAACGTTAAAAACATGCAACACATTTTTAAAAAAAACTAATATGCTCCATAACGATCACATGCAATACACAGAGGTACATTCTTACAAATGGATCAACTGCACTGTATAAGTACCTCAATTTATTTTTTCCACATTCTGATTTCAGCTTGTCACCCAAACTGCTGTCTTATAACATTTAACTGAAAGGTGAGCAGATTCCAGAAATAATGTAAGGATACTTTTACTCTCAATCCAAAATACTTTACACTAAGCATTTGGTGGGAAGGTGCTGTGCGTAATGTGGTTGAAAGAGTTGAAATGCTTGTCAACATTTAGCTTGCAACTAATTTATAGCCTGATCACTGCCGATCAATACAACTCATTAAGCAGCTGAACATTATGAAAAAATGTAATAAAGGCAAGGATAATGCAAATAAATAGTTAAAACTATCACTGTCCTTAAAATATCATTTTCAGAATTGTTGCATGTGAAAACTGGAAGAAAGAATACCACAGTCGTGGACATGTTTCTGTCCTTTACGAAGGCTTTGACATTAATTCGAAAATTTTCAGTCTCATACTGGATAGAACCTCTCAACTTAATTCCTGACAGCTGTAGTAAAACCAACTAAACTCCCATTATGTGAACAAAAATAGATAAATGTGCTGGTGCTGTAATTAAAATAAAAACTACATTTTGCAAATATAAACCACTGCCTGTTCATTTTACACCGATAACTGTACTCAAAATAAAACAATCAAAAATTTCCCATTTACGAGCGGAAGTAAGAATATAAAATTTGACCTATCTATTCGACTGTGAAAGATTTGCTTCTCCTGCTTCAGCTAGTTAAACAGTGTAATAGGCTAATAATCCAAATTACAATTATCATAGATTAATGGCTGGTTGACCCATCGCATTTGCTTTATTCCACAATAAGATGATCACAATTGGCTTTATGAAAACAATTATGTGGCATTACCAGTTGAACAACTTCTTTACATAAACAAATGAAATTTGTGTAACCAGCATGACAGGCATCAGATTTCTCAACTGCATTTTGTGATCCAGGCTGTCTCTTTTAATCTGTGTGGCTGCAAAAATGAGTTCTGTCTGTATGCAAATATTGTATCCAAACACAGTGGATGGACTTTATTGATGGAGTTTATAAAGGTAAATTTTGAGTAGGGCAAAATTTTTTAAAACAGATTTTAAAAATTATAAATATACCTCAATTAACTATTAATGCTCTTACAAATGAACAACAATCTGTTTATTACTCGTATGGAAAAGCAAGAAATTTTTTCTTTTTTAAAAAAAATGCTGTACCCAATGGAAGTTCCACATGGATTGAAGCATATCCTGTCAGTGGTGCACATTAACAGAAAAAGGATACCCAAATCAATGTTCAGTTAGGTTATTAAATAGTTTAAGAAACAGCAATGATTTGCAAAAAATGTTTGTCTCATTGCTATTTTAATCAAATTTTTTTATTGCTAGAATAAATTAACAGCACATTTTTTGCTAGGGAATTTTTGAAAATATAATATACACAACTGCATATCTTTATGCTATAAGTGATGGGCAAAACCAAACACCTACAGAAAAATGAAAGGGCAGGCAAAACCCACTGGAACACCAGAAATTAGTAGAGATGCAACATAAAGGAGTAGAAGGATATGCTGATAGTGTGAGATAAAGTAAGGTGGGAGGAGGCTCGTGTGGAGCATAAACACCGGCATAGAGGAGCTGGGTTGAATGAATCATAGAATGATACAGCACAGAAGGCGGCCATTCGGCTCATCATGCCTATGCCAGGAGGCCTGTTTCTGTGCTGTAATTTCTATGTATGCAATAAAAAAACCAGCATTTTTATAACGAGCCAAAAAAAGAACATTCTTGCTCTATGTTCTCAATTTCTCCCTTGGATTGTTTGACCGAACCAGATATTGGGCAGTGGCAGGACCAGGTCAGCCACAATTATTCTGCCTATTTTTAAGATCATGCTATGATGGTTTCATAGTGTTGGCAGCACAAATATATACACAGGAAATGTGCAAGTGAGTTACTCCTTTTGTCTGTATACATTTATATAGGATTCTGTGAACACAAATTACTGTTCTAATTTATGTGAAACAACCTAGGATATTGCTTTTAAAATCTGGCAACAATCTTACTTGGTTCAATGTCATTAGTTTAGACTTTGAATAATGCAGTTTAACAAAAAAAAGCCACAACAGCAATAAAGAAGCACCGTCGGTAATTTCAAACATTAATGGAAGTAAGCTATTTATGACAAAATTTAGAAATTACATTACAATATAAATTTCATCTGTTGAGAGAGCTAATTAATGAATAATCGACCAAGCTCAGAAAACCAGAACTGAAATTACACTGCTATACAAGATGAAAACTATTGAATTGCTATTTAGTTTATATATCCATGTATCGATCACGTCAAGCATTGAGGTAACAGAAACAGACAGCTATTAGGCATTAAAATCAATGGCTTTTTATATCAACATTACAGTAAGAATTGTAACACAGAGCTCACAAGTAAAAGGAATTACCTGTCCAGGAGACAATGTGGATTTGCACGTTTATCATTTCAAGCTAACACTAGTTGATCACCTGTGGCACTGCTCATGGATCGAAAATGTAAAAGTATCTTTACTATATCACATATATTATGGTACTATTGTAATTGAAATAGATATCTTATGTCTTTATGCACTTCATGTCAACCATTTCCCATTATAAGTGGCTATGTCCATAATTATAATATAAACTGCCCAAGTCTGTTGCGCTGTAATTAAACCCTCCTGCCAGTGGTGGTGCTGCATGTGTACATAGGAATTTACATGGAAATATATAAAAATAAAGGACAGAATGTACGACTTTAAAATGGAGACTAAATTACATTTCGATGCCCTGGTCCAATTATTCCCCTCCCTCTAACCCCCCCTCCCCTGAAGACTACACTTGGTCTTGACTCCCCACATGCAACTAATAAAGATTAAGATGTACATATTCCATTGCTCAACTGCACTACATTATCTTTTATAATTCTACAATAAATGGAAGTAAATGTAGTTAAACCCTCCTCTCTCAATTCATATTCTATTCATGAATTTACATTTTTGAAGGGATTTTTTATCCTAGTTAAATAATGTGAAACATGCCACAATCAGACTGGTCACATGAATCACTGCAGCCAATGAAGCACAAGTAGAACAGTCATACAATCACTATTGCCTAATGGGAATGGTCAAAAGGGATAATTTCTCCCCCTGCTTATCTCATGGATGATTTCTGTTACCTCAATGTGAATACATGAACTAATTAGCAATGCAGTTCCATCTTCTGCAGCAGTGTAATTTCAGTTTTGGTTTTCTGAGCTTGGTCCATTATTCATTAATTACATACATTAGATGCAACAATCCCTCTCAATGGATATAGTGGTGGCATTGAATTACACAACCAGGAAAAAGTCACATTCTCTTCCTAATCTGTGTGGATCCGTTGCTCTCAGCTGGAGCAGTCATGGTGGTGGGATACAATCAGCCTGAATATTCCAGGGCTAGTGAGGGGAGAAAAAAGAAAATTGGCGAGTTTTCTTTCTCTTAAGTGTTATCCAGAAAGCTTTGGTAGAAGTGTGGGGTTGCACAGCTGGTGGGGACAGGGTCAGGTCCTGCTATGAAAGACCAACTGGCTAGATACCCTACTGACATTCACTTGTCCAGGGTAGTACATGAAGAAAGGCTACTTCGATAAGGTATCAGAGGGTTGCCAGAGCTTCCAACAGAACTGAACTTTTGCATGAGTCACCACCTTCAGGAGAGGAAGGGCTTGTAGTGAAGACTGACAGAAAAATGAAGGATGGAAAGAAAGAAAAAAGTAGCATAAAAGTAGTTATACCTTTAGAAATGCTAAACATTTACAGCATGAGAAATATCAGTTTCAAATTTTGCAAATTCCAAAACATCTCTCCAGTGCACAAAAATTCAAGAACGCCATTTAATTGTGAAGCTTAGCTTCCGTTTAATTTCTATATAAAACAACGTAATAGTGAATACTGATGTTACATTTATTTCTCTGCAGATTGAGGTACACCAATTAGAGGTTGCACACCACATCGAACATCCTTGATAGCAGGGTAATAAAATCTATTTTAATTAACTCATTGTCAAAATACACATTAATGTGACTATTTCCTTTTTAATTGAGTATTGGCAAACAGTGGGGTGCCCCACTTTGTATTTTATGGCGGAATTCAGATGATGGAGAATAAACAGCAACTTCGAAAGGAAGAAGTACTTGACAGCTCCACCTTTGAAAAATTTGGTATTATTTTTAGATAAGAACTTGGATACATAGGAGCAATCTCTGTTCTCCCAAAAAGACAACAAAAAATCTGTTTACATTTCATGGATAATCACTGCCCCTGCCCAAGCAGAATATTTTACTGAATTCTAAATGTGGTATGTGCTTCCATATGGCATATAATCCCGCAAGACCAATGGTAAAGCTCTCTCCTTAACCCCCAGTTCAAATTTCATATAGCATTTACGCTGATGATTCTTCAAAATGAATAATGTTCAGGCCTTATATTTACCTTATTCCCTCTTCTGTTTTATCAGAATAATTTATTTACCAAAATATTGTAAAAAGTAAGTTAACTCACGCAATGTGATCATTGTAGCACTCTCCTCCCCCAATAAAATCATGGCAAGGACTCAGCATTTATATTCGTTTGAACTAATGTGTGGAGAGGAGAATGTCCTGATCTGATCAAGAGGAAAAAATATCTTTCTGCTTCTGCCCACATTTAGTAAGCTTAGTAGCAAAGAGAAACAGTGTTCCTCGCCCCAGAGGGCAAGTAATCCTGTAGCAATCTTGTTCCTCCTCTAGCTGGTTGTTGCACAGATGCAATGCCGGAGGTCTTGTAACAGATTGTCTGTCCACCATTCCAGTTGGGGAACAGCACTTGATACAGGGGCAGAGAGAAAAGACGAGCTAAATTGAGAGGTTTTAAAAAATATATATTGGAAGGGGGAAAACAATAGGGGAAAAGGTAGTCAACCGACTGCTGTGGTGTTTGAGGTACAAAGCCCAAAGTGACAGCTGTTCAATTCACCACCCACAAGCTTGGTGAGATTCATTAGCTTGCAGCCAGGTTGCCAGTGCAGTGCTCAGACTGACTACAAGTGGCCTGCATTAATGACAGACCCACTCTGAATGTGCTCAATGAACATATAGGTAGTGACTTGAGAAGTACTGGCCAGGGCTCTCTGGAGCTTGTATTAATTTAAATCTGCTTGCATGTGGATAATTGTGCTGGTTAACTGCTGACCACCCAACTTCCCTTCCTGGCCCCCATGTTAGCTGATATTGTTAAAGGTTCCCTCTCCTCAGGTACTGTCCCCCTCCCCTTCAAATCTTCAGTCATCACCACCCTCCTCAAAAAACCCACTCTTGACCCCTATGTCCTTGCAAACTACTGCCCCATCTCCAACCTCCCTTTCCTCTCTAAAGTCCTTGAACGTGTTGTCGCCTCCCAAATCCGTGCCCATCTTTCCCGCAACTCTATGTTTGAATACCTCCAATCGGGTTTCCGTCCCTGCCACAGTGCCGAAATGGCCCTTATCAAAGTTACAAATGACATCCTTAGTGACTGTGACCATGGTAAACTATCCCTCCTCATCCTTCTCGACCTGTCTGCAGCTTTTGACACGGTTGACCACACCATTCTCATCCAACGCCTCTCCTCTGTCTTCCACCTGGGTGGGACTGCGCTCGCCTGGTTTCATTCTTATCTATCCAGTTGTAGCTCGAGAATCAGCTGCAATGGCTTCTCTTCCCGCTCCCACATCGTTACCTCTGGATTCCCCCATGGAACTATCCTTGGCCCTCTCTTATTTCTCATCTACATGGTACCCCTTGGTGACATCATCTGAAAACACGACAGGTTCCACATGGACGTTGACGACACCCAGCTTGACCTCAACATCACCTCCCTTGACCCCTTCTTCAGTGTCTCTAATTTGTCACACTGCTTCTCTGACATCCAGTACTCGATCAGGAAAAATTTTCTCCAACTGAATATTGGGAAGACCGAAGCCATGGTCTTCAGCCCCCGCCACAAACTCCGTTTCCCAGCCAATGCTCCATTCCTCTCCTTGGCCACTGTCTGAGGCTGACCCAGACCGTTCTCAACATTGCTGTCCTATTTGACCACGAGATAAGCTTCCAACCACATATCCGCTCCATCACCAAGATCGCCTACTTCCACCTCTGTAACATCGCCTGTCTCAGCTCAGCTGCTGCTGAAACCCTCATCCATGCCTTTGTTACCTCTAGACTTAACTATTCCAATGCTCGCCTGGCTGGCCTCCCATCTTCCACCCTCCATAAACTTGAGCTCATCCAAAACCCTAATGCCCGTATCCTAACTCGCACCAAGTCCCGTTCACCCATCACCCCTGTGCTCACTGACCTACATTGGCTCCCAGACCAGCAATGCTTCGATTTTAGAATTCTCATCCTTGTTTTCAACTCCCTCCATGGTTTCTCCCCTCCCTATCTCTGTGACCTCCTCCAACCCGACAACCCTCCGAGATCTCTGCACTCCTCCAACTCTTGCCTCTTGCGCATCCCCGATTTTAATCGCTCCACCATTGGCAGCTGTGCCTTCAGCTGCTTAGGCCCTAATATCTGGAACTTCCTCCCTAAACCTCTCTACCCTCCTACCTCTTTGACCAAGCATTTGGTCACCTGATCTAATATCTCCTTATGTGGCTCGGTGTCAAATTTTGTTTGAAAATCGCTCCTGTGAAGCGCCTTGGGATGTTTTACTACATTAAAGACACTATATAAATGCAAGTTGTTGTTGTTCTTGTTGTTAAGGAAGTAACAATCTTTGCGCTTGAAAGATACAGCTACCTTTTAAAGGAAGACTTCAAAAATCACCTAAATTACCTTTTCATTCAAAGACTGTTACTTAAAACTTTAAATGAAGGAGATGGATAAATGAATTCTGAAAAATAAATAGCATAAACCTTTCACACTGATGTGTGTTTACTGGGGGCCAAGGAAGGAATGAAGGAGCTATAACAGGCCACAAATGTTCAGAGAGGAACCCGAGAAAACTACAGTTAGCAGAACAGAAGACTATGGGGAGGGGCAAAAAATAATTGGGGGAATAGAAGTTTAAGAAAAAAAAATATATCCTTTGGTGTCCCATTTGCCATATGGGGATGGGTTATATTGATGTTTTCAGCAACTAAGAGAAGCCGGTGATCCTGGTGCTCTTCATAAGGTTAGAGGGCAATGTATGAAATTTTGGGCCAAGGAGGGCCAGGAAAGGATCATCACGTAATTTTAAAAATTCTTTAAACCAGCCCAATGTTTTCACATGTAGGGAACTTATTGGTAAACAGGTCATTGTGCTACCCTTCACTGAGAATTACTACATGACCAGAAGTATTAGTCATTCAATACAGAGAGTCATCAGGCCATTAAAATTATTCTATACCTTAAATCTTATTTTAACTTTTGCCCTCACCTGAAGACACTCTTCACATATGGTAAAGAGTTAATTGTCAAATTAACAAAATAAATGGTTGAAGTTTTTTTTTAAATGCGACTATAGGAAGATAGATTACATATACAGCAAGGACATTGCTTCCACCACACACAACCTAACTAAGAAGCTATTAAGTTGCACACATGGAAACCTCAAATCTGCGAAGCAGTGGTCACCCATCACGTTGAAAATAAAAACATTTACACAGCTCAGAACCTAACAAGAGAGGTGCTCATAAGTGGGTTTGTTTTATTTCATGCACAATGGGAATATAAAGGTGGCAGAAAACCAAAACTGTTTATGCATGTTACCCACCAGGAACCTTTCTATAGACATAATTGCCTTAAAACAAACTACCACTTGTTTGCTGCCTGATTTACTTCACTCTATAAACATGAAGCGTAGACCTTTAACCCTCCCCCCCCCTCCTCATTCAAAGCCACCACAAGCTGTGAATGATTAGCTGGTTGGCCTGTCAGAAGTTAAGATAGTGTATCTGACATGGAGCCCTCAGTGAATCTGTCTGAAGATTGCACAAACAGAAAGGAAAAAGGACACACTGGAGAAAGAAGGGGTGGCAGATGAGCTGCAGGAAGGTCACTTGTACATCAGTCTCAGTTGAAAAACATTACACAATAGTACACAAGTTCCTCACAGCAGAGAGAACGAAAGAGAGAGAGACTTCTCGGCAATAAATTAAATTGCTTACAGCTTAAATAGTACACTTAGCACTATACTTTAAAGAAAAACTATCCTTTCTGCAGCTACAGCCGGAGGTACGTTTGAACAATTTTTTTCCATTATTAGATAAATGGCACATGCAGGGCAGTAACGGAAGCATCTAGACTACCAGGCAGATTCACGGACATATCACTAATAAAAAATATACATGTCGTTACTTGAAATCACTTTTGCTGATAAGCCAAACCACTCTGCCTCCCCTCAAATCTCCACAACAAGTTTCGAAACCACAATCAAGAAGAAAAAGAACCAATCGAACACCAGCAGATAACCAGAAACCAACACAGATCAATTAAACAGAAAAAAAAACTCACCGTCTCCTTATTTGGAAGCAGCTCTTTACGGATCCTGAAGAAGTTCTTGCCGTACTGCCTCAATCCCTTAATGAAGCGTTTCTGTGGGAAGAAAACAAGAGGAATCAACAAGGGAGACAGGAAAAAAGCAGTCTTTGCTTTGGCCCTACAACGAGGGAGAAAAGAAAATACACCAGGGGAAGCAAGGAAAATGGCGGAAATTGTGCTGCACAGAGCTCCTTTTTCTTTACGAGCCACTGATCACTCAAGACTGGAGGCACCCTACATAATACAGACAACACACTCAGCGCAGCAAAGGCTTGCACTTCTTCAGGGCTTGGCCTGACTTCAGCAAACCATGACAACAATTAAAGCACAAAAGGAAAGCGAGAAGGACCTTTTCTTTTCTCCTAGTCTCTGGTAATGTCAGTGTGCCGTCAGTAAGTGGCAGAGGGGGAGCATACAAGCGAGAAATACCTTGTCACTCTCTGCTCTAACACTACAAAGGAGGTGGTTTACATGTGATCCCTTGCTAGAATCTCTCGTCTCCGGTCAGACATAAAACCTGGCATGGATCACTGATTCCCAACAGCCCAGAATATATATTCCAAGCAACACAGTAAAATCTTACCAAAGCAACTGTGTTGTCAAGTCGTTTTTCAGCAAGTACTTTCCTGTAATCTCATTAACTAGCTCTTTTCATTTAGCCAGTGAGTCCCACAAATCAATTCACTACACTGCACTTGGAGAAGCAGGAAGGCACATAAGCAGTCTGAAAGGTTTAACTTTCTTGTCAAAGATAACGGACATTAAGTAAACTTTGGCGTGGATTACAATTCTCAGAATGAACTTGACACTATCAATTATTTGACCAACACTATAAACAATTTAAAAAAGTATTTCCATTTTCTGTTTGCAAAATAGTTATTTTTGCTGACCAACAATTAAATAACCTAGCTTTCAAGGAAATTGAACACTGTCTGAAATTTTTTTAAATTATAGAGAATAACAGCTAAAGCTTTTGAGGTGAAGATTTTCTGTAGCCACTGAATCAAAAAGGTGGCAATAAGCTAATGTACATTAGCATGGTTCCCCTGATGGCTCAGTGGGCAGGTGCACCACATAATGAGGTACATAGGATGAAAACTGCAAGTTCAATACCTAATCGATACAACGTTGACCAATTTCAACTGAGGTGATAGTGTGTTGCTGCAAATGAGTTTTGCATCCCTGGGCAACAGAAAGCAAAACTGTGAAAGTACTCTCATAACTGCTATATAGTTCTCCACAGGTCAACACTGGGTGAGGACAGTACTGACATTTTATACATAAAAGTGTCAGCTTGGACTCAGTGGTAGCACTCTCGCCTCTGAGTCAGAAGGTTGTGGGTTCAAGTCCCACTCCACAGACTTGAACACATAATGCAGGCTGACATTTCAGTGCAGTACTGTGCGAGTGCTGCACTGTCAGAGGTGCTATCTTTTGGATGAGACGTTAAACTGAGGCCCCATCTGCCCTCCCATCGTGCCATTTGAAGAAGAGCAGGAGTTCTCTTCATGTTCTGGCCAAGATTTATCTCTTAACCGACATCACCAAAACAGATTATCTAGTCATTATCTCATTGCTGTTTGAGACACCTTGCTGGGCGCAAATTGGCTGCTGCATTTCTTACATTACAACAATGGCTACACTTCTAAAAGTAGTTCATTGGCTGTAAAGCACTTTAGGACATCCTGAGGTTGTGAAAGGCACTATATAAATGCAAGTTTTTCTTTCTTACTGGTCCATCAACACAAAGTGCGCATAGTCACACATGAAGAACAGCTATTTAGGTGAGGCCGTGGAACCATATTAGTTACCACCTTGAGAAGATGAGCAAGTGCAGGAACCAGAAAATAAGTGCATTATTTCAGAGGTCGTGCCACATCAATTTTTTTTAGTGAAGGGTTTAATGCATCTGTTTGTAGTTATCTAAATGGTCCATTTCTCCCACCTCCTTTCGCATTTTCATAGTCAAATCAATGTTTGCAAAATGTTGAAAGCTGGAATCACTGCAGTTCTCCAGTTCCTGTCATAACTGTAGAAACAGGATACCGTACACAACTCATTGGAAGCACTCAGATTGTGAGTCTTTCACCGTGTCCTTCTCCAAACACAGCATATTGCACACTTGGACTGAAACCCCAAAGCATGGCTACTTAAACAGCCAGCACTGCTGAGCAACAGGCCGACTGGACACTCATCTCATGGCTGTTTGAGACACATTGCTGAATGACTGCTGCATCTCACCACATAACAGGGACTGCACTTCAGCAGTAATTCATCGCATGAAGCACTTTGACATGCTTCAACATGAAAGGTGCTACATAAATACAAATATAAAAAAGTAGTTTTCATTATTGTCTGCTAATTGGTAAAAGTGCAAAGCATCCTCTTTAACTGGTGCCAGTGGGCAAAACAGATCATCCAGGATACAAGATGTACACTACACAGTACTACACAGATTTTTAAAAAATCTAATCTCAAGGATATAATAAAAGATATTAATTGCAGTTTTGAAGCTGAAAATTAAACTATTGCTCCTCCGGTTACAGAAGTATTTGCAGTGCGCAATACCTCTCACAACTAAGATCTTTACCCATTCTGTAAAAGTCAGACATTTCTGTAAAGTTTGGATCACTAGTTTACTTTTACAGCTCTCAAGTGCAGCCATATTTTATATTATGCACATAATTATAATTTTAAGGATTTGTTGTTATAAGCCATAATTACCAATCCTCAAAATATGATTATAACAAAGCATTTTGCCACCGGCTGCAACAATACATGTAACACTGTAACAGTTGTGTTTAGTATGTTCAATACAACAAACATCCGAAATGCAGGATGTGCTTTTCCCTCCTTTAAATTGTTCTTCATTGCTTTTGGAGGTAAATAATGATTAGATTTTTTAAAAATTGTTAATTTAAATTTTATTTTCCAACCTAACTAAAATGTATCTCAAATCAATGATGCCAAAGAATGCAAAAGCACTGTAAATAATGTATTGGTGGTATCAACAAAGCATTTCTTCTTTTTAAGTTGAAAAGGCTGAATTGTTTCATACTATAGTATCAATATTTTTTTCAAAACTCATTTCATATTGCTAGCCTATACTCCAGAAGAGCACAGTAAAAGAAAAAATGCTCCGAGCATTGACAAGCAGCTTTTAATCCATATATCTTCAGTAACAAGCCAGCTAAGAACTGGAAGTATTGATGCAGCTTTTACATTTTCCAAATACAGCTTCTCTGTTAACTTTGCAATTAATCACATTAGAGGGTACTTTCTTCAACCATTTCCAATTTAAATATTTGTGAGGTTAATTAAATTCGAAATTAATGATAAAGAATATATACATTTTGTACTTCATTTTACAGATGGAAAATTGTTGTTGTGCGGCCAGGAAGCCGACATAAACACAGGGTGGGCTGGACAGGGTAATCACCTTTTCAATCAACATCACCAAAAACAGATTCATGGGTCGTTCACCTGTTTGTTGTTTGTGGGATCCTGCTGTGCACAAAATAGTGCAGTTATCTTATATAGTAATCACTGCATTTCAAAGTAATTAACTGTACGTGAAGCATTTTCAGATGTTTCTGCGAAGTGATAAGACATATAAATATCTTTCTCACTCCAGTTTTGTTCGGTTCCAATACTATTTTGTACTATTAAGACATAATTTTAAACTGTCAGTGGTGGGTGTGTACAACACAGGAAAATACTTCAGAGATTCAATAAAACAAAAAGCAAAATACTGAAGATGCTGGAAATCTGAAATAAAAAGAAAAACGGTTAGGTTAAAGTTTCAGGTCTATGACCTTTCGTCAGATGAAGGGTAATAGACCTGAAATGATAACCTGACCTTTTTTCTCTCTCCGCAGATGCTGCCTTGCTTGCTGGGTGCTTCCAGCGTTTTCTGTTTTTACTTCGGGGTTTCATTTGCTTTTGTTGCTAAGTCAAAATTTTCCTAGTGTTTGGAATGCATGTTCATATTTTAACTGCACAATATTAATATAAGATGGCTGCACGTTGTTTGCAGTTTCAGCCTTACCACAAATGTATTAGGTGGCCTGATAAATAAAAACAGGAGACATGAACTGTTACAATGGCAAAGCTTCCTACTTAATTCTGACAACCTCAGCGGAATACATATTTGCCCTGCGTCAGACCACTGCTGTACCTATCGTGGTTAATTAGGTCTGAATACGAAGTATAACTGGCGGGATAACCTCTAATTATACCTGAACATTCATTCTTTGCCTCATCTAATTGCTGCACCGTTATTATTTACTCAGCAATACTGAACACTGCAGGTCCGTCTATAAAAAGGCATCCAAGTGCTGTTGGTTTTCCTATGCTCTCCTGCTTAAGGCTCCAGTTCAGCTGCCTAGCTCACTCAGCTCACAGCCTCGCTAATAAATCACCCAACAATCTGCTCTCTGAATTGCTTTGGCCATGGTTTGATTGCTCCAGCCCATGTTGCCAAGCAACAGCACAGGAGAGAAGTCGAAAGAATTGCTGACAAATGGCCAAACGGCTGAAACAACAGACTTGTCTTCAGCAGGATCTGTTCCAAAGAACTGCCTGTTTTTTTTGCTGTTCTGGTCTCTCTACTGCATGAATGGAAAAAACCAAGAAGCCATTGTAATTTACACAAACTCCTTCCTCAGATAATCGCCATTAGTTGTGGTCAGAGTGAGATCACAAAAAAATATAATGAAGGATAGTAGATGCTTTTAACAAGAAAAGTAAATATACCACGGTTAAGTAATGGACTCCAACAGTGAATGCATATATTTAGAGAAAAGAAACCTCGGGTGTTCCTACAAAAAAAAATCCCCTGAAAGTAAAAAGTTAATCTGCAAGTGCGATATTCCCAGAAAAGTCCCCAGGCCCGTACTTTATCATTTTTTGTTCAGTTCAACAGCGCTCTTTCTTTGGCCTAAATAGAATAAATAATAACCCTTTAAGCACCAGCATTTTCTTTCAACATGTACACTATTCTACTTCATTAAAAAAACACATTCATTACAATAAAGTAGAATTACTGGAATGTATTGGTACAGAATATCAATTCACAGCATTCTGACAATAAACTGAATCCAATTTGATTATTTTTAACTTCTGCCACAGTCCTCCAAAAAAATAAACTGGATCACAATTTTCATTATTTGCACAGACTGGACAATTTAAGGTAGCCTGGTACATGCACGGTTAGAGTGCTGCACTGCCAATTAGGAGACCAGAGTTCATATCACAAAGTCAACTGGCAATCGTACACATGCTTGCCAGGATGTGAGTTTTTGCCCACCTCAGCGAGATAGTCAGAAGAGAGGAGAAAAGATGTCTGGGAGGTTTTCTTCAGTGCCTCTGCTGGGAGGCTGACCAAGGAGCAATGCAGGCAGCCTCTGTGGAACTGTCCACCTGATGGAACATCCCACCCTCCAGGCAGAAGTGAGCACCCGGATTATATTGTTTGGGGGAGGGGGAAGAAAAAGGGCGAATTTGTTGGAGACTTTTTAAAGTTTGCAGCAGATACTGACATTTACCGTTAACTTCATGTGAAAAATATCCATATTCTGTCAAAAAAATGGGTGAACTCAATGGTCAATATCCAGTAAGGTCAGGTGTTTGAGTTCCTTTGCATTCATTCCTGCACTAAAAGAAATTCTGTACTGCGGTAATTTGCTGGCAATTGGGGTTATTTCAGCTGGCAGAAGCTAAGCGAATATAAAAATGTGTATTTTAACAATTTCTTTATGAAATGTTTATAAATGCTGCTCAACCTAAAGACTAGATTTTTTTTTACACAAATCGAACTAGGCCAGTGGTGGGCATGATTTTCCCTTGGGTGGGTAATAGCAGATTGACCACCAGCGAATCTGGTACAATGTGAAAATGTATGTATTCAATTGTCCACCTGGCTGCCATTATGTATTGTTGCAGCCATTTGTTTTATTCTGCAATGGGTAGCTCAGCAGTTAGTATAACTAGTTTTCAATGCTCCAATAAGTCCTACCACAAGGGCATGACTTTGAATGATATTGGCAGTGCCAGACCCCATGGAAGCAGTTAACAGCAGGGATGGAAATATCAAAAAAAATCTGCACAAAGGCCTCAATAGAGAAGGAGATTATGTGAATCACTTATCTGTTAGGATGCTGTAGGGAGGAGTACACAACTGTAATCAGTTACAGTAAATTAAAAGAACCAGTTATTTTAAAGAAGTATAGTGTACATCAATATTTTTGCAACAAAAATATGACTGCATGCTATTTTTAAATTGTGGGCTTTACATTAGCACTAAGTAGTTGAAAAGAAACAATTTTCACTGTATATATTTGTAAAATAAACACAGTTCAGGAAAACATGTGATTATGGCCACCTTGCATATGCAGTATATGTAATTTATTCCATCTACATGAAACAAGTGAACCAGAACTACCTTCTCTGCAGGTCACCAGCAGGGTAAAAAAAACCCATGCACTTGCTTTCACCATCAGGGAGCACACCAGCTCTAACCATGCTAATTCTCACACAATGACCATCTCAAACATTTTGGGACACTACCACCAGCTACATCACAAGAAGCAAGATCACCATGGTGCACGAAAACATTTGTAAAAATGCAATTTCCGTTTATCTGTACAACACTAAAGTTAATATTTTATAGAACTAGACTTCTGCAGTTATTCGGAATGTTTACTCCATCTGTGAAAGAGACCTCAATAGAGAACTCCTGCTTCACAGGAGTTAGGTGGTCTCACTCAAAGAAAAGCAAACATGATGTAATTAGCAGGGTAGATAAAGTGGAACCAGTGGATGTAATATATTTGGATTTTCAAAAGGCATTCGATAAAGTGCCACATGAAAGGTTGTTACACAAGATAAAGGCTCATGGGGGTAATATATTAGCATGGATAAAGGATTGGTTAACAGACAGAAAACAGAGTAGGGTGGCAGACTGTAATTAGTGGGGTGCCACAAGGATCAGTGCTATTTACAATCCAAATCAATGACTTACATGAAGGGACCGAGTATAATGTATCCAAGTTTGCTGACGACACAAAACTAGGTGGGAAAGTAAGCTGTGAGGAGAACACAAAGGGCTCGATTTTAGGGTCGGGTTACCTGCGGGTTTCCAGCAGGGGGGCCCCGAAAATCCCGATCTCCGGTCACGTGACCGGATCGCGACGAAATCCCGGCCACTTCCGGGTACCACGCTGACGTGCGGGGCTGCGCGCGCAAGCCCCGCTGGTGGGAATCCCGCAGGCAATTAAAGCCAGCGGGGTTCCACTTGAGAGTACTTAACTTGCTCGTTGGCGTCAGTTAATGAGCTGAAGCAGCTGTCAAAAGAGGAAGTGTGGGATTTTAGGTTCAAGGCAGTGAGTTTCCCACACTGGGGGAAACAGTCTCCATCCAACCAGGCGTGTTGCAGCCAGCAGCCTGTGGCAGGTGCCAAGGTGCGCTCCACGGGGGAGAGCCCTCACCCACGCAGGAGGCCACCGCGTCACATAGGGCAACCCCTGCCCTCCACCACCCCCCGCCAAGCCAGAGGACAGACCGACGCGAGACCGCAGCCCCAGTCCGAGGAACCACACACCTACCCTGCACAACCCCTCAGACCAACACCTGCCAGTTGGGTGGTGTGTGGACACCCTCGGAGGACGAAGAGCATGACCAGCACCAGCAGCCTCGCAGTCCACGCCGTCCGCCGCAGAGACGTGGATCCCCCCAACACGGTGTTGTTGCACGCCCACCTGCACAGCAGGAGGGAGGGCTACCGCAGAGAGAGACGCGTCGCAGAGGGCACTACCCTCGCCACAGGGTCCACAGACCGAGGCGCAGCTCCCCGGACCTCTCCGAGCAGCAGTGCACAGGGAGGCGCAGATTCGCTCGACATGTAGTCGTGGAGATCTGCAGCCTCTTTCATGCCGAGCTGCTCCTGGCTGGCCCCAGCACCAACTGCTTATCTGTCGCTGGCAAAGTCACCACTGCCCTCCACACCTTCTCCTCCGCATCCTTCCAGGGTGCAGCCGGCTACACCGCCGATGTCTCTCAGTCGTCTGCGCGGACGAGCCCTGCAAATACACCTGCACCTACTCTGCAGTAACACGATGGGTGGCATCAGTGGTGGGTCCTCATAGTGATACCCAGGAGCGGGCATTATTGGACACAACGGACAGGATTCGCGGAAACATGGCAGTGGTGGTGTCAATATAATGTATGCTGTTTGTTGCTCTGAAATTCAATATGGGTAACACCCATGACAAACCCTCAGACACCCTTGTGCACCCCCTTCATGCTGACGAGACGTTTGCCTTACGCTGCCTACTGCACATATGTGATGCATGCCCTGTGGCTGCAGCACAGGTGGTGGCAGGTTGAGTGAGGCTGGCCGTGAGGGAGATGCACGAGAGGGTGAGTATGGGATGGAGCCATGAGATTGTATGAGGATTGGGTTGCGTGTTAGTGGCAGGATGAGTACTGGCGAGGTGAGTAGGTGGAGGTAAGATGAGGACGGGGTGTGAGTGGGTATGAAGGGTGATGTGACAGAATAGTGTTGGCGGTGCCGAAGGAGATTTGGGGTGGGGGCAGTGTTGTGGCAGACGGAGTGTAGGGGAAAGACTTCGTGTTCTCACTGTGGCGGACCTACTGCGGTCATTGCAGCGCCTCCTGCACTGTATGCAGGTGGGCCATATGTTGGTGGCGCAGGTGACCCCCTCTGCCACCTCGAGCCAGGCCTTCTTGGTGGCAGAGGCAGGCCGCTTCCTCCCGCCCGCCGGGGGGAAGATCTGTGTCCTCCCCCTCCTCCTCACCCCATCTGATGAAAGCTGGGGTGAGGCATCATTAAACTGGGAGCAGCCTTCCCCCTGGGCTGCTCCATGCTGCAATTTGTCCCATTGGTTGCAGCATCTGTCAGTGGAGGACTGCCCCTTTAACTAGAGAGCCTCCAGCTGACAGATCGTACTGCGCATGCGCAGCCCGACCGACGCGCAGGCCAGCGCCGTGGACCACGGAGGAGCAGGTAATTGATTCCTATTAGTGTGTTGCCTGCTACGATCGCGTGGGCAACCCACTAATTTCGCCGTCCGCGTTTTCGCCGCTCCCGGAGGACCACCCGCTGGGAACCCGCAGGCCTGCTAAATTCGAGCCCAAAGAGTCTGCAAAGGGATATGGATAGGTGAGTGGGCAAGAAGGTGGCAGGTGGAGTATAATGTGGGGAAATGTGAGGTTATTCACTTTGGTAGGAAGAATAGAAAAACAGAATATTTTTTAAATGGTAAGAAATTATTAAATGATGGTGTTCAGAGAGGTTTGGGTGTCCTCGTATAGGAAACTCAAAAAGTTAGCATGCAGGTACATCAAGCAACTAGGAAGGCAAATGGCATGTTGGCCTTTATTGCATGGGGGTTGGACTACAGGAGTAAGGAACTCTTACTACAACTGTACAGGGCTTTGGTGAAACCTCACTTGGAGTACTGTGTCCAGTTTTGGTTTCCTTATCTAAGGAAGGATATACTTGCATTAGAGGCGGTGCCACGAAGGCTCACGAGATTGATTTCTGGGATGAGAGGGTTGTCCTATGAGGAGAGATTGAGTAGAACAGGCCTATACTCTCTGGAGTTTAGAAGAATGAGAGACGATCTCATTGAAACATATAAGATTCTGAGAGGGCTTGACAGGGTAGATGTTGAGGGGCTGTTTCTCCTAGCTGGAGAGTCGAGAACTAGGGGACATTGTCTCACGATAAGGGATCGGCCATTTAGGACTGAGATGAGGAGAAATTCCTTCACTCAGAGGGTTGTGAATCTTTGGAATTCTCTACCCCAGAGGGCTGTGGCTGCTCAGTCGTTGAGTATATTCAAGGCTGAGATCAATAGACTTCTGGACTCTAAGGGAATCAAGGGAAATGGGGATTGGGCGGCAAAGTGGGGTTGAGGTCAAAGATCAGCCACGATCTTATTGAACGGCGGAGCAGGCTCGAGGGGCCGTATGGCCTACTCCTGCTCCTATTTCTTCTGTTCAACAGGTTCACACGCAGAATCTGCTATATTTTGAGCAACACAAAAATGTATTTTTGAAAGAATAACTAAGCAATTGAATTTCCAAGTGTGAAAAGGGGAAAGATTTTCGAATTTGATTAAAATGCGATTTAGCATTTTCAAGTTAATGAGGCGACCGACTGCTTTTAATACACAAGAGTGGGATACATGAATGATTCTGAGTGTGGTCCTTTCCAAGAGGAACTCAGTAACTAATGATAAAAATGACATATTTGATTGAAATCTAACAAAGCATTTTGACTTATTGACTTGGCAAGTTAGTGTTCAGAAACAGTTCATCATTGAGTGGAAAGGAGTTTGGGGGGGGGGGCGGGGAGGGGGGTAAGAGAGAATGACAAAACTGTAAGAATCATAATTCCAAACAGGAATCTTATCAATTCAGGAACATGATTTGAAAAATACGTGCAAGTTATTAAAAAGTGAAAATGCACCATAAAAAGGTACATTTTTATCTAACAATTCAAGATGCATTTCTGCATTTTATTTACACCTATCAGAGCTGGACATTTTAGTTAAATTCAAATAAAAGACATAATATTATGCTGAATAGGCACAGATTAAGAGAAGCTCTGCATCTTTAATAGGGAAACTGGAAGATCCACACAAATTATGCTTATCTGATTTCTAGCACTTTTGAAATTATTTATGCAGTGAAAACAATTGGAAATTGTATATTGCCAAACTGAACAGGCAGCAAAAACTAACTGCTTTAGAAAATTATTGGCAGCTTTTTGTTACCAAATGACTATGGCACACTGCTGGCTGACCCACAAGGCACTTTCACATTTAAAAACTACAGATAATGGCAAACTTGTGGTTCTCTCACCATGAGCAGCAGTTAGATACAACGCTGCCGGATTTACTTGTGTCATTTAGCTGTGGACACCCACTTTCTGTGAATCTTATGAGCTACGCCATGATGAAGGATACCGCCGGGTGGAATTGTAAATTGGCTGTGAAACGCTTTGGAGCGCCCTGAAGTCATGAAAGGCGCCACATAAATGCAAGTTTGTTCTTTCTTAAATTAGCAAAGTTAGCAATGGGAGGGCCAAAGACGCTGGCCTCCTGAAACTGACAGGGTAAAAGTACTTACGCAAGATAGGAGTTCTGGCAGTTTTATATTTGTATGGGATGGCTACTAACACACAGAAAACTTCAGGTTGTGGTCCATGAAGAAGAGAACTAAGAAGAAAAACAGGACTCATCTCCTCAAAGAAAGAGTTTGTCCCAATGTATTTTGTGTCTAAAGAAGCTAAACAGTCAAGATTTATTTTTTGAAATTCAATCCATTTTTCAGTTTTTCTCCTACAGGGATTGACACTGGCAATATTTTGTTTGTGTACTGAAACCACCGACCTCTGCTCATCTCCATTGGATCATGGCTCTGTGATTGGCAAGAACCTAGGGGCGATGAATGTCAGTACAACTCCTTGTTACCAAGATATCAAAAGAAAAAAAACACAAATGCTGGAAATCTGAAATATAAACAGGATATACTGGAAATACGCAGCAAGTCTGTCAGAACATGAAAGAGATCAGTGATTCAGGTGGAGAAGGTCCTTCCATTCAAAACATTAACACGCCTTTTCTCTTTCGGATCCTGACAGATTCACTACTTCTGTTCTTATTCCTTGCTACCTTAAGATCAATTCCTGGAACAATTAATTGAATATCTTTTCAATGCAAGGTGCTTGGAAAGATATTTTTCCACCACAGCTATGCTTCTTAAGCACATACTGGTAGAATAGAATAAAATAATTAAAGCTGGGTGCAGCACAAGAGCAAACTGAATCTATTTAGCTTTAACATGTACAATTTTATTTTTGTAATGTGTTCCCAGAACCTCCTGAGGACCAAAAAACACCTCAGAAGGGACTCAGAAAAGGCTGTTGAACCCCAAATCCTGTCCACCACCAAGACTGGTTTCTCCACTTGCGTAACATTTCCCACTTCTGTCCTTACCTGTCTTTCACCGCTGTTGAAATCTTCATCCATAAAATAATTACGAATGAGGAAAACCATTTGATCCACCTCAGTTCATCTATTCAGAATGGATCTAAAATCCCCCCGCACTTCAACAACTAACTGGTTCTTAATTAATTTCAGGATTTTTATCTCCGCTATATTTTGGAGTCCATTCCATATATTGACCACTTTATGAAGAGCTTGCCAACGTCAATCTTAAATTTGCCTTTTACTGATGTGTACCTGTGGCCCCTTGTCCGACTCTCATAATTTAAAACAATTTTGTGGATTTACCGTTTCCATGCAGTTTACTGTCTTATACACTACTACTTTCAAAGCTGAAAAGCCCAAATTTCCTTATGACTCAGGCCCCAAACAGTGGATTCCAGTCTCTGTGTTCTTCTCTGCACTGCCTCCAATGCGTGAATGTCTCCTTTTGTGTCTCGGCGATCAGAAATGGACAAGGTGCTTAAGGTCACGATATAGCATTGCTGGCCTTCCAAGCTCCATCATCCATAAAATTCACCTCAATGCAAAATTTCACTGCCTATATCCTATCCTGCACTAAATTTCACTTGCTTAGCACCACATGATTACCATCTGCCAATACACTTAATTCAAAAGCCTTTTTCACAAATCCTTCCAGTCTTGCTCCTCTCTAATTATAAACTCCTCCAGCCCTACTTGCCAGTGCATGCCCTCCATTCTTTCAACTCTGGCCAAGCCTTCAATCAATTCGGCCCTACGCTCAAACTCCCTAAACCCCTCTGCCTTGCTACCTCTCTCCCCACTTTTAAAAGCCTCCACAAAGCTTCGCTCTTCGACAATGCCTTGTCACCTCCCCAATCTCTTCTTCTACTACTACTACTCCTCCTCTGTTCATGTTCTATTCCTCTTATGTGCCTTGAGATATTTACTACGTTAAAGATGTTATATGCATGCAAGCTATTATTGATAACAATGATTAAATGGGACATTTATAGTTATATTCACCCCTCTGGTAAAAATTAAATCTTATCTGGCATATAACCACATACCTGCAAGGCCTGTTTCGGTGAGTCAGATGGACATTCAAAAACCCACGGCACTATTCAAAGGTGTGGAGCAAATGCAACATTCCTTACTCAACTAACACCATCAAAAATAAATTACCTGGTCATTCATCTTCCAACTGTTTGTGGGATCTAGCTGTGTGCACATTGTTGCTGTATTTGCTTACATAACAATCACTGCACTTCAAAGTAATTCATTGTATATGAAACACTTTGAGACATTTTTGTGATGTGATAAAGTGTAATGCCACTCCTTGCAGCAGCCCTATATAAATGGTGTTAATTCATCATCACTACAGTCTGTACAGTCCTAGAGTTTTTATAAACATAAACCTGATTTGTAAGCATGCAATTACCTTGCTAAAAATTAGCTTTCCATTCTCTCGTTCTGTGCATAAATGTACCATGCGGTATGATATTGAACATCACAGACCAGAAAAGCCCCAGATTACATCCCTGGTCTGTGCTGAGTTGACTGATCTCAGCTATAGAAGGTCTTCAGGCACACAACTAGCCCAGGGAAGGGGACAGGGAAAGAAATGGGAGACAACCTGGGAATGCTCCTGCTCCTGATAGCTACCTGTTGACCCAGGTTGAAGCATGCAGGCCCAGATGCTGGGTGAGAATGGGAATAAAGTCAGTTGTCATATCCCCCATGGCCAAGTAGCCAACCAAGACTCAAGATAGTGGAAGGCTTGATTGATTGTTGCTGGAGTTCAAAAGGACACAGCATTTATCAGAATATTCACATAGCAACTGCAGCCTCGCTTCTGATTAGACCAAGAAAGACACAAGCAAGGTAGGGTTGCTCTGTAAAGATATTGAAACAGAACAGTGTAGTAGACACTAGCAGTCATGCCAAGGCAGAGAACATAAAAACCGGGCACCAAGGTCTACAATGCACTGCAATGTGGGCGAAGAGTACTAGCCAGTGCACAAGCTGCGTGTTAGCCTCATCAGGACCCTGAGTTCTATTTAAAATGAGACACTTGCTCAATAATCATTGGAGCGCCTAAGCAGTACTCCAGCAGCACAGCACCCATCTGAAATAGGTGCTGAAGGGGAATCCACATGAAAAAAATGTTTAAAACTGGGGACCCTGCTTTTTCACACACTTCTGCACAAAACTCACCAAAATTAGACTTGTTGGATTGTTTTTAAACTTTGATGGCTCTGTACTTGCTTCTGTAAGACATACATTATTTAATTCCTTTGGATAAAAGGAAAATGATATTATGTCAGCAGTAAAAGACAATTAGCACAAAACCTTTGAAGACTTATTTTGATCCATAAACTCCAACGCAGAAATCTATGGAGCAGAAAGGTGCATATTCTGCCATGTGACATGCCTCTTTAATGCTAATATAGAGATCTGTTTAAATATTTACACAGAAGCTTTAAATAAACAAAGAAAATTTCATAAACCACGGTTTCCTGGGCATGCAATTCCCATATCAACAATGAATTCTGATTTGCTGCACAGTAACCACCACAAGGAAATGATGCTTACTGTTAACAATCGTGTAATGTAAGCCTTTCAACACAACCCACAGACTTCTGACAATGAAAAAACTAGCACAGTAACTGTTCCTACCAGGGCAGAAAATATAAATATCACGAGCAGAAAGCCGTTACTTGCACATGAATTCAACTCAAACCAATCTATGCACATTTTAATGCATTTTATTGACTTTCTTGTTACATGCTGTCCTCCTTCAACTGACAAGCTAGATTAGAACACTATAGACTGTCTTCAACACTGCTGTGCAGGCAGCCTTAGTAGAGCATATTAAGTCTTCATGCTGATTCTTATTCTCCTCCCACTCACTCAAGATGAATAATCGTTGGAAAGAGCTCTATTTGGTGACCCATCCAGAAACTGGTAAAAGTTACCCTTAGAGGGTAAAAATACAGATTGAAAAATAAAGGAAAAGAAATGAGTCATACAGATTCTAGATCAGGGCATGGAGAAGATAATGATCTGAGCTGTCCGCTATTCATGGACCTAAACAATAGAGAAAGCAGAGGGGCTGAATAGCCTTTTCTTCTTCCCACTTTTAAACACTCATAAATTCTACGGAAAAATATAGCAAGACATGCTTTGAGATATGAGTTGAGCTTCAAAATCTAAGCTTCAAAAAATTAAGCTGACTTTGTGGCTCCTGTAGAACTAATGCATTATTTATATTTATGAAAATATAATTCATGAGAAGAGTACAGTATATCAAAAAGTGAATATATCCTTTTTGGTTAAGTTATGACAAGCTATCATCTAGCTCCCTCCTATTCTTCCCACCACTCCTGAAGGTATGGATTGTACTGGGATGTGGCTTCCAGTACCTCATACCCAAGTAGCCATTGTTCAGATGTTAATCTGGACAATGAGGCTATTTGACTGTGAAGGCATTATAACCAATACAAATCTTGCCCTCCACCAACATCCACAGATGTGCAGTTTTCAGGACCAGACACTGCTGTAGTAAAACCTCTAATACATGCAGCACTTTATATTCACTACAGCTTTTTAAAAAAAAAGCAGGCTGACACTCACGGTCGAGGCTCACACTTGAATATTAACCACTTAGGGAAGATAGTAGAGGATGACTGCCACCACCCAGCCCCCCACCCCCCTACACCAGAACAGAATACCATCAAGAAGAGGACAGGGAAGAAAGGTGGTGAATAAAAAGATGTTCATCATGCAAACAAATCTTGCAAATTATTTGATAATTAAATAAGATATTTTCACCAACATTTATACAAGATGATAAAATTCTTTCAGCATAAAATACACCCATAAATGAAAAGCATCTTGATAGCTTAGTGGGTTCACATGATGTGACAATGAGTCATGAAGAACAGGATGCTCCCAAGTTTAGCCCTAGTCATATTCAGAGTGGCAACACAGAGTGTCCCATGCTATGGAGGGGAAAAAAAACTATGTGGCAGCGATTACTATCTACTGCCCCCTACTGTAAATGTTTATACACCAGGTGAGGAACGGATGAGGCTCAGATGTAATGTTTCTGTGGTATATGGTCCGCAGAAGCTAACTGTCCAGGTTCATTTGCATAACACATCAGAAGCTGCCATCCGTGGAACTGGAACCTCAGGAGAAACGAGAGAACCAAGATTGGTAAAATAATCCCAGGAAGAGTTTTTAAATTACTAAGATGACACTTCAGTATTTAAAGACTTGTCCGCCCCAAGTGAAAACATGAGCAATGTAATGTACACATCTCCAGTCAGGTTCAGATCAGAAAGAGAACCGAGGGGCAGGCTGGCTGGGAGATTTCTACGAGGAGGCTGAACATCTTTCAAAGAATGAGCAAGACCATACCAACAGCTGGTAATATAATACTTTCCCAACAGCAGACAAGAGCTAACCAAGAAATTGGGCAGGTAACATGGAAACGATAAATGCCACTAATGAACTGGCTGCAAGAACATACTGTAAATAAGCAGGGCTGAGGTGACTGTGGTATCATTTTCTATTCCTCTCTGTGGGGAAATGCCTGCCCTCTATCCAGTTCCTCCCCTAACGTGTCCTTCATCAATTACCAACCAAGTTCTAAAACATAAGTGCAAGCCTTTCTCCTACCACTTCACATCAGTGCACAGAGCCACCAATGAGCTGCATCACAACACTTCTGTTTGAAAGGTTGTCATTAAAGAAAGTCAGTTAGGGAGTTGTAAGTTACTGAGCTGCTAAGTTAGTGCAGTTACAAATAGAAAAGCTGGCAGATGAATCCAAACTAATCCAATAATATTGGAACTGAATTTTTTCTTCTTTCTTATAACAAGCTAATGTCTGATTGTACTGAAAACTAGCAATAATACAACTCAGCAATTTGAGTGGAAAAATCAAGTTCATACGCAGAAAATAGGAACCAAAAATGATTACCTAATAGCTAGTGAGAGCATAAGAACATAAATAGAATTTAATGCAGGGTACTGTAGCATTAATAAAATGGAGACAAAGAATCCTAACGAAGACCAATTTGATTTAACACTATCTCAATCAAAATGACAACACAGTTTCTGCAGTTCTGGACAGATTGGGTACCAAACAATATGATCAATGGATCTTTTGTGAGTGTGCAATGTTTCCCAATTGTAACACTGATGGTAACCTACTAAAATGAAGGGGTTCCCTTCACTGTGATGATCAGAAAACCTAAGTAAGTACCACAGTAAAAATTTTGAATGATATTCCACACAGCTCAATCACAACCTCAGAATATTTAGCTACCGACTATTGGATGTAAATTGCAACTATATTGTGAAGTAGTACTGATTACTTTGTATTTAAATAGGAATCTATTATCACAACTCAGAAACAAAATGAAACAGCATCTCAAAAAATGAGAAGTAATGTGCTCACAGTTGGAGAGAGGTTCTACTGTAAAACTATAGTGTAAAATGGGGAACAAAGCAGAGAATGTGTTCAAAGTAGATTATTCACAGCACCGTTGGGACTGATAGGTGGCCTAAATGGATTAAATATGCTGAATGACACATCAATGCCAGAAGTAGTGTTATATTGACATTACAATGATTCATTATTCCCAGATGGCATAAGATGAGATTGTAGCAATAGTCTAGAAATTGTGAAAACAGAACTTGAAACCACTGTAAACTAATCCTTCCATCGGAAAATGCTGTATTTGTGATTTTATGTAGTCACACTGGGCCACAAAATCCCAGGACATTGGGACAAAAAGGTTATATAAAATGGCCAATGTCAGATCTATCAAGTTTTATGTACCCAACCTCTGTTGCCAATGGAAATCATATTCTCCACCTTATAATCAGTGTTAGCCTCTCACAAAGCACACAAATTCTAATCTTCACAGCAAAGTGTTCCTCAATTGGACCAGATCTTCAATTCAGTGCACATGTGCTCTGCTTAACACAATTATAGCTGCTACAGTGACAAACCTGCAGGACTAATGCAATCAATGTCCCCAGACAGGTAAATTCAGAAAGTTAATTGCCAAAAAAATTAATTTGTCTTGGTCAGATCAGTTATCAGTGCTGAGCACCAGATCAGCCATGAATAGGTGTAAACAGCCTAAAAACCAGACAAGTCAGGAGTACTTTGTGCAAGAGTGATTAATCACTAGAAGGGCCTTCTGGGTAAGATAGTGGGAGACAAAAACTCTGGAATCATTTAAGAGGCAAGAGAATGTTATCTTTTTTTGGGGGGAGGACAAAGAAAGGAAACTATAAGTTTACGTGGAAGGATGAACCAGATGGGTTAAATGTCCTGCTTCATCTGTAATATTTGTGAAGTAACTTTTTACTATTATCAACATAGGAAGAATTAGAATTGAAGCCAACTCAACTCATTCACTGCAAAGGTATATCAGAAATATTAATCAGTCTGACCGCTTACATTACACAAGTTTTTGGCATAAGGCTGAAGAGGCCTAAAATGCAAAGCGGCTAAATTTATTGACTAATGCTTGGAATTTCCTGGATTATACTTACACAGGAGTTACAGCAAAATTTATGTTTGTTTCTGCACTGCTCTTGCCGATGGGAACTTATGCCCAAATTTTCAGCGGCGCTCAGGCGCCTACGTTGGACTGTAAAAAACAGAATAAAACAAATACAAATGTAGCACCATCCAAAAGGGGTGATAGCTAGTGAGCTGCTGTCTTCTATTATGGCGCCTTATAGCATCTGTTGCTCTGCCTCCATTATTGTGCGGAACAGGGGTATGCCCATTGGGAGGGGCAGTCATAGAATCATAGAATCATAGAAGTTACAACATGGAAACAGGCCCTTCGGCCCAACATGTCCATGTCGCCCAGTTTATACCACTAAGCTAGATCCAATTTCCTGCACTTGGCCCATATCCCTCTATACCCATCTTACCCATGTAACTGTCCAAATGCTTTTTAAAAGACAAAATTGTACCCGCCTCTACTACTGCCTCTGGCAGCTCGTTCCAGACACTCACCACCCTTTGAGTGAAAAAATTGCCCCTCTGGACCCTTTTGTATCTCTCCCCTCTCACCTTAAATCTATGCCCCCTCGTTATAGACTCCCCTACCTTTGGGAAAAGATTTTGACTATCTACCTTATCTATGCCCCTCATTATTTTATAGACTTCTATAAGATCACCCCTTAACCTCCTACTCTCCAGGGAAAAAAGTCCCAGTCTATCTAACCTCTCCCTATAAGTCAAACCATCAAGTCCCGGTAGCATCCTAGTAAATCTTTTCTGCACTCTTTCTAGTTTAATAATATCCTTTCTATAATACGGTGACCAGAACTGTACACAGTATTCCAAGTGTGGCCTCACCAATGCCCTGTACAACTTCAACAAGACATCCCAACTCCTGTATTCAATGTTCTGACCAATGAAACCAAGCATGCCGAATGCCTTCTTCACCACCCTATCCACCTGTGACTCCACTTTCAAAGAGCTATGAACCTGTACTCCTAGATCTCTTTGTTCTATAACTCTCCCCAACGCCCTACCATTAACGGAGTAGGTCCTGGCCCGATTCGATCTACCAAAATGCATCACCTCACATTTATCTAAATTAAACTCCATCTGCCATTCATCGGCCCACTGGCCCAATTTATCAAGATCCCGTTGCAATCCTAGATAACCTTCTTCACTGTCCACAATGCCACCAATCTTGGTGTCATCTGCAAACTTACTAACCATGCCTCCTAAATTCTCATCCAAATCATTAATATAAATAACAAATAACAGCGGACCCAGCACCGATCCCTGAGGCACACCGCTGGACACAGGCATCCAGTTTGAAAAACAACCCTCTACAACCACCCTCTGTCTTCTGTCGTCAATCCAATTGGCTACCTCACCTTGGATCCCGTGAGATTTAACCTTATGTAACAACCTACCATGCGGTACCTTGTCAAATGCTTTGCTGAAGTCCATGTAGACCACGTCTACTGCACAGCCCTCATCTATCTTCTTGGTTACCCCTTCAAAAAACTCAATCAAATTTGTGAGACATGATTTTCCTCTCACAAAACCATGCTGACTGTTCCTAATCAGTCCCTGCCTCTCCAAATGCCCGTAGATCCTGTCTCTCAGAATACCCTCTAACAACTTACCCACTACAGATGTCAGGCTCACCGGTCTGTAGTTCCCAGGCTTTTCCCTGCCGCCCTTCTTAAACAAAGGCACAACATTTGCTGCTTAGTCCTTCTGAATGTGTGTATGTGGGTGAGGGATCTGGAAATTTCTGGGTGCACTGAGACTGACAGCACTTTGTTAAGTATAGTGTAGGACTCAGTTTAAAAAAAATCAAAGAAATTGCTATCAAAATTCAGAAATCTCAGTTAAATGCATATCAGGTGATTATGGTCCATGCTGCAACTACGTGTTTGGGCTTAAATGTACACCAGCACATTATTCACAGAAATCCAAGAAACTCTTGTGAGTTGGTCTTTTGAATGGGGGGGGCAGAGCTTTGTAAATGACCAGCTGAGAGTTTCTCGGAAGCTGCGTTAACGACTGAGGAAGTTTGTGTTTAACGATTTTTCAGTGCGAAATCGGCACGATTCAGTTACGCGCAAATTTCCTCAGAAACAACTGGCGCAACACCATATTTATGCCTAAACTTTCCAAGAAATTTGGGGCCTAAATTACATTACTTTACAATGTTCTTTTTTTTAAAAGTCAGACAGTGATAATTGTGCGAATTTGCTGTCATTTCAATTGTATTTTCAGATTTTTTTTCAGTTGGATTGGTTGAAATTGTAATTCTAAAAACATGCTGCAGAAGATACATCATATATTCAGAGAATAGTCTACCTACTTATGAAATTTGCATGTCATAACAAATTCACAGTTGGATGCTTCCTTAGATACTTTCCTGTTTAAAATGTATTTTTTTCTATGAAGTTTTGATGCTCATTGATGTGAGGGATGTTAATGTTGAAGAATGAAAATCTCTCTATTTCAGGTACTCGGTTAAAAAACTGCCGGGTCAGGTACAACACAGTTAGATACAGATGCAAAGCTCCTACTAATCAGCTTCAGCCACAGAAGAGCACCCCATACCACACCAATGTGATATTATTCTATTACCTGTGGTACCTCCAAGTAAGATTGAATAACTGCCACCAATTACTGTTAAATTAGGGACGATGTTATATGATGGGGCCATGCCCACTGAGAACGGTATCAAAAGCGTCTCAAACTTATAGCATAGAGAAATCTTACAGCCAAGATCATGGGAGAAGTGCCTGAAGAATCACTATATTATGCAAATGAGCTGACTTCACTTTATCCGGCAAAGTCAGCAGGTTTGTGCACAGATGCGTGCAGTGTCTGCGCTGTGCCAGTGCTTGGGCCGCATTATCATTCCTCACTATGTCAGCTTGCTGGCATCCAGTCACAAATATTGTGCTAGGCACAATATCCCATAACGAGTTGGGAGATTATCCTCTGCCATCATCTGTACCCACAACATTCACCTGAGGAAGGAGGAAGCCTCCGAAAGCTTGTGAATTTCAAATAAAATTGTTGGACTATAACTTGGTGTTGTAAAATTGTTTATAATCATCTGTACCACCACCGTACAAATTTGTCCTCCCCTATGAAATCTGGGACTAAGGCTCAATACTGTCATTCATCACTCCTACTGAATGGGAATATAATAAACTGTGCATAAAGTAGATGCAAGAGTCAAAAAGCAATGCAAGCCTCATTGCTATATAGCTGCAAGTGTATTAACATTCCATTAATTAAGAAAATAAATCAATTAAAGTCGTAATCAGCTCATAGCCAAGATTATTTTCAATGGTTGCATGAAGGAAGCATCTGATTGGATAGAACAGAATAAAAGAGTTCTATTACTGCTCGTCACTTCCACCACCTTTATAGTAGCAGCAAACAGATTTGATTCTAAATTTAAGTTCACCACAACAAAACTAATCAAATTGTTCATTCCAAATCTGTACACGCACTACCCAGATGCAACTTCAGGGGTAGGTCTCCTGCCAGTGTTGGTTAGGATCTCTGGCACTGGATTTGTGACAGCCGCCCTTGTACTGACTGATGCATTCCTCCCCTGACAGTTGTCACATCCCACGCACACTGCCTACTGTCTGTTCTCAGCTTTATATTTTTAAACAATGTTAAACGGCTTGATAATATGAATAAAAACATGTGACATGCATAGGTTTAAAAAAAAGTGAAAATGCTACCACTGTGCTACCCAGCAGTTCTAGGAAAGTGACTCCACTCAATCTGCTCACACAGATTTGATTGCTGAGTCTGGATTAAGGCACTTGATTTCAGAAGAAATAAGGCTTTAGAATCACAACTGCTCTTCTCATTTGGTGCAGTAGCTGCCCCTGTGACAGCAGATGTCATCTTTCAAAGTCCACCCACACCTCCAATTTGAGATTTTCTTTTCGAAAAGAAAACAAATCAAAAGATGAAAAGCCAAGTGGTTTTCATTTTCCTGATGCCCTTAAACATGAGAATTTAGTCCTGACACCCTCAATATTTATTACTACATTTGCATTTATCTACCCATTGTTAAAAATATTTAAAATGGGTATGTCAGCACATGCAGATGTCACACTTTGATACAGATGCAAAATAATCGTAAAATATTAGCTGCTTCTGAACTGCAACCTGAAACTGGCCTGCACATTCCAATCTGCAAAGTGTTCTGACCAAACTTAAGCATCAGGGTTGGGTTTACTTGCAGCAATTAGACTTTGTGGCTTAAAGGAATAGGCCAATTTAACACAATCAGCTCTAATTTAGCACGAGAATAATACTTTGTGCATTGCCTCCGTATAATGCATTGTCAATATAAAACATCTAATTTACTGTGAGCAACATCACAGGGGATCTGCTAATCTTCACATACACACACTAGGAACATAGGAACAGGAGTCGGCCATTCAGCCCCCGCGAGCCTATTTTGCCATTCAATTAGATCATAGCTGATCAGTATCCTATCTCCATCTCCCTGAATACTCATTGGAAGATCTCCCGTTGTGTTCTACAGTGAACTGGATGATACGCTACATTATAAGTACGGGAGTATTATTCCAGTTAATACACAATATATTATTCTGCTCCTAAGATGGATCTTTGTCCTTTAAGGTCACAAAGTCTAATTGTTTCCAAGTAAACAGGGCATCAGGTCAATCAGAGCTTAATTGTTTGTTGAAGATACCAGGCAGATTGGAAAATGCTTGCAAGTTTCAGGCTCCAGGTCAGAAGTACCCAATATTAAATTGTTAGCTGAAATATTTGTTGCAAATGATTTATGTTTTTGCATGTTTATGTTAGATATTGCATTTAAAAAAAAAACATTTTGTAAACAATTTTGAGGGACTTCATCAGCTCACCTTCTGTTCCTTGCTATAAGTAGCTGATGCTGACTGGCAATTTTTGATTGGAAGTTAATTACTAACTGGTAGCTGTTATTCCTAATTGCCTCATGTTGATTGGCATTCTCTGCATCTGTTCAATTGAAATTTGTTGTTATTTTATGACTACATTTGAGCCAATCAGCTGCACGAAATTTCTGCAAAATGTGTGGCAACAAAATAAGACACGGTATGATGAAGATGCACTAGATGTACAGTTTTTAATATCATGTATGATGCACACTTCCTGTACAAATTAGCTCTATTAATTGCATCAAGCTTTTATAATGGAAAATTCATGAGTCAACGTCACAATGGAAAAACCTTATCTAAACATGTCAACATCATGGTCTCTCCTATCTTCCCTCATGCCCTCTCTGAGCTCATCTTGTCAATGAGACCCACTTTCTGCTTCATGGACCCCTATCCCCACTGAACTACCACCGAACTTCCCTTCCTGGCCCCCATGCTCGTTGACATCATAAATGGGGTTCCCTCTCCTCAGGTACTGTGCCCCACCTTTTCAAAACCATTGTCATAAACCCCTCCTCAAAAATCCCACCATTAATCCCTTTGCCCTTGCAAAATACCATCCGATCTCCAATCTCCCTTTCCTCTTCAAAGTCCTTGATTGTGTTGTCACTTCCCAAATCTGTGCCCATCTTTCCTGCAGCTACATGTTTGAATCTCTCTGATCAGATTGCTGCCTGTCAAAGCTCTGAAAGAGCCTTAAACAATGTCACAAATGACATTCTCTGTGAACATGACCATGCTGCATTATCCATCTTCGTCCTCAATAATCTTCTTATTTGAAGGCCTCAGGTTCTCCCAAAAGCCTGGGTGTGGACAGAATTTTTTTGCCCAGAGCAGTGTTAGCTGAAGACAAGTCCTGCAGTCTGTGCACTTGCAGTATGCACAATTCCCCAGGAAGCAAGAATAGCATTTAGACAGGTGTGCAGCACATGCAAATGCTTGTGTCTTTCCTTATCCTACTTTGAGTTTTTTTTAAAAAAAAGACATATAAAGCAGTTGAATTTTGAAAGCAAACAGAAAAGCTCCCATTAATATCTAATTATCATCTATTTTCATAGATAGTTAGAAAATGTTAACATTTATTACCGACAGCCATGAGACAGAAGGAGGGAAACAGAGACAGACAAAAGACCCCGGGCTGAGCTTCCAACCTCGTATCCTTTCCATCACAAAGACCGTCTACTTCCAAGCATCATTGCCTGTTTCTTCCCCTACATCAGCCTGTCACTGGAACCCTCATTTATGCGTTTGTCACCTCCAGACTCAATTACTTCAATGCCCTCCAGGCTGGCCTCCCATCCTCCATAAACTTCAGCTCAAGAATGCAGTCCATATCCTATCCTGCACCAAATCATGGTCGACCATCACCCCCATTCTCATCAGCTTATAAGAGTCACCTGCAAATCCTGGAATGTCACAGTGTGGGCACATGCAGATTTTTCCAGCATAAATTAGTATGATTCTCAGTGAACAAATTAAAAGGTGTCTTTCCTTATGTTTTTTTCTTAAAGGAATTCTGAGCCTCTATTTTTCCAAATGATTTCAAAAGCTAGGGAATTAATTTTAAAAGCACTTTTAAAATAAAATTTCACATTCAAACTGTCAAGTACAAACATATTTTTGATGTAGAGATGCCGGTGATGGACTGGGGTTGACAAATGTAAGGAATCTTACAACACCAGGTTATAGTCCAACTGTCCAACTATTTCAAATAAAACAGTTGGACTATAACCTGGTGTTGTAAAATTCCAAACATTTTTCTGACTGCAAGCTCACACGAGGTGATTACAGATCTGTAATCTCTTGTTTACATTGAGAATCCAAAGACAATTATTGTTTTTGGAAAGGGTTGGTTATGCAACTGGGCTAGCTACTTATTTATTCAGCTGAAGTGGGAAAGGGAAACATTAATTATTTATTTTCCAGCAACCAATCAGAAACATTTTAAGGTGATTGGCAAAGGAACCAAAGGTGACATGAGGAAAAACTCTTTTACACAGCAAGTGGTAAGGAGCTGGAGTGCACTGCCCAAGGGTGTGGTGGAGGCAGATTCAATCATGGCCTTCAAAAGGGAACTGGATAAGTACTTGAAAGGAAAATACTTGCAGGGCTGCAGGGAAAGGGCAGGGTGAGTGGGACTAGCTGGATTGTTCTTGCATAGAGCCGGCGCGGACTCGATGGGGCAAATGGCCTCCTTCCATGCTGTAATGTTTCTATGATTTGCTTCAGTGTGTCTGGGCATAATTTTTAATACACTTCTTTTCAAATTCTCTCACTGGAGAAGAATGACTCTTCTTGCAGAATAACCTCTGATTCACTATGAATAATGTCACAAACACAAGTGCTGATGCTTTGTGAAACACATTAATAGACACAAAAATTCAAAAGTAGTATTATTATAGGTTGGGATACACAAAAATCATTTATAATTGTAGCAAATCGTAATGGTACACAAAGGGTTTAACTTTTGCAGGTCAAAGACCATTCCTAAAGCAGCTTTCACTAAGATTTCAAATTATTAGATTTTTTTTTTATTCGTTCATGGGATGTGGGCGTCGCTGGCAAAGCCAGCATTTATTGCCCATCCCTAATTGCCCTCGAGAAGGTGGTGGTGAGCCGCCTTCTTGAACCGCTGCAGTCCGTGTGGTGAAGGTTCTCCCACAGTGCTGTTAGGAAGGGAGTTCCAGGATTTTGAACCAGCAACGATGAAGGAACGGCGATATATTTCCAAGTCGGGATGGTGTGTGACTTGGAGGGGAACGTGCAGGTGGTCGTATTCCCATATGCCTGCTGCTCTTGTCCTTCTAGGTGGTAGAGGTCGTGGGTTTGGGAGGTGCTGTCGAAGAAGTCTTGGTGAGTTTCTGCAGTGCATCCTCTGGATGGTACACACTGCAGCCACAGTGCGCCTGTAGTGAAGGGAGTGAATGTTTAGGGTGGTGGATGGGGTGCCAATCAAGCGGGCTGCTTTGTCCTGGATGGTGTCAAGCTTCTTGAGTGTTGTTGGAGCTGCATTCATCCAGACAAGTGGAGAGTATTCCATCACACTCCTGACTTGTGCCTTGTAGATGGTGGAAAGGCTTTGGGGAGTCAGGAGATGAGTCACTCGCCAGAGAATACCCAGCCTCTGACCTGCTCTTGTAGCCACAGTATTTATATGGCTGGTCTAGTTAAGTTTCTGGTCAATGGTGACCCCCAGGATGTTGATGGTGGGGGATTTGGCGATGGTAATGCCGTTGAATGTCAAAGGGAGGAGATTAGACTCTCTCTTGTTGGAGATGGTCATTGCCTGGCGCGAATGTTACTTGCCACTTATCAGCCCAAACCTGGATATTGTCCAGGTCTTGCTGCATGCGGGCTTGGACTGCTTCATTATTTGAGGGGTTGCGAATGGAACTGAACACTGTGCAATCATCAGCGAACATCCCCATTTCTGACCTTATGATGGAGGGAAGGTCATTGTTGAAGCAGCTGAAGATGGTTGGGCCCAGGACACTGCCCTGAGGAGCTCCTGCAGCAATGTCCTGGGGCTGAGATGATTGGCCTCCAACAACCACTACCATCTTCCTTTGTGCTAGGTATGACTCCAGCCACTGGAGAGTTTTCCCCCTGATTCCCATTGTCATTGCAACAGTGAAATAATGAATACAACAGAATAAGTCCAATACAGCCAGCTGTCTAAAGTAAGCATGATCACCTTGTGTCCACCTTCGTCTTCAATCCCATTCCACCAGCCAAAATCCAGTTACCTCCATAAAAGTGGTAACCAAATAAGAAATAATCTATCAATCGTGCTTAAATGGAAAATATTATCTGGCATATTTACATTTGATTCCCCAACTCCCACTGTTTATAATACCAATTGAACACTCTACTGTATAGTGAGAAAACATATCCACAATTACAAGTTACAAAAATGAAAAGATAATTCACCAGTTGAATTAAAAGGTTAAGTAAATTGTAGTGGTATTGATACACATGCCAGCTGGCGCAATTGCTTTGTGACAGATCAATTTTTTAAATTTAAACCACTGAGTCCCAAAAATTCTACCACAAGCAACCCAGTCAGTGGTGTGGTTTGCTTGGGTCAACTGCCTCCAGATTGGCTGTCAGCCCAATCTGAAAATACAGAGCCATTCCAGGATGCACAGGGCTGCTCCCCATCAGTGGCGTCATGTAGCAGCGTTGCGGAGAGGGAATGCCAACTGCATGCAGCTCCGATCTTTTTTTCCCAAAAAGTAAAAGCAAATTTTGATAAGTTTATGTTTTTTTACTGATCAAGGGGATATACTTTGATCAAAAAATCCCCATGAAGTTTTTCTTTACTCACTCCCTCGTAGTTACAACTCATCAACACTGCAACATCTCACTACTGAGTTCACCTTGTTCAGCCAATCATTCCTCCCTTTTTCTGCTCATGCCTGGGTTCACAACTTAAAAATATTATATATTATATTACGCATGCACAGGCGTGCACACACACTACATATTCAGCACTGTAATTCCAACATCTGAAATAATATGTTGAGTAACTGACAGTCAAGGTTAATTTAGAGATTTAGCCCCATGGGCAGACAATTGCACAGGAAACTATAATAATACTTCAAATTCTTCTTGAACTATCTGAACTTTATGATCTTCTAAAAGCAGTTATAAATTACTCCCAAAAAGCTGACTACAGGCAGTAATTTTCCTGTGAACTATGAACTGATTTCACAGCTTAAAACATTCTTCCTTCCACACACACACAATTAATTTTAAGTCACTTCCTAATTTCAATACTGCAGTATGCAAGTATTGATCCTTGTTTAAAAAAAGGACTTTGACAGTTCATAATGCATTTAACGCAAAAAGTTTCATCTACCAATCATCTTGAGAGTAAATGCAAAATTAAATAAAGCCTTCGCCAGACCATACTTTTAAAATGCAGAAAAAGCACAGTGAACCATTACAGTTAACATCAACAGAAAATGCTAACTTCAGTTTTAAATAGATTCAATTAGTATTGTCTGCACACTGATAATCAACCATCTGAATCCTAATTAAGAGCTTGGCAGCATGCAGTAACATCATCCCAGTGCAATAAGCTGTAATGCACAGCAGTGAACTTTGCCTTGAGCTAGCATGCATAAATAAACAGAATTAATAACTATGAATGCAGACTGGTGACTTGGTTTGTTACTGTTCGCTGCAGCTCTAACTGAAGCCCCAGTATTATTTAAATGTGCCCATCATATTTAATTAAAAAGCGAATAAACGTTTTTGATTTTTTTTGGAACTTCTGGACTGATTGGGTCGAGAGGCACTTGTAGTGAAGACAGGACTTTGGATGACAAAAAAAGCAGTGATTTCTCAAAACAGCGACAGTAAAGAAGATAGGTTAATGAAGACCTCACAAGTGGTAATCATCACTAATGTTGTCTTCATTTTCAACTTTAGGTGGGTGTGATTAATAGTGCAACTTAGTAAGTTTACAGACCATTCTTTATCTATTATCTACAATTTCCATCAATCTACTATTAAAAAGTCTTGTGTATACAGTAATCTGATTACGATACTGTGCAATTGTAATGAGTGTCTTAGCCTTGTTGAATGGTCCACGTAAACATGACACTATGGACCAGATAATCGGGAGAAAGAATTAACCCATTTTTAACTGGTATGATAGTTCCCCATTCCATCCCAGAATGTTACTCACTCTACCCCTCTCACAAAGGCCTGCCCTGGGGATTCCAGCTCTGCTCTCACCATTAAGTGTCTTCTATATATAAATAAAACTATGTTGTCCATCTTCTCCCACAGGTCTTTTTAGTTTGAGCAAACCACATGATTCACGTGGTTAACAGGGGCCCTTGCACCCAATTCAATTATTGTTTAGCCAAGCCCCACGTTCCTACTCCCTCCCAACCCAGCTACCTTGCTCCTTCAAAGCCCAAGCCCCATGTCCCGACCTCCCATTTCACCCAAGCCAGAATTGCAGGTCCTGGCCCTAACTAACTTTGCCACTTCCTCCAAGCCCTACTCAATCCTAACCTACCCATAAGCTCTACCCCTTTCAAACTGAGTTTTCATTCTTGCCCTAGTCCTCCTTGAGGCAAAGACAACAAGGTGACAAATGTCCCAGCTCCCACTCCCAGAGTCAAGTTTTCAGAGGTACGATCAAAGTTTTTCAGCCATGAGTCTGGTTCTGGATCTGAACAGTCAGAGGAAAAAGGAGAAAATGAGAGTTTTATACAGAATAAAAAGAGATAAACATGCAGAAAAAGATGGTGTGTGTGTGTGCGCAAGGAATGAAAGAAGGAAGACAAAGTGTGCGTGAGTCATACAGAGAGTATAAGAGGAGACACACACAGAAATTGGAAGGAGCAAGACTGAAAGAATTAGAATGGAAGACAAACTGAGACAATTGCAGGAGGAGGTACTTTTAAAATTTTATCCATGAGCAACACCATGGGAGAACATTTTAAAAATGTTAAATGTCAGATTAACAAGAGATTTGCCCAACTGCTGACAGGTGTTTGACAAAATCAAATCAAAATCAAGCACAGCTGAGTATTTTGCATCTATAATCCAAGTCTGGTTTTGTAAGACTGGACCCTTAGACATTAAGGATGAGTACTGTGAATTGATTCAGAAATGGAGGTAATTTGATTTGGAAGACCAAAGAACAACAAAAACATCAATCTTTAGTGATTTAGTGTGTAAGGTCAATACAGAAAGGCTCTCTCCACAGCAATAGAAATGAACACTTCAAATAATAATAAATCACTGAACTCAAAAAAGACTCGTCATAAACAGAAACAAACTCTGATGTTTTAATTTTAGAGACCCAGTGCTGAATTCTGGTGCAGTGTATGGAATTAATGGATGCTCTTAGCAGAGAAGCTCTACTAACTATTGTCATTATCTTTCCTAACCCTTTGTTTCCTGCCCATCAGCTGACTTTCTAACCATGCTTCTACATTCCCTGTGCTTGGATTTTTATAACAATTCTCCTGCAAGACACCATATCGAACACCTTCTTAAAATCCATATACACTACATCACAACATTCTCTTTATCTATGCAATCCATCACTTTTTCAAAAAAACTCATACATTTGTCAAACATGGTATTAAACAAATCTGTTGGCTGGCCTTTATTAACCCATGTATTTCTAAAATCTCAGTATTATCTTGAATTACAGATTACAATAGTTGCTAACAGGTCTATCGTTTTTTGGTTTATCCTTCTCTCTTTCTCGAGCAGAGGTGTTGCACTGGTTACCTTCCAGTCCCCAAGCACAATATGAACGTCCAAGGAAGACTGAAAAATTGGGCCAGATCCTCTACTATCTCCTCTCTGACTGCTTTCAACAGGTTCTAGGGTGTATGCCATCAAAGCCCAGTGACTTATTCACCTAGTGTTCAGAACCAATTCCTTTTCTATATATTTTTTTAAACATTAACCAGGTGCTTCTGCTCCATAGGAAGCCGTCCTACATATTCTACACCATCAACGGCTGTTCATGGAACCCAGGAAAGGCTGGGGTGTAAAGCTTACCTGCTTTATGTTAAGGTGTGCCATCAATAGAAAGACTTGCATTTCCCAAAGCGCTTTACAGCCAATGAAGTACTTTTCAAGTGCAACAGCTGAAGTACCATGTGCCTGCTGCTGATGGCACACTATTAATATAAGACAGCCTTTTGTTTATCACAGCAAACATCCCACCACTGTGACAATTATATAATCAAGACCCACTCTCCCATATGTGCAGAACATTTTAATTACTGATATTATCACTCTAGTAAAAAGTTGATTTGAATTCAATCAGATCCCAGTCGAGCACAAAGCTGACTGGCTGAGAGGTGTTTTCAATTATGGACATTGCAGTTTGACAAAATACACTGATAATATACCAATGGTGTGGATGTCATACCAGATTCAACTGCACACAGAGCTATTACATGAACAGACAGTTTGGTAAAAGTTAAGAAATGCTGAAAGATGCCATGACTAAAATGTACAGATTTTTACGGTGTGGAGCATAAACACCGGCATAGATCAGTTGGGCCGAATGGCCTGTTTCTATGCTGTAAATTCTGTGTAATTCTCTGTAATAACAATGACGAACTTCAAGTCCAACATCATGCCAAATAAGACAGATTGCTGGATTGATTGACTCAACCTTCAGCGTCATTCTTTAATCATTCGGTTCATTCCCACAATGACCAGCTAGTTTGCAAGTGCATCATTGATTGGTTAATCCATTTACTGAACAAAAATGACAACAACTCTGAAAAAGCAATTATTGCAAAGCCCACCCTCCAGAAATGAGATTTCACATAGAAAGTGTGTTGTGCAAAACATAAAGGTGTGATAAAATGCACAAACCTGACAGCTAACAGAAAATCTATTTATGCAGTTTACAAAAACACATTCTTCTTTCTTTCTCCGCCTCATGTCAGCCAGTCTAGTTGAGAGAAAATTTGTTCCTCATTATTCCATAGGCATGATTAGCAATTTCACTGCTCACAGGATTGATATTTCATGTATGTAAAAGCAATAACCAACAAGTGTGAAGTAATGGCATATGGTACTCCATAATTCACTTGGACTATTTAAAGGTTTTACCAAAAGCTGTGTTGTCATTTGGTATATTAAACATTTGATCATTCCAGAAGTTCTTTTCTTTGCATTGATGATTCAGTGAGTGAATGCATTGTGCAAGATGGTAATGAACATTACAAGTTCTCAACCTGGTTATTGTGACGAGGGCAGTACAATTGATGTGGATAGCCCTGGTATAGGGAGAGAAGAAAAGTCAACTGAGGCACTCAACCTGATCACAAAATAACATTCATAATTCACTCCAAGCCTGTGGTGCTCATAAATTTATGGTTCTCTATACTCTAAATAATTGCTTCAACTCACCATTACTAACAAGATAGCCTCTCTCTTTGCAGTTTCAACTTTCAAAGGAAGTACATTGTTTAAAAGGGGGGGGGGGAACAGGCATCTTGAATAGATTTTTAAAATTGAGTTATGTAAGCTTCCATAAATAAATAATCCTCTTTTATGTAGTGGAAAAGATTACTCTTTTGCAGTTGAAAGGCCCATTTATAAAACGTAAAGTGGAATTGCTCCACACATGTCCACTTTACTGTGTGCTCAAGGTCTCCTCATTTATATTGAACCAAACTGGAGGATATCTTAAACTCCTTTGTATTTCATTCTGGAAAAAAAATCATTGATATCAAAGTGTTGACAGCATATCAATACAGCTTTGCCACCTCAAAACATGCAGTCTATTTCAAAGGGTTGAACTACCATGGAAGTAGTAGACATTGGCTCCATTGTAACTACAGAATCAGTGATGCTTACAAGGTGCTTTCTACTCTAAGTTTGAATCTATTCAAGAGTTACTCAAGGCTAAGCATATTGACAATTGAATTTTGTGACAAGACCAAAAACCATTAAAGAGAAAGATCCAAATCTCAACACAATTAGAACCGAGGAATTTATTTGTAGAGCACTCTTTAAAAAAAAATGGTGGCAACTGCTTTGCTAGGGGACCACTGGGTATATGGTGCTGAGCCATACCGACTAGGAAAGTTGCAGATTCAATTTGCAATCTGAGCTGAGTTTACTGATCTCAGCCAGGGCACCATTAGGGTTTTATACAATTTGTCTCAGCCTCCTTGGGCTAAGGAGGGGGAGGGATGGGAAGGGGGGCAGAAATCACCCAAAATTCCCACTCCTGACTGCTATCCAGTGACCCCTGCTAAAAAATGTGTGGGTGGATACGGTTGGGCTCAAATATGATGCTTCCCCTCCCTTCATTAATGAAATAACCTGCTGACACTCATGTTTCACACATGTGGAATGACCTGGGCTGACTGTGGAACCGTACCCTAGGAGGAGAGGGCATAACTGTGAGAAATTGTGTGGGGTGGGGGTGGAATCTTTATAAAAACATTTCGGCTACAGTTCTTATTATTTCCAAAGCCTGCAAGGGGCTTAAATGTGTGTGTGTGAGAGAGAGAGAGAGAGATAGAGATAGAGAGAGAGAGAGAGAGAGAGAGAGATAATAAAAACCTAGGTGCTGACCTGAACAACAGAAAACATAATGTATATATCTAAGAGCCAGGCAAGATCGTCATTCAAGGTGATTTACCCTGCAGCCATTCATGAAAATTGCATGAACAGTGTTTATTTATCAAAATGGATATCATCAGTGAAAGATTTTGGCCCTTGGTCGTTCAATTTGAAAATTTAAAATGTGACGCAACAGAAGTTTAAAATCCTGTGGAGTGACTTTGAACAATATTCAACAGTGACATTGCTTGTTATACAAGTCCTCCTTTGAGATAAGAACGGCCCATTTTGTACCATCTCTGGCAAGACTTAGGCTACCAGGTGCAGAGCTGCCTTGTAAACAGGATGCAGCTGTCCAGAAGATTTCAAGTAGCTGCAATATGATAAGACCAGACGCACTCGCATATATAAAACATTGTTGGAATTGTCACTTCGTAGACATAGTCACTGGTATCTGTAGTATACTGAAACTGCATTTAAATGGTATATACTTACAATTTCTAGTAGGCAAAGTGGTGAATAGATCAAATAAATATATAAAAATAAATGAAATCAGGAACTCTATAGAGAAGCTAAATCTGGAAGAGTACTTTAAATTAAACTGTAACAGTAGGACAAGGGAGGACTTGGATTCAAACTAGCAAAAGGCAAATTTAGGACCGGCAATTGAAGCTGGGCTTTTCTTGCGTATATGGCTTAGCAACTCACTGGATAAACTACCTGAGCCATCAGGGGAACTTGTCACCCGGTATATATGAATTCAGCTTTTTAAAAATGAAATCTTTCCTCTATGAATCTTCAACTTCCAAATTGTACAGACAAAACCACCAGAATGACAAGTACCTCTATCTTATGAACAGGGCTGTAGGAAACATGTACCTTTTGAGTCCTAATTATAAACACATGAAAAGTTTCATACCAACATAAAAGGTAGGATGTAGTATCAACCTCCTTATGAAATCAATCATATCACTTCTGACTTTTCCCAGAGTATTCTGCATAAAAAATTACTAAAAAACAGGAGCACGAGGAACTCAAGTACTTATTTGCATTTCTTCCCTTTCAATTTTGCAACATTTTTCTATTGCTCCTGGGAGAGGATCTAATTCTCATTCTTGAAAAGGATTTAAGTGACAACAGTTCTATTAAAAACAACCCAGTTTCCTTAGCTTGCTTCACAAATGAAAATAGGTTTTGCTTACCATTTCATCCTCGGACCAACATTTTTCAATCAGTTTGGGCACAGGTTTCTTAACCAGTCGCTGTAAGGCCTTTCCTGCGTCATAACTGCTCTCGTGTAACTAAAAAGGATTAGGTGAAGGGGGTGGAAGAGGCAGAAACAGTACCATTAGACACTTAAAAACACACCAAAATGAAGAGAAAAATTAATTGCAGCAAGCAAGGGTTACTATCACTACGGAATACCTCTAAATGTAAATAGACTACAATTAAAACATCAAATATATAACAATGGGAAATAAAATCAATATCCTCATACACATCAATATTTTTCTGGCAGCGGTCTCAATTAAAAAAATAAACAAAGAAACCCATGATAATAAGTGACATTGTAATAGGCAGACTTTTGCTTCAAATTAACACCGCCTGTAAATGTTTTTCTACTCTAATTTTAAAACAGCAACATTTATCCCATCAGTTTATGGAAAATTATGTCCCAAGATAGGACAACAATTTTTTCTTTTCCCAGGATTGTAGAATTTTACAAAACAGGAGGCCCTTCAGCCTACTGTACCTGCGCTGGTTCTCAAAGAACTATCCAGCTAGTCCCATTCCCTATGCCCTTATAATTTTTTTCTTTTTCAAATATTTATTCATTTCCCTTTCAAAACCTATTACAGACACTGCTTTCATCACTGTTTCTCGTAGGCTATCCCTTGTTCCAACAACCTCTCGGCATAAAAAAAATCTCATCATCTGCCCTTTCCCACACATCTTGCAAACATGAACTGGAGATTGTGCGTTTAAATAGATAATTAGAATCTAATTGATTACTAACTTAGGTGCCTTTAATATAAAAAGTAATGCTAAAAATAAATATCAAATTTTCTAACCTTAATTTTTGTACCACCATTATTAAAAAAAATTACCGAGGAGTCACACAAACTGGAGTAATCCAGGTTTGATTTCTGGTCTGTGCTACTTCAGCTGATATCAACCAGAACAGCAATAGGGGTGCTACAGTTGAGTTCAATGCTACTGAATTAGGGAAGGGTAAAATTAGCCAGGGATCATCTTGTATTGTTCAGGTAAGATAAGATTGGGCTTGGCTCTGATGAAATAGTTTGCTGATACTATCTAGACTCACACCTGAAAAATTACATAGGTGAGCTGCTGGCACACCTTTGTACAGTTTTAAAGATACTGGCAGCCTTCTGGCACCTCACTCAAGAGTCAAAAGGGATAAATGGGAAAGGTAAAAAGAGTGGTACTATACCTAAAGCCAGCTTATGTAGGCACCAAAAACAAAGCACTACAGCCAGCAGGCTCTGTCATTTCTCCTAAAACACAATATTTTCCATTGTTTTATTAGATATGGTGTGTGTTGTATCTTTCTGCGTGTCTCTATTCAAAGTCATCAGGTAACATTGTTCACAAGTTAAATTCTATAGTGATCCTAAATCACATAGCAGTAATGCATAAATCACAAAAACACAAGTGCAACTATGAATATGCAATGATTTCTGCAACACCATCTGCTATCTTAAAACTTACTTTATATTAAGAATTCACTGTCAACCACATATTATAAGTTACATTGGATGGCTGTCAGTCAAAGGAAAGATCCAATCCAAAGTGAAGTTCACTGACGAATATAAACCATGAAAGCAATGTGAATGCTCATCGACACTCATTGAGTATTGACCATTTTACTTGATTGATAGTAAGGTCTGGTGCTGTAATACATCTTGAGTGATAATGTGTCTCAACAGGGCGAATCCATATGTGCAATTCCTAAACGGCCGTTTGGTTTACAATGGGTATCAGAGCAGGCAGTGGGCAGTAGATAGGGCATGTGGTCGGCAGCAGTTTCTTTCAACAATTTTTCAACTGTTCACATGACAATATATCTAAAACCGGTGTGCAGAATTCTTACATTAGAACTTGTACATAAGCCTAATTAAAAAGGAGACTTTTTCAGGTCAATATTGTGAGGAAAAATACATACACTGACAGAATAGACGACCAAATTGTTCCTTTTTCCAATGAATCAAAAATCTTTGGTTCAAAGCGTAAATAACAAAGGTTGGCAGGACGGTCAACGTGACACAATTTCACTGCAAGGTCTCTTTGCTTCTGCACAAAATGCTCATATGATCTGCCATTTTCTGTCAGCACAAACCAAAGAATAAATTTTCCTTTTGGGCATGGCTCAGCTGTCAAGCACCTTCGCGCTATAATGAACTCATGAATTACATCTCGCTGCTCTGACAGTCCCCATCCAACACATCAAAATATTGTTCTTCAATTGTAATTTATAACTTCATTTGCATGCCCCCTTTTTCCACTGTGACCTTCCTCAACAAAGTGGCACTGCATGGTTGCAGTCATAACAAAATTACTGATGCATCATTTGTGATTACAGCTATTATACTTCTCGCTCCATAGATCATACTGCAGTTACATTTTTCACCACCGTGGCATAAAAACAGAACTTGGGTCAGCATTTTCCAACTGCTCTGTGAATACTTTTAATACAATTTTTATTATCTTTTACTGTGCCTGCATATTATCAAAAATGTATTGATACACTGCAGCATCAAATATGGGCAATACAGCAGTATTTTCACTTTTTTCATAATGCTTGCATTGCATTCCACTCGAAGTTTTTTGGATATATTCTGGTAGATGAAAAATATATGCTCATCTTCCTCTTCAAGTTAGTCTGGTAGATAAGAGATAACTTCTGATGCTGTTGCTCAAGAAACTGGAGGGACTCCTAGTACTCACTGAATTATACGTTAAAATGAGTCACTGCAATTGGATGAGGAGAGGAGAAAATGGAATAAATCCCATAAAATCATTGGGCAATGATGTGTTCTTTCCCCTCCCATAATTCCTGCCAAAAAGACAAAAAAAACAAATCTCTCCTTATAATCACAGAGCTCTACTTATTTGAACCAGAGGTCCCATTTTTTGCATTGTGATGTGCAATGCTATATATTAAGGCTGGGAAAAATGGAATTAATTCAAATTTCAAACTAAAAATACAGCAAAGTGATGCAAGTTTTATTGCGTATACATGAAGAAACATCAGCATGCCCCCTCAACTAAATCCAAATTGTAACATAGTACTATAGTAACAGTGTTTTCTTATTTACTTCTATCCTTTCCTAAAGATGATAAATCCTGCTGGAGTACAATTCCACATATTTTAGTATTGGAACTTTCATGTTACCTCTCGCAATGCATGCTGGGGGCTCTTCTATGATTTACCTGCATAAAAATAAATTTCCACCATGCACAGTAGGTGCTCTAATCCACTCCTTCTAAACAGTACTCCATCTGGACAAAGTCAACAAAACTCAATAAAGCGAGACAAACAAAGCAGCAGACTCGCTCTTCTAATTGGGAGTTATGCCTTTTTGAGTACCATTGTAAAATGTCTTCAGAGACAAGAATAGATTTTCAAATTCACTACATAAAGTAGCTAATCTGACAAAATAAATGTCCCTTTCGGTCTATATTCAGTCTAGCATTTGACATTTTAAGAATTGTAATGACTTTCACTTAAACATTACTGCATGCTATACCACAAACTCTATCCACAACTACCCTTGGGCGATCTTGCTTCATGTTACAACTAGTCAGACAAAACCCAAGGAAGAAAAAAAATACGTAGAGCAAAAAAACATTCCTAGGGAAAGAAATAATTCTTCTCCAGCCAAAGACAACATAATTCCAGACACAAATGGGCAAAGAAACTGTGATAGACACAAGCCACAGAAACAAGGCTCCAATGCTGCAATATGAAGACCTGAGTGGGCGTTTAGGTGCTAGCATGTACAAAACTACATGCCTCCTCTGATCTTGGCTCTGGTTGGCAAGCTGTTTTTTCATCCATTCACAGTCCCTCTTAATGGTTTGCTCTTCTCTCCATTTTGCTCTTCCCCCAAGCTTTCTACTTGTTTTTTTAGCTTCTGTCAACGTGCTCAGTTGCTGGCAGTGCACTGAATCACTTGACATTAAAATTATGAAAAGATGCTTGAGATCATCGTTATGAAAATAGTGGTGGGCTTCTGGGAACAAATAATACAATCGGTTCAGCAATAAATTGGGTTTGAAACCACTGAATTTCCAGCTACCGCACAAGCGGGCTTCTAGACAAGTTTACAAAAAGGTTAATATTGCAATTATGATTCATTTTTGATCAGTTAAAAAGACAATTTTAAATAGATGTATACACAAAAGTTCAGATCTTGAATCATTTAAAAACATTAAAGATATTTAGTGTGTTCTCCTGATTCTTCAGTTAGTAATGCACTACCTAATGTAAAGCTCTGTCTACACACCAGAAAGTTCTCAGTTTTTAATCTTTGGATTGTGCTCAGTTGGCAGCAGTCAGATAGTTACATATGGCCACAGAGTTCATGGGAAAGGGAGGGGGGAAGAAAGGATCAACCAGGGTTCCCACCTCTAATTGCATTCCATTGAGTCCTGCTGCAAAATGCACATGTATGTACATCAAGTGAGGACAGAATCAGTCATGAATGTGATGCGCCTCACAATCAAGTAGTCTGCTGACATTTAGGCTCTGGTTTTCAATTTGACAACCCACGATCCCTCTCCTAAAGTAAATGGTTGTAAAACCACTGGCTGACATGATCACACTTTCTAGGAAAAAGGGGCATAAGCTCAAAATTAGAGCTAGGCCGTTCAGGGGTGACGTCAGGAAGCACTTCCTTCACACAAAGGGTAGTGGAAATCTGGAACTCTCTCCGCCAAAAAGCAGTTGAGGCTGGGTCAAATGCAAATTTCAAAACTAAGATTGACAGATTTTTGTTAAGCAAGGGTATTAAGGGTTCCGGAGCCAAGGCAGGTAGATGGAGTTATGATACAGATCAGCTATGATCGAACTGAATGGCGGAACAGGCTCGAGAGGCTGAATGGCCTACGCCTGTTCCTGTATTCCTATGACGTGCATAAGTTGAAAACCACAGCCTCATTGGAGAGACTCATATAAAGAATGACTACATGGATGAGGGGGGGCTGCTGGCACCCACGGAATCAGCAAAAGTCAGCGACTTCAGCAAAGGGTGGACATATGCAATTTATTTTCAAGTGTGCAAAAATGCATGCTTTTTTACCCTCACACTACTTTATGGTACAGTATTTTATTAATGATCTTTCCTGTAGATGTTACTTAATCAAAAACAACCACATTCTGGAATGTGCCAAGTAAATTAAATGCACAGAATAAAAATGTTGAGCTTTGGCTTCAGAAGACTCTATGGAGAAGTGAACAATATTTTAAATTCAGAATTTCATCACAGAAGTGGGTTGTTTTCAATCTGGGTTTAATTTATAAAATGTTTAATGTTAGGTGCAACATTTGCAATCGATAGAAACCATTTCAGAATTTCTATTGGCACCGACAACAGCATTTTAAGACAGTAATGAAATCAAGCTTTTGTCTTTTCCACTCGCCCTTGTTTGCCTTGTCAAATGCAGCAGCCACAGCCCAGAGGATAGGAGGCAAAGGAACCCTTTGCCAGTGTTCGACCACTTCCATTCTGAAACTGGCTACTGCCAGCAGTACACAACTATCTAGGCTTTTTATCTTTCTTACCCCAGGCAGTGATCACCTTCAACAAGAGAAAGCCCAACCAGCTCCTCTAACCTTGAACAACAACACCACCATCAACATCTTGAGGTCAACAGTGAACAGAAGCTTAAATGGGCCAGCCAGATCAACACCACGGCTGAAGAGCAGGGTAGAGGCTGGCGATGAGGAGCTGACCTCCTGACCCCTCAAAGCTTCTCCACCATCAACAAGGCGTCAATCAGGACTGTGATAGAATACTCACCACTTGCCTGGACAGAAACAGCCGCAACAAGGCAAGAAGCCCGACACCATCAAGGACAGTAGAGTTTGCTTGAACCACCCCTTTCATCACCAGCACACTGTGACTGCAGTATGTACGAACTGCAAGATGCACTGCAGCAAATCACCAAGCTTTTCAACAGAACTTATCTCCTGTGCAATCTCTACCACCGAGACAGACAACAGTAGCAATGTTGTGGGAACACCTCCAAGTCACACATCATCCTGAATTGGATATATATTGTTGTTTCCACATCGATGCTAGTCCAAAATCTTGAAATTCCCTACCTAATATCATCATCACAAGCACTGTAGTGGTTCAAGCAGAAGGTCCAACGCCACCTTCTCAGGGCAATTAAGAATGGGCAATAATTGCAGTGTTGCCCCACATCCCAAGAACAATAAATAACAAACATTTTTGCTGCTCAAAGTACTGAGTGCCTTCAAACCAATTCTCTAGAATTTGAATGCAGCATTAAATTGCTGCAATACTATAAACACACGTGATACATATTGCGACTTATCAACAGATTCAGTAGAATGCTGATTGCTTAAAAAAATGCTTTTTCTTAATATTAGATCAAATATTTCTTCCCATCTAAATGTTCCTATTTGTGGTTAATGAATAGGGTTTCCAGTAAATTGGGGAGGGGGATAAAATCACAGTAAAAGACTTCTACTAACTGCAACATAGCACTATCACATACATAAAACTGCAGGTGCAGTTTAATCAATATGCCTGCTTATGTTGATAGTTTTCTCTTAGTTGATGGTGAAACAACAGTATAGAGTGAAGGTTAAAGATGACTGCTTGAATGAACAAATATTTGATAATTTCTTAACTTCCATTGCATTCAATTTAGACATTATCAGTATCAGTGACATACAGGGTCTGAATTTAACAAAATAAACTGAAAAGTAACACACTGTACCACAGAAGTTCCCAATCTCAGCCTGGCTGTCTCAAAGAAGTTCTAAGCGAGAGTGAGGCCTTTCCACAAGGGGAGGGGTGACAAGTCCGCATCATTCCTAAACACATCTCAGCTACCAAGTAAAAGAAAGGAATTGGCAGAAAATTGAAAACAGGTTACATGCTTGTCTTTTTGATTGAGGAATGTGCAAGTGACTTATAAAGAAAATACCATTTTTCTCCCAACTGATGAGAGAACCTGTCCATTAAAAAATTTTTTTTTTTTAACATGACTGAAGAATTCAGTGCGTGCATTTTGTTGTGTGTATACAAATGAAGCTCAACAACTGTTTTGAGTCTTCCCAGTGGTGTGGCTGTTCACTGGCCAACACTGCTTAGTGCTGCCCTGGAGACATAATCAGTAATGATGAAAATTAAATATGAATTGAATTTCAAGCTACTCTGAAAATAAGAATATCATTAATGTTTGGACAAAATTGGCAACCTGTGCAGCTCCATTTTATTAACTGTCCAGACCAAACTATCATACGTATCTACTGCGGTTAAGCTCTTGCATATCGAGAATTTTGCTTGTATCACAGATTTTCATGTTTTACACCAAAGCCTTTATCCCCATATTAAAAATAAATTTATCTTGTTCTAAGATTGTTAAGCTTTAATGTATTAGAGATTTCAAATGCAAAACAACTGTATATATGTTGCACACATATTTTAAATATTTTTATGCTTCAAGGAGAACAGAAAACTGCCTTAGCTATAAACTGCTTATCACTAAGAATGCCAAGAACTTCAATTACTTGTATCTTATATCTTTCAAAGCACAGTGCAGCACCATCCAGCACAGGCATAAGCAGGAGCGATTTGAGTTAAGGAGTGAATTTGAAGGTTTTTCCTCAGGTAATATAAATGTTGGGTGCATGGATCTTTCAAAAACCACAGGTAACTTCAAAAGTTGAGTTTATAAAAAAAAAGGTACAAAGCATGCATAATACATGAGCAACAGTGACTTTGGGAAGGGTAGTGTTGGCCAACCATTTGCCTTTTAACAGAAAACTGGGTCTGGAACTGGCATCAACATGGGGGAATGGAACAGGATCTACTATTGTCCGATATGCATGAAACTGGTTTTAGTGGCTGATGGATTATGGCCAGAGTCATATATCGAGGTTTAAATGGAGAAAAACCAAGAGTCAATGCAAATACAATAGAACCACCACTTAAGACAGGGATTAACCTTATTAGTGCTTAACCAATCTTTTTTACAGTCAAAGCCATTTCTGATGTGGCCCATCTTCAAAATACTACATTCAACCAGAATTGGATTTTCACATCACTGTACACTTCCATCCCCATTTTCAATTCAATTTTCCTCTTTTTACATTTCTGCCACCACACATCATCCCTAGTTGAGAGCATATTCCCTACCAATTCTACTCTTCACCCATTGAGTGGACTGGAGTATCTCCAATTTTCTTTCTCTCTCTTCCCTGTGGGAATTATCTGGCCACTACTTTGTGCCTGACAGAAAAGCTGAGATCAGGAATTTCTTGAATAGGCAACCATAGTAATGACACACACATCCTATCAGCCCTTGATGCACTATAATACTATATATTACATTTTGTCACACACACTTTGACTGAGGGAGACAATATCATTCAGTTCCTTGAGCACTGTGAAAAACCAAGAGGGTTCTAATTAGCCATTTAGACTGGCTTTCATACTATGAAGTCTGCACATTGGCTGCAACATTTATTTAGAAAAAAGGGGAATTAGTGAATTATTCACGAATATGGGTGTATTATGTTACCTTAAAAAATACAAGTAAGTGAAGATTTTCATTCAGGGCCCTACAAATAGCTTAACCAGTAGGGAGCAGCAGGTATTTTTGTTTAAATATACCCAAGGAACGAATCATCCTTAAAAATGAAACAGTCTTAGTATGATATAATTTTCAAGCTCCTGTTGGGACGTCAGGTTCAAATTTAATCAGCTATAATCCTGAGGTATCCATTATCCTCTTTTTCCCTTGCTAGCAAAACTCTATTCAGTAAGAATTTCAGCTAAATATAAATGAATTGATCCAATGTACCTTATACAATTACAGCAGTTTGTATTTTTGTCATATAAATAATGATTGGAAGAATACATTTACTACATTTCAGAATACAGTTGAATGACATCTCATTTTTCGTCCCTCGTAGCTATCTTTCACAATTATCAGTAAATCCTATTGCTTTCTGCCGCAGTCTGCCATTACATAAATAAAACATTGCAGTGTTGAGCTGCCAGCTTTGATTTATACAGCGTGCTGCAGTAAAATTGATGAAGTTTTCATCGTACTTCCATAACTTTGCACGAATTAGCAATGGGTATTATACAGTGCCTACACAGAAAGGCAGCAACAGCAATGCTATCAATAGTAGACGGTGTCCATAAAAAAAAGGAATATTTGAATATTTTGAACGTTAATGGTTTTAATGTTTGCTGTGGTATAACAGAAATTCAGTGTTCTAGTTATTAAATGGAATATGTTCTCTATACCCTTTAAAATCTGGAACCAACATTTATTCAGTACATCATTTCCATAACTTCCTCTCACCTTGCAACTGCAGACACAATCATATCAATCCTGTTCTGTCCTCAAATAGGTGGTTGCCAAAAATGTTGAACTACGCAATTGTGAAGCCAATATTTAAACTTTTAAGGAACAAAGCTTCCAATAACTCCCATATTACATTAACATTTTTTTAAGACATAACTGTACCAGAAGGCACATGTACAATATTTAGAATTAACCAGAATAAAATCCAGTAATTCAGATGTCTCTTTTAATAGATGTACAATCATAGAATCATAGAAGTTACAACATGGAAACAGGCCCTTCGGCCCAACATGTCCATGTCGCCCAGTTTATACCACTAAGCTCGTCCCAATTGCCTGCACTTGGCCCATATCCCTCTATACCCATCTTACCCATGTAACTGTCCAAATGCTTTTTAAAAGACAAAATTGTACCCGCCTCCACTACTGCCCCTGGCAGCTCGTTCCAGACACTCACCACCCTTTGAGTGAAAAAATTGCCCCTCTGGACCCTTTCGTATCTCTCCCCTCTCACCTTAAATCTATGCCCCCTCGTTATAGACTCCCCTACTTTTGGGAAAAGATTTTGACTATCTACCTTATCTATGCCCCTCATTATTTTATAGACTTCTATAAGATCACCCCTTAACCTCCTACTCTCCAGGGAAAAAAGTCTCAGTCTGTCCAACTTCTCCCTATAAGTCAAACCATCAAGTCCCGGTAGCATCCTAGTAAATCTTTTCTGCACTCTTTCTAGTTTAATAATATCCTTTCTATAATACGGTGACCAGAACTGTACACAGTATTCCAAGTGTGGCCTCACCAATGCCCTGTACAACTTCAACAAGACATCCCAACTCCTGTATTCAATGTTCTGACCAATGAAACCAAGCATGCCGAATGCCTTCTTCACCACCCTATCCACCTGTGACTCCACTTTCAAGGAGCTATGAACCTGTACTCCTAGATCTCTTTGTTCTATAACTCTCCCCAACGCCCTACCATTAACGGAGTAGGTCCTGGTCCGATTTGATCTACCAAAATGCATCACCTCACATTTATCTAAATTAAACTCCATCTGCCATTCATCGGCCCACTGGCCCAATTTATCAGGATCCTGTTGCAATCCTAGATAACCTTCTTCACTGTCCACAATGCCACCAATCTTGGTGTCATCTGCAAACTTACTAACCATGCCTCCTAAATTCTCATCCAAATCATTAATATAAATAACAAATAACAGCGGACCCAGCACCGATCCCTGAGGCACACCGCTGGTCACAGGCCTCCAGTTTGAAAAACAACCCTCTACAACCACCCTCTGTCTTCTGTCGTCAATCCAATTTTGTATCCAATTGGCTACCTCACCTTGGATCCCATGAGATTTAACCTTATGTAACAACCTACCATGCGGTACCTTGTCAAAGGCTTTGCTAAAGTCCATGTAGATCACGTCTACTGCACAGCCCTCATCTATCTTCTTGTTTACCCCTTCAAAAAACTCAATCAAATTTGTGAGACATGATTTTCCTCTCACAAAACCATGCTGACTGTTCCTAATTAGTCCCTGCCTCTCCAAATGCCTGTAGATCCTGTCTCTCAGAATACCCTCTAACAACTTACCCACTACAGATGTCAGGCTCACCGGTCTGTAGTTCCCAGGCTTTTCCCTGCTGCCCTTCTTAAACAAAGGCACAACATTTGCTACCCTCCAATCTTCAGGCACCTCACCTGTAGTTGTCGATGATTCAAATATCTCTGCTAGGGGACCCGCAATTTCCTCCCTAACCTCCCATAACGTCCTGGGATACATTTCATCAGGTCCCGGAGATTTATCTACCTTGATGCGCGTTAAGACTTCCAGCACCTCCCTCTCTGTAATATGTACACTCCTCAAGACATCACTATTTATTTCCCCAAGTTCCCTAACATCCATGCCTTTCTCAACCGTAAATACCGATGTGAAATATTCATTTAGGATCTCGCCCATCTCTTGTGGTTCCGCACATAGATGACCTTGTTGATCCTTAAGAGGCCCTACTCTCTCCCTAGTTACTCTTTTGCCCTTTATGTATTTGTAGAAGCTCTTTGGATTCTCCTTTGCCTTATCTGCCAAAGCAATCTCTCGTCCCCTTTTTGCCCTCCTGATTTCTCTCTTAACTCTACTCCGGCAATCTCTATACTCTTCAAGGGATCCACTTGATCCCAGCTGTCTATGCATGTCATATGCCTCCTTCTTCTTTTTGACTTGGGCCTCAATCTCCCGAGTCATCCAAGGTTCCCTACTTCTACCAGCCTTGCCCTTCACTTTATAAGGAATGTGCTTACCGTGAACCCTGGTTAACACACTTTTGAAAGCCTCCCACTTACCAGACGTCCCTTTGCCTGCCAACAGACTCTCCCAATCAACTTCTGAAAGTTCCTGTCTAATACCATCAAAATTGGCCTTTCCCCAATTTAGAATTTTAACTTTTGGGCCAGACCTATCATTCTCCATAGCTATCTTAAAACTAATGGAATTATGATCACTGGTCCCAAAGTGATCCCTCACTAACACTTCTGTCACCTGCCCTTCCTTATTTCCCAAGAGGAGGTCAAGTTTTGCCCCCTCTCTAGTCGGGCCATCCACATACTGAATGAGAAATTCCTCCTGAATACACTCAACAAATTTCTCTCCATCCAAGCCCCTAATGCTATGGCTGTCCCAGTCAATGTTGGGAAAGTTAAAGTCCCCTACTATTACCACCCTATTTTTCTTGCAGCTGTCTGTAATCTCCTTACATATTTGCTCCTCAATTTCCCGTTGACTATTTGGGGGTCTGTAGTACAATCCTATCAAAGTGATCTCTCCCTTCTTATTTTTTAGTTCTACCCATATAGACTCAGTGGGCGAACCCTCGGATATATCCCCTCTCACTACTGCCGTGATGTTCTCCCTAATCAAGAACGCAACTCCCCCTCCTCTCTTACCTCCTGCTCTATCTTTCCTATAGCATCTGTACCCTATAGCATCACATAGCATCATATTTATATTCAATAACAACAGGCTGACTGGTCTGTATGCTTTCATTACATTGTTTAGTAGAATCAAATTCAAAGGTCAGAATTTGATTACATGCACTTTGCATGTTGAAAGATGGCACTTCTAAAGTGGTGCCACTTTCAATTTCACAGATGTTTTATAACCCACTGGCTAAGAAATTAGGAGATCATTGCTTCTGACACAATAATTAAAACTATGACTCAGAATTGTGCGTGTTAATCACTCTTGGAACTCAGTAAATTGTCCAACATGTCGGAAACTTACAGTATTTAATGCATTTACTGTAGTGTCATCACGAGATGCTGCAAGACAGCCATCTTCTGTGGAGCCACCATCACACATCCCTGCAAAGGCGGCCATACTCCTGCATGAGAACATATTTTGTATTATTCTGAATGCAAAACTTCAATTCATATTACAGATAAATGCTCAAAATAGGAAATAACTAAGTTCTTAAGGCTACAACAGTTATTCAACAGACAAACTTTAACACTACGACTGGCTTTTAGCTTACAGTAGATTAATTCCATTGTACCTATATCAGGCAAAGTTATTCATTTCACAATTAGTCTAGCAACTGAGTAATTTCTCAGCAGTAAATATTATTTTATCAACATAACTGACAGATCCTCTCCTCATACAGCTATGTGACTCACTATGGAAAGCCCATACATTTACTGCACCATTATCCAAACTGGTTAATTATTTTAAGTTTCTACATACATTCGGTACTACAATTAATTAGCTGAATAGGGACTGTGTTCCTGTGCAAGTATTTTCAAGTTATAATTGCTTATTCAAACTTGAAAAACATTTCTACAGCTGCTTTCTATATAGTCTTTACAATTTCTATATCATTTTTTGAATTCATTAAAGTGAACAGATTTAGGTTTTTTGACTTGATTGTTTATAGGGTATGGCAAAAGGGATACAGCATTGGAATAAAGCTATGACGTGTAAACATTATTATTTTTGAAAGGTTCAACAATTTCCTTCAATTCTATCCAAAATGCATTCCATTCATTCAAACTGCTGCTTAATTTAGTGTTTTGAAAGAAACACAATTGCAAAAAGCAATAAAAGAGGTTTTATATGACATATTCAAGCTGTGTCTAACCAAACTATACAGTCCACATCTTTTTTATTTCTTATTTTTTCCTCCTTGTTATATAGCCTCCAAATCTGAGACAGGACAATGGCAGGATTTCCAAGACTCTGCCAGACACTAGATGTACAAAAGGGTCTTGGGTGACATAGTCAATTATTTTTTTCTCATCACCTCTCTCTCCAGAGAAGTGTTAAGTATCCACTTAGCACCTCTGACAACCCAGTTGAGATTTGGAAGTCACCATATGGGAAACTGCATTGTAACTTTGCTTTTTATCCCCCTCCTGAAGGATTTGATCCTACTGTGCTAATGTTCTTCAGGTACCAGTAGACTTTTGGTACTCCACCCAAATGCCCATTCTTCAAGTGTTGAACCAAACAAGGTCAGCAGACTATTTTACCATGGAACGCATCATATCCAAACACACACACACGCCAGGGGTCAGTGGATAAAGATCAGGCACAAGAGCCCTTGATGTTCCCCCACTCCTCCCATGGCCAGGGGCTCTGAAGCCAATTGTAGCTCCCTTACCATTTGCCTCAGCACAGACTAGGGATTGAATCAAGAATCATCTCAGCTGTATTGTTCAGTTCCAACTGAGTAGTACATTTGCCAACTAAGCCCTGCTATAATAAAATAGCTTTCTCTAAAGAAAGGTCAACTGCTTGACCATCCAATCTCATTATTGCATTTCTTTTGCTCCTTTTGGACCCCTCCATCCTTCTGTCTACTTCTGATTCCTATTACTTGAGGTTTGGCCTTGTTTGGACTACAATCATCAACCATAATGACCACTGTTAATGCTACACCCTGCTTGCCGAACACTAGGCATGCTAATAAGGTGGGACAGTCTATCTGTTACACTAGAGATGGAATACACTGCTTCTGCACAATAGGACAGGCCATTCTCTCCTCTGCAAGATGGAAGCAGTCCAGTTCTGCAGAGTGCTGGATATAATTGTCTGACTGATGCCTTTCATGCCCTTAGTTGCAAATGGATGCAGACTGGCTCCTGCAGAGGCCAAGATCAGTTTGCCTGTTCACTTTCTTGATGATGGAACTCTACATGGTATTGGGAAGGGGGGAGGGGGTGGAGAAACACTCCAAAATTATGCAGGTGGGGAAAACTAAGGAAAAAGCAGCATGTTGCAATTGCAAAATTAATCTAACCTACTATTTAACCCATATTTAGCTAAATGAAATAATCTAGAGTATTTATTTTTCTTCTTGCATGCATTTAAAATAGAAGTATTTCCAAGGCATCATAACATTTGTCTTCTCTGAAAATGTTGGCTGGAGGGGTCAGGCTACAAGCACATTCTTACCTGGCTGCTCTCAGGTACATCAGAAGGTCACAATCATTGACACCTGGTGTCCAAACCAGCTCCTCATGTTCAGTCACCATCTCACCAGTGGACAGGGGAAGAGGCTTCAATTCTGGAAGTTTAGCCTGAAAAAGAGCATTTACTTATAATTATACTTCAATACAGAATGCATGATTTAGCCATGCAGAAGGTTGCCGAGAATGAAAACAATGCTTCAATCTAATATCTTAAGTGCCTCTCCTGAACAAATATAAACAGACATGGAAAGAATGAGATAAGACGACTAAGAAATCAAAATTAACAATTCACAAAGTAATTATGCATGAGGAAGGCTATTTGGCCCATCTTAGCTCATCTATCCAGAAAGACCCTAAAGTCCCCCCACTGCAGCATCCATTTGGTTCTTAAATGATTCCAAGGTTTTTGCCTCCATTACTCCACCTGGGAGTCCATTCCTGGTATCGATCACCCTTGTGTGAAGAAAAACTACCTGATATAAATTCCTAGCTTTCCTTTTACTAATTTGAACTTGTGTTCCCTTGCCTTATGCTCACAAATTTAATATAAAGTAATTTTCTGGATTTATTTTTTGCATACCATTTACCACTTTATGTGCCTCCTTTCAATAGTCCAAGTTTCTCCCATCTTTTCTCACACCTCAGAGCTTTGACACTTGTGTCTCTTCCCTGCAATACCTCCCTTGTGTTTCGGTGACGACAACTGGTCACAGTACTCAAGAATGATCTGACCAGGGCACTATACAATTTGATCATGACTTCCTCTGATCTGTATTCTATGAACATGTGAACAATGACGGACAGGAAAAGACTCTCTGGTCCTTCGAGCCTGTCCCACACAATTCCCTGTCCCCAATTATTTATCTATATAGCTCAACATTCTGTTGGTTTCATTGCAGCTTTGTATTGGTTGGCCATGTTGAGCATCAAATAAACGAAGACTCCTAGGTCTTTTTCACCTTCTTCATTACCTATTTCAACACCATTCATGGAATATGTGTGCCACCCATTTTTATTTCTCGTGCAGGACTTTACACTTGAGGATATTCTTAACTGAATCTGTAATGGTCTTAAAACGAGACTCACTATATTTGCCATGTGTTACTAGTACAGGTCCCGTACAAATACCAAAAAACTCTGCATTAATAAAGCTCCAATATTTCTACATGCTACGGTATTTAACAGCAAACTTTCCAGTGTATTTACACAGGTTTTTGTGTTAAAATTGGGCCAACAATGGGTCCGAAAAATTATTCCAAGAAAATGACAAAAAACTGCCCCAGGCCCAGCACCTGCATATCCATGTACTACATGAGGCACAATCGTTTAGTTTTTTCAGGTTACCGGTCAGCATATATTTGTACCAAATAAGTATCAGTAGTTGTCCGATATGTCAACCACTGCTTCAAACAGCAAAAAAGTAAACAAAATACAACTAAAGATTTACTTTATTGGAGGATTTGTGCATTGTCTAACAGAATGGTGATCAAGGGCAAATGCATCAACAATTCTGTTTTTAAAGTTTTCAGCACAGTCATACTCCTCCCCAAAAATGTAATTTCCCTTAACATTAAGCACTGCTTCCACTTCATTTTATAGTGCAGCGTTCAGTAAATCATTGAATACAACCTCAAATGACCCATGGAAATAGTTATTAAGGGGGATAGTAAAGTGATACGACCACTGCTGTTAAATTAATATTACTATCATCTTGGGATCTAATTACTAGCTTCATTCAGTGATCACTGTACAGATAGTTGATTGCCATTTGGGCATTAACTTTTAATCTTTTTCATTATGGCACACGGTTACAATCTTAAAAAAGATAAACAGACTCACTGAAGTAAAGTTTAAAATAAAACAATATTTAATAAAGCATTTGAACAGTTAGAATATAGTTGGACATTTTATTGTGTTTTTAGTATTTTGTAATACCAATTAAGTTTCACTTACTTAAGACCATCAAGAAAATGGTATTCAGGTGTTAAAAGTGTGGCAAGGAAATTTGTGCAATTATCACACAAAGTGCTTATCCAAAACAAATTTAGGCATTGACCTCGCTCTTTTTTTGGGGAGGGGGAAAATGAGGAAGTACACATTTTGAATCCATTGAAAAAGCAAAGATTTACTCCATCAAGACAGATACCATCAGCGAACAGTGCTTTTGGTGAGTTAGAAAATCTACAGCTCAAAATTCTATAATCAAAAGGAGGGAAATGAAATTATCTGAAGATTGTGTAATTAAAAAAGCTGACTACTTGTAGCAGTGAGCTTTTCTTTATTAACTAAAATGGAACTGTCTCTTTCATTTGGCAACAGTGAAAGCAAGTTTAAATGTTACATTATCTGAACCACAAATTATGACTACAATGAAAAGATCACTGAAAGGTTTAAATTTTCAGTGCTTTGTTCTACACTCTCACAAAACCTCCGTCATTTTTAGCATTGCATTGAACTCCCACTAAATTATCAAGCATGTGATAGGATAAGAAACACAAAACACAATATTAAAACAGGCAAAGAAACCGCAAAGGTTGAATAATTTATGTCACTAAATGAAAATTAGAGATCAGGACGATATACTTTAGCTAAATAATCTTTTGGACTGTAAGTGAGCAGCGCCAAACAAAAAAGTGCCAAAAATAGTTTGATGTCACCACAATCGGACAAAAAAAGTCAGTCGTAAATACGAAATAATGCATGTAACATCAACTTTTGGTTTTCAAATCTTTCCAATTCCAAAAAGAAACCAAAACTTTTGATGAATCAATTTTTTTTTTTTTTTTTTATTTCCCCTCGTTTAGATCCTTCTCCTTCACTGCTTTCTAAGCCATATCTCACCTCTCCCCTTCAATTACAGGCATGGAAAATAGAATGATGCACACTATGGCCAAGTGCACTGCTGTGAACACCGTTCCATAGTGGGCACAAGAGTTGCATTTCATCGAGCAGGATACACTCCTCTGTCAATTTGCTGTCACTCAACACTTGTCACATTGTGAGCTCATTCCGAAACAGTAAGTTTCGGTGCTTAAATAGAAAGAGATAGGAAAATTCTAGCAGTTGGGGAGCGGGGGGCACTAACTCTTACAGCCAAATGGAGCATAACTCCACATCTGTGCAGTGTAATGGCACATTGATGGTGGTGTGTTCAAGCTTCTTCTGTAGTACCCTAGTCCTCCGATGGCTGTGTGATCCGTCCCATCAGAACATCACTAAAATAACTATATTGCATAGTTGTTTAAAAGTTATGATTCCAGGGTATACTCTGGTTGCTGAATTTTTCATAGTGGCTATGGAAGCTCCATACAGCTGAACCATCGACAAGCCCACTCACCAAGGCCAGAAAAATTGGTTAATTTGCTGCATCGGTTCTGCCTCTTGAGGTATTGGTGAAAATAATTTATTGGAGGCAACAGCACCACCTAATCTACCATACAATGAAGGCACTAAAGTCGGGACTTTCGTCAGCAACAATGATGTAGGGCAAAACACCATTATGTATTTTTTAAAAATTTCCTCCAATTTTCTGCCCTCTGCTCCTGAAAGCACTGGCTCATTCCCAGCTGTATCTCAACCAACTGGCTGCTCTTCACGTGTAAATCTACACAGAGAGTTGGGAGACAAGTCAGCAGCAGGAGGGTGTCATGGGCTCAATTATGGCCTCCACACAAAGATACATTCTGGCAGAAGTTACTGCACAGCAATCACGAGCTAGATTTTCCCTTCCGAGCCCAGGGACACAGGCCAATTGTAACATGCCTACTGATACCTCAGTTAAGATCCGCAATCGCAGCAAAGACTAAGAATCAAAATGGGGCCTTCCAGTTTGTAAGGAACGGCCACACGCTCTCTTTACCAACTGAGTTATGAAGGAGCACCAAACAATGATAATTTGTTACTTATTCTCCTTCGGATTTTTTTCCAATAAAATTGTTTTATAACAAGCAGACAGCATAACCTTTACTGATTTACATGATATCTAGCAGGTCTGTATAATGGAAATCTTTTTTGCATGGCTTTTATATGGAGTGGGTAAATGAAAGGAGCAACATGCCTCAGGCAATGCAGGAATGGTTAGCTGTCGAGTCTCTAATAGTGCAATGCAATCACTAGCAATCTGCCAAAAGATATATAGATTTCTTGAATTGCCTACAATTTGATGAAAATAAATAAGTGGAATAGTGCTTCTGGTGCAACACCAAAGCTGCCAATATCAATGTGGGTGGGCTGAATGAACTGGGTTGTGTGTTCCCACCCATCTACAGCTGGACCTGGTTTCCTAGGTAGCATGTGGCACAGAAACTAATGTGATCAGCTCATTAATTGCATCTATCACTCCACCTGGTGGCAACCACATAACAGCCCAGAGAAGGAGCAGCTTGGTTGAGGGCGTGCTAATCCCTCCCTCAGAGGGATCAGGATAAGTTACCATTTCTTACTTACAATTTAATAATAAGTAGAAGAAAATTATGACGTATATAGCTCCTTTCATGTCCCATTTATGCCGACATTTAAAAACTGGAGTGCTGCAAATTTCCTTCTGCAATCCAGTTTCTGACCACTGGTAGAAAGGCCACTGAACCAGATCTCTAACCAGATCTCTACTTAAATCTGGAACTCTCCACCAAAAAACTGCTGGGGCTAGGACAATTGAAAATTTAAAAACTAAGATTGAAAGATTTTTGTTAGGCAAGGGTATTAAGGGTACGGAACCAAGCCGGGTGAATGGAGTTAGGATACAGATCAGCGATGATCTAATTGGATGGCGGATCAGGGTCGAGGGGTTGAATGGCCTACACATGTTCCTATATTTATATTTTCTGATACCATAATGTAAGACCTTGTCATTATCACAACTGTCAACATCGGATGAATCAGAGATGTGAAATTTTGTGTCACAAGCTGTACATCTGAGGCACTGCCTCACTCTAAAAACAAACGTGGTTACAAGTGGCAAGTGAGGTGCTCCCTAGCGGAGGGGTACCTAATTTTTTTTTGGAAAAGGGGGCCAGATCCATGTGTCACAACAAATGAATGGGTCGTATATGATATTTCCACTTTTGGTCAGCCAGAATAATGATTAGATTCAATAGAATTCCAAACATTACAGGATTTGAATGTGTTGGCAACACCTTGTGCAGTGTTCCCACAAACATTTATTTATATATATATAAAAAATTAGAACACTCATAGGTGGAAAAAAAATAGACTATCAATGTGTTACAATATTTAGACCCCCATACCTTAAAACAAGTGTGCAAATGAAGAAAAATGCCCAGGGCTTTGCAGCTAGATAAAGAGAACTCATGATCAGGATCTGGCCCTTGGTACATGTTTTGGTTATCTCCAGTCTAGTAGGTAAAGGTAGCATACATCTGCAAGAGTTCCAGTTCCCACTTGTGACTATTATTCAGTGATCCCAGCTCACAAGCTCCCATTATCCCGCTACGAAGTCCTGGGCGTTTTTTTTAAATTTACGTACTTATTCACACGTTGCTTTTGTTGGTTGCAATGTTTTAAGCTTCATGGGGCTGTAGGATTGAGAAAGACTACTCCCTCATTGGTGAATTTAGATCAATAAAGGAGCAGCTTTTACCAATCTTCCTGGCTGTGAAGCTCAAAACACTGCAATCAACAGGAAAAGAAACAATATCAGAGGCTGGGCAGCGGAGAACAGTTGCACAAGTCACTACGAGTGGCACAGGCAGTGGTGGAACAGACCAAGCATAGTAGCAGCAGACAGTAATGAAGCAGACTAAGTCAGGTGGCAGAGGACAGCAGTGGAACAGACCAAACCTGGAAGCAGAGGACAACAGTGGAGCAAACCAAAGTAGGCGGCAGAGGATAGTGCCGGAGTAGACCAGACCAGACATGTAAGTGCATATGGACAGGATCAAACTGGTTTGCATTGTTTTCCAGTTGAATAGTATGCTGGGACTCACTGAGCACACAGGGGAAGAATGATCACTTAGGCAGATATCAGACATCTGCCAGCACCCATGGCATCAAGATTTAGCACCTTCAGGAGGGAAGAAAATTGGCAAAAAAAGTCAAGCTGCATCCATTGCACAGGCCACGGACGCAGCCAAGTCACATTAATTTATCATTCTTCTCTTTTCTCTATCTTTCACTTCTGTTTCTTCTTTTACAGTCCACCTGGCAGCAACGCTTGCCTATATTTTGGGAGAATTGTGACTTCCTTCTGATTAAGTAGCCAAATGCATGTGTTGGTAGGCCTGGTCATCGTGCAGCAATTCAAGCACACATGCTAGGGTGAGCAACTGATCTTGCGAATCACATCCAGTAAATTGGCTTCAAATTAGTTCAACCTCCATTGGGCAGCTCAAGGGCACGTATTGATTGGTTCCTGATCAACCCCAGTGCAGTTTAAGGCTAAGAGAGTACACGTGAATATAGAAATGTCTTGCAATTTGGTTTGTTCTGCTTTTAAAAAGCCTGTACAAGTATTTTGGTTAATACATGGTCATCGCTATATTTTAGCAGCCTGCTCAGATGACTCAAAGATCAGATACTCTTTTTGAAGCAGATGGTAAAAATGTGTTTGCTTGCAGAACCACCATATTTGTTGGTGGCTGCACTCATGTAGTGCCCCCACCAACAGCATTCTTCAGTGTATAGGACGTCACTCCCGCACCACCAATTTTGGTTAGACCTAAATTTTGGTTGGTGCTGAAAGCTGCTGCCAAAGAGTAGTTCGAAACACAGATCTCCATCAAATGTACATCATGACTAGCGACAGCCTACAAGGTAGATTGAAATTCTGACACTGCAATGGCAACATCAAAGAAAACTCCTAGGAAATTGGGTAGTATAGTGTACTACACTCTTCAGGACCCGACGTTCAAATCTAGCTTATGAGATGAATGTCGCTTCTGTTTGCTGGTTGTAATGGTCCTAAATGAAATAAATTAAGCAGTATCAATCCAGATGCTCGTGGGTGTGAGCTACCTCCAATTCAGCACCATATTCAGAGGCCATAGGATAGTTGGTATGGAAAATGGAAAAATGTTACACTTGCAGTAGGGAGCAGTCCTCTGAGGTTGATGTTGAGGCTGATGTACATTGTTATGGTGGATTGGAAGGAGCTTTACTCTGCATCTAACTATGCTACATCTAACACTGGATGCAAAACATGCAAACTGTTCAACATCCCTCACCTTGGTGAGCACAAAAATTAGAAAAAAAGTCAAATGGCAAAATCAACACCCACAGCTTTTTAAACTTGCACACTGCTTCTTTGAATTTGTTTCCATTGTGGAGAGGCAGCAAATTCAACAACTCTATAATAATTACAAACTTGAACACCAATCAGCTCTTTACATAATAAAGCTGTTTTTTTTTCTTCAACAAAGCTGTGGTTTCTTCAGATCATCCAAAATAGGTCATGGTAAAGCTACTAAGCAGGGCTAAAAGGTGTCACCAGAAAGGGAACCACTAGCGGAGGTGATAGTCATGTTTCTTCATGCACAGGATTCATCTAGTAACCAGTATACTTCCAAACTCTTGAGTTGCTTTAGAGTTCAAGTGTCCAAAGTACATTATATTTCATAATTTAACAAGTGAATCTGGCATTTTTAGATACTAAATGCTGCATTTAGCTCCTTCAGATACAATGCACACAAGGCACTGACATTGCCTACCTGCACAGGCCTACAAGACTTTTTTTTTTAACTTGTTGGCCTAAATGGATGCCCTTCCCCAGATATCATCAAAAAAGACATTTCCAACAGCCCATTCAAAACCAGAAACATGGTAACATTAAATATGAATGGGGCTTAAATGTTCTGGATTCAACTAGAACATAAAACTTGGCAGATAAAACAGAATACCTGAACTTCTATTAAACACAAAACAAATTAACAAGAGCAGTGAATTAACGCTTTGAACCAAAATATTTTGCTGAAGATAACTCAAAACTATTCAATAAAAGCAAAAAAATATATAATTTTGTTTCAGTCTTCAATGCGGGTACAAAAGGGATATTTTAAAAACTTTGTTTTTGATGTTTAGTGGACCAAACACTATTAGGTTAAATATATGATGCAGATCCGCAACACAAACCACACCCTAAGAAGAGCACCATCTGCTGCACCCAATGGCTCTGCACATTTTGAATGCACAGCTACGAATGGTATCGGAAGTACTTAATAGGGATTTGTTCCCAAGTAGATCAGCACAAACATTAACTGTAGGTCAATAATAATGCAGCATGTAGTATCTAAAAATGCCAGATTCACTTGTTAAATTATGAAATATAATGTACTTTGGACACTTGAACTCTAAAGCAACTCAAGAGTTTGGAAGTATACTGGTTACTAAATGAATATGTAGGATTTACTTTTGAATCCTGTGCATGAAGAAACATGACTATCACCTCCGCTAGTGGTTCCCTTTCTGGTGACACCTTTTAGCCCTGCTTAGTTGCTTTACCATGACCTATTTTGGATGATCTGAAGAAACCACAACTTTGTTGAAGGAAAAAAAACAAACGCTGCACAACTACGAGCGCTATGTCTGTGCACACATACACATGCATAGTGATTTCTTTTTTAAATTTCAGCTGGTTTCTGGACATCTGTCAAGGTGAGATAGACTAAAAATCATTGTGCACTGATGCACACTGGAAGTTGGTGCACTGATTGACAAATCTCAAATTGGTCTTCAGGGACAGAAGAAACGCCAATCCTTACACTGTCAACAAAGATGTTTACTGAGTTTCTGGTTGACGTCAGTCAAGTATTTCTTTGGGATCTCCACCCAATCTAAAACATCAAGTCTTCTTTAGGGTATACAGTTTTGTTCCAAATAACAACTAACAGGTAGGAGTTTGGTTTCTTTTTTTCCCTTTCAAATTTACTTCCTTGGCAAAGGCGTCAACTCTTTGCTGAATGACGGTTTCCTGGCCGTTAGTAACCCTCCAGCTCTTTAGGTGTGAGCCTTGGCAATAAGTGCTGGCAGGCTATTTGACTGTAAAGGGCACTGTGATCCTGTCCTCATTCAACACCCATACAGATGCATATGCTGTTAATTGATTTGTCGCTCATCAAATTATTCCTCTCTGAACCAGGGAGCCGACGTCAATTGAAGCACCCCTACATCTGCCCCCGCTGAGTTCAACTATCTCAGCACACCATGGATTGTACCTGCAACCTTTCTAGTCTGTATGGTTCAGCAACTCAGAATTTACAGCACAAAAGGAAGACATTTGGCCCATCAAACCTGTACAAGTGTTAACTATTCAACCGAAGCTGTGTACTCAAATTTCATCTTCCTCCATCCTTTTCTATTCTTCCTTTTCAAATACCTATCTGATTCACTGTTAAATGATAGTGTCTGCCTCAATAGCGATTTGTGGAAAAGCATTTCATGTTCTAATAACCTTCTGTGTTGAAAATTTTTTTTAACTTCACCTTTCATCCTTTTATTGATAATCCTGAGCCTATACCTCCTTGCTCCCCACTCACCAACCAGTGGAAAACAAAACACATTCCACTATTAGCTTTCTTAAAACCTTTCATATCTTTGAAAATTTCTGTTAGTTACTTAATCGTCTCTGATCTGCCGAAAAAAGCCCAATTTTCCCGGTTTGTCATAACATAAACTCTCATTCCTGATATCAGTCGAGTGAATGTTTGCGATATTCTTTCCATAGCTCCAATCTCCTTCTTATAATGGGGTGTCCAGAACTGCATGAAATACTCCAACTATGGCTAAACCAATGTATTGTATAAATTCAGCAAAACTACCTTGCTTTTATATTCAATGCCCTGATGCATATATGCCAGAGTTCCATTTTCCCTTTTTAATACCTTTTCTACCTGCCCTCCTACCTTTACAGATCTGTAGGATCTGCACCCAGACCTCTCACTGGATTAAACTTGTTAGCCTATCAGAGGAAGCTAGTAGGAGTTTTAAAAAATTGCTTGGGATGCTAACAGGGCAAATAATTTTGCTCCAAGATTAATTCTTTCACGATATTCTTCTCTTTTAATGTTTCTTTACTGTTGACTTGCATATTTTTGTAAAAATAAACACTGAGACATTAATCAAAGAACTGCTTACAAGAAAAAGTTACTGAGCCCAGCCCCAGCAATGTAAAGAAACTAGATTAACCCATGTGGTTTTAGCAATATTCTAGGATAACATTTTCAACTGTGTGATTAGGTTCATCTTGCTGCTGGCCAATTGTTAAGTCTACCTACCGTAGGCATGGTATTCCTCATTCTTTGAAAGAAGTTCGGTCTTCATGTATAAAAAGGATCGTGTCATACACAGGAAGGGGGGAAATCGCTAAGATACTGTCCTTCAGGAACGTGTATCCTTAAGCAGCCATTTGGTCAGGTATCTTTTCCCTCTCATCTATAAAGCAGCACTCATTCTGGCTGTATCCTTGGTTGTTTGGACCGCAGAAGTCAGCAGAGACCTTGAATGGTAACGTGAGCAGTGTAAAAAGTGTCATCATACCACAGGTACCAGTCTCAGACCTGGAACAATGCCACTCAAATTTGCGAAGTATCTTGAGAATATAACTTTCTGCTCCAATTATCCATTCATTTCTAATTTTTTCGGAGGAATGGATATCTTGCACTGGGGACTTCATGTATCTAGCCTGTACATGGGAGGAAACACTGGGGAGTCTGTTACAGACCATGTAAACAAGGTCTCCTCAGTAACTATGGGAACTCTAAATCTGCCTGGTTTGGAAGCAACTGTTGCACATCATAAAGGAGCAGGAAGCTATCATCCCGAGAATGCCTGAGCTGAGGATAACTCCACGGCTTCCAGAAAGGAGTCTTACTGAGCTGTTCTTTTTGCAAATTTTTGATAAGCTAGTTGTTGAAAGAAAAACATGCAAGAGATAATACTTCAAGCAGAAAGGCACTTGGTAAAAGCTCTGGGTGGCAAGACACATGCAATTTTTTTCTTTTTGATTAGCTGGATGTCTGACACTGATGGTAACTGACCATCACGTTGGAAAGTCCCCAAACCAAACTGTTAAGAATTCTAAGTAACTAGTTTCCATTTGACCAATATGGAGTGTACACACTCTCCTCACAGGCACACACTCACAAAGCCTGGAAAACGTAAGTGTAGACCAAAGTCCCAAGTTAGTATAGGAGTAATGCTGAAGATTAAATAGCTAAACCCATGCAGTTTACCAGAATAAAACATTGGTAATCGTCCCACTGTCATCAGCATATGCATATACACTGACAATACGCAGCTCTACCTCTCCGCCACCGCCTCTGTGCTGTCAATAAGGACAGGAGTAAGCCATTTCGCCCCTCATGCCATTCCACCATTCAATTAGATCATGGTTGATCTGTATCTCAATTCCATTTACCTGCCGAGGTTCCATATCCCTTAATAACGTTGTCTAACAAAAATCTATCAATCTCAGTTTTGAAATTTTCAATTCACCCTCAGCCTCAACAGCTTTTTGGGGGAGAGTGTTCCAGATTTCCACTATCCTTTGTGTGAAGAAGTGTTTCCTGACATCACCCCGAGTGGCCGAGCTCTAATTTTAAGATCATGCCCCCTTGTTCTGGTCTCCCCCACCAGAGGAAAGAGTTTCTCTATATCTACCCCGTCATACCCCTTAATCATCTTAAATACCTCAATAAGTTCACCCCTAAATCTTCTATACTCAAACTGCTTGTCCAAAATCCACTCTTGACTTAGCCACAATTTCCTCCAGCGAAACATGAAGAACTCTGACACCATTGTCTTCAGACTCTGTCACAAAGTTTGGACCCTTGCCACTAATTTGATCCCTCTCCCCAGCCACAGTCCCAGGCTGAACCAGACTGTTCATAACCTCAGCACCCGATTCGACCCCATATCCTGTCCAGCACAAAGACCGCCTCCGTAACTTCGCTCACATCCACCCCTACTCAGCTTATCTGCTGCTGAAACCCTCTTCAATGCCATTGTCAGCTTCAGAATTGACTACTCAAAAGCTCTAATGGTCAGACTCCCATCCTCCCCCGATATAAGCTTCAGCTCATCCAAACCTCTACTGCCCATAGTCTCCAAAACCAAATCCCGCTCATCCACCACTCATGTCCTTGCTGATCTACATTGGCTCCTAGTCCCCACATAATCTCCAATTTAAAGTACTCAACCTCGTGTTTAACCACCTTTTTCACTAAGTTTTTGGTCACCCCTCCTAATATCTCATTCTTTGGCTTGGCGGCCATTTATGATTACGCATCTGTGAAATGTTTTGGCATGTTTTTCTATGTTATAGGTGTTATATAAATGCAAGATGTTGTTACCTCCGCTTGTCCAATTAGGACCACCCTACCTATTAGGGCCTTGGCTTGCAGGGTTATCTGCAACCAAGTGGGAAAAATCCCACCACCCAGTGACTGGTCTACCCCTTGAAGCCCCATTAAAGAGCCAGGTTTCCATGGTCGATCTTCAACAGTTCAGTGGAATACTGTGGATCTGCTTGGTTTCAGATAGTATTGCTAAGTCTCCCACAAAGATCAGCTTGGTTCTAATGTCCCATCAAAAGGTAAGTCAATTTAAAGCCAACTCAGTCCAGAGGGCCTCCTCCAGGGTCATGAATTAAAACGTATGACTGCATCTTCCTGACTACTGCAGGAATGCAAACCACGTCATGTCAAACAATGATTCCACCAGATGGTGATATGGAGCTCCAGCTGCAACTGCTTGCCTCTGCAATCTAAGCACGGTAGGCAAAGAACCCACTGGTCTCCAGATAATTCCATCCAGCATCTGTCACCACAAGCCTCTTAGCTTCCACATCGATAATTTGATTGACATTAGCAGGCAGAAGGACCTTGGCCTGGAGAGCTTGCAATGTCCCAGCCACATTGATGTTGGAAGTCTAGCGCTGCATACCAGTAGCACATCATTAACTGATTAATCCAGATTCTCACGTAAATACGTGAATGGGAAACACCCAATGTGTGTAAACATTGGTTGTAAATCTTGCATAATTTACTGCAATAATGACAAATGGAAATAGGTGGCCATCCAGTATCATGTACAAATTACATGGAGAATTTTTGGCACACTGAACAGTTTAAACTTCGCTTTGAAGAGATGATTGATGAACACAGAATCAGAACAGGATGAAATATCACCCCCCACCCCACCACCCCCCACAATGTTTAGCACATAAGAAAAAATTGAGGATAAAGTCCGTGCTGTTATTCCATCTTGTGCATGCATGCAAAAGAGCCCTGAATTCCAATGACAGAATAGTTCCAACATGCAGTCTTCCTAGAAGATACTTCAGAATTTAGGAAATTTAAAATCGAAATGCAACAAGCCTAGTCCAGTAGATACCCAATGCACTAATACAGTTTGCACCTTTAGAAGAATTGGAACTGGGGTTGCAGAGCACCCTGTCTTGGCCTATGGGTGATTTGCTCTGCTGAGCCATACCTAGAATGCCCCACTGGTGTTTCTTATAAGTTTTGAGCAGATCAGTTATCTGATTGATGGAGAAAGCTTTACGAATGAAAAGCAGCAACACTACGGATAGGCCAGAGAAAAGCAACAAAAGAAATGCAAAAATAACATACCGAGAACAGCAGACATTACACCTAAATCCTGGAGATCCATTTAAGCTTCCTTACTGAGTTCCTTAATTTGTGCAAAAAATGATTCACAAATGAAAGAAGGGGCTTTCTAAACCATTTGCTAAAACTTGGCCTTTCTGCAGTAAAAGAACCATGGGTAGTGTGCTTGGTAGCTCTTGCAAGTATTCAGTTGTTTGAACACCATATCAGGAGGAATGAGGTTCGTAACCTGACTGGTGACTTTTCATACTTTTATTGAATTTGGTTTGGAAAAGTCTGCTATAGATGCAGAGTGCAGGATCTTGAAGGAGATTTTAGGATCCCTATGGTCCACTCTGGCTGGAGATGGAGGGATCTGACCAACCTTATACCAAAGCTTCTTGGTAGGACCTTACATGAAGTAAAATTTGGTTGGTTTCTGTTTGCCACAGTGCACTGTCACCACCTCGGACAAGGGCTTCTGGGATATTTTGATTTTCAAAACTGTCGCTACCTTAAATTTAGGTACAGACTGCTTTAACAACTCACCTTTCTCCTCATCTGAATCAGAGATCGGCAGAAGAATCTACATCTGAATTATCAAGACTTGGGTTCCTGTGGCAATATCCTGATTGCTTTTGCCATGCTACACTGCCTCAAGGGATATGCTGTACGACATTGTCCCAAATGTTTTCATAGTGATGTTAAAAGCCACAACCAAACTGACAAAGGTCCTTTGGTGAAGGATCTTTTTTTAAAAAAAATGCTGTATTTCCAATTGTCTCCCATCTCCTTTTGAAGGTACTAACTTCTGTTTGGGTTCAATTCCATGGGTGCCAGCATTTCTTCAGTGCCTGATTCAAGTGACCAAGCTTGAATCAGGCTGGTCCATGGGAGATATCATACCTAAGCTCGATGCAGTCTACTCAATATCCACAAGCGTGAACTTTTCCAGCCAGTGGGCTGGGGCGTTGTAAGAGGTCATCGAGTGGCACCCCAACTGAGATGAGTTAACTCCACACAGAGTACAGATTAAAACTGAGATCTTCTTCCTTTGTATGGTTCAGTTCCACTCTAGGAAATAGATGTACTAACTGGGCCTTCAGGAAACCCAACAGTACCAGTTAGATTAAATCATTCTTGCTGAAGTACCTGTAGTATGAAGACAGGTATCTGAAGAAACTGATCTACATCTATGCTCAATGTTAATGCCAATGAGTACAAGTCATCAAAGTACTTGTTTTTTGGGAGGTGGGGATGCTGGCTCTACAGTGGAGGATTAGAAGACTTCTGAATTTAGTTCAGCAGATCAATTCTACTGGTTTAATGGGGGTTCCTGGACATACCCTCTTCTTGGTTAACAGGATAACAGAATTGATTCCCAGCTATGAAAATGCTATCAATAAGCCTTTGACAAAATTATGAGTCACAGAGCAAAAATTCACATCATGCTTAAATGTACGCCACAAAGGATGTTTTGAATAGCCATCCAGGTTAGAGAGAGGCAACAGCAGGAAGAGAAAGAGGCACAAAATCTTGATGCAAAGCAAAGCTAAGTTCTGCTACACCAACAAGTTTATAATTCCAATTTATTTCACTAAGAATTAAGATTCTTCAAAATTATATTTGCATGTTTTGGCCAATGTTTATTGCTCTTTATGTTCTTATGTAAGGACAAAGTATCCAGAGGTTGGCACAATGAACAAATTGGGTCAAGTTAAATTGGACTTCATAACAAATTTAGTATGTGTAAAATGTACCCTTTTAAAAAAAGTCTTCAAATTAGTTTGCAACCAACACTTCTAATGAGTACGTTGACAACAAAGGTAACTCAGCATCAAATCCAACTTTAAACTAAGGTACCAACCCATATTTGTACAAAATATATGCATCACAATGTGATTTGCTTATCTTTCAGGTTTTACAAATGTGGCTGCATGGAAAGGTTATGTACAGCCAGTAAATGCATAATAACCGAGCATAATGATTTTTGACTTCCCTACCTGATGGCTGGGTCCCACACGGATTTCTCCCTGGGTGCTGTTCAGCCTCCTACAAGAAATAATTATTACATGTAAAATAGAAGCAGCAATTACATCCAAAACCAATCAGGGCAGTACCAAGAATGTTAAATTATTCAGAGAAAAAAAACTTGCTTTTATCTCATCTTTAGTATGTCCCAAAGCACTTCACATATAATTTGCGCACAGCAAGGTCCCACAAACAGCACTGAGATGAACGGCCAGTTCAATTGTTTTTGGTTGCGGGAAGAATGTTGACCAGGACACCAGGAGAACTCTCCCGCTCTTCTTCGAATTGCGCCATGCAAACTGTGAAGTTCTCTGACCAAAACTGAATCACTGTTTACTTTGACGTCCGAGTGAACCACCAAAATAGATGAGGCTTTGGTTTAATGTTTCATCTGAAAGATGGCACATCTGACCATGCACTATTCCCTCAGCATCAGCTTATATTATGTGTTCAAGTGCCTGGAGTGAGGCTTGAACCCACGCCCTTCTGCTCCAGAGGCAAGACTATCAACTGAGTCAAGCTGACACTTTTGATTATTGGCAAAAATCTTGTTCACAGCTAAAAATGCTATTCTCAAAGTATTATTTACAATGCTTTACATGTATTTTCTTAGGAATATCTCCAGAAGATATCTCTTAGGAGCCTGCTAAAAGTACTTTCATTTATAAAGCTCATCATGTTGAAACATTGGTCCATGTGCCAACAGAATTCCCTGCTCTTTTTCGAATAGCGCCATAGGATCTTGAGCATCCAGTTGAACAGGGAGGTAGATCCTCAGCTTAATACCTTATTCAATAAGTTTTTTAATGCAGGCCATCTGTCAAATGCCAACAGCAAATTCCATTCACCCCATACATTTAGCTAAGTTTCAGTACAGAAGATTTTAGGATATCCGACATTCAGGAGTAAACTTTACTCTTGACATTTTTATACATGAGCGGATCTCCCATTAAACTGCTCACACTAAGTCAGATGATATGCTGTTTTATAATGGTAGGAGCATTTGACCATGTAACAATCCACAGTGTATTATTTTTGTCAGGTGGAGCAATGTTCCTTTCAGGCCACAAAGTATAATTGTTGTTCAGTAAGCAGTGACTCTGGTTAATCAATGGTTTGGTCAGATTGGAATATGCTTGTCAGTTTCAGGCTGCATGTTAAATACGCAGGTCAGAAGCATCAAGCAGTTTAAGATCATTTTGCATCTGTAATAGAGTATGACCTCTGGATTGTGATTTACTATGTTTGTTTATATTTCCTTTCTCTGATTTATTTAATCTTTTCTACTTTTTTGACACATTTTCACCCTTGCCATTTTGTTTGTAGTTACAATATTATTCTTAAAACATTCTTTTCTTTCTCAGTACCTCTGTTCGTATGAATGTGGCAAAAACCTAATGCATCATTTTGAAATCTTTACCCAAGCAATCCTTTGTTAAGAGTTAGCTGACCTGTCCCCAGGCTTCCACCAAGGATACTCTGCACCTGCCTCCAGGGGGGATAATTTTCCCTTCCACAGGAAAGAGATTTGGGCTCCATTCAGCAGTGACCACAGCAGCACGGATCAAAACAAAGACTCATCTGGCTTGCAGGACAAGGTCGCCGAGGCCAGAGATCAAAAGAGGCACAACTGGAGCAAGATGCACAGTATTCTTCTTCTGAGAATGAGCTGCCTTGTTTCCAAGGTGCTTCATCTAGCATCCAGTGCAGAAGTGATAAAGCTCATTTCTATGCACCTGATCATTTGGACTCATAACCTTCTGGTTGAGAGTCAAGTGATTAACCACTTGGAGCACCTTTTAAGAATTTAAGGAAAATACATATAAAATCTAATCATCAAAGAAGAGGACATTCCTTCAAAATAGTCTTCCAGCTGGTCAGATTAATTCCAAAATGGTAAATCGCCCTTTAAAAACCAGCAACACCCTCCGCCTGCATTTTGAAATAAAAATCTGCATTAATTCAATTTATTCTATTTAGTTCTTTTACCTTTAAAAAAAAGTATGCTGGCCCAGGTTACACAAAGTACGGCCATTAATGTCCAATTAAAGTTTTTAAAAATGTAAAACTTGGATTAATTTAAAACAAATAAGTTAAATTCACAAAATAGTGAATCTTATCTAACAGCAGCAATGATATCAGAGTAATGAAGCAGAGAAGCTGTACAAACACGTATTGTTAGACTTTCCTTCCCTGTGCCAACAATATTGATTGAAGTCAAAGGTTGTGAATTAAACTAATTACAGTGTAGGCCGGCCCAGAGAATAAAAAGGGATATCAACATTAACTCACTCATTACACTCTGCAATGGTACGATAATGCCGCCATCTAGGGTATTGCCCAGATAAGTGGCAAAGTTGCCCAATCAAGTTGTTTTTAGTAATGAAAGAGTTAAAACTGAACACACACATACGCATATATTTCTTAGCCTCTTACTATATATCTTCATGAGTCGTCTGTCTGTTTTTTTTAAACAAAGAGAGTCTGGAGTGCCTCTGAATGTTAAAAGGCAGCAGGAAACTGGGCACAAAAGTGGTTGATGCAACAAAGATGGTAACCATAGCAACACCAATTTAATATTTTTTTTGGTTCCACAGCTGCAACTGATTAAAGAAAATGACAAGATGTTCACATTGAAAGTGCACCGTTGCTATGGCTACACTGTAGATTTCATGTTACAACAAGCCCAGCAGTGCCCAGAATTTCTAAGTCTGTGCTTATGCACTAATGCTTTGCTAGTATGACTGCATTTAATTTTATATTATATAAGGTTGGTCCTTGAAGACTAGATGCTGCCTTCATACCAGATGGAATAATGGATCTGATTTTTTTTCTGAACAAAAGACTCCATTTCTACACACACAGCACATCTAATTTTTCCTTTGAAATTCTGTAACAGCCTTTACTAAAAACAAACTAGAGGCACATGTACTTTCCTTCAAAAAAAATAGCAATTTTCAAGTATCTTTTGGAATATGTTACTGTAGTGCTTCTTCAAAATAAAATTTTCAATTCAGTTTCAGTAAAAATTAGACTTTTTGGTATCAGACAAACTGTTCAGAACCACAGGAGCATGACATGATAATTTTTGGAAGAAATGTTAATGCTCCATGCACACATGTTCAAGAATATCTTCAGAATTAGAAGCTTGCTAAATGTAAAGGTACTTGCATTTATATAGCATCTTCTCATGTTGAAATATCTCAAAGCGTTTCACATATATTGGATTACTTTTGGAGTCTAAGCAAACACGGCAGCCATTTTGTACCAGCAATGTGCCACAAACAGGAATGAGGTCAATGACCAGTTAATCTCCTATGGTTGAAGGAGGAATATTTGTCAGTGCATCAGGAAAACTCCCTGCTCGTCTTCAAAAAGTGCCACAGTGTTTTTAACAGCCAAGAAGATGGGGGTCTTGATTTAATATCTTGTGCAATTGTTTTTTTTTAAAAAACACACCATCTGTCAAATGCTAATAGCAAATTATTAACCCCTGCCCCCAAGTCATTTGACTAAGCATCAATGTAGAAGACTTTAGGATAGCCTATATAGAGGAGGAAATCCTTATATCTCACATGGCTCTGCTAATGGGAAAAAAATTAACATTTGTTTCCTCCAGTTGTCCGATATCCACCTCCAACCAATTATTTATTACCTTCCATGTTACTGTTTGTCTTACATTTAAAAAGGGCATAAATGTTTTAAAGAAAGATATTTGAGAGGCACATAGGGACAGAAGAGATGGAAGGAAAGACTTACAGAAGGGGAGACAAAGAGTGAAGTACATTGGGATCTCAGTCAAGGAACCAATATTTGAGCTGTGCCCCCACTTGCCTCCCAATTTCTAATTCTTCCTGTCTCCATCTTGCCACTTGTCTCCCACACTTTGTATGGCTCTCAGATAATTCCTATTGTTATCTCTAAATGCCTCTCTCTCTCTTTCTAAAAAATCTCTCTTCATATCCCCATTCTGTAAATCACCACTGTCTCCATATGGCCCTCACATAGGTTTTTTTTTTACTGAGTTCATAGCTTTTATGTCCCTCCTTTCAAGGGTAGGACATGCAGCAACATGGCAGCCGACATATAATTAATTCGAAGTGGATAACTGGGTCAGGTGAAGATGACTATTTGGGATGCGCTGCAACACTAACATACGTGAGTGTCAGAAAATGAGGACTGGGCTTCGAGGAAGATGGACAGGGAGGGAGGGAGGGGTTTTAAGCCTGGGGTGTAGGGATGTAGGTTGGGAAGGAATCATGGGGGTGGTTGGGACCAGACTGTGGTGTAATCTGGGATTATTGGATCCAGAATTTTGAACTTGTGACCTAGGCTGAATGGCTGTCCTGATGTTGAGGTGGAAGTAGAGTCATGGCCATGATTGATACTATCATGTCCAGACACTCTTAGAACTGGAGCAGATTAAAGAGAAACTATAGGTAGACATGTGGGCCTAGGGCCTAATGTGGAGAAGCCATAGGCCTAAAGCTGGAGCAGGGAGGGCGTGCTGGGGAACTCAAGACCTGAAGCATGAACAGGGAGGGAACTCTGTAAATCAGAGGCATGAGGCTGGAAGGGCATCCATTGTGATATTAGCCAAGGTGCTGATATTTGGGTTAGGGACATAATGAAGTGCTACTGCAAACTGTCAGCAGCAATTTTAAGGCAGCACACAGGATCAGTCAGCGTCGGGATTGATGATCAGATGGTTTACCAAGAAGTCATCCTGTTCTTTCTCCCTTTAATTTTTAGGAGGGGCAGAGATGGAGTACTGTGGGCAGGCCTACGTGTGAGGGAAGAAATGAAGCACAATTTGCTGATTATTTGAAAAAGAAATTCAACCCAATCTCATCCATCACTAATAATCTTCAGCAATACTGGAAGCTGTTTACAATATTCTACACACACATACTCACATACACTTACAAGCAAAACAGACAGAAGTAAATGAACAAGGGAAATAAAATTAGGGTGACAGAGATAGTGGACACAAGTACGAGAGGGAGAGACAGCAAGAGATAGACCATGTGCATAAGAGGGAAAGAACGAGCATGTAGGAAACAGAGCATGAGAGCAAAAAAAATCAATTTAATTCCAGTATGTTTTCGGAAACATAAAGTGAAAGCAAACATGCAATTATAGATAGCCCCTCATAGAAGGAATGGCAAACGGTCAGAATAGTTAGATGTCTGCGCACTGTTCACTATGGGTTACCCTGCACTGCATAATCCAATTAGCCAATAGCATTGTTAATGAGGGTTCTATGTTGCTCGTTTTTACGATGCTTCCTCATTTTTCTTATGGATTTACATTCCACCTCACATTCTCCAGCTGAGAAGGTGAGAACAATACTTTAGCAGTCCATTAGGTGATTCAAGTCGGGCAGGCTGAACAATCAGCTTTCCGTTCTCCTTTGCCCACCAAAAAAAGACATTGCTCCTTCTTTCCGGAATGGTTCCAATTTTCGGTCAAGTGGCCCAGTCAACACTTGAGAAATGAGCCCAATTACATCAGACAAGTTCAAGTATTGGTTAGCCACTGGACTAGAACTCATGACCTTCTGAAATTAACTCCTCCATTCTATTAGAATACCAGCACAATCTGTCTCTCCTCTCTTCTCCCCTCACCCCAACCCACCCCCAAGAAAAAGTACATCACAAAAAAATTTTAGTATACAACACCATTACTCTCTGGAGATGAACTTCTCTTCATTGGTCTAATGTAAAGTAGTTTCTAATAAAAATGTGCAAGGAGGATGAGAAACATGCAACAGACCTTGCAGAGGTTTTGTTTTAATTTTGTTTTCATCATTTTTAAATGGAAGCCATCTTGATTAAGAACAAACTTTAAAAAAAAACATTTTCTTCTTTCTTTCATATCAGGAAATGATGTTTGAGGTTATCATGAGATTCCACTTTTAGTCCAAGAAATATGACACTGGTTTTTGCAGAAGTTGCCCTGAGGCCAAGTAAAGAAATGAGAGTAAAGTAGAAAATAAATGAGAGTTTCATAGACACCAAGCACGTTCTGTGACATGTCGCAACACAAACAACAGTATTACGTTAAAGGAATAAAAAAATCTGACTATATAAAATAAATGTCTCCAAGACCACAGCACAATTTTGCTCAAGCTTTCACTTTGTTCCTATTATCTGAGCCCTCGATGTTCCTGTATTTCACACAATCCTAGATGTTATATCCATATCTGTTTCTATCTATTTCTTTATATCATACGCACAGCTATCCTGTAACAGGCTGTGAATTTTTTTAAAATCTAAAAATAAAAACTCAATAACACTGCAGCATGATTCATGCAGTAGAACAGAGCTAGTTTGAGTCAGGACTCAAGGACGGTTGTGTGTTTGAGAGGCCAGATTTTTTCTTTCAAAATGTTGTTACATTTTACAATATAGAGGAGTTAGATAGTACTTTTCAAGCTAGTAACACAATGAATGGATCAGATGACAGTGATATTAACCCACTCTAATTTCACTTTGTGGCTCATGTCATCTGAATCCTTAGATGCAACTTCACTTTATCATAAGTGCAAGGAAGCTCCTCCAGTGCTCGGTAAGTTACTGTACTGTGTAGTAGAGTGGCTCTGGGGTGATAGAGAGAAGATCCCCACTTTGTGCTGAATTTGTTTATTTCAGCCAGTTCTGGTGCTAAAATTAAGATTAGGGGAGGGAATAAGAAAAAAAAAGCCAAGTTTCCTGCTTCTAATCACAATTCAGTGACTCCTGCTGGAAAATGCAGGTTAGCTTAAGGTATACTGGGTCCCACACTGTCAAACAGTCTGCCAATACTCGCTATCTAGGCTCACACATGAAGAATGGCCACTTGTACAACATATTGGATTGCACCTGTGGAACTGGACCCAACACAAGTCTGCACCTTCAAGAGAAGATGGTAAAAAATTGGTGAAATAAAATATATGAAGGGTATTCTATTTCTTCATAAAATATTGTGAAATAAAACCAAACTGACTGCAGTATGAGTCACAGAACAAGACAGTAGGATCTTATCACCCATTTGAAGTTTTTTTTTCTAATTATGGATAATGATCAGGTTGGAGCAACTAGGAACACAGTAAGGAACAATCGAATCCGCTATAAACACTACATTTCAACATAACCATATACCTTAGGCTTGTGAGGATATTGATAACAACAACTTGCATTTAACGTAAAGAAAACATCCCAAGAGATAGGATGGGTTGAGACCATACAAGGATTTATAGACGATTCATAGAGGAAGGGAAGCCAACGCAGCTCAACAAGCGCGGGAGTGATCGACAAGTAGGACTTAGTGCGGGACAGGTTAGGTGTAGCAGGGTTTTGGACAAGTTGGAGTTGATGGGTAAACCATGAGAGCAAAGATATCTGAAATGCTTGTGTATTACTTTCTTGTAAGGCTCTAATTTACCCATTATCCTATATCTACTTTCACAAAGTACACAACCAACACCAGGGCTGACATGTTCAATTGTTAATGATAATATTTTATTTCACTATGACTCCAATTGTACTTTTGTGAAAAGTTGGCATAGCCACAAGCTGAAGAGGCTTGTGTAACAAAATTTCACTAAAATATTTCAGCTTTTCACAAAACAAGCACTAAAGGAATAGAAAAGTAATAGTATCTTAACAAGTTAAGAGATTTCAATACTAAATATATGCTATATATTAATTAAAAGGTTCAGTATCTTCACTAAGAAACCAATTTTATTATACACACATATGCAAGTTAAGTTTATTGTGACATACCAATGTAATAGAAGTCTGAGAGTGATAGTTATAGAATTGATTCAGAGCCACAACGCAAGTTTCATACTGTTAAGTGCACTCGTGCTGCCGGTTGAGAACTTTGCGCATGCAGGTTTACACACGTGTACTCTGCTTAGCTGCTAGTAAATTGTTGAATGATTGAAGAGCACAGGCAGAATGTTGTAGCATTAAAAGAACCTCTGCCTTTGTTTATAAACTGCCCAGGACTCCGTATTGGAGTCATACGCAATGCGGTGATGAGCCCAAGCAGTACGTGATGTGCTCCCCGAGGAGGTTTTGCACAGCAGCATTCGACAGCTGACTCTAGAATCACTGCAAAATAGAAATAACATCGCAGCAATATAAAAGTGGCACCACAACCACACCTCCTATTTCTTTGATACTTGAAACAATTAACTATATTACTAGTAAAGGTCGCCATCATGAAACACAATTTCCACAAAATTCCTGCATGATGCACTATTTTTAAATCACCTCCTGCTTGTACAGGTTAATATAGGTCCCTTACATAACCCACCATTTGGTCTAAAGAGGTCTCTCATACAATGTGTTATTTTTCAGTACTGGTATAAAGGAACTTGCATTTATATAGCACCTTCCACGTCCTCAGGATGTCCCAAAGTGCTTCACAGTCAACAAGTTCCTTCTGAAGTGTAGTCTTCATTGCAATGTGGACAAACGCGGCAGCCAATTTGCATACATCCATCTCAGCTGGTAGACAAGGCCTTTGCTTAACATCTCACCCAAAAGATGGTCCATCTGACAATGCAGCACTCCCTCAGTACTGCAATCTGCAATGACGTACCGACTGAGATCATGTGCTCAAGTCCTAGAATGGGGCTTGAACCCACAACTTTGAGTCAGAGGAAAGAAAGCTACCAGGGAGCCAAGTGCTACCTTCACCACACGGACTGCAGCGGTTCAAGGCGGCAGCTCATCACCATCTTCTCAGGGGCAATTAGGAACGGGCAATAAACGCTGGCCTTGCCAGTGACGCCCACATCCCATGAATGAATTAAAAAAAAGACACTAAGCAAAATATTTTAATGGCCCGTGTGCACATAAATAGCTTTGTCGCAATTCAAGCATTTTCCTGGAACCTATGCAATAGTACTGTAGTGAACCATATTCATACTGCTGGCAGCTACCTGACTATACTTTATTTTAACAAAAGTAGCTGATGCAGCCTTTTTTTTTAATCTCTAAGAATTGGACTGGAACTTCATTTTTAGATTTGCATCACCGAGTGGCTGTACAACGGGCAACATCTCTCTGACACCTGTCAACAAAACCTTGAAAAATCAACTGTCCAAAAATCTATCAATTACTGATCAACTTTCAATTATGAACAACAGTACTATTAATCAAGCTAAAACAAAATGATATATTTTGGGCCCTGGATTGATTTTCAGGTTCTGCATTAATAATTTAGAAATGTTCTTATTTAATAAAGATACAGTTACAATTTTAAAAAGGACAACAGAAAGTGACAGTCAATGCTCCAACGATCTATGCCATGGAGTCATCGGAAGCAGATTTAATCCAGCAATTGTCCACAGGTCAGCTTTTGGATTCTGACAGTCCCACTGGGGGAAGGTGCTAACCTGGAGCCAAGTGCTTTCCAACAAAGTTGGTGTGAAAGTTACCCTGGTCATCGTCGTATTTCTCCTAGTTGCTGACTCAAGACTAGCATAGGTTTTTTTTTGAGGAGGAGGAGGAGGTGGTAAAAGAAAGAACAGCTGATCCCAGTTAGATCAGGCTAGATTGTCTTCTTCAACTCATTGATGGCTCACATCTCATCCTGCACTATATCCCTGGGATTTAAAAGCTACTGATGGAAATATAACACCCACTTGGTATTGCTCATCAGGACTAAGGTCACTTCAACAATGGGAAGTATACGGTACCTTCATCTGATTGAAAATAACCCTTCTCTGGCGACACACAATTGACATATTATACCCTTTTTTTTGTTGGTGCAACGATTGAAAACTGCAAAAGGTTGCTGCAATGCGTAACATTGTCACACAATTCACAGGACATAAATGGAAGAAACTGGATACCTTCTGATGAATGGAAAGGTAGCAATTCAATGTCAGGGTTCAGAGATATCATAAACCACAATGTCAAATTCAAGCAGTTTGCGATCTTCATTTCCCAACCCTCCACACACAATTTTCTCCCTTCCACAATGTCCACATTTTCCAGCAGACAAGACTGGACAGCAATCAGAAGCAGGAACCATGGCTATTTTTTTTCCCTGCTTTGCCCCAGAATGTTAAGGCCAATTGTAGCATCCTAATGGCTGCCCAAGCTGAGATCAGCTAACACAACAACTTGCATTTGTATAGCGCCTATAATGTTGCAGAACGTCCCACGGCATTGCACAGGAACATTATCAAACAAAATTTGAGACCGAGCCACATAAGGAAATAGTAGGACAGATGACCAAAAGCTGGGTCAGAGAGGTAGGTTTTAAGGAACGTCTTAAAGGAGGAGAGAGGTAGAGAGGCAGTGAGGTTTAGGAAGGGAATTCCAGAGCTTAAGGCCTAAGCAGCTGAAGGTCTGGCCGCCAATGATGGGGTGACGAAAACCAGAGATGCTCAAGAAACTGGGCTGTTCTAGCTTTGTATGTCTTAATGCTGGATGGTGAATGAACATCACATCACTACACAGTCATTAACTCAAAGTGCTTCAGAGAAAAGTCTGTTGAACTGGATTTGTTAATTAAGCTCCCTCACATGAATGAATTCAGTAATTCCCCCAAGCCACTTTTCCAGTGAGGCCATCAGCATTCACTGGGTAATTAAAAAAAATTAAACCAAAACAGTCAGAAGAAAACAAGGCGATCTTATTCATAATAGTTTCCAATAGTTTGTTTTTCTTAAAAGGAGTAAGGCTCCCTTTAGTAACCAACAAAGTACAGCCATGCATTTGTTCGATTACTAAGACTATTTAGTTTTAAAAACAAATTATTGAACAATATATATTTACTAAGGGACACATTTATCATATGACGCTTTAACAAGTTAGGCTGCTATCTCAGCTGTATCAAACATTAAATTGTTTTAAGCCTTGGCAAAAAATACTCTAATTGAAAGCTTCACGTGTGTTAACAGAACAAAAATATGTAGGTTTATGCAATGCAGGACAGCTCTTACTCAAAACAATAAATAACCCCACAAGTATATTTTGCTGCATCAGCAAATCTTGCAACATAAAGTTCTGATCTACAATTTCATCATTACTGAAGAAGCAATTATAATCTGCTCTTTACAGCCATCAGTACTTCACAAGTTAGACACAAGAAATACAACCCAGATCATAAATACCACAGCATCATGTCATCACAGAAAAAAATGAAAATAGCAGAAAGTGAGCCCTCAATACATTAGCAAAAAAAAAATCTAGATATCCTGGAATCCCACACAATAAAAATCAAAATTTGACTTGTTCAGTCACCATAATCCAACAGCCGTAATATAAACAAACAGAATCAAGGAATGCAACCCCTAAAATACGTCAAAATTCCAGATAAAAGCAAAAATAATTTGGTTACTGTAAACCAATGGACGTGCACAGCATTAATGCTTGCCCACTTGCTCAAAACAACATAGTATCATTTTTTAAGTTGCCTGATTGTGTAACACAATGCCATCTACACTTAATATACAGTACATGCTTCTATTCTTCCATTCTTAGTGTCATGAGACAATTTAATTGCACCATCCACTCTCATTAGAACTGACAGGTAACAAAGCTCCACCCATCTTAGCAGACAGAAAACAGATTAACATCTGCCAAGTCTCTGCCCAGTTCATCTGCAGGGAATTACTTCCTTCCTGAGTTTCATACCTGCCAGTACATGTCTGAACACCACCTGAAATAATCCAGCTCTTGATGACTAAACACACTGCCTGTTGTTTTACTAGAGCAGAAGATCCCAGTCTGTGCTTTTAGCAGATCTTCCATGGGGCAACAGTTAGGACTCAACAATTGATCCCAGCACCCTTGGACTCATGAGGGGGAGACGGTTCCCACTTCTAACTGCTATCCAGCAACCCCTGCTGAAAAGTGCACATATAGAAGTCGGGTACAAGTAAAATCCAGATTGGCGGTGATATTTTCATGGTCAAAATCGCATGCCAACATTTATTACCCAGACCCACCTAGCCACTTGGGCAAGGTATCAGAGGGCTGCCAGTACCCATGGAACCATACCCCAATAAGGTCAGCATCTTCAAGAGAGATGGGGATAAAACATGTCTCATGAGTTCAAGCCACAACCCATTTGCAAGTGCTGGTTACCAGAAGCGCCCAAAATTATAGAAGCAGCTGATTTGACAGAATCTGAATGACCAGTACCAACTGCAGGAACAGCAGCAACTATACCATATCCATCACTGGATAAAACTTCAGTTCAACCTGGAAGCACTGATTCTAATTCAACTGATGAAGCAACAATGTAATGCACAAAGCTTAATCTTAACTTTGGGAGGGGTAGCACTGAATTAAAGTTTGATTAATTTTGCAAGTTAAGAGGAAAACAACCAAACTTTATTTTTAAAAAAAAATCATATAGCTGGAGTCATGGAGAGAGCAATACTAAGAAAATTAACCAAGAAATTTTACTGATACAGCACATTTCTGGTTATATGAGCACATAATGGTTTGAGCAGCTCCAAAACCAGTCATGATCCGATCAATGATGTGCAACATAACTTAGCACATTGCAAACTTGACCCACTCATGGGCTGACTTTAAATTGGCACCAATTTGGACACATGCCATTACAACTTTGTGGTCATCTTCATGCCAAATTGGCACCCTCCTAATAACCCTTCTGCTATATTTAACATTTTTTTAAAAAGTCACTGCATCAGTGTGCGATTTTCAAAGGGGATTTAAAAAAAAAATTACAGTATTGTCTGTTAAATAAAATAACCCATATGAAAGATGCAACCACCCACTTTGAAGTCCAACACCCCACCACCACCCACAGCATCCCCCCCCCTCCCGACCCCCAGCCACACTCCTCAAACATTTGACCCACAACAGGAACATGAACATTGCAACAGTTATCACAGGCCCGAGGTCTCCTGATTTGCTGCATCCTCCCTCCCAGAATCCCAGACTGCCACTGCTCCTCTCTCAAGGTTCCTGCTCCCCTCACACTATGCCATCACCAGCCCCCTCAAATTTCCAGTCTTCCACCTCTCTCTCTCCGAGTCTCCCAGTCTGCCACTTCTCTCTCCCTAGTTCCCAATTTGCTATTCCCCCTCTGTTGGGCTCCAAGTCTGCCACATGCCCCTCCCTTAGGCTTCTGATGTGTCACTCTCTTTTCTGCAACACACTGGTAGTTTAAATTGGTGTGTATAAAATATTTTTTAAAACTTGCGAAGCGTCTGGACAAATTAATCAGACTATTTAGCACAGATTACTACTCTGGATATTCCATGATTTTGCGAATCTATGAAATGAATGTAAAACAAAAATTATTTACCCTATACTTGGACTTGGAAGCATAGTGAACAGTGAGGAGGATAGTGATAGACTTCAAGAGGATATGGTGGTGGAATGGGTGGACACATGGCAGGTGAAATTTAACGCAGAAAAATGCGAAGTGATACATTTAGATAGGAAGAACGAAGAGAGGCAATATAAACCAGAGGGCACAATTCTAAAAGGGGTACAGGAACAGAGACACCTGGGGGTATATGTGCGCAAATCGTTGAAAGTGGCAAGGCAGGTTCAGAAAGCGAGTAAAAAAACATATGGGATCCTGGGCTTTATAAATAGAGGCATAGAGTACAAAAGCAAGGAAGTCATGATGAACCTTTATAAAACACTGGTTCAACCACAACTGGAGTATTGTGTCCAGTTCTGCGCACCGTACTTTAGGAAAGATGTGAAGGTCTTAGAGAGGGCGCAGAAAAGATTTACTAGAATGATTCCAGGGATGAGGGACTTCAGTTACGTGGATAGACTGGAGGAGCTGGGGTTATTGTCCTTGGAACAGAGAAAGTTGAGAGGAGATTTGATAGAGGTATTTAAAATCACGAAGGGTCGAGACAGAATAGATAGAGAGAAACTGTTCCCATTCGTGGAAGGGTCAAGAACCAGAGCACATAGATTTAAGGTGATTGGCAAAAGAACCAAAGGTGATACGAGGAAAACTTTTTTATGCAGCGAGTGGTTCGGATCTGGAATGCACTGCCCGGGGGGGTGGTGGAGGCAGATTCAATCATGGCTTTCAAAAGGGAACTGGCTAAGTACTTGAAAGGAAAATATTTGCAGGGCTACGGGGATAGGGTGGGGGAGTGGGACCAGCTGAATTGCATGGCACGGACCTGATGGCCCGAATGGCCTCCTTCCGTGCTGTAACCTTTCTGATTCTAAAATAGAGGAGCATTTTCAAACTAAAAAGTGGAAAATTTACATCTTCATTTGTGACTGAAATTCTCTGTGACTGAATTTGGTTCCAAGGGCAGCATACAAACATACAAATTAAGAGCAGGAGTAGGCCATTTGGCCCCTCGAGCCTGCTCTGCCATTTGATTAGATCATGGCTGATGTGATTGCGACCTCAACCCGACTTCCCCGTCTACCTACTATAACCTTTGACTCCCTTGTTAATCAGGAATCTAACTCAGCCTTAAAAATATTCAATGACCCTGCCTCCACCGCTCTCTGGGGAAGGGAGTTCCACAGACTCACAACCCTCAGAGAAAAAATTTCTCCTCATCTCCATCTTAAATGGGAGACCCCTTATTTTTAAACTGTTGCCCCTAGTTCTAGTCTCTCCCACAAGGGGATACACCCTCTCAGCTTCTACCCTTTCTAGTCCCCTCAGGATCTTATATGTTTCAATGAGATCTATTTATAGTATATTTGCTAACTCTAAGTTGCAATACTGTGGCTGAACAAAGTATTGAAAGAACAGTACTGCAACCAGAGCTGAACAGAGAACAAGTCTCAGCCAAAGCAATAATCCTTAACAACTGATAAAGGCCCAACTATAACACCAAAAATGTCCCTACTTATGCATGAATATTTACAGTATATCTGCAGTTTTCTAAGTAGTTGCCTCACACGGAGCATCCAGCATAACTAGAGCCCAAATCATGGTACAGAGTCTCAATATAATTGAGGCCTGAAGCCTCATCTCATGTGTTGATAATGAATTGATAAACTGCTAAATCTGTTAAAAGTAGCATTTTTGGCTTTATTCCAGGTTACATCTCTGTTCAGGTGCAATGCTTCTCAGAAATTTGCAACATTACCACTTAGTAATTTGTGAGAGTTGCTTTTGTGCAAAATGTTTTAGCAAACAACACAAAAATAAAGTGCACAACACTTTTCCTCCAAGTCAGAAACTTTGGCAATTTATAATCTATGTTGACACTCCAGTGCTGTACTGAGGAAGTGCTGCATTATCAGAGGTGCCGCTTTTTTTTGGAGACATTAACCTGAGGTCCTGTGTGCCAGTTCCAGAGATTCATGCGAATATTAAACATCCATTGGCAGGAAGTTCTCCTATAGTCTTGACCAACATTCCTTCATCCAGCAATAGATTAACTGGTCATTCATCTCATTACTTGTAAGATCTTGCTGTGTGTTAACATGGCTGCTGCTTTTGCCAAATAAGAATAGTCACTGCACTTCAATGTACTTTGTTGTATTGCTTACTTTGAGACATTTGAAAGGTGTGATAAGATACTATAGAAATGTAAGTCTTTCTTTTACCAGGACCAACAGCATCTGATACTTTTCCAAAGTGGCCATTCTTCTCTACTTAGAAGTGTTGGTAGGTTGGAAGCCACAACAACTGATGTGTATTGTGACCTCAAGTGATGTCCATACAGGTGTGCTTCCTGTGGAGGTCATGAGCTAGTGACCTGAACTGAGAACTCCTGTCAATTTCTCCCACCTCTCAAACTGAGAGATGCAGAGACATTTGCTATACCCTCACTGCCACCTCGATTAATATTAGCTAACCCAACACAGACCAGAGATTGAGCCTGAAATCTTCCTTACATGGCTCAGCACCACTCAAATCCTTTTTAGATATGCTGACTGCCAATAACAGGAAAGTATTGGTTAATATCAACCACTGACAAATAAACTAAACATTTTGAAATAAGTATTCATAAAGACAAAACCAGTTGCTATATATTTTATTTGAAATTGATTGTGACAGGCAAGTTAGTTCTTTTGTTTGGATATGTTTTGCTCTGGAACAGCTTGCTATACAAAAAATTTTGAACTTGTTTTCATCATGTACAATACAAATTTTAATATTGTGAATATGAAGAATTTATGTACCTAGCATTAACTGAAATGAAATTGCTGAGCTTCATTTGACAAAATTCAATTTACCACTACATTATTTTAAGAGATTCATTTTAGCATGTTTAATCTGGTAACTCAATTAACTCATTTTTCTAATACACTGGTTTAGCGTTAGTTTATAAATCACCATTATTATTGCATAAATAGTTATGGTTTGTAGCCTCATGATCCCTCATATTTCTGCAAAGTGGCTCAGAGCACAAAGAGTAGTGGAAATCTAGAACTCTCTCCCCCAAAAAGCTGTTGAGGCTGGGGGTCAACTGAAAATTTCAAAACTGAGATTGATAGATTTTTGTTAGGTAAGGATACCAAGGGATATGGAACCAAAGCAGGTAAATGGAGTTAAGATACAGATCAACCATGATCTAACTGAATGACAGGACAGACTCGAGGGGCTGAATGGCATACTCCTGTTCCTATGATCAGCTATCTACAAAGAAAAGTTCTCCATATACAATAAATAGTCATTTAACAGACGATAATTTTACTTATATCACCTTTTCACATTTAAACTCAAAGTCAAATAACAAACAATCTTAATTTTATTGTGGACACATGGCAATTCCCTTCACCACCGGTGCACTGTGGCTGCAGTGTGTACATCCACAGGATGTACTGCAGCAACTCGCCAAGGCTTCTTCGACAGCACCTCCCAAACCCGCGACCTCTACCACCTAGAAGGACAAGTGCAGCAGGCACATGGGAACAACACCACCTGCACATTCCCCTCCAAGTCACACACCATCCTGACTTGGAAATATATCGCCGTTCCTTCATTGTCGCTGGGTCAAAATCCTGGAACTCCCTTCCTAACAGCACTGTGGGAGAACCTTCACCACACGGACTGCAGCGGTTCAAGGCGGCGGCTCACCACCACCTTCTCAAGGGCAATTAGGGACACACAATAAATGCTGGCCTTGCCAGCGACGCCCACATCCCATGAACGAATAAAAAAAAAACTATTTTATTTGAATAAAGTATATTTTCTCCCAGAGCAACAACATGTTTAAAGATGTATGGTTAGATGGTACAATGGGCCAGTGTGTCAACACAAAGTCCCCTCAGAGCAACTGAGTCTCCTTAAAAAATTGGCCCAAAAGCAAGTTCCCAATCTCAGCTAAATTATCAGGGTGTGGTGTGGGAATGGCAATTAATGGTTGCAGAGTGTGTCCTAGCCAATTCCACAGACCTTCTAGTAGATATAGTTCCAACTAAAGCAGCATTAGAAGAGATCAGGACAAAAAATACATTTTAATGTTGACCAAAAATTGATAAGACCTTTTTTGTAACAGTATTTTACAAAGACCTTATACTAGCTAAAACAAGAAAAGCACCAACTCTTAATTCTTTACCTTCAAAGGCTGTCCTTGGGGAGAATCAAGAAAATTTATTGGTGACATTTATGGAAGATTGCAACCTTTGCTAATATAGGTACAGTATTTGTACATCTCAAACATTTAAATTCTTTTCCATAAGGCCACTTCAAATATATCATTTTACAAAAATGTGTTTAGAGTGCCACATTAAGATCTTTTATCACCTCATTCTATAAATATTTAAAATTAACAAATGCACATTGGTCTTTTCTGATAGGTGCACATTATTCAAAATCAAAACTATTCTATATTCTTTCTAATGCCAATATCATGCAGCACCAATTTAACACAATACTGCAACATTCAGGGGGGCTGCTGAGTTGAGAGCCATCTTTCTGTCATGGGACAATTGGTTTCTCATTCCCTTATCAATATGCAGTATTTTTATTTTATTTACACTGGCATAGAAACTTTCCTTTAATTGTTTATAAATCCTTTAGTGTAATAATTGCATTTAAATACAGATTGATTCAAGCATTCTTGGAACAACTTTTATTCAGATTACTTCTGGATTGCTTTGACATTCTGGTGTTCAGACTGCCAAAGGTACCAGAAAGATATTGATCAGAGTTTGACTATTGCTGATGATTTCTTTCAATAAAGGTACATAAGGATAGGAAATGATGCTACAACATCCAAACATATGGGCACCATATATACAAAATGTCCAGAACACCTCTATAGATTTGCTTCAACAATGTACCACTCTTATCTTCACTAAACTTGCTTTCAACACACCTCATGTGAACTTGGTTAACAATGTGCTGATTGGAATCAGATCCAAAGTGAACCCAAGTAGGTAACAATGGAGGTTGCAATAAGCAACAATATCCATTTATAAACAGCAAATGATGTAAGTTTTAAATCAAAAGAGTAGATAACTTCTGCTACCAGTTTTGCAGTTGTACAGCTTTACTTTTATGTTTTTCTTAAAATTTACACAAAAACACACTGCATTTGTTTCTAATATCATGTTGTTATTTTTTAATTTTCCTTTTGCAAATGAACGTTTAAGTCAAAAAGACTGAAGTTCAAGTATCCAAAAGAGCTATCATGTGAGGTCCCACCCATCACTGAAAACCACCAATAGCTATCCACACCAAATCCTTCCTCCTACCATTTTCCTAACCAAACAACTGACAGGCCCAAATAGTTCTCACACCCACATATGTCCTAAAAAAGGTGCGTTTTCTGTGCTTGGAGGAAACCAATCAGATGCAAATCATACAAATGCAATAATCTGCTTTAAATAGGTCTTAAAAAGAAAATTTTCCAAATCGGCAGCAAAATATCATCATTTTTATTGCTATGATTTGATTTCTCTTCTCTTCCCCCCCACCCCCAAACCAAAAGAAATCGCTGACAATCCTTTACTTTCCAAAATGAGAGAGAAAGACAGCTAGCTATTTGGGAAAGAGTCACCATTTTCTGTTTAATGGTGTTCAAACGTTGAAAAACAGTAGCAAAAAGCCTTGCAGCATTAATAATGAAGATTTCATAATAAATATTTGACAAGGTAAGGAATCTACAAAATGCAGCCTTTTAGGATAGGCCAGAATAAATAAGCCTACCTCCGAGGGCTGAAGAGATCATCCATGGTCAAAACAAGTCCTTCAGGTTTAATTATATCCCCAAGTCTGGCTATAGTCTGTACTGAAAGCAAAAACTCTCCCTTTTTCCTACACTCAGTACTCAAAATGGTGGCACACGCAGTCTTTGAGAGACCTCGGAAAGCTTTCACTGAGCTTGTGCTATGACCTCAGCCACCACGCAGAGCGTAAAAACTTCCCCTCAAAATGTCAGCACTGAGCATGTGCCATGACCCTGCCTCCCTCACATACAGAGCAATCAATCTCTCCCTTTATGTTCTCTAAATAAGCATGCTGAACCAGCTCCCAGCTCCAGGGAGCTTTAGCGAGCATGCTGAAAGAAAAGGGCCCTATCTAGGGGGGTACTGTGACAAACATCAACCAAGATCACTTCAGATTCAAGTTGGTCAGTTTAAAGTACTTCTAAATTGCTGTCACAATACACACGATTAAAAATTATAAACAAATTTGAGACAGTTATAGTCTGAAATAAAAATATTTTGCTCATCAGTAAGCAGCCACTTCAGATTTTTTTTAAAAAAGTAATTATATTCTTCCAAAGAACAGTGATACTTATAATTTCTTACTGCAAAGCACAAAGTGTTTCAAAAGCAATCCTTTTTCCTTCTGAAGGGCACTATGGAAAACAACACTAAAACAAATATATTCCAGACTATCGTATTTCATTTTTGTTCATTATAATTATTTGTATTCCGCAAAATGATCCAAGTATGTGTATTGTTATGTATGTTAAATTAGGTTTAAATTAACAGAATTCATTATTGTTATAGAATCTTATAGCACAGGTGGCATTCGGTCCATCGTGCCTGTGCCGGCTCTTTGAAAGAGTTATCCATTTGGTCCCCGTCCCCCAGTCTTTCCCCATAGCCCTATACATTTTTCCTTTTCAAGTATTTATTCAATTCCCTTTTGATTGCTACTGTTGAATCTGCTTCCACCACCCTTTAAGGCAGTGCATATTGTTCTGACCTTCGTGGATTACATTTAAGATAGTGTCATTTAAAAAATGTATCAGCATTTTGCACTTTTATAATAATATTTGTCATTACTAAGCTTTGCACTATTTAACCTTTCTCCTTTCCTCCTTATAAAATGCTTGGATAGGCCTCCACCCAGCTCCACAGATTTCTGTAGCTCACAAGACTTTTTAAAATTCATTTCAATGCAAAAATTAATTTTCCTGGGTTCCTATTACTCAATTTTTTCAAAATAGCAAATAAAAGATAAATTTGGAAGATGTCACAGCACACCTTATCAGTGCACTCAGGCAGTACCACAGACCTGTGGCGTGCAGGTTCGATCCAACAATCCATTGTACTTCTCATTTCAGATTGTGATGCAGGGAGACACCAAGCAGAGGCCAGGTGTGTGTGTATGCATCAGTATCTGTGAGAGTAAGTGTCAGACTAAGGTACAGTTAAAGATGCCACAGCAATGTCATTTTGTCGATTTGGATCAATACATTTGAAGAATGCAGAACCATTTCAGTCTTAAAGACAAAAGTTAAGAAGCAACAAAATGACTTTTAAAAAGGTTCTAAGAACTTGAACTAAGGGGAAAAAAATGTAGTTTGTAGATTCCTCAAAATTGTACTTTACAAAACAATTTCCAGAATAATTGCAAGAGCTCCCAGTTCAAAAGTAGTAAAGTCTTGCAATACCTAAAGGATTAAAATCCCAATGCTTCTGGGAAAGAAAAAACATTTAAACAAAACATATATTGTTCTTTAACAGTTTTGAATCACTACAGTCTCCAACATTTATCAGGGGAATTGTGGGTCTCGAATCAAAGAAACTTCCAGTGTAACTGCACTGAACAAAAAGGAAAATGAAGCCACCGTGTCAACATTGCATATTTGATTATGGAGATGGTGGAAGCAAATCATTTGACTTCTTTGAAAAATAGAAAAAAGATTCTGGGTAAGGTGGTGTTCTCTTATGGACAATTCACCAAAACAACAATAATAGCACTGAGGAGGTTCTTGTGATTATATTATCAAAAGCAAGAGAACTCCCTCTTACCTAAATTATAACTTTCTAGAGCAAGATAGCCTCAGCTACAAACTTCTGTATGGCCACAATCAAAATAGCTTTTAGGGTCAAACTTGGTGGAGTATTACATATCTTCTTTCTCCCATAGCTCTGTGTCTAACAACTGATGGGGGCCACCTATTAAAGATAAAGTTTGAACGTAAAGCTGAGCTGGGATTTATACCCAAGTTTTCTTGGTGGATCTAATGGCCTATTACTGCATCTTTGGCCAACTTCCTGCAAATTAATTTGTACTCATTTATAGCATAACACTAACCTATAGCTGGTTGTGCCATATTTATATAATTATTGAGGTCATGGATTTTCTAACGTGAAAGCTTTCTGCAGAGAGTTTAAGTTTGTATCCTTACATATATCACCTTTGCATATGCTCTCTCCCACAACTGTGTCAGGTTTTAGTTGAATTAATTTATCTCTAGTAATGGCTTCATCACGGATCGACTAACTCCCATGCTACACCGTCAAAACACACAATAAGCACTGCTGGAGCCTGACCTAGATCTCTGCCAGCTTTCCTTTACATCATTTGGCTATTAAAACAAAGCATACAAATCTATCAACAGCGCTACTAAATGGTGAAATGCCACCGACAAAATCTAAACTGACCAGTTTAAAATGTGGATTTATAAATTCTTTTTGTTCCCAATTATGATGGGTCTGCTCCCAGAGATAGAAAAGGAACAAACATATATTTTCTAGCGCCTGTCACATCCTCACATCCTTATGAAATGCTGTTGGACGTCCTAGTCAATTTACACACAGCAAAGTCCGACAAACAGCAAATGAGATGAATGACTAGTTAATTTATTTTGTTTATGTTGGTTGACGCATGTTGGCCAGGACACTAAGAGAATTTCCTGTTCTGCTTCAAATAGTGCCACAGGATCTTTTACATCCACTTGAACAGGCAGAGAGGGCCTCAGTTTAATGTCTCAGCCAAAAAACAGAATCTCTGACAATGCAGCATTTCTTTGGTTCCACAATAAAGTGTTAGCATCGATTATGTGCACAAGCCCTGAAGTGGGGCTTAAAGTCACAACCTTCTGACTTGGAGCTGAGAGTGCTACCATTAAGACACTATAAAACCAACAAGGGAAATTTTACAAATCGGCCATGAACTTCAATCACAGCAGGCTTTTGACAATTTTGAAAGTCACATTTCACTTCAAGAACAAAAGCTGTGAATTTTTCAGAATGATACTCATTCAGGTTGGTCACCAACTCTCACGCTGTATATATATTATTTAGGCTAGTTGCTACATTCTCTCTGTACTTCCCGACGGCCTACTTATGCACGAGGCTGTTTTCTATATCTCCAGTAAGCAGTAATAATTGCATTCTGTTCTTCAACTTCTGGAACTCTTCCCCAGGCCTCCAGCTCCTTACCTTTCTCTTTCGCCCCTCCACCAAAGCTTCTAAACTCCAACTTGACAGATAGCTATGGACTGCCCACGCTGTTGCTAGACTGTGGCTGGGTGGGCTCAGTGACTGCTGACGATTGCTATCTGGCTGTGGTAGTGGACATGTGGCTTCTAGCAGCTGGCTAATACTGCTGGCGAGCTGGCTGCTGGCAGGTTGACTACTCTAACTGGTCTGTATATCTCAGCGATTTACTAGATAAAATCATCAGGGGCGAATATTTTATCCGCATCAATTGTATAACGTGTATGAATATATCCGAAAAGGTATACTCCAAATGTTGGAAAATGTATAAAATGTAGTGCGAAAATCTAAAATTTCTAGGGGAGGATATCCCTAGACACCCCTAGAACAAAAATTAAGTACAGCATACTTAAGTGCAGTTTGGTGTCCATACTTAAGAAAAGACATACTTGCTCTCGAGGCAGTACAAAGGTTCACTCGGTTAATTCCGGGGATGAGGGGGCGGACATATGAGGAGAGGTTGAGTAGATTGGGACTCTACTCATTGGAGTTCAGAAGAATGAGAGGCGATCTTATTGAAACATATAAGATTGTGAAGGGGCTTAGTGGTATAAACTGGGCGACATGGACATGTTGGGCCGAAGGGCCTGTTTCCATGTTGTAAACTTCTATGATTCTATGATCGGGTGGATGCGGTAAGGATGTTCCCAAGGATGGGTGAAACTAGAACTAGGGGGCATAATCTTAGAATAAGGGGCTGCTCTTTCAAAACTGAGATGAGGAGAAACTTCTTCACTCAGAGGGTTGTAGGTCTGTGGAATTTGCTGCCCCAGGAAACTGTGGAAGCTACATCATTGAATAAATTTAAAACAGAAATAGACAGTTTCCTAGAAGTAAAGGGAATTAGGGGTTACGGGGAGCGGGCAGGAAATTGGACATGAATTTAGATTTGAGGTTAGGATCAGATCAGCCATGATCTTATTGAATGGCGGAACAGGCTCGAGGGGCCGATTGGCCTAATCCTGCTCCTATTTCTTATGTTCTTATACCCATTTGTAAAATTGTCACCACACCGCTGTGTGAAGACGTGTCTGCTGCCCAATCACCACCTACCTACATAGCACATATGAAATCGGGAACTCAGCATGTATGAGTTACAAACTCACATTCCAAAACTGTATGACACAGTACGTAGGGGGTTAGATATGCTCCACCATTATTTGAACACGTGTAGATCCAGAAAGACATGGGAAGTAAACAAACGTAAAGTCAGAAAAACAGAAAATAGGCTAGAGGCACAGAGAACATAAGTCAAAAAATTAAAGTCAATTAACATTAAACTTTTAAAGCTTGTTCTACAATTCAAATAAATTTTCATTTTAGAAAAGTAGAAGTGGGATCCACCTAAGTTCACAGAGAAACAAGAGGGAACAATGAAATAGTGATCTCAAATCTGAAAGTAAGTGTAGCTATGGGTGAATTTTCACATCTTAATAAATGCAGGAGTAACATCAGAAGATTTTAAAAAGAATGTTTGCTATTTTCCAGTCAGAAGAATGACACAGGGACTTGCAGGGGTGTAACCCTGAAATCTAGAGTAGATTCCAAAAGTTGCCATTCAGTAAAAGGAAGCAATCCAACAGCATTTAGAATGAGTAACGGCGCTCATTCTGAAACAGTAGTCTTCATCAAAGGCAGGTCATTTCAATGAAATTCTTGAATGAGATAACAGAATTCGTGGACGATGGTTTTATAGTCGAAGTTCTTACATCTTGACTTTGTGACTTTAAGAAGACATTTAATAAAAGATTAAAACGATTAAAGCAACAGTCATTGGGGTGTTGAAAATTAGATGATAATAGGAATTAATCAGCTCTAACGACAACTGTGACCATCAGAGTATCCCAGGGTTCAATACTGGGCCTCTGCTGTTCACAATATTTAAAAAGGATCTTGAAAAAATAATCAAAAGGTTAATGGAATGTTAACCTTTATATCTAGAGGGCTAGAATATAAAGGGGAGGAAGTTTAGCCACAGCTACACAAAGCCCTGGTTAGACCACATCTGGAGTATTGTGTGCAGTCCTGGACACTGCACCTTAGAAAGGATATATTGGCCTTGGAAGGAGTGCGGCGCGAATTCACCAGCATGTTACCAGGGCGCCAATGGTTAAATTATGGGGAGAGATTACATAAACTAGGCTTGTGTTCCCTGGAATGTAGAAGGTTAAGGGGTGATTTGATTGAGGTTTTTAGGATTTTGAAAGGAACTGATAGGGTAGATAGAGAGAAACTTTTTCTGCTGGTGGGGAATTCTAGGACAAGGGGACAGAACCTTAAAATCAGAGCCAGGCCATTCAGGAGAGAAGTTAGGAAACACTGCTTCACGCAAAAAGGGGTGGAAGTGTGGAACTCTCTCCCACAAAAAACAGCAGATATTAGCTCAATTAATAATTTTAAATCTGAGATCGATAGATTTTTGCTAGCCAAGGGTATTAAGGGATATGGATCCAAGGCAGGTACATGCAGTTAGGATACAGATCAGCCATGATTTCAGTGAATAGCGGACGGAACAGGCTCAAGGGGCTGAATGGCCTACTCCCGTGCCTATGTTGAAGGTGGTTATTATAAGTGGAATTTCTTTCTACGTTTGCAGATAATATGAACATGGATGGGAAAACATGATTTTAAGTGGAAAGCAATAAAATTCAAAAGGGGTTTCAATTCTGATGAATTGCAAATGGAGTGCAATATTATGAAAAGTACATTTAAGATAATTGTGCTAGAAACAGTAAATATGACCACAAAGTGGAGGCTATACCATTAAATAGGGCCAATCAAAAAAAAATCTGTATGTAACCGTTTAAGCATTGTAAGTGTTGTTGTCATGTAAAGCAGCAGTTACAACAGTAAGTTAAATACAGGTGGTATTTGAGCAAGTTCATAGAATATAAGTTCAGTAAGTAACATCGACATACTGCAAGGCAGATGGAGGGCACACACGGAGCCGTGTTTTCAACTGCAATCATCAAACTTACAAAAAAGATGTTGAGTACCAATGATTCAGAGATGGATAGTAAAGATAACATTGGGTTTTAGATGATTGAGGTATTAAGATAGGCTAAGAAAGTAAAACCTATTCTCATCAGAAAAAAAGTTAAGGGAGATGATCTAAGTTTTGTAAATAATGAAGGGAATCAATATGGATGTAGTCAAATATATAATTCAAAGGATAAGAGAATTAAAGACACAAGCTTAACTTAAAGGGAAAAGAAAGTCTAGGGGGAATGATTTTGTTCAATGAAGACCCACCACACGCCCACGAGATGGTGAATTTTCTCTAAGGGTCGGTGGCTTCAGATCGACTCCGAAGCTGATCCCAAGTCAGAGCCTCCACTGCCACCAATAACTGCTCCAAGAAGTTGCAGATAGACTCCCAGACTAGTCTGAAGTCATAGCTCCCACTGCAATCAATGAAACTGCTCCGAGAAATATCGGTCTTTTCTCCACCAGTGCTCATACAGCCCCCCCTCAAACACGAGCCATAATTCAGTTCAATGTCAAGATTCTGCAGTCACTCTTGTACTGACACTGGAACCAACAAAGTAACCAAAGTATCAAGTCATTTCATCAATATACATTGTTTTCACTGCACTTAGCATAGTTGTTGAAGTCTCTGATTCCTGATGGACCTTTTAATTCTGTCATTACTGCTGTTGGAAAGCATGTGGATTCTGCAATAAATATTGATTCAAGAACTGGGTGATGAGGTTCCAGGACAGGGTAAAGAAACTGGTGATCATTAATGGACAAATTGGTGCTGGTAAACAGGGCGATATCAGAGGAGTAAAATGGAAAATGAGGACAAAGAAAGGGTGATAGAAAACTAGAGGAGAATCTTTGACAAGGCTAGGAAATTCACTTCTTGTACTTGTATCCTTCATTAGGAAGGAAAACTTGGAAATGATTTTGGGAAATCTGATAGATGATTATACTTCGATTTTCAGGAAGTGTTTCATAAGGTTTCATACTAGTGACAAATAGCTACAGGTAAGGAGTCATTAAACAGGAGGTAAAATATGGTGCTACATAAACAACTGGCTTAAAAACAGGAAATAAAAGGTAGTTATGAATGGAAATTTTTCAGCCTGGAAAGAGGTTGCAAGCAGGGCACCCTATAAATCAGTCTTGGGGGCTTTGTTATCTTTAATATATAATTAGTTAATCTATCATGGCATTGCACATGGAGTGTGCAAGACCAAGTGCAGTGCTCAGGTCAAGCAGGATTAAACGGTGGGGAAATAACAACCATGTTGGGGAGGAGACAGATAGGAGGAAGAGGGGTGGGAAGAGGAAGGTAGGGGTAGGGGAGATGAATGGAGAGGGGCAAGGGAGATGGATGGGTGATTAAGAGGAAGGGAAGGGGAAGAGGGGAGGAGGAACAGGGGATAGGAAGGAGATGGAAATGGGGGCAAAAAGGAAGGGTCTGTGGAAGGGGAAGAGAGAAGAGGAGAGAATGGGAAGATGGGAAGTCACAGGGAAAGGAGAGAAGGGTCAGGGAGGTGGGGAGAGGAAGAGAAAGGGGATAGAGGAAGTGGATGGGTGAGAAGAGGAGGGGCACGAGGGAGTAGGCGTGTAGTTGAGGATGCTTGGATGATTAGTGGTGTTGGGGACAGCAATTTCCTATGGTCAGTTTTGATTATCTGTCGTGGAGAGGAGCAATCAAAAAGGGTCAATTTTCCTGCTCAGTCGGAATGGGAGCATTAGAATGGGGTCTGGCTGATTTCCCTTTCTGGGAGTGGTAACGCTTGGTCAGCAACAATTTTGCTGCTTAGTGTGGAGGTGGTGTAGTGTGGGCCTGGATCGATTCACTGCCCCGGAGGGCAGGCGGGTGAATGTCATGGCCAAAGTGGAGAGAGACTGCATGAACTGTTTCACAGGGAGATTGACGTAAGCTGCTGAAACTTTTGGGCTTGTTTCAGTAGGCTTTTATTACTTCCGCTCGCAGCTTCTTTCTTCATTTCTGGTACTGCTTTCCTGGTAAGGGACTTGTTTTGAGTGGTTGAGTAACTTTTGAGACCACCTTTTCCATCTACAAATCTTTACTGATATCCTCGATATTTGAAAAATTAGTTCTGCAGGTTTTTGATATATCTTGGTTTCCCAGTAACATGCTTTTTATTGAAATGCTTATTGTTGCGATTACTCAGTGTTCAGTGAGAGGCTTTCGCTGAATGTTCAGTGCTGACTTGTTCCAATTAATTAGTCATTCAATGTTATATTCACAGCACCACCTGCAGATGCAGTTCCTTTAGACTCTTGAGACCACTCACCGTTTTTAATACGTAACAGAATAATGACTTGGACAAAAGTATTGTAATTCTTCAAATTTACAGATGATAAACTAGTCAGGGCAAACAATAAGAAACAAATTAACCCGAGTTAGCAGCATTGCAATCTTTCAGGTAACAGAGCCAATAGATTACAAAAATATGGGTAAGGGAGAGGCTTATCCACATTTGTGTAATCTGAACATCCAGATACACAGAGGTATGATGAGGACTGCTCTCCACGTTTTGTCTCAACTGTTTTGTTCAGCCAAATTTTCTATATTTGTCTTTGAACAAGGGCTTCATGACAATGGCAACAGCTGGCACCACCATTCCTGCATACTCCGTAAATAACCAATTTGATATTTTGTAAGAGGACTTTGTGGTTTTCTTCCTGGAAAAACCACAAAGAAACTGTAATATACTGTAATCATTGACAGAGCTTTCACAGTGTTTATATTGTCCTGGCTCATTCCACGGTGAGCTCCTCATTACACTAATGAACAGAAAAATATATGATTTATCTTAAATTAATGGGTAATTAAGATGATATTGTATGGCTCCCATGTCACATAATTTCTGAACTCTAAGTGATATGACAGTGCTCTCCTTGGAGGAACACAAATAAATTTACTTGCTCACAGCTCCCTTATCAACTGAAAAAGTCAACATCCAAGTTAAATTGCAGCATGATTGGCAAAAAAAAAACTGTCCTTTAAACAGAATTTTTTTTTAAAAATTGTTTTCTGCCAATGCAGTACCACAGTGTGCAGGAAAGATGCTCAGCAAATGACTGAAAAAATGCTGACTCAGTTAAAACTTGGAATTATACTGACTACCAATTCGAGCCTGGCAAGGTTCTAGAATCCAGATCTGTGAATGAAGAAAGCAAGGGCACAGTTTCTGCTAAGAAAAAAAACTCAGCTTTTCCAAAATGAGTAAGTGGATGGTGGGTTGTGAGGGATTACATGCCACAGTGTAGAATGGACTGAGGTATAGGCTTTATTCCTTTCTGCCAGACCCCTTCATTTTATTTGCCACCATGTAGTCTAACGGTTCTTCTGCAAAGTGTGCCTGAATATTATTTGGAAACAGTGAGTTTAGTCTGAAGATTGATGAGAACTAGGGTGAGGATGAAAATCCAGATGATGGTAAGGTGGAAACCCTGAAAGAAACAACAGTCTTTTAGTTCCATCAGCTGCTGCTGTAGAGGAAGACATGGGAAATAAGTAACAAAGCCAAGTTTGTAGCAGTCCAGTAATCAAAACCACCTTTGATCAGAATCATAGAAAGTTACGGCACAGAAGGAGGCCATTCGGCCCACTGTGTCCGTGCCTGCCGAAAAAGAGCTATCCAGCTTTATCCCACTTTCCAGCACTTGGTCCGTAGCCCTGTAGGTTTTGGCACTTCAAGTGCACATCCAAGTACTTTTTAAATGAGTTGAGGGTTTCTGCCTCCACCACCCTTTCAGGCAGTAATGTCAAATAATGTTATACTTCCTGAATCCGGAGCAGTGATGTTTCAGAATATTAATCTGAACTATAAGCATCCTTCTTCGATAATCTAAACCATCCTTCGTCGATAATCTAAACCATCCTTCTTTGATAACCGAAACTATCCTTCGTCGATAACCTAAACCATCCTTCTTCAATAATCTAAACCATTCTTCGTCGATAACCTAAACCATCCTTCTTCAATAATCTAAACCATCCTTAGTCAATAACCTAAACCATCCTTCTTCGACAGCACCTCCCAAATCTAGAAGGTCAGCAGGTGCATGAAAACACCATCACCTCCAAGTCCCACACCACCGCAACTTGGATGTATATTGCCGTTCCTACATGATCGCTGGGTCAAAATCTTGGAATTCCCAACCGAACAGCACTGTGGGAGCACCTTCACCACACGGACAGCAGCGGGTCAAGAAAAAGGCCCACCACCACCTTCTCAAGGGCAACTAGGGATGGGCAATAAATGCCGGCCTTGCGAACGACACCATATCCAAAAAAAGTGCTGTTCTGCATGTCACACTGAGCAGAAACACATAAGCTCTATTCTAATATAAAGTAAATATTACGAGACAGAAAGGGTGCAAAAGAAAACTGGCCACATGACTGAACGGCTTCATTAATGGGACTGTTCCATGAAACAGTCAAGGCTCAATCTCTGGCACCATGGATGTTACAATTGGAAATGGGATTGCTAAATGATGTCACTCCAAGGTATATGTTAAATGGTGCTCAATATTTAAAACAAATTGAAATTAAAAGGATCCTAATAGCTGAACAGATAACAACTGGCAGTTTCAACACTGACACATCAAGCAGAATATGGGAACTAAAGGCACTTTTACATCCAGTGTGCCAACAGAAGCAGGAGTGTGGTACAGTACTCCTTCCAGTGGCGGAACAGCATATTATAAAAGGACATGAACCCCAAACAATCCGTCCTTCAACATCAGGGATCCAACCTTTAAGGTCCAGAAAACAAAAGGTGTGGAAAACAAGTGTCGCTTTCTATTGAAAGAAAGACTTGCATTTATATAGCGCCTTTCACCCCAGGATGTCGCAAAGCACTTTACAGCCAAATCAGTGCTTTTGAAGAGTAGTCACTGTTGTAATGTAGGAAACACGGCAGCCAATTTGCACACAGTAAGGTCCTACAATCAGCAATGTGATAATGCTTGTATAATGTGTTATTAGTGATGTTGGTTGAGGGATAAATATTGGACTGGGGAGAACTCCCCGCTCTTCTTCGAAATAGTGCCACGGGATCTTTAACGTCCATTTGAGAGGGCAGACAGAGCCTCGGTTTAATGTCTCATCTGAAAGACTGCACCTCCGACAGTGCAGCACTCCCTCAGCATTGCACTGGAGTGTCAGAGTAAATTTTGTGCTCAAATCTCTGGAGTGGGACTTGAACCCAAGGCCTTCTGATTCAGAGGCGAGTGCGACCCACTGAGCCACGGCTGTTGGTTCCCCAACAAGCAGCACAAAGAAGCAGTAAAACCAGGAAAGGGTCTCTACACCAGTGAGACTTGCCCAGAGCCTCAAGCTGTTTTCACATCGACCCTAATGCCAGCGCAGCAGGCTAGTGACAGGCAGGTCTTGTGCATCCAGCAGCAACCCAGACCGGTCGCTCCGAACACCCAGCAAAAAAAAAAGGGGCCCTCCGAGTGGTCGACTTAAGCAAATCCATTAAGTTTACTGTTGGGTGCGCAAGCTCTGCAGGTCAAGAACCAAAAGTGCAAGCACCCCTCCAAGACCGATTCAAAAGTGAGCCTGTGAAGGGGGTGCAAGAGATCCAGCTTACTTCCAAACACAATCACTATCAAATGTGCGATTTATACTATAAGTTTGCTGCAGAATTGAAGTTAGCAGCAAATTCGCAGCATAAAATCAGTGCGCATTGGAAGCCAAAGGGTGGTACGATTCAGCCAGCATCAAAGGCTGCTCCTGAAGCCAAGCCCTCACTTCTTATGAACTCAAGCATGATCTTTTGCACACAGTATCCGATAATATAGGGCGTGATCTATAAACCCATTATGCTAATGATAAGTTCAATGGAAATAGGACGAGGTGTCTTATACTCTACTGGTCTTTCCAACTGATAGCCAAATAATAATCCAACAGGCAAGGCTATAAACTATGAAACCAGTATATTAAGAAGCAAAATTAAACAGTACAAAGGGCAAAAACATCAGATTTCATGTGATCACTATAAAAAAGATTAATTTCTCATCCAAGCTTTAAAACCATTTCAAAAACAATAAAGCTCCTTAAACACTGATAATTCTCATAACCTGGAACACACGTCTGAGGAAAACTCACATGTGAAGTCAGATGGAGTATCCCCACTAACCCTAACTTGACCTTTTCTCCATCAAAAGTTCAGAAGTGGGGCTGTTCACTGATGACTGCACAGTGTTCAGCACCATTCGCAATTGCTCAGTTAATGAAGCAGTCCATTCCCACATGCAGCAAGACGTGGACAATATCCAGGCTTGGGCTGATAAGTGGCAAGTAACATTTGCACCACATAAGTGCCAGGCAACAACGATCTCCAACATGAGAGAGCATAACCACCTCCTCTTCACATCAATGGCATTACCACCGGCGAGTTCCCCACCATCAACATCCTTGGGGTCATCATTGACCAGAAACTCTACTGGATCAGCCACATAAATGCCATGGCTATTGGAGCAGGTCAGAGGCTGGGTATTCTGCAGTGAGTGACTCACCTCCTGACTTTCCAAAGCCTCTCCACGACTATAAGGCACAAGTCAAGATTGTGATGGAATACTCTTCACTTGCCTGGATGGGGACAACTCCAACAACACTCAAGAAGCTCAACGCCATCCAGGACAAAGCAGTCTGCTGGATCGACACCTGATCCACTGGCTTAAACATCCACTCTCTCCACCATCGGCATACCCTGGCTGCAGTGTATACTATCTACAGGATGCACTGTAGCAACTCACCAAGGCTTCTTTGGCAGCACCTCCAAAACCTATGACCTCCACCACCTAGAAGGACAAGGGCAGATGGTGTATGGAAATACCATTACCTCCAAGTTCCCCTCCAAGTTACACATGATCGTGACTTTGACATATATTGCTGTTCCCTCATTGTTGCTGGGTCAAAATCCTGGAACTCCTTACCTAACAGCACTGTGGGAGCATCTTCATCGCACTAAAGGGTTGAAGAAGTTGACTCACCACCATCTGCTCAGGGTAACTAGGGATGTGCAATAATTGCCAGTTTTACCAGTGACACCCACATCCTGAGAATTATTTTTTTTAAAAACTCATTGTCAGCTAAATGTCAAAAACTTTCTTTAAACAATTTTTTTTTGAAAAACTTAATTTATTTTCTGGTGACCGTAAGACCGTAAGAGATAGGAGCAGGAGTAGGCCATTCAGCCCCTCGAGCCTGCTCTGCCATTTAACGAGATCATGGCTGATCTGATTTTTACCTCAACTCCACTTTCCTGCCTTTCCCCATATCCTTGCTGATCAAAAATTTGTCAAATTCAGCCTTGAATGTATTCAATGACTCGGCCTCCACAGCTTTTTGGGGTAAAGAATTCCAAAGATTCACGACCCTCTGGAAGAAGAAATCCCTCCTCATTTCCGTCTTAAACGGGCGACCCCTTATTCTGAGACTAGGCCCCCTAGTTTTAGATTCCCACACGAGGGGTAACATCTCTCAGCATCTACCCTATCGAGTCCCCTCAGAATCTTGTATGGTGACTCATTTGTATCTTGTGGCAACCACAGAGTGGAGGAGAGTTGCACACCAAGTGACTGAAGAGCTGCTGAGGGACTCAGCTAAGTGAAGATTCTTTTTTTTTATTATTCATTCATGGGGTGTGGGCGTCGCTGGTGAGGCCAGCATTTATTGCCCATCCCTAATTGCCCTTGAGAAGGTGGTGGTGAGCCGCCTTCATGAACCACTGCAGTACGTTTGGTGAAGATTCTCCACAGTGCTGTTAGGTAGGGAGTTCCAGGATTTTGACCCTCAGGACGGTGTGTGACTTGGAGGGGAACGTGCAGGTGGTGTTGTTCCCATGCGCCTGCTGCCCTTGTCCTTCTAGGTGGTAGAGGTTGCGGGTTTGGGAGGTGCTGTCCAAGAAGCCTTAGCGAGTTGCTGCAGTGCATCCTGTGGATGGTACACACTGAAGCCACAGTGCGCCGGCAGTGAATGTTTAGGGTGGTCGATGGGGTGCCAATCAAGCGGGCTGCTTTGTCCTGAATGGTGTCGAGCTTCTCGAGTGTTGCTGGAGCTGCATTCATCCAAGCAAGTGAAGAGTATTCCATCACACTCCTGACTTGTGCCTTGTAGATGGTGGAAAGGCTTTGGCGAGTCAGGAGATGAGTCACTCGCCGCAGAATACCCAGCCTCTGACCTGCTCTCATAGCCACAGTATTTATGTGATTTCAATAGATTATACTATATCTCATGTAACTGCACTGTCTCCAACCATTAGCCACCCTCTTAGCCAGCTGCCAGCCACCACCAGTGGCCAGCCAAACCACAGTCAGTCAGCCATTCACTGCCAAATCATCACCGAGCCATCAACAGCCAGCACCAGTCCACACCCACCCCGGTAATGAGCTCGCCACCTGCAAAAGAATGATCCGAGATGGGGGGATACCACAGCGCACCGGATTAGAGTTTCTTTAGGGTTTGAAACAAAATAGATCTCCAATCCATCAGAGTGGCCACCACCTGAACAAGTGGTTTCTAGCTGTGCCACTATATACCTGAATGGTGATCGTTGACTCACCCACTGTTTAGCAACAGAAAATATGTGGGAATGCACCTTCATCACTGAGAAAAAACACATCCAAGTGTCAATCTCAAAACTACTTTCACTACAGGCTAAGTATATGTAAATGGTTATTACTAACCTAGCAATCATTGCTAATTTAAAACATATGGTGAATTTATGAATCACACCAATAGTAGCCATCACTTCTGATCTGCAACGATGAATTAAGTTTCACCAATTTGTGTTTAAGAGCAAACAATAAGCTCAATGACTGCAAATACAACAAGCCTCTACAAAGGGGAGAAAGCAAGTGATTCTAGTAAATAAATTACCCTGAATCGAAGAAAATACTATAAATCTAAAATGTGTTTCTCTAAACAGAATAAGAAAGCAAAAGATACAATTAGAGGCAAACCAGAGATTGGAACAGTAATTCTGTCACAAACTATTCAACAAATTATTCCTTCTTGAAGGGTTACTTCAACAAAGCCACTATTGAAATCACAGAGGGATAACATTCTAATATGTATAATTGGCGTGGTATATACTACGTAAATAGAATGTCAATATTAAGCTGCAATCTGCAGTTCTCAGACTGACTTATACATATTTATATCAGTAGTACAAATAAGCCAACTGTAAATTTGTGTATTGGCATCGACTCCTATTAGTAAAGATTCAAATTGTATGACAGTCCCTGATCTCAAATGGAAAGAAAGAACTTTGCAGCTGGTGAATTATTTTTGAAGTACAGTCACAGTTGTTAGGTAGGCAAACATGGTCGGCAATGTGCGTCCACCAAAGTCCCACAAACAGCAATGAGATGAATGACCTGTAATTGATTGAGGGAGGAATGTTGGTCAGGGCACTGGGAGAACTTCCCTTCTCTTCAAAGAGTGCCTGTCATCTTTCATGTCCACTCAGGTTTAACATCTCATCCAAGAGCACCTTTGATAATGCAGCACTCTCTCAGTACTTCCGTCAGCCTATATTATCTACTCAAATCCTGGAATGGGGCTTGAATCCACAACTTTCTAACTCAGAAGCACTACCACCACCACTGGGCCAAAATGACACTCCTAAATCTTCATTACTCAAGTTTCCTATTTTGTGCCAAATGCTCAAAAACTCGAAACTCTTTATAAAGCAAAGATGGTCCAAGACTTGAATCCTACTCCCACCTCTGGGGAGGCTCACACCTTAACAGGATGCAAGAAAAACTGCTTGTTGTCTGCGAGGTAACCCCATAGTCACTTCTAGTACCAACCTCCATCTCTCTATTGCGATCTTTCTTCTCACTTTATTTTATCAATACTACTATAAGTCATTGCTCTATGGTCTTTTGCACCTTTTAAATTCCAAATATACCATCTTTCATGGTGTCCCTCTTCCTTGCATCTTCAGTGTGTTGAAATCAAAGTCCATTGAATTTCTCCTTTTATAACCCATTCTTTCCCAGGACCTCAAAGCTGTACAAGTCCTTACCTTCTTCAACTTCCCTTCATCCAACAATCTAGAGGCTTTTAAAACCCAGCCTGTTGTCACATCACCACTACCAATTAATTTAACTTGGTTTTACCTGTGCTGCTTTTTTCAACTTTGTTGGTGTATTGCATTATGGGACTTGACCTTTGACTTGTGTTTCTCAAAATAAAAAAAATTAAATCAGAAAAGGCTACTGGCAGGCAATTTTAATACATATCTTAGCCAATTCAATTTTGTGCTGCTTATGATAGACCCTTTTTATTTTTGTCTCATCTAGTCTAGGGCATAAAAAACCTTTTAAATAAAATTTGAAGTAAAAATTGTAATTAATAGGTACAAAACAGGTTGACAATTGCTTACCTATAGAATAGATGTCTCTTTTGTTTGTATTTTCCTCCCTTCCTTTCCTTAAGATGCCTACTCTTGCTGGAGGTTTGTATCCGTAAATGCCGGTAGCCCTTGCACACCTTTCCCAAATAAACATTCTTCATGCATGACGCTAGACAGCGAGTGCTGGCAGGCCATTTCACCACAGGGGCATCACAAACTAGGCCATCCACTTCTGACATGCACTTATTGGGTGGTAATCAGGAGTAAGCAACCCTAGCTAATTTTTCCTCTTCCCTAATCCAAGCCTATTATAGCCAATTCTAATGCACCAGTCACTCCCTGTTGGGCTGAAATCAGCTAATTTAGTATTGGGTCTGTCCAGTTTAACAAGTTTTGATCTATGTATGCCAAATTTCAAATGGATCCATCATAACCTAATTGTACACATTTGGCCTCGGAAAAAAATTAAAACACTGAAAAACTGGTGGTGTGAACTTAAATAGTTTGGTTTGCATGTAAATTTGCAGTTGGAAGTAGATAGCAAACAGGACAGCTTCATTCAATGAGCTCTAATAGAACAGAGGTAGAGTTTAGATTTTGTCTTCTATTCACTGCCTTAGTATGAAACTAGGCGAAGTGGAATTATGGCTCACTTGCAATGTAGAATGGCAAGATCTGATTCAATGAATATTGTAGGTGGATAAGCTAGGTATTTGAGCATGTAAAATCTAAGCATCTGTCCCCCAAAAGGAGTATATGCATAAAGTATGCCAACTTTTTTTAAAATTCTGTGTCCTGTTCATTTTATCTGTTTCCACTTTTCTCTGTTTTTCATGAAGTTTTTTTCATTCATGCACCAGTCTCTGACTAAGACAGCTAACAAGTGACCTGCTCCAACATCTTTTTCAATAGTTGTGCTGTAACTGGCTGCTTGGAAATCCACAACTGCAATTCAAAATGATTTGTCCTCCAATTTCTCCATCCCACAGGGTAAGCACTTGGCCTACACTCTGTGCCCACTCCCTTTAGTATAGCTTTCTGTGCCTAACATTACTTATGAAAAACATGTTGCAGCACTGCATTACGTTCAAAAATTTACATCAAGAGTGCAGTGACCCCAAATATAAAATTTAATATGTTCAAATATTTTGTTTTTTAAATTTTCCTCCGCATTTTGTTTTTGTTTGGTGCTGAATTGCATTTTTTTTTAAATAAATGCATATTAACATCCATCTTGTGACTTCTTTCACTAAAAGTTGGCATTTCTGAGGTTCTCCCTTTACACTGCCGAACATGACAAAACCACAACCCTCGAAAGCACGCTCTTCCACACGAGAATGAATTCTTCAACTCTCCCCCGCCCACCTGCCCCACCTAGCTCCCTGGTCTTTCATTTTTGATGTCTTCACACTGATTACAATAGGGACTTGAGTAAACAAAGCAGACTAACAATCCAGCTAAGTGCTAAACGAGTGCTGCATTGCTGGAGATGCTGTCCTTCAAAAGAGACATCTCAAAGCACTTCACAGCTGAAGAATTACATCTGAAATGCAATCATTGTTATTAGGTAGGCAACTACAGTAGCCAATTTAGACACAGCAAAGACTCCCAAAGAGCAAATGAAATTAAACCAAGACCCTATTTGACTGTTCCTGTGGTTCTGGCAAACATCAAAGATCCCAAGGCATTATTTTGAAGAACAACAGGAAGTGCTTCTGGGGTCCCAGGCAACATCCCTCTCCCAACCAACACCACCAAAAACAGATTAACTGATCATTTATCCACATTTGTGAGATCTTGCTTTGTACAAATTGGCTCGTGTTTACTTACTTACATAGCAACAGTCAGTCAACCAAAATTCATCATGAAACCTTTTGGGGCATTTCTGAGATACATGATAAGGTGCTACATAAATACAAGTCTGGCTTTTGCTTTAAGCTGATCTATTTAACAATGTTCAATATCGATTATAAGCTACATTTAGCCACATTTTGGTGGATGCCATAGATTTGCAAACTCACATGCGATAGCTGTACTGATTTGTTAAGTTTCTGATTTCATATTAAGTTTTATTTAAATAATAATGCATCACACATGTTAACTTAAAAACAAAACTCATCCTGTTCTCATTTTCCATGCCTGTAAGTTATTAATCTTTATTGCTTTCAGATGTCAGACCTATATTCAGACACATTAAGGGGTAGGGAAAATTACAAATGCAAGAATAAATGCACAAAACTTAAGAAAAGAAGGATTTTTGAGCATGGCCATGGTCTTTAATAATATTTTTAAGCAAAACATTAAAAATCATAAGGACTCAAGGTGTCAAAATATGTATAAAGATAGACCAGCTTAATCCAATATCAAAACAAAAAATGCTAGAAATACAGAGAAAGAAAGAACTTGTACCACAACTTATCACAGCCCACGAATGTTACAAAGCACCTGACATCCAATAAATTACTTTTGAAATGAAGTCACTGTTGCTATTTAAACATTTTGCTCACAGCAAGTTCCGACAAACGGAGAAATGTTGGCCAGGACACCAAGAGAATTCCCTGTTCTTCTTCAAATAGTACCATGGGATTTGTAACGGCCACCTGAACATGCAGATGCTGTGGTTCAACACTTCACCCAAAAGACGGCATCACCCTCGGCACTGCACTGAAGTGTCAGTTTGGTTATGCATTCAAGTCCTGGAGTGGGGCTTGAACTCCCCAAACTTGACTCAGAAATGAGTGCGTTGAGCCAATCTGCCACTACACCAAGGTCTTTAAGCATGTGAAGAGAGAAAAAATAGGTTAACCTGTATCAGGAACATTAGTCTGTCTTCTCTTTTCAGATGCTCACAGACAAGTACAGATTTTCTATTTTAATTTCAGATTTCCAACTTTTTCTTTTTATCTCTATAAGCTAAAACCATTTTAAAGCCACATTATAAACTAATGTGCTCCACCATCCTCCCTCAGATAATGAAGAAGTCCATGCCCACATGCAGCAAGACCTGGACAACATCCAGGCTTGAGCTGATAAGTGGCAAGTAACATTTGCACCAGACAAGTGCCAGGCAATGACCATCTCCAACAAGAGAGAGTCTAACCACCTCCCCTTGACAATCAACGGCATTACCATTACCGAATCCCCTACCATCAACATCCTGGGGGTCACCATTGACCAGAAGCTTAACTGGAATAAACCACATAAATACTGTGGCTACAAGAGCAGGTCGGAGGCTGGGTATTCTGCGGCGAGTGACTCACCTCCTGACTCCCCAAAGCCTTTCCACCATCTACAAGGCACAAATCAGGAGTGTGATGGAATACTCTCCACTTGTCTGGGTGAGTGCAGCTCCAACAACACTCAAGAAGCTCGACACCATCCAGGACAAAGCAGCCAGCTTGATTGGTACCCCATTCACCCCCCCCTAAACATTAATTCCCTTCACCACCGGCGCACTGTGGCTGCAGTGTGTACCATCTACAGGATGCACTGCAGCAACTCGCCACGGCTTCTTCGACAGCACCTTAACCAAACCCGTGACCTCTACCATCTAGAAGGACAAGGGCAGCAGGCACATGGCAACAATACTACCTGCACATTCCCCTCCAAGTCACACACCATCCCGATTTGGAAATATATCGCCGTTCCTTCCTTGTCGCTGGGTCAAAATCCTGGAACTGCCTACTTAACAGCACTGTGAGAGAACCTTCACCACACGGACTGCAGCAGTTCAAGAAGGCGCTCACCACCACCTTCTCAAGGGCAATTAGGGATGGGCAATAAATGCTGGCTTTGCCAGCGATGCCCACATCCCATGAACGAATAAAAAAAAGATTATGGCTGATCTTGAACCTCAACTCCACTTTCCTGCCCAATCTCCATTTTTTTTTATCCTTTGATTCCCCTAGAGTCCAGAAACCTGTCTATCTCAGCCTTGAATATATTCAACGACTCAGCATCCACAGCCCTTTGGGATAGAGAATTCCAAAGATTCACAACCCTCTGAGTGAAGAAACTCCTCCTCATCTCAGTCTTAAATGGCCAACCCTTCAAACTGTGACTATGCTCCCTGGTTCTAGACTCACCAGCCAGGGGAAACAACCTCTCAGCACCTACCCTGTCAAGCCCTCCATATATGTTTCAATTCGATCACCTCTCATTCTTCTAAACTCCAGAGAGAATAGGCCTATTCTACTCAATCTCTCCAAAGAGGACAACCCTCTCATCTCAGGAATTAATCTAGTGAACCTTCGCTGCACTGCCTCTAAGGCAAGTATATCCTTCCTTAGATAAGGAGACCAAACTGTACACAGTACTCCAGGTGAGGTCTCACCAAAACCCTGTACAACTGTAATAAGACTTCCTTACTTTTGTACTCCAACCCCCTTGCAATAAAAGCCAACGTTCCATTTACTTTCCTAATTGCTTGCTATACTTGCATGCTGACTTTTTTGTGTTTTTTTTAATAAGGACACCCAAGTCTCTCTGAACACCAACATTTGCTAGTTTCTCGCCACTTAAAAATATTCTGTTTTTCTATTCTTCCTACCAAAGTGAATAACCTCACATTTCCCCACATTATACTCCACCTGCCATCTTCTTGCCCACTCACTTAACCTGTCTATATCCCTTTGCGGACTCTTTGTATCCTCCTCACAGCTTACTTTCCCACCTAGCTTTGTATTGTCAGCAAACTTGGATACATTACACTCGGTGTATGCTTTGTGCATACGTGCATTATGCATTGAATCACTATGCTATCAGTACCAATTCTTATATTTTTCATTCTAACAATACAGATGTGAAAAGGAATACCAGCAAAGTAGTATCAAATCGCTACACTGGTGTTCTCTACTGCTTAGACACTGAAAGAACAATAGCTCCCTCCCGAGTTGAGTTAGGCCCAGGATAATTTTCCAACAAACCAAAATAGGTTTTATCGAACTGCCAAAATCTTTGTTTCAGTGAATGTAGTGAGGTCATATTCTGCTCTATACATGATCATCAATGAGTTGAACATTTTGCTGTACACATTTTGAAAAATGACCTTGAAGTACTTCACGCTCTGATGCGAGTGCCAGAAAAACTATTAAAACTGCCAGTTCAGGAATAAGCAATATCACCTCCAACAGGTGATCTCCTGCTTTGCTTTTTGCTTCTCCACACCAGGGGCCAATTAGACTGCGCTGTGCAAAGCCTTCTTAAAACTTTGAAAAAAATTCTGCCAGCACAGCAGGCTTATTTTTCATTTCTGCTGATCAGGAAAAGCTGAGCAATCGGTCAACTGTATTCAATCTATAGGAACAGCTTGCACTTGGAGCCCAATAAATAACACTCTGCACGCGTGGACCACTGACTTCCTCCATACCACAGCAATGCTTCTCGTTCACTTGGTGACTGAAGTGCGATTGGTACTGCAATGGTAGGCGTAGTTCAAAAACAACAAAACAAATTATGCTACACGAGTGTCCACCGAGGGGGGGGGGGGGGGCGGGGGGGAAGAGGGTTGATTATTGGGAGAAAAAAATAAAAGCCACATCCTTAAACAGAGCATACACTTACCACAGTGCACTACTTTTGTACTTCATGTGGGTTTTCAAACTGGTATGCCCAGCGTCTAAGGACTCCACAAGGGGACCTGACGGGGTCTCCAAGATCATTGGATTTCTGTACATCTCATCAGATTTTTGTATTTGTTGAACTTCCCAGGATACCATTTCTGCTGCTGTATTGCAATTTTGGTTGCATCATTTTCCTTTAGATTCTCTATTGATGGCTACACAGGGTTAAAGCTGGTCTCTGTTAGTTGTTTCTACAAGGTCTGGCAGGCTGAAGTCAATTAATATGGGTTTGAGTTTTGGTTTCTGTCAAAGGGGAGTTTAATATGCTCATTGAATGCAGACTCCTTGGTGTTGTTCTGTTGAACAGGGTCTTGGTTAGCTGACGGGACAACATGTTAATTACCCACCATCACAGCTATTTTGGCAAATTTAATGGTGTTTTTTGAAGAAGTGGATAAAGGTACAGTAGATACAGTAGCTGTAGTGTGTATTGATATTCAGAAGACATTTCATAAAGTGCCTCAAAAGAGGCTCGTCAGAAAAATTCAAGCAAATGGAAAAGAAGAAGCATAGCAGCATGGATAGAAAGTTGTTTGGCAGATGAGAAACGAACATTTAGGATAAACAGGCGCTGCTCAGATTGGAGAAGGGTTGGAAGTGGTGGACCAGAATATTGTTCTCGGTGTATATATAGATGATTTGGTCTTTGGGATAGGGTGCACAATCTCAAAATTTGCTACCAACACAAAAGTAGGCAGAATGGCAAAAAGCAGAGAATTGTAAGACTTCAGGTAAACAGACAGCTTAGCGAAATAGGCAGACAGCTAGCAGTTACAATTAGATGTAGATAACTGTAAGTTAATACATTTTGGGAGGAAAAATAAGGAATGGGAATATACACTCAATAGAAAGACACAGAAAGATAAAGAGATACACCAAGAAGTTCAAATACATAATTCCCTGAAAGTGCAATTGCAGGTAGATAAAACCACACAAAAAGCCAACGGTATTTTGGATTTTATAAATAGGGGCATAGAGTACAAGAGTAAAGAAGTAATGATAAATTTATACAAGACATTGGCGAAGCCATAGTTAGAGTACTAAATGTAGTTTTGGAGATAAACCATTGCACATTTCAAGGGAAAATCGGGTGACCAGTACAATCAGAGAAGAAAGTACGGCAGTGGGATTAGTTTTGAATTGCTCTAGCATACAGCCGGCACAGTCACAATGAGCCAAATGACCTCCATCTGTGCTATAAAGTGATTCTATGGTATTCAAAGTATTTGACAGCTGATCTACGTAATTAAAACTACTGCAGTTTATTAGTGTATTTTGTTCTAAGAGATCATCAAAAGATCTTGGAAGTCAGTCAGTCAAATCCACTGACACAGATGAAAGAATCAAGAACCCTGGGGTTGTGGTTTTGATCGACAGCTGTGTCTGAGCCCTGTGAAAAGGGGCAAGTCCATGATTGATTGTAATACTTTGATGGGCAGTTCTGTGGCCAGAATATTCTGGTGGCGGGTGGGGGGGGGCAGATCACCAGTCTTTAGCCAGCAGAGAAACTGGGCTAGTGTGGCTCCATGGCGGTGCTTCAGCATGAAAGTGAACATCCATTTTGAAAGTTCAATTTTACATCGAGATATAGCTGAAGAGAAGCATCTTTGTTTGTTTGATAAATGAAGAATAGTTAGGTTTGTAAATTACTGTAAATACACTGTTTTGTACTGATTGCTATTCATTTACTTGTTCTACATTAAATACATTTTCCACAGTTTATAGCTTGATCCTTGGACTGATTAAGTATACATTCAATCTGCATAATGAAGTTGTGGAGAATCACATGTCACATTCTATTAAACAAGAATATAGTGGCAAAGGTTCCTAATTCGACCCCTGGGCATCGCTATTGTTTATCGAGATAATGGGCAGGTAAAAGTACGCTCTTGGTTGTTGGGGACTTGGTGCCTTTTATGGGTGTGATTGGTAACACTAATCCCCAGCAGAACACCTACTACAATAACAACTTACTGTTGTTATAATGTCTTTAATGTAGAAAAACGTCCCAAGTGGTGCTTCACAGAGGTGTTATCAGAAATGAATGGATGTCAACTCAAAGAAGGAGATATTAGGAAGGGTGACAAAAAGCTTGAGCAAAGAGGTGAGTTTTAAAAGAGGAGAAGGAGGCGAAGAGACAGAGGTAACTAGGCAGGGAATTCCGGAGTGTGCGGTTTAGATGGCTGAATGCACAGAAAGCCGAGTCAGAGGAATGAACAGTTAGGAGGGGGGGTTGTAGGGCTGCAGGACGTTACAAAGATAGAGAAGGGCAAGGTCATGAAGTGATATAAACACGATATAGTATAAAATCCAAAAAAAGGGACATTTTTTCAGTAAGTACAACATAGGCTCCCCGGGTGTAATACTTTCCCCATATTGGAATATTTGAAAAACACTGTTACGAGCCTTTTTGTATCTTTATTTCTCCCATGTATATGGGTCACATGTAGTTAGTAGGGTTGGGTGGAATCAGGCAGCAGACTTTGTCACAAGATGTAACCATAATGTAACCAAGTGAAGGACGCCAGTTTTTCCTCCGCTCAAGGTGAAAGTCTATTTGCACAGTATTCCATCTAACAAAACAATTGATAATAGACTCTCTCATTAAATAGCAAATCCTCTACTGTATAGATTCAAGGTTTTAAAAAAAATAACATTGACTAACAGGCATACGGGCAATTTAGGGCAGATTTTAAAAATCAAACTTTTGGGGTTAGTTACACTTACAGGGTCATAAAATGAAGTTATTTTGGAATATTCAAGAAATGGCACATTGAGCAGACTTTATTTACAAAAGGTCTGAAATGTTCCAGAGGTACAACATTTTTAAACTGCTATACTCACGATATAGGTGCACGATATTAACATGTTGCCCGGTTTAGGGTACAAGGAACTTTTCATAAATTATTTACAGCATATACAGTCAAAGCATGAAACCACTTGGAATCACCGTCCTTAAAATTGCAGCTTTAGAAAATGGCTGTCTCAACAGTGTTATCCTGAGGCTATTTAGCATATTGGTACCAATACATTATGGGAAAAATTAAACATGAACCAATAAACTTTAATGTTGCATCAATATGCTTTGTGTATAATATTCTTAATTACTCTCACTACTGGTGATTGATCTATAACCATCAGTACTTCACATCAGCAATATACAGCTTAAAATGTTCACGACAAAGTTTGGAAGGACAAAATCTGTAATTGTACTGCTGTTTTCCACAGTTCAAGTGGAGTAGTACAAAAGTTTCACATGCCCAACATTAGACTTTACTGAAATCCCAATGGCAACACTAAGCACAGTGATAAATCCCACAGCAAGAGCAACTTTTTACACTAACCAATTCTCTGAAGAAAAAAGGAACAAATCAAATGAAAATTTCAAACCACTTTCAATCGTGCTGAGTGTATCTTGCTGACTTTGTCAAGCATTAAAGTACAGATCCATGGAATGGTGGGACACAGATTTAATTCTCACACTCTGGTGACTTCCCAGTCTCTCTTGCACTGCTGTGAGAAGATGCCAAACAGAGACCCAGAATATTAACTGCAGGGGGGAAACTTGCTCTGAGGCTGCTCCTGCCCAACAGCTCAAAGTGGTGTTGGCAAAGTCCTGGAAGGAAGTCATTCATATCTGATCAGTGTGGGGCCCAGGGAGATGAAGGCCAGTGGCGGGCAGCAGGGGGGAAAGAGGGGATACAGATCTTAAGAAGTAGCTAGCTGCAAAATCCAACTCCTTTAATGTAACGTGGCACTAAGCAGGGTGATTTCATCAGATTTGAAAATAATAGTTTAGCTAACTGGTTTAATATTCTTTACAATGTCACTCTCGCCTTCAAATGCTTTGTCATGAAAACAGGCAAATTGGCACCTTGTATATTTGATTAAATAATGTTAAGAGCATCTGTATATAACTTTTGTCAAAATAAGTATCAACTCCTTACCTTGTCTCTGGGTTATAGCCCAGAATATAAAAAAATTGGTCCGGTCGTGGCTTAAACTCTCTGGCAGCAAATATGTCAGAAAAATGTATAATATTGCATTTCCCTCTGAAAGGAAAAAAGTATATAATTGATGTTGTCATGATCTGCTTTGAAATCAAGTAGTATTTCAATCTTGTAGCTTTATTCAGACAAACCATCACATTAATTACTCAAACTTGCCTGAGTGCTGCAGCATGGTAGGTGTCTACATAATCCGAAATGAAGAGTTCCCGACTCCTAATTACTGGGTCTGTGATCACAAGCTCACGGCCAGAATCTACAGGAAATGTAATTGGTATGTATGTAAATAATTTTCACATATTTATTCAAAAATTCAGATGTGGGATAAATGTTAAAAGTGCTAATACAATTGGACACTGATAAAAATCAATATAGTTCCTTAATCATGGTATCATAATATGGTACAACACAGGAGGCCATTTGGCCCAACGTGCCTGTGCCGGCTCCTTGAAAGAGTCCCATTCCCCTGCTCTTACCCCACAGCTCTGTAATTTTTTTCCCTTGAAATATTTATCCAATTCCCTTTTGAAAGTTACTATTCAATCTGCTTCCACCACCTTTTTCAGGCAGTGCATTCCAGATCATAACAAGTCGTGTGTAAAAAATGTTCCCTCATGTCGCCTCTGGTTCTTTTGCCAATCACCTTAAATCTGTATCCTCTGGTTACCGACCCTTCTGCCACTGGAAAGAGTTTCTCCTTATTTAATCTACCAAAAACTATGGGGAAGATTTATGACAATCTTATGACAGATGAAAATACATTTAAAACAACAGGCTTTGCCAAATCAAAACAAGTCATAACAACAGAGCCTGATCAGAAGTGACAGCTCTGAATCTGAGTGAAATCTGTATAGGGATTCAAACACAACATCTTTCAATATCTGTCCCTTTTAAATGTTCTTGTACAAATCTTTGTTGCAATTTTCCACCATTTTCTCCCACCAATTTTTACTTCCTCCATGCTTTTTACTCCAACTAGATTAACAATTACCACTGATTTTGAACAAATACAATGTTCCAATATCTAGAATATTTTATTGCTTTAAAAAGTTAAAATCACTCAATCACTTTTCAAAGTTGGGCAACCATTCACTGCATGTTTTAGGACAAAATCATATGGAACTTTTAATTTAAAAAAATCAAACAGTACCAAAAATTTATCTTTATTCAGGGAAAAAAAACTGATAAAATATTAACTAATTAACATCACATTTATTTTGATTGAGATTCAATTTGAAACTTTACTACTTCAATTTTTAAGAAATATATGAGCACATCACTTAAGAGACCATCACAAATTTGCCTTCTAATTTGTGGACGAGTAATTCCAATGTGGATGTCATCCTGTTGGGAGCTGATGCACTCGATTTCTACAGGAAGGAGCCCAATTTGCCATCGCCCCCTAAGTAACCCATCTAACACAGACAAATTGGCCTCCTAAATGAGAATCTAAGCTGAGCCTGACATTCAGACTCCACTTTTGCACATTCCTTGTTTATACTGACAACTCTGTTTGTTATCCAAGCTCAGCCCCAAGCTAAGGTCCTATCACGAAACCTACCCCAGACATAGCTGTAGTTCAAGCCAAGATTGTTTCAGCATAGAGTTGCCAGACCTCCCCTTACAACCTACTCTTTAAACAGCTGTACCTATAAATGCTATACTGACTTGAATGTCTCTTTCAAAGTTGCTACAGTTTTAAACAACCTTTTTCTGAATTATTTTGAAAACATTTTACTGCTTTCAGCTTTATGATTTTCACCAAAAAGTAAAATACTACAGCTCTTGTTTGGTGATTTCAGTGATGAACATAGATCGTGATGAAGAACTGACAATTGGTGGAAAAAGCAGGCCACAACTGCAAATTCCTTGCTTTTGTAAATAAGAATTAGGATACCATAGTTACAGTTTTTAAAACCAGATCTTTTTGTTTAAGACTAAAATAAAGCAAAAATACATGTTTTTAAACTAATCTGCATTAAGAAAAAAAGAGGTACTTCTGATTTTAAAAGGACAAATAATCGATCACTAAGCCATGAAATGGCCTGTAAAAATGAACTATGGACTTCACATGACCCTTTAACTGTTTGCTCTATATAATGAGCAGATCCCACTAACCTATCTTCAAAAGGAAATTTCTTTTCAAGCAAATCTTTTCAATTTTAGTCAAATTGATAATACAATTACTTCAGAATCTATTCCAAAGTTTACTTCCAAGTGTATCTGATCCATGAGATTAACACAAGCTACACTGCTTTGTACATTAACATATTAACACTTAAACCCTTACTATCCAGATTAATCCAAAATATGGTAAAATTCATAAGTATTGTATTTTATGGTTGTAATTCCCTTACATGTACATTACCCAGATATCCACTGCACAGTGTTAGCTATTTTTCCTGAAGACATCCATGTACTGTACTGCACAAATTACAGCATACACTTTTTAGTAGAAACTTTTACAATGATTTTCCATTGCTGAACTGAAGACAAAATACACAATTTACAATGGAAGATTCTATATCTTACAAGGATCCTAATCCCAGGGCTTGATCCTCCAGTGCTCAAGGAAGCATAAATGTACATTATTCACCTTTAGGTATAATATTCCTCATTTCTCTCATTGAAGAGACTTTCAAATACAATGATGGAATCAGGCAACTCAATGGGATAAATTACTGGGGATGCACAGTCTTTCAAGAGATTTTCATTCTGCAGTAAGTAATTTACCCTCTACCTCCTTGACCCAAGTACTTGTTGACCAAGCAGCCTAAGTTCCTTCTGATTTTGTGGAGAAACTTGAACAAGAATCATGTTTTTAAAAAAAAAGTTGTTGAATAAATTAACAAGCTTAAACAACTTAGGCCATACATAACAAATTCTGAAAATCAAAAGCTCAAGAAACATTGAAGGAGAAAGTAACATTGAAGGAGGTAAAGGAACTGCCCAAGGCAGCTGATCCAAGTTTGGATTCGAGAATTGGCCTCAACATCCCTGGGTAATATGAGGTAAGGGAGGAGAATCACTCCTACAGTTGTGGTCTTTGGGTGAGCTCAGCTGTGATGCCTGACACAGTCACATTTGCCAGTTGACACTCACCTGAAAAATGACCAAGTGGATGAGACGCCCGAGGACTGTGAGCACCTCGAGAAACGTAGCCCCGTAAGAGTGAGGAAAGAGTGGACATTTACAGGGACAAAACTTTAAAAAGTGATAATAAGGGAAGAAGTTCTGTTGAAATACAGAACGTACTCCTTTACATGTCCCATCTGGCTAGTTTTTAAGCCTTTGAAGAATAATTATTAATTGAAGGGCTACGATTATAGAACTTTGCCAACTGGCCTTTCATCAAAGCAGGCATACTCTGCTGATAATAAGGGGATCCTTATGAAGCATGGTCACAAGCTGCCTTTCACGGTTGAGAAGTCTATTTACAGTCCAACTGGGAGAAGTCTTCCTTTCTGTTTAAAGCAGCCTGGCCAAACCTTGCTGTGTTCACAGTAAAAAAAACATCAGGAATTGATTTAAAAATAAAGATGGCTGCTAATCAGTCTGTACATAAACCAATTATGCTGAAACCAGACAATTTATGCAAGTCAGCCAGATGTTAAGAGCACATCTGCTTCTCTTCCATTTCAATGTAATGTCAGACAGCATAATTCTACATGTGACCCCATCAACAAACAATTATGTTTCATGGAATGGAGCCCATTTAAAAAAATAATAACTGCCTTTTTAAAAAATTCCATCAGTCACAAGACATGATTATTCTTGCAACTACCATTACCCACAAGGTTGAACTCCAACAAAAAAAACTCAAAAATAGAACAAGTAGAGTAACTTAATGGATATGTCTACTAACAAATGGGCCATCCTTTATTTGACAACAACTTTAATTGTAGTTTTACTCCCACAATGATTAGGTTTTAAAGGATTTTGTTGCAATTTCTTCCGACATTCATAGGATAAGAATTTTCATTCCACTTCAATATTGATGCAGAGGGTGGAATAATGAATTCTTTAGCGAAAAGGCCTTTTTTTAAAAAAATAGACAGAAACCTTGAATGTAGTGCACATACCGCTTTGTCATTATTCCCAAGTGGTATTATGAGTCGTGACCAAGACATACAATCCACTCATCCTTTCAGCAGATATTAATATTAAAGCTTCAGAATGGAATCTTTTCAAAGAAGAACTGCATTCCACATAAAGTCACTGGTTCAAAAGGGATATATTAGTTTATGCAATAACAGCTTCAGGTCCTTTGCAGTTTTTGAGCACAGCTGGTCTTTAATTGCCGTCCATCCTCATAAATAGGGACACGACAGAGTCCTCTTCAATTCCAGAAATGAAGGTATGTTGATGTTTTCTGCGTACCATGTAACAGTTGTGAATTTTATGATTTAGGAACAGAAGTTACTTTTGAAAGGGAGGGAAAGAAAATTAAATGCCGAAATGACCACTGGACATATTGTGATGCAATTTGATTTCATACTGCCATTTAGCTTCGGAAGAGTAGAATATTTTCAAACACATAACAACATTTAGTCCACTGATTTAATAAGACCATTAATGGCACAGACACGATGGGCCGAATGGCCTCCTTCCATGCTATATCATTCTATGATTAACTAAAAAATTAGACAAAGCAATTTGCCAAACTCCTTTCCGAGATGAATATGTAAGTCTGATAAAACTCAGGAGCAAGCCCAGCACAAAAAGATGTCTAAGAACCACAATTTTAAATGACCAGATCACTTTTGAAGTAAACCACTAGATGAGTGGGTTAAGTCTAAACATTATTAATAATGTTTCTTATCAGGATATGAGTAATCTTTGAGAGATGAGAATTGGTGGTTTCTGTCAGAAAACCCTCACATTTAATTACTCATGGAACACTGGATACTGGATCTACTGCCTCCCGATGAGAGTGTTCTACTGGGTGTTCAGTGGCTCTGCCAATGATACTTGGCATTTTCTCCACCAGTGTCCAATATCAAGCAAACCCATGCAAAGGATTAGAGATCACATTTTTCCTTCCTGGTTACCTAACCACAGTACTCATCAGAAGATGACTAGCTGACCTTGTAATTGAAGCACAAAATAAAATACTGTTAAAACAAGCCAGACACACCCTGTTTATGCTTCATCATGTTTTATGAACAACACACGAAGTTCCTTAGGTGGGCTTTCCATTTGGTTAGGCAGGCAAGTCAAAAGGTGTTAGTGGTTGTAATTTTACATCAGTCAACATATTGCTTTATCAAGAACTAGGGGTCATTGTCTCAGGATTAGGGGTCGGCCATTTTGGACTGAGGTGAGGAAACATTTCTTCACTCAGAGGGTTGTGAATCTTTGAAATTTTCTACCCCAGAGGGATGTGATGCTCAGTCGTTGAGTAGATTCAAAACGGAGGTCGACAGATTTTTGGACACGAAGGGAATCAAAGGATATGGGGATAGGATGGGAAAGTGGGGTTGAGGTAGAAGATCAGCCATGATCTTGTTGAATGGTGGAGCAGGCTCGAGGGGTCATGTGGCCTACTCCTGCTCCTATTTCTTATATTCTTATGTTCTTTCCAGCAGTAAGAAACTTCAGCAAATGCCGAGCCACCCTCACCCACTGAGGTGTAGGATAGTTTCGGGGTCCACTGCCCGAACAGGTCATCTTGAATAAGCTACAACCTGACACTACAAAGGTAATTGGTGACAACAGCCCTTTCCTTTGGTTTGGAGATAATACTGCACAGAGATTTGACTGGCAAGAACCTATTCACAATCTAGGTTTTCATGAAGCATTCACTGGTAAGATTAATTTGAAATCTGACTCTTATCAAGATAGCATTAAGAACATAAGAAATAGGAGCAGGAGTAGGCCAAACGGCCCCTCGAGCCTGCTCCACCATTCAATCAGATGATGGCTGATCTTCGACCTCAACTCCACTTTCCTGCCCGATCCCCATATCCCTTGATTCCCTTAGAGTCCAAAAGTCTATCTATCTCAGCCTTGAATATACTCATGATGTGGAGATGCCGGTGATGGACTGGGGTTGACAATTGACAATTGAACATAAGAATATAAGAAATAGGAGCAGGAGTAGGCCACATGACCCATCTGGTTCATTAATGTCCTTTAGGGAAGGAAGCCTGCCGCTCTTACCCGGTCTGGCCTATATGTGACTCCAGACCCACAGCAATGTGGTTGATTCTTAATTGCCCTCTGAAATGGCCTAGCAAGCCACTCAGTTGTAAAATCTCGCTACGAAAAGTCATAATAAGAATAAAACCGGACGGACCACCCGGCATCGGACCACTAGGCACCGGACACGACAACGGCAAAACACCAAGCCCAGTCGACCCTGCAAGGTCCTCCTTACTAACATCTGGGGACTTGTGCCAAAATTGGGAGAGCTGTCCCACAGACTAGTCAAGCAACAGCCTGACATAGCCATACTCACAGAATCATATCTTTCAGCCAACGTCCCACTCTTCCATCACCATCCCTGGGTATGTCCTGTCCCACCGGCAGGACAGACCCACCAGAGGTGGCGGTACAGTGATATACAGTCAGGAGGGAGTGGCCCTGGGAGTCCTCAACATTGACTCTGGACCCCATGAAATCTCATGGCATCAGGTCAAACATGGGCAAGGAAACCTCCTGCTGATTACCACCTAACGTCCTCCCTCAGCTGATGAATCAGTCCTCCTCCATGTTGAACACCACTTGGAGGAAGCACTGAGGGTAGCAAGGGCACAAAATGTACTCTGGGTGGGGGACTTCAATGTCCATCACCAAGAGTGGCTCGGTAGCGCCACTACTGACCGAGCTGGCCGAGTCCTGAAGGACATAGCTGCTAGACTGGGCCTGCGGCAGGTGGTGAGCGAACCAACACGAGGGAAAAGCTTACTTGACCTCGTCCTCACCAATCTACCTGTCGCAAATGCATCTGTCCATGACAGTATTGGTAGGAGTGACCACCGCACAGTCCTCGTGGAGATGAAATCCCGTCTTCGCACTGAGGACACCATCCAACGTGTTGTGTGGCACTACCACCGTGCTAAATGGGATAGATTCAGAACAGATCTAGCAGCTCAAAACTGGGCATCCATGAGGCGCTGTGGGCCATCAGCAGCAGCAGAATTGTATTCCAGCACAATCTGTAACCTCATGGCCCGGCATATTCCTCACTCTACCATTACCAACAAGCCAGGGGATCAACCCTGGTTCAATGAGGAGTGTAGAAGAGCATGCCAGGAGCAGCACCAGGCGTACCTAAAAATGAGGTGCCAACCTGGTGAAGCTACAACTCAGGACTACATGCATGCTAAACAGCGGAAGCAACATGCTATAGACAGAGCTAAGCGATTCCACAACCAACGGATCAGACCAAAGCTCTGCAGTCCTGCCACATCCAGTCGTGAATGGTGGTGGACAATTAAACAACTAATGGGAGGAGGAGGCTCTGCAAACATCCCCATTCTCAATGATGGCGGAGTCCAGCACGTGAGTGCAAAAGACAAGGCTGAAGCGTTTGCAACCATCTTCAGCCAGAAGTGCCGAGTGGATAATCCATCTCAGCCTCCTCCCGATATCCCCACCATCACGGAAGCCAGTCTTCGGCCAATTCGATTCACTCCACGTGATATCAAGAAACGGCTGAGTGCACTGGATACAGCAAAGGCTATGGGCCCTGACAACATCCCAGCTGTAGTGCTGAAGACTTGTGCTCCAGAACTAGCTGCGCCTCGAGCCAAGCTGTTCCAGTACAGCTACAACACTGGCATCCACCCGACAATGTGGAAAATTGCCCAGGTATGTCCTGTCCACAAAAAGCAGGACAAATCCAATCCGGCCAATTACCGCCCCATCAGTCTACTCTCAATCATCAGCAAAGTGATGGAAGGTGTCATCGACAGTGCTATCAAGCGGCACTTACTCACCAATAACCTGCTCACCAATGCTCAGTTTGGGTTCCGCCAGGACCACTCGGCTCCAGACCTCATTACAGCCTTGGTCCAAACATGGACAAAAGAGCTGAATTCCAGAGGTGAGGTGAGAGTGACTGCCCTTGACATCAAGGCAGCATTTGACCGAGTGTGGCACCAAGGAGCCCTAGTAAAATTGAAGTCAATGGGAATCAGGGGGAAAACTCTCCAGTGGCTGGAGTCATACCTAGCACAAAGGAAGATGGTAGTGGTTGTTGGAGGCCAATCATCTCAGCCCCAGGGCATTGCTGCAGGAGTTCCTCAGGGCAGTGTCCTAGGCCCAACCATCTTCAGCTGCTTCATCAATGACCTTCCCTCCATCATAAGGTCAGAAATGGGGATGTTCGCTGATGACTGCACAGTGTTCAGTTCCATTCGCAACCCCTCAGATAATGAAGCAGTCCGAGCCTGCATGCAGCAAGACCTGGACAACATCCAGGCTTGGGCTGATAAGTGGCAAGTAACATTGCGCCAGATAAGTGCCAGGCAATGACCATCTCCAACAAGAGAGAGTCTAACCACCTCCCCTTGACATTCAACGGCATTACCATCGCCGAATCCCCCACCATCAACATCCTGGGGGTCACCATTGACCAGAAACTTAACTGGACCAGCCATATAAATACTGTGGCTACGAGAGCAGGTCAGAGGCTGGGTATTCTGCGGCGAGTGACTCACCTCCTGACTCCCCAAAGCCTTTCCACCATCTACAAGGCACAAGTCAGGAGTGTGATGGAATATTCTCCACTTGCCTGGATGAGTGCAGTTCCAACACTCAAGAAGCTCGACACCATCCAAGATAAAGCAGCCCGCTTGATTGGCACCCCATCCACCACCCTAAACATTCACTCCCTTCACCACCGGCGCACTGTGGCTGCAGTGTGCACCATCCACAGGATGCACTGCAGCAACTCGCCAAGGCTTCTTCGACAGCACCTCCCAAACCCGCGACCTCTACCACCTAGAAGGACAAGGGCAGCAGGCGCATGGGAACAACACCACCTGCACGTTCCCCTCCAAGTCACACACCATCCCGACTTGGAAATATATCGCCGTTCCTTCATTGTCGCTGGGTCAAAATCCTGGAACTCTCTTCCTAACAGCACTGTGGGAGAACCGTCACCACACGGACTGCAGCGGTTCAAGAAGGCGGCTCACCACCACCTTCTCGAGGGCAATTAGGGATGGGCAATAAATGCCGGCCTTGCCAGCGACGCCCACATCCCGTGAACGAATTTTTTAAAAAAATTGTAAACAATTTTACAACACCAAGTTATAGTCCAATGATTTTATTTGAAATTTACAAGTTTTTGGAGGCTTCCTCTTTCCTCATTTACCTGAGGAAGGAGGAAGCCTCCAAAAGCTTGTAAATTTCAAATAAAATCGTTGGACTATAACTTGGTGTTGTAAAATTGTTTACAATTGAATATACTCAACCACTCAATACCCACCGACCTCCGGGGTGGAGAATTCCAAAGACTCACAACCCTCCGAGTGAAGAAATTCCTCCTCATCTCAGTCTTAAATGGCCAACCCCTCATACTGTGACTATGCCCCCTGGTTCTAGACTCTCCAGCCAGGGGAAACAACCTCTCAGCATCTACCCTGTCAAGTCCCCTCAGAATGTTATTTGTCTCAATGCAATGACCTCTCATTCTAAACTCCAGAGTGTATAGGCCCATTCTACTCAACCTCTCCTCAAAGGACAACCCTCTCATCCCAGGAATTAATCTGCTGAACCTTTGCTGCACAGCTTCAAAGGAAAGTATATCCTTCCTTAGATAAGGAGATCAAAACTGTACACGGTACCCGAAGCATGGTCTCATCAAAGCCCTGCAATTGTAGTAAGACTTCCTTACTCTTGTACTCCAACCCCCTTGCAATTAAGGCCAACATACCATTTGCTTTCCTAACTTTTTGCTGTACCTGCATGCTAACTTTTTGTGTCTCTTGTACGAGGACACCCAAATCTTTCTGAACACGAACATTTAACAGTTTCTCACCATTAAAAAAATTCTGTTTTTCTATTCTTCCTACCAAAGTGAATAACCTCACATTTCCCCACATTATATTCCATATGCCACCTTCTTGCCCACTCACTTAACCTTTGCAGACTTTTTGTGTTCTCCTCACAGCTTACTTTCCCACCTAGCTTTGTACAGTCAGCAAACTTGGATACATTACACTCGGTCCCTTCATCTAAGACATTAGTATATAATACAAATAGCTGAGACCCGAGCACTGACCCTTGCGGTGCCCCACTAGTGACAGCCTGCCAACCCGAAAATGACCCATTTATCCCTAATCTCTGTTTTCTGTCCGTTAACCAATCCTCTATCCGTGCTAATTTGTTACCCCCAACCTCATGAGTCCTTATCTGTGTAACAACCTTTGAGGTGACACCTTATCGAATGCCTTTTGAAAATCCAAATATTTTCATCCACTGGTTCCCCTTTATCTACGCTGCTACATCCTCAAAAAACTCTAATAAATTTGTCAAACATGATTTCACTTCCAAAAAACCATGTTGACTCTGCCTAATCATATTATGATGTTCCAAGTGCCCTATTACCACTTCCTTAATGATGGATTCCAGTATTTTCCCGATGACTGATATCAGGCTAACTGGCCTGTCGTTCCCTGTTTTCTCTTTCCCTCCTTTCTTGAATAGCGGGGTTACATTTGCTGCCTTCCAATCTGCTGGGACCGTTCTAGAATCTAGCGAATTTTGGAAAATCATAACCAATGCATCCACTATCTCTGCAGTCACCTTTTTTGAACCCTCGGATGTAGGCCATCAGGTCCAGGGGATTTATAGGCTTTTAGTCCCATTAGTTTCTCAAGTACTTTTTCTCTACTGATATTAATTACTTAAGTTCCTCACTCTCATTAGCCCCTTGGTTCCCTACTATTTCTGGTATGCTTTTTGTGTCTTCTACTGTGAAGATAAATCAAAATATTTGTTTAATTCATCTGCCATTTACTGATTCCCCATTATAATTTCTCCTGTCTCAGCCTCTAAGGGATCAACTTTTACTTTTGCTACTCTCTTCCTTTTTACATACTTGTAGAAGCTCTTACAATCCATTTTTATATATCTTGCTAGTTTACTTTCATATTCTATTTTCTCCCTTTTTTATCAATTTTTTGGTCAGGAAGATTTAATCTTGAATTTTTCCACGTGTACTCGGATACCCAAAACTAGCTGTACATTGACACCATCTGTTGGCAATTGCTTAGTTCCACTGGTTCTTTCTTGGGACCATGTGCTAGTCAGTCATTATAATTAAGGATAGCTATCCAGATTCCTTATGCAAAGATATGTGGCGAACAATGACACACAAGACTAAGCAGGGGTGGGGGGGGTTCTAATTTACTCCATTTTGGGAACCATGGTCTTTTTCTAGGGACTTGAAATATGATGGAAGAGAATTTCACTGATCCCATGCTTCCAGCAGGCAGATGTGCTAGAAGGCAACACAGTTCAGAGTAATTGCGACAACACTGTAGTGGTAATTCCCTGACTTGTACTCCCTTTGACGATAGCTCCTCACTGGGAGTACAGGATCAGTGAATTTACCCTACAAACTTCAGTTGTTATGGGTCTGAAAGCTTACAAAATATCTTTGTGAAAAGATTGTTGGAACCATCAGCCTCGTATACAGTTGCACTGAAAAAGTTAAACAAGGTACTGGGTCATTTTGGCAGCAGGATATAATACAAAACAAAAAAGAGGTGGTGCACAATGTAAATTTGTGATTCCTGGAAAGACATTAGCTGTGACCAGTTTAAGGTAAAAATGGTTGATCAAGATTTTAAGGTCAACACTTTGCAATGTCTTGTTTAAATTTGGAAAAAAACAAAATTCAAAAAAACTGAGAATATGTGTGACGCCACAGAATAATGCTGAACTGAACAAAACTGTCAGTCATGGAAATGCATGAATTAAATTGATAGAAGCAAAAGAGTTGAAGATAAACCATGTATTAATGCTACAAAAAAGCAATGAAGAAAATAAATATTAATACTGCACCACGTAACATTACTTAAGAAAATGGCATGTTTAACCCCCAAGATTCTTCATCTCAAGGTATGAGCCCATTTACAAAAATGTGTTCTTACACATATGCATGGCAGCAGGGTCACTGAACAATGGCCTATATCTCCTTCTTGCTATAGCCCAGGGACATGGAGGCCAACTGCAGCACCCCACCAACATCCAGGCCATGACACAAAATAGATTAACCAGAGCATAAAGACGGTGCTTCAGTTAAGTACAACTCATATCATTTGAGTTTTTCAAAAATTAAAAATGGAGGCTGGAAATAAAATTGATTATTCAGGCAGGCAACAATTTTTATACAATTCTGGTGTACTTAGTAAATAAACTGCAAATCTAATCTACAGCAAATTCTACTATATTTATTAATTACAGATCTTCCAGTACTAACATTTAGCTACTAATTACAGGTTTCGAAAGACTTCTTTTGTGTCCCTCAATAGCTCATCGGGTAAAAGCAGCATGTGTGCAAGCTAGGAAACTCTTGGTATCCATCCATGATTTAGGTGTCAATGAGGTGCTACAATTGGCCTCAGTCCCCTAGGCTATTAGTAGGAGGGAAATGTAGGCCAAGGTTCCTGCTCCTGAATGTTATCCAGTGGCCCTTGCTGCCAAATGCATGTGTGGACAATGAATCAGGTTTATCTATCACAGTCCCCTTCCCAAAAAAGTAAATTTACTGTTCACACAGCCAGGCTCATACATGAAGCTGTGGCGCCTTAGAGAGCAAGGTATCTGAAAGGCACTGGCATTTGTGGAACCATGACTTGTCAATTTCAGGAGAGAAATGGGGTTAAGGAAAGATAATCGGAGGAAACAAAAACATTTTATTTGTCATGGAAAGTATTACAGTACTCACCATTCTCATTATGTCGGTCCTGAACCAGATGTTGGTAGACTGAATCAGGCACCTCTGACTGGCGATAGTACCACTTGACATTCATTAACAGATGGTCCCGTTTGCTCTGAAATGTTAAACATCAGCAGGCTAAATAAATGAAATTATAAAAGGGTCAATATTAGCACTATTCTTTGCATTGTGCTAATACAAAAATGAGCAAGACTTGGGCATATACAAAATAAATGATTTTAATCATATTACAGAAATACTCAAGTTTAAGCAATATTACTGAAACATTCCTGATGAGCCAGTCCACCAAGGCTGGCATTTATGGTCAAATGGCTGCAAACATTTAACATGTTCCATATCAACTGCAGCATATGATGGCAGAAAGGATTTAACAGGGAAATAAACTGAATGACATCAGCCCTATAACTCTCATGTCTTGGGCATAAGTAAATTATAAATCCAATCGAGATGGGTTAGACGCATAAACCACCACTCCAGAGTAATGCATCACATAGGTACTGCTGTTAAAAGTAGTCACACGGCTACTTATGTACACTTGATTAGAAAATGATTTTGTAGGGCATTTCAATTGTTATCAGAACGATATCAGATAGTGTTCATAGGAACAGGAGTAGGCCATTCAGACCCTCAAGCCTGTTCTGCCATTCAATTGGATCGTGGCTGATCTGTACCTGAACTCAGTTTACCCTGCTTTGGTTCCATATCCCTTGATACCCTTACCTAACAAAAATCTATCTATCTCAGTCTTGACAGCTCCAATTGTTCTGGCACCAATAGCCTTTTGAGAACTGTGTTCAATTATGTAATTTTTGCTTATAGGCGAAGATGTTCAGACTTGACTGGAAACTCTGTAGCACAGACATCCTGCAGGAAAGTGGACAAAAGGAGTAGTCGTCCAAGGTGTAGAACAACACAGGCTGTCTGGGAGAGAGATGGTGGGCGGGGGTGGATTTTCCATGGCAGTGATGCAAAAGGAAAAGGATTGCGCCCAGGTACTCTCTGGGTTAGATACTGGATTCATACACAGTAGTAGTTAGAGACTTGTATGGTAGCAAAGGCCAGGAAAGAAAATAAACCAACAATAAAAAACACATATTTTACTTGTTATTCAATGTTTAGTAATATATACACAGGGGATGGATGCACATTGTGCAATTAATTAACTGCAAATTATTTTTTGTAAACATGAGGCAATGTGCATCAAGTTGTTTCTGTGAATGGCATAATGCACTATTTTTACATAAGTGGTAGGAGTTCAAAACATTAGTTATGAACTAAAACATTTTAAAATTGTTGAAGTACACAAAAAGAAATAACAGCAGAGAGTGATTTCAAAGTTGTAAATCTAAACACGGACTCAGTTACAGATATCATCTGAAATACTCAATTAGATTTTAGCATCAAAGCTATCAATCATTATTCTAAATTGACTGTTCTGGATTATCACTATATGGAGAGGTTAGAAGTCAACATTCTATTTAGTTTTTTGGTCCTTCTCCAGTCAAATTTTCTGTGAAATTCATCAAGATGTACAACTAATTACATGTTGAATGATAGATATTTATTTGTGAATTCAGGTTAAGGTTAAAAGGCACATTTGCTCAATAGCTTGTAGCAGTGCCACCTTTATTAGTGCCACTTCTATTAGTGCAGAATTTTCCACAGCTGTACAAAATTAGTAAGGAACATAATGAAATAATTCAAGAACAAAGTTGCTATCAAAAGCTTTGCTTCCTGTTGTGAACAAGGTTTTAGAAGACAGCTTTTTCCAGTGTAAATGTTAGTGGGTTAGATTTTTTTTAAATGCTGAGAAAAATTGCATGCTGCTTGCAAATGCTAATTAGAAAAGTCAGATTGGCAAATCTTGAGTATCATATAAAAATATTGTACAATATATATGCTGTACTATCAGGCCTTCAGTCGTATCATCAGTAGACCAGTCAGTGGCAGCACTGAGTTAGAAAACAGCAGTCTGTGCTTCCAAACATCAACTATACTTCTGCAAAATTCATGATGGAATTAGTAGCAGTCCTCCCATGTACAACCAATGCTGGTTTATAGCAAAACAAAACTCGACAACTCACTTTTTGTGTTTCCTTCTTTGAAAATGTAGGTTTTATCTATATAAATGGATTTGGCACCTCATTCATTAAACTTATATAGATTCTTAGCACTACACTGAGGTGGTAGCTAAGACTGCAGGGAATTTTAGAATCAAATTTCTTTGCAGAAGAAGCACTCCAAACTACACAACAAACACACATCATAACCATATTGTGACCAAAATAATATGGGATCTCTGGTAAAGAGAGTGCCCAGTAACCATCTGGATATGTTAAGCAAGGTCCAAGAACTCAAATGTTATTTGCAGTGTTGTCAGGGAAAGCTTGGAAAATCCAAAGCTTTGCCCAAACCCAATCACATGGAGCCCTTCAAAGTACACAAATTAATTTCCTTTGCAGCTTTTCAAAACAATGGTAAACACCTGTTACTTTCTTATGCAGAATATCGATACACATTTAACAGGCAGCTCCTGCATTTCCCATTAGCTGAATGCAGTACTGCACATTGCACCAACATTACTCTGAGCTTGAGCAGAAAGAGATAGGAGAAAAACCTGTGCAACGATTCCGATGAGTGTTATTTTCCAGCATGCCACTGATTACACAAGGTTCTAGATACACAAGGTTCAAGAATGCTGAAATTGAGTTACTCAAATTATTTATTCCATATTCTGTTCATAATGACAGGTTTAGATGTTTATATACTTGTCTCATGACAATAAAAATATGTTGCTCTAAACATCCATTCCAGAAGGTAATACGGTGCAACACTCATTTTGGATATGAACTTGGATTCAGAACACTGACAGTTTATTTCTCAAATTTTTGATACTCAATTTGCTGCTTCCCAACATCCATGTCATTTATGCCTTGAATCAATCAACTGAAGTTAAATAAAATAATACTGTTTAATAGATATTTAGTAAGAAATGTTCACAACAGATGTCCTTAGATATCAGCTTGACTCAATTGGTAGCACATTCACCTGAGTCTGAGTATGTGGGTTTGAGACCAACACCAGGACCTGAGCTCACAATCTAAGTTGTAAGTACAGCGCAGTAGAGGTAATGCTACATTGTTGGAGATGTTAAACAGATGGTCCCACCTGCTGGTTCAGGTGATGTTAAACATCCTATGTCACTTTTCAAAAAGCAGAGAAATTTATCTGGTGTCCAAAATTCCACCAAAAACCAGTATCACCAATGTTGTGGAGATGCCGGTGATGGACTGGGGTTGACAATTTTATTTTAAATTCACAAGCTTTCGGAGATTTTCTCCTTCCTCAGGCAAACATTTGCCTGAGGAAGGAGAAAATCTCCGAAAGCTTGTGAATTTAAAATAAAATTGCTGGACTATAACTTGGTGTTGTAAAATTGTTTACAGTATCACCAAACACAAGCTTAGCTGGTCATTCATCTCATTGCCGTTTGTGGCTGCCGCATTTGCCTAAACAACAGTAAATGCACTCCAAAAGGTAAATGTGCGAAGTTCTTGAGATCCCTGAACCTATCACCCTCCAAGACCCTCCTTAAGATTCAGCTCTGACCAAGCTTCTAGTCAACTCTAACATCTCGTTCTTTAACTCAGCGTTATCTGATTATGCTTCCGTGAAGCACCTTGGTATGCTCTTCTACGTTAATGGCGCTATATAAATGTAAGTTGTTGTTGTTGTTGTTTGGTGGTGGTGATGTGAAGAGCTGTACTCCAGCATGAAGCAAAGCCTTTGGGAGATGACCGGAAACAGTTGGGGGAAGAGGGGGTAGAAATTAGACCATATCATAAAAGCAGCTTTTCCAAATTCCTAACCTCTTGTAAATTGATTTAATTGCATGAAATATTTTTACAGTACTACTGTTTTAAGTGCATACTATAACATTAATAAGTCACATATCACTGCATTATAAAGCAATACCATCCCTTTTCACGACTTGTATAGCTTAAAATGCAGTTCCAGAACTGAAAAATACCATAATTTTAAATCGGAGCCCTGAGTACTCTTTCCTACATAGTTGCGTTTTATGTTCCAGAAGTTCCATAGGCACCTTCATCTTAACTCTCCTCTGGATTTGAAAGCTGCAAGCAATTTATCTTTGCTATCATTTGGTGTTACAGAGTGCAGCCAGAGGCAACTAGAATGAGGTCAGGTATCTCAGGAAGTTGCCACTGATGATGACAGAGCACTAATGTCTTGCAAAAGTAATCACTAAGTGGAAGAGAAAGCAGCATATAATTTATCCAGCATTCCTTAGTTAACAAACTAGCCATGAAGTCAAAACAACAGGTGGCAATACATTTGCAAAAGGCACTTTGGGGTTGGCATTATATTGTCCTGCCACATTTCTCATGTCAACACTCTAGAAAGAACAAACTTGCATTTATATACTTGCATCTGATAGTCTTTCAATGCAAAATGGCATAAAATTGAAGGGATTAATTTGTGATTAATTTGCTATTTAGCAAAATTCTGTCATGGAACACCTCCTTTCTCTCCCCCTCCCCGTGTATATAGTCTAAATCTAAATTGTATAAAGTTATTAACTTCTGTTACAGAATTGTTTGTACAAAACAAAGTTTAGTTTTAAAATAAAATCTTCACATTTACTACAGAACAATTGTTATTATTACTATTCTATTACATAACTAGTAACAAAGATAATTTTCAATGCATCTGAAACAATGTTTTTATTGATAACATTTATTTTAGACTGAACCACAAACCACAAAAAACAACATTCAATGGTATAAATGTAAGCCCAACTTGTTTAATATCAGATCCTACAAACATGAGATAAATAACCAGAAAATAAATTTTAGATGTCCTTCTAAGTAGCAAAAATTCACAGAATTGTCTAAAAGACAGCTTGATTTGTTGAAAGAGTACACGATGTGCTTATATGCAGACAATATAAGCACTGCTTTTATAGGACCCACAATCCTCCTACATATGATGCCTTATTTCAGGATTACGGCCTGATTTCAAATTGCAACATTAACTTTAAATTTTAAATCACAGCTGCTTACAGTGACATTGGGGTATGTGATGTTACTTGATCTCCCAAAGGGGCGATCCACTTGGGCATACTAACTGCCCCTAGCCCATAATCATATATTAGATGTTTACATACCTAAACTACTGGTAGACATTAAAGACATTGAGAGATGGAGAGTGGTCTCTCTCATTACCAGATAAGGTGAACACTGCGGCCAGCGTGAATTATATCTTTGATATCACTTCCTGAATCAGTGTCCAGGCAAACTAATGAGGGAAAAATTAAACAGATGCCCCTGAACTTCCTTAGATTAAGCTCAACAAAGATGTATAAGGACAGAACAAATAGGATTGTACCTTCCAGATTCAAAACTCTATGACTGGGCATTCAATTTCAATACACGGAACAATGGGTTTGCCCTCTGGCGAAGGACGTGGGCGAGGCTGCAGCCTGAGATGGTTGAGGCACCCAAAGTTACGTCCCTCAAGAACATATTTAACAACCCTAAGAAAAGAATGTGCTTTGATGCAGGCTATGCCCCTACTTTCTAGGGTTATCTTGCGAATGACAAGTCAGATGGTAAACTGTGTGCCCATTTTGTCAAAGAATGATGTAATATGAACATAAAGAGAGGACATATTTTTTTAAATGGGAGAAAAATAAAAACAATCCAAACTTATTCATTATGATTTAGAATAACTTAGTCAATGTGCAGTCTATAAAAAGCTTGCCATATAGAATTTTTAAAAAAGTTTTCATTATGTCCAGAACCCAGATGTTAAAATTGAATGACACCACAATTTTCTACAATTCTAAAGCAATTGCTCCCCAGCAATGTAGTTAGTGTTTGTTGTATGGCTTTACATTTGGAGCTCTCAGACAGTCATGTGCTTGTAACTAAGACACAAGCATCCGATAGTAGCCTGTGATCCTAATCGTAACCACATGTCTGACAGCTCTAAAAATGTAAACAAATCCAGCATTATCCACTTTGCCTGAGTAATTACACGAGAAATGGTGGCAGATTTACCATTTTAGAATTATTCTGGGAAGTACTTCAGAATTAAAAAGTATGGGCTATTCCAGCTTTAAATAACTCAATTGATTAATTTCTAAATAGGAGATTATTATTCTGCAATAACACTGATGACAAAGGAAATAGTGAATCACAAATGTTTTCATGTACATTCTATAATTATGACAAAGCCTTTATTCAACATTGCATCAGTCAATGTATTCATGAAGTAATGGGGTCTGACAGTCTGGGGGTTGGGAGAAATCAACATATTTATTACCTATCACGTGCAGACTAAAATACTGCAAATCAGAATATCTGAGTAGGGGATTAAAAAAAAAAGCAACCTGCTCGAGTCTTACCTAAAAAAAAGTTTATTGAGAGGTGCGCTTACATTATAGGAAATTGGCAGAGGAGAGGTGCATGGTTCTCCATCTGTCAGTAGCACTCTATGGTATGAACACCCTCCCCCTGTCCAGAGAACCAAGAGCAGTACAGATCTGTGTAAAAGTGGGCCAACAAGTGTACCAGGTTTAGCCAGTTTCACAAAGTAAATGCAGGGAGCCAGTCCCCCATCGATTTAACAATTGGGTGTATACACTGCACAGCAAAGCACAGTCCTATTGTCATGGAACTATAAGTGAAAGAGAAGTGATGCAGAAAGGCCCCAGAAACCTGGGAGGCGGGGGGGGGGGGGGGGGGCGGGGAGCGGGTGGGGGGGGAGGAAGACAACAACTGGGCAATATAAAAATGGCTCATTACATAGTACTTTTTAGCAATTGGTTTAAATGTTCACATTCCTATTCTGACATGTACAGTGATTTTAATATTAGCTATCAATGACCAATTTTTAAAAAACAAATAAAAGGGAAATAAGATTTGCATGTTACACTGACCAATGGTACTAGCAATCTACTCAAGGAGAGCATATTCACATTATGTCAATACATAACGTGCCATTCTGTCTGATCCTCAAACTGATAATCTGCTCCCAATCATCTACCGATGTCACTACAAGGAGGTGTGCAACAACAGCCACTGGTGATACACCATCTGGTTTTACCAACAATTTTATAGGAAAATAGCTGACCTTGCCTTCCCACTTCTCAGTGCTAGCACAAGAGAGACCCGTTACACATTGCACAGCGTGTAAATCCATATTTTAACTCTGTGGCACAGCATGTGAGGGTCAATGGCCTGTGCCACTTTGCAACTGGATTTCTCAATATTGCATTTTTAATTTTTATGAATGTGGTTTTTCACTGCATTCTCTTATGCCGTGCTGTTAAAATTAAGTTTTCTGGACCATTCTAAAATAAAGCAAATGCCACATATTCAATTGTATGCTCTAAACACATTGGGATCATAATCACGTACCTCATCATCTTTTGGGGCACAACTGAGAATTTTATTTTGAAGCCCTTAAATACTACTTTAGATCTGGTAGGTTTAAAACAGGCAGCTTTGAATGCAAATTTTTGGCATTAAATATTTCATGGAAGCTTCAGCAAATGCTAACATTTACTTTCTTCTGCTCTGATCTTTCAGTCCTGTTCTTATCCAATTTCTACAGATGCGTTAGTATTGATTCATCACTTTTTCTTATGGAAATGCAGTACACAAGAGTAACAAATTTGTGCCAACAAAACTGAAAGGTGGGAGAAATGAAATTCTCCAGCTCAAAGGTTGAAAGCTAATCGCATCGGGAACTTATTTGACAGCTGAGGTGCTGGAATATTATCTTCTACAGCTGAATGACCCTGTAATTTTTAGTTATTTCACAAATACTCATTAAAATAATGAGCTGCTGGGGGAAAAAAACAAAAAATTTGGTTTTGATTTGAAGATTAAAATAAAATTAAAAATGCAAATGCTTCATTTACATTGTTTGACTGTACCAGTCTCAGCTGACTAAGAAAAAGTCCAACTTTAAACTGGTTCTCCTAGAATGGAAGCTGATTTTAAGAATACAAAGTGCCTTGTTCGACATGTGAAGACTTATTTTCCCAAATCAGTCGCTGTATCCTATCCTTGTATCCAAGATACAGTTGGGCATTCTTGCATTCAGTTGAGATTGGCACTAACATCTCAAATAAAAATCATTTCATTTTGAAGTCTTACAGCTTCAAAATGATGCCAATTTTAAATCAGTTTTTCCCCATGAACTCAATATTTTAATAATGAAAAGATTAAAAAAATGAAATCATGCAGCTTTAATGTATTAAAATGTTCAATAGTTGCTGCTCTTTCAAGTTTCCTGTGCTTTCATAAGCATGAGGATTTCTTCAATTTGATAAATGCACAAATGTACCTACAGTAGGGCTAAGAACTACTAAATATAGGAGTGAAACATTCCCATCGTTCATGTCGACTTAGGGTTTCATTCTCTGAACTATAGCATCACCGACATATTACTTGGAGTAAGCCAAGATAACTAACGAGAAAACCATAATAGGAAATGCACCTTTAAGACCTTTATTGGCATCAGCAGTGTTATCCTCTAAACTCTTCCATCCCCGCGCCATAAACAAGGGCACTCCTCTTCAGTTTTTCAGTTCTTTTTCCCCCTCAGGAGAAGATAATAGTATGCCACAGCACAGGAGGCCGCCATTCGGCCTATCATGCCTGAGCTCTTTGGTAGAGCTATCCAATTAGTCCCACTCCCCTGCTCTTTCCCCAGAGCCCTGTAAATTTTTTCCGTTCAAATATTTATTCAATTCCCTTTTGAAAGTTATTATTGAATTTGCTTCCACCACCCTTTCAGGCAGTGCATTCCAGATCGTAACAACTCGCTGCGTAAAAGAATGTTTCCTCATGTCGACTCTGGTTCTTTTGCCAATCACTTTAAATCTGTGTTCTCTGGTTACCAACCCTTCTGCCACTGGAAAGAGTTTCTCCTTATTCACTCTAGCAAAACCGTTCATAATTTTGAACGCCTCTATCAAATCTCCTCTATCGAATTTCCTCTTAACCTGCTCCGCTCGAAGCAGAACAACCCCAACTTTTCCAGTCTCTCCACATAACTGAAGTCCCTCATCACTAGTTCTGTAAGAATTCTGGGAATTCCACCTTTTCCCTGAATATGTAAAACTTTGGCCATTGACCAAAATCCTAAGATGGAAGGATAGATGAGAGGCCACCAGACGAATCAACAACACACAGTGGAATGTGGGAGAATTACTGCTTCAGACATGTCTCTGTTTTAATGCAAAACCTACGGCAGGTGGACAATGATCAGAGAGGCAGTGGGCCATTGAAAGATGCAACTGATCCAGACATGGTGGGGCCATGTCTTTGTTTTAAAGCAAAACCGAACAATACCTAGGACGTGGGATGAAAAGGAAGCCTTGTGTGGCAAGTGCTCAACAAATTGGAATGAACAATGGCCCATCGAGTGAAGCAATTGCAACATGATGAGAGACCATCAAAAGCCATCAAAGATTCTTAAGGACTTTGTAAGAACTGTTTAAACAGGCATGGAAGTGCCTCATTTAAGTGACGAAGACCACTGTAAAAGAGGGGTATATAAGTGGAAACTCGAAACCCCTCTCTCTCTTGTCCTGCTCTCTTGCTTTTGCTCCCTCTTGTTCTGCTCTCTCTTGCTTTTTTTCTTTTCACCTGACCTCTCCAGGGAGGAGAGCAGCTTCCAGCAAAACCAACGAACCCTACGTGAGAGAACCGATCAGCCAGACCTGCAAGTGCAAAGGATTGGCGAGCCTCAACCATACGGACGTGTGAGTGAGTGAGTGAGTGAGTGAGTGAGTGTGAGAGAGAGAGAGAGAGAGAGAGAGAGAGAGAGTGAAAGAGTGAGTGAGAGGTGTCTCCAGGGTCACCACCAATCTCTTAGTTTAGCGGGATAAAGTACTGTAGTGGTGTGTGTAACTCAATGTACTGTGTTGGACCGTGTTTATCGTTATTTTCTTCATGTGGACGGTGTAATAAAACCAACATTCCAATTCAATTCAAACACCGAGTTTGTGTGTTCTCTGTGCTACTCGGTTACGCGATCCATCACCGGGTGGGTTCGCATAAGTCCCGTTTTCCTGAACCCCCGATCAGTGAGGTATAAATGTTCCTTGGCTAAACCGGGGACCAGATATCTGCACCGATCAATAGGGTGAGAACAACCCCAAAACACCCTACAGTTCCATTCTAGTAAATCCTTTCTGCACCCTCTCTAAAGCCTTGACATCCTTCCTAATGTGGTGCCCAGAATTGAACACAATTCTCCAGCTGAGGCCTAACCAGTGTTTTATAAACGTTCAGCATAACTTCCTTGCTTTTGTACTATATACTTCTGTTGGCCAGGGGCTGAAGTAACCTGAGATTCCGAGCTGCTGACACACAGGCAAAAGCAACTTTTGAACTGAAGTAACTTGAGTTCAGTCGCTGGCCTGAGCTGGCTGGAACCAGTTTGAATTAGCTAAGTTGTGTGAAAGACAAAGGAGATGTGATAAGACACAAGTCCTTTATTTAGAAAAGGAGTAATGAGGTAATGCTACCTAAGTCCTTGGGACAGAGCCAATGAGGAGAAGACACAGACTAGGCGAGCAAGCCTAAACCAAAGGGAGAGAGAAAGAGACAGCACAGCTTGACGTCGAGAGAGAGAGAGAGAGAGAGAGAGAGAAAGAGAGAGAGAGAGAACGAACGGAACGCCTGGCCAGCGTCAGCTCTCCTTTTCGGGTATTATCCTTAATATTCTGTGACCACTCAGGGAGTGTCAGAGAAACCTAGTGGGTGTGCATTTAGATCCTAGTTTGGGTATAAAACTGTATAACCTGGTGCAAACTGCATGTCTCTATCTAACCAGACGTATAAGCTTTATGTATATGATCTAACGACGTGAATAAAGCAAATTGAGAGTTAAGAGAGAATTGACTCTTCTCCTCTTTGTACTAAGCCAATAACCGTAACCGGTGACCTCCGGTCAACACCTCTATTTAAAAAGCCAAGGATCCCAAATGCATTTTAACAGCCTTCTCAACTTGTCCTGCCACCTTCAAAGATTTGTGTACATATTCCCCCAGGTCTCTGTTCCTGCACCCCCTTTAAAATTGTACATTTAGTTTATATTGCTTCTCCTCATTCTTCCTTCCAAAATGTATCGCTTCACTCTTCTCTGCATTAGATTTCATCTGCCATGTATCTGCCTATTTCACTCGTCTGTCACTGTCCTCCATTTGAAAACCTCTATCATGAACAAATGATAAAATAATCATTATTAATCTAATTAAACAGGATAGAATGAGACCAGGCAGATATTTCCATTTGAATACTGGGGTTTAAACTCTCTAAGCTAGGTAATCTTACTTTCTGCTTCATTCCACCAAATACTAGTTCATTGAAAGAGCACCACTACGTAGAAAGCAGGGTGGGACTTTTTGTTGATGAGACATCTGTATTCAAGACAGATCTACCAAAACGAAAATACACTTTAGCAGAGATATCCAGTACAGTATCCACTCTATTAACCACTGAGGAAGTCTTAAGTTTATAAACAGAAGCCCTAAAAGTTTGTTCTCTGTGGGGTACAAATGATCTGGTCTTCAAGTTGGTCAAGTGCAGTCCACACAACAGGCGATGAAGCATGTTTAGCATTCACATAATCTGCTTGCTACCACATATCTGCACGATGCCAAAGAACTAGGACTGCCTTCTCCAGTAAAGGGGAATGGGAATTATTTATACTCAGTTTGCATTTATGTCCACTGGATGAGAGAAAAGAAGAAAGGAACGCATACAGGAACCTGTTACCCTTAGACAATGATAAGACTGTCAATCATCTAGACTTCACAGTCTTCTTCCCAGGGACAAAAATATTGAAGCATAATGGAGTATGTTGCAAATAAGCGCATTTCCAGATAGCTGCATGGAAAAGCAGATTTATCCAGTTCTTTGGCTGTAGGATTGTCCACTCTGGCCAGGTGCAGTTCTGACAGGATTATTTGGTGTTCTGATACCAATAGCCAATTTGAAACACTGTTGCACAGGATATCGGTCCCAAAATAGAAGTTACAGATTCTTATTCTGGCCTCATAACAGCATACCTTAAAGTTCATGGTTCTGCTTAGCTTGCTTGTGAGGTCCTTAAAAAAACATCTCCCTGGTATGCAAGTGGCCCTGCTAAACCCCCTAGAATAAATTTAGGCAGATAAACCAGGAAACAATGTAATGCTTTAGTGGCAGGCAAAATGGTCTTCCAAAACATCACCAAGACTTAAAACAATGCTTCAAACTGAGTGTGAACATCTACAATGACCTTAAATAAATGCACTGTCTTCTTTAACTGGTGTTAACTAGTTGAAAATACTATCTTAAACTGGCAACAGGAAAAGAAATAAGGGTACCGTTGGCAGTCACCCTTTGTACACAGCATAGAAAGAGACAGCCATATGGGCAACGTCACAGCTTGACATATTTTAAAGGGATTTTGCCCTTACAAATCTTCATGTTGGTGTATTAGACTTACTGCTAAAATTAAAAATGTCATCTGCTGGAACACAGGAAACATGCATTATTTTTCCCACGTTCTGGTAAAAATCAACCTTTAAAACAGCCATCTAATCTGCTTCATGCAAGCGTGAGGAAACTTGTCACCGATTGATAGGTCAACTGCACCTCCGGAGAATAAACTCTTTCATATCAGCAGCTTTTCAAAAACATAGAAAAGGAGAAGATAATAAGGTGTAAATCCAACAAAAAAAGCAATGAGAAAGTAAATAATAGAGATAAACATTAATAGAAGAAAAAAAGAGGGAGACACAAGGATAGATACAGAAAGAAAAGAAGAGAGATAGGGAGTACATTGGTCAGAAATAGTACTGGATGCAGCTCAAGTTGGGATGAATCACCTAATATTTCTCAGTCCCGACAGAGACAAACCCATTTCCATAAAGGTCCCTGAACAGACAGGTGAAGGAACATCAACTGCAGGAAAGACATTAATGTTACATAGCGTATAATGTGCTTTGTTTCTTTTATTATTCTAGACAGTAATGCAGGTTATTATTTTTTTTAATATCTTCAACTGTAATTCATCCATTCGATTAATTCTGAAAGTTTTTTTTTAAAAAATAGATGGTGGTGGGATGTTGGATGATTGCAGAGCAATTTGTCTAGTAAACACTTTCACACTAAAGGAGACCTGGGGTAAGGTTTCAAGATTTCATATGCACTTGAAAAATACAGTATTAGAGAAGTCATTTGGCTCTCTGAAGATATTTTATTTATAGCTGTTTACTTGATTTCTACAAAGGTACTTTAAAAGCAAAAAAAAACCCTCCAGAGCATTCAGAAACCTGTTCACTGCTACCCCAACATTTTCCAGGGATATCATGTCCGAAAAACCCACACCCTCCTTGATTTTAGCAATTATAGAATTAAAATGCAGAAAACTGTGAATAACCTTTCCATGGATAGTTTATTAGTGTTTGAAACACTTAAAAAATCTAGACGTAATATTTCCCAAAATGAGACAAGAACATTAGTTTTGTGTGACAAAGACTGGGGTTAGAACTTGGAGATTCTTTTTTAAATGGTCTCACAATGTATCTTATTCATGTTCTTTCTTTGCCTACATTTAACTTAACTGAAGAAGATGACATACTGTAAGAAGTTCTCATTGTCACAACATGACATTTAGCAATATGCACAATCACAGCTGCTCTCAACAAGCTTTTATATGGAAATGTTCTCTACAGTTACTCCCTGACAACAATCTTTTCAAATCAGTGCGCAAAATGGTGCAAGTGGCCACAGATGTTGCCCTGGCTATGGCAGGTCCTTTGTTTGGTCCATGCAGTCAAAGCTATTGCCTACACGATTTATATTTAAAACCTCAACTTGCTTTGAAGGCAATGTGGCCATCTGTCATCTCTGCTATTTCTTGGGACTATGAATATTAGCTACATCAGGCAGACAAGTTTCTGGCAGGAAAATACTGCACAACCCTATCAGATGTTCAGGAAACGATTTGCTTTCTATGTAAATGTTAGAACCAATCTCCTTTTATTTAGATATTACTCCCTGTAGGGAGACTGAAGATACAGTGTCCTTTGCCTTGGCTTACACAGGCTCTATGTAAAACATAATGAAAATAAGGCCTTCACAACATCTGTTTTGCACAGCTTAGTCTGCTCATCAAATTTAAATATTCTAAATATTTAATCAATGTGGGAGCATTACTTGAACTCTTTACCCTATTTTACACTTCTATTTGAAGTGTTTACAAATATAATAGAAATACATGGAATGCACAATAAAAGCTGCAGCACAAAAATACAAGTTTCAGCAGAAATGATTTATTTCTCACAACTAAAAGATGTTAATTTGGCATCATCACAATGACATCACTACCATGAATCAAGTCTTCACACAAAGTCAAATATTGGTTACCAGTTAAAATCTAAATAAATTACACAAAAAAACACACAGATACTGTTCACCTAGCATCACTTCAGGGTTTTTTTTCCAAAGCATATGACTGCTGTCGTCATTTAGTTTTCTGTCCTTTACATCCAGAATGCATCTAATTCTTCCCTTCTTCACTCCAATTTTCTCCACTCATCTCATGAAGGCTGAAGCAAAATTCCATGAGCCTGGCTGTCCTCTTGTATCTCGTTCAAGTATCCCTTCTTCACATGTGAGCTCAGGAAGATGGGCATTGTCCATAGGATTTTCAACTATGGGGGGGGTGGTGGGGGGAGGCATTCACAGCCGAGACCAATCAGTTTTCAATTAACATCCCCGTATATGCACTTTCCAACAGGGTAACTGGGTGGTGATCACGAACAGGAACCCCAGGATTTTTTCCCATCCCTTGCTCAGGCCAATTATGGCACCTCTATAACCATGTTGGGTGAGATAAGCCACTTGATCACAAACTAAGGATCAAACCTGGATCTCCATAAGGATCAGTATTATCAGAAGAACTTACCTTTACTTAATTTACTGTATTTAATATAAGCTCTATTCTAACCTTTCTTCTCCCCCACCACCACCATTTAACTTTTAAATCTTTTGCTTTTTTTCTTCAGTCCATGGGAGAAACTTATGAAAGGATTGCCATACAATGGGCTAAAAAACAGTACCTACTTCTGCTTTTGTTGCCTGTCAATGGCACAATGACCTGAAGAATGACACGGTCAAGTTACAGATGCAACTAACGCAATGGTGCTCTCCCCTCCCAACTCCAAAAAGAACACAGCCAGACAAGTATGCTTAACTGCAGCATATTAAAGCTTAAAATCCATTTTCACTCTTACAGCTATTGTACAAGGTAATTACATTCGTGTATAGGGTTTTTCCCTTGAGCAAGCGTGCCCCGTAGGGAATGCTGGTTGGAAAATTGCAGAGTTGGAAAGACTCTGATGTTGCCTCCATTAGTTTAAATGGACAAAAAATCTAGGTCTGTGGTCCCACAATTTCCCAATTAGCACTCCCTGTAAGTGCCGCTTCTTGCCAGGAATGCCCACTAGGAAAAAATATATTTACTTTGTTGGATGTACATCATCACTATATAAATATACACGATCCTTCGGAAGAGGATCTTCCCTAGGTAAATAACTTCATTCTCCAACAGAGATTGACCTGGTCGTATGATGCAACCATGACAATTACAATATTCAATTCTGGGCTCCCAATTGGCTGAAAGGTTGTTTTTTGGTGCGTTGCCAGTCAACGAAAGGTAAATCTTTTGGGAGTTACTGACACTTCCCAAGAATGGACAATGTAAGGCAGGAAGAGGAAGAAGCAAAGAAGACTTTAGAGTTAGGGGGAAAGGGGATGGAAAAACTACATTAAGTAGAAAAAAGACAATTAAAATTAAAAATAGACAACTGAGGGAATGGGAAAGGGGGGGGGGCAAGCAGTATGTAAGTGTTATGAATGTATTTTATTTTAGTTGTGTAGAGTTAAAACTACTGATTAGCTTTATTACAGTTCATTTCAGTATCACATTGCATGAGCTCATAGCCTACAAAAACCAGGCAGACAGAAATTTTCCTCAACATAACCAGCAGTCTAATAGATAAATCCAACTTTTGTAAAGGATGTAAAAATACCATTGTATAGAGTAGCAATACAAATGCTTCTGAATGTTACGTAAATAAAAAATATCTACACATCATATGCTTAAAGAAATTGTGCACTAATGTAATCTGATAAAATAGTAATCCAACCAACATCTTTTAAAAGTTACATTGGGTGCAAATGAGACAAACACTAAAGTATGTTAACATAAAATAATTTCTCGCCTGCTAAACATCTTGTCTGATTTCCTACATTGCTTTTGTAAATATATGTACAAGTCTAACATTGATTATAATATTCAATTAGATAAAGTCTGGGGAGCAATTCTGAGACTACAACATTCTCTGAATGAACTACAAAATTATAATCTTACTTTAATTATGGAAAAAACGCTGTAGTCTAGCAGTGTTGAAGCTGAATTTTAAAACAAATAAAATGTTTTGATTTGCTAGCTTATTTACTCCATCTGCTGTTCTATGTATAAGAATGCATGCAAGGCTCAATTAGATTATGTGCAATGTTATCAGGTGGAAGAATCTTATCTCAACTACTTGCAGCATACATATCTTACACATGCTCTATACAACAGTCTGTCATTTTGTTATGCTTGTATTCAACATGATATCAGGAAACTGAATTGATAAAGCCTTCAAAGTCAAAATATGTCCACTTCATCCCACAACCCTTTGTAAAATTTTACAAGATTTTAAAAACGTTCACAATGTTGTAAAAAATGCTTCCACACTGCCCATAAAGCAGATTTAATCAAAAAGCTGCCCAGAATGTTGTGAAAAGAGTGATTATTGTTTAGGGATGCATTATTTAACTCCATACATTTTTAATAGTTTTGAAATTGGCCGATGCAGTCCAACAAAAACAGAATGCTGCAACATTAATGCACAAGCCAGTAACTCCTGAATTATTACAGGGCTAAAACTGCCAGGTACTGCATTTCTAAAATGGGTCATAAATGTAAGATCAATATTGTACAGTAAATGGGACTTTTCATCATGAGATGGCTTGTGTGCTTTGCTCATTCCTATTTATGAGAGACGTAATGTATTGAGTAAACGTGTCTGCAGTAATCCCGACTGGCAACACAAAGGCAATTTTTTTTTTAAAAAGGCTATTTCGACGACTAGTCTATGCCCAACATAGTGCACCTCCTTTTCCATTTCTCCAGTCCTGGACAACATAATAAAACAGCATCCTTTAAACAGGTGAGTCTTATCTAAAGGCTGCACCATCTACAAGAGATTAGCAAATAGCAACATGCCTTGATTGCTTATCTCCATGCACAAACACGGCTACAAAATGCCCGGCTTGATTGAGCGAGGTAATGGAAAGCAGGAAATGAGAAGGCTTGGTTAAGCCGCAGATAATCGATCACTATATTCAGTGAAGTGTGAGTTGAGCTGTGCTAAGCTGCTTGGGGTATCAAATACATCTATTGCTTCACTGGAATAAATAGCAAAGTCCAACCATTCAGCTATCTTTGGTAATCTCCACTCAGAAACTCAAAGGTTGTCTTAGTCTGTTCTCAACAACTTACATTTGGGCATTAATTATTCTCTGCATTAGTTTATTCTATCTGCTCAATGTTAATGGAGTGGGAACAATTTCGAAAGGATGAATCTAGTTATCCATGCTTCAAAGCTTGTATGCAAGCATTTTCTCAGATCTAAACATTTGGTGGGGTGGTGGGGGGGGTCCCTTTTAAATTCTGCAGGTAAAGTGTGCCTAAGACATTAAGAAGTGAATTAGGAAATTTGTTTTATGTACACACACATCTTTATAATATATAGTTAAAAGAAAATCAAAGTGGCCCTTCAATGCCGGTCAAAGGTCATCGCTTGCACTCCCACATTTAATCAGCGTGTGGTGTCTTTCTGCTCTATTTCACATTCATTTCCTTTGAATTCCATTAACATCTGTCTTTGCACAGTGCCTTGTTTCACAAAATGTCAAAGATGAGCTACTATGCAATGCATCTCTTACTAAATCCGTACATGTTATACTTAATGACATAGATTTGCTCAGTTTTTACTGTATTATCAAAGCAGTGTTTCAGTGATTTCAATGCGATAACACATTAGCATTTTTACAGCTGCAATAAACAGTGTGCATTTTAAATTACATGAGCTCAATGTCAAACACAATCAGCAAACACGTTACCTAACAACTCATGGTATTACAAATACATTAAACTAATGATTAAATATGCATGGGTAATTTAATTCTACAAAGGGGTATACAGAATGGCAGTGTTCAGAGCATTAAGATGCAGCTTAAATTTTTATAAAATGCTGTTGGAAAAAGCCAACTCCTTTTTTATGCTCAGTTATGGATTACCATTTTAACATTACAACTATTAGTGATTTTTAAACAGCATTATACAGGGCAAAATATATATTATAATCAATGATATACAGGAACACGAAATAGAAAGAATGGATTACAATTAATGCATTGGGAAAAGATTAATTTATCAGTTCCCAAAAACAGTCTCAAATCATTTTAGTGACACAGCTGGGTATCAAAATGAAGTTCAATTGACCTTGCATTACATTATGTTACTATCCTAATTCACAGATGCAATTTCATTGACTGATGAATTTGCAGATGGTAATACGTGACTGAGGTAAGGCCATTAATTTCCCTTACCTCTTAAGATAAAATTAACACATGCATTTTGGTCAGCAAATCCCCATGCTCCTAAAATTTTGAGGCCAGCTCCAAACTGAACAAATGCTTGGACTGTCAATCATTAACTACTAAAAGCTCGCACTGCATAGATTACCTTATTTTAAAATAATTCAGTAAAAGTAATATGATGGATTTATGGTTCAAAACGGAAAAGTATTTATTTTTGGCACAAAGATGAAATAATATATATTTTACTGAGCAAATAATATTACAGGGTACTGCAATTTGTACTTTCTTTTACTGAACAATCTTCTGTTTGACCTTACCTCACCGTCCCAACTTTGGGAATTCTTTGGGTCTCCCCTTCCACAGATCTTTCCCAGCCAGGATCAACAGCCGGAGACCCGCTCCCAGGTCTCTGTTGATGCTACTCACTGCTAGGCAGTGCCCTAGAGTAGCTCAGGAAGACTAAACAATTTTGTGTGTCTCCTCACTGAGATACAAGTATTTTAGATTAATAACCCATCATCTAGGCAATTGCATCCGACCACTCGAGGATGCAGGACACTTGCACTCAGTATTCTGCATCACCATATCAACCTATGTTAAAATTATTTATCTATCAGCATCACTATAAATATATTGAGTGTCAGCTTGGCTCATTGGTAGCACTCTTACTTCTGAGTCAGGTGGTCATCAGTTCAAGACCTACCCCAAGACTTAAGCGCATAATATAGGCTGACACTTCAGTGCAGTAATGAGAGAGTGCTGCAGTATCAGAGGTCCTGTCTTTTGCATAAGCTTGTTCAGGTGGACGCAAAAAATCCCAGAGTACGATTCAAAGATCAGTGGCGATCTCCTGGTGTCCTGGCCAAAATTTATCCCTCAACGAACATCACTAAAAACAGATTAACTCATTATCACATTGCTGTTTGCAATACCTTGCAGTATGCAAATTGGCTGCTGTGATCACCGACATAAAAAGAGTGATTCCACTTCAAGATAATTCATCTGCTGCTGAAACCCTCATCCATGCCTTTGTTACCTCCAGACTGGATTATTCCAATGCTCTTCTGGCTGGCCTCCCATTTTCCACCCTCCATAAACTTGAGCTCATCCATAACTCTGCTGCCCGTATCCTAACATGCACCAAGTCCCATTCTCCCATCACCCCTGTGCTCGCTGAACAACATTGGCTCCTAGTCCATGAATGCCTCAATTTTAAAATTCTCATCCTTGTTTTCAAATCCCTTCATGGCCTTGCCCCTCCCTATCTCTAACCTCCTCCAGCCAGACATCCCTCCAAGATCTCTTCCAATTCTTGCCTCTTGCGCATCCCCAATTTTCATCGCTCCACCATTGGCGGCCATGCCTTCAGCTGCCTCGGCCCTAAGCTCCAGAAAAAAAATAATATTCTCTCCCTAAACCTCTCGACCTCTCTCTTCTCCTTTAAGACTCTCCTTAAAACCTACCTCTTTGACCAAGCTTTTGGTCACCTGTCCTAATATCTCCTTATGTGGCTCGGTGTCAAATTTTGTTTGATAACGCTCCTGTGAAGCGCCTTGGGACATTTTACCAAGTTAAAGGCGCTATATAAATGGAAGTTGTTGTTGTTGTTATTGGTTGCGAAGCGCTTAGGAATATCCTGAGGTCATGAAAGGTGCTTTAGGTGCAGGTTCTTTCTTTATCTTTTACGATGTTCAAACATGCTTAGAGCAGAGATAAGCATGAACTGAATTCAGAATCCAACACTAAAAAAAAATCTGTACCCATGGTTAGGTACAAAGGCCAGGATTTTCCTCTCGAGCAGCAATGCCCATTTACTGCATGAAGTTTCCAGGGTCAAGCTTACTTAGGTTTTTTGGTAGGTTCCCGTACTAGGCAGCCCACTACTGTGCTGGAGCAGGAATTTGGGATGGGGATGCGCATGGGAAATGGCTACTGCTGGATGCCTGGTAAAGCTTTGAAGAGCCAGACTGAATCATCATTTTGAATCCAGCTGCCTCGATCAATGAGTCAACAATGCAGCAATATTATCTTGCTCTTGATCCTCCTCCTCGTGACTGAAATGCCGCTGTGGCCATAAACTCTTTCTTCTTGCTTCGCTGTCGCCTAGGAACGCTGGATGGAAATTGAGGAGCAGTCAGCGTTACTGAGGCAATAACGACAGAGAAAGTGATATATATAGGAACATAGAAATTGCTAGAAGAAAAAGGACCATGGTCTATTTGTTCGCCGTCTACCATCCTGGTAGTCGCATGATACAATAATGGAGTTACTGACTAATCAATCGCTATCAATTAGTTTACATCAGACCCAGACATGAAACAAGGAAAACCCCCAGTGGTGGAAAGCTTTGGGAACCATATGATACCACCCCATGATTATCAACTCATGTAAATGTCCACACTCGATTTTCTGCCTCTGCACGCTCAAGTAACAACAGAAAAACAGCATAATTCAGTTGGAAAATCCTGCCCAAAGGGTCCTTGCATCCTATATGCCACCTATTCCAGCATCACTTTCTCTGCCGTTGTGGCTGCCTAATAGTCAATCACGTCTATAATTTGCAGCAGTACAGTGGAAGAGACATAAGTGATTTCCTGTGAGCCTTGTAGTGGGTCTGCCTCTGTATTCCCTGGAGGTATAATATGCCAGGATGGGTGTGCAACCATATCTGACAGCAACACAGGCAAATTCATGTAACCACCGAGTAGTAATTAAAACCAAAATTTGGCATCATGAATGCCCAAAATATTAATGGTTCTAAAGCTCCAACAAAACTCATAGTGGAAAATAAGCAAAACAGTTAGTCGATCAGAAACATGTCAGTTTGTCAACAGAGTCCACAGGGATCATGGATGCCATGAAATTGCAATTTCTCTCCACAATTTCCCCTTTCCAGGAAAAAAAATTGGAATAAAATACAATGCACATATGTTAACCACAATTCAGCTAAAAAGCAATAAGTACTAGACATATTCAAAACTCATGGGAACCAGCAAATTAGTTCTTGGCAGGGGTTGTTCTTATCAAGTCTTGCGTTCCTCAAGTGTTTTAAACCTGGGGGGGCAGGGGTGGAGAATGAAGAAAATTGTCTAAGTTTAAACACAGGTTTAAATCACAAACATGGTGCATTGGAGAAGGTGCAAACAACATTCACAAGGATGATACCGGAATTGAGAGGCTATACTTAACAGGAAAGACTAAACAAGCTGGAACTCTTTTCTCGAGAAAAGAGAAGGCTGAGGGGTGACCTGATAGAGGTCTTTAAGATAATGATAGGATCGACGTAGAGAAAATGTTTCCACTTGTGGGGAGTCAAAAACTAGAGGTCATCAATAGAAGATAGTCACTAATAAATCTAATAGGGAATTCAGGAGAATCTTCTTTACCCAAAGAGTGGCAAAAATGTGGAATGTGCTACCACAAGGAGTAGATAAGCATACGAATGAGAAAGGAATAGAAGCATATGCTGATAGGGGTAGATGAAGTAGAGAGGGAGGAGGCTCGTGTGGAGCATGAACACTGACATAGTTGGCTTGTTTCTGTGCTTTAGACTTAATGTACGATTTGGTTGTACATACATTTTAGAGAGCAGTCACCAAGAAACTGCAAATCTGTGCAACAAAAAGGTACACACTAAGGATATTATTTTACTTTTTCTCAAATATCATATTTATCTGTAGACATCACGGCAGCTGAGCACCATTTCCCTCCAGGTGATTTCATTACACACGAATAGGTTAGTGGGATCAAAAAACACAAGCCAATAATAACACAAATGTAATAATGTGCTTTTCACTTCAAAAATAGCTAAATTGTTATTTGATCAGCATAACTAGCAAAAGGTTCAGAAACACAGGTGAAATGCCTAATACCTGTGCATGATTTTTTTTTAAAAATCTGTACACTTCGACATTTGAATGGTGTACGTAGAATGGTTACAGCACGGAAGGAGGCCATTCAGCCCATCGACTCCATGCCGGCGCTCTGCAAAAGCAATCCAGTTAGTCCCATTCCTTTGCCCTTTCCCAGTAGCCCTGCAAATTTTTTTCCCTTCAAGGACATATCCAATTCCCTTTTGAAAGCCATGATTGAATCTGCCTCCACCAACCCCTCAAGCAGTACGTTCCAGATCATAACCACTCGCTGGGTAAAAAAGTTTTTCCTCATGTCGCCTTTGGTTCTTTTGCCAATCACCTTAAATCTATGTCCTATGGTTCTTGACCCTTCCGCCAGTGGGAACAGTTTCTCTCTATCTACTCTGTCTAGACCCTTCATGATTTTGTTCTCAACCTTCTCTGCTCCAAGGAGAACAACCTCAGTTTCTCCGCTCTATCTACATAACTGAAGTCCTTCATCTGTGGAACCATTCTAGTAAATCTCTTCTGCATCCTCTCTAAGGCCTTCACATCCTTCCAAAAGTGCGGTGCCCAGAACTTGACACAATACTCCAAACCAGTGGCCAAACCAGTGTTTTATAGAGGTTCATCATTACTTCCTTGCTTTTGTACTCTATGCCTCTATTTATAAAGCCCAGAATCCCATATGCTTTTTTAACCGCTTTCTCAACTGCCCTGCCACCTTCGAAGATTTGTGCACATGTACCCCCAGATCTCTCTGTTCCTGCATCCGTTAGTTTATATTGCCTCTCCTCATTCTTCCTACCAAAATGTATCATGTCGCACTTTTCTGCCTTAAATTTCATCTGCCACTTGTCCGCCCATTCCACCAGCCTGTCCATGTCCTCTTGAAGTCTATCACTATCCTCCTCACTGTTGACAACACTTCCAAGTTTTGTGATCTGTAAATTTTGAAATTGTGCCCTGTACACCCAAGTCCAAGTCATTAATATATATCACAAAAAGCAGTGGTCCTAGTACTGACCCCTGGGGAACACCACTGTATACCTCCCTCCAGTCCAAAAAACAACCAACCATTCACCATTACTCTGTTTCCTGTCACTTAGCTAACTTTGTATCCATGCTGCCACTGCCCCTTTTATTCCACGGGTTTCAACTTTGATGACAAGCCTATCATGCGGCACTTTATCAAACGCCTTGGAAGTTCATATACACATCTACTGCATTGACTTCGTCGACCATCTCTGTTACCTTATCAAAAAGCTCAATCAAGTTAGTTAAACACGATTTGCCTTTAACAAATCTGTGCTGGCTTTCCTTAATTAATCCACATTTGTCCAAGTGACTATTAACTTTGTCCCGGATTATTCTTTCTAAAAGTTTCCCCACCACCAAGGTTAAATGACTGGCCTGTGGTTGCTAGGTTTATCCGTACATCCTTTTTTGAACAAGGGTATAACATTTGCAATTCTCCAGTCCTCTGGCACCAACCCTGTATCTACGGATGTTTGGAAGATTATGGCCAGTATCTCTGCAATTTTCACTCTTACTTCCCTCAGCAACCTAGGATGCATCCCATCCGGACTGGGTGACTTATCTACTTTAAGTACAGCTAGCCTTTCTAAAACCTCCTCTTCATCAATTTTTAGCCCATCCAGTATCTCAACGACCTCTTTTACTGTGGCATCCCACACAAAAATACCTGACATGCTTTGTATTCATTTGCATTAGGATTGGTAAGGATGTGCCACACAAGATGGGCATCGTGAATGTTTTTCTTCCCATTTTCTAATATATTTTCATCGGATTCAAGCAGAGATTTGGCTCTGTAAGGATGGGTCATACAAGTAGTTAGTCCTTCCAAGCCAGTTGTTACATCACAAGTGTGATTTAATGGTTAGCAGCAACTTATACTCACAGGTAGTCATCCATATATGTGTGCAAAATATCTATATACATGAAATATATCGTGCGTATGTGCACTTCCTCTCAACTTTTCCATTATAAATTCCTATGCTCATATTTATAATAGCCATGATGTGGAGATGCCGGTGATGGACTGGGGTTGACAAATGTAAGGAATCTTACAACACCAGGTTATAGTCCAACTGTTTTATTTGAAAATCACAAGCTTTCGGAGGCTTTCTCCTTCGTCAGGTGAGTGTGGGATTCCATGGAAGGTTACCGCATTTATAGTCAGAGAACAATACCTGGTGATTACAGATAATCTTTCCAACTGCCCGTTGTCAAGGCAATCAAAGTGCAAAGTGTTCAGACAGAGAGATGTTACCTACAGGACCACCGAATATACAAATGGCCAGTGCTAGTGCTCTCACTGTCTGCACTGCCCCCCCCATCCCTCGATTGATACACTGAGGGCACCAGCACTGGCAGTGCAGACAGTGAGAGCACCCGCACTGGCAGTGCAGACAGTGAGAGCACCAGCACTGGCAGTGCAGACAGTGAGAGCACCAGCACTGGCCATTTGTATATTCGGTGGTCCTGTAGGTAACATCTCTCTGTCTGAACACTTTGATTGCCTTGACAACGGGCAGTTGGAAAGATTATCTGTAATCACCAGGTATTGTTCTCTGACTATAAATGCGGTAACCTTCCATGGAATCCCACACTCACCTGACGAAGGAGAAAGCCTCCGAAAGCTTGTGATTTTCAAATAAAACAGTTGGACTATAACCTGGTGTTGTAAGATTCCTTACATATTTATAATGGAAACAACCATTGTAAACTGGTCACACTAATTATACCCTCCTACCAGCGGTGGTACTGTAGCATTTGAAATTTGCATCTCCGCAGCCTGTATTGCAGAGCAACTCCTGTGCTGCAACCAACTCTACTTCTCTGCTCCCCAAATTGTCGTAAATTATATAAAAATCAAGGCAGAAAGTATGGCTTTAAAATGCCAACGGGTCTCCTTGCATTATCCTTCACCACCTTCCCCTGCTTCATCTGAAGACTACAATTTGTCTTGATTCCCCATGTGCAACACCATGGGAGATTAGATCAGGACGATGCATATTGAAATAAAAATAAAAATCTGGATTGTCGAAAGGGATTATATGTGATCAAGAAACAAAAATAGCAAACAGAAAGCATAAAACACAGATTACTGTTGAGAATGAAATCGTGCCAGTTAAACTGGAGAAAGCAGAAGTTCTCCAAGTGAAGTATCAGTTGTGCTACATACGCAATACCAAATATTATGTTCCACTAACCGTTATTTTTGTCATTCTTGAACCAATAGATGGATTTGAATATACAGTTCTTTGTGTACGATGAATACTCCCAGACATGCAACAGTTACAAGCTTAAAAGCCTCAGCGATATTGCTTTTGTATAGGAATTAAAATTAGTGTATAAGTGCCCATGTCATAAACTAATGAAAAATTTTGCAATACAACAACAAAGGGGAAGAATTACCTAACAAATCAATCAGAATTTTCCTACGTAAAAACAAGTGTTGGACAAAAGGCAATGACGTTGCCATAGTTGCAGTTGTGATGTGTTTTGTTTTTACAATAGGTAGCAGTCACAGTACCAAAATAAATTCATAACTGGGATCTGCTGTATCTATCCAGATAAAAAAAATTATGCATCTAATACGCACATCCTGTCTGTCACAGTTCACCATCACACTCCTCAGGTTGCTCGTTAAGGGTCACACTTCAAAGTATAAAGAAATAAAGGAACTCTCCACAAATACCAGAACCAACAGGTCTGCAGCTTCTTAACAATTAGATTTGAAGATTTCAAGACACACAACTTCACTTTAGTGTAAGAATAATACATGATGTTTTACATGGTATAACATTCTTGTCCTTCTAAATGAGCACACCTTCAAACCCGGCGTGAGCAGTGCCACAGGAAATTTGCTAGTATAATCAAAGTCTTGTTCCTAACTTGCCTATCACATCTATAAGTCTCACACATACAAAGTCTATGTTACATTTCATCTGACTGGCTCAAATATTATATTCAAAAAGCCAGGTCATTGCTTGCAGCTGTCTTTATAACCTGGCAATATCCTCGAGGAAAGAAGCCGAGGACTGATGAGCACTTGGCAATCGGCAAACAAATTTTTCCAGGCAACAGCAAATAGGCTCCTATTGACATTAAGATATGCCTATACAGGGTACATCCTCACAGGGAGTCATTCAGCAGGAGCCTTACAGGGACAGACTAGGTTAAACACAGCTCCACCTTAGCAGCTAAACACCACAACACTGCTCCAGACCCCAGACTATCCACGAGCGTCGCCATGGGATATCAGCTTTTCTGATCTGAAAGATTCAAAAAATGTTGGTTATATGTTTGAGACTATATGCTCCAGTAAACCAGAGTCATTTTGGGGAGCTCAGAACATTGTGTATGATCATAGAATTGTATAGCACAGAAGGAGGCCTATCGAATTCACCCCATCGAATCTCTGCCAGCTCTCAGGCAACCATTTACTTAGTCCAATTATCCTATTCTTACCCCATTCCCTTTAAATTTTCTTTTTCAAATATTTATCCGCTCCCCTTTTAAAAGATATTAAGGATTCTGCTTCCACCACTGTTTCTGTCCCAAGTATCTCCATTCGTTCTTATGGTGGTGATCTTAAATTTATGCCCTCTAGTTACCACCTCATTGACCACTGGAAAAGTTCTTTCCAATTTACCTTGTGAAAACACTTCCAAATTTTACATACCTCTACCAGATCTCTTAGCCTTCTCTGTTCTAATGAAAAGACCCTACATGCTCTAGTCTCTCTCATAACTGAAGACTCTCATCTCTGGTACCATCTTAGCAAACCTTTGTGGCACCCTTGGCATCCTTCCTAAAGTAAGGCATGCAAAAGTGGACACAGCAATCTAATTGCAGCCTAGCCAATGATCTGTATAGGTTTAGCATTACCTCTTTGCTTTTGTACTCTATGTCCCTATTTTAGAAAACCCAAGATCCTATATCCTTTCTTTTCTTTTTAATAGATTTATCATCCCATTCTTAAAGGTTTACCGAACTGAATCAGTGAGCCCTACTGCTGCTCGACGACTTTTAAAGTTTCACCATTTAGTGTCTACTATACAAATTTTGATTGTGTGCTTATTTTAGGACTTTCTGCAATTTGAAACAGCATGGCACCATGAATGAGAAGCAGAAAACAGAATCACCAGTCACTACAGAGCCTTCCTAAGCAGAACTCCAACAGCAACGATCTTACATATATGGGACACCATCACAAAGCGCAACAAAATTACATTTAGAAAGCTGCTAGTCAAAACTGATTAAGGACATGAAATCTGAAATAGTGATAAATGACAGTTGCCTGTGAACTTCTCGGAGGCCGAAACATTATCTCAGGGTTCTGATTACATGTTGTAAACTGCAAGAGTTGTTTAAACAGTTATCTGAAATCAGAGATTGTGTTGCAGCGTTAAACAGAATCATAACCATCTGTTATCTTTATACTACATGCAATGTTCCATCCTATTCATGTGCATCTTCTACCATTCAACCATGTATCTTCTGTTCCTGCCACTGGGCTTCATTTAGGTATGACTGCCAATTTTAGTTGTTTTGAGTTCAAAGCTACCTTTAGTGCCACAATTATTTACTGCTGAAGCTTGATTCTACCACTCCTTTCACTGAATTTTGACATACAGGAGGCAATCTTTAATTGTTGCCATTAATAAAGACCACAGGAATATGGGTTTGCTGGCAGAACAGGAGGAAGATTAAAATGGTTTATGCACGTTATGCACGAAAAGAACTTAAACAGTTGGGTGACCCAGAAATGCAGAATAGTGTTTTCTCATTCACACCTTCTCCCCTCCACTCACATTATGTAGCTCGGAGAGGTCAAGGCAATAATTCTGCAAAGTATCCTGACATCGCAACTGACCAGCTTAAAACCCTCAATTTGGCATATAAGGATTCCTGTTATGTATCCATAATAGATTTTCAGATTTCTAGCAAGATAAAAGGTTAAAAGAATGAGGCCTTGCAATGGCTTCATCCCTCGAGGATCTACCTGACAATACAAAACAGCTGGAACCCAAATTCAGAGTGGTATTTTCAGCAGTTCTGAGGTTTAACTCGACCCCATCTTTAAACAAATATTGTTAATGTCAGCAATAATGACTTATTTCCAACTGCATATTTTCACATACCCAGTTATTTCCCAATGCCTGTTATTTTATTTTCTCCTCTTCTTAAATGTACCCAGCTTATTTTGTCTGCTAAATTCTCTCACTATTGATCTTCCTCCTTGATCTTTGCCCTTTATTACCTTCTTTCTAGCCTTCAGTTTCTCCGAGCCTTTTCTTCTCATTCTTGATCTCTGCTCTAAAAGGTCTCACTATGCTTTATTCCTAATGTCACAATCTTGAATCATCTGTCTCCCATGCTTTTTTTCCCTTCTGTATTTCAATGCGAACTCCATCAATGTGGCATCAGAGGAGTCTGGGGTCACTGAAAATAGTGCAATTTTATTCTGTCTGACTCACCAATTCCTTACAGGCCGATAAAGACTTTGGTATGGAGAAACTGTGATTCAAACTGTTTAAGTTACCAAACAAGGTAATTATTACTGGAAGGTGCTCAAAAGCCTTTCCAAATTTAACATCTTGTTTGAGTATAAAAAGGTCCATAGCCCAACAGATAAAATAAGGCCCCACGCCAAGATTTTCATATCACAATGAGCTTACCAGATTAGCAAATGGTAACAATTGACGCAACAAATGGACGGTCACAATACTGTAAAATTTTGTTAATCTTTGTAAATATAATCCATTTTCTTATGGTTTTCTCAAGGCCATTTTTTGTTCTATTATCAGTTACATTTTAAGCAAAATGGCAAAACAGCAGCCTGGTGAAAAAGCACAAACTTGGTGTGTACGACTGCACTGCAAGACTGGTACATCCTTGTTCCCCCCCCCCCCCCACCACCAGATTAAATTTATCTAGATGAAGCCCCAATTTCCAATTTTGAGAGAGCTTTTGTATAGTAAATCCACGTGTCATTTTAAAATTTCACAAATAGATCCAAAATTTGTAATGAACAATTTCAGTCCAATGGTATCTCCTATGGATTTCCTATGCCTTTTTGGAAACCTTGTTGGAATAAATCAGTCTTTTGAAAAGATGATCTACAGCCAACAGCACTATTGAAATATAAATATGGATTATGTGCCTTGAGCAGTTCATGATAAATTATTCTTGGTTATCCCAGCTACTATGCATTATCCTTGCTACAGTAGTTTGGCAGACTTAAGAAATTTCTTCTCTGATGTACATTACTTTCACACATTATGGTACTGACTTTAACAAGTAGCCAGAATAACTCTGTGTTACAAGCAAAAGCAACAGGAAGTGCATCACTTGCCTTTTAATTCTCTGCAGTGCCCACAGGAGTGTAGTATTATTTAAATAACAGCATACATTGCAATAGACTTTATTTTTTGCAGTTTCTGAAATATTTCATTTTAAAATAATGCATTAATTTAGATACTGTGTGTGTACTATGAAATTCACTCCCTTTATATTCTAAGTGCCCAGAGGCTTAAATATGTCAACCATTCCACAAGCAAAATTGCTTTTTGAAATGCTGCACCATATGAGACACATGGCAAATGACATCCTTGTTTCACAACTCCACGTTTTATTTTAAAACCATAAAGGTGTTATTTTTGTATAAACAGCCAGGCCATAATGTTATTACATAAAAAGGAAGTAGAGTTCAATAGCCTCAGGGTCAGTAATCATTGCAATATACACATCTGGGTTTTTGGAATGGGCTGCTATTTTCTGCCCATGTAAGCTTTTATTTTGCTTTTTATGCTTCATGGTTTTTATGGATGATTAAAAATGAGAAAATTAGTAATCACATGGACATTTCACTGGTTTTATGGTGCAGCAGCAATTTAAACTAGGCAAACATTTCAATGATGAATTAACTCAGAAGCCTCTTAAAGTGCACGAATGAATCTTAAGAGATTTGAGTCTTAAAATGTTACTTGATACCAAGTTCTGCTACATGCTAAGAATGTAATTATTTTAAAAGGTTAACACTGAATGTAACAAACACTTTGTATCACTGCAGGTCGCACATTTTCATTAATTTCATTTCAGTAAGAAAGAAAGGCAGACTGCACATCCACCCATTATCTGCCAGAAACAAAGATGGCAATTCAACCAATAAGAAAATAGAAAGCTTTGCCCTTGTGCAAAGAACGGTAAAACTTGCATTTATATCATGCCTTTACACAGAAAAATGTCCCAAGAAGGTGTAACCAGAAATAAATGGGTCGAGCCAAAGAAGGAGATATTAGGAGGAGTGATAAAAGCTTAGTCAACGAGATGGGTTTTAAGAAAGGTTTTAAAGGAGAAAAGGGAGATAGACAGGTAGAGGGACTTCAGCAGGGAATTCCAGAGCATGGGGCCTAGGCCACTGAAGGTACGGCCGCCAATGGTGGGGCGAAGGGAGAATGGGATGCACGAAAGGCCAGAGTCAGGGGTGCACAGAGGGTGGGGTGTAGGGCTGGAGGTGGAGATAGCAAGGAGCAAAGCTACGAAGGGACTGAAATCCGAGGATGAGAATTTTAAATTGCAGTTGTTGGGGGTCCAGAAGCCAATGTACATTAACAAGGATAGGGGTGATAGGTGAGCAGGACTTGGTGCGGGATAGGATATGGGCAGCAGAGTCAGATGAGCTGGTATCTAGAGGGTGGAGAATGGGAGGCCAGCCAGGACATCAACTGAATAGTTGAATTTGGAGGTGACAATGGCACGGATGGGAGTTTCAGCAGCAGATTGGCTGAGACAGGGGTGGAGGCGGATGATGTTAGAGGTGAAAGTAGGTGGTCCCAGTGATGGAAACGGTATGGGGTTGGAAGTTCAGCTCGGAACCAAATAGCACGCAAAGGTTGCAAAGAATCAGCCTGAGATATTTGACAGGTAGGCGTTTGGAATCAATGGCAAGGGTGCAGGGTACCGAAGACAATGGCCTTGGTCTTCCCAATGTTTAACTGGAGGAAATTATGGCTCATCCAAGACCGGATGTCGAATAAGCAGTCTGACAACACAGAGGCAGTGGAGGAATTGAAAGTGCTGCTAAGGAGGTACAGCTGGATGTTTTCAGGGTACATGTGGAAGCTGACCCGAAGTCTGTGGATGATGAGGAAGAGGAGGGGGCCAAGGATAGATCCCTAGGAGACATTGTTGGAGATGCTCTGCCTACGATCGGATAGGTCGGGGTGGAACCAAGTGAGGGCACTGAGCTGGACAATGGTGGAGTGGCGCTGCAGGAGGGTGGTGTGTTCAACCATGCCAAAGGCTGCAGAGGGGACAATGAGGGATAATGCACCTTTTATAAAGATAGCAACTCACCCCTGTGTTCCTCCAACTGTGGACTCTTGTGCATCCCCACTCCCTTTGCCCCATCATTGGCAGTTGTGCCTTCTGCTATCTAGGCCGTAAGGTCTGGAATTCCCTCCCTAAACCTCTTTGTCTCTCCACGTGTCTCTCCTCCTTTATGACCCTCCTTAAAACTTATCTCTGTGACCAAGCTTTTAGTCACCTGTCCTAATATATCCTGCTTTGGCGCGATGTCAACTTTTGCCTTATTACGTTCCTGTGAAGCGCCTCGGGACATTTTCCTACATTAAAGGTGCGACGTAAATGCAAGTTGTTGTTAATTAGCACAGCAAATAGCCATAAAGAGGGTATGGTAAAGAACAGGCTGAAGAACAATAATTAGACATCCATCAAGCAGGCAGTGATAGATACCGGACTTCCATGTTAACCTGCTAACGGACCAGATTCCTGAAAATTGAGCATTAAGTATAGGCTTCAGCAAATGAGTAAATTGTATCCTGGAAAACAGGGCTTTAGCAACGGAGAGAAAAACTCAATTTTGACAACAGATTTCAAAGTACAATCCGAAACTTTTTTTTTGATCAGGCAGTTGGCATGCATGGAAACAGATCACCCATGCTTAACAGACTCTAAAACAAGCTACTGAGATATCCACACCAGTAGAATTTCTATTTGCCTGAAATAGAGTGCACATCCTCTCACCACCTACCTAAATGCAGAAAGCTTAGGGACCCCCAAATGTGAACCGGGTACTGCTGCAGTTTTAACCAGCTGAAATGGCAGCGCCTATCAGCATTGGTACGTTTCCTACTACCTGTCCTACAGAAGCACATCATCAGGTGGGGATCCATTTGCAGTGTTATCTGGAGGTGAGTGGGAGGAATCCCAACCCCAATGACAGGTTTACACCTACAGGCTCCACTGATGAATCAAGCTGGCTGATCAATTATAAACAGTACCCTGAGGTACTGTGGGACTACTGGTTCAGGTATTGGATTACTGAGTCGGCCAAAGGAGTTTCTTGGCTTTAAACTTTGAACCCCAAACACTCCATTTATCCCTTCCCCCTCCCAAAAGTTAGAAGAGTCACTACTTGGTCGTTAGACAACTGACAAGTACAGGTTTCGACCAAAATCTCAAACAGCATGGAAAATCACGATGAAAGTCTGCATATGGAGTTTATTTTCTTCATGAGAAAAGATCCACAAGCCACATACCCTGTTAATGGACTTTTACATACAAACCAAAATCCAGCTTTGACAACAGATAATTCTTATTAATGTTTTCTTCAAAAAAATCCTAAGAAGCTTCTACAAATCTCAATTTTGAGTCATTGGGCAGCATTTTAGCACCCGCTATCGGGGGGGGGGGGGCTCCGAAAATTGGGAAATCCCAGAGCGGGACCGGAGCCCGCCTTGAACCCGCGCACTTCCGGGTTCCCCACTGACGCGCCGGCGTGCGCGCACAGCCCCCGCTAGTGGGAATCCCGCAGGCAATTAAAGCCAGCGGGATGCCACTTGAAGGTATTTATTTGGCTTGTTCAGGTCATTAACTGACCTGATTAAGGGATTATGTGAGGAGGGGTGGGATTTTAGAGCAAACTGGGACTGTTTCCCACACTAGGGGAAACACTCCCAGTTCAAATGAACCTGTTGCAGCCATCAGCCTGTGGCAGCTGCAAAGGTCCATTTGACAGCGGGGGGCGGGGGCGGGGGACCCTCACTCATTGCAGGAGGCCACTCTGTCACTTGGGACAAAGTTTGGCCTCCACCACCCTCCTCCTGACAATCAAAGTAACCAACTTACACACTTTTCTCCGGTGTCCAGACACATGTACCTATCTTGCGGACCCCCTCAGATGTACATCTTCCGGATGGGGGCCGCCGTAGCTGCAGTCATGACCTCCTCGGAGGGCGAACAGCATCACCAACCTCACCAGCCTCGCCATCCACCTCTGACACGTGGAGCTCCACAACAGAGTGCTGTGACACATCCACCTGCACAGCAGGAGGGAGGGCTACCGCAGAGACTCAGCTTACTGGACCTCTCTGAGCAGCAGTGCACACGGAGGCTCAGAGTCACTCGACATGTAGTCGTGGACATCTGCAGCCTCCTTCATGCCAAGCTACTCCTGGCTGGCCCGAGCACCATCTTCTTACCTGTTGCTGTCAAAGTCACCACTGCCCTCAACGACCTCTCCTCCGCATCCTTCCAGGGTGCAACCAGGGACATCACCGACGTCTCTCAGCCGTCTGCACAAAAGAGCCCTGCAAATACACCTACACCCACTCTGCAGTGACACAATGGGTGGCATCAGTTGTGGGTCTTCATAGTGATCCTCAGGAAAGGGCATTATTGCACAGACCAGACAAGATTCGCGAAGACATGGCAGTAGTGGTGCCAATATAATATGTAATGTGAGTTGGTCAGAAATTCAATATAAGTAACAACCATGACAAACCCTCAAACACCCTTGTGCATCCCCTTCATGCTCACGACACGTTTGCCTTACGCTGCCTACTGCACATATGTGATGCATGCCCTGTGGCTGCAGCACAGGTAGTGGCAGGTTGAGTGAGGCTGGCCGTGAAAGAGATGTACGAGAGGGTGAGTATGAGATGGAGCCATGAGATTGTATGAGGATTGGGTTGAGTGGTAGTGGCGAGGTGAGTAGGTGCAGGTAAGATGAGGATGAGGTTTGAGTGGGTATGAGGGGTGATGTGACAGAGTAGTGTTGGCAGTGCAGAAGATGTGGTGTGGGGGCGGTGATGTGGCAGATGGAGTGTAGGGGAATGAGTAAGTGTACTCACTTTGGCTGACCTACTTAGGTCATTGGAGCGCCTCCTGCATTGTATGCAGGTGGGCGATATGTTGGTGGTGCTGGTGACCTCCTCTGCCACCTCGAGCCAGGCCTTCTTGGTGGCAGAGGCAGGCCGCTTCCTCCCGCCCGCCGGGGGGGGGGGGGGGGGGGGGGGGGGGGGGGAAGATCTCTGTCCTCCCCCTCCTCCTCACCCCATGTATTGATACCTGGAGTGAGGCATCATTAAACTGGGAGCAGCCTTCCCCCTGGGCTGCTCCATGCTGTAATTTTTTCTGTTTGTTGCAGCATCTGTCAGTGGAGGACCGCCCCTTTAAATAGAGCTCCTCCAGCTGACAGATCTTACTGCGCATGCGCAGCCCGCCCGACGCGCAGATCAGCAGTGGGGAACCCGGAGGAGCAGGTAAGTGGATCTAATTATGCTACGATCGCGCGGGTGGCTGACTCATTTCGCTGGGCGCGTGGGCCCCCCCGCCGAGAACCCGCAGCCCTGGTAACATCGGGCCCATTGTTTCAAAAGCCAGTAATAAGAAAAAGAATGGTTACCAACATTGTTTTGTTGAAATTAATTGAGGTGTACAAAATTATGAGGGGCACAAAATTATGAGGAGCCTAGATAGGAAGGACCTATTTCCCTTATCAGAAAGGTCAATAACCAGGGAGCATAGATTTAAAGTGATTGGTAGAAGGATCACAGGGGAGCGGAGGAGAAATTTTTTCACCCAGAGGGTGGTGGGGGTCTGGAAACTCTGCCTGAAAAAGTGGTAGAGGCAGGAACCCTCATCACATTTAAGAAGTACCTGGATATGCACCTGAAGTGCCAAAACCCACAAGGCTAAGGACCAAATGCAGGAAAGTGGGATTAGGCTGGGTGGCTCATTTTCGGCTGGCACGGATACAATGGGCCGAATGGCCTCCTTCTGTGCCGTAAATTTTTGATGATTTCTATGATTCCTGAGCAAGCTAGCGTCGAGGTCAATCAAATTTGAATTTACATCTTTAAAATACATGAAGCACATAGCTTCTATGACAATCTATTGGTGGTTTTTAGTACATGTATATTGAATTTAAATCTCTTTCTGTATCAATTACGATTGTATACCTTTAACTTTATTACCATGAATGCGTTATCGAGTCTTGGTTGGAATGCTTAATGATTTTCTTGATGCATTTGTCTCACATATCCCAAAAATGGACTGCTTTCTCAACATTCAATTACATGGGTTTAATTATTGTTTTAGTTGGCATTTTAAGCAGTTTCTTCATGGCTAGTATTCCTGCACACTGCAGTTTACTCGTTCTCATGTTCTGTTCTACAAGTCTTTTATTTGTTTCCCACAAAATCATGGCTATTAACATAGGTAATGCAAACATACAAGCATTAGTCATTGCTTGGCATGAGAGGCTATTGCACTTGATGACGAGTGTGAGCAAAATATATTTCTTTTAAATGACCCAATGTAGCAACAACCAAGTGGATATTAATGGGCTAAGAATCAGAACCAAAGCGTACATGGGCATAACGCAAACTATTGGATAAAGTATTGGAATAGACACCAGTTGAAAATTCACTAATACTGTCTTTACACAGCTGAAAATATCAAATAAAATAACCAATTCGTCTTGATGATGTAAAAAGCTGAAATGCTGCTCTAAAAATCCCCATTCCCAAACAGACTGGATTAATCATATTTGTCAATCCCTATAATTGTGCAGAGACTAGTACTGTTCATAACACTCAATAGTAAGTATTGAAAAACACACTGATGGATACTTGCATATGAGCAAAATGGCATAGCATAATCAAGGAGTGCGACTGGCAGTGACGGCAAATCACAGACTCACCCATTCCTTTGTTTAAATCTTTACTGTAGGGTAGTTGAGCTTAGATAGCGAAATAATGTCAATGAGGGCACACCTGATTGAGATTTTGCCATATTTTGAGGAAATAGAACAATGCCAAACGAAACTGATGGGGAATTGCTTGAATGAGGGCTTATAGTTAGGACTCATGAGGAATGCCAAAACAAGTCAAATTTAGACCACAGCTGCATGGAGCACAAGGTCATACCAGTTGGGGAGTACAGATCCTTTTCATCAAAGTCTGTTTTTCTGTTATTTTCGAAAGTACAGTGAAGTCATTTCAAATTTAGCAAACTGGACTAAAAAAAAGACAGACATTAGAACACAATATAAATAATCTCTCCCCCTCAATTTTTAAAAAAAGTTATTTTACTCCCACAATAATCAAATATAATATAAATGTATGTAATGCAAAAATAATACATACAGCATAAGTGGCTTGTGATGTCTTTGTCTTCAATAATTATAGCAGTGAGCTCATGCACAATAAGTATAATTAAAGCACTGGCTGAGTTCCTTCATCCTCTCTCCAGTGTGTGAAGTATACAGGATATTGACAGTTCATTCTTGGAGTTACTTTACCAATATTAGAGGCACATAATTTATGAGTCAGTGGGCACAAAATTAATTGAACACAACAATAAGACCAACGAGTTTTTTTTATTCTAGAGAATTTTTTTTCCATTTAAAAAGTTAAACGAGATATCGACAACTTTTAAAGTGTTCTTGTACTCAACAGGTGAGGGACGTCAACAAAACTCCAATCTTTGGTCTGTGGTGATCTAGCTGATCTTGGCCAAGGCAACAATAGGGATGCAAATGACCTCAGCATCTCTAGGCTGCAGTCAGGAGAGATGGGGGAAAAGATAATCAGCAGAGATTTCATTTCTGACTGTTATATATTGACTCCCAATTGTTGGAATGTGGACAGGAATGGGCTTAGCTGTGATAGGCTATTACTCACTGTCAAAGTTCATGTTAAGAATGGGTACTTGGGCAAGGGACTGAAGGGCTGCAAGAGCCAGTTGAATCAAACCGCAGTGTCAGTACCTTCAGAAAAAAGAGAAAAGTCAAAAAGATATGAAACTAATATTCGTTGTGCATAAAGTTTTACAATCTCAAAATACCTTTCCTTGGAATGTTCCCTTATGAAGCTGCGTCGCTGCCTTTATACAGCACAAACAAAATAAAAAGGGCACAAACTTGGTGCAGTTCAGGTCGTCTGCATGGATTGCGTGCAGGTTCTCTCACAAAACTTTCACTTTTTGCTTTAATTCTAAAGGCAATTGCTTTTCCAGGCAATATACATCAAACAAATCACACTGTTCTTTCACAAATTACATGAAGTGCAACAAGCAGGGCTAGCATTAAATCAACATTTGTGTTCCATTTAAGCAGCCACCTCATACCTTCCATTAACTGACAAATGTATTTTCCAAAACCATATGAACACACCAGGGATTAACAGAGATTTCTCTGCCCCTGGTTTGAATCACTATTATTGGAGAAAAGTTTCATGAGCCAAAGTACTGTTGAGTATAACAACCTTCTATACACTGAACTGTATATCTACACTGGCAGAAAAGTCTGTAAACCACATAACCACTAACTTTATGTTGCGCCTGCAGGTACTTTTAACTTATGTACTTTTAAGCGCACATATATAGGTCAAAAATGATACATTACAGCCAATAGCACTTTTTTCTTACCAATACTGAAAATATGAAAGAAATCAGGAATTCTGTCTTCAAAATTTGAATTCACTTCTTCCACCACCCCCTTTCAGTATTCTCCCATTCTGAAGTATGGTTACAGAGGCACCAGCAATCGTTCAGTAGCTCATCCAAGTGGCCATTCTTCATATGTGACCCAGAGAGCGACTGTCATCAAACTTCTTTACTGTGGCCATACCCAATGTCCACACTGTCCAGCGGAGATCACTGGATAACGAACAGTTTGGAGCGGTATTAGTGGAAGCCTAGAAGCTGGCAAATTGGGCAGTTGGGGCAAAAAAGTCAAAGAATCGAAAAATGTAAAAACATAAAAGAAACGTCTCAGATAACTGAGCAAATTTATCTGGTGAGCAACTGAGCTATACAGAACAGAAGGTCCTAGGTTCAATTCCTAGTTTGTGTTGAGTTGCTGATTTCAACTGGGGAAGCAGCAGAGACATTAAATTGGCCTCATCATCCTGGGTTAGGGAAGGAAACATCAGTCAGGGCTCCTGATCGTCATCCAGCGAACCCTGCTGAAAGTGCCACACGAATGCAAGATCAAGTTCAGCTGTAATGTTTTCCACACTAGGATTGGGTGAGGTACCAGCACCAAAGAAGTCGATGCCCTCAATTAGTCGGAGGACAGAAGAAACAGTAATGAGAGAAAAAAAAATGTCCTTAAAGGGTAGAAGTCTCCTTGGATTTCTTGTCGGACTGTTTTTAAACACTGCTTCTTGCAGAGACAAGATGCAAGAGACAACTTTAAATTAAAAATGCATGGTCTCTTTCTAGCTGCTTTCATATTGGTTTTATGCAGTGCTAGTGCCACCAGCAAAAATCTCAACATAAATTTTCCACATTTGTTAAACCCAGGCAATGAGAAGACCTGATTTTTTTCAAAAATTATTCTCCCCAGTGGCACTTTAGCAAATCCAGCAAGTTCACCTAGGGGTTGCCACCAGCAACCCATGACCCACACACCAGTACAAAACCAAAATAAATGAAACTTAGTCTTAAGTCACCACAACTGTTGGTTGCATGCTGGTTTCATTTCCACAATTTACCACGCACTGATTTTCTTATCTCAAATGTGCCATCAGGTGGAGGTGTTGAGCAGAGGCCAGGCACTCGGTTCCTCAGTGAGAATTAGATGAGAAGTTACCTTATGCTGCTGCACATTTAATATCAGCCAGCTCAAGAGTACCTTTGCGAGAGCCTTGGAAACATGTCGCATCACTTCAAAAATGGTGAGTGATGTGAAGCCAGGACTTAAAACAGGAAAGGACAAAACAAATATGAGGAGAAATGGATTTTAAAAATGGAAAATAAAAACTGCAAATATTATCAGCCAAGATCCACAAAGAATGTGTCATGGTGTGGTAAGAAACCAGACATAGAAAGTGAAAGGGAGAAACTGTACCCTAAATATAAACCTGTTCAAGCAGAATTCGTGTTAAATTATGTTAAAATGGGAAACGGCAAGTTAAGCCAACTCACGCTGCTTTTGTCCGCTTCCCATTCAACTCTAAGCAACATTCCAGAACAAGCCATCAGCCAGCTGCCTTCGTCAGAAAATTTGACAGTTGTAGGTGGAGGGACAGAAATATAATAATCTGGTGAAACATTTGCAAGTGTTGAATTGCTAAATAGATGTTCACACACAGGCCTGTAATAAACTTTCCCTTCGCCGGTCTTTTTTTTGAAGTGTAACAGCTTGTGAAGAATTTTTCTACTTACAATGTAATTTAAAATATTTTGAACGTTGAAATTTATTAATCTGGATAATAGTTTACAATATTTCAAACAGATATTAATTTTAGAAACTAGTGCATTAATCCACATTGCTTCCATGAATAAATTACAGTAAACTATACTCTTGCGATTAAAGTACTCATTCTCCATAAAACAGTGCTAAACATTGGTGTGACAGGTCAAGAGGATATAAACAAACAATTTATTCTATGCAGAATAATGGGTGCAATGGAGTGATCACAAGACAGTAATCTCATTGAGCAGTACAGATGACGACCTGTGAGGATGGTTTTTTCAGCTTTAGATTTTTTTTTGCTTAACAGTAGCTGTGAAGTGTCCAACAGTCAGCGTGCTCTATGCTGACGTTTGACAAAGCCACTCTAAAGAATTAGTGATTATGACAATCACAATTCTACCAAGTGATAATTAACTGCTGACCATGAAGTAGTATAGTCAAATAAGATACAAACAGAATAAGTCAATACATTTTTAATTAAACAATCAATAAGAGTAGGGTTGAAGACTGTTGAAGGATAGCTAATCTGTCAAAGGATCCTCAGTCACAATAATGTGATGACATTGCACTGGATTGAACCCAAAAAGGAGTTGTTGAAGTGAGGCATACCTGTATAAATGGCATGGAATTTGGTTTAACAAAAATAAAAACACACCCATAAATACAGAACAGAAATAAACCAGCTTCTAACTGAACAGCTCCGCTTGCACTCTTTAACAAACTATAAGCAGGCTCCTGATCACTGATTTTGCACTTTACAGTTTGGGGCTAAAAGTAAGAGGGGGTGTCTTATGTCTGAGCCCACATCCTCCCTCAGGATTCTTTTCTGGCTGTCTCCTTCCGAGTAAGGCAATTTTTCCAAAGATGGTAAACCCAGCAGCAGTGCTATTATCAGTGCATCCTCTCCTCTCCTCTCCACCACTGCTGTGATATTTAAATGCCAACTTCCCCTCCTGACTGCCAACTTCAGTGCAAGATCCAATGTTGATTTAATATTGGAAACAGCAGGGAGAAGAGGTTTTAAAACCAGCAGTGGGAGCCAGGACTGAAGTCAGGAGGGACAGTTGCCATTTAAATACCATAGCCCTGTAAGAGAGTCATGAAATGAGAAAGTACAGAGTGAAAATGTATTTGGAGTGTTGGCCTGCATGAAGGCAAATATTTTCATGGATAAAAGCTTTGTAATGTTGACCTCTTCTTTTGTGAGGATCATGAAATTTTTCCAGTTTTTGGATAGAACTTGGAGACGGGGTTTCTTCTTGCACAAGTATATATGTTATGGTCGAATTACATGCAGATTTTGCACTGCATTGATAGAAAACTGCAATGTAACTGAGCAATGAAGTCTGACAGCAACCAATGCAAGACCACCCCAAGAAAAATGCATTTGACCCACCAGAGCCTGCAGACGAGCCCTGGGTTTAACATCTCATCCAAACATCTTTATCTCCAAGAATGCTGCACCCCTCACTTTACAAAGAAGCATGAATCAGAAATTCTTACGCTGTCTTCAGGTTAAGAGAAAAAATTTGCCTTTTTCGTCACAGTCTGTTTTAGCTGCTGTGTTACCTTATTCTCCACAGCAAAATGTTTATTTATTTTCAGTGACTTTCTACAAATGACATGTAATTTTTTAATATTAGACCTAAAGATAATTTTTTTTCCCCTTAAAATATAAAATTTGTCAAGCTCTCAATCTCTGTACTGTCATGGGAAGGGACCAAATTAATTTATCCAGCTGCCTTCCCTCTATAAATAAGCTCATCTACATATATTTTTATATAGTAATAGAAATTGCAGCACAGGAGGCAGCCACTTGGTCCATCACTTCAGTGCTGATACCAGCTCTTCAACTGCAGCAATCTACTCTAATCTCTACCTCTTTCCTGATAACATTTTAAATTCTTGTTTTACAAATACTTATCCAATTCCTCTCTAAATCATGCTATAGTCTCTATCGCAATAGCAACTATGGTCAATAGCAACTGTGTTATTATCCATGTTCGAATAACCTACTGTGTAAAAACAATTATTTTAACTTCCCTCTTTGCTCTTCTAGTGATGAAACGAAGTTTATTCCTCTTATTTCCAATTTACCAAACAGTGGAAGTGCTTGTCACTATTTACCGTTTGAATCTTGAAACCTCTATTAGATTCCCCTTAACCTTCTTTGTTCTAGTGAAAACAGTTCCAATTTTACAATCTATTATTCCTGGTAGAATTCATGTGAATCTTTACAGTACCCATTCTAATATCCTTCCTGTAACTGAGTGTTCAGAATGGCAAGCCATGTTCCAAAAGTAAGCAAACCAATGTCTTGTGCAAATCAAACATCACATTTTCGCTTTTATATCCACTGCCCAAATATTCAAACCAATAAACCCATTTTTCCATGACGTCAGTACAAACATGATGGTAATATTAAACACATGAAATTCTATCAGTTATTGTAATGCTGCCATTGGACCAACAGGTTTTACTGCCTCCACCACCACCCCCCCACCATACCCCTCAGGATTACCAGTGGCAGACTCTGGGGGAAGAAAGGGTTTCCTGGCTGCTGGTCGTCTTAAAAAAAAATCTGGTAATCTTTATTTTCTGACTGTTGTTTGAGACTATGGGAGCTGGTGGCTGAAGAACATAAGGCAGCTTAAAACTTGCAAGCTGAAGGTTTCATTGACATCTCTCCCTCCAGTCACGAACATTCTCTTTCAAACACTTCCAAAACACGGCTACTTACGGCAATTTTTTTTTTTATAAGTTGATTCCACATTAAGCCCTGTTCGTCCAGGACCTGCAACGGCTCCCTTTCTCCATTGCATTGAATTTAAAATACTCATCCTCAACTTCAACTCCCTCCACAGCCTCAGCCACTCTACCTCTGCAGTCTCCTCCAGCCTTATGTTCTAACCCCCATTGGCCTCCAATGCACCACCAACTCGAGCCTCCTTTGCATCCTCCTCTCAGCCATTACAGGTGGCAAAAACTTCAGCCATTTCATTCCTACTTTCTATAACTCCTAAACTTCTCCAGCTTTTACCTCTGTCTTTAAAAGCCTTCTCAAAACCCATCTTTTCATTCAACCTTTCAGTCAGATCTTTTAACTTTCCCACAAAGGCTTGGCAACCATTCTCTTTCTTTCTCGGTGACGTGCTTTAGGATGTTTTTCTATGTTAATGGTACTATACAAATGTACGTTGTTGTTGTTGTACGTGACTACAGTGCAGACGATGGCAAGACTACTACTCTCCCATCATTGGGTGTGCCAAAATCCTCTGATATTCATTGCACAGGCAGAGATCCCCAGTTCTTCATAGTTCCCTGGCAGCTGCCATGAGATTCAGTATGTCACCCAGACACAACATAAAGGGGACAAAAGTTAATATATGTGAGTCAATGGAGTGATCCTTCAATGTTGAGGGATTCTGGAGTTAGCATATATTAAGATCAAAACTCATTGTTGGTGCAGTGCAGGAAAAGTTGCACCCTGCATTCATCCAAATCATTCTCAACATGGCAATGGATGCAGCAACCGGAAAACACTCCTTTCTCGAGCACTGATGTATTTGCTTATCAAAATTAGGGACATTACTATTATTACCAGTCAAGTTACTTCGCAATTCCACATTTAAAATAACAATAACAACCTCAAGTATCAACAAGCGGCCATTACAAGAGAGTAAAAAGCATAAAATACAAATCAACACAATCGTAAAACATGACTGATTAAAACTGTACCATAACCCCCACTACCAAATTAAAACAATCTGTTAACACCTCCTCCACACTATCAAAACAAAACTATGGGGGGGGGGGGGAAGAGGTGAATTAAAATCTTCAACATTCACTTAAACCCAGATATTGCGTTTAAAAAAAAAATCAGGTCACACTAATACTGTGAATTTGTAAAGGCACTTTAGCCAAGAGTGATATTGTTTATATTTCAAGATGTGGAGATGCCGGTGATGGACTGGGGTTGACAATTGTAAACAATTTTACAACACCAAGTTATAGTCCAGCAATTTAATTTTAAATTCACAAGCTTTCGGAGGCTTCCCCCTTCGTCAGGTGAACGATGTGAAATGAAATCCTCGAAATGAAATCGCATTTATAATTCACAGAAAAAACTGTCTGTACTCACCAAGCATTGTTCTGTGAATTATAAATGCGATTTCATTTCGAGGATTTCATTTCACATCGTTCACCTGACGAAGGGGGAAGCCTCCGAAAGCTTGTGAATTTAAAATAAAATTGCTGGACTATAACTTGGTGTTGTAAAATTGTTTACAATTTATATTTCAAACCAGGCCACAAATAAAAATAATCAACTTTTATGCAATAACATTTCAAACGGGCACCTTCCAAATCAGGCAATTATCAAAATGGATTCATCCACAGACCAAATAATTTTAATACAAAATTGAACAAATCTTTCCAGTCAAGGGCAAAGCATCAGCGAAAGTAAGGCAAAGATAATGAAATATTGTGAGGAGAACTCTATTTAATAATTTAGCCACTGTCAAGGAGGCTGTATTGATCCTTGTTTTCAGCACTGGAAGTGAATGTTATCTTCCTCTTAACAGCTCAATGACAGCATCACTGAATTTAATCACCACACATATCCCACCATGCAATCCTTAAACTGTCACCCCTGGTTCTTTGTCGACCCTTGTTCGTTTTTTTTATATATCTTGTCTGATGTAGATTTTTTTTTCAACCTGTGGTAACCATAGTAGCATTTGTAGATGCTGACATTCAAGTGGCAAGGTTCTCGATCCTTAGTTACAGGCTATTTTTTTACCTGAATAATTCAAAGAAATGCTTAGGTCATCCTGATGGGCACCGTTTTTTTCACAACACTATCTGCATTTTCTCAATGCAGAATATCCCTATTTCATGCTTTAAAAAAAGTCTCATGCAATGCATCTGTCACAGCCAGCTACCAACACTGGATCTAAGTTATGCTGGTTTATTTTGTACTAAGCTTTGGAATCTTGTAAGATGGACCCAAGAGACCCCATATCCAAGGTCAGCAGAAGCATTTTTTTCTATTACAGGACACTCTCTCACATTTCACAACTGCCTGCTCCGACACTTCTGGCTTCCCATACATCCTGTAAATTGTTACAAGACCCCGGGGCATTATAGCTGTATGTTCCATTCAAATCAGGCTTCAAGGATAAAGCATCAGAGTCAAGCAGCTTCAATCAAATAGAACACTGAACTACATATGACAAGAGCCATATACTGATCGAGCAACTAAATCAGTATTTTTTTTTAATTAATTATTCGGCAGGATCCATTTTCAATTCATCTGAACTGTTCGACCCAGCTAACTTAGAAATTTCATGTACAAATCAATCACAACTATTACAATTCTAATCTGTGAACACTGAACAACATTGTATTCTGAACTTCTTTCTGCAACTACCCTTTAAACATCAATACTTTCCACATTGCCACTGAATACCCAATAACATTGTTTTAAAAATCCCTGTATCAGTTTGTTCGTTGAGTAAAAACCTAGCATGAGCAAAAGTTCACCTGAATTATTGATCTGACATTTGCCAACACTGTAGGTAGCAGTAACTTTGAAAACATTTAAAACATTTCTGGCAGACCCCGTTTAAAGCCTCCCATCTTTCTCATCCTTCATCACTCACCAGAAAATAGGTTAATCTCCCCCTAAAATACACAATGCCTGGTCATCTTAAGCAGGTAAGCAAGTAGATACCATGGTGCAATTTGTTAAGTGTTCAAACAAGCTTTACAGCACTACCTAGTGACTGAATCAACTGGAATATCATCAGAAAACTAGGAACAGTCTGCTAACCTTCCTGATTGGTTAAAGGGAAAGGAAGGTGTAAGGGGGGTACTTTCTGACCAATATATTCCCCCAATACCTATCTGAGAAAATATTATCTCCTGAGCGGATCTCCTGAGGTGCTCCTGATGGTAAGTTGGAGGATATGCTAATATATGATGTCTAAAATGCAAAAGCAAGTAAGTTTGACACTTAGAAAGTGTGTGCTATATGAAAGAATGTTATATAGCAGATCCCCTGTGCCATTGTTGAGGGAGTCAAAGGATATGGTGTTTTAAAACAACAAAGCTAATTAAGTAAACATCAGAGTTGAGTGGGTGGCTAGTAGGCAACCTGGAAGTCCATGCATCAGGTAATACAGTCAATTATTTAATTAAATAATATTGGAATGAATAAATTAAGCAAATCTTTATCGGCACCAATAAATAATAAGATGACGACATCAATTAAATACATAATATTTGGAGCCACAAGCTAAATAAATAATATCAGGGCCGAGAATTAAATAAATAATCTCGAGGTAAGGAAATTAATGCATAATATCAGGGACATGAACTCAATGAATCATATCAGGGCAACAAATTAAATTAAAAATATCATGGCCATGGAATCAAATGATTTTGGGTAGGAACTAAATAAATAATTACAGAACAGACCATGCCTGTCGGCAGACACTGAAGTTTGGAAGCAGCCACACTTCCTGGTATCCGATTAAATAGAGAACAGCAGCAATGACTGAATTAAATAAAAATTTACCTGCCTTTTGGAAAGGGAGTATGAAAAACAAAATGGCAGACAAATCTGATGATTAACACCACAGGCAAGAGGTTTGGAAGTGCAGCAAGAAAACACTGACATACCTTTTTGTCATTACAAAATGCTGAAATAGGGTTTTTCCATTAAAAAATGGTGATAGAAGTGGGTGACAGAAAATCATAAGAAGAAGCAATGCTTGTTGACAGGAAGGGCAACATACATTTGAAATATTGTCTCGCAGAGACCAACCACTTCAGGTCGCCTCCCCTTGGTGAGAGCTGAGAGCCACACAACATCTCCACTTATTTTACTGGGTGGTGATCCAGAGCCACCTGGTCCTGGAAAACTCTCAATCACCAGACCCACTGAATGAATGGAACAGCTACAGAATCATTTTTTTGAGTTTGGCTTTAAGGCACATTGCTGGGACAGAATAAAGGGAGCTTTGTTTTGAAGGCAGCTGTGCTTTTTTCAATTCAACTGTGTCATACAGTGTCAGCCTGGCATCCATCTCCTGAGTCGAAGTGTTGTGGGTTCAAGCCCCATTCCAGGACTTGGAACATAAATCCAGACCGATAGTGAAGTGCAGTACTGAGGGAATGCTGAATTATCAGGGGTGCTGCCTTTTAGATGAGACATTAAAGCAAGGTTGTGTCTGCCTGTTCAAGTGGATGGAAAAGAAGAGCAGGGGGATTCTTCCAGTGTCCTTGCCAACACTTATTCCTCAACTAGCAATAGCAAATCAGATTATCTGGTCATTTATCTCATTGCTGTTTGTGGGACCTTGCTGCGCATAAATTGGCTGCCATGTTTGCCTTCACAAGTAATTCACTGGCTTTGAAGAGCTTTGGGACGTCCTGAAAATGTGTAAGACACTTTATAAACGCAAGTTAGTTCTTCTTTCTTAGGAGTGGCAACAGTGGAAAAGTGTTCCACTCTCCTGCATCGACATCCTCACCTCCATGAGGATTCATTTTAGATATTACAATTAAATGGGAAAACCAGCTCCTAGTCAGATCAAAGATTATATTAATGATGCGAAATCCATTGAAATCAAATTGGTATTCACAAACATTAATTTTATTTTAATTGACCCATTTCTTTTCACAAATATTTTTAACTTTTCAACATTAATATATTGAAAAAAAGTCAGCACCCGTATTAATGCAGTTTGATCACTGGGATTTACATGAAATTTTCTGATTAAATCCACCTGAAATGTGAAAAATACCTAGTGCTAGCATTACAATTACAGCTTCTGTTCTTTCAGATCTGGAATGTTTGGAGCGATACAATCTCAGGGTGAAGTACTGGTAGTTACATGTCTGCCACTTTCTTTGCTAGTGGTGGAAACAATTTGACGTGATGAATTAAAAGTATCACACATGAAGCATATTGAATTTTGCAATTTTTCCAGTAGTATATTGACGTCAACAAGCTTAATCCATCAAGTGACTACACTGCATGAATATTTTTGTTAAAATTTGATAAACAAACAGGACATCAGTACAAAAAAAATGCAACTGAAGGGGTTTTACATAGTGTCAAAAACAAATGTGTGTTCATAAGCAATGCAAATCTGTCAAAATATGATTTTTTTTCAGTAGAAGCACAACACTATACAACATGCTAAATTTCCCCACTAATCTGTAAACAAACCTATTATAAAAACTTCACCACTTCCTCAAATAATATTCTTTTTTGGATGCTGTGCAAATAATTTCCAGCGAGGGCACTTAAGTTGCTTATCAAAGCTTTATTCTAAGGGATCATGCAGGTTGTTGACAAGAGAAATAAAATGTATGCTAAAATTAAAATATTTTCTTGAAAACTAGTACACTGTAACTGAACTGATCTTCTTTGTTTTTAGAAAGTCTCCAATGTTCACAGTACTTTGATTAATCGAAATAATAAGGGAGCAATCTCAAAGGGAAGTTGCAGTTCCTGACAATAATGAACTGCCCCCAGCCATAAACACTAAAGGGACTGCGCAAAGTTCTTAATCATCTCAGTGTAAAAGTACACAACTTTCAGTTATTCAAAAGCAGGACATTTTTCTTCTGATATATTTACCACGGTTACAACAGAAGACAGGGAATGTGCCTCATGCATAATATATCTTAGATGAGCCATGAAAGTACTGGATTCTAGATTCCGATGGAAAAAAGCTTGCCACAATGTCACAGATCAACAAGTCAGCCTATAATTAGAATGATCTTCATAATCCTCAAGAGAGGAGAGTGTGGCCAAGGAATTAACTGTTTCTGAAATTCAAAACAAGGCTCCAGCAGAATCAGGACAGTTATAGGTTGAGTGATTTCAAAAGTGATGTGCCATCCCACGCATAAATCACCCAAAACATTTTTTGTAAGTCTTTTCCGCTGTCATCTTGTGTGTTGTCAGTCACCTCGGGTGAGAATAAAAATATGGTTTGTAACATATGGAATACATTTTTTTTAAATCGTCATATCATTAAACCAACCTTTTCAGATGATTTGTGTAAGGGGAAATGCTTTTACGATTTGGTCCTGTGTTAGAAGCCTGGGATAGGTTTTGCTGATCCTCAGATCTCTGAGTGAACAGAATCAAACCAAGAAACAGCCACCCAAAATGTAAACAATTTTACAACACCAAGTTATACTCCAGCAATTTTATTTTAAATTCACAAGCTTTCGGAGGCTTCCTCCTTCGTCAGGTGAACGATGGGAAATTCAAAACAAGGCTCCAGCAGAATCAGGACAGTTATAGGTTGAGTGAATTCAAAAGTGATGTGCCATCCCACGCATAAATCACCCAAAACATTTTTTGTAAGTCTTTTCCGCTGTCATCTTGTGTGTTGTCAGTCACCTCGGGTTTCACATCGTTCACCTGACGAAGGAGGAAGCCTCCGAAAGCTTGTGAATTTAAAATAAAATTGCTGGACTATAACTTGGTGTTGTAAAATTGTTTACAATTGTCAACCCCAGTCCATCACCGGCATCTCCACATCATGACTACCCAAAATGTGGCAGTGTCACTCTATGCAGGTCACACTGATGGTCAATTCCCAGAATGTACCAGTTTCAATGTGCACAACACTCTGATACTGTAACTTCTAGAATACAACTTAAGGCTACCTTTCTTTCTCTCTCACTCCTCAGTACAGTACTAAGACAGGGAAGGCCAAACTTACTAACAAGGTCAGTCTTGCTGTCAATTAATACCCTGTGCTCTGCTCCGCAGCTCCTGCCGAACACAAATTGAACTTTGCCCCTTCCGCTATGCTTTACTCCTTGGTGCTCTCCTGCATTCCCATTCCACTCTACTATGCTCCTTGACGCCCACTGTGAGCTACTCCACAGTTCAAATTCAATAAGACCATGCTGGACATTACAACCACACACCAGGCCCCCAGATCATCATAAGTAATGCCACAGGAGTGCAATATATATATATATATATATATATGTGTGTGTTGCATGTAATGTGTGGTAGTCACACATGCAAAATATCCATCGCACAAAAATACTAAATGGCTGAAATGTTCTAGAAACCAAGAAAAAAAATCACTTACCAATGCCTCAGAGCACACTTCTCACACACGTCTGTTCAAATTCTTTCAGCAGCCATGTACAGCTCTCCCTCACCCTAGCATCCCCTTTACAACAGAATAATCTCTGTCCTAATAAGCAGCACCATGGGAAGTTTGCTGTGTTTTTTTTTAAATGAACGCCCAAAGTATCTTTAGTGTTACTTTTGAGCCAGCCAATTGGTATATGGGATGAGGTAAACAGTCAAGCCCCGAGTCTGCACTTGTTTCCCTCATCTTTCTGAGGGAGGATTTCAACAAGTATTAACTCTGTAAATGCATATTTAGAAAACCAAGCTTTAAAAAAATAAGAGCTTTCTGATAGCTCAGTTAATAACAAATGTGTAGCATGACTAGTATGAGAAATATCTAGGTATGAGGTCAGGTCAAATAACCGTGTGGATCTGTGTGCAAACCTACTTAAAAAAAACCTTTGGAACAATATTTACAACCATTTACATAACAACTCTAAAGAGATCACAGCAAGGTCATATAGATTTCTTCAAAAGGGAAACGTCTGTCTATTTTTCTTCCAGAAAGGAGATAGAGAGTGGGGACAGAGATGTACAGCCAACAACAAAGTGCATGAAAAGCATATATAGAGAGAAAAAGAGTGACACCAAGATTGGAAGACAAACAGAAAAAGACAGTGAAAGGGAAACAGAAAGAATTAAGAGTGGGAGACAACTGCAAGACAGTTACAGGAAGAGTGAGACAACAAAAACACTTTAATCTCTGAGCAACACCAGGTGTGGAGAGGTCTTTTCCCATAAAACAAAAATTATGGTTCATATAGTGATTCTGTAAAACTGGTCAGATTCTAAAGCAATTTCATTTTGTCATTTTTGAAGGGAGAAAAAGCAGCCTACTCAAAAATGTTTAATCTTTTGCTTTTTCTACTTTACCCAACAGTTATACATCTATTAACGCATCCTTCTTCAACGACTATTATTTCAATGGATTGCTGTTGTATTTTAATTTCCATTTATTTTCTAAAGAAATAAGAAAAATAAGACCAAACAATCCTTTTAATTGTTCAAGCAAACTTCATATAATGTCAGATCACAGTTGGGTAAGTGGATTTACAGTATTCATCACATCTAATTAAACGTTCATAAGTAAAATCGTAGGAAAACCCCCAGGCGGATCTTTCTCAGCAATTGCTCATGAAAAAAAGTGCAAGCAGTACATTAGTTGGAAAGCTGTTCTATTGCTTCCACATCCAATTTCTGTGAAACACACCAAGCGCTGAGATAAACCAGCATTTTCCAACAATACTACGTGTTGACAGTATCAAAATGTTACTTATTCACAGTAAGTTCTTCAGCCGTCCTTGTAGAAATTTTCCCCGATATGCACGAAAGGATAATTCACAAAGTTTTGGCCAGTTTCTAAGTCAGCAGCATCCATACGTGAGGCTTTCCCCATTTGTTCTTTAAACTCACTGACTTCTCGATTTGAAAAATTAGAGGACATAATGAGGAATTAATGGTAACCTACATTCTCGTAGCAAAATTCTTCCAATTATCTAACACTTTCTACCACATTCTTCACAAAATCATTATCGTCAATATTTATCCCTTTAAAGGTATAAACCTATTTCATGGATAGAATCCCATCACTTACTCACTGAAGAGAAATGTAAGGAATCTTACAACACCAGGTTATAGTCCAACAAATTTATTTTAAAATCACAAGCTTTCGGAGATTATCTCCGAAAGCTTGTGATTTTAAAATAAATTTGTTGGACTATAACCTGGTGTTGTAAGATTCCTTACATTTGTCCACCCCAGTCCATCACCGGCATCTCCACATCATCACTGAAGAGAAGCAGCTGCTCATTGCATTAGTTGCTCTACTTCCATTTAGATGAGGAATGCAGGGCCAGTACTAGGAATTGAGAGGGAGGGGCAGAAAGACTGAAGCCATTGTCAATGGTTGATGCTTGTGATTGATGGTCATGTACCTCAACAGTGGTCATCTCATAATAGGACCATTGAGAAGCCAACATTAGAAATCACCTTACTAATACCACCAATAATATAAACACAAACTAACATTATTTTTCTTGTTTGTTTGAAAGCTTTTTTAATCACCTAAATGTAGTACACCATTGCTAGCATAGGTATTGAGATATCATTTCTCTCAATTAAATTTATAAAAATGGTCATTTCAATAACCCGAACCAATACAATAACTAGAAATATAAATGTTCTGTCTGTAAATTGCAAGATTTTTTTCATTTAAAAAAAATTAAAAAGTCAAAACAATCCATTAAGTTAAAAAAAACTCCTCCAGCAACACACAGCTAAAACCTGATAAATGAGCAACTGATTTGCCAAGAAATGGGAGCCTGGATCAAGACTATTAACTACAAATAAAAACAACCAATTAGAAAACCTTTATATTACAATCCATTTAATCACTCATTCAGTCTGAACAGAAACAGAAAATATTTAAAAGCTATTTTATACATTAGTGAATAGATGAAATTCAAAAGTAGACTAACTATTTAGTCTGCGGAACCTTAAAAGAAAAAAAGATAATGGGGGACCATTTATATATAATACGAATGAATGATTAATGGTTTTGGCACATTAGAATTCTAGGCTTAGATCAGCATTCTGCTTTGATCAGCAATGCATGTACCTGAAGTTGAAAGTACAGCCAATGCATACTACAAACCACTTGTCAAGAATAAAAAGAGAAAGTATGTCTTTTGATCTAGTGTAACCAAAAAAATATTAGATACATAATGTTGTAATGCATTACCAAAGCACTGATTTGAGAATTCAACCACTCTTGTTAAATGCAAATCATGCAACAGAATTCTCCCTTCCCAATACATACAATTTTCCTCCCTTCCCTCCTAAAAGTTCTGACTCACACTGGAGTAATATTGCACCAATAGTGGCAGCCCTCCAGGACCTTGCCCAAGTACCTACGCAGTGAACGGCAGTGTGTTATTCAAGCACAGAAGGCATCGCAGTCTAGACAAATCCTGCCAGAGGTGGAGAAGTGAAGAGGTTATGGAAGAGAATTATGGATCATAGGCATAACTGGCTGAAGGCATGGCCATTAATGGTGGAACAAAGTGGAGGAAGGAAATCCATAAGACGCCAGAGTCGGAAGAACGGAGTGTTCTGTGGGGATTGTAAGGCTGGAGGAGGTTACTGTGTTCGGGAGGGGTGAGGCCATGAAGGAATTTAAACAAAAGGATGAGAATTTTAAATTAGAGACATTGAGAGACCAGAAGCCAATGTAGATCAGCAAAAACAACAGAAATGGTCAGCAGTACAGGATACTGGCAGCAGAATTTTAGATGAGCTGAAGTTTATAGATGGTGAAGGATGGGAGGTGGGCCAAGAGAGCATTGGAATAATGCAGTCTGGCGGTTATGAATGAGGGTTTCCAGCAACTTATGGGTTGAGGCAAAAGGTGGAAGACTTTGGGGAAGTATATTGAACAAAAGGGACTTCCTCCAAGCTATCCGTCTGCTTTAAGGTACATCAGTCATGGCAACTTTAACTGGTCGATCATGTCATTTGGTTCTCACATCCTGATTCCAATTAATTTAACATTAAAGTAGTATTAACAATGTGGATTTACTGACAAATGTAAAGATAATCATTTTAGCAACTCAGTCCACATTTGTTCCCTTCAAAATTAAACAAAATTCCAGATTTAACAATCAATGAACCATGAAATGTACATGAGGCCAATTGCTGCATGTACACTCGGACAATTATCTGTTGTCAACAACTAAAAGGGAGTGACTGAAAGTGAGGCGATTCATTTAATTTTTATTTTGTTGCTGTTCATTAGCATTGGCATCTGTTTGTGTGCAAATTGGGTGCCTCACTTCCTACATTACAACAGTGACTACACTTCAAAAACGCTTCATTGTCTATAAAGCGCTTTGGGACATAAAGGCGCTATGTAAATGCACGTCTGTTTTAATCTTTCTGTGATGACCTTATGGGGCTATGCACATGTCCCCAATGATTTAAAAGACCTTGCAACCACCTTTACAGATCTTGGCTGAATATGAAGCGTTAAGTGATTAGGAATTCTAAATACTGGTTTCTTTCTGCTGACACTTGATTTCTCTCCTTTTTGGTTCTGAGTGTGTAAAACCAAGAATTTTAAAAAACTATAGTGGTGACTGCTCACATAAGACAACAGTCATCATGCAATAAGCTATCTGCCGAAGGCATCAAATTAAGACTCTGTATAGACAGCCATAATATAGATATGATGTGGAGATGCCGGTGATGGACTGGGGTTGACAATTGTAAACAATTTTACAACACCAAGTTATAGTCCAGCAATTTTATTTTAAATTCACAAGCTTTCGGAGGCTTCCCCCTTCATCAGGTGATAGAACTAAATAGAACTGCTTCACATCGTTCACCTGACGAAGGGGGAAGCCTCCGAAAGCTTGTGAATTTAAAATAAAATTGCTGGACTATAACTTGGTGTTGTAAAATTGTTTACAATAATATAGATACGCTTTGCCCCATTTGGAGCCCATCAGCTATAGTAAACTGAAATCAAACTTAGGAACTATATCTTTCGAGGCAAAGCCTGAACCATTTGGTCATTTATTGGAGGGCTACGTTTTTCACTCAGGGAGACAGTTATTCCAATTAACAATGTTAGGTTCCTTCATTTAATCAGACAAATAGTCTGTGGTTAGAGGATCTGCCTGGAAATATAAGCGATCAGAGTGCAGTTTCAACTACATGGAGCTAATGAGCACCAAACAGCAAGAAACACAAGCAGGACTTTTGTGTGTACACAGATGTATATTCATGCAGCATCTGCCAAGTGTTCTTTACACAAAGAAACATTTCTCAATATGTCAAAAAATACATTTTGAAAATATATATGTCCCGTGTGCAACATTTGGGCACTTATGCAATGTTGACATGTACTCAAACTTATTTTCTGGTGATACACTGCTAATCAATCGACCATCACAAGTTCACATCATAATTGTTAAACCTCAGCAGCTTAGAGAATCCTGGTCAATAACAATAATGGACTTCCATTTCTAGCAATAAAAGTAAACTAAATAGAACTGCTCCACATTGGGCTATTGTTTAAAAGATTAGATCCGATTTTTCCAATGGCTTAATGACATTATTCAGAAAGTAATTGTGTTGTCTGAACCAGGAAAGTTTTGATACCCAGTCTTTATCTCGATAATTGATCTCAGCTAGGGTAGTGGTAGGGGCGACAACTGGCCTCAGTGTCTCTGAGTTAAAGAGTGCAAAAATGGCCCCAATTACTGCTCCCAATTGCTATCCAGCAACTTTTACTGGAAGTGGACAGTGGACAGTGGACAAAGACAGCAACAAACTGGGTACGATACCTCTGTCACCGAACAGCTTGCCAATATACTCACCAAACACCTTTTCAGTTCATCCCGGGCTATCCTCTAACCAAAAAAAGCCTGCTCCCAGATTTCTGCCATTGCCACTCAAGTATGCAAAAGTAGTCCCAAGGTAATCTCCCCTCCTATTTGCCTCTATCCTTACAGCTGAACCCTGGCACATCCCGGACTGTATATCAACATGAACCTGAGAATATTAACGTGAGGCACAGCAGCTGCACCACCATCCCAACTCAGATAAATATTTTTCTCAACTGATCCAGAAATGGATCGTTGTCTCAACAATTTTCTCCCTTCATATCCAGAAGGCTCTGGGATATGATTACATGGGCTTCAGGTCCCCTTCTATATCTAGTTCAAGTAATTAGTCTTGTGTATTCCTTGGCAGCAAGCGTCAAAAACCTATTCGACTACTGGCCAGCAGCAAAGCAGTGCCCAATTCTGCCCTCACCTGACATAAATACATGCACAATTATTAGCAGGAGCTATAACCGTGGTCAATTTTCTCCTTACCAATCTTGGGGAGCCAGGCCAACTGTGGCATCTCCATCAATGCTCCAGCTAAGCTCAGCTAACTCAGCACCGGCTAAGGATCGAAATCTAGGAACTTCCTGGTCTATGTGGCTCACTTCATAAACACACAGCCCATGGGGGGAGGGGGACAAAAATGGAACTTAACAAAAAATTGTGCTTTTTCCCCTGAAGCCATATAACTATAGGCACTTTTACTTTACTCCATTGACTCTCAACATGTGGGTCATGCAGAGTTAATGCATTCACAAATGGAAGCATGCCAAACTTCACACTTTTGGTAGTGCAGACCCACTTTTTTTGTTATTTTCCCTATCTGCTGTGTAAAAATGGCCTCTCCCATTTGACCTGTTAAACATACTAAAATGTCATGGCATGAGCACACTGATGCAAGCAACAGCTCAGTCTCAGATTACCAGCCAGGCCCACTACATATTTGCACAATTGTAAACAATTTTACAACACCAAGTTATAGTCCAGCAATTTTATTTTAAATTTACAAGCTTTCGGAGGCTTCCCCCTTCGTCAGGTGAACGATGTGAAAATCGTTCACCTGACGAAGGGGGAAGCCTCCGAAAGCTTGTGAATTTAAAATAAAATTGCTGGACTATAACTTGGTGTTGTAAAATTGTTTACAATTGTCAACCCCAGTCCATCACCGGCATCTCCACATCATATTTGCACAATGACAATTATGCACCTGCAAAGCACCAACTGTCTCAGTACCAACATACTGGAAACCATGCATGTGTGGAACAGGTGGTTTTCGATTCCAAAGCCAAAAACAGTTCACAATCTAAACCTGGGAGAGTGGCCTGTATAGGTCATTTTGTAATTACTCATCCAACACCTGGACAAAGTAAAAATATAAAAGCCATTTGGTTAAAACCGCCACCCTTCTTTGCAGCAGAGCACCTAGGTTCCAACATGCAATTCCATTTCTGCCTCCATCCTTGTTTTGTTGAGCTGCACAACATTGGTATTTTGATAGCTCAAGTTATTTTATGGCATATCATTTTCTTCCTCCAACATCAACTAGATTTTAGGGGACGATGGGGGCCAAGACAAATTTCTGTGTGTGAAAGCAGCCTCCAATTGGGAATGTGGTTTTGGATTTTTCATCCTTCAGCTGCCTCAGATGATTACTTTTCTACCTGCTTAATTATTCAAAGGGTTTTTCAATGAGAAGAAACAGATGCAGATAAACTTCCTACAAAGAGCCGCAATTTGAATATAAAATGGAAAATGTTTTAAATTGCTCTCTCATCAACTCCTCACATTTTTTTAAATTGGCTTAAATTATCACAGACCCTGAAAGCTTAATATGAGTATTCTCCACAATCCATCTATATAGCCATACAAAAAAGAATAATTCTGAGTCATAAAAATGTAAGATACTGTAGTTACATCTGTAACACAGGAATAGAAGATACCCACATCTTCTCAACTCCGTTAAAGCTCATTTTAATTGAAATTCCCTTTTAAATATTATTTTCTAGAGCTTTGACAAATGTAATACACATATTAAATCTAATTTATACAAGCATTGAGGCATGTAACCAGTGTCAAAACTTAACTAATTATAGCACAGCTATGTAATACTCTGTACAGGTATAATAAACACTGAATGCAGTGATGGTTTTCTAATCCACAAAACGTAAATAATTCATTAATGCCCACTTTCCTTCAGCATAATAGATTAGCCCACAATAATCCTCTTTAGTTTCATGCTATTGTATGTTTAAATGCAAGAGATCAAAACATGAACTGGAACCAAGTCCTAAGCCCTGAATTTATCAATGAGGCATCAATCACAAGAGGGCTGTTTGTTTTCTTTGTTCCTTTATAAATTTTCGAATAACCCAGCAATGTTTCCTGTGTAACAGGCATTTACAGTACATGTTATATAGCACATTCCGAGGGAAATTGTGGAATACAGAAATGATCCCACAAGCAAGGAAAACCTAGTGCCTCCAGTGACTTGTCACGGTGGTCCTCCCAACTGAAATAAATTCTGTATTTTCAAGTTGCCTGCTTCTGCAAAGTATGACGATTTTATAAGGCAAATGAGGCTCATTATCAGCCTCAAATATGGTTACAAACACCTCCATATATCACCAAGACGAGCTTTCACCTTTCTCTTACAATATGTGGCTGTGTTGAAAACTGCTTTGGTACAGTTGAAAAATGAAATTCAATACTTACTTAACTCAGTCCAAAACAAAAAGCAGAATGCAAAGACAGATAGGATGAGGTGCTTTCATTGGTGACTCATACAAGAGGTAATGTAACTTTTTTCCCTACAGGTAATGTAGTATGGAATTAAAATGTGCCATTTCCTTTTTCAATTGCACCCTGTAGCTGAACTCCAATTTTTAAAAAGTATTCCATTTAACAATGTATCATAACTTCATGACTTGCAGTTCAAAAACCTTGGGCCATGTGAATTTGAGTCTTCAAATCCATTTGGGTGGACTGATTTTCTTTTAATATTTAAAACTGATAGCCAAGAAGATGCCTTGAATATTTTGTGCAACTGTTGGAGCCAACACATGCCCAAAAATGTTATCTCTTGTACATAAAATGGCATATTACATACACATAGATGTGACAAGTACAGATTTGAGGGATACTGATAGTATTTATCCAATAGATAAAGCAGACCAGGTGTGCTGCAAGCAGCAAAGATGTGAAAGCAGCCTCCTCCCCCTCCCACAATACAAAAAACCTTTAACACTGATCCTGAATTAATAAGCTACGGCTGTATGTTGTATTCTGTACATATGCTTCACAACATACAACATTTTTTAAACTATCTACTGAAAAAGATTTGGTACAGATGGAGTTAACATGAGTTCTATATGGCATTATATACAAATAACCTATTTCCCAAAGTCACAGCATTCTTTTATCTGAAACACAAGCACGTTACAGCAAATTTATTTTAATTACTATAGTCTTTATCCTATTAATGTTAAAGACAATAATCTAACACTACTTCAAAATAACCTTACATGGCCTTCACAAAAGACAATATAGAAGTCCTAATAAATATATTAATGATGCAACACAAGAAGAAGCTACTGGTCTTCAATTTAGGTTCAGATCCTGATCTTGTAGCAGTGACTAACATGATCATGTCACTTTTCTCTAAATGGTTGCACAGGGTCATAAAGGAAAATAATTCTGTCAGTCCCTACCAGGAACAGTGGATATAAATTGACAGCACAAGAAATATTCTAGATTCATTAAACTGCTGACAAAAGAAATGTCACCTAGCAAAGCAAATCAACTTCTTCTGAAGCCAGGATGTAGTGTGAGCTGCTGTTTTGACAACTTGTTTTTTTTACTCTCCACTTCTTTCACTATCTCGGTGATACGTACCAGTGTCCAACAAGCAGCCTATTCCCACGCTTAAACTAATGCTGTTCTGTTTTGAAATCAGTTGCTGAAGCTATACCAAGGATAATTCCACCATCTTTTCCCTCCCTCCAAAGACGATTCAAGCTCCTGTTACTTCAACAAAATCAAGAACTTGATTGGAAAATTGTGCGTGCAAGTCTGTATCTCCTAGTAGGCAGTACAATCCTGAATTACCGAGCAACAATACTTTTTCCAAAATCAATAGACATGACTGAGGAATATGCAAGTTTTTACAATACCAAAAGGAAAGAAAACTTGATGCGAGTAGATTCTATTTTTTGCCTCTCCCAGGAGATTAAATGACTGGTGGGGCAGATGGGATTGATGGTGTGTAGCAGTCACACCATGACAGTATAGATCAGGCTGGATGGACCAGCTGGTCTTTTTCTGTCCTTCATTTTTGTTTGTTTGTACTTAACTCCAAGGATGAACACAAAAGACATAAAATGAATACAAAACTAACAAGCTTCAAGCAACACTTGAGATTAGGATTCTTCCAGCTCCCCCCATGTGGTGGATGTATTTGCCACATTTCAACCTAAAGCTGTTAATGATAGGTCAATTAATACCTATTAAAAAAAAAAATCTGGTTAGGAATGGGATGGAGCGTTATAAGGAAATAAAGAGAGGGATGAAAGAATGCTGTTTGAAATGAAGGTTCACAAGCTGTTGGAACTATTGAACTATCATGAAGAAAGACAAATCAGTTAAGAATGAGTAACTTCGGATGTAAGATTAAATAAATTTTTTCTTATTCATTCTCAGGATATCGGCGTCACTCACAAGGCCAGTAATTATTGCCCATCCCTAGTTGCCCTTGAAGGTGGTGGTTCTTGAGCCACTGCAGTCTGTGAATTGAAGGTACTCCCACAACGCTCTTAGATAGGGAGTTCTAGGATTGTGACCCTGGATATTAGAAATTCTGGAATCTGGTTTGATTTACCTGCATGGAGGGTGGGGGGGGAGGGGGGCAGTGGAGAAGAGGAGAGGGAGGGCAAAACTTTTCTTCAGTAGAAGAAATGGGTTGGACAGAGTCCATAATAGAATGCATTATTTTAACGTACACAATCTGTGAAAGGGGTGTTCTCACCCCTCATGTATTAATTTCAAACTCCTCATCCTAGTCTACAAAGCCCTCCATGGCCTTTCACCACCCTACCCCTGTAACCTTCACCAGCCTATGGCCAAGACCATAACCTCCATTCTTCCAGTTTTAGACCTCTGCGCTCTGACCTGTCTCCTAATCCATTAATGGCAAGGTCTTCAGTCATCATATGCCTATACAGGAACTCCCTTCATAAACCTATACAGTTTGCCACACCTGTCCCCATCTTCAAAAAGCTCTTCAAAGCACACCTCTTCAACTATGCCTTCAGTCATGTACCCTATTTCCTGTTCAGTAGCCAATCTATCAGCTTTTTATAAAGCATCCACTGGGATGTTTCACTGCTTGAAAAGGTGCTGGTTGTTGTTGCTGATGAAAAACTGAATAATCCACGCTTTCTTACTCAAAAACCTCACCATCACCCTGAACTTTCAAAAAAAATCTGCACAAGAAAAAGATTATATATACTGTCTAAAAATCATTGGTCAACTGTGAATGGAAGATACAATCTCAACAACACTCTAAAAGCAAAATTTATTCTTAGGAAGCTCCTAATTTGAATTATCAAAATAGAACAACAGTAAAACTATTATTTTATATCTAGTTAAGTTTAAATGTCAACTGTGCTTAAACAGTTTTTAAATACAGGCATAATTTCTGGTATCTCTCTCAGTCTTGCATTTCATTATTCGATCTATAGTCTCAAAATACAATTCTCAGAGCCTTCCCAATCACCCTAGGTATCCCTCTTGCGTTGAATGCTCTCTGCTGAAACAAATCCCTGGTTTTTCCTAACAGCTTAAACCGGCTACTGGAAAATGTTTGCAGAACCAGCTTCAGGCACTATAGCAGTGTGTCATGCAGGACCGACCTCCATGCACTCACATCAATCAACATAAATGTTTCCTCTGTAGTTGAATCTTCTTGAGCAGGAGACCATTAGACTACTACTTTCGTCAACTGTTGTTAAAAAAGAGATGAAAACCACAAGTTACTAGTGCCTGAAATAGTGTCTACACATTAAAACTGTTTACACCAATGGCATGAGACACTCTTTCTGCTTGGGTGGTCAATGTAACATACAAACCATGCAGGCTGACAGTACAGCAGACTTTTCAGATCCATAACAAAGATGCTCGAGTGAGGGAGTTGCACAGGTCCTTACCAGCTTAAAAAAATATGGATTGAAAGGACACCAAAATGGCAAATGCCCCCACTCCCACACTATAAACAACATTAAAGTTGCCAATGCCAACCAGATTTTTGCTATCTTGTTGACAAAATGACAATGTCATGGAACGCATCATAATTCACACTATTCCTGCAGCAATTAAGATTAATCATCAGGCTGCAAACATATCGCCAATGATGGTAATTGATGATTAATATCCAAGATATAAAGATGTTGGTGAAGCTGGTCAATATTAAGTCATGGTCAGCACTTATTGGGAAAAACTCTTGATACATCTAATGTCTTCAAAACTGTTTTTTTCTTTTCTCTTAAAAAAAAATGGATACAATGGAGCTTCATTCTAAACTTCTGTCACGAGTAAAATTTTCCCTAGGAAAGCTCCATCTCCATTATACCTCTTAGCAAACTCCACAGTAGCACTGTTTAAAACCACACTGTTTAGCTGAACTAACTGTTCTCAACGTGGACATTACAACTACCCTTAGCACCCCTATACCAAGTGAGGGAGGAGGAAGAGCAGGGATAAAAAATAGTCAGCCAGGTTTCTTGCTACTCACCACTATCTCGTTACTCCTGCTGGAAAGTAGATATGGACATTGGAAGAGGATACAATCAGACTTGGCTGTGGCAGTCCACCCCCCTCCACCCACCCCTCAACTTACGTTCAAGAGATTTTGTACTTGTTAGACATTTTGACCCAGAGGACGTAGGTAACAATCTAAAATTTTACATCAAGCTAGAAAAACAAGATAGACATTGCAACATAAAAATGTAAAATATTCAAACAAATCAACAGTACTAAATTGTCGCATGTTTTAAAATGGGAAGGAGAGACTTAATCCTGCATAACTGAATTTGAAACTCACCAGTTTGAATTCTTGGATGCTGCAGATGAAGTAGGGCGTGTTGGGACGGCGACTCTCTATATAAACACAATCTAACGAGAGAAGGAAAACAGAGCATTAAATATACCACTTTCAGGGACAAAGAGAATCATTGCAAATACCTAGGATACTTTTTGTGTACTTTACGTTCTACAAGGCAAGGGAATTTAGCAGTGTGTCATTTTTCATTTTCCACACCAGCCATCCAGTAGGCTGTTTGAGAGAGATTGTCAATTTAGTGGCAAATTATGGGCAGTTTTGTGCTGTGGACTCATACCCAGGAAACTACCCAAGCTCATTTCACATTGGTGTTACAGCTGATTTCAGGGACTTGCATCTCATCAGCCTGGGCTGGATTAGATCCCAGAATCAGGGGTCATTAGGGAATTCGGCAGATTCTCCTGTGAATAATTCCATAGCTGTATTATCGGCCCCCTTTATCCGTGAGAATCCCGTGCCTTTCGGTGGAGCCAGTCTGTTCCTGCCGAGATCCGAAAGATGAAAAGCCTGCCTATTGACAATCGACACCATCCAATCCCTCCCTTTTTCAAGTTTTCCTCTTTTTATTCCGCCATCCGTTTTCACTCGGCTCTCCCCAATCATCATTAAAAAAAATCTCCTCCAACGAGGCATCAGATCTGACTTAGTTCCCAACAAACTGAAATGTATGAAATGTCAAAATGTTGTGTGTATATGTATGGGAAGTTGCTGTATTCTCCATTCATCAGAAAAGCAATAGGAGTCATCAATATTGCCAGCAAGTGACGGCTATTCACCAATAATCTGCTCACTGATTACCAGTTCAGATTACGCCCCTAATGACTTGGCTCCAGACTTCATCACAGCCTTTATCCAGACATGGATGCAAGAACTGAATGCCAGAGGAGCAGCTGCCATCAACATCATGGCAACATTCAACAGAGCTTGGTACCAAGAGGCCTTCGCAAAACTGAAGTCAATGGGGCAACTCTGCAATGGCTGGAGTCATAGCTGACACAGAGAGAGAATGTTGTGGCAGTCAGAGGCCAGGCATTGCAACCCCAGGACATTAATGCAGAGGCTCCTGAGGAAATGCTCTCAGCTCAACTATCTTCAGCTGCTTCATCAATGACCTTCCCACTGTCACAAGGTCAGGAGTGGCCTGCTTGCAATGTTCATCTCCATTCACAAATCCTGTGATAATGAAACAGCCCATGACACCTTACAGCAGAATCTGGATAACAGGTAACAAGTAACATTCACGCCACATAAGTACCAGACAATGACCAACCTGAACGAGAGCAAGCCCAGCCATCTCCCCCGCTTTCAATAGTGCCACCACTGCTGAGTCCCCCACCATAACATATTGAGGATCACCATTAATCTAAACTTGACTGGATCAGCCATATCAACTGCAAGAGCAGTACACAGGCTGGGTAATTTGTGACAAAGACTCAAAGCCTCTTGACCATCTACAAATCAGGGATGTGATGGAATTCTCACCACCACTGGGTCAGTCAAACACAACACTCAAAAAGCTTGAGATCATCCAGGACACAGCAGTTCGCTTGATCAGCACCACTGCCATTAGACTCAATATCCGACCCCATATGCAGTATGTATGATCGACAGGATGAACTGCAGCAACTCACTAAGCCTATTTCGACAACACCTCCCTCGCCAGCTATGTGTGCCACACAAAAGGACAAGAGCAGAAATGTTGCAGGAACACTATCACCTTCAAATCACACACCATCCTTACTTGGATATATACCGCTGTTCTTAGTTGTCGCTGGGTCAATATTGTGGAATTCCCTACCATTGTGGGAGCACTATCAGCACAAAGACTGCAGTGGTTCAAAGGCAACAAATGCACTTAACAAAGTTACCAAAATCACAAGAACAAATCAAAAAAGTGAAATTTATCTTTTTTTAAAAAGTGTCCATTACAGGTTTGAAGGGGTAGAATGCAAATTATTGCGCAATCTATTCCTCTTAATTCAAAAGTTGCTCAATTCAAATTATCTGTTATTCTTCAAGGCAACTAAATTGTGCAAAAAAACTTCCTGCATGGTTTCATTAAAATTGCTTAATTTATATTATTGGATAATTTGTATTTTTTTCTAGCAAAAATTGACTTTCAATTAACAAGAGTATACTGTATATATAACAAATCTAATCACCTATTTTCCTGCCTAACGAGGTGTATATCAAGCAAAATGTTCTTTGTACTATCCGTCATTTATAACATATAGTTGGGACAGGTATGAATTACTTTTTTTTAAAAATGGTTCCCACAGATAACCGAGCAGAAGGCTGTATTTAGATGAACTCTTTGTCACTGTCTCAAATCTGCCTCACTGGATTAAAAAGTTTTCACAACTGCTTTAGTCCTCAGCAGCTGACAACATTTTTCTATAAGAGGAGGAGACATACCAGAGCAATAAAGATGGAACCAGCAGACCACAAATTAGATCATTCTTATTCTTAGTTCATTGGTCCCTTAAGTGTGGAACTCGCCACTTCCAGGCTAGATCATTTCATTGGAGGAAATCAGGGCTTGTTAAAAAAAATGTAATACTTGTAGGTGGCAGAATATAATTTTTAAAGAAAAATACACCCAGCGCTCACCTGATACACGAATTAAGAGATTTTATTATTATACAGTATTAATTTGGAAGGAGCAAATAAGCTTATCATTAAAAAAATTAACAAGTGACCCAAAGTTTTAGGTATTGTACAAGGCCATATATTGTTTATGGGTATTCACAATTTAAATTTTTTAAAAGTAATAATTTTAACAGCATCACGTACCAAAATTTTAAAGGGAAGTATGTTCAGAAATTTATAGCTTGAATGCCAAAATGTGCTGTATATAAACAGGCTTTCAAGCGTAGTCTGCAGGTTTATAATGTACCTTTGGCTTAAGGGGTATAGCATTTCTTTCATTAGTTACGTGAATATGAAGGACGCCATATTCTCATTATGAAAATGTTATGGGTGGGAAAAAACTTCCTTGAATAACTCAGGTCTAATCACAAGTAAATGATTTGGGACACGGAAATAAGCATTGTTTATTAACGTGATAAAAATTGAATTAAACTGCTGCTATCACCTGTCAAAGTCTCCTGAGCCCATTTCTCACACAGACCGACCAGTGCAGAAAGCCCAAAACTAATGCACTCTGACTGATTAAACTGTTGAGAAAATACATTATTTTTTTTAAATTCAGAAAGAAATCCAGGAGCCTATTTAAAGATAAATTAATTTGGTCTGCTTGGCTGGCCACTTAAACATTCCTAAATCACATTTGACAGTGATTTTGAATGTTTATCAACTTGTATCACAACCAAGAAAAAATCAAACTACAATATTTACCAGATATTAGTGGAGGTCAGCTTAACTGATGAGGGGTGGGAATTTAAATTCCTCCCAATACTTTGTTACTTTTCTATAAAGGAAATCCTTTACCAGGTAAACACTGGCATTCACCCAGTAAATAGAAATACAGGGACAATTTGCACTGCCTCATGAGTCTTCCACAGCAGACACTGACCCATCCAATAGAGAAAGAGAAAGAGAAACAGCACTTGTTTTGGAGTAGTACTACAATAGGTGATTTCCCTTTTTTTCAGTAAATCAAATTATCTGCACAAAATTAAGCAGACTACCAAAGACTAACCTAGTTTTCGCAGGGGGATATCAAACAGAGAAAGTAAAGAAAACCATAAAAATGTACGTATGATTTCCATCCTTCAGCGAAACAGTGGGCTATTCTGCCTAAGAGAACAGACTGGCATTTACAGCAACAAATATTGACTTAATTTAAAGAAAGAAAGAAGAACTTGCATTTATATAGCACCTTTCATGGCCCTCAGGATGTCCCAAGGCGCTTTACAGCCAGTGAAGAACTTTTGAAGCGTAGTCACTGTTGTAATGTAAAAATCGCGACAGCCAATTTGCACACAGCAAGGTCCCACAAACAGCAATGAGATAAATGATCAGATAACCTGTTTTTACTGATGTTTGCGAAGGGATAAATATTGGCCAAAACCCCGAGGAGAACTCCCCTGCTCTTCTTCGAAATAGTGCTGTGGGATCTTTAACGTCCACTTGAGAGGGCAGATAGGGCCTCGGTTTAACATCTCATCTGAAAGACGGCACTCCTGACAATGCAGCACTCCTTCAGTACTGCACTGGAATGTCAGCCGGGATTTTGTGCTCAAGTCTCTGGAGTGGGGCTTGAACCCATGACCTTCTGACTCAGAGGCGAGAGTGCTGCCACTGATCCACAGCTGACAGGTAAGTATTTTTGGTCGGTGTCAAAATTTACAGAAAGAAAAAGATAGGTTTCAGAACCTTAAAACCATTATGCTAAAATCCTGGATATAAATTTTACCATCACCTTATCCTTCACAATCTGGATGAAAAGTAAGGTCAATGACAAATACTCACCAAGTTGCTTAACCAAAATTGCATACAAGGTATAACAATTTTAATCCACCAGTATAGTGGATGATGGAATACAAACATATGAAAAGAAGAGCAAAAAAAGCCCATTAGGCCTCAACCTCCTAGTAATGTTAACCCCTGGGGGAGGCAAATAAATGACTGCCACATTTAACCTTTTAAAAGAGACACAAATCCAGAATCAGAACATAAAACTATTCTGTTCTACTGATCTGACACAGTACCACAACAATAACTAGATTCCATTTACCTGACAGACCTTTTAATGGATAAAGAGAATTAGAACCCTGGTCATTCAAATTAGCCAACTCACATTACTAAATGGCTCAAACTGGGGTGAAAAAGTTGATGTCCCACCTGAGATAGCAGATTCCCAATCTATATGAGGCAACAAGCAATGCGGCTGCCAAGCCCAGAAAGTCTATGATTTATCACTTCCTGGCCAGTATGGTTCCAATAGAATGATTCACCAGAATAACAAGGGTCAGAGAGAATTTGAAGGAAGGAGTGTGGTGATATTGGTGTCATCAACAATGACTCAACTAAGTGATCTACCTGCAGACAGTTCAACTGAACATGTCTAGGACAGAACATGGGCATCGGAAAGTCTTCTGTTGTCAAATAAAAACACAAATAATAAAATATGACGTGAGCTTCAAAAAGATTTATCAAACTACTGACCTGAAAAGAGCCGTAGTGTGGCTAGACCTCAAAGTATCTCAGAATAGGCTGAGAAGTTAAATGGGTGACATATCAATTGAACCTGCCTTTCAAAGGTATCAAAATATGGTTAACTGACAGAATAGCAATTATCTTATGCCCTTTTTTTGGTCAATGTCTGACACCTCAAAGGCCAGAAATGTTTTCTGAAATATAAACTGTATTATTTCAGACAGCTTGAAAACCCTCTCCTGCTCCAGTCATCCAACCAGAATTGCCTGATGCATCAAATGGGTTCTTTGCTCAAGGAAAAAACTTTGTAACCAATACCAACAGAGGAACTTGGTTTGAGAGAAAGTATCCTGAAGTAAATTGTAAGGTTGGTCATCTTAACAATGGCAGTTTTGAACATTACAATCTACTGATGAAGTGGAGTTGCCAAAGTAAGAGGCAATAGACTTGCATGTTATGTAGCAATGTATATGTAGAGTAGACTGTCTATTAGTCATGCTCCTGGGAGAAAAAGCCTGACCTTCAAACATAGCAATAAAAAGTGATCTTTAAGAAGCAGCACTATGCTTGTGCTTAAGAACCCTACCCTGCACAAAGTAACTTTATAAGTAAAACTGTGGCTTTTGGGAGGGGGGGAAAGTGGCAACTCAACAGTAATGGAGGTTGATTTTCATATTCACAGTCCGAGATGGATGAGGGATGATAGTTTCTGGAAGGAAAGGGATCTGGGTTGAAATCCAAAATAGTCCTGAGTTTCATTTAGAACTCATGATTTCAAAAAATCTCATTGTACTGGGTCATAAGAGCTGAACAAATCACACCTAAGCAGCAAAATTACCAATGTTGGTTATTTCTTGTTAATATGGAACAGATTAACTCTTACTGCATTAAGGAGGGATATCACACATGAGGGAGAGTGTACACAAAGTTGAAAATTCCTGTGTTGACTTTTCATGATCTTCTTATGCATAAGTTTTCAAATAGGAAGACCTTATGTGAAGAGCAGGTGATCAATCCTGCAAGCAAAGGACTCAGACATGATTCCTGCTCAAGTTGAGTAATATTCAAATGGAAAACCTCACTGATGAGATAAGTCAACATCAGTGTTATTTTTTAATGCATTTCTGCAGTGTGGTAACAAACTATTTTAAATGCACGATGTCTGTCAAAAGCAATTTTATATATTTAAGAATCAAGCTAACATAGTACAGCAACCACAGCCCCCAATCTCTACTACATTCACGTCCATCCATGGTGTGATAATCAAAAATCACACACTGTAAAATGAGGAGAGGATATGTATCTTTTCCCTTATTTTAAAACTGTGTAACATTTCCATGAAATCTATTTTGAATTCGTCCATTCTCCCTTCACTCTCTTTATATTGCAAATTTTAAAAGTCAACATTTGCATGTTTGTAAAATCTACGCAGCCTTCCAAAATAAATTTGCTTGTCATCTTGCATTCATGGTTGAAGAACTCAGGAGGTGCCACAATGGTAGCATGCTTTGCAGACCATAAAAGGGAGCATTTTCAATGTGGTCCCATACAACTCAAGCTGGAGTTTCTGGCTACAGAGTTAATCATTTCTTCATTCCTCAAGAATCTTCATCTAACAACATATGTTCGAGAAGGGCCTTCCCTGACCCAGTCAGCAGATTACTGGCAACATTGAACAATTTTCATCTTATCACTGTATCATGTGGCCTGCTGCATGGCACTGTGCTTGCCAGGAAAACAAGAAAAATACCTAGAAATATATAGGTATCTTAACCAGCACACAAGATGACAACCAGCTGCTTGTGCAGTGATAAACATGTACATTCTTCCTTCCATATGGTTGGCAATGAGCAAACTGTTTATCTATTCAGCTAATGTCAGCTCCTGCTGAGCACATTTCAAGAAAGCTGTGGACCCTCATTTCAAAAGGGAAAAAGACTGACATCCAAACATGACAGTAGCTAATGAATTATGTTGTTTTATGGTCTGCAAAGCAAGCTTTTATGCTGGCACCAGTATAAGGCGCAGTAGCTACACATAGTAAATAAAATGTGAAGTTTCTGCAAGTTTTGGCTCACCATTATATTTTAAGAATCATTTGAAAATATCAGCTTGATCCAAGATAATTTTTTTTGCCGGAGGCCTAAATAATATATTTGAATCAATGTCGTGTGATGTGTCCAATTTAAATCAATAGTTATCTGCTCAACGTCCTAGCATTTTCTCTAAGTATTTCTATCCCATTTTCCTTTCCCCAATTAGATTCCCACTGCTACTTCCCGTGGCATGCTGTTATCCTTTATCTGGCATGACTAAACAACCTGGGATGCAAAGTTTTTTTTGAGGTAGAGGACAATGCTACTCTTATTGGTCTACAGTAATGGACTAAAAGCAGGTGAATTTCTCTAGGGTAACAATTGGCGCTGATAATTTTTACTTTCTTGAGTTGGAATGCTCTGGAACTACTTAGTATAGACGCACCCCAAGACCGACCAAAATTTACTCATCGAGAGGAGACGAGTTGGTGTCTTCCTTCTATATTCTTGCCAAGTAAACGCTTGGGCCAATGCAAAATTGACCAAATTCAATCTGAATTAGAATTTCTCATATTATACGGCTTCACAATACTTGACTATTTGCTATCCTATCTAAAATGAAAAGCATTTCAGGTTTCCAAAGAAACAAGCCACATTCACAGAACAGCTGTAAGCTGAAATTTGCTCAAACATTGCACTGGCCCAAAAAGCAGTGCACCTTTGCTTAGGCCAATTGGAGTTCACAGTAATTCTGCCTTTATGATAGCCAATTTTAAATGCTAATTGGAATAACTTCTTCCTGACTCAGGCTTGAACTAACTGGGTTACTTGAATCTTGTTCTTTCTGTCCTAAAAGTCGCACCTTAGAACTTTAACTCTCTCTTTGCATCAGATGACATTCCATTCAACGTTTCCCTGATTGAATGTATATATGTTAATTATATTGGATTGGATTCAATTCAGGTCATAACAAGGTGGTTTTTAGCAGGACCCATTCTTTATAGGATTGCTCACATTAAGGTGGACGTAATGCACTCACAAATATCGTGTGGCCAAGTCAGTAACGGATAATGTTGTAAGAATCAGTCAAAATGTAACTGAAAACTACAAATGGCCACATTTCCAAAGTACCATCACTGCTGTACTATATTAACCACTTTTTTCTTCCAATTTTCTCCCCATCTCTCTTGAAGGCAATGATTCATGCTGTAATACAGCTCATGCACAGTAGAACCCTTCCAGTATCTCAACCAAGTGATCATTCTTCATACATGAAACTGGAGTGTGAATTTTGGAAGGCTATTCAATTGTCCTCACCTGACACCCATGCACGTGCTTTCCAATGGGATCACTGGCTGGGAATCAGGAGCAAGAACCCCGATTGATTTATCCCCTCACTAGCCTGGGGTACTGAAGCTAATTGTAACAACCTCACTGCTCCTGGCTATTTCTCACCAAACTCAGCACAGCCCAGATTTATGCAGCTCAATATCACACCACAAAGTGCTTTCGCTCAGCTATCAAGGGAACCAATGTCTGAAAACATATTTAAATAAATCATTTACAAAAACATGAAAGAGTTAATTATTTTCATTAACTCATTGTACAGGGAGGCCAAGTTTCTTGGGTTATACTTCAGAATTAATGATGAGAATTATGTTCAGAAATGGTATTCAGGCAGCCCAATTAATTTTGTGAGGAATCATGAGTCCTATTACAGAAAGTCCATTGCAGGGCTTGATAAAAATCTGACGACACACTTAAGCTTTTGAGATCGTGAATTAGTATTCAGGTGAAAGCATTCAAATACAGGACACAATGCACAAATGGTCCTTAACATTTTCGAGTTCATAATCAAGCAAACAGATGATGAGAAGCAGTCAAGTTTGTAGGCAATCCAGTAATTAGTTTGAAAGCCATTAGAAGCAATAACTCTTTTGGGGAGAATTTACCTTGCTCAATAAGATATGGGCATCAATGTTTTGCACTTCTGGTGCCTGGTGTCTATAATAAGTGATCCCAGGTCAAGTATAGCATTCACAGATGAAGAGTAAAGTTTTCTCTGTTCTGTTCTAACAATATGTCTAATTCCCATATTTAGAGCAAACCCACATCACTGCACTAGTATCAATGTTCCACTTTCCCATAGGCAGGCCATTATGTCCTCTCTGAGTGAGATTGATAATTCAGAGCCAAATTATGGACCGTTTTAAATTATGTACCCATGCCTATTAGGAGATTGGTTGAGACTGCCCAAACTCAATCCAGATGACTGGACAATGTTCTCACCACCACTGCACCACACCATCCCCCAGCAATACATTCCTTCTTAAAGGTATGCCAACAAAACAGTTGAGCATGTTCATTTTGAAAATGTCCTTTCTGCTTCTCCAAAGTGTAACCCTGAAGGAGGAGAAAGGTCAACATGCTGCTAAAATTTACCTGAAAATATGGTGAGACATTTTCAGATTATTTTAAAGTCAATAGGGGCTCCCAATTTTTTTTTTATAAAATGAGTTCATGGAACACCTATACAGGTATCTCCTTACTTGGCTCATTGTCAAATTTTGTTTGATAATGCTCCTGTGAAGCACCTTGGGACATTTTACTATGTTAAAGATGCTATATGAAAAGCAATTTCACAAGATCAATTCTTTCAGCTGACCAATTGCAATACTAACATAACATAAAACAACGGACATGAATTTCAAAGCATCGTTCCCCTTCAGCACATTTACTATTATATGCTTAAAGGTTAAAACACACACACACACTTAACTTCGAAATTGAGTGACCTCTTATGTTCCAGTTTGGAAGAAATGTATCATCTGCAAGTGTTACTAATAGTCCCTTTACAAAATGTAATACATGGCTGACTCTGTTGGCCTTCTATGGCACTTCAAAGTATTAGTGGTACTTTGAAGTTTGTCTGCCCTTGAATATCTCTTCAGTACTGAGTAAGATTTTTTTTGGTTTTTGCTTGCTTGCTGGGTATTTAAAAAAACATGTTTGGATACATGATAATAAATATTGATCAGCAGTGCAACACAGAATCAATGTGAATATATTAACTACTCTATTTATTACAATAACCTCAACTGGGAATGTTTCCAAGAAAGGTCAGGATTTTCAAACCTATTCATTCTCAATGGTTACAAACTGGCTGCTACTTAGCCACAAAGTCCTGCATATATGCCAGATTTTCCTTGAAAGCAACAGTTTTTCATTTTGACATCTTCTTGATCAAGAAAAACTGTTTCATAGTAAGAATATTCATGACTCAACAATTGCTGAGAGATGAAAATGAGAAATACTAATAAATAGATACTGATAAATGCCATGTCAGCAGCACATTTCCTGTTGACATATTAACATGAAATGAGATCCTACAGCATTTGTCCATATTTTTCTGTCTTTGATTTTCTTGAAATAAAATGTAACAGGATTATAATTAGAAGGCTGAAAATTAGTAAGTGAGTTTGGAAGGCAGAGGAAACAAAGGTTAGAAACTAGGCAACAAAGGAGTTTGGCAGTGCTTAATGGTATATACCTCAATGCAAGGAGTATATTGAATAAGGCAGATGAGCTAAGGGCACAGACACGTGGAAGTACGATATTAGCTATTACAGAAACATGGCTTAAACAGTGGCAGGAAAAGCAGCTCAGCGTTCCTGGTTACAGGGTTTTCCGATGAGATAGAGAGGAGGATATAAAAGGAGGGGGGGTGGCAATATTGGTTAAAGGAACAATGACGGCTGTGAGGAGAGAATATATGTTGGAAGGATCATCAAATGAGGCTATAATCATAGAAGGTTACAGCACAGAAGGAGGCCATTCGGCCCATCGAGTCCGCGCCGGCTCTATGCATCAGCAATCCAGCTGGTCCCACTGCCCCGCCCTATCCCCGTAGCCCTGCACATCTTTTCGTTTCAAGTACTTATCCAGTTCCCTTTTGATGGCCATGATTGAATCTGCCTCCACCACTCTCTCGGGCAGTACATTCCAGATCCTAACCACTCGCTGTGTAAAAAAGTTATTCCTCATATCACCTTTGGTACTTTTGCCAATCACCTTAAATATATGTCCTCTGGTTCTTGACCCTTCCGCCAATGGGAACAGTTCCTCTCTATCCACTCTGTCCAGACCCTTCATGATTTTGAATGGGTTGAACTAAGGAACAAAAAAGGGGCAGTCACACAGCTGGGAGTGTACTATAGACCCGCAAGCAGTCAAGAGATAGAAAGAAGAGCAAACATGTAGGCAAATTTCTGAGCATTCAAAAATAGTGCAGTAATAGTAGGGGATTTCAACTACCCTAATATTAACTGGGATACTATCAGTGCAAAAGATATAGAGGGTGCAGAATTCTTAAATTGCATTCAGGAGAACTTTTTTTTAGCCAGTACCTAGCAAGCCCAACAAGAGGGGGGTGCAGTTCTGGATTTAATTTTAGGGAATAAAGCTGGGCAGGTAGAAGGAGTATCTGTGGGAGAGCATTTTGCTGGTAGTAATCATAATTCAGACAGATTTAGCATAGTTATGGAAAAGGACAGAGATAGAACAGAAGTAAAAGTTCTAAATTGGGGAAAGGCCAATTTTACTAAGCTGAGGAGTGATTTAGCAAAAGTGGACGAAACAGCTACTTGAAGGTAAATCAGTGACAGAGCAGTGGGAGGCATTCAAGGGGGAGATTAAAGGGGTTCAGAGTAATCACGTTCCCAAAAAGAAAAAAGGTGGGACTGCCAAATCTAGAGCCCCCTGGATGACAAGGAGCATACAGGGTAAGGTACGGCAAAAAAGGGAAGCTTATGTCAGACAACAAGAGCTCAATACTGCAGAAAGCCGAGAGGAGTATGGAACGTGCAGGGGTGAAATTAGAAAAGAAATTAGGAAAGCAAAGAAAGGGCGTGAAAAAATACTGGCAAGTAAAATTAAGAAAACCAAAAATGATTTATAAATACATAAAGATCAAGAAGATAACTAAGGAAAGAGTAGAGCCTATTAGAGACCAAAAAGGTAACCTGTGTGTGAAGGCAGAAGATAGATGTGGGTGTGGTTGTTAATGAATACTTTGTATCAGTCTTCACAAAAGAGGGGGACAGTGCAGAGATTGTAGTTGAGGAGGAGTGTGAAATATTGGATGGGATAAACATAGTGAGAGGAAGTACAAAGGGGTTTAGCATCTTTGAAAGTAGATAAATCGCCAGGCCTGGATGAAATGTATCCCAGGCTGCTAAGAGAAGCAAGGGAGGAAATAACAGAGGCTCTGACCATCATTTTCCAATCCTCCCTGGCTACAGAAATGGTGCCAGAGGAATGGAGGACTGCTAACGTTGTACCGTTGTTTGAAGAGGGAGAAAGGGATAGACCGAGTAATTATAGTCCAGTCAGTCTAACCTCGGGGGTGGGCAAATTATTGGAATCGATTCTGAGGGACAGCATAAATCATCATTTAAAAAGGCACGGGTTAATCAAGGACAGTCAGCATGGATTTATTAAGGGAAGGTAGTGTCTGACTAACTTGATTGAATTTTTTGAGCAGGTAACAAGGAGGGTCGATGAAGGTAACGTGTTTGATGTAATGTACATGGGTTTTAGCAAGGTTTTTGACAAGATCCCACATGGCAGATTGGTCAAAAAAATAAAAGCCCATGGGATCCAAGCGAGAGTGGCTAGTTAGATCCAAAATTGGCTCAGTGGCAGGAAGCAAAGGGTACTGGTTGACGGGTATTTTTGTGACCGGAAGACTGTTTCCAGTGGGGTCCCACAAGGCTTAGTACTAGGTCCCTTGCTTTTTGTGGTATATATTAATGATTTGGGCTTGAATGTGGGCGGGCTTGATCAAGAAGTTTGCAGATGATACAAAAATTGGCCGTGTGATTAATAGTGAGGAAGCAAGCTGTGGACTGCAGGAAGATATCAAATGGCTGGTTAGGTGGGCGGAAAAGTGACAAATGGAATTCAATCCAGAGAAGTGTGAGGTAATGCTTTTGGGGAGGGTAAACAAGGTAAGGGAGTACACAATAAATGGGAGGGTACTGAGAGGTGTAAAGGAACAAACGGGCCTTGGAGTGCATGTCCACAGATCCCTGAAGGTAGAAGGACAGGTAGATAAGGTGGTTAAAAAGGCGTACAGGATACTTTCCTTTATTAGCTGAGGCATAGAATATAAATGCAGGGAGATTATACTAGAACTGTTTAAAATATTGGTTAGGCCACAGCTTGAGTACTGCGTACAGTTCTGGTCACCACGTTACAGGAAAGATGTGATTGCACTAGAAAGGCTACAGAGGAGATTTACGAGGATGCTGCAAGGCTGGAGAATTTTAGCTGTGAGAAAAGATGAGATAGGCTGGGGTTGTTTTCTTTGGAGCAAAGGAGGCTGAGGGGAGATTTAATTGAGGTATATAAAATTATGACAAGACTAGATAGAGTGGATAGGGAGTACCTATTTCCCTTAGCAGAGGGGTCAGTGGCCAGGGGACATAGATTTTAAGTAATTGGTAGAAGGATAAACGGGAGCAGAGAAGAAATTTTTCACCCAGAGAGTGGTGGGGGTCTGGAAGTCACTGCCTGAAAGGTAGAGGCAGAAACCCTCAACTCATTTAAAAAGTACTTGGATGTGCACTTGAAGTGCCGTAATCTATAGGGCTACGGACCAAGTGCTGGAAAGTGGGATTAAGCGATAGCTCTTTTTCAGCCGGCACTGACACGATGGGCCGAATGGCCTCCTTCTGTGCCATAACTTTCTCTGATTCTATAACATCAAGGTAGAATAGTTTGTTGTGGCATGCTGTCATATCATGGCAGAAAATCTGGCATTGCAGTGAGTGAAGTTAAAAGAAAAAAGTTGTGTTTTAATCATTACTCACATTTCACAAGTTATTGCAACGTAGCACAGAATGTGAAATATAAAATTTAGAAACAATTTTTAATCTAGCAATTAAATGCAGAATAGCACACAGGAATTTTGCTGGGAACTGGAAATTACAGATCTCTACTTCATGTCACTGCTGTATTTAAGCAACATCACTGATTATTTTAACGCTTTTGATGCCTATCCTTACTCACAAGTGAAATATATCAATGAATTACACAAAAATGAAATACACAGCATTTGATTTTCAATCAGAGAGCTACTACTTTGAATATAGCCTCCTCTGACATTTTAAATGCATACCCAATTGGACAGATTTTATCATTTCTTGGTAAAGCCACTAGATGGAGCACCACACAGTAAAGGTATAACAAACAGTGAAAGGCCCTGTCACGTAGTAGCACACCTGTCAGCCGATCAAGTTTACAGCCAAGAGTGCCCTGCCTTCCCAGTTGAAAGAGGAAGTGTGGCAGTGGGAGGCAGCTAGAAGCAAGGACAAAGAAAATTAAAATTACCAGCCTCACTCTACATGTGAGCTGGACGTAACTTAAGAACATGCGAAAGGATAAGACTGATATCCACAGCAGATAGTATAATTACTATAATTTTCTGTAGTAAGTGTAACTGTCACATTTAAACGTAAAATAAGTTGCTTTGTTAACCCTCTAAGTACTGCAAACTTTATTAAGCTTTCAAAATATATATTTTTTTCATATGTCCACAATCTCGTTTTCAACACGTTTGTAAACAGGAAAATTATGGGACCTAGAATACTGATGTACAGTATATACATGATTAAATGAGATGCTGCTCTGCTTTCTAAAAATGCAATGTTGTGCGGTGAATTAATTACACAAGACTCTCTCCAGCCTCCTTGTCTTCTGTGGATCAACCTCCTCCAGCCCCTTTCCTAAATCCTATAGGCCTTGGGTAGGCTCAGCAACATAGAAGCTTGTTTCTCCTGTGGAGTTAACCTCTCAACCTCAGCTGCTACTCATATTGCTCCTGAAGTACCATTTTTTGCAGATTTACGCCATACTGAAATGACAGACATAGGATAAAGCTGCTGCAAATTAAATAATTTTTGATGTGGGTACATTTCCCTCCATTTCTACTCTTCAAATTTATTTTCTCCTCTCTTTTCTGGTCTCTCCAGACCAGTACGAACAACAGCTGAGGGGGTTGATACGCGACCTGTTCTCGAGCCTCTTCTGGCACCAGTTGGCACTCAGTAAGAGTGGTCCTTTGACTCTTCAGCTGATTCCACCACCCTCCCATAAAACACCAGGCCTCCACTCAGCACATGCCAAATCAGGACAACAGAGATCAACATTTCATAAGTAGAAGCACAAACCCACCTTGTTTTGCCAAAATATACAATTTCAACATGCTACATCATCCCCAAAACTTTCCATTAACTGCACTAAGGCAAGTTTACAAGCTAATTTTAATATGCAAGATGCTGAACTATAAAACTTAACAATCCACAGGATGGCTTACTGATGAGTGTATTCAGACTTCACTAAAAGGAATTCTAAACAATTCAAAACTAATCAGAAAACAAATCATTTCCTGTTGATATTTGCAATTAACAGAACTATTAGTTTACTAGCAGTTCTCCCACAGTGTTGCTCACAGTACTTCGTTTTATTAAGGCCTGAATCATTGTACCGTGTAACACACAATGGATTATTCTGCTATTAAACCAGCTATGTGTAATGTGGTCTATTTTGTCTGACACAGTGAAGTGGCATTGGGTGCTCCAAAAGGACCAAATCCCAACAAGTGCCCCCAAGGGGAGCACCACTAAAATAACTGGTTCTAACAAACGAAAAATGCATGTGTCAAGTTAGAACATGATATTATTATGTGTAATGTGGTGAGATCAGAAGACACCAGCTGGAAATAACTGGCTTGTTTTCTTTCCTTAATGCTAATTCTTTTATATAAAAGTGTTATGCTGAAAAAAAATAATATATATATATATATATATATATGTACACACACAAACACATGCATACATATACACCCATCCACCCATACATGGATTTAGTTTTAAGTCCTTTCCTTTTTTAAGGTGTTACATAACAAAATGTTATACAAGATATACCAGGTTATAACCAGATGCTGGGTGTTTAGATGCACTGAAGTGGGACGGGCTGATGGGATTTAGCAGATCGTGGTACTGGGCTTTGGCAGTTCTGGGGCAACAGTTCTGGTATTTGGCAGCACAGGGGTGGTGGGTCCTGGAGTTTGGTGTGGGTGGGGTAGGATTGTCTTGGTTTTGCAACACTGTGGAGGGGAAACAGAGGTCCGGCAGTAATGTTTTGTAAGCTTCCAATAGGTCTTTGCAGATAGTGAATGAATTTTTTTTTTGATTGATTGCTGGAAAAATACGGTTTTCGTCAGATATCAGAGCTGCACAAATAAGCAAAGATCCTATCACTGTGTCTTTACCTCTCTGCAATAGTAAATAACAATGGCGGCTTTAAATTATTTTTATTTTCAATCAGTAAAATTCAGGTAGCAATTTTTGTATCTCTTCGAAAGGGACAGGTTTTGCAACCAATGATCCTTGTAGATGACCAGTCTTCCTGTCAATCACAAACACTCCCAGAAATTACCTCAAAAAATATTCACCCCAGATAAGAGTTCCAAAGCATTTTTTTGGAATTATAAACCTGAGAAATGGGTTACATTTGTTCTCAAGTTAATTATACAAAAGAAACATATTAAACATGTTCCAGGATTTTCCGCTCTACAGCAGCTCTATAAACAAATCTCATGTAAACAATAGGACTGTCTCTCTTTCAGTTTGACATGCTTCCTGAAGTAAAAAAAGTTGACAACTTTTATTTATAAGATTAGATGAAACCCTACTCAAATTTATTGTCCAGTTGAATTCAAATCATTTTCAACAACTATACAAACTGAAATGCAGAGCCACTATGTTACCAGAAAATGAATCGATGGTTCATTATTCAAACAGAAACTGCCGTAGATGTACAATTAGTATGGGCGGTCATGAAGTGGGTCTCTGCGTATTTCTGTTTTTTTCTCTTTTGCTCTTAACACAGAGGTTATGTGTGTGTTTTGTGCTTATGTTTTAAAAAGACAGTTTAAACTTTACCTGAATAAAACTTCAGATGCATCCTCTACATTTTTTTTTTCAAATAATTTTGAAAAACAACCAAACAGACATCATTAAAGATGAAGAGAAACATTGCACCAGACTAAACTCTACAGATGCTCATTGGGAACTCTCAAGACTGCAGACCTGTCGTCAGCTAACAATCTGCTTTGCACAAATTGGCTACCACGTTTGGGTACAAAACACCTTCAAAAGCAATTCAGTAGCTGAGAATATGAGGGGCTTCATAAATTTCTAGAAGAGACACAGCTCTGGGCAAAAATATCATGTCCAAACTGAGACTTTAGGGATAGGCGGAGACCTTCCAGTAGAAACATTAATGAAGGTATTCAAAAATACAAGAGGCAACTTTGTTAAATTTAATCATGTTATTGTGAAATATGTAATTTTATCAAGTCTTTACAAACCTTATTTTGGACATTAGAAAATTCAGTTACTGAGAAAAGAAATGGTGGCTGAAAATGTTTTCCAAGAAAGTTTTGAATGATTTGATTGGATCATCTTCTCCTTCCTTTGGATTCTTCTGATTGATCACAGGATTGATGCTTTCATATATCCTTAGTAGCTGCTTACTGGTAGTTTTCTAACCACTTTCCTCACTTCTGATTCCTATCTTCCCTACCTCTTCAGTTCTGATTTGCTGTTATTTTACTTTGAGCCAATCAACAAAATGTGACAGTAAAAGTGCGCTGGGTGGAGGTGAAAGTGCCAATCTGTCGTGGCAAAAGTGTAACATAACAGTGAAACAATGATGTGACAGGATTTAAGTGTTACACAACCGGATTTGTATACAGGCACAAGATTTTCAATATATTAAATTAATTTGCTCTGCCTATTTATTGCTGTCAGGTGCATTAGTTTTCGGAAGTGCAACTCATTTCAAGAGGAAGAAGCATTTCTGCCCATTTTATTAAATAGCAAAGGAGCCAGAAGTAGTTTAAAATGAAATTAATGCAATAAATTTAGAAAGGGCAGGAATGTGAGGATCTACGTGTTTTACAGACAATGATATAGTTCTATTTTATTTGTTTTGGTTCAGTGTTGAGGTTCACAGCAGGTATTAGTGAATTGATCTGTGCTTCGGGCAGTGAACGCTGCTGGTGATACTATTTATATTATTTTTGCCACGTGCTGTTGGAAGCAGCCCAGGTTTTGACAGTGCCGAAACAAACTATCTTTAAATTACAGTAAATTAATTTTGAGTGACTTAATATAAAGTACAATGTATTGGGAGTTACTATAAAAGTAACTTGCTGCAGTTTCATTTCACATGCTGTAAAGTACAACGGGAAAAAAAACATTAATTTCTTTGCTACCTCTGAGGCTCTTCCATTTTTATGGAGGTTCCTGGCCGACCTGTTGGAATTCTCTGCCTCCATAAATCGTTTCCGCCTCCATCTCTCTCCCAACACTTAAAGGCCTCCTTAAAGCCCATCTTTTCAACCAAGCTTTTGTTCACCTTTCTTAACTCTCCCAACATTGCTCGGCGTTCATTCCTTTATTTTTTAAATTTTTCTCCGTAAATTATCTTGGGACATTTTTCTTCATTAACGATGCAATATAGATGCAAGTTGTTGTTGCATTCAAATTTCATTTGGTTGCAACTTGTGAAAATGGGTAGGGAAGTATTCAAGGAGGCTCAGCCATGCAACAAAGTATTGGACACAGCTTGCACTGAGGCTTCGGCACCAGTTCTAGCAGTAGGCCTCACAGGGAAAATGTTTTCAACGGATTTAATACACTGTTCAAATAAGCATGAGTGGCAAAATGAATTTTATTTAGAACTGGTTAACTTTTAATCAGCTTGCTTAATATAATTGTTAGTTTTTAAAAACAGTAAATTTCCTCATTGTGCTTTCTTAGTATCATGAAAATTAAGAAATGTGTACTGCAAGCCAATCAGATGTATGAGAAATATATTTGCCCACAGTTAAATATGAGAGAGAAAAAAGTGTGACACAGAAAGTGTTATGTGATGGACAAGAAATGCATGCACTTGTACCTTTTTATATGATAGCTTGCAGGGCTATGGGGAAAGGGACTAATTGGAGAGCTCCATCAAAGAGTTGGCACAGGAATGATGGGCCGAATGGCCGCCTTCTGTGCTGTCTCATTCTATGATTCTCTCATGGTGTTGCTCAAGGTGAGTCAATGGTTACACTTTGCAAGGGGGAGTTACGAGGGTGAGGAAGAGGGGAGGGGTACTCAAAAGTGAAAGAATTCGGAAGGAAGTACTTCGGACTTCTGCCCAGAGATCGCAACAGAACCAACTGTTCTTTTTGATTGGTTCTTGGAAACTAAATTAGAGTTTCCCACAACCCGCAACTGTTAAGCAGCTGGCACCGCTACATAATTAAAACTTTCTGCAAACAATTATTGTTTTTGAATTCTCAGTACAAACAAAATAAACTACTAGTGATCTAATCATCTTAGTCACTTCCCTCTTCAATTCCTCCCTCACACCGCATTCCCCCCCATCCCCCGCACCGATATGATCTTTCTTTGAAGTAAAAAAATAAGCACTGGACAATAGTTTTCCTGCCAAATATCAAAAAGCTACCAAAAATCACCTTCGAGATCCTTTTCAGATCATTTGGAAAAATAAACTAAAATATTGTTACAGCCTGAAAAAAGACAAACTTCAACACCGAGAAAAATAAATAACCTTTCTATAAAGTCAAATGAATCAACTTGCGGCAAGAAATTTATAACCGAGAATGTGTGGCACCCGAAATGCGAGTGATAGAAAGTGCATACTGATACACCAAAAGATATAAAATCTATAAATTGGCACTTCAATGGATAGATGCATCATGCAGTGTGTTACTGAGTAAAACAGGAGAGCTCTGTCCCTGGTTACATTTTCTTAGCTGGTTTGATTGTGCTACAAATGGTAAATTTACCAACTCTACCACATTGGCATGAGCCTCACACAAGATCAATATTGACCCTCCAGCCTCCTGCTTAGGGTTAGGAACTCAATCTTCTTCAAACTGCCAGCTTACCTACACAACTCCGTATCAGCAACCTAGGAAGTACACTTAACATTGAAAGTACGACCTACAACAGTCTTGTTGAAATGACTGCAACAATAACAACTTGCATTTATACTGCGCTTTTATTATAGAAAAAAGGACACAGCGTAATTAGATAAAAAAACAACACTGAGCCAAAAAAGGAGATATTAGATGGGGATATTAAATGCTTGGTCAAAGAGTTGGGTTTTAAGGAGGGTCTTAAATAAGGAGAGAGGTGGAGAGGTTTATGAAAGGAATTCTAGAGCTTAGGGCCTTGACGCCTGAAGGCACAGCCAGCAACAATGGGGAGATGGGAGAGGGGGATCCACATGAGGCTGGAGTTGGAGAAACACAGAGTTCTCAGAAAGCTATAGGGCTGGAGAAGGTTACAGAGATAGGGCGAGGCAAGGCCATAGGTGGATCTGAAGACAAGGAAGAACATTTTGAATTTGAAGTGCTGGGGGACCAGGAGCCAATGTAGATCAGGGAGCACAGGGGTGATAGGTGAGCAGAACTAGGATATGGGCAGCAGAGTTTTGGATGAGCTTAATTTTAAGGAGGGTGGAACATGGGAAGCCAGCCAGAATAGCCCTGGAATAGTTGATATTGGGGGTGACAAAGGCATGGATGAGGATTTCTGCAGCACATGGACCAAGGCAGAGGCAGATGGTGTTACGGTGGTGGAAGTAAGCGGTCTATGTTATGGAGGGTATATGTGGTCAGAAATTCAGCTTGGGGTCAAACGGGACACAGAGGTGGCAGTCTGGTTCAACCTGAGACGGTAGCCGGGGACGGGGATGGAATCAGTAGCAAGAGTACGGAATTTGTGGCGGGGGCCGATGACAATAGCTTCGGTCTTCCCAATGTTTAACTGGAGAAAATTGCGGCTCATCCAGGGCTGGATGTCAAAGAAGCAGGCTGACAACAGAGGCAGTGGGGGGGGCAAGAGAGGTGATGGAAAGGTAGAGCTGAATGTCATCAGCGTACACGGTGGAAACTGACGTCATGTCTGTGGGTGATGTTGCCAAGGGGAAGTATGCAGGCAAAGAAGAGGAACAGGCCAAGATAGATCCTTGAGGAACTCCAGAGGTAATGGTGTGGAGAAGGAAGAGAAGCCATTGCTGGAGATGCTCTGGCTACGAATGGATAGGTAAGAGGGGAACCAGCAAGGGCGGTCCCATTCAGCTAGACAATGGAAGTAAGGCATTGGAGGAGGATGGTGTGGTCGACTGTGTCAAAGGCTGCAGAAAGGTTGAGAAGAACGAGGAGGGATAGTCCATCATGATCACAGTCACAAGGACATCATTTATGATTTTGACTGGGGTCATTTCAGTGCTGGGAATGGGCTGGAAACCAGATTTCTGAGATTCAAACATGGAGCTGCGGGAAAGATGGGAATGAATTTGGGAGGTGACAACATTATCAACGACTGGAGAGGAAAGGGAGGCAGGAGATAGGGCAGTAGTTTGCAAGAAAGAGGGGTCATTGGTGGGGTTTTTTTTGAGGAGGGGGAGTGATGATGGTGGTTTTGAAAAGGAGGAGGGCAGTCCCTGAAAAGAGGGAACCATTTAAAATCTCAGCCAGCATGGGGGCCAGGCAGGGAAGTTGAGCGGTCAGCAGTTTTACAGGAATGGAGTGAAGAGAGCAGGAGGTGGGTCTTTTGGACAAGGTGAACTTAGAAAGGGCATATGGGAAGATACCAGAATAAGATGAGGATTCAGGGTTAGGGCAGGGGGCAATTCCAGGAAAGATTTGGCTTGGTGGGCACTGGTAAATGTTATGCTTGGCCAGGACCGTTCTGGGGAAGGGATGGAGGAGAGGATGACTGCCAATGGTCAAGAGTTGCCAAATAAAAATTACCACCATTGATGATTAATCTTGGTTTCCTATTCTGTCGTCAATAATCTCAATTTTTAACATCCTAATAGATCCCAATACATTTCGCTTTGACCATAAGCTTTATATGAAGGACCTTATAAAAATACTTCTTGAAAGTCAAAGCATGCTATCCACCGAGTTACCATCATTCATCCACAATGGTACATCTTCAAAATAACTGCAAAAAATTTCACCCGAGCCTGCCTTTCATAAATCCAGGTTGGCTCTGATTTACTACCTTTACTCCAAATAATGCTTTTCAAATATATATATTCTCACCATCTATGTCAAGCGAAGTCCTGTAACTCCCTGGATTTTGCTTCTGACCTTTTAAAGCTGAGATCACATTAACTATCTTACAGTCTTGCTGTATCACCCTTATGTTCAATGAGACAGTTTAAGTTCAACAGTTTAAGTGCACTCCTTACTCTATTTTAAGAAGCATTTGATATGGGCCAGGTCCTACGAACTTCAAGTACTCCAGTTTCTTAACAATAATTTCATTACCGACCACTATATTTTCCAAAACTGATGAATTCTTCCATTAATTTTGGGAATACTACCAGCATCTTTTATAAAGGGGGGGTGGGGGGGGGGGGGTGCGCATGCGCAAGCACACATCTGTGTGTATGTGCAAGCAACAGAAAGAGAACCATGCATAAAAGCCCAACTTTACTCTCCCATTATCAAATCTCCATCAGCTGTAAATGACTGCACTTTCTTCACTATTTGGATTGCAACAAACATTGTCAACTAGTCTCTTCATTTCCTCCAAAGTTTGTTGCAATTTATTTTAAGTTCTCTTAATTTTAGAATATCTTGTACTAATTTCCAATCTTCCTCCTTATCCATTTTTAAATCATTTCAAAACATTTTTCTTTTTCCTTCATGCTTATTCTAACCCCTGCATTAGATCTACATTTTGGATATTTGGTGTGCTGATAGTAAGCCATACAAGCCGTATAATGGGGAAGCTTAGTGTCATGCGTGAATACAATTTATGATCCATAGAGCCAATCATTCTGATACCTGCCTCTGGAGGGAGGGGGTTACATAACAATTTGACTTGTTGCCTACTGAAGACAATAAATGGGACAATGAATGAATTTACCAGAGAAGGAAAATGAAGAATTAAATATCACTTTGAAGCCTCTGCAAAACATTTAGCTACTTAATTGTATTAAGCCAAGTGTGTGGATGGATACTACTATGTTTCCTTAGTTGGACTGTACACTAACTTAACAGAAAATGCAGAGCACTCATCAGCTGACAATGATTGAAAAGCATTTCTGGAAAAGGAAAGATTATCTGCAAAAGCAAGCAGCTTCAACCTACATGGCTGTGGTCGTTTCTAGAACAAGACCTGCTGATTCATGCATGAATGATGATGGATTCAGTGTCCAACCTGAAGTAATGGACGACGGCAGGTCAACACAATTTCTCCATTTATACCTATGAAGAAGAACCTCAAGTCCGTCCATAGTTTGAGTCTCATCATTCTCGTCTTAAATGACCTGGTGAACGTCATCAAAAGTGGCAAGTCTCTTGCTGATGATAGCACCCTCTGCAAAGTTCTTAGTCATCACTCCCTTTCTGAAAGGAAACCAGCAACCAAATCACGGCAAGCACAAAGACAGAACTGGACAGTGAGCATCAAGTCAATAACCATCAAAAAAAAAGGCTGACCAAGTTGCTGCCAACTCACATCTATCCTAAAGATGGAAAACTATCTTCAATTACAAACATTCAGATCCATATTTAATTTTATTTAACACAGACAAAGAAGTGGTGAATCTGGCTAAAAAGCTGGAAGAAAAGTGAAAATCCTCAAGAAGGCTGAACCCCACAGGTCACTATTAACAACTTTAGGAACAGGAGTAGGCCATTTAGCCCCTCAAGCCTCTTCCGCCATTCAATGAGACCATGGCTGATCTGTGACCTAACTCCATATACCCGCCTTAGCTCCATATCCCTTAATACCTTTGGTTAACAAAAATCTGATCAATCCCAAATTTAAAATTAACAATTGAGCTAGCATCAACTGCCGTTTGCAGAAGACAGTTCAAAATTTCTACCACCCGTTGCATGTAGAACGGTTTCCGAATTTCACTCCTGAAAGTCCTGGCTAATTTTTAGGCTATGTCCCCCAGTCCTAGACTCCCCAACCATCAGAAATAGTTTCTCTCCATCTACCCTATCAGTTCCCTTAATATCTTGAAAACTTCAGTCAAATCACCCCATAAATCTTCTAAATTCCAGGGAATACAACCCTAGTTTGTGTAATCTCTCCTCGTAATTTAACCCTAGGAGTCCAGGTATCTTTCTAGTAAATCTACTCTGCACTCCCTCCAAGGCCAATATATCCATCCCAAGGTGCAGTGCCCAGAACTGAACACAGTACTCCAGGTGTGGTCCAACCAGGGCTTTGTATAGCTGTAGCATAACTTCGATCCCCTTACATTCAAGTCCTCTAGGTTAGGGTTAGGGTTAGAGACATAAGGATCCATGACATATTAATGATCTATGTACATGGACCCTTATGTCTCTTTGGACCTCCACTGTTTCAAGCTTCTCACCATTTAGAAAGTACTCTGGTCTTTCCTTTATAGGTCCAAAGTGGATGACCTCATACTTGCCTACATTGAAATCCATTTGTCACATTTTGTCCATTCACTTAATCTATTAATATCTCTCTGTAATTTTATGCTTCCATCTACAATGTTGCCTATCTTTATGTCATGGGCAAACTTGGATATGTGGCTCTCTATCCCGTCATCCAAGTCATTAATAAATACAGTGAATAGTTGAGGCCCAAACACAGATCCCTGTGGGATACCACTAGTCACATCCTGCCAATTTGCAAACCTGCCCATTATCCCTAATCTCTGTCTCCTGCCACTCAGCCAACTTCCTAACCAGGTCAATAATTTGCCCTTAATTCCATGAGCTTCAACTTTAGCTAACAATCATTTATGAGGGACTTTATCGAATGCCTTCTGAAAGTCCATATAAACAACATCCATAGACATTCCCCTGTCCACCTCTTCAAAAAATTCAATCAGGTTCGCCAGGCATGACCTACCCTTTCCAAATCCATGCTGGTGCTCTCTGATCAGCTGAAAATTTTCAAGATGTTCAGTCACTCTATTCTTCTTAATAGACTCTAGTAATTTCCCGACAACCGATGTTAAGCTAACTGGTCTATAATTCCCTGGTTTTCCTCTCAACTTTCTTAAATAGCAGAGCGACATGTGCAAATTTCCAATCTAAAGGAACGGTCCCTGAATCGAGAGAACTTTGAAAGATTATAGTTAGGGCATCTGCAATGTTCTCACCTACTTCCTTTAAAACCCTGGGATTGAAACCATCTAGTCCTGGGGATGTGTCACTCTTAAGTGCCATTATTTTCTTCGTTACAGTTAATTTGCTTACGTTAATTATGATTAGACCCCATCCCTGATTCAAAATTAGTTTTCTTGGGGCGTCCAGCATGCTATCCTCTTCCTCGACTGTAAATACTGATGCTATGTAATTATTTAACATGTCTGCCATTTCCTTCTTTTCATTTACAATATTATCAGTTTTTAAGGGGCCCACACTGCTCTTTATTGTTCTACAAAGTCTACGTGCATACAGTGATCAAATATTGTATCTTATCTGACCGACGGCAAAGAAACACCGTCTTTTGCTTTGTAGAATTTCATAGAAATTACAACATGAGAAAGGATAGTCGACCCAACCAGTCTGTGTTTATCCTGCACATGAGCAATAGTCTTAATCTCATGTGCCCACCCTGTTCCCATCTCCCTTTATTTCCCCTTTCCTTCAACCACCTATGTAACCTATTCTTCAATTTGACATGGTCTCTGCTTCAATCACTAACTCCGGTACTGCTTTCCGCAACCAAACAACCTTCTGTGTGAAAGCTTCTCCTGCTCTCTGTCCAAAATCTCTTGCATTTGAATCTCTTACATCTATGTCCCCTCATGCCAAACAAATGCAGCACTGAACACAGACTGTTTCTATCTACTATGTGCCAGGAGACTTGATGAGATAGTCCATTTCATGCTAAAACCCATCCTCTATAAAACTGAAGAGATGCAGGCGGGCCTGTCAGGCTGCTGCAAGAATGTGACGAGAACAGCATCACAAGACCTTCTTGTGCTTGAACCAGATCTCTGTGTTTTTGCCAGGAGCACAACAGCTGACATGTCTTCACCTCAACATTCTGAATCAATCCAAAGCCCACGGATAGTCCTAACTGTTAATTGTATCCATATGATTTATATCAATTAGTGTTAATTGTATTTAGGTGGTGCATATCAATTAGGGAACTCTCCTATCCATTTGCAAGAGAGCTTACCGAGGGTGTGATGTGGGTAATGTGGATCTCTGTGAATAAAGGATTAGAAGCCACTGAAGATCAGGCTCTAGTATTCTATCCTTCACCACCAATTTATTACACTAACACCCAGAATTCCAAACCTTACCAGCAGAAATGTAAATGCAGAGATCGTTTGCTGGACCATGGTTGCATTTGGCCTGGACAAATCTATGATTTACCCACCAATACTCCAATTTAATTTAACCCAACTCTTTGTGGTTCCAGGAACCACCAGAGTCAGATTCATAAGGTATCTGTCCTGGTTATGGTTATCGCCAGCTCCACCCTGTTATCCCACCGAGTAAAAAAAAACAGAGTTCTCAGAATAACCAGCTGAGCCAATGCCATATTTATGAATTTTATAGAGTGAGAGGAGAAACCTTATGACCGAGATGTGTTTTTGATCGTCTAGTCAGGTGCACAAGTTAAATTAAACCCAGAAGAGTCAGTGGTCAAACAAATGAAACCATTTGAGCAAGATTTATTGTTTATATTGAAAGCACTTCAGTTTTGACATTTTTCTTCAATTGGTACAGTACTAAAGAGTCTAAGGAGCATGCAACTTGAAGCTGGTTTTAAAATTGGTTAGTACAGAATCACAGGATAAAATTACACAGACTAATTATAGTTCCTGGAATTTGTTGAATTACAGTATTCGAATTGTACCACTTGGACCTGAACTACATCATCATAAAAGAACCAGCCCTGTTCAGCAAAACAACATCATCCAATAATCACAAAAATGGTTTAAACAGAAGAGATCTTCTGCGTAGGCTTGTGTTATTACCAAAATAAAATGTGAGCATGACATGCTTAAATACCATATTAGCTACACTAAAGAATAGCTTCATTATGTTAACCCCTGGGGTATCTTAACTGTAGAGCAGACTTCATCCAAACCTTAAATTACAAAAACCAATGAATAAAACCAAACAAGAGTATTCTTGTTTGCAGCAATGTGATGTACGACATCTTGTATGGCTAGATGACATCTTATCTGCGTTATGCGATTAAATATTTTCAGTCTTTTGATATTTCTGACATTTTAATGGTTTGGTGGGCTGAGCCGAAAAGGACGGGAACATGACTGAACTGCAAATATGTTTCTATTTTACATTTCAAATAGCACAGAAAACTGAAGATTTAGGTGCTAATGAATGGGAATGTGTGCATTTTAAATACACCAGAGACAATTCCAGCATGCAGCAAAACAGTAGAGTGAAACAGATCCTGTGAGTGGAAGTCTAGACATACACACATTGGTCTATTATTAGAATGATGCATGTATTCATTTTTCTTTGACAAAATATATTTTTGTTATCATTCATTATTTGGTTTACTTCACTGTGGTGACAGTTGAGTCATAGAATGGAAGTTTCTGTTGCAAGATCAAATCAAGCATTTACTGTGGGGTTTTAAACATTTTACAATTATATACATATACATTTTATAATGCTATAATAATTATGCTAACCAATAGCCTAATTTTAAATTAGTAGCCAAACAAACAATCTAAAGCAACTGTCGTCCTTTCCTAATGATTGTCTCACCTCTTTCCCAACAAAAGAGGCAATCTACCTATATTAAAAGTGTAGTGTGTAACGCACACTTCTTGTAGGTGTCACACTCACTCAAACACTTTTCCAATTACTCTTTGTTCATTTGATGGAGCAGCATTCAACTTATTCCATCACTGTAAATCAGTAGTCCTGATAATACATTGTGCATTACATAGCACAACATCCCTGTTGTTACAAAACTGTGTATCCTCCAACTCACCATGAATGATTGTAAACAATTTTACAACACCAAGTTATAGTCCAACGATTTTATTTGAAATCTACAAGCTTTCGGAGGCTTCCTCCTTCCTCAGGTAAATGCGAGGAACTCCTCGAAGCCTACGCATTTATAAATCACAGAACAATACATGGTGATTACAGACAGCCTTTGCAACTGCCTGTTGCCAAGGCAATCACCGTGTTCAGACAGAGAGGTGTTACCTACAGAACCCCCGAATATACATTCAACAAAAAAAACAAACAGGAAAAAAAAAAGAGAGAGAGAGAGGCAGAAACATCCGGAAGGCAGAGAAAGCCAGCAAATGACCCGTTAGATTCAAAACAGATAGCTTTTGTTCGCTGGTGGGCTTACGTGTAGCGTGACATGAACCCAAGATCCCGGTTGAGGCCGTCCTCATGGGTGCGGAACTTGGCTATCAATTTCTGCTCGACGATTTTGCGTTGTCGTGTATCTCGAAGGCCGCCTTGGAGTACACTTACCCGAAGGTCGTGGCTGAATGTCCCTGACTGCTGAAGGATTCAGCCACCGACCTTCGGGTAAGCGTACTCCAAGGCGGCCTTCGAGACACACGACAACGTAAAATCATCGAGCAGAAATTGATAGCCAAGTTCCGCACCCATGAGGACGGCCTCAACCGGGATCTTGGGTTCATGTCACGCTACACGTAAGCCCACCAGCGAACAAAAGCTATCTGTTTTTAATATAACGGGTCATTTGCTGGCTTTCTCTGCCTTCCGGATGTTTCTGCCTCTCTCTCTCTGTTTTTTTTTTCCTGCTTTTTTTTGTTGAATGTATATTCGGGGGTTCTGTAGGTAACACCTCTCTGTCTGAACACGGTGATTGCCTTGGCAACGGGCAGTTGCAAAGGCTGTCTGTAATCACCATGTATTGTTCTGTGATTTATAAATGCGTAGGCTTCGAGGAGTTCCTGACATTTACCTGAAGAAGGAGGAAGCCTCCGAAAGCTTGTAGATTTCAAATAAAATCGTTGGACTATAAGTTGGTGTTGTACAATTGTTTCCATTGTCAACCCCAGTCCATCACCGGCATCTCCACACCATGAATGATGCCATTGGAGATCTGCTAGAAATTAGGGTGCCAGGAACCATTTTCAAACTGTGGAGAATTAGGATAGAAGATGCAGTGTGCTATTTATAAAATCAGTCCCCCTTATATTTTAGAAAATTAGTCCCCTTTACAGTTGTGTGTAATTTCCTTTTATGGTACTTCTATTGCTCCAGAATACAAAAGATGAAAGGCTATTGATCTGAGGGGAGGCAGCACCCCAAGATCCTTTGCATGTTTTTGTTTGTTCCTCAAAAGGGAATAGTTAGTTATTCAGCATGACATGTTGAGAGAAAACATGTGGGCCATGAAAAACATGTCTGCGGTTGCAGTGGACAGCTGCATCTGAAAATGCTGAAACTGTCTGACATAATTTGTGTTTTAGAAGTTGAAAAATGTTACTATGCATGATTTACGTTTTCTTTCCCTGGGTATGAATAGGGTATGTTTGGCATTAGTAGTTTGTAGGATGAAAGTTTCCTAAGTGACAGAACTATTACCTACCTGTAGGGGCTTCTTCGTTCTATAAATTCAGGGGACCCCAAACGCTACGAGCGTACGCTGGCACAGACTTTCTGGGGCGAAATGCTACAGCGCAACCTTCCTTTGAGACTACGTGATTCCCCAGTCTGTATGAGAGGACCATGTCAATGTAACAGGTTTGTTTTAGTCAAAATAGTACTTGAAGAAAGAGAGCCCTTGAAAAGGCCTGAGTGGTCAGCCAGGTGGCAGTACAATGTAGGTTGCTTTCAATTCAAAGAATCAAGAACCTATCAAGAAGCTAACTCTTCTTTTTCTGAGCAGAGGTTCCATCCCTATGGCAGAACCTTATTGTCCAGCGCACTCTAATGTTGACGACATTGAATACCTAATTGATTGATTAGTAGCTCAGTGATATCTGTTCAGTTGTCAGTTGGATTTCAGCAACTTGTAATAGAGAACGTGTGAAATTTCTGTACTGTACTGAACTGCAAATAATTATCAAATATTGATTGTATTATTCTAAATGTGGATTTTGTCTGAAGAGCCCATTTTTTACGCTACACAGTACCAAAGTGAAGCACTGGTGGCGGGACATTTTGAGTTGATGAATTGAAAACATCACACCAGAGGAATAATGATACAACATTGAAGCATAATAGCTTCAGAATTGTTTCTTTACTAGCATATTGATACCAATACACTAAGTAAGCCAAGTGACAGTACTGCAGTAGATCATCCAATTCTCATGCTCACAGTTTTGCTCCAAGCTGCCCTCTGGAAATAGGAAGTCTCTGGGCAGAAATGTCAAGTAGGGTTGAGAAGGAACACCAGCTCAGGATAGAAGGATAACAATGCTGATATAAACTTGTAAATAGAGGTGCTGATGGAGTCAAATCACCAGTCACTAGAACCTGGCATGGGTCACAGATGTAACCTAAACACTCAAAGCTTTCTGAGCTGGACAAACCCAGAAATTGCAATGAGTGCACTGAAAACAGGCCCAAAGTGATGGGCAGATAGGAAGGGGCTTGAGAACAAGTCCTGGAATAAACATGCAGTAAAGATCTTATAATCCCTTCACTACTGCAGATTTTACACTCAAAGGAAATCTCCAGTGAAGTAACCCAAATCCTCAAAAGTAAGATGCTCCAAATTACAAAAGTTCTAAAAGGGACCAACAGCCAACAGTAGAGTTGATGCAGAGTGAGACAAACAAGAGAACGTTCCATGAAGGTGACTAGCTGCAGCAATTGAGTGTTGTCTCTATACCGTCTCAATGCTGAGCAATGCCAGATGACAACTCACCTTATGTTGCTTCTTCAGTCCCTTAGCACTAGCTGGTACTGGGACAACCACCAGCCTCACATCAGTGTAAATGAACTGAAGCCAAAGCAAACAGAAGTCAAAAAATGGACTGGCAAAAAGATAAAAACAGTTCATTCCTATCCATACCACCAGGGCTGTAACCGCAGCATTACCACTCAAGGTCAGCTAATATTAAAAAGGCTCTGGGTGGCACCAGTTGAAGGTGACCTTGCGGCCAGCAGTATCTCTAAAGCCGGTGCTGTGTGGTTTTGGACCACCTTGATTGGTGCATGGCCAAATACAGTTCCTTTGTTTGTACTCCTCTCTTGACTTAAGGGCCCAAGATGCATGCATGATTACTCTAAAATCTTACTCGTAACTTTCCTATTTTTGCTGTAAACCTTCACTGATGTCAGAAGATCTCTACAGGCAAACAATGTTTAAATCTCAGAGCTCAGCCGGAATAAATGACCAATAATACATTTGGGCATCCTTTGCCACTCACAGCATTATGCCTCGGAAAGCATTCTGCCTCAAGAAGGCAGGGAACCTCCTTTCAAGGCATGCACACCTTCTCTGAAGGCCGCAGCATTGTAATATAAGTGGGGTATCAGGAGACATCACGTCACAACAGAAAAGGATGAATAGTTTAAACCCAGGCAAGGTGAATCAGCTTTGAGTTTTCCACTTTTCACTATTCCTGAGCTTTTCATTTTGTCTTGGAATTTCCATTTACCATTACTAGTAGCAATTTGTGCTTACCAGTGCTACTTTTTGCTGTGCTTCACTACATAATGGGTATATTTTCAAAAAATAGAGGCGATGATGATGCTAGACCAGGATTGAAATAGCAACAGCATTACAATAAACAATATATGGTTTCATTAAGCTATACCATTGTAACCACTTGCAAGGCATTTGATTTCTCAATCAATTGGGAGGTTTTCTATATTAAAAGGTGCTACATAAATGAAAGCTGTTGCAACTAATATTTAAAAATAAGATTTATTCTGAACTTCGTTCGGTGTGCACAGTGGCAGCTTTCAAACTGGAACTCATTTAATTTCAGTACAATGTGCGTAATCTGTCAAAGTTTTAGATTAGAAGTCATGGCCCGTATCAAAGAGACAATAACCTGCGGCTTCCAATTACAGTACATCTGTTCCAGTGAAAAAACTTGAAAACTGCAAACATAAAACCTATCTTGAGCATAATGTATTAGAAATAGTTCCTAAAACATACTGAGTGGCATACTGTCCTTTCACCCCTGACCTTGACAGCAGTAGAAGCACTACAGTTAATCTCGATGTCCCTGAATTAAATCGGCCAGTGCCCCCATTCCTGATCTCTAGCCAGTGACCCCTGCTGAATAGAGCAGGTGTGTGGACATTGAGGATTGATTGAATCATGCTCAGCTGTGATGCTTCCCACAGCCAAATCAGCAGCTGATTTTCTAGGCTCACATATTAAATGGTGACTTCGATAAGCTGCTGGAGGGTATCTTCTTTCCCATCTAGAAGAAGTGGTTTCAGGACAGGAAGGGAGAAAACAGAACAAAATTAGAAGAAATAAAGCGTTTGAACAATTTTGAGCCCTTGTTCCTAGTGATGTGGATCCACAGCTCAGTACAAGTTAGCATTTATGCACAGAAGGTAGGGTGGACAGTGACAAGTGTAAAATTCACACTGGTGCAGCATTCGAAGGCTGGAATTAAGCAATGTTGTTCAGACAGCAGTGCAGGGCTTTACTCTGCATTTAGCTGTGTTATATCAACTTCACAATTTCTGACGTGGACACTAGCTGCCATTCAGCTGCATTAATATCTAACCTCAATGAGCACAAAATTCACCATAATAAATTTAAAAACATGAAACTAATAACCTGAAAAGACAATATGTGGCTCCACAATAACCTTAAATCAGTGCTGAAACTTTGGGGGATTACATTAATGTGAAAAACTTCCAGTTTCAAACCAAAAAAACTCAATCATCTTTACATGATTCAGGATTAGAAATTAACACAGTGAAGACAAGGAAAAAGTCCAAGACTCCAAATTTGGCTTTCTGCCCAAAATTCTTTAACATGCCAGCAGAAAATGTGTTGAGGTAGTAGGTTTTTCTGGTATACTGGAGAGAATGCCAAATGACAATTTACTGCATTCTATTATATGATTACTAGACATAACAACATTCTAATGTTGCATTATCATTTAAGCACTGCGATATTTTCTGGGAATCAAACTGCAAAATATTTCAATAAACTGGAAGTAATTAAGTCAATTATGATTATTACACATTAACTGCATGGAGGCGATGTCATCACAATACCGATTACTGAAGGGGAAAGAGCAACATTGAAATGATTTCAAGGCCATAATCTTAAATCAGGGGTCAAGAGAGTGCTAAAGATGGCTTAAGTTACACTTGAAGTTTATGACATCATCTGAACTCCTTGACAAGACTGCTGCCTTGTAATCTTGGCATCCATTCTTGTTTTTTTTAAACATCATTCAGAAAATCAATCATGAAATACTACTTGCCTCCAGGCCTGTAGACAACATCATCCTCTGTTACAAATGAAGTTATATCACCAGTCTCTGCTCTCTCATAACGCGATTTCTTTTTAGGTGGTTTCTTTATTTTTGACTTTTTCCCAGACTCCTCATTAGTAGCACTATCTTTGTCATTTTCTTCATCTTCAGTGTGGTCGCTTTCTGCATAATTCTTAGCACCTCCTTCTAAAGTGCAGCTGCGGCGCGGCCTGGAATGTTCATTCTCTCGTTTATCCCTCCTATCTCTCTCCTTGTCCCGATCGCGGTCTTTCTCTTTATCTGCTGTCATGATTCGCCACGTTCCTTCCTCTGTCCTCTCACGGCTTGGCCTCCGTGAAAGGTAGACAGTAAGCCTGGGCTTCAGTCTTCTGAATTTAATGCTCAATTCCAGGAAAAATCCGGCCACTCCAATAACCCCAAAATGTTAGAAAAGGCTGGAAAAATAAACAAAAGAGAAACAGATTACAAAATTATGTTCAAAAATTACTGAGTTCTAAATACATGCTTACCCACTTTGTTTTGTTGAAGAGGAGCAGGAAAGAAAGGCGAAGTTGAGCAAACGAAAAGATATGCTACCCCGCCATGTACCTTAAACGAGCTTTGTCAGTTAAAACTCCCCATTTTTCACACCAGCCCAAGTACCAACGATGATCAAGGTGGAGATCATTCAGGTAAACTATTGAGCTGTACAAGAGGACCCCATAACATTCTACTTTTCCCTTCCTCCCTACTGATCAATGCATCATCTTCATTCTGCTTCACAACAGTGATAAAGATTAGGAACTCAGCAAAATAAAAGGACCAAAGTTGTGTTCCAGCTCTCCTTTGCAAAGTGTGCTTACACATTAATCCACAGCACCACATTCCTACAGCAATCAGACCTCAATGTTGCTAATCACAGCGCAGATCATTACCAATAAAAATTTTACACTCTTGCCAAATTCTAACCACTGCCTAAACATGATTTGGTGGTAGAGTCTGGTAATGGTCTATTTGATTCCACTGTCACACAGAATAAGTGTGGGGGAAATAGTCATTATGTTAATCTAATAAAAGTTTATATAGTACTCCCTTTGGTTCTATTTTAATCGTGCTCAGATTTTATCATAGGCTAACAGTGTTGTGCTGTCACCTATAGTTACAGTCAGCTTGGTCGCATTCTCACCCAAGTCAGTAGGTCATGGGTTCAAACATCACACCAGGACTTGAGTATGTGGTCCAAGCTGAAACTTAGAAGGGTGTGCTGCATTGTCAGAGATGCCATCCTTCAAAGGACAGGTTAAAACAACAACCTGTCTGCCTATTTCAGTACTTCAAGTGCATAATAAAGATCCCATGGTACTATTTGAAAAGGAGCAGGGAGTTCTTCCAGAGCCCTGACCAACATTCTTCCCTCAAACCAACACCACCAAAACTAGATTAACTACTCATCTCATTGCTGTTTGTGAAACATTGCAGTGCACAAAATGGCTGCTGCATTCATATACATAACAGTGACCTCATTTCAAAAGTGATTCATTGTATGTGAAGTGGTTTGAAACTTTACTGAGAGATGCGATAAGGCAGTATATAAATGAACATGCATTCTTTCCAATTGTGTTGAAAAGCCTGTTCTTGTACTTCCATGAAGGAACTAACTAGATACCTGCCATCTTATGACTAGATGAGCAGGCCTTTTCAGGTTCAACATGTATTCTGGCTTTGTGCAAGCCCATGTGAAGTGAGGGTTCTGGGATCCTTGACATCCTGTATTATAGCATCTCTCTATTGGTCTGTTGAGAACTCTGCAGTTAATGAATACTGCCTCTACTGATTAAAAAAAAAATGTTCTTATGGAGCTGAATTACTACCAATTGCCAGATTTTTTTTTGTTTCAAATACGAGGAAGACTGGCAGTTATAATACATTTATGTAATACAATCATCACAAGGCATTTTAGTGATCTTGTTTCCATCCCGTACAATTTTATCCCCGCACCGCCCCAAGAAGTCCACTCTTTGCTGGGATGGTTCCATGGATCACGGGCATCCTCCAGTGCCTCATCCAATTTGCTATTAAACATATGTGAGCTTTGACAATGAAAGTCAGCAGGCTATTAAATCACTGGGGCCATCACATTGTTCAAGATTTTACCTAGTCATGAATATGTTAAGTACTTACTATTACCAGATACGACATATGTATTATAATAAAGTTCATGAATTCAGTATTAAGGCTGACGGATGACTCACGTAATGGTCACAGCATGGGTTTCAAAGATTCAAATTTACACAGTTAAACAACTTCTAACCCATTTTGAAGTGGAATTTTCTGAAACAATATACGTTATAGGACTAATTTGTTAAACTCGCCTCACCTATTTAGCTCAGTTTCAGAAATATTTCAAACCAGAGGGAAATACAATCTGCAAAGTTTTCAGAAGCCTTCATCACATTTCTATACAATCCATACTTAAGTCTGTAATCCTATTTTTCCATTTCCTGTAAAACTCTACATTATTGCACTCACGCTTTCCAAGAGTAAAGAAAAAGGTCATATTTTATAAACTTTCAACCACTGCTCAGCCTGTTGAAAAGAACTTGGTCATACATTCACCATTTGAAAGAAATCAAAATACACCAGCTGTTGAGAGCTGAGCAGAACAGGTAAATAAAAATATACTATGAACATAAATATACTTTATTTGTTAAACATATATGGAGACACCAAAATAAATCTACCTTGGCATATTCTTTAAAGCTTCTGGAGTCATAATATCAAGGACAGAAATTACTGGTATCACACAGCCATTTTCAAAACAAAAATCTACTTACTGCAGTGCATTGTTGAATGTCAGACAAAGAATGGGATTTAAATATAATTGAATGATTCGGATTCAGTGTGTTTATTAAATTGGTGCATAGAACTCTGTGACTGGCATGCATTGCTACATCATGTTTTTGGTAATCACATTTTGAGATAAGTTCCATCTCTGAATATGCATGTAAGGAGTGTTGGGGCTTTTTTCCTTTTGAATGTTGTAAATAGCATCTCTGACACCAAAACTGAGGAACTATAAAAGGAACCAACTATACAAATAGAATCCAAGCAAGTGTTCACATGTTTCTTATCATTTCTTTAATTTATAATTTTCAGTAATAGAATTAATGTTTCCTTTCCTCCTCAATATTGTTTGGTCAGGAGAATGGGGGAATCCAGTCCAAAAACTCCAAGGCTGAAATCAACAAAAACACTTTTCAGCTGGAACCAAAGGGATCCCTTCCTGAATCATTTTCTTCTCTCCAGCCAATTTTACCCTCAAAGGGAATGCCAAACACAAATGGCAACCGAGACAGTACAACGTTCTAGTTTTGGAACTATCAGGCCTTATAAAATTGAAACAATGTAATTATTGAACAATGTCTGTGGCAGAACCGAAGTTCCAATTCAGAAAACTAAGAAAACTCAGTCAGACAGTTAAAGACCCCGACCTCATCCAGCAGCAAGTAAATGTGGGGACAAATAGCAATGCCGATCAATATAAAATTTTAGTGATGTCCATTTCTTAGCGATTAGATGCATATTCATTTGAATCAGATTTAAAATGCCTGTGCCAAGCAGTGTTTATAGAAGTCTGATCTTTTCATTAATTTTAATGATTCACAAGGGTCGTAGAGTTTCCAGTGAATATTACTATCTGGCAGACTATCCCTTTTATTCTGGAAAATAACTAACAAAGCAGCTGGCTGTGTCGAACATAATCCAGACCGATTTTATCTGCATCGCTCACAATCTCGGCAGGTCTACCAAAATTTATCATTCCTTACTTAAGTTAGTGTTACACATTTTACACCATTTTGTCATAGGCTTGCCTGGAACAAATTTTTACAGCCCGTTAAATGACAGAAAGTAGTGTGTATTTATATTGCTAAAATAAATTGTGGGATATTTGAAGGCAACAGGGGGTACAGCTGGTAAAGGAGGGCCCGGGTGCAATAAAAAAAGAATCAATGTAAACAGACACCACCTCAGTGAAGAAATTTTCAAAACTATTTTTTTTCAGTACTTGAGTATGTTTTTTTCTTACAATTACTGCTCGAGCAGAACATGTTCTGTTTAACCATGACTTTATAAACAAACCATGTGATGCAATATATCGTGCATTACCACATATTGAATGGCCTTTCTTCCACTATTGCTGGGTGGTAAGAACTCCAGTATATTTAATAGCATGTATGGGGAAAAGGGGTGGGAAGGAAATTGATCAGGATTTCATAAAAACTGGAGGAAGAGTTTATCCAGTGAATAGCTATGCCATACAATCAAAGATCCCAGGTTCAATCCCTCTTCTCTGCTGAACTGGTTAATTTCAACTTTTTTTTATTATTCATTCATAGGATGTGGGCGTCGCTGGCATGGCCAGCATTTATTGCCCATCCCTAATTGCCCTTGAGAAGGTGGTGGTGAGCCGCCTTCTTGAACCGGTACAGTCCGTGTGGGGAAGGTTCTCCCACAGTGCCGTGAGGTAGGGAGTTCCAGGATTTTGACCCAGCGACGATGAAGGAAAGGCGATAGATTTCCAAATCGGGATGGTGTGTGACTTGGAAGGGAACGTGCAGGTGGTGTTGTTCCCATGTGCCTGCTGCCCTTGTCCTTCTAGGTGGTAGAGGTCGCTGGTTTGGGAGGTGCTGTCGAAGAAGCCGTGGCGAGTTGCTTCAGTGCATCCTGTCGATGGTACACACTGCAGCCACGGTGCACCGGTGGTGAAGGGAGTGAATGTTTAGGGTGTTGGATGGGGTGCCAATCAAGCGGGCTGTTTTGTCCTGGATGGTGTCGAGCTTCTTGAGTGTTGTTGGAGCTGCACTCATCCAGGCAAGTGGGAGAGTATTCCATCACACTCCTGACTTGTGCCTTGTAGATGGTGGAAAGACTTTGGGGAGTCAGGAGATGAGTCACTCGCTGCAGAATACCAGCCTCTGACCTGCTCTTGTAGCCACAGTATTTATGTGGCTGGTCCAGTTAAGTTTGTAGTCAACGGTGACCCCCAGGATGTTGATGGTGGGGGATTCGCGATGGTAATGCCGTTGAATGTCAAGGGGAGGTGGTTAAACTTTCTCTTGTTGGAGATGGTCATTGCCTGGCACGAATGTTACTTGCCACTTATCAGCCCAAGCCTGGATGTTGTCCAGGTCTTGCTGCATGTGGGCACGGACTGCTTCATTATCTGAGGGGTTGCGAATGGAACTGAACACTGTGCAATCATCAGTGAACATCCCCATTTCTGACCTTATAACTGGAGCAGCAAAAAGGATATTACAATTAGCCTGTGGGTGATGATGGAAGAAGGAAACGGTGAAGAAAAAGGGAAAAAATGGGCAGGATTCCTGCTCTTGCTCACTATCCATGAATGCCTCTTCAAAGTGCATGGCTGCATCATTGAGTGAGAACAGGACCGGGGTTGGATATGGTGCCCCTTTGGTAGAATACAATGTCAATATTAACTGCCAAGACCTGCATATGAATAAGAAGTACCTGGGTAAGGTAGTAGAGAACAAGTGTCACAATCATAGTTCAATCTGTGGAATCATATTCCAGCAGGGGCTCAACACCTTCATGAATAGAGAAGGGAGAAAAGTGGTAGAAAAAAATGGATAAGTCTCAAACTCATACTTGTTATTGGATTATGCAGTAGGTTAAATATTTCATTAATATTTTCCAGGTGTTCAGAAAACCTTGGCCAAATTCTTCCTTCGCCATTATATTTAACCAATAGCCATTTAATGTCTTGCCTACAATGTATAGCAATATCACTGATATGTCAATTTAATGTAACCATTGCAGTCTTTATTGTAAATTTTAGCATACTTGTTTAATCTACATCAACCACAGTTTTGTACCCTACTCTCAGGAGCCCTTTTCGGTTTGCTTGCAAACACAAAGTTGATATTTTTTGTACAATGAAACTGTATTACACTCCAGTGATATACAAATATATCCCATTGTGTGATATCAAAATAGAATGATTTCACCCTTCCCTGATACTTCGTTAGGAATTTTTTTTTAATGCTCGAGTCAAGACCTCCTTCAACTGCACAGAAAATGAGTAATTAGCAATTGCTTTCTCATTTAGTGTAAACAACCACTATGTGGTTTTGGTTCTCCACGAATTAATTGTATGTAGTGAAATCAAGCACTAAAAACCTAAACAACTAAATATGATACCTGGATCAGTATTTGCATATTGAAAAGCAAAAATTCAGAAGTGAGTTGTGGGGGAGTCCAAAACTGGGGGCTATAAATATAAGATGGTCACCAATAAATCCAATAAGGAATTCAGGAAAAACTTCTTTACTCAGAGTGGTTAGAATGTTGAACTTGCTGCCTTGTGGAGCAGTTGAGGTGAACAGCAAAGATGCATTTAAAGGGAAGCTAGATAAGTACATGGAGAAAGCAACAGAAAGATATGTTGATAGGGTGAGATGAAGTAAGATCGGAGGAGGCTCATGTGGAATATAAACATCGGCATAGACCTGCTGGGCCACAGGTGCTGTTTCTGTGCTGTAAATACTAGGTAATACTATGTCAATGAAATTCCATGCTTTGAGCATTAATCTACTATCAATTGAATGGAACTGAACCATTATAACAGTTTGTCTTTCCAAATTAAAGCAATGAACATGAAGACATTTGAATTATTTGCATGAGTATTAAGTCAGAGTCACACATCCCTAGTTTATTGGTGAAAGTAGTATTTAAGAGCAAGACAAACCCTCAATTTAAGACTCCCACAATCTCTTAGTTTGGGGATTTTAAAAATGGTGGCCATTTAAGCTTTGAAAAGCAGTTCAAAATGTTGAGTACTGAAGCATTTTCCTCCATCAAATCTAAGAATTTAATAGATCATTTGTATTTGGTGGGGTCCTCCTCATTCTTTTAACACATTCACATTCTTTGAATACCCTTCACACTCCATGTAGAACTCAGAACATCTGAACGTAGAGTGCAAATGGCACGTCATAAACTAGGAATCCAAGCTATGTGGCTAACTTTTTACAATTTTTTTTTAGGATCAAAGGCAATAATGCAGGCCCTCACAAAGACAAAGGTAATATATCTTTCTTCATCATTCAGTCATTCTTAATATACTGTAAAATGCTAACCTAGAAGCATTCATTTGAGAGGGAAAATTTTTACCTTTGATCTGGCCTAAAGGCCCACATGTATAGTCAGACCATAGGATTAACAGTGCTGCAACGTGAAGATGGGAATGCCCAGGAGACTGCCTTATATGTAATTATATGGCAACTTCAGTCTACTCCTCTTAATTCAAAGTCACAATTTAAAGTAGCTTATATTTTACATTTTTCAACACTGCTGTTACTTAAATTGCTCTATTCAAATTATTGGATAATTATTTTTTTTAAGTGCAGATGAGCTTCAACTATCCTAAACTGTAAGCTGCTCGCCAATGCTTACAATAAAATATATCCTACAAACTGCTGAACATGACGACAATAAATTGGTTTACTCCATTGGGATATCCTGAGGATGTGACAAGTTGCTGTATAAATGCAATTTTTTTTCTTCTTTTATTCAATATCCCAAAAGAATCTTTTTAAAAAGTCCTCAGTTTATGAATATCTTGGGTTTTGTCCACCTAGGAAGAGCTTAGTTTATATTGCATTCCAATTCAGAGGATGGAGCTGAGCATAACAAAACAAGAACAATCTGCTGAGATGAAAGCAACGCCAAAATTATTTTATTGAACCACTTGGGGTGAGGATTTAATAGAGTTCAGTCATTATACCAGTCATGTGGCAGTGTCATCATCTCTTGTACCTCCACTCACTTCTACCTGAAAGCCATGGCTATAACTATAGTGCTCTGGAAACAAAGCTGTAAGGAGCCTTGGGTTGAAAAGATGTGTACAAGATTTGATGTAATACAAAATTAAGATCAAACAAAACACCTTCTAGATTCCTTTCAAAATCAAGATACTAAAGGATGTTCTCAGAGTTAAATGCCAGTTGAAAGACAATGAGCTGTACTAGTACTGATAGTACTTGCTGAATGAAAGCCTGAAGCCTTGTACTGGACATCTCTGGGATAATTAGAACAGGTGACGGATCAGAATTGTTGGAACTGGACCACAACAAAATCTTTTCCATTAAACACTGAATAAAGTTTTGGGAAAGGTTTTGTAAATGCCAAAATAGTTTCTACTGGAGGGTAAAAAGTTCGTGGATTATGTTCCATCCCTTGCAATAGACAAGCTGCTGAGTTACAGCCAAAGCCTATCCTTCCAGTTGAAAAGCAATTGTGTTTGGTTCAAGAACCAGACCACTTACAGTGAATTATCAACATAGTATTGGTTCTCTAAGAAATTAGCAGCATTGCTCGATGGACCAAAGACACTGAACAGAATTTCAGCATCATGCTGATCAAAGTCACTGAATCTGGGTAACCCCAGGTGATGCCATTTGTCCACAGACATACTGACTGGCTCCAGATCTGTTCCTGATAGAAATATATACATAACAGTCATTTGCTTCTAGTAGAAATATTAGTAATCAAAACAGTGGCAAAATTGAAGCTTTGACTACATGAATCAAGTAGCTGCAAATTTACAACTTTTCTCAGTCCAATTTTGTCATTATTAGCTATAAGTAAAAGACAATTTTAAAAATTCAGCCTTTTTAAAATGCCCAACTATTAGCACCAGCCATAAAACATTTTCAACGGAACGCAATTGTTCTGGCAAAATTTCAGGATTTATCAGAAAAAGTTTATAGGACACAATATCATGCAAGAGCTTCTGAAACAAACCAGAAACTGCAAAGCTTTCTAACATACTGACGTTCCAGAAAAGAACTGGATAAAGAAAATTGTGGTGAAGTACTTAATTTCCTGCTTGGAGAAGGTTGTACACTGACCTTCCAAACAGGGAGCACAGATGGGAATTACTGGTGGCTTATAGTACTTTGCGACACAAAAATTCACTTGCTGCAATACAACTTTTAAACACGTACTGAAATGTTTACATTCATTTGAGTCTCTCAGAACCTTGGCAGTATACCTGTGAAACACATAAAACTGCTATATTGCTTCAAAACTACAGTTTGAGGTCATTTCCATGCCTGAGCAGACAACAAAATGGCATACAGTGTAGTTTTCTGGCACCATTTTTGTTTCATGTCAGAAAGCGATTTATAAATACAAATGCATCATCACTTATGTGTAAAGTCAATGACTGCTAAATAACACAAATGTTTCAAAAGCAGAAAACCCTTTGTAGTCTTTCAAATATTGTGCCAACATCTTAACAATGGAAACTAAACATAGCAAAAGCAACGCGATGAGTTTCTATGGGAGGGGAGGAGGGAAGAAGGAAAGGGAGAGGAATTATGATTGGTGTAAACTCCCCTATCTGGACAGCACTAGTAAGTTGAATGCTCTAATTTAATTTTTTCAATATGGAAGAAAACCAAGAGAAAAAAAAGTACCAGAGTGCAGCATTTGAAACTGTTAAAATAATGGTGCAAACAACCACTACTGTGTATAAAATGACTATTTCTTTCAGCGTTAGGTGACAATTTGTGGTACTTTGTACAAGTTACTTCAGGCTGGCTGTAGAAAGCATCACAAAGTTAACAGCATATGGTTAAAGTTGCTGGATTTTAAAGTACTCTGCATCGATACTTAAAATAGTCTTCTTACTTGCAGGGCTAAACTATAGCCCAGTCACAGGGAACTTCTTATATTAGCATATCCCAATTTGTCAACCAAATTTATATTGAAACAAACTGCGTTACTTAGCAAGCTTGTTAAAGCAAATAACAAGCAAAAAACAGAACTGGAAAGAGATAATACACAGAGGTTATAAAAATATTATATTGAACAGGTAAAGAAGGAATGAAAAGCATAATTTGGAAGATCGTACTGATCTCATCTGCGTGAAAGCCAATGTAGGCTGCAGAAAGATAAAAATATTAAATAGATTTTTACATTTCCCCCCAGCCCACTTTTTCTCTCCCCTCCTGAAGGAACCAATTCCTGCTGAGCTATTCCCTCTTGTGCTTATCCCCTTAAATGCATCCATGCGATTTACTTCCAACTACTCCTTGTGGTAGTGCATTCCACATACTTACCAATCTTTGGGTAAAGAAGTTTCTCTCGAATTCCCTATTGTATTTATTAGTGACTATCTTATATTTATGACCAACATGGGAACACCACCACCTGCACGTTCCCCTCCAAGTCACATACCATCTCAACTTGGAAATATATAGCCGTTCCTTCATCGTCGCTGGGTCAAAATCCTGGAACTCCCTTCCTAACAGCACTGTGGGAGAACCTTCACCACATGGACTGCAGCAGTTCAAGAAGGCAGCTCACCACCACCTTCTCAAGGGCAATTAGGGATGGGCAATAAATGCTGGCCTTGCCAGCGAAGCCCACATCCCAAGAACAAATTAAAAAAAAACCTCTAGTTTTGGACTCCCCCACAAGTAGAAACATTTTCTCTCCGTCTATCCTATCAAACCTATCATACCCTTTCATTATCTTAAAGACCTCCATCAGATCATCCCTCAGCCTCCTCTTTTCTAGAGGAAGAGCCCCAGCCTGTTTAGTCTTTCCTTGTAAGGATGATATCAGAACTGAGAGGATATACTTGTGAATCCTTTTTATAATATGGAGACCATAACTGTGCACACTGCTCCAAGTGTGGTCCAACCAAGGTTCTTTACAAGTTTACATAACTTCTCTGCTTTTCAATTCTATCCCTTCAGAAATGATCCCCAGTACTTAGTTTGCCTTTTTTATGGTCTTATTAACCTGCGTCGCTACTTTTTAGTGATTTGTGTATCTGTACACAGAGATCCCTTTGCTCCTCTACCCCATTTAGACTATTATCCAAGCAGTATGTGGCCCCCTTATTCTTCCTACCAAAATGCACCACCTCACACTTATCTATATTGAAATTCATTTGCCAATTACACGCCCATTCTGCAAGTTTATTAATGTCTTCTTGCATTTTGACGCATTCTTCCTTCATATTAATTACACCCCCCAATTTGGTGTCATCTGCAAATTTTGAAAGTGTACTTCCAATTCACGAGTCCAAATCAGTGGTCCCAGCACCAATCCCTGTGGAATACTACTTCCCAACTTTTGCCAGTGAGTCACTACCCTTAACCCCTACTCTCTGTTTTGTAGCCAGCTTGCTATCCATTCTGCGACCTGTCCCACATGCTCTGACCTCAGTCATGAGTCTACAATGTGGTACCTTATCGAAGGTCTTTTGAAAGTCCAAATATATTACATCTACTACATTACCCTTATCTACTCTTTGTTACTGCTTCAAAGAATTCAATACGGTTGATCAAGCATGACTTTCCTTTCTGAAATCCATGCTGACTACTTTATTATATTTTCGTTTTCTAGATGTTTTTCTATTACATCTTTGAGTAAAGATTCAATTCTCTTTCCTGCAACGTTAAGCTAACTGGTCTATGGTTCCCAGCACTTGTTCTGTCTCCCTTTTTAAATGTAGGAATTAGCTGTCCACTAGTCCTCTGGCTCTATTCCTTTTCCTAATGAATTTTTATATCTATGTAATTGTGCCTCTGCTATTTCTTCCCTAACTTCTTTTGATATGCGCAGATGCAATCCATCCGGACCAGGGGTCTCATCCTCTCTAAGTTTCATTAGTTTATCAATTATCTCCCCACTTTCCATCTTAAATGTCTTTACATCTTTTTTGATCACTTCTTCTAATGTCTCGCCCACCTTATTAATCTCCCTGGTAAATACTGAAGCAAAGTAACTATTCAATATTTCTGCCATTTCACTGTCATTGTCTTGTGCATCCTTTAGTGGCTCTAACCCTATCCTGATTTTTCTTGTGTTATTTATGTGTCTGTAGAATACTTTACTATTTCTTTTTATATTCCTTGATAATTTTTTTTTTACTTCTTTCCCAACCTCTTCATATTTCCTTTTGTCAACTTCTCCTTTATTCTCTATGTACTTAGAGTATGCCTTTTTCATTAGTTTCAATCTTACCCTTGTCTCTTTATTCATCCACAGTGTTTCACTATTGGCTAGTTTGTTCTTGTTTTTTTTAAGAATGCATTTCTCCTGAACTCTATTTATCACTGTTAGAATATTTCCCACTGCTTGTTCTATCTCTGTCAAAAAAAAGTTTCCAGTTTACCTTCCCCAGTTCCATTCTCATCCCCTCAAAATTAGCTTTTCTCCAATTTATTACTTTGGTCTTTGTCTTACTGATGTCTTTCTCAATCGTTATTTTAAACCTTATGTTATGATCACTATTGCCTAGATGTTCCCCTATGCTTACTTCTCTTATCTGCTCTGGTTCATTTCCCATTACTAGATCCAGCAGTGATTCCTCTCTTGTTGGGCTTCTCATACACTGAGTAAGAAAGGAGTCCCGCATACATTGCAAAAATTCCATTCCCTGTACCTCTTCTTGCCAGTTTATTTGGAGGTCGTTGAAATCTCCCATATTATTTGATGTGTTTTATTCATTTCATAGAATTGCCTACATATTTTTTCCTCCACTTCCCTTCCAATTATTTAGGTGGTTTGTAGAATATACCTATTAATATGATCGATCCCTTCTTGTTCTTTGTCTTAATCCATATGGATTCTGTTTCTATCTTATTATTTATGTCCCTTTTTTCTATTGCCATTATGTTGTCTCCAAATAGTACAGCTACCCCGCCCCACCTTCTTCCTTCCCTATCCTTTCTAAATACATTATATCCTGCCAGTCTTTATCTGCCAGTCCTGTTCTTCAAGTAGCCATGTTTCAGTTTCCCTACAACATCTGGCTCCTCACGACAAATTATTGCCTCCAGTTCCCCCGTTTTGTTTTGGATGCTGTGCACATTGCTGTACAATTTAATATGCTTTTAATAATTGTTCCCCATATTACTTTTAACAGTCATTTTGTACTTAATGTTCTATAACTGTATTTCTTACCTTGGTCTGACCATTACTCTCATCTCCAATTTCTTTTATCTTCAGACTTATTTTCACCAGATCCCTCCCTCCCCGTTTTACTAGTTTAAAGTTCTATCCACAGCCCTATTCATCCTTTCCGCTAGGACAATGGTCCCATTCCAGTTCAGGTGGAGCCTGTCCTTCCGGTACAGTTCCTTCCTGTCCCAGTACTGTTGCCAGTGTCCCATGAAATGGAACCCCTCTTTCCCACACCAGTCTTTCAGCCACGCATTCACCTTGCTGATCTGTTTATCTCTATTTAAATTAGCACATGGCTCCGGTAGTAATCCCGAGATTACTATCCGTGAGGTCCTGTTTTTTAATTTAGTTCCTAACTTCTGATATTCTCTTAGCAAGACCTCCTCCTTTTTCTTCCCACATAACATGATAATTTTCTTGAAACAGTGTGTTTCAAATTTTGTAAGATATAATGTATTGTTGTATCACATTAAACCTGTTGGCAAGACAGTATGCAAGGCCAGTCACGTAAAAAGATTTCTTTTTGCACATAAGCAGCAATAGTCTTGCAATGTGCCAATTGATTTTGGCAATCTCACTCCTGTTGATTGAAATGACTAATGAAAGCACTTACTTGAAGGACTCTAAAGGACAGAAAATGATATTGTTTTCAAACTGCTGTTGTATGAGTTGTGGAAACACAGAAATGCAACAGTTTGCTGTAGTATTTATACTATGAAAGCGCTGATAAATGTAAAATTTTCCAAGTACCTTACTTTTAAAAAAAACGCATGCAAATTAAACATGGGTACAGCTTCCACCAATATCTTGAGTCGGTCGACATGCAAATGTACTTTTTTTCTCCACTGAGTCACAACATCATCATAAGGCATCTCACCTTTGGTGGTTGGGCCATTAACAAGGTATAGGATAAATGTAATATAAATCTGGATTAGCTGACACGACGCACAATTACAATGCAGTTATATTAGAACTTTTGCAATGGTCTAGTTGGGGATGCTCTTCTGATGTTGGAGTTGGGTATATTGTCAGGGTAGTGAGAAGGGAACTTTATTCTGCATCTAGCTGTGCTACACCCAACCCAGGAATGTTTGATACTGATACTGACACTGAATGCTTTAAATGTATGGTACTCCATTCACCTACATAAACACCCTTCACCTCAATTAGCTCAAAAATTCACCATTTAAAAAAAATAAGTCCCTTGAGTAGCATATATTACTATCATTAACGCCAGATTGTTTTAATTACATTTTCAGTCAAAAAAGTCAATTATACAACAAACATAAATTTCTTTCTTGCCAACACAATTTCCTCAATCTTCACTGATACAGCATCAAAATGACCAGACCAAGTGTGCACACAGCACTATTATGTCAGAATGGTGACTCGAACAGGTCAAACAATTGATTATACATTTATTATACAGTCATTAGTAAAACCACAGATGTTCCAAGCACAGTATTCATAATCCTATAAATTCACAATTGACATCCATTAGTGCTGTACCAGTATATGGTGGTATAACTTTCAGCAACTTGGACTGATTTTTCAATATCAAATGCAAATGTGCTATTAGAGCAAAATTTGAATTTGCAAAATCAATGCTTTCCCTTGTAATTAACACACTGTAGGCATTTACAAGTAGCTGTTTAAAAGTGATTGAGGTGACAGGAGACACTGCACAAGTGCAAAGTGAACCAGTGTTTCTTTTTGTAAAATTCTGAGATAGAACATTTAGCTTCATACAGTGGGGAGCAAATAGAGAAACTCTCCTGTGCCTACTTCTAATGATTGTAAACAATTTTACAACACCAAGTTATAGTCCAGCAATTTTATTTTAAATTCACAAGCTTTCGGAGGCTTCCTCCTTCGTCAGGTGAACAATGTGAAAAACTTGACAAAGCTTTCGGAGGCTTCCTCCTTCACCTGACGAAGGAGGAAGCCTCCGAAAGCTTGTGAATTTAAAATAAAATTGCTGGACTATAACTTGGTGTTGTAAAATTGTTTACAATTGTCAACCCCAGTCCATCACCGGCATCTCCACATCATGACTACTTCTAATGAAACCTATGTTATACAGTGTATACAGATAATTGAGAGATTGTTGACACTGTAATTGTTTATTACAGTGTTTGAAAACTCCTGCCAACTCATCGAATTTTGTTCTCTTGCTAATGTTATGTGAACTTTCTGCCCAGACTTGGTGATTATTGATCATTATAGATTTGATGTACATTTTATGGATTAGCTTTATAGGATTTGAAATCTAAAAACACGAATATACCCAGCAAAAATTCAGGATCCAAGGCAGAAATGAACACAGTGTTACCATACCAATGGTTCTACTATGCCAGTAATAGCTGTGCCGCTCAGTTTCACCTCAAGGTAAAATGCCATTAAAATGGTAAAACCCTGATAATGCGCATGCCTTCTCACCCATCATTGCCTAATTGCATGCCAGGTTCAAGGTTCAAAATCATTTTTTAAAATCCAAAATGTTGAATACTGATTTAGTATACATAGCTGACTTTTGTTTCTGCACATCATTTTGCCAGAATATCAAATAAACCCCACAAAGGTATACAAGATTGTCCATTCTTTCCCAATTCAATTTACAAAATGATGTTCGTCCCTTGACATGCGCTGGCTCTTTTTTAAGATAGTGGGAAACTACATTGAATTCCATGTCCGATGTACATATTGTGCGTGGGTTTTTTTGGAACCATTGTGGACTTGCAGCACATAGCACACTGAACATTCAGGCTTATAAAAACAAGGCAGTGATTGATTCTAAAAGCAAACGGCTAGTTTAAACTAAACGGTACATCAATGCTTAAAAAGGAATTACTGTGCCTACACAAACTGAGCATAGAGAGTACACTTAGACAGCATGCCACTGATACAAAGAATCTACTGGTTAAATGCAGTACTGAGGGAGTGCTGCAGTCGGATGAGCCATTAAATCTGCCCTTTCTGCCCTCTTACGTGGATGTAAAAGACCCCATGGCACTATTCAAAGAACAGCAGGTGAGTTCCCCCAGTATTCTGGCCAATATTTCTCACTCAATCAACATCACTAAAACAGATTATCTGGTCATTATCTCATTGCTGTTTGTGGGACTTTGCTGTGCACAAATTGGCTGCTGCGTTTCTCTACATTACAACAGTGACTACACTTCATAAGTACTTTGGCTGTGAAGCACTTTGGGATGTTCTGAGGTAGTGAAAGGTGCTAAATAAATGCAAGTTTTTTCTTTATTTAAAGAGGATAAAAAGCCATTGCTGTAAGAGATTTGGGCTTCTCAAGATGTTAACATCCATCCTACTTGGCTAGTCTTTATTATATTAGTTGAAATAAATCTAAGCAGAATGTGCCAAAGAGAAGCATAAGCTGGCGCCTTACTATTTTTCACCCCCCCCCCCCGCCCCCACCAAGCTCTGTTCCTCCAACTTTAGCCATTTGTGCATCCTATCCTCCCTTTGCCCCCCACCTCACAACCGACAGCCGTGCCTTCAATCGTCTTGGCCCCACACTGGAATTCCCTCCATAAGCCCCTCTGTCTTTCTACCTCCCTCAGCTCCTTTAAGACCTCTTCTTTAAGCTCAGCTCTTCAACCAAGCTTTCGGTCACTCCTCCTAATATCTCCTTTGGTCAGCATCCATTTATGTCTGATTACACCTTTGCAAAGCACCTTGGGGCGTTTTTCTATGTTAAAGGTGCTATATAAATGCAAGTTGTTGTACAGACCTGCCCAAGCCCAGTCAATGATCTTATATCATTTTCTGGCCAGTCCAGTTTTATCAATACTGCTCAACATTATGCTCCAACCTGGTGCAATTCATTTACAGCAGTATAGAACAGGGATATGCATCTACAGTGAATTGAATGCCTTCAATCAAACTGCACTTGTACATCACAAAACCAACAGAAGTTCAAGCAACTTCTAGCTGATTAGGCATTAAATTCAGAATGTCTAGCCATCCATTTTACTCAACTAAGGTTTATTTAAAATATAGTTGGTGCAGCCAAGGGTAGGAAACAACATGCTAACTATATTGTTCCTGTTTAGCACTGATGCAAATTTCAACTTTTAAAAAAATATGAAGTATGCAGAAAACTCCAAACATTTCTTTACTAATTTGTCTGAAAACTAATTTGTCTTTTCAAAAAGTAGCAAACGGGCTCCTGATAGATGGAGATTTTTTTTAAGTTTCCAATTTTCACCTGTTTCCTCTCCTGAAGGCACTAACTCTTGCTGGAATATAGATGCACGGCACTGGTAGCCTTCTAGTACCTCAGTCATGTAATCATTCTTCCTATGCAAGCCTAGACTGTGTGTGTCAACTGGTTATTCAACTGTGGAGGGCATCATAGCCAAGCCAGATGTAGATTTATTTTACCCTGTTCAGTGGAAACAACAACAATGTGCATTTATATAAGCCTTTAACAGAGTAAAACATCCTAAGGAATGTTAGCAGATAAAATTTGACACCGAGCCACGTAAGGAGATATTAGGACAGGTGACTAAAAGCTTGGTCAGAGGTAGAGTCTTAAAAGGAGGAGAGAGAGGGAGAGAATTCCAGAGCTTAGGGCCTAGACAGCTGTGACCTAAATAATCTGCTTATTAGTTATTTTCTAACTCATTTCGATTTCACAGTGGCTTAACTGATCTCAGCCAACACCACTGTTACTTCACTTTACTAGCTTGAAACACCAAAATCCCACCTTCCTTCCCGAAAAAAAACACATCACAGCAACAGAAAGATTGCCATCGCATCTTGTATATTTAGGTTTAATTGCAACTTTTTTATGAAAAAGGGGATAGGGTCTAAGCTTATTTTCAATTGTGTTTATCTTTAGCATGTGTAGAAGTGTGTTGGTGATTGTAATAAGGATGTGATGAAATGATAGATATTGAACAGTTTCATCTCAGTATTTCTATTGTAACTTTTACAATATGAAAACAGAAAGCTGAGAATAAAGTCACTTGGTGCTTTTGCACAACTCTTCAAAAGAAGCCTGGGAGCAGATCATTTGCCCACCCTCCCAGCCATGGTTGGAGAAAAAGATTATACAAAAAATATACCGTCACTGAAAACATATAAATTAAACAAATAAACATGCACAAACTTTACAAGACAGGATTATAAACCTGTCACGTTTTCTTTTGCTTTTTCAATTGTGCCTTATTTTGCAATAAAAATGACAATCTTTTTACATACATCAATAGTTTTGAATAAATTGCAACCTGTTGCTTTTTGTATTTGCATATTTCTCATTAACCCAATTTGCATTTACACAATAGAAATTCCTTGTTTATAAGGGTGCCAAAAGCAAACATGAGTATTCAAGGTTCTCTGCCATTTAAGTGACTTGCTCAGTTAATTGCAGAATACTCTTCAGTCTGGACACCATGCAATTAAAGTAGAAATCATCATGGGCAGGCATAGAACAGGATTTGTTCAATATCTCCCCTGAAAATCTTTCATAATTCTGAAGATCTGATAATGCAGTTGAAGACAGAATGAGTGAAAATGCATTACAAAGCTTAAAAACTTGGAGTTCAGTTAACATCTAGCAGTATATGCATGGTCTAATCCAGTTACAAGTTTTAAACATACTCCCAATCAGTCGGTGAAACAATATGTTACCTTTTTGAAGCTTTCCTCTGGAGTTTCACCAGAGTTTCTATCTTCTATTGCCACTGCTAACCATCACTGTGGCTTTGTGAGGTTTTCAATGTGACTCCCAGGCATGTGACAGGAAGTTTGCATGTTTTACAGTATTATGGCTCCAACCCAGAGGTATAATGTGATCAGCTGATAGGAACTAAGAGTTTTATTGAATAGTAATGTCATTTAAATTTCAAACCAGCATCACTAAAAAAAGACAGATTCACTGGTCTAATATAGAAATGAATCAAAATTTCAATATATTTAATACAGGCAGTTCAGAGAATAGATCTAATTCTTAATCCTACAAACAGAAAACCTTGCTTTGAAGAAGCTTCACCTCATAAAATTCATGGCAGATTAAATGAGTGAAAAGCAAAATATTGAATGGGATCACTAAATCATTTCAATATATAATTGGAAACAGCAAAATCAAGGTGTGTTTTTCTTATCTTAAGTAAATATAAAATTAATTTGCACAAAAAGGCACACTGCTTATTGGGAACAATCATGCTAAAATAAACACTATCACTGCACAACCTAGTTTCAAAAAGTCCTGTACCACGAGTGCACTTCACAGAACTCAATAGCTTTTAAAGAACCACATGTTTTTAATCATATATTCCTTAGAGATCAGAGATGCTTTCCAGTAGGTTAGTCATTTGTGTTTCCGAAGTGCACATTATCATTAACAGCAGTCATAAATCAGATAGTTGCAAGGAACAATATATATTTAACAAATCAAAATATACCTTTTTCTTCAAGAGACTCAAAAATCTTGTTCATATGCAAAATTAGAAGAAAGAAATGTACTCTATTTTTCAGCAACTGCACAAAACTACTGCATGAAGTGAATTTAAGAGAACTAATAAAGACATCTGGCAACAAGCAGTTTATTATTGTGCATTTTGTTTCGGGGGATGGGGTGCAAGCATTCATTGTAAGATGTCCAGGAAGTCTAGCAGTTGTATAAAAACAGCGTCCATCTACAGGTTGCACAGTAACTGTCAAATGCACAAATCCAAAATTTAGACACAAAACAATGTGTGGGCTCCAAGTTCTTGCAGAACAAAATCCTTTTTATTTTGTGGATGGAGATGGAATGTAAGGGAGTCCTTCAAAAGCTTTTTTGTTTTCAGCCAAAACTTCAGAATTTCAGTTTCAACAGCAGTTCAATAACAAATCTATATGTTTAGCGTGTCTGAAAATTACATGTACAAAAAAAGCTACAACGCTTCCAGTGATTGAGATTCAAGTCAATGTATTGTTTTATCTGCTTTCAATACATCTGATAGAACTAATGCAGTCTAAGAGAATGCTATCCACATATTTGAGTTACTAAATGGCAATGCAGAGGATTTCCTACTAAAAGCATTTTTACAAAATTGAAGGCACTTTTTAAATCTAAAACTTGAACCAGTGCTGATGAATTTCTAACAATAGAGGAAAACCATAACACAATGTTTGTTCACCAAATGACTTACAATAATCTCCCTTTCATTTAATATTTAGAAGCAGATGTGTGGAATATAATCAACACCACAGGAGCTTGAAAACCCATCTATATTTAAACTCGTGGCATTAGCGCCCACCCTTGGGGCAGTGGGCAATGCTGCCTCCAATTAGCCAAATCTTCTGCTTCTATAACGAACATTTGTACCAACCAATGACACGATTTGCTTTTGAACCTGGAACATAACTGGTATTTTAATTGTTGAAATGCTTACGTTTGTTGCTTTTAACCCTTGGGGAACTTAGTTTCAGTGAATCCCGTCATCTCTCCCCGTATAAATACAATCAGATACCGTGGAATGGAGAGCAGTGTTTTGTTACAGTGATTTTCAAAAATCCACTGTGACACAATTTTAAAACATCTGTAGCAAAGCATGTGATACAAATTCATTTCAGAGCTTCAATGCCATGCAGGCAACACATAAAAAAAAATTGTAAATAGATCTGCAAAACTGAACAACTTCTATCAAATCAGAATTTTGAGAAATCATTTCTGTCCCTGACAGAGATCAAAACCAATATTGGACATAGGCAGGAGACTGCTGACAGTTTACTATTCAAGCTGTGCAAACACACATAGCAGTTAATGTTACAGACACTTGTGTACAATCTCTGCCAAAGAGATAAAAAAAATGACCTTTTAATCACTGTTTTAAAACTTTATCCAAAAGGTACTCATTAGGACTAAGCATCTGAAATGCAAAACAGATTTTAATAGAAAGTTTTTTTCCTCCAGTCCTCCAACCACACACAGTATGCAATAAGCTCAATTAGTTTAAAGCAGAACTGAGAATTTTAAATATTGAAAATAGTTAAACCTTAGCTATGCAACTTAAAGTAAACTGCATAGGGTTTTAAGCCAATTGATGTTGTCTGTCCAAATGAGGAACTTTTCCAGGGTCACTTTTCCTCTTGGATTTATAGGAGAGTTACACAAATAACATCAAAGGATAAACATTTATGGCCACTTAGCTTTTCATGGTAACTCTATTCACCAAAACCTCACAGCAGCCCCATATATATAATATATATATATGCGTGTGTGCGCATGCGTGTCTGTGTGGTGTGTGAGAGAGAGAGAGAGAGAGAGAGGGATTGAGTGGGTGGTAGTTGAGTGAGTGGGTGATAGTTGAGTGAGTGGGTGAGACTACAATTAGTACAATGTTACAATGTTAAAATTAATAACTGTCAATCTAGTGGACCCCATTTAAAATTGATATAAATCTGATCAGAACAGTTTCAACTGGTACAGAACATTAGACCACTATGCTCAGAACCACAGATTTGTGACAAATGTAGCTTCTAGCACTGATCAGCTCAGTCACACCTTACAGTTCATAAGGCCCCACAGTGGCTGGCTACAGGGGGCATTGGCAGCAGTACGGGATCAGACTATCCAACCAGCCTCCCAGAACAGATGGTCCTTGTTGATAGTGGTTCCACTTCCTAATCCACAGAAATGGCCATGGACCAAGAAGCAACATTCGCTTGATTTGCTTCTGTTTACTACACTGCAGATTACAATAGATATTCAAATGTGGATTTCAGAGACAATCCCATCCAGACTATACAGAAACATGCATCGAACCCTGCTCATATTCCATTACTTTCCCTCTCAATGTTGCTACTCTCCTTCCCAAGGCTAATACTTCACAACCCACTGTTCTCTTCCCATACAGATAGGAGGGCTTTGTTTAAAAAAAAACTGCAACGTGTCATCTGTTGCCTACACATGAACTATTTTTGTACTTCTACAAAAACTCATTTAAACTGACCAACAATAGATATCACAATCATAAACTCAATTTCCTGCAGCTCTCACAACATCAATGGCAAAAAAGAAATCATGAAGTCAATAATGCACAGCTAGTTAGTGAAGTTAATCTTCATGATGGTGGACAAGTTATCCATTTAGAATTTCTCGAGAAGTTGGTTTGAATTCCTCAACCCCATAACAAGCTTCGAAAAGCACACTTCCTCTCCCTCCTCCCAACATTTTGGCCATCACAAAATACTCAGAATGGAATCAATTTTTTTTCCCAATGGTGTTATGGTCTGCGAGTGTAAATATGCCTTAATTTGTTTAATATGTCAAAATGGCACAAGCACTCATTGTATAACAATTCCTTGCCTGGTCTTAATTTGTTGCCTTTTTGTAATTCTTAATGATACCAGGCTGCCTCTAATTGCCGTATTAATTCAAGGTTTCTTGAGAATTATTGTTTATGGGGCAATGTCAAAATAGGTTATAATACCATTGAAAGGGGGGTACAAATTGGCAAAACATTTCTTAAAACTCAGTCTTACAAGCAGCATCTTTAAAACTGACAAACTACCGAGGTCAGTTGTTAATTAACTAATTCAGGGCTAATGAAACAACAATAGGTACAATGGATTATAAACTAACTCAGAAACAAGAATGCTATCAACTGATAACAGTGTGTATTAAAAATACAAATCTGTAAATACGTACAATGGGTAGTGTTCATTCCAAGCATTCCAATTTTGAGTATTAATCCAAAACTATCAGTTAAATGCAAGTCAGTATTTGAAAGTCAATAAATTTGAATTGTTTTTCTCTACTAAAAGGCATCAAAATTTAAACTAGGGATTTGTTCAGATTTATCATGCCCTACTTTTTTTTAAGTGTAAATGAGGGATATTACTGCTTCTAATTACATTTCACAGAATAGCGCATACAAAGTAAATTAAAAATCCAAATTCTATTTAGAAAAATGCTGCCTTTTTAAAAACACAACTCTAACCTGAAGATCATCACTGCATATTCATATGGGAAACGTCGGCTAGGATCAACAAATCTGTACAAAGGGTGTAGCTTCTAAAGGAAAAACAGGAAATCAACCCTAATGTAATTGGCATTTTTCATAACATGCTACAAAAACCAATAGTTACCGAAGACCAATCAATTCAATTAAATTGATATACCAAAGTATACACAGCACCTTAAGATCACATTTTACTGCTGACTTCATTTTTTTTCCACTGCTGGCAAATTAATCACAAAGCTAAAAACACACTGAAACATATTAAAGTCAGACTAATGCTTTGATATGAAAATCATGTAGGATTGTTGCGAAAGGTCAAGCCTTTCAATTACTGATGAGAGCCGCGCATACTCTTTCCATTCATAATTTATTACAAGAGAAGAGCCTTCTCCAGCTTCTGGACCGAGAACCGTTGCCAAATTCCACACGAGGGTTTTAAAACCTTCCCAATCTACAATACAGTTTCAAGCAATTTGTTTCAACTTTAGATAACCACAACTGGTGCTTTATTTCAAATGTTTTCAATATTTCCAATACTGAAAATGAGACCTGTAATACACATTTTGTGCACTCCATCAGCTACCCAATACCCTTCATGCATCCACAGCTGCAATTCTACCTAAATTAAAATGGATTCATCTGAAACAGTGACTTCCCCTTTAGACATACTCTTTTTTTTATTCCTTGCTTTCATTGTGCATACTACACTACTCCAACATTTTAAATATTTCCATCACGACTACTGAAGAATTTAGATGGTCCTCTCTTGGCACTAGTATTTTCCAGAATGGATTTGCACTACTCAAAATCATTCAAGTCATAAAATATTCATTCAGAAGAGTTTGGGGTATAAAATACATTACCAAAGAATATGTGCTGTAAATTTATTTTTGAACTATAGCTACACAGAGTATTACATATAGTCTGGAGTGTGTTACAAGGCAGTAATACATCATGGGGTTTAGATGGCATGATGAACTTGAGAGGTTTATCACATCAACCACCGAGCGAGAGAAAAAATAAGATTTTGTCATTGCCAAACGACCTACTCCTGCATCCACACAAAGAAAGCAATTTATTAGAAAGAAAGCAATTTACTAGAAAGAAAAGAAATTTACTGGAAAGAAAAGAAATTTACTAGAAAGAAAAAGACGTGCATTTATATAGCGCCTCTCACAACCTCAAGACGTCCCAAAGCGCTTTACAGCCAATTGAGTAAAATTACTCCTAATAAAAGTTAGTTTCTTTTTCCCCTTCCTCAAGGTGACACTGAAGGATGGTCCATGGTCAGCAGGGCTCCAGTACTTCATCCAAATAACCATTCTTAATATGAGCATCATTGAGCAACTGCAACTGCAGCTGATCCTAGCCTCACATGACATCTATACAAGTCCCCTTTCTAGTAAGGGTTACTTTCTAGGGATCAGAAGTGGGAACCCTGGCTGAACTTTCCCTGTTTTTTGTCCACTGGTTTGATCTCCATAAAGTTACAACGATAAGTTATGATGTGGAGATGCCGGTGATGGACTGGGGTTGACAATTGTAAACAATTTTACAACACCAAGTTATAGTCCAGCAATTTTATTTTAAATTCACAAGCTTTCGGAGGCTTCCTCCTTCGTCAGGTGAACGATGTGATTTTCACATCGTTCACATGACGAAGGAGGAAGCCTCCGAAAGCTTGTGAATTTAAAATAAAATTGCTGGACTATAACTTGGTGTTGTAAAATTGTTTACAAACGATAAGTTAAGTCAACTTTGGATGCTGATTTTTCAAAAATGTTGGTCAGGACACTGGGACAATTCCCGTCTCTTTAAAAAGTGCTATGAGGTCTTTAACTTCCAACTGAACCATTGGAAAAGACAGATGGGACCTTGGCTTAAAATCTTATTCAAAGGCACCTTCAACAGTGCAGCACTCGGTTAGTACTGTAGCATTTGACCACCAACCTAGATAATGAGCTCAAGTCCTGGTTTTGGACTCAAACCCTTAAACCCTCTGACTCAGAGGTGAAAGAGTTCCCAGCTGAGCCAAGATGACATTATGTTTACTTCCAAACATAAGTTCTAGGAATAAAATTCTAAGTCTTTGAAAGTACTCATGAACCTATTGCATTAACCAGCATGGGGTGTCCATTTTTTCACACTTACTGGTATGATTTGCATTAATGTGATGGTTAAACATGAGAACAGCTCATTGAGACAGTAATTGAGACCATGAGAATTTTCAGGCATAGCAATTTGGGTAACATTACATTCCAGTTAGATAAAAGGGACCAGCACTGCTACTAACGATCTTAAAATAAAGCATATTTCTTTTGTGCCATATCTGACTCGTCAGTACAGTAGCTTTGCTATTTATGCAAATTTATTCCGGTATCCTTGTGATCAACCTTTTACATGGAGTTATGTCTTAAATATATCCACAGCAGAATTCTTGAACTCACCAAGAAATGTGAAAGCGGTCTAATTTAAACATTCCTTCTCTCAATAATATATTAGTTACAATACAATTACGAAATAAGCACTTTATATAACTCTCCAATAATGTACTAAATCCCATTTCACTGAAGAAAATGCATCAGTTAGTGGGTTTTTAAGAAAATGCAGCTCTAGTAATCTAGTAACGTCTAACCCAAGCATTTCCATTACAAATAAATATTGCACATTGGCTTTGCATATTTAGCAATTTATATAATTTAATACTGAAATTATGAAACATACCAGATAAAACAGCTAACATCACTCAGGAATTATCCTTTGTTAAGCTCCAGACAAACATCAGCTTATTACTTTTCATTGCTGATGTGTACTATTCAACATAAACCATGCAATCTTGTTTGCACATACAAGATATAGACTGGTCCAGATAATACCTACTGTATACCTAAATGGCCTGGGCTCAAGCCAATCTGTTACAAAAGAGGATAGCTGCTGGATATCAGAACAAAATAATGAGGTCCACTGGAATACTGGGTGTGCTAATGAGTATCAACACAATCACTACTGACAAGATAAATCATGCAGAAAATGCACATATTTCTCAGAAAAATAATAAACTTGATTTGAAGCATGATCAACCATGAACTGGCAGTCAACAAGGATATCCTGTTAGGACTACATATACACAAGGCATGATGCACTTCCAGCATGAAAAATGCAGAACAAATTTAACTCCTTTACAGATTCATGCAACATATCATTTTAGTTAAAATGTCATCATAGAGTGATAGACATTCCACACCTATCATAATCAGCCTGCCACCAACTCTATTCCCCTCATATCATCTTTCTCCACCACTAGAGTCTGAACTTGTGTTAAAAAAAGTCTTCCACCAATTATTAAAAATCTCAATCTTACAATTAAATGCTGAAACTACATTCTCGTAATATAAATGATCTGAAACTCTCAACTGTAACAACTTAAAATACGTGACTAGGTATGTTACTCTTTTTCATTCTCTACTTACCAAAGTTCTCCACCCCTCTATTGAAGGTATTGAACTTTACTGGAGTACAGTTCCACAGGCAGTGGGGAGACCCGGATCCAGTACCTCACCAAAGTAGCCATTACTCACGTGAGCCGTGAAGCTTTTTAAAGGATATTCGACTGCAGAGGAAATTACACCTAATACTAATTCCATCCTCACGTCCAACACGTCCCAGCAGGGATCAATGGATCCCTCACTGAGTTTCCCACCCCCGAAACCAGAGGTGATGAGACTAATTTTAACACCCAACTGATGTCCCAGCTGACTTAGAGATCAGCTAACTTAGCAGAGACTGGGGCTTAAAACTGGATCTTTCTGGTGTGTATAGCTCAGCTACTCACTGGATAAACATGCTGGGTAATCCAGGGGAGCACTATGTTATTCTATATACATAATGTATTTATTACCTGGCAGCATCAATAACTGGCAATCAACTTTTGCTGATGAACCCTGAATCAAGTACCAAAAAGGAGTTGAATATTTTAAATCAGTTTAACACTATTGTCAGAAGCTAGAATCTAAATAGGCAATACAGCCTTCCCCAACCGAAAAGAACAATGCAAAAGTTCAGGGCTGTGTTTACAATGGTCATATCTAACCACGTATAAATAGAATGCAGTGATCAGATAGTCGGTACTCATGATTTATGGCCTCAAAGCTGAAACCTCAATGAGCTCCCAAACATGCATACAAGGTTCTTCTTGACAGGCAGCTGATTAAGGCAATAAGTTGTTGAGCCAGGCAGATCAGAAAGCAGCAGGTAGGGGTGATACAAATGGCCTTGGCAAGATTTATCTGCGGAGGACTGCTCGGATAATAAGAGTCTAAATGGGGTAGAGGAGCAGAGGGATCTGGGGGTACAGATACACAAATCACTAAAAATAGTGACACAGGTTAATAAGGTCATAAAAAAGCAAACCAAGCACCGGGGTTCATTTTTAAAGGGATAGAATTGAAAAGCAGAGAAGTTATGTTAAACTTGTATAGAACCTTGGTTAGACCACACTTGGGAGTATTATGAACAGTTCTGGTCTATATATTATAAAAAGGATATAGAGGCACTGGAGAAGGTGCGATAAAAGATCTAGGATGATACCAGTACTGAGAGGTTACACCTATCAGGAAAGATTGAGCAGGCTGGGGCTCTTTTCTCAAGAAAAAAGACTGAGGGGTGACTGGATGAATATACGATAGTCACTAATAAATCCAACAGGGAATCCAGGAGAAACTTCTTTACCCAGAGAGTGGTTAGCATGTGGAACTTGCTACCACAAGGGTTAGTTGAGGCGACTAGCACAGATGCACTTAAGGGGAAGCTAGATAAACATGAGGGAGAAAAGAATAGAAGGATATGCTGATAGGGTTAGATGAAGGAGGTTTGTGTGGAGCATAAACACCAGCATGGACCAGTTGGGCTGAATGGCCTGTTTCTGTGCTGTACGTTCTATGTAATTCTATGTAAGGATGGCAGTGGAGAGGAGAGTAGAAAAGAGGGGAGGGAAACAGTCACTGTCCAGCAATGACTGCAGTGCACATGTGAATATTGGACAGAACAGGATCAGGCTAAGTTGTGACCCCACACCCCACCCCTTTGTATTTAATATATAAAGTAATCAGTACTCAGAGCTCACGGTACTTAGCTCACAGGATGGGACAGGAGAGGAGTGCAAAAGATGGCACATTAGTTATTCCAAACATATTTTGGAAGACAAAAAAAAATTACCTCTAATTTTAGACAAGTTACAAAGCAGAACATCCACACCTAGTGAGTATAAATACATGATGCAAATCTTTAGATTTAGATATTTCAATAGATGAATCCCAGACAAAATGTATGTAATTTATTACTGCTGAGGTACAAAACTATTTTAGACTACCTTCTCTTACATGTGGGCATATAGGACAGAGAATGTCACAGTTCAGATAGCATTAGCTTCAGAACATGATAGTCCTATCTCAGGGGCTTAAAAGTGTAAAACAAGGTTTCAAAAACACCTTGGACAGAACACTGCTGGAAAATCAGAGCAGGTAGAAGGTGCTCTTCTGAGTCTGGCAATTAGTCATACTATCAGAGATGGCAGACGAAAATACCCCATCAAGACTCCTTTCTTAAATATAAAAAAAGAGAATTAAAGTTGAAGAGAATTAAGTTTGACATCTTCGATTCTCCCCGCACCCCTTTTTTAAGCTGTCTGTTTATGTTAATGACACTTCAAGAAAATGGCTTGGAGCACACCAGCATAAAGAAAATTATTTAACATATACATAGCTGAAGAACCTTGCATGAATTTTAGTATAAGTGATGAATTCATCTCCCTAATACTGCACTTTTTGGTGCAACTCACCAGCATTTCTGTAGGAATCTGAGTGAAGAGCATGCAGTTCTACTGTTTACTCGCATCATTATCGTGGGGTTTCAGTAGCCTGCATTTTTCCATATCTCCTACAATTCCAGCCAACAGGTACCACCTCTCAACTTTGATGGCTCCACTCTCAGTCCTTCATCCATTGACGTTCTTGGCTTCAGTAATGCCTCTTTTCTAAATCTCTTCCACTGCTAATGTTGGCTGCATGAAGTAGTTTCCCTTTTGTGCCAAGAATCTCTACCTTGAACAACTGTTAACTGTCTATAAAGTTTGCTGAATATTGGTCCAATATTTAGGGAAGTTCGAACACCTCTCTCGCTCGCCTGGACAGGATACAAGAAAAAAAGTTACCCGACAGGGAACCCCCCCCCCCCAATTGCGAACATCCAATCTCCTTCTCAATCGTTGCTTTTACACTGGATTAAGTCAGCTGTGCCACCTGATATTCCTGTAAAAGGCAGCAAAGCCAAAAGAAAAGTTTTAATCTGATCAAGGGTTCACACCAAAAATGTTAACTTGGCTGCTCTCTCCACAAATACTTAATGACCTCCTGAGTGTTTCCTGCATTTTCTGATTTTGTACCAAAGAAAACTTGCCAGATTCACCAAAGCTAGCAACCAAGATCATTTGAAATCAAGTCTTACCAGCAACCAGCCTTAACCAGTTTATTCTGAGGTTGTCATTAGCTGCGCAAGGCAACGTGTGAGAAGCCAGCAGCACAGTCACAGATCTTGTGCCAATGCAAAAGCAGCTTTTCTCGGCTCTATTTTGTCAAGATTGCTATGTTCATTATTCCTCTGAACTTTATTCTTTTTCCTATGCTCTAAATACATTATACGTGCTCTCCCTCCTCCCTGCATCTTCAGTGTTCCAGTCAAGGTTTATTCCTGCTGTAACTGATTCAACTCTAGGTCCTGAAAATTGTGGCATTCCTAACAGTCAACATTTGACACGCATTTGAAAATACCAAATTTGCCAACAAATTATTTTATTCATCCCATCTTCTATCCTCATCTTTTCAATCCTGTTGATGTTCGGCACTGTGGACCATTAGCCCTTAACCCAGATTTCTTCAAAAAGGTTGTTCATTTGCCCGGTAGTCTGCTCCCTAGAGCTAGTAGACAGTTGCCATTGGCACTAGCAAGCTCAAATAATAATACAGCATATACTCCAACTCACTATGACCAATACCCAGGAGATCCACTAATTGTTTAAAACAGAAATAGTCAGGGAAAAAAAAACAAGAGGTGCTCAAATTAATTCAAAATTACTTGTGAATGTTTTGCTTTTAAAAGAGGCTCTTGACAGAAAGACTTCCTCATTAAAACACTCACTGGAAGCCAAATCACAGCACTATCACTTCTCACCTTGATGACTACAAAACACACACACAAATTAAACAAGTTAATAAAAATTCCTTACAATGAAGCAAATGTCTGCTGTCCTGTGAACAAAAGCCAGCAAATAAAAAGACAAAAGACTAGTTTTCACCCAAACCAAAAATTCTACTGCAGATAAACATATGTAATTTTACATACAGATTTTCAGTCACTGTGCTTGGTTACAAAACGCACAGAACCAAGCAATGGAAATGCATGTAAAAACAGGAGCAATTCACCTTAATTGGCATGCTTGTCACTAAACTCGCCAATATTGCAATTCTACCAGTAATCCACCAAATAAAAACAAAATTCAATTATATGCAGAGTAGCACTCCTGCAGGGTTTTTGAATGTGGGCAGATTGAGCTGTCTTTGCATATTCCTGATGATCTACCATTTGATTCCAATCTCCCAGAATTTCTAAGGCAAGTGATATACCAATTGGAGCAAAGGACACAGTGTTGTTTCTATTGCTTATGTTAATTGTGAAGGAAGTAGGTTGGGAGCTCATTGGACCAAATATTTCACACAAAGTAAACATTTAAAAACAAGCCCTGAAGGAGGCAGGGCAAATTATGCAGTAGAGATAAAAGAAAAAAAACTGCAAATTCTGAAAATCCGATATAAACACAGTAAGTGTTACAAAAACACTGCTAGCATATCAGCATCTGAAAAGAAAAAGGTAGCAAAATGCATAGATCATTTGTTTTGAAGAAGGGTCTGCACCCAAAACATGAATCTTTATTTTCAGATGCTGATGGGCCAAAAGTGTATTTGCAGCATTTTCTGCTTTTATTTCAGGAGTAAATTATGCTTTCAATTAATAATTGCTTAAAAAATGCCTCCTACAAGGTTAATTTTCAGTACAATTCTAGTGTCAGTATAAATGCAACCTAAATCCAGAGTCAGGTTGGGCTTTAACTCTGCACTTACACTACACAAGAGTTGGTGCAAGTGGAAAACATTCATCACAGATGCCAAACTTGTAGCGTAAATGTACCCTTAGAAAGACTATTATATATTTACAGTAACAGCTCCATCAAATTATCTTCTTACAGAACAGGATTGTGTCCATTCACTCTTTGAAGACTGCAGTTAAATTTCTATGTTAAATTTTCCTTCATGTTTTCTGAAAAGAGAAAGTACCTCGCACCAGGGAAATACAAACAAGTTGCCTGATGGAAAATACTACCAGCAACAATTCTAATAGTGGACGATGTACACTTTTTTAGTCAAATCAATTATATTGGCTCAGAGCATTCAGAAGTTTATTTTTAGGTAAGGCATTGAATGTTGCTGTACCATATACCACACAATCTGTAATAATGGGGAAAACTCAGCTTAAAGTAGGTAACAACTCCTATTTCTGCCACCACACCCACCAGCAGTGTAACTGCCATGGTCCATAAACAGAGATGTAACCCGTGAAAAAAGCTTGAGCCAGAGACAAATTTTGCACACAGCAAAAGAATGAACCAAAAGGAAAAACCAAAAGGAAGAAAAAAATACATTAGCCAGAGGTATATTTAGTGTGGTTGGGATGTTGAAATTTATTCTTCCCTGAAATCAGAATGCAATGTTTCTTTTCTCCTCCATCAACAAGCAAAAAGTCAGGAGCCTAACTATTGCACTTGATGAGAGTTGAAGTCTAGAAAGCAGGCCCAGTGAATAACAAACCACTTTCCAGTTTATAAATGAGGTATAAACCACAGAAACAAGAGGTGGTGCAAGAGTCTCGACTCAAGAGTGGATGGAAGTTGATCACAAACCAAACTGTGTACAGTCCATGTAGATTAAAAGTCTAATTTATCTTCGGAATTACCCACACCACAAGTTAATTTGTCTTAAGTACAAGATTTAAGCAGGAAAACTGGCTGCAACATGCAAAATCTAGATATCCAAAAAGTAACAAAAAACAGTTGCAACAACAAAGCAAGCCTGAATGGCAGAAACTGGACTGTTCTAGCAGAAAAAAACTTCAACACCAAACAGAAGACTATGTACATTACACAGAATAGCTGACCTGGATAGCATGCCACCAGGGCTGTAACACAATCAAGGGAATCAAATGACTTTGAACTGTGAGCAAACCACCTCATTATGGGATAACCTTATAAAATGAAAAAAAAAATCATAATTGGAGTTGTGAATTTGTGAAATAAACTACCAGCAAACACAATGAATATTTAATCTTTTATAAATCATTCAAGAGGGAGTGAGGAGTCTCCACTAGGATTGGATGGAAGATGATAACATACACCAAACTATGTACAGTCCATGCTGATTAAAAGTCTAATTTGTTGACAGAAAATAAATTGCTTCTATCTTTGGAATCACCCACACCACAAATTCATCTTCCCACTTCTTAAGTACAAGGTATAAACAGAAAAACTTACCAGAAAAGCTTTTGAAAATCTTAGTCATCGGGCAATGCTGCCTTTTCTACCAATAGATAATGTGCACTGAAACTGAAGGAATGGGAGGGGGAAAACCACATCTGAACAGAGGGACACATCAGGGACCTGTTAGATACGACATTAGTTATCCAATGGGAAGACCAGAACAAATAACAAACACCCAAAGTCAACAATAAGTTATGATACTGGATCTGTCAGTTAAGATATCCTCTATGGGTATGAACAGATTCAATGTTTTCCAACTCAGAATAGGTCAGAAAATTGCAATAAAAGAGAGCTGACACCAAAGTATGTCGTGACATCAGAGAAGGTGGGTTTTCTTCTCAAAGGAAAAGAATTAATACTTCATTCATCAGATTTTATGCAATTAATTGCATCTTCTGAGATGCATTTATCAAATTCTCTCCACCTCTCCCATTTTTACCCATTGGTTTCAACTTCCATTTATCATTGAAAGGGCCGGGAGGCAACAGTCAAACACTGACAAAGCTTGAAAGTATTTTAAGTCAACTGTCAGGAGACACGAGCAAAGCCCAGAGATAAAGCTTTGTTTAAATTCCTGCCCTTCCCATTGGAGCAGCACGAAGCATTTGCTGGATGCCCTCCCACAATGACAACTGAAACTGTCATTTTCAGAGATGGACCACATGAACATGTGAAAATAAGAAAAGACCATCAGGCCCATCAAGCCCACATCATCCAGACAGCAAAAGAAAGAACCTGCATTTACACAATACTTTTCACGACCTCGGGACAACCCAAGCACTTTACAGCCAATGAAGTACTTTTGAAGCGTAGTCACTGTTGTAATGTCGGAAACGCGTCAGCCAATTTGCGCACAGCAAAGTCCCATATGTTAATGACCAATTAATCTGTTTTAGCGACAATGGTTGAGGGATAAATATTGGCCAAGAATTCCTTCAATCTTCTTCGAAATAGTGCCATGGAATCTTTTACGTCTACCTGATAGGGCAAACGGGGCCTCAGTTTAACATCTCATCAGAAAGATGGCAACTCTGACAGTGCAGCTTTCCCTCGGTAATGCACTGAAATGCAAGCATGTGCACCATGAAGTGCAGTGCAACCATGTACACCACAGAACTCACCACTTAACCATGCAAACTCCTGGGAAAAGCGAAACACCAGAGGTAAAAAATTGCCGAGTTGTCTTGCAAAATGTTTACCTCCATATAACATGACACAGCCGTTTTTATGGTATAATGCTAGGAATGAATGCAGCCCACATGTACCGGGCATCTTCACGCATTTAGTTAACCCAGGTTTCACTATTATAGTGGTTACGTAACAATTTCATGGATAACAGTGCACCATTACTGTAGACAGGTAGGCCTGTCAGTCCACTAAAACACTGGAAAAGATCACTAAAATTTCTCTTAATGGGAAAATCTGTTTTTTTAATCTTAATGGAGTAAAGGCTGTAGACTGTATGCACATTTCAAAGAGGTCTATAATCTAGTTATAAATTATGCAGCTATATTACTGTATATAAAGTACAGAAATGGCTGAGTAGCTTTTCATCTCATTTTTAATGAATCCCATTAAAAAGTTCAATAAAGCTTGAAATTTCAGGATTTCTATTCATTCAATTACTAATCCCGTCAAAAGAACATGTTTCAGATGAAACTTGTCCACTAATTAGCAACAATGAACTAATCAAAACATCTATAATGGAAATTATCATGACCAGTCAACATTAATTGTCAGGATCGTCATGGAAATTATTTTTACTTAAAACATCGACACTACCCGTCTCTTATCCTCTCCAAGTATTATAATGCATTTCATAAATCCAGATCTGATCAGAAAAGGTTCATATAGAGTACACCAAAATGTCAGCTCATTGAAAATTCATTTGCCTAAAACCACAAATCTCATTTAATAGACCCTATTAAGAACCAAAACAGCAATTTAAAATGCTGACATGTAAAATGTCTATATTCTCCTTTATTGAAGTTACTTGAAAGAAAACATAAAATGAATTCTACAGTAAACAGACTCTGAATTGCCAATCACTACCCAGGGTAAAAAGCCTTTGATTTAGAAGAACATAACCCTTTAAAGCACCTTCAATAGTTAAAAACCAGATGTAATCCAGAACTAACAGCGTAACTAAGGCAGTAAAATGCCTGTCTGCCACAAAATATTCAACTGAAAACAATCTTAAAGCTGAAATCTCCATCACCTAAGTTGTCATTTCAGATAAAGAGAGGCCATCAGTAAATAGATATAATCTGAATACATGCTAAGCAAATGCAAACAATTTAACAAACGCAAAAGGAGCAGACAACATAGTTTTAAAATTTAAGATAGGCCAACAGATGTATTTCTGTTGATAACATGGAAATAATGACATTCCATATTGTCATCAAAATAACAAACACATTTGCTGCTACTAACAGCTAATTTTAAAAAATGAACTAGTTAAAAACAGGCTGCTCCAATGTCAGTCGAATACTGTTGCCAACCACAACATACTATTAAAATTAGGACTGCATCCCCCAATGGCTCAACAAGTATATCCGTGAATAGCAGCCATGCAGACCCAGAAGGTGCTAGGTTCAATCCATTGGTCTATGCTAGGGGAGGGAATGAGCCAAGATTCCCACTATTGAATACTATCCAGCAACCCCTACAAGAAGTGCGAGTGTTTCAGATGAGGACAGGATCCGGTTTGGCTGTGCTAGGCTGCACTAAGCTCACAAATAACGGCCAGTGTGAGCGACCAGAAGGTACCCGATACCTCTGGAACCATATCAATAAGGAATCAGAGCCAAGAGGAAGAGAAAAAATTAAGTTTGTCTCAAATCTGAGTTTTCCACACGTAAATGATTTGTGTTGTTGAAGCAGAAATGCCTGGGGATGCACAATCAGTACCAGGAGCAAAAACAGGCCCAGTAATGAAGTTTTGCACTGGGCAAATGAACATGGAAATTATAGTATAATGAGCAAATAAAGGTTTGACACACTAAAGCTGTGTTACAGCTTTGGTTAACGTGTGCATGCAACAACATAGAACAGTTCAAGTTCAGCCACAACAGGTTATGTATTTTGGTCACAACACAAGAGACTGTCCACCTTTGAGATGAAAAAGATGTACAGGTAACTTGCCCATTTCTCATATAGTCCAACAGACTACTAATGCTCTTTATGTTTGCTGCAGTGACATTCATGACATAGATATCGATCACCACAAACCTCCATAAAAGGCTAATGGAAAGAGATGCTGCAATTAAAAAGGGGAACAAAACGCCATTAGTGAAGTAATCCTTAACCTATATCAATTACTTAATAACTGCACTTTTGCTACTGTGGTTTATGATATTATGTAAATTCTTTGATTGGATACTACCTTGTCCTCAGTCCCAGATGTACAATATGTGTCGAAGTACTGCAAATATCTGCCAAACTCACAAATTTAAATTTAGCACATTTTATACATAATATCCAGAAAAAAATTCTATACATTTGGTAATTTAGCACTAGATTACAAAATAGCTACCTAAACGCTTTAATATTTTGATAATTTAAGTGCATTATTTCAGCAAAATGAAATATCTTGCCTCAACTTTTGCTATTATTGTTGTTTTGATCATTAAACATTTATAAACATGCAACCTCTATTCAGCCAAAATGATCAATGTTTTCAAACAAAGTTCTTTTACAACAAATACAAAACTATTCAGTAGATAATATGAAGTAGTTGCATTTACCAACAGAAATCAGCGTGAAAATACAGACAGGAAAATGGCGATTACAGTACCCAAATGAAAGTAGTAAAGGTACATATACTATGTTTTGCCAGTTTCACTACAAGAACATTGTCTGCAAGGATCTGTATGCAGAAAGATTCGAGAATGGGGATTCCTGACACTTTTAGTTCATTAGGTTGCAATTGGCTCATAACCTCTCCGAGTTCTCAAAAAACCCACGCACAAAGCAAAACAAGCACGTTACACACATCTGTAGAGCTACCTTTTCGAGTGAACCTGGACTTTAGCAAGGTACAAAATGAATTTTAAAACTAATTGATTTAATAAGAGTTAAATATGTTTAGAGCATTAGCCCTCCTTCACCCTTTATATGATGCCAGTCTATTATTAATCTATATTTTCAGCTATACTTTAATTATAATGATTTGTGGTTCCTGTACGGTAAAACATTACCAACTGGCAGCTTAACAAAAGCCATTGTGTAGAACGTGTATATACTAGAACTCTGCTCAAAAACAAGCATTCAACAAAACTCTCTGCCAGTTTCAGCTTTAAATATTTAACTGACTCTTACCTAACATGTATGTAAGAGCACATGTATGTAATTGCAAAATGGTGTCACTAATAAAGGAAAATCAAATTTTGAAAATCCTACATCGTTCGAGACATACAAGAGAACATTTTCACTTTGTCATTTACTATTGTTGAAGTTGAATTGATTAAGGGCCTGGTTATTGGCTCCCTTGATGATTAAGCAAGTTCATCAAGTTGGTAGCTGAGTCCTACAGACAAGGAAGGTCCCAGGTTCAATCCCTGATCTCTGCCAAGTTACTGAATTTTAGCCAGGCAAAATCCACCAGGTCTTGTTACTCTCCAGCAATCATTGCTGAAAGTGCACATTTGTGGACAATGGGTGAGGAAAGGATCAGACTCAGCTGTGCTATTGCCTCATGGGTGAACAGCCTGCTAACATTCACCATTACGGCTCATATGTGGATAATGGCCACTCGGGCAAGGTACTGAAGGGTTAGGAGTGCCCACAAAACCATAAGTGGCACGGTAACATTTTCCCTTATGACAACAATCACCTAATATGCAAATAGGACACCAATGGAGTCTATTATTTGAGGTTTAAATTATAAAAAATACAACTTCAATCAAAAATATTCCTTAAATGAAAACTCCAGACACAACAACAACAACTTGCATTTATATAGCGCCTTTAACATAGTAAAAAGTCCCAAGGCACTACACAGGAGCATTACCAAACAAAATTTGACACCGAGCCACATAGGGAGGTGTTAGGACAGGTGACCAAAAGCTTGGTCAAAGAGGTAGGTTTTAAGGAGAGTCTTAAAAGGAGAAGAGAAGGTTAGAGAGGCGGAGAGGGTTAGGGAGGAAATTCCAGAGCTTAGGGCCAAGGCAGCTGAAGGCACGGCCGCCAATGGTGGAGCGATTAAAATCGGGGATGCGCAAGAGGCAAGAATTGGAGGAGCGCTGAGATCTTGGAAGGTTGTAGGGCTGGAGGAGGTTACAGAGATAGGGAGGGGCGAGGCCATGGAGGGATTTGAAAACAAGGATGAGAATCTTAAAATCGAAGCGTTGCCAGACCGGGAGCCAATGTCGGTCAGCGAACACAAGGGTGATGGGAGAATGGGACTTGGTGTGAGTTAGGATACAGGCAGCAAAATTTTGGATGAGCTCAAGTTTATGGAGGGTGGAAAATGGGAGGCCAGCCAGGAGAGCATTGGAATAGTCCAGACTGGAAGTAACAACGGCACGGATGAGGGTTTCAGCAGCAGATCAGCTGAGGTAGGGGCGGAGACGGACAATGTTACTGAGGTGGAAGTAGGCAGTCTTGGTGATGGAGTGAATATGTGGTCGGAAGCTCATCTCATGGTCAAATAGGACTTCCAGGTTGCGAACGGTCTGGTTCAGCCTCAGACAGTGGCCAGGGAGAGGGATGGAGTCGGTGGCTAGGGAATGAAGTTTGTGGCGGGGACCAAAGACAATGGCTTCGGTCTTCCCAATATTTAGTTGGAGGAAATTTTTGCTCATCCAGTCGGACAAACAACGTGACAAATGAGACAGAGTGGCGGGGTCAAGGGAGGTGGTTGTGAGGTAGAGCTGGGTGTTGACAGTGTACATGTGGACTCCAAATAAACATCATCTAATAATAACAGTATCCGGCTGCTCACACTAATTCATGTTTATTTCAGCTATACAATAAAAACAACTAAGTAACTATTTTCCACTTACCCAAAAGCAGCCATTAAATGCTTTGAAACAGAGAAAGATGGTTAGTATTCTTTTGCCACATATGATATACAGTTTGTTACTGGCTGAATGATATGGTCATCAAAGAGTTTTGCATTTTAATTTGAGCTTTTCCTTTCATGCAATGCCAAAAGTCCATTTTTAGATCAGTTGCAAAATCCTAGTTTGACAAAATTCCCCAATATTTGAGATAAAAACATTTGTATGTTGACTGCCGCAGTTTTTCTCATTCATTTTAGCCAGCAGTATCCCATGAGAAATCATCAAGAAGTAATCAACGATCATCAGTAAATCAAAAACATGTACTTCAATACTTGTGGGTTTACTACGTAGATGAAATAACTAGTGGCAAGAAGCAGATATTGAAGGAGCATCCGGTGTATTACACAGACGTTTGGACATTGGGGCTTTCTTCCAAAATAACTATTTATTTAAATTCCACGAGAGATTTTACAGTTCAATTGAACTACTATAGTAACTCAGATAGCCCCACTAGGTGCTCTAGTCTGCACTTTTTGGAGTCAAGGTTATAGACCAATATTGAAAGCACAGCAAATGGCAACAACTCAAAATGTTTAGGAGCTCCCTGTTGGGTGCTTCGTATCTTTCATACACTTTTGGACCTCAATAATCGTTTAAATTAGTCTTTAAAGTGGTCCAATGTGATTGTGGAAACTGCTGGAGTTTACTGCAAGAAAAAGTTCATCAATTCCAGCTGTACATCCTTTGAGGGAAAACCAGGTGCAGAAAAGTACATCATGAAACATCAATCAGCTTTTGAGTATGCAGTTCTCATTTGCTCAAAGTTATTAAATGAATTTGTAATTTTACTTCTTTAAACTAAATTTACTACCTTCCTGCTTTCAGTTATAGAATAATTGATTACCTGAAACTAACAATCAACATTTTAGTGTGCAAAGCAAGTCAATTTCATAGTGTTGAATTTCAGCTACTACAAAATGCACAATTCTAGTAATAAGTTAACAGAAGGGTTACAGCTTTTATTGTTAAAATTAAACTCTAATGGCAATGTTCTCAAAACCAAAGTATTTAAAATGTACAAAATTATAAAGCTTTTACTATACTCAACATTCACAATAACAGTTTCAAATTTCAGTAAGTATTCCACAATGAAGTTACAGCAATCATGTTTGAATCGGAACTGCTCAGGCATTTCACTTAAAAATTATAATACGCATAATACACTACTGTCTAAATCTTTCCGAGAAACTAATCAAAATTATTATGGATATCACATGTGTAGTGACATGTAAAATATAGCAATATTTCTTCTATGTAATTCTCAGGTTGAAACTGGATGTGAAAAGTTTAGTTTTCAAAATGGATGCCAATTATTCAATTACATGCGGTCATGTACAAAGTGGTTTCGAATTTTGTTTTTAACCCCAGAAACCAAAGTCATGCCTTAATACTTTTTACACATTTTAAATTTCTTTACAATTCAGAATATCAGTGTATTACCATAAGCTGCCATCTATAAGAGGCAAACGATGTATGCCGCAGACTGATGACAGTTCTTTTCAAATGTTATACTTTACAAAATAAAATCAAAAATGGATAAACATTCTTCTTTGTTTAAGGTATATGTCCATAATACTTCTCCAAGATTTCAACTGGACGAGTGCAGCATCCTTTGGAGAATATAATTTCTGTATTTTTTCTTATAAATGCCTTCAAAAAGTGAGACACACTCTGCTTGGATTAGGTTTAAAAGGTCAGAATTTGATTTTTTTAATAAAAGCACAGAACTTACAGCCAACTTATTTCAGAGGTTTTTACTCATTTACTGTAGCACTGAAAAAACAAACACATTAACAGATTCCTTCTAGGCTTTGCTAATGTAAATTTTACAACCTTCACTTTCTTCCCTATTATACTTGTAGGTATACTGCTTGCCCACTTGCCACACTAACAACTCTGATCTAAATTTTACATCAATCTATTTGATAAATGCCATTTCTCTACACCAAGTATTGTATGTACAAAATGTTTCCACTGACATTCAAATATTTATACGAGTGACAGTGAGGATTAAGTTTGAAGCCAGGATAAAAATACAGTTTATTCTTTTACCATTCATGTCTTCAAATGCCACTTCTTCAGAAAGTGAATTTTACCTTCTTGCAGTTTAAATGTCACAACTGAGGCAACATAAAGAATTCACATCAACAATGTCATGACAAGAGATCTAAACCAATATGGAAAAAAATTACTGTTAAAAAACTTGATATAATGTTTCATCTAAAGCTCAATATTTTCCGTTGTAAGTGGAAACAAATCAGTGCATAAAATTCAAAATGATTAAATTCCAGTAAAATATTAAAACAGAGCACAATTCCTCCAATATTGCACATCTGGGGTATCAGAAACTAATGCTGGTGTGCTAGTTTATAATTATATACAAAGAAGTAAAAAAACTAAATTTGCACTTTCAAAGCAGATCCACTTGGGTTCAAAGGCTCAGTTTGATATTATTCGAACTGGCCAAAAGAGAATGTTAGAAACCTCGTCATTCACATTATAGGCTTTGCCAGAACTATAAGCAGAAGTGTGCACTATGAAGCTAGTGACTCCATGATACTAATGCTTCACTGATCTCATTTAGCACTACAAATTATGAAAGTTTACTAACAAAAAAGGTCTATGCTACAGATATAATGTGCACATCACTCACAACTTATTGCAGTGGTCAACACAATGAAGCTTACACTGGGTGTATTTAAAACACTGTTCCAAGAATTTAGGCTGCTTTGAAAACTGCTCAAAATACAGCAACACACCTTAACTGCTTCCCAGGTAGGTGCTCATGGTTATGTTAAATATTATTTTGATACCTGGATTAATTTCCCAAGTAAGTAAAATCATCAGCACTTCAATACATTTTCTGCCAGTGTTACTTCAGGTTTATTGACTTGGGTTACTTCAGGCTTGTTGACTCATGAATGTAATCTCACATGATCAGTGACATTTTGACCAATTGTGCTTTAAAAAAGGTCTAGTCTTTAAATGGCAGAAAACATCTGCTTGGCTCAGTTTAACTGAATCAACTAAATTTAAATCGGTCCAGGCCCATGCTATCCTAGCACCTATTCTCTCAAGTTTTAAAATGCTGTTCACATAGAAGCTAAACAAAGAGCTTTGAAGTAATTTATAAGCTTGTAATAACAGAAGTTTAGCATTAATTCATTTGAAGAACAAATAATGAAATGATCTTTTAACTGTCACTGCAAAATGGATGATTCATCTCATTTGTCGTTCACTGACACAATAGCTAGCATTAGCATGACCCTCAATTCAGAAGGTGGTGTGTTTACAGTCAAACTGTCGATGCTGTAGAGGCCCGCAAATTACTTTTTCTAAAACTTCATTGAAAATGAAGTTTTAGAAAAAGTGGAAAGGATATTCATTGAAAATGGCAGTGTCTGCCATTTGCCAATGCACTATTCCTTCTGTGACATTCTTACTAAGAGGTGGCCTTAAGGTGCTATATTTTAAAGGTGCAGTATTGTATTGCTATTAACAGCTCCCAAAGAGATTTGTGAGGTTAATCAAGATTAACACTGAATAATCAGTATCAAAAAATAGCTTCATTTAGATCATTCTTATTCAAAAAGTGTTTTCTGTTACCCCTTTTGCTGAATGTTGCAAAAAGTGGAATAGTAGAAATGTAAGGAACTGTGACTTTTCTCTTAGTTATGTATTTTTCTAAATGTGTCAAAAGTACTGATTGTACTTTGGTGCCCTTGATTGAAAAGAAATGCAGCATTTACAAAGGAGATAACAAGTAGTTTTAAATTTTAAAAGTCTGTCGGTTGAAAGGCACTCCCACCCCAAAACGTACATAACAAATCAGAGTATTATATTTAAAAGTCAACATTTCTTTCCACACTTGCATTTGCAGTAAAGTACTATAAAAAAAAGTTACGGACAACGTTATATGGAGGAATTGGTCCCAGGTCTTAAGCAATATGTTGCTTTAAGCAAACTGCCTGTCAGTGCTAGAAATCCATTTTAGTCAAATTTACACAAATTCTTTCTGATCCTTGCTTCCTGTGGACTATAGCACAGCTGGTGTAAACATAGCATAGTCCAACACATCAAAACAAAGGGAAAAAATATATAAATAGTCAAGATATTTTACAGTGTGCTCAACCAATACAGACAAAACTCATTTTATAGCAGTAATTAGGATCTTGCTGTTGTAGTATTTTATTCTAGTCACTGGGGAATGAGGGAACAAAGATAACAGAGGAAATTGTGTACTGTATATCCAGATCTTGCTTGCTGTAATCTCAGACACACTTAAGAGTTGAAGCTTAGAAACATGAAACAAAACTCAAGCAAACACACTAATGCATAAACCCACTAAAACAAACAGAACAAGTCGTTAGAATTTGTTACTGAAGACCACTCGCTGATGCATCACTTTCAACAACCATAGAAAACACTAATGTAATCCTAGCCAATTCTATCATGCAGTCAGATCGAATGACATTCCTAGAGCTGCCTGCCAAGCACCGATTGCCAAAAGTACAATAATCACTCAAGTACTCTGGGTTTCGGAAGCTTCTTTTCTGTCAACAGTTCCAGAGTAGTGCTTTTTTTGTGTGTGTATATATACAAAAGTCTTTTTTTCTTTTTAATTTTCTCTTTGTGTATAATTAATACTGCTGGGTGGCTCACTAGACACGCTGTGCTCCGTTGTGATCGGAGACACATGTGCACACAGTAGCATGGAGATGACAATGAGACAAAGGCAATAAAGCTTTTTGATTTCTCCACAAAACAAACCTTAAACATAAACAGGTCAAGCAGGTCCTATTTCCATGGCCAGTGTTTGCTAGATCTAAGATATTGGGTAAACACATGATAAAAAGCTAATCACATACTTTGTACAGTTACCAGACAAAAACATAAAAGACATTCCACTTCCAGACACTCCCACACAAGTTCTGCCACATTTGAAAAATTGTGATAAAAGAGATAACTGAAAGGAAAAAGGTTTTTGTTTCAGCTTTCATTTTTTTGTGCCAGCCCTTCCTCTCAGCCTAGTCTGTACAATCTGTTAATCTTCAAAATTCCTTGAGGTGACAGCAACAACTTTACCGCAATTCTAGCAGCTGTTCAGCTGACCCCAGTGGACCTTCTCCGTGGCCTGGGCCTAATCCAACAACCAGGCTAAACAATGTCAGCGCTGCTGTATCCGTTAACAGCCACAGCCCATGGAGAGAAGGCACTTGCTAACAAAGAGGCCTGCTGCTTTGCTTCTCAGTCAAGCTTGGCCAGGACAGAGCTGCCAAGTTAAAAAGAGCACACCGTTGTACATGTACAGCAAAGGAAATCAGAGCTGAATGGTTACCGGAGTCAGTGCAGATTGTGGTTTCTTTCACACTCTACGCTCAGCTGTGCTGCAGACACTCCACATGCCTGACGTAGTCTTCTTTATCCAGACACCAGTGAAGGAGAACAAACCTCCAACAACAAGCACCAGGAAAAACCAGGACTGGAGTCAAACACACAAAGGAGCTGGATTGTGATTGATGACTGTTCTTAATGGCATGGTCAGCCAGAAAATGCATCAGCAAGCAAGATATTAGAGACAGTATCCCTGGAGTCATCTGCATCTCAGATCCATAGCTATTGTATGGAATATTAATGCACTGCTCAGATGAACATACGCAGATCAAAAAAGGATCGGGAGAAAAAAAACTGTTTGTCAAGTGTCTTTTGACAATTCAAAGCAGCAAGATCTAGGCTACGTTTCTGCACTGTTAGACTGAAAAAGGACACAAAGCAAGCGTTTAAATGGCAGCTAATTAAAACATAATGTCTCCAAAATTCATGTGTTATGAATATAAATGAAAGACACAAAATAATTTTTTAACAGAATAGCTTATCAACACTTATGCCTCTCTCACCCTGAAAGCATGACAGATCAATAAAAATTGAACACCACGTAGCTTTAGCTTGCTGCGCTGTGAGACACACTGTACATTAGCCTCTCAATAAGAGGTGCCTCATGGGAAAAACACTGCTTGAAAATAAGCTCCATAACCAAGTGGCTTTGTAAGTGTTCCACACCTGTCATAGATGAAATCAATCCCAAACTCTCAAAACCACAGAAGCAGGCATGCCATTTTCAACCCTGAATTAATCAAAGACAATTTTTCTAATCAACTATGGATTTACATGGGGGAATACAAAAACTGCAATGAATATTATTACTCCTAACAACAAAGCATTCATTAATTCTTGAGTACCATGATTGAAGCTCACTAGAGAGGATAACATGAAATGTTCCAAAGTTGTTTATGTTGGTTTTTAAATAACCTTTCACCAGGTCAGTAAACAGAACCACTTGACTAAATTAGCATTAATATACTTTATTTCCAACCACTTAGTTTCCCATTGTTTGAACCATTATATTTTAAAAACAGGACTTTAGAAGATATTCTTCAGGCAGACAATGCAGCAGCCATATTGAGCTGTGCAGCTGTGTTTTAGTAAATTGGACGCTACAATACAATAGGCATTGAAATCAATTTTAACTAAATATGTATTAACCCTTTACTGTAAATGTGTGAAAAAACAATAGTTAATAAATGTTTTAATTGATCCTGCATTCAAAAGATCTGAATTCAAGTTGCTTCTCACCAGCAAGATGTAAAACAGTGACAACACGACAAGCTATTGAAGGATAAGGACCTTTTACAGCAGTGAAGATGATTTTAAAATCTCATCTATTGCAGTAGATAGGCCTGTATGATGTCGCAATGTATTCACATGGGGAGTGGAGTACTTTTTTTTTTTTAAAAGTGCAACATTACATGTTCCAATTAGCAAACACCACAACTCCAGATAAATGCCCATCATACCTGATCTAACCCCTGCATTTCATTATGCCCAACTCGTCTCAATCACCCCATGCGTATAATATTTCGTTTTCAAGTAGGACATGTTTTTTCAATTATTTAATTCTCAGTAGACTGAATATCAACAATTTACTGCCGTGCTCTATTTTTATTGGGGGGGGGGGGGGGAGGGGGAGTTGGAAGAGAAATAAGCATTTTCTATTTGTTGACATTGAATAATAAATCAATGATTAAATGGATGTGTCACAAAAAATACCCCATTGGCTATTTTTATCTGCAGCTTATAAAATCCTGATCCAAGCATAACATTCCTTCAGCAAATTAGTTAAGCATTTATCTGTACTCCGCTGTACCAAATTAATTTCTGCAAGGGTCCAACACTGCCAAAATTCATCCATGTAGGTGAGGTATTAGCCTTGGCCAGGTGTCAGCCTTGGCTTAGTGATAGCACTCTCGCCTTGGAGTCAAAAGGTCGTGAGTTCAAGCCTCACTCCGGCGACTTGAACATATAATCATGGCTGACACTTCAGTGCAATACTGAGGGAGTGGAGCATTGTTGGAGGCAGCGTCTTTTGGATAAGACATCAAATCGTCTGCCGCCTCAGGTGGACACAGAAGTTCCCATGGCACTACTTGAAGATGATCAGGAGAGTTCTCCCACCCAGTATCCTGACCAATATTTATCTTTCAACTAACATTACTATAAAAGATTAGCTGATCATGTATCTCATTGCTGTTTGTACGCAAATTGGCTGCTGCGTTTCCTATCTTACAACAGTGACTACACTTCAAAAGTACTTCATTGGCTGTAAAGCACTTGAGGACGTCCAGAGGTCGTGAAAGGCGCTATATAAATGCATGTCCTTTCCTTTCTTTTATTACAGCTGTGTCAGCAGAGACCAATAACAGACAGTGTATTAGAAAGTAATTTCAGACTTTGCTAAAAGCACAATATAATTTTCTATTGAAGAGCTACAGTGTAGTGGTTCTGAGCTAGTTATTTAATATGCATTCTACAGTATCTTGCTAAAAGTGATTACACGTACTTGTGGCTACAGTGCAAGCACAAGCACTGCTTTCAATGACAAAGAATCCAGCTCCGGGTTTCACTGCAGCTTCCATTTATCACACAACCCTGTCATGTTGAGCACCATTAACAGATAATGAAAGGAGACAACGGGTGCAGTTACAAGCAAAGCACTCTGCATTCTACAGGCCTAAGCATGTAGCCAGGGGAGCTGACAGCCTCAGCTGAATATCCTAGACACTTAACAGTCTCTGTATCTCAAACAATAAAACTTTACTTTTCCTGAATCAGAACACCTTTTGTTTGAACTGTTTTAGAGTAACAGTGGGCATTGTGCTATGGATGGCCCCAGAGAATGAAAGATAAGCAAGAACAGTATCAAAAGAGGTGGTTTAGTGACTGATTAAATCAGACAGTTATGTTCTATTTTAACTCACAGTCTGTAAAACTCGCTGAAGTCTGCTGGAATATAAAAAAATACCGGAGATTCAAGGGAATCAACAAGCTTTGAAAGATCAGGAAGACTGATGGCTCACTCAGTGGAGCATCGTAGGTAAATGAAAAGAGGGGACCACATGGATGACTGAGCTACACATGCAGGAGCCTGGCTAGACTTCGAAGAGATGGCCCCGAAGTCCTCGGATATCTTGTAACTTCATTTGATAAATTCAGCAAGGGTATACATCCAAGTTTCCAGAAAGCAACTTCAGAGATGAGGTAAACACAAACCACCAGCTGTATCCAAACTGTATGAAAGCCAACATAGTCACTCAAGATTCCAGTTAATAAGATAATGTTTACAAATTACAGAAAAGATTAACAACCCTTCCCATTGTTTCCATGATTGATTTTCATGCTACCGAGCAACTACGATTCAGTGGCATTTTAAAAGAGGCAATGCTCCCTTTTGTCAACCTACACCAGTTGGATTCTGAGTATTAAATTGAAATATACAAAGTCTTTCATGTATTTAAGCCTTACACAATTTTACATTTTTAATCTCATGAAAACATACAAAATACCTACAGAACTCAATTAGCATCTTACAAAGCCTGCAATATACTACATGAATTTGGAAACAATTAAAAATATTGTTATACTAATGTGATTTTTGATAGTCTTGATCAACAGCATAGGTAAGCTGCCAAAATGCAACACTGCCTCGGTTACATCGTTTCAAGGAAACAACGGTTTAAGTTTCAAGGAAACTGAGACGCAGCTAAGTCTTCCAGTCTCGTAGCTTGACCTCCTTTTATAAAACAAAAGAAAATCTGATACTTATTTGTTTTATATGCAATCACAACTGTAAAAACATAGTAAAATAGATTAAAACATTGAGTTATTCAAAAAAAGTAGTTCATAGTTTTAGAATCAGTAAATGAACACTTACTAGCAAAAGAGAGCCAAAGGAAGTGTACCTGCCAAATGTTTCCTTTAGGCTTTCTATCAATTCAAGCTGATTTCTCCCTCCCCCCAAAAAGGCTTAGAATTTCCTGCTATACAAAGTGCTACATTTGATAGACAATATGCAATTAAACCATTATACAAGTCTGACCTTCTGGCGGATTCAGGACAGAGATAGTTATTATCTACCATCAGGACTTCAAAAAAAATCAGCATACGCTTTCCATTAAAAGATAAACCCAAATGAAAAAACATTTGCCAACATAGTTCAAATGCAGTGCATCTAAAGGCACTTTTATATAAAGCAGGCGTGCAGCCACCAGCAGACTCTCAAGTCTTCCTCTCCATACTTCCTGCACTCCATAGTACAAATTCCACCGTGCTCATGGAACCAACAGTATCGCACACCCCCAAAAACGTGTCTACAGTGTGCCATTAGATTAAGGAACTGGTTTCACGAAAATAAATTCCTGGATCCGTTCTCCCAGATATTCACTGACTCAGCAACTGAGTATCTGCATTCCACAGCAAAGCGCAGGATCACCAACACAAGGACATTTCAAGGGTTGGTTACATCAGCACCAATTTCAAAAAGCAGAAACTGACAAGAGCAAAATAAATGTACTAATCCTAGTTATAAATACCACTGCAGTTCTTAGAAAGAAACAACTTGTATTTAAATTGCACCTTTCACATCCCAAAATGCTTTGCAGCCAGTGAATTACTTTTGAACTATAGTCACTTATGTACAAAACGCACAGTCCCATAAACAGCAATAATATAAATGACCAGGTAATATGTTTTGATGCTATTAGTTTATTAAAATTGGATAGCCATGTGGTAAAGGATAGTATACTAGATTCCCCTTACACACACACACACACACACACACACCACTACACCCTAGCTAAGCTCTCCTATAAAAAGGATACGAGAATCCCCAATTGATATCCACCACCTGAATACAATTAATAATTGAGGGATAAACATTGGCCAGGACACCAGCAGAATTCCCCTGCTCTTCTTCAAATGCTGCCATTGAATCTTATGATTTAATTTATTTGTTCCTGGAATGTGGGCAAAAGTGGCAAGGTCACATTTATTGCCTATCCCTAGTTGTCCTGAAGGTAGTAGTGGGCTTTCTTGAACCGCTGCAGTATTTGTGGTGATGGCACTCCCAAAAGCGAGGGAATTCCAGGACATTGACCCAGTGACAATGGAAGAACAGTGACTGGGTGTGTCTTGGAGGGAAACTTGAGCATGATGATGTTCCTATGACATTGCTGCTCTTATTTTTCTTATTGGTAGAGGTCACTGGGGAGGGAGGTGCAGTTGAATTACACTTGGTCAGTTGCTGTAGTGCATCCTGTAGATTATCCACAATGCAAGCACAATGCACTGGTGGTGGAGGAAGTGAACATTGAAACCAGTGCCTGAAGTGCCAATCATGCCAACTGCTTTGTCTTGGATAATGTTGACCTTCTGTGTTACAGCCACACACCCATGGTGAGTATTCCACCATAGTCCTGGCTTGAGCCCTGTACATGGTGGAGAGGCTTTAAGGAATCAGGAGGTGAGCCACTCATCGCAGAGTACCAGTGTTGATAAGTAAAACTTTTGGTCAGTGGTGACCCCCTCAGCAGGCAGATGAGGTCTCAGTTTAACATCTCATCCAAAAAATGGTACCTCTGATATTGAAGTGCTGCACTAATACCCCGAAGTGTCAGCTTCCATTACATGCTCGAGTCTCTGGAGTGGGACTTGAATCCATGACCTTCCACATGGGACGCAAGGGAGCTACTGCTGAAGCAAGATCGACACTTAAAAGCAGATATAGTAGCCATGGAGCTAGCTGGTACTACCACATATATTCATCAAGCTGTATAGTTTAACCATGCAACATCACATTTCACCTAAGCCATGGAATGATGGGCAACCAAGACTGATAAATTGCAATATGCAATTTTGCATAGAATAAGACATTTTTAAAAATTCATACGATGCTAAGCCAACTCCACTCACTTAAAACAATGGATACAGAGTACTGCACAGGTAGATTACAATATGAGCAATAATGTTAGGCCTGACACAGATTATTAGTCAGGGTAGATATGTAGCAGTCCATTTTACATTAGAAAAGGCATTGTGCACTTTATAAAACACGGTTTATGTACTGCGTGTTTCAGTGAATACTTACTTATTGCAACAGAACAGAGTTGAATGTTTTAGTTACAAATCTGGAGGAAACTGTCGACATGAAGCTCGGTTCATGACAACAGCTCCACTAGTTTAGCCTTGGATTCCAACATGCTACAAATAAAGTACTGAAACAACTTGGCTCAAGTGTTCTGCCCATTAGTATTTATGTTCCCTGTGCACTGTTTGGGGGAATGGGGAAGCTAGCCATATTTTACAGAGATAGAAATGATACTCTATAGACTGAATGTAGATTCATATTTTATTGAAAATATAAAACAATGCTACAGCACTCCTCATATAAAACTAAATGAAACGTTAAGCACCTACAGCAGGCATGGAAATGCTGCCTCCAGTCTCAGAAACAACTAAATAAATGTTGATTACATCCTTTTGGGATTTATAATGAAGAAGCAACAAACTTTGTCATTTGTGTATGATAATTTGCTGCATGAAAAACACAGACACTGTTTTTATCTAAGATCATATTTATAGATTCAAAATGCTACCTAAAAGAAAATCAATATGGTAAGTTTAATAACAAAATCTGCTGATAAAAATATCCAGTTACTTCTATTTCACTGCTTCATTACCTATCAATTAAACAAGCTAAAATTAAACCCTTGCACACTCCCATTTGAGAACACAATCTAAATTCAAGTCTTCACCTAAGAAAACATTGAACAGGAGAATAATGCTGGTGTCAAGTAAAAAGGGTAAAGTAATTACCATTATCAAAAACCACATTCGTGATTCAACTTACAAGTAGAAAAACAAGAGCAACACATGATGGATTTTTTAAAAATTGAAAGATAAAAATACGTGCAAGGAGAATGCTTACATAGAAAAATTACTGAAGAAAATCTATTTATATAAGTGCAGGAAAAACAATCACAATATGTATTCTTTTTTTAAGATGTCAGCAAGAAGGAACCTCAAATTAGGCACGTTTCAGGTGGACAACCATCTTAACCCCTGCATTTTAAAAAAAATGGAGATAGATGCCTTAATGGCTCAGTGTACAAATGCACCATCTGTTACAATACTGAACCATGCAGGCCAGGAAAATCTGAGGTTCAATCCCTGGCCCGTACAGAGTTAGCTGGTCTCACCCAGCAGCATTGGAGGCTTGACGCTTTATTTGTCCTCTGTGACCCAGGCTAAGGAAGGTGGTAGTGGTGTTAATTTTCAATTGACCTAGCTTCATCAGCTTTTTGGGGAAAGAGTTTTCCAGAATTCCACTAACCTTTGCACGAAGTGCATTCTGACATCGCCCCTGAAAGGCCTAGCCCACCAGAGGAAATAGTTTCTCTCTACCTACTCTATCAAATCCTTTAATCATCTTAAACATTTCAATTAGATCACCCCTTAATCTTCTATATTCAAGGGAATACAAGCCTAGTTTATGCAACCAGCCCTCATAACTTAACCCTTTTAGCCCCGGTATCATTCTGGTGAATCCGAACTGCACCCCCTCATTCCCTCCAAAGCCACGATATCCATCCTGAGATGCTTCTCATAGTTGAGCAGCCTGTCGACATACTCACTCTCTGGCCTCACATGAGGAACGGCTGCTTGGACAAGGCACCAGAGAACTGTTGGCTCTTGTGGAACTATATATCGGTAGAAATAGCCACCATGACGAATGGAAGGGAAAAGGGAGAGAAAATGAGAAATAAAAAGACAAAAAGGATGAAATCATCACCTGCAAAACATGTGATTTCCACCCCCACCATCCCCCGGCAAAGTATAATTGGTATCTTAAACAGTTTACTGAAAAGTGCAAACACAAACCCATCTTTAGAGGTCCCTCAATGGCTCAGCTCGCTAGCTATGGTTATAAGTTGTTGAGCCATACAGGTCAGATAGGTCTCAGGTTCCAACCCCATTCTGTGCTGCAATTGTGGATTTTAGCCGGGGTGGCATTTGGATTGCTGCAATTTGACTCAACAGTAAGGGGAAGGCCAGATAGGGTTCCCGCTCCTGATCACTAAGTGTGCGCTTGCTTGCAAGAGTGCCAGGTGGGCTTTGCTGTGATCATCAAATGGTGAGTTCGCCTGCCTACACTCACTGTCTGTGCTAAAAAAAATTAAGAGTAGCCATTAGGGGTGAAGTGCCAGAGGATTACTAGCATCCATGGAACGTAATTCCAGCAAGGACTCAACCCTTCAGGATAGAGAGAAGGGTAGAAAATTGGAAGAAAACAGGAAAAATTTATTTTTAAATGATAATTTTTAACTGGTTATTTATGAAGGATGTTTAGTGTTATCTGAGACTGTTCCACAAGGATTTGGACAGAAAACCTGCCCTCTGTAGCTCCTAAAAAACAATGTCAGTAGTTAATTCTGCTGAAGAGTTGCTGTGTGTTTTTAGTTTACACCTGTTCACTGCACTGTTCAGGTTTTGCTGATTAAAATCTGAATCTGAACTTAACTTGTACACAATTTTTTGAAAGAATGTAAGCGAAACACTGACCTATTTTACTCAAAACAATATAAAAGATTGACTGTCAGGAGAAAGGCTAAATCAGAATGTGCACGTGTACATAATAGGTTTTGCTTCTGGAGCTTAAAATACTTTAAAAATAAAAATTCTCCAACCATCTCTAATTTTCTTAGTTTTCAAGTGAATAGTTTGAATACTGCTAGCAGGAGTATAAACACAAAGTAAGTGGTTATTAAATCTGAAAAGTTGACAGAGTGCAGCTGTAATACGCAGTTACTTTGCCGATACTGTAGTTATGTTTGCAGGGCAAGCGGTTCTCTTTTCACTTAAGCTAATTACAGGCATTATCAGGGGCTTATTGTAAATAACTGTCTCAAATAGGTGAAATATAACAAGAATTACAAGTATAAAAACGAATAATTTTATTGTTTCTCTGACGACGACTCTTTACACATCTCAATTCTAACTGTGAGAGCAAATAAATCTTATTAAGAATCAGCAGGGGTATAAAAACCTCAGAAATCATTCTCTCATAACTATTTATTGTACATTTAAAACAATTAGTGTATGAAAAAAAGTGAATGTTTCCATTCCCTTTCAAAAATGCTTTAAGTCAATGTTGAAGGAAACTGATGTGTCTAGAAAGCAAACAGATTTTACTCTGTGCCATTACAGCTCTATTACTTTGACATCATATTTAGATTATAGATAAAACATATATCGAGACATATGTATGTGTGTTTAGGGCACGTTTGGTCTGTCACACTTTGTGGATCACACTATCTATATGCAAATTTTGTGCCACTCTTTCACAAAGTCATTAAACTTATCTGTAGAATAGTGTTTCATGCTTTTGAATCTCAGAAAAGCATGGGGCTATAGTTTGTAACTAAATTATGTTAGAGCTGCTTTTGTTGGGCTTTCTGGCCCGTTTGTATTCTTTCAATAGTAGCCTATTTCACATGCTCAGTCAATGATCCACACATGCACCACTGTAGCGTATTTCAAGTTTCTTATTTTCAGCTTTCAGTTATGTTTTTGTTTTCTTTCTTTTTCTCTGTAGACATGGGAGGAAATTTTCATCCAAATATGTCATCAGGCATGCGCAGCCTTTGACACCAAGGTTTGGAACCTATTTCATTGAGGACCAATTTCCTGTTTACTATTTCATCATTTCTGGGAGAATTCTTTTAAGATGTATTGTACACTTTTACTCTATTTTTCTGTCTTTTATATTAAACACATACTTTTAAGGTTTTTTTTAATAAAAAGGTGAGGACTCTATTACAAACTTGTTTCCAAGCTCTTTCAGTTGAGATGTGCACCCCTTTCCTTACCAACAGCAGACTGACTCACCATGAGTAATAGTACAGGAGATCTGTTCATATAAAAGAAAAGGATTGATCAAAACAACCAGATAACACATGAATGGAGGTTTTACTCTTTTGATTCACTGGTTTACTATCATCAGGTGATACTTGCAAACTACCATATCATTGTAATTCTCATCAAGATAGTTTAAAAAAAGGAACCAGTATTTCAGGTTCACGGATTTTCCATTTATTATTCTTTTCAATAAAGTACATTCACAGAATCAAAAGTTATAGCATGAAGATTGACTACTGGGAGCTATGTTTTACATGTCCATTAGTAAACTGGTGTACTGGACCACTTGGTACAAAACACCTCCCACATATGATTTTTCAACAGATTAGTTTCAGCCGCCTGAAAATTCTTACAGCCTCACATAAAGGGTTCTCCACTACCCCCATCACCAAAAAAACAAGAACTAAATACTGTGAACAGAGGTCAATTGCACAACACTCAGACAAGTACAGAAGTGGAGTCCTGAGGGGCATCCAGAGACGCTGTTATCGTAAATGCACACACCAACTTTGAACAAAGTTCTTCCAGTCAACTTACTAATAATGTGCAGATAGTAGGATTTTATGAAGATTTCTCAATCCCTATTTAAAAAATGCCATTTGATGGAGCTACTCACAACCATCGACAAAGAATGAATGGATGGATTTGATATATCTGAAGTATTCTGCAGACATTTATTAGTTGTTTTTCAATAACATTTCATGCCATCATTGCTTCAGGTCACAAAGTTAACCGGTATATTGGTTGGTACATTTAAATATTAATACCTGACTTTATAGCAACTTAAGTCCAATTTTGTTTTCCTAAAATGAGTTTACGAGGCTCTTGAAAACAAATGTCAAGATGAAAAGAAAAATGACAAATGCAGGAAATCAAATACGAGCATAAAATGGTGGAAATACCAAGCAAGTCATGCAACATCAGCAAGAGAAGGCAGGTTAACATTTCTGAAACGTCAAAGTATCCTTCAATTTCAAAAACCAGTTATATCACAGAGCAACACTTATCGAGTACAACGTGGAGCCAACAGATTCCATTCATACTGTTAGCTCCCAAGTTCCTCTCTGCCTACTGCCTTTCAAATGTTGGTTAAATCTTATGTTAGGAGAGTCAAAGGCATTATAGGCTCTCTATAGTCCCACACCACTTGTCATGATGCAGTGTGAAGGGGGTTGGCTGATGTGACCTAAATCAAGTCATACTACTGGATTTATATTGATGCACAACAGCAACTTTGCATCAATGCAAAACTGGTAGTATAATTGGTCAATCTGATGTAATCCTTGCTCTGTGACAAGTTAGCTGTTAGTAACGGGAGCATTAAGAGGGATAAGGGTAGTGCAAAATTTTAACATTCGACTTAAGAAAAAATAACCTGAACTATCAGATGCTGACTTACCTGCTGTGCATTTCCAATATTTTGTAGTTTAAAAGCAAATTATTATGATTTTTGAAAAGATTCCCATCCTTTTACTCCAGGTTTCTCTCACCAGTTACAGGCTGGGCCTCCTAATTAAAACTGAAATGCTACACTGCAATTCAACACTGGGTCTTTTCATAGGTACAGATATCTTAAAGTGCTGTTAATGTCACAATGTATTTATTTTGCCAAGATTTCCACTTTCCAGTAAACCTCCTCCCTTATGGTTCAACATGTGAACCAAGTCTGATCCATAAGAACATCCGCTCCCTTAAAAAAACAGAACAGAAACTTTCCATTTCTCTCAAGCCTTTCTTGCGATAACCCTGTTTTAATTAGAAGGAGCCTGTGAAATGTTTTCCACATGCACAGCTTTCCTACATAGAATTAGGAGACTTCTGTCTCCTTGTGCAGTGACAACAGTTTTATGGTTAATGTTTTAATCTGGCAATGCAAAGGAAGCTTATCAATATTCATTTGTTACTCATCCCTTTTAAAACTGAATAGCTCTAAAATTTTAATGAAGTTCATGGCATATTGTACTCAATAATTTTCTCTATACTGTACACAAAGTCAACAATGACACTTGTATTAAAATGTGCACAATTCAGGCTTAAGGTTTTCAGCTTCATTCATTTATTGTAGAGCTGACTAATGTAAGTTTATTTTTAATACATCAGAAAATTTTCATAATTTTTCCCCTCTCCTTCCCCCCATTTAGTAATATAGCCCACTTCAACTGCAACAGTGACACGATCTGAACCCGGGAATACTCCACACCCAACATCAATACCACTTGAATTCTGTCACTGTGATCTCAGCCAAGCACAATGGCAGGTGTGTGAAAGTTTTATACTGTATGCACTTGAACTGCAAAAAACACATAACAGGACAATTCTAATTTCTGTCCTTCCAAACTTGGGTCATGTCTGGAAAGAGCATTTTGAGCTGCATAACACTAGGATAAAATATTTGTTAACAGGCTTCTCATTAATCATTGTAATGATGGCAGAAATTTGAGGTGATGAGTCAGCAGTACAACAGAAGAAACAAATTGTACAATAAAAACATATTACTCTTTTCCTACTCCCCTCACCCTCGTGAAGATAAACCTTGTGAAAAATTGCACTTCATGAATAATCAATATATAGTGCCTTTCCTTACAGTAAGGCAAACCCACGACAGTTCTGCCCCCTTCCCCAATAGGCTACATGTCCTGCCAAAGCAGAACACCCATCTAGCGACTTGAGTGAGAACGAATGAAATTCAATCAGCAGCAGCAGGTAGCCATGGGAATTAAACCTATGGACATCTGGTTAGATAGCAGATACAATGCTACCTCAGTTACCAGGCAACTCTCAATGAACATTCATCTTGAAACATAAAATGAAATATTACAGTCAATGTACTAGGTTAAATGTTTACTTTACAGCCATTGCACCATTGCCTTCTAGAGCTCTCTTCCTAAACTTCTTCATCTTGCTACCTCTTTCCCTACTTTCAAAAACCTCCTATGCACTTAACTCTTAAATGTAGTTATGATGTCTCCCACCCCCAAATTCTGCTCAGTGTTCATCTCTTCCCCTGTAAAGTATATTTGTTTATTTGAGAACTGCTACATCGATGTAAATTGTTGTACTTTTGAACAAGTGTATACTGTACCACCGCCTAAAATCAATTCAATTTCACTGTTACAACTATTTCATTTGGTCCAAACAGACCTCTCAAAACCGGGTGGGAATCTTCCTTAGGTGACAGCAACGACAAAAATATAATCCAAAAACATGCACACTTTAAACAAGTTTCTAAGACCCCATGAAAAAAAGACATTAACAGATTTTAAACCGAATCCAAACATTAAGAAATGGAGTTCAATTTTTTACATAAAGGATGAAATAAACTGATAAACTTCTTTCAATTTATCAAAAAAGACAGAGCAGTTAGAAAACGGTTGATCAATATAAAGCAGTTCCTGTGCAGAATTATTTTCATGTTTAGAACTAGCATGATGCCCTTTAACTCTGCAAAGCTTGCAAGTTTATGGCAAAATTTGCATTACTAAAAAGGACTTGAGTTTCACTGCCCTCTAGTGTCAACAACCATTTATTTCACAGTGACGTTAAAGCACTCAAACAGCAGAACCTTTAATCGTAAGCAAAGACATTTACTACTTTTAAGATAATAGCAGGCATCCAGTTATATATTTAGTCTAAAAGCTCAGCGCCAAATTCAATAAAAATGTCCTCAAAGCACATCATCCAGCAATGATCGGAAACTTCAAAGGCTTTCAGTCCTCCCAGCAAGACACAAATGAAGAACTCATCCCCAGGCTGCCGCCAATAAATCTTAGTCATGCATAATCTTGCTTATCCAGCCGCTGCTTCATATACTTACGTAGTCATTATGTAGTCTAAACAAAATTTTAACAGGGATTTTGCCACTATAGAATAACTCACCATGAAATGTGAAGCTACAGTACATCCTCTCTGTAGATTGGCTGAAGCTTTATGATCTTCTGCAAGAAGTGTAGCTGCATTGACACTATAATTACTGTATACAGAGGTCTCAATTTATGCGGAGGTTTGAATAAGAAAACATTGATTTTGATTACTGAAGGCAGGAAGACTCAAGATTACTACTTTTTTGTTAATCGTTTCTAAATTAAGTCTCTTTGTGGGGGGAGGGGGGGTGGCGTGGAGTAAGAAGAAGCCACAAGCAGCTCTTTAAAACATACACTAAAAAACGCAAGACAGTCAGTGCATGAAATGGAAACTTAAATCCTGTATAAAACCTAGTAACACTAAACCGTCACCCTGTTGAATGATTGTGGGCTAGCAAGTTGCAAACACATTATATGGATTAATGGGATCATGATGTAAATTTTTATTTTTTTAGAAACTTAGTGATCCAAGTGAGGTCTCAACGTTTAGATGCTGTTTTTACATAGAGTATTTTTGGTAAAACATGATGCCCTCAATTTCCTCTAGTTCCCTCAGAGGGATTTAAAAAAAAATCCCTCAAATTCAGACTAGAGATCTAAGCTATAATTTGGCATCAAAACTTCATTGTGTTTTACATAACTTGTCTCCTCAGGGAACATAGTTGGTCAGAACCAAGGCATGGCATTTTTTATTATTTGTTCTTGGCATGTGGGTTATGCTGCCAAGGCTGCATTTACTGGTCATTCCTAGTTGCCCTGGGATGATGATGATGCTGGGCTCCCCTGAACCAATGTAGGCCTTGCACTGATGGTGCTCCCACAATGGTGTTAAGTAGGAATTAACAACATTAATTTAAGCATGCCTCGTAGGGTTTAACTGCTCACTAGTGACTGATAACGAAAACATTTTACTTGATGTATATCAGTGCTTGGGCCCCAGCTATTCATAATGTATATCAATGATTTGGATGAGGGAACTAAATGTAACATTTCCAAGTTTGCAGACGACACAAAGCTGGGGTGGAACGTGAGCTGTGAGGATGCAGTAAAGAGGCTCCAATGTGATTTAGACAAGTTGGGTGAGTGGGCAAGAACATGGTAGATGCAGTATAACGTGGATAAATGTGAGGTTATGCACTTTGGTTGTAAAAACAGAAAGACATTATTATCTGAATGGTGACAGATTGGGAAAAGGGGAGGTGCAACGAGACCTGGGAGTCCTTGTACACCAGTCGCTGAAAGCGAGCATTCAGGTGCAGCAAGCAGTTAGGAAGACGAATGGTGTGTTGGCCTTCATTGCAAGAGGACCTAAGTACAGGAGCAGGGATATCTAACTGCAGTTGTACGGCGCCTTGGTGAGACCACATCTGGAATACTGTGTGCAGTTTTGGTCTCCTTATCTGAGGAAGGATGTCCTTGCCATGGAGGGAGTGCAACGAAGGTTTACCAGATTGATTCCTGGGATGGCAGGACTGACGTATGAGAAAAGATTGGGTCGACCAGGCCTATATTCTCTAGAGTTTAGAAGAATGAGAGGTGATCTCATCGAAACATATAAAATTCTAACAGGACTAGACAGACTAGATGCAGGGAGGATGTTCCCGATGGCTGGGGAGTCCAGAACCAAGGGTCACAGTCTCAGGATATGGGGTATGCCATTTAGAACCGAGATGAGGAGAAATTTCTTCACTCAGAGGATGGTGAGCCTGTGGAATTCTCTACCACAGAAGGCAGTGGAGGCCAAGTCATTAGATGTATTCAAGAAGGAGATAGATATATTTCTTAATGGGATCAAGGGATATGGGGAAAAAGCGGGAACAGGGTACTGAGTTCCACTATCAGCCATGATCATTTTGAATGGCGGAGCAGGCCCGAATGGCCGACTCTTGCTCCTATTTTTCTATGTTTCTATATACTTTTTTTTAAATGTTAATAAATGAGCTAGTGGCTTGCTAATTTGATTTTTGCAGCATATTTATTCAGACTATTCATAAACAGAGTGCAGAACCATTTTCTAGTTGTACTCCAATCTAGTACCTGTTCTTCAATAAGCAGCAGGTCTCAAACTATCATTTAATGCCAAATTATTCTACACATGATCCAGAGAATATAAAATGTGATTTCTTTAATCATGCTTACTGCTCAGCATTAATTCCTAACAGGATTGTGCCTTGTTCTCATGGGCTCAGCACTATTGTGACCTCTACTACAGACTTGGACAAGATAAATAAAAGAAGCCTCTTGGAGTACAGTTCATCGAAATTAACAATACAGATAAACTGCATGCAGGCGTTGAGTAAATTAAACATACACTGGATAACTGGATCAGATTTGTTTAAATAGCATTTTCTTCATTTGAAGTTAAGATATCTTGACTGCTAGTGTTTGTTTGGGGTTGATGGAGTTGGCAATGGGGAGGGAAGGGAATATCAATTTAAAATGTCTTCCTTAAGTACACCCATACATAGAGAATAACCACAAGAGCAAAAATATGTTTCATAAGGTGTGTCCTTCCATCATGTCCCTATCACATGCAATGTCTTAAAGGAGAAGAGAAAAATGTTCATTAATCCTTTAAAGAGAAGGAACAAGTTCTCACTATTACCCCTGCTGAGCATTTGGGTTCTAAATAACAAGGTTATCTCAAATCCCCATGGCAACTGGAGGGTTTTAGGCATCAATTGGGACAATTTAGGAACATTAGCAAAGAAAAATAGTGCTAAAATTTAGGCACGTCAGGACTCTGAGCTTAATTTTAAAAGCAGCCAGTAGTTCTTAATTAAAACTATGCCATTGTCATTCCAATATTACAGTTTGCTGTAATTGCCAGCGACCAACTGGAGATCAATCCTAATATTTATGCATCAGCACAATATACATATTTTTGCCAACATATTGTGCAATAGATTTGGTCAAAAATACAATGTGCCCTTAATTCTTTAAAACATTAATGATCTTTTAGCATCACCCCTCTATGTTAACGATTGTTCTCTGGTTTCAAATAGTAAATCTCAGCAAGCCAAGTCAAAAGTTACAACAAAGAGACTAAGAAGCCTATATATGGAGTCTTACTGTGATTTCAAGGAACCAGTAGCAATTAAATTCGATGTTTCAAACAATCTGTAAAAGTTAGCATATTGGGAGCCAAAACAAACCTAAGTTGAGGCCTACCTGTTAACAGTGTGGAGGTCAATTTGCAATTTGAAAAAAAAACGCACACATTTGTCGGCTTTCCACACCAAGCAAGACAAACACCCTCTTTATCTGGGCATTCCTCAGATTGTGCTGTAGCAAACAATAGGATTCTACAAATATAGAATAATGGATAGCTGCAGGCGAGATTGCTGGGCAGTAATCTAATCGAGTGGTTCAGATGACGTCATAAACTAGAAGAGCAAAGCTCAGAAAATTTACAATCCTTCTATAAATAGAGATTAGATTATGGTTTATTTTATATAGTTACCTCTCTCCCTGCGTCCCCCCACTCCCTAAAAAAACGCATATTACAAATCCTGCCTAATCAGCCTCCAAGCCCTCTCAAAAATGATCAAGTTTCTTAAACTTGAAAAAAAACCTCAAAGTGACAATGGTTTGGGGGAAGAGAACTGTTCGTTGCTTTTCAAAGAATCATTGACTGCAAGATACTGTAATTAAATTTAGGATAAACAAAAGGGGAGTGTTAGTTAGGCATCAATCATTTTTCACTATAGATATAAAGCAAGTAATTTTATAGTGTTTAAACTGAGCATTTTAGGTAATCAACATGAACTTTTCAGATACTAACTCTGAAAAAGCCTAGTCAGCAGAAACAACAGTGTCAAACACAGATATAGATGAAATTCTAAACGTAATGATTTATAGTGTTGTCAATCATGCTAATCTTTTTCCTTTTTTTATAAAAAGAACTGAAACCTAGTGGAGTGTGTGCTAGGAAGATCTGCCACATAAATCTCTTGACAGCTTAAGATATTTACTCTGTTGCTAACCTTCTCGCCCTGATCGCTTGCATTTGATAAAGATCAGCATCTTCCCAGAAACAACACAGTACTGCCATCATATACAACTCCACATTGTTATTTTTGAAGTGTCAGGCATCCTCAAGCGGATAGAAATATTTTGTGGATGCCTTGCACACTCAGAGACAGTTTATTCTGACAGATCAAGCTATGTAAAAATCAAATCATTTTTTTTAAATTAAAAGAACCCCTCTTGTACTGGACTTCCACTGTTATCTGTTCACCTTCACAGATTTATGAACCTGCTGCTTTCAATTTTTGACACACAAGCCATACCAGAGCTTCATATACATGGGTATTGGCAATTCCAGAATCATAGCTCCCATAAATGCACATTCTTCAAAGAGCATTTCAGCTAAGAAAGAAAATTCTTTATGAAAGCACAAAAAACCCAAAAGAAAAGCTAAAAAAGCTTGCGATATGGAGACATACATCAAGACACCACTGCCTGGAAACAGCTAACCAAAGTTGCAACCGGACAAAGTGTTAGCAGCTGGAAACAATGATAAATATTGCATCCATAACCAAGGTGAGCTTTCAAACTGATTTGAACTCCGAACTAAAAATAATTAAAACTAGAGTTTCCATAGAAAACTTTAAACCTTGTGTAATATAACATGGAGTTCACTGCTCAGTGTAAATGGGGCTCATGGCCCGCTATAATGATGCGTACATACTGCAATTCAGACTTCTGGATGAAATATATTTCTTTCAATTATACTCCCATCTCTCAAAAATAACAAAAATGTAATTCTCACCTTGGAACCTGGATAGAAGAAACAAAAATCATAATAATTGGCTTGTTAATTATTAACTTGATGCCATGATCACATAATTGTGAAACGAGCCTCTTTCAATTGTAGATTTTGTGTATGTGCGTTGGCTAATTCCCCTGCGTGGTCGATCTTGTCCTCAGTTGCTTTGAACATTCGGAAAAGAATGCAGACAAGCAACACTGCAAACTCTTTTAGATCAAATGTCACCACAGCTATCTAGATCAGTTAAAGGAATGTCAGGAGATCATATAGATAATTTCATTTTGCCTTTGAAGAAAATCATTACCTGCCCTATTGTAGTAGTCACATCTGGAAATTGGCCAGGGCAGACAAGTGGAGCAGGCTTTGCTGGCAGAGCGAACTTTGTTAACCAGATTGACATCTGATCCAGTCACTTTTATTCCCGGCAAAGCTGCAGTGGCAATTTCAACCTCATCTGAAACTAGTACAAGTTTGAGCTTTTCTCACTCCAGGGCTTGTATCAAGTGGTTCAAGGTACAAGGAGATCTCTAGCACCATGGCTTCCAACTCAGACTGGTTTAGAGATTTGCAATATTGTACAGGCTCTCAATTTCATCCCAATTTTGTAGAACCTGATATCTGTGAAGCTCACTGAACTCTTCACACCTATTGTCAGGGACACTGTCAGTTCAAGTCCCCAGCATGCGTTTAAACTGCAATGCAAGATTTTTCAAAATGTGAAAAATGTTTCCTTTAACTTCCCTGTAGCCAACAGAATCCATGCAAAACACCTTACTCAGAAGATGAATGTCAACATAATAGGCAACAATGAAAAAAAGTTTTTGCATTTTCAATTTCCAGTCACTTAACTGGAGCTGAACAACTCAGAACTTGCATTAATGACCAGGTTCCACAATTATTCAAATATGGAAAGAATGTACTTTATACTGTATTATTTTATGGCAACATAGCAAAAGAGTCCCATCAAAGGATCTTTGTTCCAAAGTTTCCAATTTTTTGAGCAGAATTTTCTTCTTTATTATTCGCATCACAAACCCTGGCTACCTAAGGGTGCTGACATATAAATTTAAATTTATAACATCAACACATGCAAAAATCACTTCTATTCAACAAAAGCATTATAGTCATGCAAGTCCCAACAAATACCGCAAACAAAAACAACCAACTGGTTCCTGTAATTAATCAAAAGCTTCCTCAAACAAGATTTTAATTTAAAGGCAAAAATTGGGAGGGGGATGGGAGAGAACAAAACTACATAGGTACGGTTTTATAAAACATACCATAAATTCTCTTTAGTGTCACAGATGGTGAGCTGATTAAGGCCAGATAGGTTCCAGGTTCAATTCCCAGTCTGTCTTGCATGACAATCAGGGCAATAAAATTGGCCTCAGCACATTAGGACAGTGAGGGGAGATCTGGGCAGGGTTGTCTATCCTGACTGTTACCAAGTGGGTCCATGCTAATTTAAAATGCTGTAACATAAAAGGTTCTGTATATATCACGTGACTAGGATTTTTTTGGCAACTGGTAGTGCAGGCAGACTGTTAAAAAAAATTGAATTTATCTATTTTATTAAATTGGTCAAAATGAAAGCACCCAACAACAACTTGCATTTATATAAAGCGCCTTTAACATGGAAAAATGCTCCAAGTTACTTCACAGAGGTGTAATCAAAAAAATGGAGGCGCGCCAAAGAAGGAGCTTTCGGAAGGATGACCAAAACCTTGGTCAAAGAGGCGAGTTTCAAGATGATCATAAAGGAGGAAAGGCAATGAGGTTTACGTTGGGAATTCAAGATCAGAAGTATAGGCCTGCCAATGGTGCAGCAAAAGGAGTCTGGGAGGCCAGAGTCAGAGAAAGAGTGAGTTTGGAGCAGGTTCAAGGAGGTTACATACACATGAAGGGGAAAGACCATCAAGGGATTTAAACGGAAGGTTAAGAATATCAAATTTGAGGCGTTGGGAAACCGGGAGCCAATACAGATCGGCAAGAACAAGTGTAATGTGTGACTTGGTGCGGGATATGATATCGACAACAATGTTTTGGTTGAGCTGAAGTTTACGAATCAGAATATATGAGAAGCCAGCAAGAAAAGTGGTGGGATAGTCCAGCATGGGGGAACAGAGGCATGGATGAAGGTTTCAGCAGCAGATGGGAGGTGGTAGGGACAGAGGCAGGCAATGCTACGGAGGTGGAAGTAAGCAGTCTTTGTGATGAATGGATATGGGTTCAGAAACTCAGCTCTGGGTTGAATAAGGGCACTGAGGATGTGACCAGTCTGGATCAGCCCGAGACAGTGGCTGGGGAAGGGATGGAATCAGTACAAAGTTCAGAGTGGGGGAGGGGGGTGGGGGATGGGGGATGGAAGAGTCAAAGACAATGGCTTCAGTCTTCCCTATGTTCAGCTGGAAGAAATGGTGGCTCATCCAAGACTGGAGGTCAAACAAATAGTTTGACAACAGAGGCAGTGGAAGCGTTGGGAGATGGCGGAGAGGTAGAGCTAAGTGACATCAGTGTAAATGTACAAGCTGACCTCATGCCCACAGGTGGTGGGGCAGCGTGTAGCTCAGGAAGGTGGTGGGGCAGCGTGTAGCTCAGGAAGGTGGTGGGGCAGCGTGTAGCTCAGGAAGGTGGTGGGGCAGCGTGTAGCTCAGGAAGGTGGTGGGGCAGCGTGTAGCTCAGGAAGGTGGTGGGGCAGCGTGTAGCTCAGGAAGGTGGTGGGGCAGCGTGTAGCTCAGGAAGGTGGTGGGGCAGCGTGTAGATGAGGAAGGTGGTGGGGCAGCGTGTAGATGAGGAAGGTGGTGGGGCAGCGTGTAGATGAGGAAGGTGGTGGGGCAGCGTGTAGATGAGGAAGGTGGTGGGGCAGCGTGTAGATGAGGAAGGTGGTGGGGCAGCGTGTAGATGAGGAAGGTGGTGGGGCAGCGTGTAGATGAGGAAGGTGGTGGGGCAGCGTGTAGATGAGGAAGGTGGTGGGGCAGCGTGTAGATGAGGAAGGTGGTGGGGCAGCGTGTAGATGAGGAAGGTGGTGGGGCAGCGTGTAGATGAGGAAGGTGGTGGGGCAGCGTGTAGATGAGGAAGGTGGTGGGGCAGCGTGTAGATGAGGAAGGTGGTGGGGCAGCGTGTAGATGAGGAAGGTGGTGGGGCAGCGTGTAGATGAGGAAGGTGGTGGGGCCAAGGATAGATCCTTGAAATAATGGCATTGGGCAGAAAGTGAAGCTATTGCTGGAGATGCTCTGGCTGCGATCGGACAGATAAAGTGGAACCAAGCGATGGCAGTCCCACTGAGCTGGATAATGGAGAAGCATTGAAGGAGGACGGTATGGTTAACCATGTCAGAGGATGTCATTTGTGACTTTGGTTAGGGCTGTTTCCGTGCTGTGGCAGAAACCTGAATGGTGATATTCAAACCGGGAGTTGCATGGGTTCATGGCTAGGGGATGGGGAACCTGGGGGAAGGTTTGTCTTGGCAGGCAAGGAGAAGGGGGTAAAGCAGCAGAGGCAGCTGAACAGAAGGTCTCAATCTTAGTAACAAAGAAGTCTATGAGCTCCTTGCACTTATGAGGTGAGGCTGGAGAGGGCAGGGGAGAGGAGTTTATGAGACCATTGGTGGTGGTGAAAAGAAGCCAGGGCTATCTTTTCTCTTCAAACTGAAGTCATGGATGGCTTTGGCAGAAGAAAGCGAGGTCCAAAAGTGTTTGATGTGGTCCAGCCAGAGCTGGTGATAGATGGCTAAACCAGTTGTGCACCAAATATGCTCAAGTCTGCTCCTTTTGGACTTGAGGGAACAAAGATGGGGGTCGTATGGGAAAATGACCAGGAACTGAGAGTCATGGTTTTGCTGGTTCTTTCCAGGGGCCTGAGATCGAGGCCATGTGAGATGGCAACATCAAGGAGGTGAAAATGGGTTGGAGCATTTGTATGGAGAGAGAAGTTTAGAGGATAGGAAGGCAGTAAATTCAGAGGAGAGGGCAAAGAGAGAAGAGAGGGCAAGGAGAGCAGAGATAGAGATTGAAATCACTGAGGATGATAAGTCTCAGTAAAAAGGCTGAGGAAGGAAAGGAGGGAGGATATCTTGGGGAGAAATCCCACCCAAAGGGAAAAAAATCCCATCCCAGTTTTGGATCTACATTACCAAACGACGTTTAATTTACCAACAGCTTGCGATTTTTAAGTATGCATTAAATCATTCCAAATTTCAGTTGGTAAATGCACTACCCAGTTTGGAAGTGTGCCAAACAGATCATGAAAACTCTTGGTTCAATCAGTGGTTTGTGTTGTTAACTGATCTCGGCCAGGATGGTGATAGAGAAACCAAAATTGATCTCCACACTCTTGAGCTGGGGAGAGAGAAAATAAAAATCAGCCAGGCTTCCCACTTCTGATTGCTATCCAGTTACTCCTTCTGGAACTGCATTTCTGTAGATACTAACTAAGGACAAGGTTGGGCTTGGGTGCAATGCCTGTCACAAACCCTTTTTGTTCCTCTCAATGTCACAAACAACACAAGATGCTTCAATTGATCGAACAATAATGGCATAGCTAGTATGCAGGAGGGTTGAAACCACACATACACAAAACAAAAACAATCTGTAGCTGGGAGGAAAAAGGAAATAAACTACTGGAAGCTCAAAATGTATTGATAGCTAAAGAATCCTCAAGGCATTAGATGGCATTATTCAGCTCACGCAAGCTCGCAGATCAGTATTAATGCAGCAACCAGTATCCATCAAAGCCAATTACCCAAGGGAGTTACTACTGCTAGGACTGTACACCTTCTGTAACCGTCAAAGACTGCACTCAAGAGAGATCTTTGGGCATCTGTCACAGCCAATTACTCAAATGTTTTCTTAATGCCAGGATCAAGCTGATCAGTGTACAGAAATCTTTTTATGAGGACATGGCAAAATATATTGAGCAAATGTTGGCTCAAGTAATGGTTTATTGTAAAAAATTCTTCCCCACCCCTACATTTTGCATTATATTTAAGTACATAATTGAAGAAAACACTTCTAATTCAGTGTAGCATCTTGGGTGTTTTCTTGAAAATGTACGTAATATATTCCAAGTTCTCAAAGATGTTTTGTTGTTAGATATCCAGCCTACCCCTGACTAAAAAGGGCTTCTATCACTATTACCAGATATCCCAAATGTACAATAGAATCTTGTTCTATATCTATATATAATCAATAGAAACACACAACTGCCAATTAGTATTATGTATTTCTATAAAGTACAGATAAGAATAACCATTTATAAATCATTGAATTGTTTAAATTAACAAATGGATTGTGACAAGTGTAAACCCAAAAAATACACAATTCGATGCAAGTGAGCAGACTTTCAAAATGCTGCCTCTGTGACATCTACTAGGTTTATTTTGTCAAGATTTTGAAAATAAGTTAATTGAAGAACATTTTATGCTTTGATTCTAAATTATCTGTAAAAGAAAGAGCACTAGCTTGGACATTGGAATTACTCTGTTGGATCGGGTGTGTGTTTTTCTGGGGGAAATATATTTAACTACTTCCTTATGCAACTGTTACAGGACACTTTCAAGGGCAAATCGCAAAACAGACTGGACCATGTAATGAGAAGTTATTTAAATGATAAATGTAGGAATCTCATGCTGTACTAGACAGTGAACAGCCCTTGTAAAGTGAACGAACACTCGCATTTTAATGGCAGCAAGGTTTTTTTGGCACGTACATGGACTTCTACGTTTATTATCATAACACGATAAGAAATTAGTCTTTATAATACAGAAATAATAAAAGCTTTTAAGGCTATTGCAAGTGGTGATTTCAAGAACCAAGATGTCATTCATCTATTTAAATGAAGCCTAGATGTGTCACTAGGACAACCACTTAATCAGTTACAAACTAAATATGATAATTGCCCTTTGCAATGACTACCTCATGAGTTTTGATTATATTATTACAAAATTGCTGCTTTAAAACAACTGCCACATATATGTATTTTATATAGTACAATAATTTATATTACTAGCTGTAGGTATTTACCTCTATGCAATAATATAATGTATTAACTGTGCTGGAAGTACTCAATTACAGATCACTTGATAACTGAAGTGTGTGATTATATCACAATCATAAATCCTTCTGCAAGGCTGTTCACCAACTGTATCACTTGTCCTAACCAATATCCACTGTGTCACCTGTATCAGCAAACAAGAAATAACATACATAGGAGAAGTAAGTGCAGTAATAGCATCTGTGTGTTTATATGACAATCAGAAACCATTTTGCAATTTCTCAGTTTATGGTACTATCTGAACCTTTCAAAGAGACCAGTGCACAGCAATGACTCCGAATTATCTATTGCTGATTATGGATATGCTCCTTATTTATAGGTAAACAATTAGAAGACGTAAATTAATTCAGAAAACTTATGACAAAGAGGGTTATAGAAAGATTTTTAGATTAAACTTTCAAACAGCTAGAATGACTTCTGTGTGCGCTATGAAAATTGCCACAGTGAATGATTAGAATTATATTCTTCAATGAACACAGAAAATTTGCAAAGCTTGTATTGTTCTTCAAATCTTTCAAAAGAGTGGAATGTTAAAGCAAAACATGATTCCTTAAAATACTATTTTATCCATTCACATAATAGTTATTATCACCATTTAAAACATTTCCCACACCACCAAAGAGATGAATATTATTCCTCAAATACACTGGGACAACAAAAAAGCACTAAAAATATTCACTCCAGGCTGGGCAAAATAAACACTATTCTCTTAATAAGGACCAGCGACAATGAGGGGCTGAAAGGTGAAGAATTTGCGCATAAATTTTAATGCTTAAACAAACAACCAGCCATATTCCTCAAGGCTATTATAATTTATCATATTCAAGCAAGCTATGTATTCATTTTGAGATAATATCCTCTTTCTTTATATTCAAATGCTAGGTGTATGTGGAAGGGCAGAAAGTGTGGAAAGGGAAAAAATAAATCTTAAAAATAAATCTTCAATATGGTCACCTATACACATGATAAATTGCTTTCTACCACTGTAAGAGACGTTTATCTTATTTTTAGTAGAAAGAAAAATATTGATACTATTTTACTAATAAACACTCAATATTGATTTTTTTTTAAAAAAGAAAAGTGTTATGAAATGCAATCCTCCTCAACTAAAAATGCAAGCATTACTTTAGCTGCAGATCAATATAAATGATTCATGGTTTTGATATCATTCTGATGCAATCTTCTCCCTGAGGAACTTCCATGTAATTCTTCATCATGGGACTCAAGCTGCTGTATTATTACAAAAAACTGCTTCTCGAGAACAGAATCAGTGTACTGTAGTTTAATATCAAACTGCATTAGTAATGTGATTAAATCACAGTAGTGCCTTTATTTCCATTTTTAAAATATCAAATCACATAATATTCTTTAGTGCTGCTCTCAGAATGGGCTCCAGTGCAACATCCATTGTTGAACAAGGTTCGTTGATTTCATCATTCACCTTGCACCCAAGCCAAATTGAGAAACGACAATTATTCATGGGAAACAGGCTTAATAGCTGATCTCTTCAAAATACATGCACCATTAAGAACACAGCAAGGCAGCACTGTGACCATAAAGCAACGGGGTGAACAATGCTGTTCATGCCTATTCAACCAGAAATTTGAGCATGAGCTGTCTGCAGTGGACAAAAGACTTCTGATCTATGTCAACAGAAAGTAGATCATTCACATAACCAGATGCGGAAAGGTCAAATTTATAACTTAAAAAATGTATTTGCTACATAAAAAAAGCGCAGTCAAATGGACACAGGCCAAAAACACAAAACTGTCCATAGTTTGATCTAAATTTATAGGCATGCCCAATTAAATCACCAGAATAAGTGGTGTGTTAAGCTGAAAAATTCACCTTGTTGTAGTTAAAGCTGTTGCGGCAGAGCAAAGAATACTTTACTCTGTATCTCACCAATGGTATGCATGTCCTGGTAGTGCTCAATGCTGCCATTAGACGTCTAAATTTTAAAAAAGTTCTATTGCATGCACCAACATTTATTTGCCTCGACAAACAGAAAAATTCATAATACTAGTCAATTTCACGTGGCATTGCACCCGGAGAGTCAAGATCAAGTGTAGTCTTCAGGTGAAGTGGAATTAGCATGTGGAGATAATTGGATCAGGGAGCAGATGTAATTCAGTCCACATTTTAAAGTTAAACATTCTGTCCTTACTTTCACACAATATCTTGAGTGTATACTATTTATAGTTAAATAGCAAAATTTATGGCAATTTGGGAATCAGATGAGCAGAGTTGGTGGGGTTGGTTGGAGCGCAAGTATTTATGCAGCATATGCTGAGGCACAAGAGGCAAAACTGAGGTGCTCCAGCACCACCACTGGCAGGAGGATATAATTCAGCATGACACCTTTACATAGGCAGTTTCCATTACAAATGTGGACAAAGGAATTTATAACAGAAAAATTAACAGGAAGTGCTTACAGACATAACAATTTTAATATATTAGTAGACAATCTCCCATGACGTTGTATACAGGGAGTCAAGACTAAGGAAGGTTAGAGGGAAGAAGGTATATGGGCCAGGGTGCAAAGATTTGCATCAGGATGCAACACCTCCAGGATGAGTTTGCACAGCCAGTTTCTGTTATAAATGTGAACAAAGGGATTTATAATCAAAAATCTTGACATGAAGTGTGTGCAGATGTAAGATTTTTAATCTATTGCAGATAGATTGGAAAACAATAAGCCCTTATCATCTTAATAGAGTATTTTCATTTCTTGAGGCTCATATGGTGGAATGATCATCCTGCCTTTTACCCCTTTTCATCTTCCACATAACGTTGGGGATCATAGAGAACTTTGTTACTTAGTTGATTGGTCTCTCTCCAATTCTTGTTCAAGTTCTAAATTACAAGTGTTTCTATAATAGCACTCACTTATGCAAGGTCTTTATTTCATAGAATCTTACAGCACAGGAGGCGGCCATTCGGCCCATCGTGTGCTGGCTCTTGAAAAAGCTATCCAATTAGTCCGACTTCCCCTGCTGTTCCCCATAGCCCTGCAAATTTTTACTTTTCAAGTATATATGCAAGTGGACAACGTTCTACGACCAAACCTAAATGTAATTTGGTTAATTTATGTCCATGGAGATATTGCTATATGATGTTTTACAGATGAAATAATCTTTAATGAGATACGGCTCTTTAAACTTCAACATTTGTGACAAGATTTGGGTTTTTAAACTGCCTTAAAAAAAGGAGGAAGTTGGAGAGGTAGAGGGAATTAAGGAGAGAATTCCAGAGCTTGGGTCCTAGGTGGTTGTAAGCAGAGCCTTCAATGGTGGGGTGAAGGGGGGGGGGGGGGGGGAGATACACAAGAAGCCAGAGATGGAAGAAGTGTGTTTCCGGGGGGGTGGGGGGGGAATTGTAAAGCTAGAGGAGGTTACAGGGATGGGGGGGGGGGGGGTGCAAGGCAATGAAGGGTTCTAAACACAAGGATGAGAATTTTAAATTTAAGGCATTAGGGGATGGGAAGCCAATGTAGAAGAGCAAGAAAATTAGTGGATCTTGTTGTGGGATAGGATATGGGCAGCAGAATTTTGGATGAGCTGAGTTTACAGAGTATAGAGGATGGGAGGCCGGCCAGGGGAACATTGGAAGAGTCAAGTCTGGAGGTGACAAAGAAATAGATGAGAGTTTCAGCTGCTGAGGCAGGGGTGGAGGCGGGTGGCGTTACGGAGGTAGAAGTAGGCTGTCTTTGTTATGGAGAGAATATGGGGTTGGAAGCTCAGCTAAGGGTCGAATAGGACACCAATATTGCAAACAGTCAACCTGAAAGTTTCTGGGAAGGAGGAATCAGAGCAAGGGTACGGAATCGGTGGCAAGGGTACAGAATTTGTGGCAGGGCTGAAGGCAATGGCTTTGATCTTCCCAACGTTTAATTGGAGGAAACTGCAGCTCAGCCAAGACTGGATGTCGACCAAGCAGTCTGACAGCACAGAGGAAATGGAGCGGTCGAGAGGGGTGGTGGAGAGGTAGAGGTAGCGTACACATAAAAGCTGGCCCCATGTCTTCGCAAGATGGCGTCAAAGGGCAGCATGTAGATGAGGACGAGGAGGGGCCAAGGGTGGATCCATGGTGGATTCCAGAGGTAATTCAACTGATATGGGAAGATAAGCCATTGCTGAAGATGCTCCAGCTACTATTGGATAGCTAAGAGTGGAACCAAGCAAAGGCAGTCCCACTAAACTGGACAATGACGGAGAGGCATTGGAGAAGGATGATGTTGTCGACTATGTCAAAAGCTCCAAAGAGGATGAGGAGGGATAGTACACCATACTCACTCGCAAAGGTTGTCATACAATAATCCACAATAAAGCTGTGGATGGCAAGAGCCTTGTTCATGAGTGACCAGTCATTCCGGAGAGAAGTGCAGAGAGGGGCAGTGCTTGTTGATCTGCTGGCAGAGTCTGAGGGGGTAGTGGCGGGTGGGGTGACCGGGACCGGAAGGAGGTCAGCAAGATTAGCTCCCAGCTGGCACGCTGGGCGGGAAGGTCGACGAGAGAGGAGGATGGGGCAGTTAGGGTTGCTGCTTCTAAGAAAGCAGCGACAGCATCTCAATAGACCTTTGGGAGAATGCTGAAAGGCACAGAGAGTAGCTGTGGGTTTATTCAAGGGAGGTTCAAGCCTGGGATGATGGCAGGAAAGTAGGAAGGCGGAAGAGTAGTGATGGGTATGAGAGTTTACACCTAATGGAAAAACACTGGAGTGTAGATGAATAGAAATACTTAAGGGTTGAAATCCCCTGAAAGTGAGTGTGCAGGTCATAAATAAGGCCAATGGAACTTGCAGTTTTTGTAAACAAAATGTAGGCATTCCATTCCAAGAAGAAATGGATCAAAATCACCAACCAACAGCATCTGAGACCATTAAGCAGAAGTGAAAGAAACTATCGGTGCCTGAATTTGAAGAGCCAGTGGGAAGGTAGCAGACCTACTGAAATAAGCCATGTCAGAGCTAGTAATAAGGGAGCAACGGTGAGGAGCCCTCGTAATTGGGAACTGCAGAAGGCAAGCATCCAACTGCCAAGCGTCTCAGTTCTAACAGGCCAGCATAGCTGCAGAATGTAAAGATTTGGATACACACTTCCAAGATTGTGATGAAATGAAGTATCGCGTACATTGATTTCTGTATTTCTGAAGCACATGAGAAGATGAAAGCCGAAGCCGTGTTTTTGAAAGAGGCAAGAAAGACTGATGAAAAATTTCAGCTGCCTTCCATCTCTGAATAGGAGTCGGACACGTTACTATACATACTACCATAGAATTAGTGAGGTAGCAAAACAAATTTAAATGTACTATATACATCTAAGTATATTACTATATTTGGGTAGTTTTTCAGTGAAACATTGGATTTGCTAAGTTCAACCTATTAAAATCAAGAACAGGCATTGTACTGGTAAATGTAATTAAAAAAAATCTGAGCATGTTTTGTGAACTCAAAAATTGCCATCACATTGGCAACACATAAAACTCTGAAGAAATTAGATACAGCCTTTGAATAAAGTCTCAATGTTGCAAAAGAACAGAGTAGATTTATCTAACAAAATATGGTAACACCACCCATTTCACTCTAGGATGGTCCATAATAAAATGGTAGAAAGCCCTGTAATAGACCATGCGTGCAGATTTCTGGGGAACTGGAGATACTCAGTAATTGCTTACATAACAGACACTGGACTTCAAAGTAATTCATTACTTGCGAAGAGCTTGAAGATGTATCGGAGAGATGTCATAAGTCTTTTCTACAACTAAAAAAAACTCTCTTACACCTAATGAAATGTTTTTGTGAATAGTTGATACCCACGGGTTTCAATATTTTTGAAGAAATTCAGACAACTTAAAGAATTAAATCCCATTTATCCAGTGTCTTAAATTAAAACTCTCCAATGACTGAGCTGGTTAATACACTGCCCAATACAGAACGGAGCAAAACAGACCACAAGGTCCTAGATTTGATTCCCTGATCTATGCTAAATTAACCTCCGTGGGTGGCAACAGGACTGCTAAAATTGGCTTCAGCACCTCTGAGCTAGGGGGATAACAAGTAATGTGGTGGAAATTGTAGAAATATACTGTACATCATGTATGGGCTTATTTTATAAGGAGGTGGGGAGTATGGGACCACTAGCTCTCAAAATGTTGAATTTTGTCACTTTATTTGGTGCCTTTTCCAGCACTTTGGAGAAAATTTATTATGTATAACCCATCTATTTCAAACTTCCATTAAAATAAAGGGCAAAGAAATGCCATACAAACGTGTTTCGTGTTTAGCAGCTAATATTCTCAAAAGTAATTTCTAGGCTTTGGTTTTCAAATTAGTAACTAATAATATAACAGTATATTGTATAAATAATAGCTGTTCATCACAGTAATTGCCACAGAGCCATACAATCTTCAGACGGCGGCTGCCCATATCCCCTTGACCTTGTGTGAGTTGCTATCTTATACTTTCAAACAGGACCCAATGTGAAATACAAAGAGGTTTGTCCATGTAGGTTCACAAATTGAGACTTGCTGTGCTGGAGATGAGGAGTGCTGTTCTGTTGTCATTTCTCTTCATCCAACATTGTATCTGAATTATTCTGCTCTTTCATCGACAGAACATTCTTCAAAATTGGTTTGAACAAATTAAAATGAACAATGCTATGTAGTTTAGTCTGAAAAAAATCTTAAAATAACCATCTTGCCTTCCAAGAAGAGCTAATCTAAATTATTAATTAGATGAGTTTTGAGCAATAGGTGATGATAAATCAATTTATGGATCACAAACCATTCATAATTATCCACTTAATAGTGGGGTTTAAATTTCTTTTCAGTCCGTATCAATACTTCAGTTTATAGGGAGGGACAATGTTATGAAAATATATGTAGTATATATTCTAATAATAATGTATATCAGGATACATGAGGAATAAACATGGCTTGTATAAGTACCTGGATAATATGTTGATGAATGCTAAGCATTAAATAGCATATTTAAGCCTTATTCATACCTTAGCCTCTAAAAATGAAAAATGAGCATACGTTACTATACGCTCCACTACACCCCTAGAGATGCTTCTCTACGCAAGATACCAATGCCAGCAAGAGAAAATCAAAACAGAAGGTAAACTTGGTGGGAAAAAAGAGCGAAGCCATATTCTATTCTGCTTAGGAAGTTGTAAACAAGGCTACTGTCTATCTTTATTTGATGCAGGTGATCAGGTCTAAAACTGCAAACCCTAATAGCCAACTTTTTTCTTGTGCTGTCCCATTTAAGGGTTCCATTCATTTAATCCATAAAATTTATATCAAATCATTTAATAATTGGTTACACCAATTAACATTGAGCACTGAAGTAATAAAGATCCTGAATTATGCCTGCACAACCCATAATTTGTAGGCATTAAAGCTTTCAGCCTAATGGCAAAACTTAAATCTTTTGTTATCAAGGTTTCATTAAGGATATTTATATTCTGTGATACTTCTGTGAGCATTTACACACAAACAGAAAGATTGCCAGAGCGCGTTTTCTGAGCACGCGGTGTTATAGTAAATGTCAGCAAACAAGAAAACTACTCGAGAAAATAGCTTGTTTGAAACTAAATTTGATTAAAATTTTGTGACGACTCATTTTTGTACAAAGTTTGTTAGTTGGAAAGAAAAACAACTCTGTGTCCAAGAAGAAATGCTGAGTAATGGTTTAGTGAGAATGTATCAAATTACAAGTTACATATAGTGAAAGAAATTGCACAGAACAAGAAGTGGAGGGGATAAAAACAGAGACAAGAGTTTATTTGGGCACAGGATATCAGATTATGTATTTAAAAAATCTGTCCCATGTTCTAAATTTACCACTGTTTAGTTTACCCATCTACCATACATCCAAAGGTTTTAAATATTTCTATACTTGTAGGATATAGTTTCAATTTACACCATTTAATTCACTTGATTACTTATACATAAATTGAAATAAATCTGTTAATTTTTTATCTTATCAACTGTACTTGTCAAGTTGTCATTTGCAACATATTCCCTAAGAGATTATCATTTGAAAAAATATTTTTCCAGATTCATGCTGCAACTAAGTATGCATTCTTATCCATTTACCCTTATTTTTCTCATTGCAGAGCCTTTTCTTATTTCCCAGAAAAATAAACTTCTTTATCTACATGCATACAGTGTTTAAAAAAGAAATTCTCTTGAAATTATTACAGGAACAGATGAAGCCAACTCAAAAAATATTTAAGGACAATAAAATACAGGACTGAAGTCCAGGACAGGAAAAAAGCAGCAAGAATAAAGTATACACCAATTTCAAGGAGGAGTTCTATTACATCTGAAAGGACTTTCGACGTAAAGTACTCCTCCATAATCACCATTTGGAAGAAAATAAAATTAGAACTTCTCTCAAGCGGAGAAATTTCCAATGTTCCCACTGAGAAAGCAGCTTTCTGAAGCCATCAATGTAAAGCACTTTGGGACATCCTGAGGACATGATAAAATGCTTTATAAATGCAAGTTCTTTCTTACTTAGAGACCAGCAACGTTGGATTTCTCAACTGAAAAGACACATATGCAGCTTGTCCATCGTTGGCTGACTGTCATCATATTTCGTGATCATCATCCTTCCCAGTTTTGGATGCCAACACCCACTAAATGTAATGATAGCAAGATCTTGCTACATACATCATTTGAGTTGGTATTTTCTGGCCAAGACAGATGGCATAATAGTGTTCAATAAACTGCCTTTTCAGAGGCAAAATGGGAATTTCTCTTCCTAGGTAGGAAGAAATTCTAATATTATATAAATTTGTTTGAGGGAGGGGGGCTTAGACAGTACTTCACACTGAAAGCATTCCCTCTCCCACTTGAGTATTGTTATCCTTAAATTTCTGAGTATCCCACAGCAAACGACTTCTTCAGTGTTAAATAGAAATAAGGGAGATTGGAGTTCCAGCCACACAAGAGATTAACAATTAGGATGATTGGTGAAAGTTCTTCATTCTATTCACATAGTTGGGAAGGATTCTGTTAACATTGCTGAAGCAGACAATTATTCCTTTCTACTGGTTGAATTAAAAGAGACTCCACCCTCAAATACACCTGCCCAAGAGTAGAATAGAGCCATTTCCCATGACAATTTAAGGTTTATTGCAGTCACAGGTTCTAATGGAGCTTATACGACATTTTGCGGTACTAGTTTAGGGTTCCAAATTGGAATCAAAGTTTTATTAAGTGTTGATTTGCCACAGCTCTTGAATTTGAAATTCCTCCTGGAAGGTGAACACTGATCATAGTAGCTCTGATCCAGACAACTCCAGACAACACATTATGTGGTTCCATCACCAGATACTGGATTCAAGTCTTGCTCTTTGTTTCACAGGATGATTTTTTTTCCATTTAGTTGCACCTTTTTTGAGTTGGCAGCTTGCAAGAAACCACAAAAGAAAGCTAGAGAGGGCAAGTTCAGAGACATCAGTTTGTCCCAGTTAAATTACAGTGTACTCCACGAATCATAAATTTTTATTTCCAAATGTGGCATTTGCAGAGCTCTTTGATGGCTCAGTGGATAAATGCACAGTATAGCATAATATGCAGCAAAGCCACACAACCAAGGAACACCCCAGGTTCAATCTGTGGTTTGGGAGCTGATCTTGAAGTCAAGGCAAAGTGTGTTGCTGCTACAAATCAGCTGCAACATTTCAGACGGGAGAAGGGGAACAAACCAGAGTTTCCACTCCCAATGGCTATCTAATGACCCTGTGGGAAATGTAAGTTTGAATGTCAGGTAAGAATAGAATCAGGCTCAGTTGTGACAGTTCCCAAAATTAAATCGTCCGACATTCACTATACAGGTCACTTAAGAAAGGTACCAGAGGGCCCATTGGCTTCGATGAAACTGAACTCCACTATGAATGACTCATCACCTTCAGGACATGAAAGGATAAGGGAACAAAAGAAGAGGAAAATAAAATGAATAGGGTATAAAGATACACAATCATTCTCCATCAGAACACCTTCACATTTATGTATTTATATTCACAGCAACCCTCCATTCTTATGCACAGCTTTGAACTTCTGATTGAGTTTTGGTCAGAGGCATTCATTGTCTAAGAGCAAATTCTTTTCCCCAATTTCAGTTGGGTTCAACTTTTATCATTGGACCACTGTGAACACAAATCAGGAAATAATAAGGCTAAAAAAATCTGCGCAGCACAGCGACACAATTGCTTGATTCTCCAATATTGTGTACATACCATGGACAGGACCTGGATTAATGCCCACAAATCCCCACCTATTTAATTCCCAATCTCAGCTAAGCCACAAAAGGGTGCTTTCAAGTGGCGTTCAGAAGATTCCACACAGGAGGAAATTTATTTTTCAATGATGAATGAGTCACCAAGGGTGGCTCTTGCATACCTCCTAGAAGTCACATCAAGACCGTCACTGCAAAGGTCAGGGAACAGACTGCCTAACCACCTTCTCAGTAGGGAATGGTGCTTGGTGTGAGAGGGTCTATAAGAGAGGGAGAAAAATAATTACTGAAGAGCATAGGGTGAGGGGAGAAAAACAAATGCAGCATTAATAGGCCGCAAAAATTACACGATGCATTTAGAAATATACTATTGGTTATCAACATTTAGAGGGGCACGTGGTAATGTGGAAAGGGACACAGAAACATTAGGGATAGAAACACAACTTGGAATTTCAGCCACATCCTTCTGCAGAATGTTGCTGCTATGCTCTCATTATGTTGTTGATTACAAAGAATTAATTTACAAAAGTATCCTGTAGCTATGTACATTCTTCAAATCTTAGATTCTGCTTCTCAAGTTCAGTGATCTGTGTAAAACACAGTATAGAAAAGCAAAATCCAACTGAGATGGACTTTGGCCATCAGATTTAAGTACCATGGAATGAATTTCTGCTCAGAGGTAATCAAAAGTTCAAAGCTGTGTATACAAATACAGAGGGTATGTGAATACAAGTGCACAGAAGTGCAGCAAATTATTCAAATAAACTGTGGCTCATTTTCACTCAACCAGCTTCCAACAAGGATGGCAATACTAACTGCTTTGTTTACTGGTTTATAGTCAAAATATACATATTAATTTTATTATCCTTCTTCCATTATTACTCACACAAAATTTATTCATTATACAGAAAAAGTCCACTTGTATACAATGCAGTGGTATACAAACTCCAGTTGTATGCAAACAATTCCAACTAAACATATACAGTACTAGAACTCGTCTGAAACATTAACTCAATCACTTCACATTCTCAAATAATTGGAGGGAATTTACACATTCGAAGAAACATGGATAGGCATTACATTGCTACAGGAAGGGGGAAGGAGTCAACAAGGGTTTTCACGTCTTATCCAGTGACCATTGCTGGTTAACGCACAGTATTGGGCTAGGCAAGGATCCCTCCACACTCAAATAGCCTGCCGAAAGTCGCTGCCTTGCTCACATATGAATGGTCATTTGGACAAGTCCTAATGGAACCATACTGCAATATGAGCCACCACCTTTAGAAAGAAGAGGAAAACACAAGAAAAAAGTTGCCAAGAAAAGAGTTGCCACTCCCGTGGAATGCAGCAAACATTTTAAAGTCACTTATGATTCCAACCTCAAGTTATGATGTGAATTATGCCATATCTCTCACTTGCAGTTTTAACTATGATATTCTGACATACAAACAATGCTGCTCACCAAAGCAGATGTGCTCAAGACACCCCCGCACCTCCCCACCCAAATCAGCAAAAGTCAGTTGCCTCGCCGGTTCTACAGAAAACCATGCTCTCGTGCCAAAAGCCAACCCAAATGTCAATATGCTTGCGTAAGATGTACAGAAAAAAATTATACAAAACAATTAAGAGGCCTTCATGCATCCATTCTGTCCAAAATATGTGGAATATTAGCAATTCGATTCTGCCTGCAAGATCTTACAAGATTATAAAAACATATCTGTAGCTGCTTCTACAGACATATTTTCTCTTAACAGTTCAAGTCATGAGTCCACTCTCATTTCTCGATGTTTACCCTCCATCTGTTACCATTTTGCTGTCATGTTATTCCATAAACAGGCTTGCAAAAGAAACTGAAACATCAATGGTCTATCAAGTGTTTTGGAAGGACTTGGAAAATCTCTCCCCCATTTCATCTGCAATGTTTATTTGAAACGACAAATTCAGTCATCAATATAGTTCCATGCAGAGTTCATTTTTGCCATTTTCACACAGTATAGAAAAACATTCTTCATAAAAGATCCACCATCTCTATGAAAAAGAATTTGACATTGTGCCCTTACCAAAAAAATGATTTTCCAAACACTTTTGAATGAACACAATGCCCCATGAAAAGCATCATTATCGGGTGATTTTTTTCGTATTTCACTATTCAACTCCGTACAAACCTTCCCCGATGGCTGTGGAAAAAGACATTGAACTGTGCAGCATTGAGCCATAAAGGCTAAGCAAAGATCAAACTTCAATCCCAGGTGTGTTCTGAATTAGCCAATCGCAGATAAGATAGCAATGGGGGTGCCTTAGTACCCACAAATCAAAATAGCGATAATTCTTTACTCCTGATCACAATCCAGTAGTCTCTGCTGGAACTGTGCATGTGAGTGATAGGGTGAGAATTGGGTGAGAATTGGGCTTGACTAGTAAAACAACTAAGGCTCACATACCATGGGCAGCCACTTGAGTGAGTTACCAGAGGGGACCTGGCAAAGATACCCCACAAAGCCAACTTAAGTAGAGCCAAAGTAAAGGGAGAAGAACTGGAGGAAGAGGCAGTTAAGCAATATGAGAGGTCTACCAGAGGATCACACTTTATTCTTGTAGTTTATGTCATCACCTAAACTCCTTGACTGCATTACTGCTTTGTTACTGAGTTCGGATCGGTCAAGGCCCTGTGGGTGGCGGAGCGGGCCCAGGGGCTGAGTGGCCGGGTCCTGCTCCTACTTCTTGTGTTCTTTAGATTTGAGGTTAGGATCAGATCAGCCGTGATCTTATTGAATGGCGGAGCAGGCTCGAGGGGCCGATTGGCCTACTTCTGCTCCTATTTCTTATGTTCTTATGTTGTATCCACAGGCAGTCATTCAGCATCCTCTAGGTAATTTTTCAATTTTACATTAGAAGGTCCAGTGCAATAAATCTTTAAATTTACCTTCACTCAACTCCTCATCAACTATTCCCAAATGCTAGTTACCACATACAAGCATGTACACTTTACACATAAGGCAGTTATTAGTGTCAACTTAGCTCAGTGATAGCACTCTCACTTCTGAATCAGAAGGTAATGAGTTCAAGCACCATTGCAGGACTTCAGCACATTTGTCGGCTAACATTTCAATGCAGTACTGAGGGAGTGCTGCATTGTCACAAATGCTATCTTTTAGATGAGATGTTAAACTGAAGCCTCATCTACCTGTTCTGGTGGATGTAAATGATCCCCTGGTACTATTTGAAGAACAGTGGAGTTCTCCCAGTGCCTTGGCCAACATCATTCCCTCAACCAACACCACCAAAACAGAATAACTGGTCATTTATCTCATTGCTATCTATGGGACCTGCTGTGTTCAAATTGGCTACCCAGGTTTGTCTACGTAACAATAGTGACTATACTTCTAAAGTAATTCATTGGCTGTGAAGCACTTTGGGACATCCTGAGGACATTAAAGCTGCTATATAAATAAAACTCCTTTTTTTAACTAGGATTTAAGTAAAGATTGTGAAATTTCCACACAACCACAATGTAGATAGGATTTCCTCATTAGGATTTCAGTGATGTGAAAAGGCAGTTATACAACTAGATTCGAGTTCTTGTGCTGCAGAACTTGGGTTAAGTCTGGACAGAATACTCTGAGCTAAGATGAAGTACTGACAATTACATGTCCATCACTGATGGTGGTAGTGGTAATAACTTGAAGTATCTCACAAGAAGTATATTGGGATATTAAATATATTAGCATTTTTTATACATTAAATACATTATGACAGCACTGACAAATATATGGATAGTAACTGATTCCTACACTGTATAGAACATAAAAATTAGTTAACATGTTGAAAAGACTGTAGCAAATTATATGGGGTTGAACAACATCAAACTAGGAAGGCAAAGATCAAGCAGTTTACATGCGTCATCTGAACCCTCTACAGTGTGTTACTGCCTTGAACCACTTAGCATGCAAAATACTTATCATACAATTTTGCATTTCCCATCCAAACACCCACTTCTGAGCTTTCCTTTTGGGAGTTCTAATCTTCAAATATCTTCGCCAACTACAATTACAAGAGTGGAGTTTTGAAACGTAGATTTTCATTTTCTGAGTGGTGGGTTACAAAATAAAGTGTGTTCCACTTTTTTTTTAATAAAGTGTAATGTAAAATGTTCTTCAGTGCAGCAACTACAAGGAATGCAAAGGCAGCAGGTAAAACTCACCCTGCATCCATGGCTCTGAGCAATACAGTACTAATGCTCAGCGCAACTGCACTCCTCCATCTTCTTAAAAGCATTTTTCTCTTCTCCCTCCTCTATGACACATACAATTACCAAAAGAAAAAGGGACCTGTCTCCAGGCCTCTTACCAATGTTCAGTAACCAGTTCATGTCAAGCTGCGTTAATGAGTAGTTGCACAAGTCAGCGTAGGCAAGACAACCTCCTTCTAATGACAGCTGAGAATATCAAGAGAAATGTGCACCATACAAACTTTACAAAAATCTCAATAAAAATAAAAATCAATACTCAAACTGATTTTTCACATCATTCTACAAATGGTTTTAACTACTCAGTTGAAGAAAAATTTGCAACTGAACTGTTTGTAAATCCCTATCTCTGTAACCTCCTCCAGCCCTACAACCCTCCTAGATCTCTGCACTCCTCCAATTCTCACTTCTTGCGTATCCCCGATTTTAATCGCTCCACCATGGGTGGCCATGCCTTCAGCTGCCTAGGCCCTAAGCTCTGGAATTCCCTCCCTAAACTTCTCCTCCTGCAAAACGCTCCTTAAAACCTACCTCTTTGGTCCACCTGTCCTAATATCTCCCTTCTGTGGCTCGGTCTCAAATTTAGTTTGAGTACGCTCCTGTGAAGCAGTTTGGGGTGTTTTACTACATTAAAGGCACTATATAAATGCAAGTTGTTGTTTATATGTGCAGTTCCCTCAATATTTAATGCATTGTTTCAACTATTCAGTTTTGACAGCACCGACATCACATGAATACAAAGAACACATTAAAGTCACTAGTATGCCAGCTCTTTATTACACAAGTTCCCCACAGCCAGCAAAACAACAATACAATTGCTATGGCCAGCAGCTAAGATGACACTTTATTTTTTTAACTGGGGATTCCTGATTCCTTTTAGTCTTCAGGGCTTGGTAAGGTGTTTGGGAAAGGGGTTGAGTCAGGTCCAACATGTGCAACTTTAATTTGATGTCATGGCTGCAATTGAATTCCTGAACTTCCAGATATCATGAGCTCATTGGTGCTGATGTCATGATGCCAGCACTTTGTGTACGTGCACTGGCAAAAAGTCACAGCCAGTCACACATGTGCCGATTACCGGGATTAAGATTGCAAAAGGTCTAAGAGAGACCGACTGCACTTGTTACGCATTAATGTGGACAAGCAATTAGGCCAGTAGACTCTGGACACATATTTGGAAAATATATTATACAAAGAAAAACTTAGCATCGACAATATTTCAGAATATCAAACATAACATATTCACTACTGTAGTTCACTGCATGAGGCTAACCCAAACTTTTATAAGCCGGTTGAGAATACACAGAAATGGTGTATTCTTTGAAACACCAGGTAAGATAGGTGGACAATATGAAAATCATTCCCACGAGTGAGGAGACCAGGATATCAAGAGTGATGGTGGAAATAAACTGCTTGTATATTTTAACCAAATTACGTACCATTCTTTTCACTTAGGCAAGATACTAGAAGATGGCTGGCAGCTGTGGAAACATACTCCAGCATGAGTCAGAGCTTGCAGGAGAGGAGGGATGAAAAGGGGGGGGGAAAAGGAAGAAAAAAAACCTAATATTTGAATAATTTTCAGTGCAATTATCACACTGGTAGATTAGACCTAAATGCCTTAATCAATGTTATTAAGTGTGGTATAAAAACATAGCTCAGAACCCCAAACTGTAATCACAATTATTTGGAGCCATTTCGAAGCACTGCAATTTTTGTAGGTTCTTTTGCACAAACTTATAGCAAAAATATACCTCAAATATATGCTGCAGCCTGAGTATTACTGAAGCAGTTTCTACTTCGCAGTAATGTTTAAGTTGTAGTATAAATCCAAATCAGGGTCTGACCTGGCTGAGTAGTCTCACACCACTTTGATTTGAAACAACTGGAGTGCAACTCCAGTATAGTTGCAAACCTTGGACCGCCTGGCAACTTTTTATTCCGACCTCATATTAAATTAGATGCTTACAAGGTGACAATGATCTTACGTGTGCTCTGTAAACATTTAAGTTGTAATTTCATTCTCCATCCCTTTCTTAATTTTCCATAGAATTTCTACCATCCATGTCCTCTGTCTTTGTGAACCATTGGTCAGTATTCCTCCTAAAAACACAATGACCAATATAACTTCATCCAACTCAAATTTAATCAACCAAAAATTCATCTAAAAATAATAGCTCTCATAAAAAAAGCAGCTTCTCCTTACATCCAACCTATTACCAAATTTCCACATCCCTCAGCTTGACTTGAGCACTTTGCAGTATGAGTGTTATATTTCAGTTAGTTGGGGGAGAGGAAAAAAGAAAAAGGTCAGAAAACAAATATAAATGATTTGTTAAAACTTCCATGTCATGAAAAGTGCAGAAGGGACAGTATTGCGAAAACCAGCCATTAGAACAGTGAAACAGATTGCAAACCCACTGAAATGAAAGAGCTGTTATTACAGCGAGACACAGGAAGAGATTACTTTTTAAAAATTAAACAAAACCATGACGGTGACTGGAAATAAGCAAGCCTTGATGCATTCAGGAGGGGACTTTTACATAGAAAAAAAAGGAAAAGGGTGGGACTGTTTAGCACAGTGGATTAACATACCATCCTTTCATCTGAGACCAGGGTTCAGATGCAGGCCAGACTGATGAGATGAAAGGCTCCTCTCTCTCTGCCAACCGTAAGAGTTCTATGCAAAATGAGTCTGAGCATCTTATCCAAATTAGCTAAGTTCCTAGTGGCCACAAATCCACAGCACAAAACTGCCTATAATTTGACAGTCTCTCTCAGGCAGACTGCAAGGATGGCTGGTGTAGGAAATGGAAATGTCCAGTGGTAGCATGCTTTTGAAGTTGGAGTTGAGGCGCATTAATGTGGTGGAGTAGAAGGAGCTTTAATCCCACATCCAGCCCATGCTATGATTGCAGCATCGGCTGCCCAAAGTATTCCATACCACAGCACTTGACATTTTTCACCATGACTAACACACGGTGCATCAAAAATATAAAAAACTAAATATAAACAAAAAATAACTTTTTTTTAATATGTGGGGAGGGAATTTCTAGGTTACAGTCTGTTCTTTCGCCTCTGGAACCAAAGTGCAAATCTACCCAGACTAATGGATAGAAATCTCCATTTTCTCTGTTCTATTTCCCAGCCTTGATATTCTTCCCTTTTTCACTAAAATTCACTGAAGATTTGAAAAAGCAAGCCAGTATCATAAATAGATATGAAAAGACTGTATTCTGACTGAAATCAATTTTCATTCCATCATCACATAAACTGGTTCAAATTGGGAACATCAATTTAAACTTAATTTAGTAACAATTGAAATTCAGGCATTTCAACACCTGTCTTCAAATGTATGCAGAATGTCTAATTTCAGTTCAGTCTTACTAATTTCAAGAGAAATATATAATGTTCTTGAATTTGTAACCAGACTACCTTAAATTCAAAAATCAATGCAATGTGGGACTCATGCATAAAACAATACAATAGTTACAATGTCTTCCAGAGTGGTTGAAATTCAAACAGCTATGTAATAAAAACTTCAGTTTGCTTCTCAGCCCTCGAAAGACAGAGCACGCAAAACAAACGCACTAAATCTAGTAATCCTCCCTTAGACGGAATGTTGGTATTGCCCAAGTGTATGCTTGGGATTCCCCACATTAAGTTCCTGAACGATGCTGTCCCAATCAAGGAGGCACCAAAAACCAAGCAATTCCACAATCACAGGGGTGAGTCAACCCAACATCCACGCACACACCTCATTCCTAAAGATTCAAGAGAAGCATTGTTGAACACTTCTAAACAGGAAGCCTTTCCATCAGAGGATGAAGAATGGTGTGGGAGTCTCTAAGGAAAAGAAAACAAAAAAACATAAAAATGTTGGGGGTGGGCAATGGAGGGAAACTATCTTTTCAATAACAACCATTAATGGATTTCTTTTTTGTCAATTTTCCCGTCTTCTGAAGATGCTAACACTTGCTGATCTAAGGTTCCACAGGTGCTCACAGTCCTCTGGTACTATTCTTTTCCCAACCCCCACCCCCCACTTTCCAGCAAGGATTGTTGGATGGAAATCAGGAAATGGAACCCTCTGATGTTTCTCCTCCCTATCCCACACCCAAATTTTTAATCCGGTTGGTATCAGCTGGCTAGACATAGACTGATCAGGAACTGAATCTAGGACCTTCTAGTCTTATTGGTTTAGTGTTACACTAGGTTTCCCTTTACCCACGAGACCATCAGGAAAGTCACCAACCAGACATTCAAGTTTCTGAAAATAAAATCAAGTCCAGGATTTGTGTACTTGCTCGTTGCCCTTTAACTTTTGCTTCCGAGTTTACTCAATCACAAAGCCAGAATTCAGGGATGAAGATGGAGATCAAAGTTGGATAAGGAAATTAGCAACTGAGCCATACAGATCAGGAAGATCCCAAGTTCAATCACCAGTCTGTACCCAATCAGCTGATCTCAGCCAGGCAGCAATGATTAGAGAGGGGGGGAAAATAACATCCAAGGTTCCTTCTTCTGATTGGTATACAGCAATGCCTCACTATCTAGTGATCTCTGCTGGAAGTAGGGACAGGGTCAGGCTTCCTAATTGCCCCCACAATCATAAAGCCTGCCGACATTTGAAGAATGGCCACTTAAATCGAGGCACCGGAGAAAACTGAAGGAAAAAAAATGGAGAGAATGTTTTTTTCTAAAAGCAGCGTGAAGCCAGCTGACACAAGAGGAATGGTCATTAGGGCAAGATACCAAAGAAAAAAATGAGAAAGGGAGGACCAGCAAAAATCATTTACGATAAAAAAAATTCTTAAATACAGTCCACAGATTTTTTTTTAAACTACACATTATGCTATTTCGTAACATGCTGGCTAGTTCCAGTTTCTCTATAGTTAATCAGGAAATCTCAGTGAAAGTGGAAAAGGCTAAGAATGTCCCTATGTGATAACTTGGAGGATTGTAAATCAATTTGTAGGTGAGAAAATAACTTGTTTTTCTATCAAGTTTGCACCTGCTGATGCAAATCGGCAGGTATTGTTAAAAGACACTCCCAAATTGCTGTAGTACCATGCTAGTGCCGCCAGATTTTGATACGGTCTCAAGCAGCCATTGGGAACACCAAAGTAACCTTACCAAATTTACGACAGCCAACAGCTAAGAGACTTTTTTTTCCAACTGAATCTTCCCAGCAACAGGCCTTAATAAATCTGGCAGGTTCACTTCATTTTTGACACCGGCTGCACAAGGTCCAATTGTCAGAAGCCTGTAGCATCACCTCACCATAAAGCCACTTTTATATTGCCAGAGTCCTGTGCTGCCAGTGCTGAATATCAGATTTGCTGAAGCTGGCAATCAGGATGAATTGGTTTTAAAAAAAGGGTGATGATCATAGTCTTCAACTGTAGAAAATCAAGCAAGTTTATCTTGGTGCTACCACCAACTGCAATACCACAACATCGGGAGGTGGTGGCACTAACACAATACAAAAGCAGCAACGAAGAATCTACTTTAGTCCTGAAGTGAGTGACACAGAAATGAGGGCTTTATGGTTTAGGGTATTCTTCCAAACAAATGGAAGGAAACTGTAAGGTGTATGATTGGGGGTGTTTCTTTGAGTTTTATTGTAGTTTTCTCAACTAGTGATAATGGCAATAAGTTTAACGTGCTAACAATGAAAGTGTCTTTAAGGTTTTTAATATGTACTTTTAATAATAAAAACAAAACAAGGGATATGTAACATACATCGGTGAATGAGAAAATAGAGACATTGGGCTCAATTTTGAAATGGTGGCGGGTTGGCAGCTGAGGGGGGTAAGTCGGGGGTGAAGGTGCGCCTGGCAATCTCAAATAAAAAACTTACCGGGGGAAGGGGGGGGACACACACGACGGACATCGGATATCAGAGCAGGGTGGAAAGGTAGGTTGATTTTGTGTTTTAACTTTGTGCAATGGTTTGTTATTTAATTTATTTCATTTCTTTTTGCCTGATCAGGCGTGAATCAGAAGCTGTGGGAAAGTCGCCCAGCTAAGTTAAAAATCGTTCTAACTGCCTAATATGTCACAAGTAAAGTGCCTTAAGTACCTCAATGAGGTATATTTGGTTCTTTAACTAGCATCCCGCTGGCTTTAATTGCTGGCGGGACTTCCGGATTCGGGACGCCCGTGTGCACACAGGTGCGTCTGTGGGAAACTCGGAAGTCAGTGGGTTGGAGCCGGCTTCCGAACCCGCTCTGTATTTCTGCAATTTTTGCAGCCCCTCCGCCCCCAACGCACCTGCAATTTACGTTTAAAATTGAGCCCATGGTCTCAGACTGTCCCCCATGACAATAAATAGACTGCGATATACATGATGCAAACAGTTGTTTCCAGGACAAGTACACACTGACCAAGAGCCATCCAGGTTAGTTCTACATAATTAAAAGGTAAAGAATTCCTCAGAATCCTTCTAGGAGACTATTGAATCTATATTTATATAGGAGTATGTAAAGCAGTAGAGGTGGCCTCACCAACCCCTGCTGGAACTGCACAAGTACACATTGGTGCAGAAAGAGTTGGGCTCAACTGTGATATCGCCCACAATTAAACTGCCCACTAAGTCTTACTATTCAGACTCACACCTAAATAAACGTCCATTTAAACAAAGCCAACGGGGTGGAGAGAGCATTGCACCCAGAATCATACAAGCATAAGTCATTGTCTTCAAGCAAACTGAGTTAAAAGACAAAAAGTGGAAGGAAATTTAGGCAATATTTTCTCTTTAATTTATGAGTCAAATTTCCAAATACATCACTTTTATTATTTTAGATTGAATTATAATTGATCAAGCTCAAAAACAACTTATTCTGTTGTGATGTCTAGAATGCATACTAGATTATTATGACCTCGAGTGTTAAGGTGGGAGAAATGGCCATTTAGCCCACCGAAACTTGTCCCTCTAGTATTCCAGTTCCGTCATCCATCTAGACTTAATGCCATCTGGTATTGCTTTCATAACTAATACCTCATGTACATCACAAATGGGAGTGAAAATTGCTGAAAAATTGCATTATTTGGTTCCCATTGCTGACCATAATTGATCTCTTTTGAAGAATTTGCAACGGTAATGATAACATGCCTACCTCACAGCCTTGTAGCAGTTTTAATATTTACCTTGACTCTGATCTCTCCTCACCATTTTAAAATGCTGTTTTAAAAAAAATGCCATCACCGATGAAATGCAGAACTGAGACATACAAACTAGGAAGGGACCAGGATCGATCCTCAGTCTGTGTTGATTTAACAGTTCTTAGCTGGTGCAATGATAAGGCCGCTATAATTAGATTGAACATGCCCAAGAGGGCGGGGGAATCAATCAGGGTTCTTGCATTTGTTGCACACAAGTTCAACTGTGATGCCCACCATTGTCAAGCAGTCTGCCAACATACATGAGCCCCATCAGTGAGTGATGAATGACCACTCAGAAGAATCACTGGAGAGTGGTTGGCCCATAAAGAACCACAGCCCAGCATAAGTCAGTGCCTTTAAGAAAGAAGGAGAAAGAACTGGGGGGTGGGCGTTGTTTTATTTGAATAACTACGCATGCAGCAACACACAATATTTTGCCACATGCAGATTCTCTTCCTCCTCTCCATTTTGACAGCACTCGAATACCACTAAAACCACGAGGGACAGTGGCCATGCTTTCCTTCACATTCATGAAACCACTACTCACAAAATAAGGGGCACTTTCACAAACAAGAGCTTGTGCCTCCAACTGCTCAGAAAAAGATTCCAGCTCTGTCTCTAAGCATAAAGAAACATACAAAACTGGTTTATTACTTAAACTGCTGGGAGCATTGCTGAACACTTAACTTCTGCAGGCAATATCTCCAATCCTACATCCTTAAGCTGCACATAAAGTGCAATGTACAAAATGGTTTCAACAAATACTTCTTCTGTAAATATTTATAAACACAAAAGTTGATATAGATCATTTTTGCAAATAGACTGTATATACTAAATGGAAGGATCTGTTTATAACAGATATGTTATCATGTCTGCCTAGGTCTGCAAAGTTCTGGGAAGTCAATCACATAACAAAAAAGGTCAGCACGCAGGATACAAAATACTTTAAAATAAAACATTTACCTGCAGATAATATTTTAACCTGTCTAATGATAGTTGCATTTTTTTTTAAATGTTCAATTAAAAAGACTTAGAAGCAAAAACATGTTTATTAAAATACTATACGTGATCACAGACTTTTAACTTGTACCCAATGTGTTGTTGACAGTTTGGTGGGCCAATTTGTTTTTTTGGAAAGTTGTTCTGTAGCAGTTTTAGACATTCCCAATTCAATCCAGCATATCAAATACAAATACAACCAGGCAGCTGGTGCTTTATTTATCTATTCTTTCTACATGCCTCTGGGTGGATACATCTAGTTTTATGCACCCTAAAGATTATTTGCATGCCTTTGGGCACAAACAATAGGCATTTCAAACCCTTTCTATACATTCAAGCAAGACCTAAAACACAAGCTGTATTTTCCATGAAACAACAGATGGTCAGGGACTGATTCCTAAGGTGTGTGCAGTTCCTTACTGGTTTTAGGCTTGTATGTACACAAATGCCAGTGACTCATGCACACAGCACGACACATAGAAAATAACATGGGACGCATAAACTATTGTTTCTGGCACCTAACCATCAATTCATCTGTATCATCTCATCAATGAGAAAACTAATAAAACTGTTCAAATACAGACCCCTCTTAACTCACATTCAAGAAAAAGTATAATTGAAAAACATTTACACTTGGATGCACCTTTAACCATTTTTGAGATGATAACCAATTATACAGGAAAGGAAAGGGCAGATTATCCATTTTAAAAGCAAACTCCAGATACATACATTTAAAATGAAGTCAGACTTCTGTATTTGTTAAAACTATACAAATGTAAAAGAATGTGATTTCACATTAAAGGCTTGCATCCCATCCACAATTAGAAATGTCTATAATCTGCACCACACAAAAAAAAACATGCTTTCCTCAATTTACCGCAAAATGTTGTTTAGTGATTGCATCTCATGAATGCTAAGATTTTCAACCACAACTTTAATGGCAGCTGGTCATCCAAAAATCCAGCAAACTACACAGAAACTGTACCCCTAGCTTCACAAAGTGGAAAACCTGGATTAAAATGGTGGACACTTCAGATTACCAGGCCAGGTGGCTGTGTGTGTTCCAAAGCTATATATTTCTCAATTCATTTCTATGGAAGTTCTGTAAAGTGCAATAATCTTATCCATCGTCGAGCAACTGCTCCCCCATTCAAATGTGAGATTAACATCTGCACAGATAGCATTTTTACACATACGCATCAGTACAAATCCATAATACAGGCAATACTGGTATAATGCTTAGCATGTAAAAACCCCTGTGAATTTACATTACCACTTTAAAATCAACATCTTACTGCTTTAAACTTGGCCTATCAGCATCAAGCCACTTTCCCCCCCACATGTAAACAGCAATGTAAAGTGGTCTGTTTTCTATCACAACAGGATAAAGGGTAGGTATTCAAAATTAGAAATCGTGCACTCGCAGCAGGTGAGGCTGGGCTGTGAAGTTAGCGTAAATAGCATAAAAACCTATTCCTCATCAACATACTTCAAAGCAGAAAGAAAAACCCTCTGCCAATGGAGTAACATTGATCCATTAGCTGCAATGTTGACTAACCAATAGGACAGGCTGTTTGACAACCCATTTGGGCACTGGTTAGCCGGATCTTCTTTATCAACCCTTGATTATTAGAACGGAAGCATCAACAAAGACAACAAAATGCTCCTGGGCTGATCGTCAGATGCACCAATCAAACATTTTAGGAGCTCCCTGATAAACATCTCACAGGACAGAGTGCCTGCTGTCATCTTATCCACTATGACCACATCAGCTATGTGACATTGATTAATCAAGCACTAAGTCCAGCACGAGATAGTTCCAGAGCAAACTTCCTCTTGCCCTACCAATAAGCCTTAAACCCAATCTTAGAAAAGCATCATTCTACACCACTGTGCATTTTCCACACCATTCATTTTTATGGCCTCCCCGCAAGTCTCTCTATCTTAGTGCCAATTTATGTTGAGGTTTCAGTGTTACAAGTTCCTATCCACCAGGAACTGGACTGAACTCATTTCAGAAAAGTTCTAGGCAATAGACAAAAAAAAACTTCATTCCATCAGTCTGGCTTTGAATCCAGGCTGCCAAAATGAAAAAGGACTGATCTAATCCACTGTGCTATTTGGTCACCACATTCTGCCCTGGATTGACATACAGAATTGTGTTAAGAACATAAGAAATAGGAGGAGCAGGCCATCCTGTCCCTCAAGCCTGCTCCACCATTCAATAAGATCATGGCTGATCTTCTACCTCAACTCCACTTTCCCACCCTATCTATTCCCTTTTGAACAATTTTATGTTCCCTTCAATAAAGCAGCTGCTTACTTTTTAAGTTAATGCTATACAAATTCTTCCTAAACATTTGCTCAGCCAGTGCTTTTTTTATTTTTGCATTTGTTATTGGGACGAGGGTGACACCACATTCCTAGTTGCCCACCAAAAGGTGGTGGTGGGCCTTCTTCTTGAATCAAATATGTTATAATTAAGTAGCTTGCTGAGCCACTTGAGAGAGCATTAGCAGTGTGGGACTGGAGTCACGTATATGCAAGACCATGTAGTGGTAAACTAGTTCCCTTCCCTGAATGGCTTGAGTGAACTAAATGAGGCATTTCCAATAATCCACCAGTTTTCATAGTCGTTTTCTTTAAAGCTAGGCAACAAATACCAGAATTCAATTTCACAACTGCCATGGTGGGATTTGAACACTCAGTTTCTAGGTTATTAGTCCTGGACTAGCACCACTAAGCTACAGTTCTGTTTTGAAAATGTGTCCTCATTTCATTTTCTCAATTCAATTTATCTAACTAATGTCTCTATTTTAAAAACCTGTAATATATTTTTGCTCACTCTCCAGTTTGCTGAATACTCGTAGTTCCTCAAGTCTTGTAACGATCAAAATGCAGGATTAATCGTTCTTGCTGTAATCTGCACCTTTTCTAATATATCTATGTCCCTTTGGAAGTAAGAATTTCCAAGTGTAATCTCACTAACACATTGCACAAAGTTAATACATATTGCTGGATTGTACTTTACATTTAGGCAATGCACACCAACATTCTGTTCACATTATTCAGGACCTCAAATTACAGAAATATTTTTAAAATACTAATAATTACAACCAGTCAGTTAATTATCTTACTTACCAGCTACTCTCAACAGTATATTAAAGCAATTGCAAAACAGTGAAGTGTTCTGCACTCAACACTTACCCAAACCAAGCAACAAGGCGAGGATAGGAAACCTTGTATTCTAATCAATGAAATTAAAAGAATTTGGGAAGACAATGTTCTGTATGTCCCAGAACAGAAATAAGTTAAAGGGCTCTTTAAATATGGGATGGTTATGCGATAGTACATTTGATTGTGGTGGTAACAAAAGCATAGATGAGGGACTAAAATCATTCTTCACGCTAAACAAATGAAATTTCAGATCACTTCAGTTAAAGTCCCATTGTATCTCCCCATTTTTAAAAAATGTGGTAATAGTCCATTACCTTCCCCACATTAAAATATCTCGTTCAAACCACACAGGGTTTTGCTGGTATGTATTTGATCATTTATAAATACACATGCAAGTATGTTTCAAGGCAGTATGCTCTAATGGTGTCCTTAAATCATTTTGGGAAGAGGGGGAGGGATAAAGAGAAGAGGGGAGGTCTCCACAGATGGTTTAGCAAGCTTATACAGTGACCCCTCCACTGTCTCTGATTTGTCGCACTGCTTGTCTGACATCCAGTATTGGACAAGCAAAAATTTCCTCCAACTAAATACTGGGAAGACCAAAGCCATTGTCTTCAGTCTCCACCGCAAACACCGTTCCCTAGCCACTGACTCTATCCCTCTCCCTGGCCACTTTCTGAGGCTGAACCAGACCATTCGTAACGTTGAAGTCCTATCTGGCCCTGAGAGGAGCCTCCGACCACATATCCGCTCCATCAACAAGACCGCTGACTTCCACCTTTGTAACATCGCCCGTCTCTGTCCCTGCCTCAGCTCACCTGCTGCTGAATCCCTCATCTATGCTTTTGTTACCTCCAGACTTAACTATTCTAATGTTCTCCTGTCTGGCCTCCCATCTTACACCCTCCATAAGCTTGAACTCATCCAAAACTCTGATGCCCATATCCTAACTCACACTAAGTCCCATTCACCCATCACCCCTGTTCTTGCTGACCTATATTGGCTCCCAGTCCAGGAAAGCCTCGATTTTAAAATTCTCATCCTTGTTTTCAAATCCCTCCGTGGCCTCATCCCTCCCTATCTCTGTAACCTTCTCCAGCCCTACAACCTTCCAAGTTCTCGGCACTTCTCCAATTCTCGCTTCTTTCGCATCCCTGATTTTAATCACTCTACCATTGGCAGCCGTGCCTTCAGTTGCATAGTCCCTAAGCTCTGGAATTCCCTCCCTAAAGCTCTCCGCCTCTCTATCTCCTCCTTTAAGACGTTCCTTTCACTTGTCCTAATATCTCCTTATGTGGCTCGATGTCAAATTTTGTTTGATAACACTCCTATGAAGCGCCTTGGGATGTTTTAAAGGCACGATATAAATGCAAGTTGTTCTTGTTGAGTAGATACACCATATTCACTAAAGATCTGAAGTTCAATCCTCTGTCTGTGCTGTGTTAGCTGAACTCAGTCAGAGCAAAGTAGAGCCACTAAACCTGAATTCAGATTATAGAGGGGGAAATCAATCCGGATTCCCACTCCTGATTTAAATCCAGTAGCCCCAGCTACAAAGCGTACATCTGTTGACGTCAAGCAAGAAAAGGGTCAGGCTCAGCTGTGACGCCCGCCAGATTCAAATAGCTTGCTGACACTCACCATCAAGGCTCACAGATGAATAACTGCCACTTGGGTGAGGTACTAGAGGGCATCTGGTGCCTGTGATGGTATCAACAACAACAACTTGCATTTATAGTAAGGACTCAATGCTTTCAGGAGAAGAGAGAAAATTGGCAGGGAAAAGAAAATTACTCGGGTTTATGCTGCCCGTCAACATGTTTCACCAAATAATTATTTACTAATATATAGCAGCCATAGGGAAATTTTTCATATATGACTGGCCCTTCCTGTCACAGGATCGAACATTAGATCTTTCACCCTAACAGCTGTTGTACCCCCTCATCCCATTGCTGCCTTCAAAAGAACTGTAGTAGACAATAGACTCCACAGCACAGTAACCACCAGCAAGTACAAAAAAAACATAGCCACTACCATAATATAACAGCTGCGTTGGAGTAAGTTACAGGCTGTAACCGAATCTTGGGGGTTTGAGTCAGTTGATGTTCACAAACCACTGATGAAGCTCTGCTCTCACAGTTTATGAAATCTGAACCCCTTGATTGTATTACATCCTGGTAACACACTAACACTGGGTTTCACAGCTATTGTGGTACACATCTTGAAACGTGTAAAGCCTCTGTTTACATATAGATACCATTCAATTTTAGTATCAGCTTTTAAAGCATTAGTCACAGCATTTTGTCATTGTCGCCACTGGAATTCCTGTTTATTCAGTATGTAGGAGTTATGTCTGTCCTACAATTTGCTACATGACTTTCATCATTTGAAAGAAGAAATCTGACTAAAGATAAAACTTTATAGTACATCATATATAATCTTTATATGTTGTATTGACCTGATTTTGCATATCTGCAGGCACACTGGTCATTGCTATGTGTACAAATCTTTGTAATACACCAAAATCAAACCATCTTAGTAAACAAGCATATTTACATTCAACAATCCAAATGTTCAATAACCACAGCAAAATACACACAATTCTCATCCATTTCTCAATCATTAATGGTCTTTGTAATCCACATAGTAATATACAGCACAAAAGCCTAATTGCTGCAATTTTCTTTACACAGAATAATGAACCAAAGGCTGGATCTGTAACAAAAATCTAATTAAAATCACTCCTATAACAAAGAACCACAGAAACGTACATGGAAGCTTTCTTCAAATTATACATTTATTTATGGTGGGATGAGAAATGGCAGTTTCTAATCTCCACAAGGAACCAACAAATTCCATTCTTAGCAAATTTCTTAAGACTTCTGTAGCTTCAGCCCAAAACCTATGGTACTGGCAAGGCTTTTTTTAAAACAATCATTCATTGTAAAAAAAATGAAAATAAGCAGTGTTCACACCACCACATTAAAACAAAAAAAAAATCGAACACCATGCTCTCTACTTTTAGTTCAACCCAGATAATGAGGGTTAGACAATCCATTTAAGGCCTACTCCACCAAAATAACACCAGATCTAATCCCCCACACATTTGCACTAGACTTGTAACCCAGCATTATCACATCTACGAGATTTAAAATACAGAAGAGGTGGTGGGGGGGGGGGGTAGGAGGAGGAGGAGGAAGCAACATCAACGATGAGTTTCTCAAGCAGTGGTAGAAACACAAAATATAAATAAATATTAGCTTGTAAGAGTCCAGGACGGGAAAGCCACAATAAAGAAACAAAAACACACACACACACACACACACTCTCTCTCTCTCTCCACAAGTGTCACTCTAGCACCAACATCACACACAATGGCCATACTTGTCCTCATAAATAGATGTTTAAATTTTAAAGAGGCGAGGGGGAGAAAGAGTTTGCTTTAAAGGGGCTTAAAGTGGAAGAGCTAAGATAGATAAAAGACTTAGTGTGTGGTTGGGTGAGTTGCTGAGTGTGAGTCCCAGTCACAATGAAGCCACAACACACACACAGACACACAAAAAACACATCCAACCTTTCAACCCATTCCTTACCTTCCGTCCCTCTACCGCATGAATGCTTTGGCTGCTTGGAGCTTCACAAGGAAAAGAAAAAGAAGAGTTGTTGGAGGTTGCATCTGAATTCTTTTTTTTTTCCCCTGGTTATTTTTTTCCTCTCTCTCTCTCGTGTGTTTTTTTTTCCTCTCACACACTCTCTCCTTTATCCCCCCCCCCCCTCGCGTTTTTTTTTCCCACTCTCTCTCTCTCTCTCTGTGTGGCTGAGAACAATGCGTTTGTTGGGGAGAAGGGAGAGAGGGGGGGGGGGGGTTGTTTTTTTTTTGAGGGAAGACAACAGGAGCCTTGAAGAGAGGAGCAGAGCCCAGAGTAACACTGTAACCACAGGACACCGCGCACCCGCCAGTAAACGCCGCGCCCATTGGCTCACGCCCGCCGCTCGCACCCCCGCCCGCCAATCAGCGCCAAGGAGAAAGAGGACTGAATTGATTTAAAAGCTCAGTGTCCAGAAACAATGTTTCAGTCTGGAGCTGAGGGGAGAGGCTGTGACAGTCAATGCAAACTGGGGGCAAAATAATAATAATAATAATAACAACAACAACAACAAAAAAATGCTGCACGCAGTGTGGATAATTTACTATACTGGAAGCTGCACACACTGGGAGCTGAATGCTGCACATACTAGGTTAAACAGTAGATAAATCACTAAACTGGGAGCTGAATGCTGCACATACTAGGTTAAACAGTAAATAAATCACTAAACTGGGAGCTGAATGCTGCACATACTAGGTTAAACAGTAGATAAATCACTAAACTGGGAGCTGAATGCTGCACATACTAGGTTAAACAGGAAATAAATGACTAAACTGGGAGCTGAATGCTGCACATACTAGTTTAACAGTAAATAAATCACTAAACTGGGAGCTGAATGTTGCACATACTAGGTTAAACAGTAGATAAATCACTAAACTGGGAGCTGAATGCTGCACATACTAGGTTAAACAGTAGATAAATCACTAAACTGGGAGCTGAATGCTGCACATACTAGGTTAAACAGGAAATAAATGACTAAACTGGGAGCTGAATGCTGCACATACTAGTTTAACAGTAAATAAATCACTAAACTGGGAGCTGAATGCTATACATACTAGTTAAACAGTAAATAAATCACTAAACTGGGAGCTGAATGCTGCACATACTAGGTTAAACAGTAAATAAATCACTAAACTGGGAGCTAAATGCCATACATACTAGGTTAAACAGTGAATAAATCACTAAACTGGGAACTAAATGCTGTACTTACTAGGTTAAACTGAATAAATCATCAAACTGGGAGCTAAATGCTGTACATATTAGGTTAAACAGTGAATAAATGACTAAACATGGAATTAAATGCTGCATATGATTAAAAAGCAGTGGATATATTGTTGGAGGTTACACAGTAATTGAACTGGGGGTTAATGAAAAAGAAAAAAAAATACTTGCATTTATATAAAGAAAGAAAGACTTGGATTTATATAAGCGCTTTTCACAACCTCAGGCCGTCCCAAAGCACTTTACAGCCAATGAAGTACTTTTGAGGTGTCGTCAATGTACTGCCTTATCACATCTTCAGAATGTCCCAAAGCACTTTAAGAGCCAACCAATTACTTTTGAAGTGCAATGACAGTTGCAAACTTTGCAGCCAATTTGCTCACAGCAAGGTCCTACAAACAGCAAATAGATAAATCACCAGAGATAATCTCTTTTTGGTGGTGCTGATTGAGGTAGAAATGTTGGTCAGGATGGTGGAAAATCCTCCTCTTCAAATAGTCCCATAGGAATATCCACCCGATCAGGCAGAAGGGGCCTCAATTTCATGCCTCATCCAAAAGATGGCACCACTGACAATATACATCCTTAGTGTTACATAGAAATATCAGCCTAGATTATGGAACTTGAACCACAATCTTCCGACTCAGAGGCAAGAGTGCTATAAACTGAGCTAAAAGACACTAATGCTAACACGACTGCTTAAATGCTGAATATTTTAGGGTTAAACAGTGAATAGGTTACTAGGGGTTAAATACTGAGTAAACTGGGAGTTAAGTGCTGAATATGCTGGAGATAATGAATATATTGGGGGTAAACAGCGAGTAAACTGAGGTTTGGAATTAAACAATGAGGAAACTAGAGATTTAACTAAGGAAACTATGAGTTAAATGCTGAGTATACTTGGGTTAAACCCTTAATACACTGGGGGTTGAATAAGGAGTAGACTAGAATTAAATATTGAATAAACTGGGTCAAATTAGAGTTGGAAAGTATGAAAGCTTGGAATGAAAAAGGCCATTTGGCTCAATAAACGCACTCCTACCACAGTCCATAATCCTCAATCCCCTTTCTTGACATAATGATCCACTTACTTTTTGAAGGTAGCATCTGACTCAAAATTCACTATTTTGTTCTGGTAATTTGTTCCAACTATTCACTCCCCTATAACGGAAGATTCATATAATCTCAACTGGAACTCAAATACTAGATAAACGGAAAGACAGAGAGGGGATTAAATACTAAACAAACTGGAGAGAACAGTATTAACCACTGAATAAACTGGGGGAGAGGGGGATTAAAAACTGAATAAACTGGGGAAGACAGGGATTAAACATTCTGATGGCTCAATTGGTAAAGTGTATGCGCACTGTGCAATACAGAACAGGAGATCTCTGGTCTGATTCCCCATCTATGTTGAGTTAGCTGCCTCAGCTGGGCAACCGTTGGGGCACTACAATTGGCTGCACCACCGCTGAGTTAGGGAGGAGAAAATTAACTGGTTCTCCCATTTCTGATCACCGTCCAGTGACCTCTTCCAGAAGTGTATGTGTGCAGATATCAGCTGAGGACAGGATCAAGATTAGAGTGATGCATCACATGATGGATAACCGACTGACACTCAATATCTTGGCCAGACTTGACTTGAAAAGCTCGATTCCTATCCCTGCTGAAAAATGTATGCATACGGATTTCAAGTGCAACGTTCTGAAGAAGCAGCAGTGTTTTCATACCTGTACCTCATCAAGAGTCAACGCCTTCAAGAGAGGAGGGAAAATTTTTATTAAAAGCTGAAGAAATGGAAGGGAGTGGTTAAACTAAATAAACTAAGTCTTGACCATATAAGAGAAAGAAAGAACTTGCATTTATATAGCACCTTTCAAGACTTCAGGATATCCCAAAGTACTTCACAACCAATAACATATTTTTGAAGTGCGGTCACTATTGTAATGGAGAGAAATGCAGCTGCTTATTTTAGAGTTTGATCGTGCTTGGGTTCATAGGGATTATGAATGCCTCCATGAAGTTTTCTTTCCTTTAAAAATAAATAAAAATGGTTTATTTTTCAAATAGTGGTTTTAATATTTTAACTCTCAGTACCCTGGCCAATAGTTAACTGTCTCATTCTCATATGAATATGAATTATTATAATTATTTCATAATAACAAATACAGTCCAAGTGTATAAACATGAATCTATTAAACCTTATGAAGAAAAGCACTATGTGCAATTCACAACATTCCTGTGTCCTGGATCCAGCTAGTTACCATCAGCACTGTCCCCACAATATATCTTTTTAACAATACAGTGGAGTTTAATTGATCCAAGTCATGTTCATAGACAGTGAATTCATGCCAAATTTACAGTTGGCAGCCCTTTGAACAACCCCAGTATTTGCTTTAGCTAACCTATCAGTCTGCATATTTTGTTATGAGAACTCAGTTTGTTCTGGATGAATGCACATATCCTGCCATAAGAGATACTTATGCAACTACAGCATTCATTCAATTACATAAACTAATTTTCCAAGTATCATCCATCTAACTGTGGCAAGTTAACACTGAGACAAGGCCATAGAACAATGAGGAGTCTCACAGGATATTTAATATTGGGGAATATTTTATTTCTCACTAATTTTTCTCCAACAATTTCCTCTTCTCTCCTGTTGACTCCTTGCTGAGGGGGAGTTCCCTGGGTGCTTGACACCCCCCAGAATCTCACACAAGTGACCATTATTTATCAATGCACCTCAACAATGAGTATCAGTAGACTGTTTAACTGCCACGGACATCACATCCAAGTTAGTCACATTTGTAGAGGACATCCATATGTGCAAATTTTCCAGCAAGGGTCATAGGATAGGAATCAAGAGCGGGACGCAGGATGATTTTTCCCTCCCTCAACATGGGTGTAGAGGCCAATTGTGTTACTTCTATTGCTGCGCTGGCTGACATCAGCTAACTCAGCACAGGCTAGAGAGTGAACTTGGGACAATCCTGGTTGATATGATGCAGCTATTGACATCAGGAAAGCTATGAATATCTATTTTCAATATTTTCAGGATCTGACCAATGACTTTTAATCAAACATTGAATCATTGCACAACTGTATAATAAAGGCCATCTTTTTATTAATTTCCCCCAATTTTCTGCCTCCTGTCCTGAAGGCAATGACCTATGCTGCAATTATGGCTTCACGGGCACTGGTAGCCGATGGTATCTTGCCCAAGTGGTCATTTTTCATATGAGCCCAGATAATAAGTATCAACTGGCCATTTAACTATAGAGAGTATCACAGCTGAGCTTGATCCTGCCCTGTCTGACATTCATATTCATGCACTTTTCAGCAGAAGTCACTGGAGCAATGAGGAGTAGGAACCAGGCTGGAAAGTTTGTGTGTTTGGATATTGGGTGAAGACTGGATCAGGCACAGTTGAATACCCTGAAAAATATACCAGACTTCCCCTTCCTGATTGCTGTTTGAATATCAGTATTAGGCTTAGTTGTTTATTCCCAATGCTCAAATATTCTGCTGACAGTCATTGTCTAATTTCTTACATGAAGAATAATAAAAAGAAAAAGAAAGGACTTGCATTTATATCGTGCCTTTCATGATCTCAAAAAAGCACTTTACAGCCAATGAGGTAGTTTTGAAGTGTAGTCACTGTTGTAATGACAGGATAGCTCGTGCTATTTCAATTATTGATGATGGATTAGATGAGTCTCCAGAGAGAAATGCCAATTTTGTATTGAAATAAGACCAGGCATGTAATCTGAAAAGATGATGAGGCTGTGCTGTTCATCTGTGTCAAGACAGGTAGATGACATGCAACTCCACAGGATAGTTAGATCTGGTGAAAGCAACGGGGATTGATTTCAAGATTTTGTCATCTTGCTGGAATCTATTGAAGGTACAAATAGCTCTGTTACTATCTTTCCCGGTGCAGGCCTTTGGTTTAGTGATAGCATTCACGCCTCTGAGTCAGAAGATGAAGGGTTCAAAGCTCCACTTCAGACAGCCCCGGCAAGTAGAGACTACAATATGATCTCTAAATACTGAGTTTGACATCCAGCGGGGTACTTGCCTCCAGATAGAGTGACCATTGGCTCAGTGGTAATTTTTCCAACTCTGAGTCAGAAGACTTGTGTTCAGGCCCCACTACAGAAAGCTCTGAAAACTCGGTTGATGTCCAGTGGGGGTACTTGTGTCTGATGGGTGCGGGTAGCCCCCCTTCATTGTAAAGGGTAGGTGGTGCTCTTTAGCTAAGTTTGAAGCCCACCTAGGAGAAGTTACTCCGAAGATTAAAAACTGAGGAAGGCAATGAAAAACCATTTAAGCTACTCTTCACTAGTAAGTGGCTCAAGAATCTCATGTGAATCTCATGCGTGAGATTCCAGATTTTCACTACTCATTGCGTGAAAAAGTGCTTCCCGATTTCACTCCTGAATGGGAAGTGGAAAAATGTTGCATTAGTATATTAGAGGGTGTTCTTTGGTTAGGGCATCGACAAAGTACCATTCCTTCGCACTAACATCCCTCACCTTTGTGAGCCTAAAAAATGCAAAGCCAAAGTAATTTCTGTTTTTTCTTTAAATATTTGGCCTCAGATCAGGTTAGAAAGTGTCTATACTTTAAAAAAAAAGTGGCATGAATGTAAAAGCTGCTCTACCTATGCAGATGTAATATTTTTCCCTATCACAGTACATCATTTTTAAAAATTCATTCTCAGGGTGTGGGTGTCGCAGGCAAGGATTGGCATTTATTGCCGTTCCCTGATTGACCAGAGATGGTGGTGTTAGGCCATCTTCTTGAAAGCAGTTTGATCCAACTGAGTGGCTTGCCAGGCCACTTCAGGGGGCAGCTAAGAGTCAACCACATTGGTGTAGAACTGGAGTCACAAAGAGGTCATACAGGGTAAGGACGACTGGTTTTCTTTCCTGAAAGATATTGGTGAACCAGTTGGGTTTTTACAACCCAACTCTAACGGCTTCATGGCAACTTTTACTGATACCAGATTTTTTTTTAACACTTAATTCAAATTCTCAAGCTATCATGGTGGGATTTGAACTCACATTATTCCAGACTTCCGGATTACTAGTCCAGTAACATAATGGAATGGAAATGAAAATCAGGAGATTTAACAGGTGGCCAAGCCACTATCGTGGTTTTACATTAACATCTAAAGCCAAAATTAACCTCTTAGTCTCTTCTGGTCTGCTTGGTCCAGTACCACACCTGGAGGCGGATTTACCCCCTCGACCATTGGATGAGCTCACTATCCATTCATGTTTTAGAGTTGGATATAATTGAAAGTTTATTTGGTCTACATTGTTGGAAAATATAAACCTGTTTCACCCTGAATACGTTACATTTGCTGTACTGTAAATCTTGGACGCTTCCGTGTGAATCTTTTTCCTGATCACTTACCCTGTTTGGAAATGCACATGTGTGGATGTAAAGTGTGGAGAGGAGTAGGCAAGAGTGTGGTGCTCCCAGATGGCCAAATGACCTGCAGATACCCATGAATAGTGACTACTTGGGTGTGATATCAGTGCTTATGGAACCGTACCACAGCAAGAGTCAGCACCTTCAGGAGAGGAGGGGCAATAATGGGAGGGGATGGAAACATTAGTGCGTTCTAAATCAATTACTACTACGGTGATGGGAAAATAAAAAAGCCAATTTACAATCCTTCCTATGCTGCCATTCCTCTCCTTATCTATAACTTTCCAAAGGAAGGGTCAGCATTGCCAGTTAGTAAATGCCATTAGTTTACCTGGGGCCAACTCCAATGCTATCTTGGCTGGAAATCCAAATTATTTTGTGATTACTTTAATAAAAGAATATCTAGTAGTTAATGTAGTTCATGTAAAATGAAAGAAAATATTCCACAATAATAATGCTGCGATTTTAAAAAACTGAAAGAATATTGTCAGCTCTATTCAACAACCAGCTATCTCAAATCAGTCCACGTGGAAGCTTAGGTTGCCAATATCTGTACCAATAAAAAACAACCATAGAGGAAGATTGTCCTCTGTGGAATATGTGTAGCAAAATTGTAAATGCTTTTTATAAAGAACCTGTTTATGATTTTGCTGCACATCTTGCACAAAGGAAATCTTCCCACAAGTATCCAAGAAAATGTTACTGACAGTTTATGACAGCAATTGTGAAAGCTCAGGAGTGCTATGTCCTGGCATATTCACTGTGCTCGGCTTAGCCCTAATGTCCTGGGAGTACTAGAGTTATGACCCATAGCACAGAGCTCTGGAAATGAGCATAACAACAGGTTTATATTTGCAACAGTCCTTTTGGAGAATTAAAAACCGAAACAACCAGTGTTATGTTTCGGTTTTCTTCCCCTCTCTCCACAAGGTGCTGAATCTTGCTAGGGTTCAGTCTCACATAAGCATTGGCAACTTTCCAGTACTTTCCCCAAGTGGCCTTTTTCATGATTGAACCTAAATAACAGCAACAGCTTGCATTTATATAACGCCTTTAATGTAGGAAGACATCCTAAGGTACTTCACAAAGGTGAAATAGATGCTGTGCAAAAGTGGAACAGTTAGGAAGGACGATAGTTGATTCCAAGGTTTGAGGAAGCTTTTAAAAGGACAGAGGTAGCAAGGTAGATAGGTTCAGGAAGGGAGGTTCAGAGATTGGGCAATGATACCTGAAGGATCTGCTTCTGATGCTGGAACATAGGAACACAGGAACAGGAGTAGGACATTCAGCCCCTCGAGCCTGATCAGTTAGATCATGGCTGATCTGTGTCTCAACTTCATCTACCTGCCTTGGTTCTGTAAGCCTTCATACCCTTGCCTAACAAAAATCTATCAATCTCAATTTTAAAATTTTCAATGACTTAGCCTCAACAGCTTTTTGAGTTCCAGATTTCCACCACCCTTTGTGTAAAGAAGTGCTTCCTGACATTAACCTTGAATGGCCAAGCTCTAATTTGAATCTTATGCCCCCTTTGTTCTGGACTTCCCCACCAGAGGAAATAATTTCTCTCTATTTACCCTATCAACTCCTTTAATCATTTTAAACGCCTCAATTATATCACCCCTTAATCTTCTATACTCGCAGGAATGCAAGTCTATGCAACCTTTCCTCACAATTGAACCCTTTTAGCCCTGGTATCATTCTGGTGAATCTGCGCTGCACCCCCTCCAAGGCCAATATATCCTGGAGTGAAAGTGGGGGGGTTGGGGGGAAGGTTGCACAACAAGTAAGTGTTGGAGGAGCAAGGGCTTAAAGAAATTGGGTAAAGCAAGTCCTTGCAAGTGGTCTGTAAATGGGAACAAAAATTTTAAACATGATGCATTGGGGGTCAGCAAGCAAATGGAGATCATTGAGAATGTGGGGAGGGGGGGCAAAGTATTCAATGAATTGGGATTTCTGAAGGGTGCCAATCAGAGGGCTGCCACAGGGTTTAAAATAAATTTGTTGGACTATAACCTGGTGTTGTAAGATTCCTTACATTTGCCACAGAAGGCACTGGAGTAGTCAAGTCTAAAGGTAACAAAAATGAGAATGTGTTTTAAGTGGTAGCGGGAGTGAGGTGAGGGCAGAGGTGAAAGATGATGCTGAGTGAGTAGAGATTCACTGCCAACAGGCTATTTGACCATGAGGGTGCTACGTCTAGTCCCGCCCTCACCTGGAGTCTACACTTGTACACTCTTCATGGTGGATGGGGGGGGGGGGTGGGGGGGGGGGGGTGGGGGGGGGGGGTGGGGTGGGGGGGGGGGTGGGGGGGGGTGGGGGGGGGGGGTGGGGGGGGGTGGGGGGGGGGGGGGGGTGGGGGGGGGGTGGGGGGGGGGGGGAGACACTGGATAATGATCTGGAGTGGGGACCTTGGCTTATTTTTTGCCTCCCTTGTCCTGTGGTCTCCAAAGAAATTGTAGAACTATTGCTTTTTCCACAGCTGACATCAGCTAACCAAGTGACCATCCTCATGGTCTTTATGGCTCAGTACCACACAAGCATGTAAATTTAGGCACTAAACCATCAGGGAGCAGGAAATATCTCATAAAAGGTAAGTGTAAGTTTGTGTTTTGATCTGAGGAGCCGGCAAATTACTTAAAAAGTCTCAAAAATATAATTTTATAAAAATAATTCCTTCAAGTAGTCTTTTAAAAAGAAAGAATGCATATTTTTATCGTGCCGTTCATGTCCTCAGGAAGTGCCAAAGTGATTAACATACAATGAATTCTTTTGAAGTGTAGTTGTTGTTATGTAGGCAAACCCAGCAGCCAATTTGTGCACAGCAAGGTCTCAAACAGCAAATGAGATTATTGATCAGTTAACCTGTTTTGGTGGTAGTTGACAGATGAAAATTGGCTAGATCACTGGGTGAACTCCCCTGCTCTTCTATTGATAGTGTCATGGGATCTTTTACTTGAACAGGCAGATGCACCCTCAGTTTAACATCTCATCCGAAAGGTGGCATCTCTGACAATGGAGCACTGCATTGAAATGACTACATTATTTATTTAATAAATAAGAGGAAAGGGGGGGAAAGCCATATCAACAAAAGCTTGCAACCTTTCCTGTTTGAACAGAAACATATCAACTTGGTCTGAAACAAAATGTATTAGAAGTAGAAAAGGTGATTTAATGACTGTACAGCATTTTTGAAGCAGCATAGTGTGGTAATTTTTGCCTCAGGAATATTTCTCGGTTTCCATATTATGTTTCCTTGTCACAGTCTACTCATTGCTACTTTTTAAACTTACAAATTTGATGTGATAATAAAATGACTACACTGTAGTAAAAAATGTTTAAAATTAATGGCTCTTTCAAGAAGTTACTATGCTCAAATAGCATACAGCAAACATGCTGAAACATAATTATCCTTGTTACTGGAAATTTCAGATCGTACAAGATTTCAAAACACACCTACAGAACACTCATCCTGTGTTTGTACATTTAAGGAATAAGCATAGTCATGGTTTAATACATGCAAGAACTTGATTCGACATGAACATGTACTTTGCTTCGATGCTTAACGTGAGGGGAGCACAACATTAAGTTAGCCTGTTCAGCCAACAGCAATCTCAGTTAAACACTATTCATTTGGGAGATATAGGCTTACAATGAGCTTTTACCACCACCACAGAGACTTTCTGCCTCAAGGCTCCTTCAGCAACCTGCAGACAATGTTGTTCCCACAGGAAAGATGGAGACAGAGAAACCTTTATTAACATAATGGCTCTTCATTTCATGTGCTAATAATGTGGAGGAAAAAAAACAATTTCAAACACAGTTACTTTCACTAATATTTCCTTAACATACTTTTCTCACATCACTACACAAGTCTGATATTTTTAACTCATGAGAAGGTTTACCATTGTGCAAACAAAAGCTTCTTGGTGCAAGAGTATTACTAGTTGCAGGGTGCAAAGGGTGCCCAGAGGCAGATGCTGTTTAGTTGGTAAAAGCTCATTAAAACAGGCAATATTAGTGTTTGGCTTTATTTTTGAATTTATTTCCAACTTTAATTTACTTCATTCTGTTTAATCAGAATGTATAATGGAGCATGTAACTGACTGTGCTATAAATCATGAAAATTGTGTTCAGGGTGCTTATTTATCAGTACATGATTATATTATTGTGTGAGATCTGAAAGATTTTAATATGGTTCATTAGTCCTATTGGATATTTAAGCAGCACTGTTTAAAAAAAGCTAATAAAATAATATTAAACCTGCGAATGAAACACTTATCATAAGAGGAGACTTGAGATATTGGAATTGTTTCCACTGGAGCAGATAAGGCTAAGAGGAAATTTAATTGAGGTTTTTAAAATTATGAAAGGACAAATAGGGAAAGACCACTTCCTCTAGTTGGGGAGTCAGTGATGAAGGGTTATCAATTTAAAATTGTCACTAATATTGTGAGGAGAAAGGGTAGGAGAAATTTCTTTAGGCAGAGAGTTATTAGAGCATGGAATGCTTTGCCACTGGAAGTAGTTGCAACAGAGACCATCGCAACTTTTAAGGTAAATGAACATTTGATGCAGAGGAAGATACAGGCCATGGGGAGAGAATGAGGCAGTGGGATTAGTTTTGGTTTGCTCTTGCAAAGACAAGATGAGCCAACGCCTCCTTCCGTGCTGCAAACCAGTAGCATTGAAGAACCAGCAAGTACACAGCATTAGTAAAAATATTCCTCCTTTTGAAAATAAATTTAATCCAAAGGCACAATAAATCTGGGAATGGGATAGGGTGTAATTGGTGAGCTCGTTCCTTAGGATACAGAAGAAACTTCCAGTGTAGCTTAACAATTGCAGTCTGAACACTTTCTGAAACTCTCAGATCAGTAGTTTTCCAATATTTGTACTTTGTGAAACAAGGCTTAAAGTGTAAAGAATGCCCATTTAAGACAATTAAACAGGACCGTAATTACCTTTTTTCCACTGATTTTAAAGTTAGTTTCTCCCGTTGCTAGATTTCCCCATGGACCATTCTTTCATCAAGAGGGCAGACAGTTGATGTGCGTGCAGGCACCTTCCAATGCTACATTTAATCTGGACACTAAAGGGCTTTTACGTTATTTCAACAACAACATGCATTTATATAGTGCCTTTAATGTAGAAAAAGGTCCCCAAGGTGCTTCACAGAGGTGTAAAGGGGAAAAATGGACACTGAGCCAAAGAAGGAGATATTAGGAGGTGTGACCAAAAGCTAGGTCAAAGAGGTGGGTTTTAAGAAGGGTCTTAAAAGGAGAGGAGATGGAGACAGAGCAAGGTTTAGGAGGGAATTCCAGATGAGGCTGCAAGCATGGTTGACAATGGTGAGGCAATGGGAGAGGGGTGTACAAGTGGCTGGAGCCAGAGAACCAAAAGTTTATGAAGGGGGTTGTAGAACCAGACAAGGTCACAAAGATATGGAGGGGCGAGGCCACGAGGGATTAAAGGGCAGCCGTTGGTACACATATGGCTCTCCTATCATCAGGTGCATATTAAAATATGAAATAACCAACTTACCTTGTTCTGCAGCAGTAGAGATTCACTTTGTTGTAGATTTTGGAACTCATGCCAGTTTAACAGGTTCTACTTCTGACTGACATCTGATGGAGAGCGGTACCAGGAGGTAGAAAGAGTGTTGCTCTCCTGAAACTGAAGCAGCACATAGGCTAGGCTCAGACTTTAGTTCTGAGGGACTGCTGCATTGTTGGAGGTGCCGCCTTTGGGATAAGAGGTTAAATCTGCTTGTTCATGACATAAAAGATACCAAGCATTTTTTGAAGAAGAGCATGGAGTTTTCCAAATGCCTTAGCCAGCATTCATCCCTCAAATAACACCACAAACACAGATCAACTGGTCATTCATCTCATTGCTGTTTGTAAGACCTTGCTATGTGTAAATTTGCTCCTATGCTTGCTTACAAGAAATAGTGATTACACTTCAAAAGTAATTCATTGGATACAAAGCATTTTGAGGTGTCCTGAACACATAACATGAGGTGCAATATAAAAGCAAGTTCTTTTTCTTGCCTTAAGAAATGTGTGAGAAAAGCCCCATACCAACTCCATCCTTGTGGGGAAACCTTGGCCTTTGCTTCCCAACTCTCCCTGACAGCATCGCCGAGATTGGGAATTCACCTCACGGAGAATTGCAATTGTGAACTAATTTTGCTACATCAGAGCAGCAAAGCATTCCTCCACCGTCCCTGCAACCCAACTTAAGTCACCTTTAAGAGTTTCCCTGCGTTTTCAATTAAGTGAAGATTACTGATGTACTAATTCATTACAATAAGGCAGATTAGTGTTCTTGCTGGGATCATCTAGCACAGTGCAGCTCCAGCCTTTACTCTGTGATCCAAACCATTATCTCACACTCCTTACCCTTATTTTATAAAGGATTTTGTAACAGAATACCAAGGCCATATTAAATATGAGAGTTGTTTACTAAATACAACAGTAATCCTACCACAAGGACCGCCTAAATAATAACACAACTTGCCTGTTCTGACCATCCCATGATAGTCACAGCAATGCACCAATGATTCAGAATTGAACCTGCGTTATGAGGCCACTTGTCTATAAAGACCAATTAAATGAAGTCCCAAAGGTGGTTATTACCCACAGGTGTCACTGTAGATAAATGAATTCTCACCTCAAACACTTTTAATTCATGGTGCAAGCTTTCAGCCTTGAGCTGTCTTCAGGCACACATTCAACAAAAATAAACCAAATTGGACCAGATAATGACACAGTTGAATACTGATAAACTCCAAACCACTTTGCCAGGAATGTAGTGCTTGGATCAGGATCTTGCTATTTATAAATTACAGATAAAAATAACCAATTGATAAGTCTTTGTGCCACAGTCCATCTAATCAATCATTCAACAACTCTGAACAAAAACAATATTTTCCACAAAACCGATTCAACTTCTAAAATGCAACTGCTGGCTCCAGGTTACACTTGACAGCGGATAGATTATTTTAATCTCCTGAGTATTAGAACGATATAATTAGGAAACATTTTATGCTTGGATAGGGTATTGTGTTTTAAACAATGTATTTGAATCAGGAATTCTGTGTGATAGAAATGAAAAGGATTGTTTCGGCACACAGGAATTCTATGCTTGGATCGGATTAATTTATATGTCAGGTATGCTTTTTACCTGGAGAGAGGTGTATTTATATTTGAGAGTTTCTAGTAAACTTAGGGAGAAATGTGACTTTTGTTATACTTATTAATTGAGTATCAAACAGCAGATATTGGGGGTAATTTTGACTTTGGTTGATAGTGTAAAACTGGCGCTATCAGATCAGCCGCCCATTAAACATCTCTCCCCATTTTAATTTCCTTTGACTTCAATGTTTCAGGTATACTTCACTGTTGTTATCTATTGTATGGCACGTCCTGTAGAAGGGGGCAGCAATGTAAAATTAATCTCAAATGGTAAGGCTAAGTTGGCCATTAGATTGCCTATTCAGCCAATGCCATCCTTGGCATGATGAAGGGCTGCAGAGAACAAAAGATTAACCATCTAAAGAACATCATTCAGTCAGACTTAGACAAAGCAATATTTAGAAAAATAAATGTTAGCTTCCCCAGTGGCTTAGTGGGCGGCACCACAAGATGTGATATTTAGCCATTTAAAGCAGAATGTCCCAGGTTCCATCCTCTACTTGTGCTGAATTTTGGAACTCAGCCTGGGTTAGTGCAAGGAGTGCTTGGTGGCCACAGTCCCACAAGCTGGAGACGGGGGAAAATCAGCCAGTGTTCCTGTACCTGATTGCTGTCCAGTGACTCCTGTGGATATCAGGTGGGAACAGAAATAATGATGACCTCCATGGTTGAATAAGCTGCTGACATTCATTGCCCAGGCTCATACATGAAAAATAACCACTGGGGCAAGGTACCAAATGATAGCCAGCACCTGTGGAATCAGACCTCAGCATAAATGAGTGCCTTCTAGAGAGGTAAGGAGAAAAGGGAAGGAAATTGGAGAGGGGAAGAAAAAATATTTTTTCCTCCTCTTTAGGTCATCCTCACTCATCACCCACTTCCCAGACTGAGAGGGAGGCCAGATGACATAATCCCAGGATTTTTCCAGTGCAAATCTGTGATGGCTGTTAGAACATTCACCTGGGTGAACAATGTCACTGTCACAGAGCAGCAAGACATGACTTAAAACTCACAGTTCTTCATGATGCAAGTTCCTAATGATACAAGGTCCTAATCATAGCCAGCTCATCAGGGGAAATTGCTCCTTTACCAGGAAGTTGGGAAAATTGGAAGCCAAGTCAAACTAAACTGCTGTCATACACATCCTAGCAATTTGCTCAGGAATGCCTGAGAACAGATCACTTGGCTGCCCTCAAGTCCAGTGAGTAGTACAGGATAGTACAGCTTGTTGCTCCAACATATGGGGGGGGAATGAAAAAGAAAAAGTGACTACAATAGAAAATCAGTATGAATAGATGGGGGAGAACTGTTCTTTGAGATAGAAAAGCACCAAAAGCAGAATGGCAAATAGGACATTTAGAAAAGAAAGAACTTTAATTTAAATATCCCAAAGCACTTTATGACCAATGAATTACTTTTTGAAGTACAGTCACTGTATGTAGGCAAACATGGTAGCTAATTTGTACACAGCAAGATCCCACAAACAGGAACTGATTGAATGACCAGATCTGTCTTTGGTGGGGTTGGTTGAGGGGGCCATGCTGGCCAGGATATCAGTAGAATTCAGTGCTTTTTTTTAAACGAGGCAGCATGTCTGGTGAATCTGCATCGTACCCTCTGTAAAGCCGCAATATCCTTCCTATAGTGTGGAGTCTAATACTGCACATGATACTCCAGCTGAGGTCTTATATACACTCGATCACATGATAAATACGACAGTGATATTATCCTGGGCAATGCCAGTGGTTTATGGTGACTGAATAAATCAAATTCCATTTTTGTCACGTCTTTCTGGGATTTTTAACGTGCTTTTGGGGAATGCTGTCTGCAGTTCGATCCATTTTTCATGCAAACGAGTGGCCTTACTGGGTTGCATGGCTGGTTTCACTTTGGAGTTCTTTCTATGTGGGTGCACTGGGAAGTTAAAGCAGTACGAATGGTTTTAAGGCTGCTGAATTGCAGTCAAATACCTTTAAAAATTCCGATCGCTTCAGTTATGAAAACAAACGCGCCTGAATGAATGCACCCTTTCAATTTTTGTTCCAGGTTTTTTAATTTGGATTAAAACCTAATAAAACTCTCTTGATGTTTACTGGTGATACCCGTGCTGGCTGCCTCACTGTGTGGACAGTGTTTCTCTGCACCAATGATCTATTACTCCGCAGTTACAAGAGGGAAAGGTGATTGCACTTTAAATGAAGTTACTCCCAGCAGTTGAAGATTCTGCTTTCGTTTTGTTGTAGAGATTTCTCTTTGATGTCTAGACACTGTAAAATAAAATCCCCAAAACACGATGAAGCCTTGTTTCGTAGGTGACCTGAAATGTAACCTTGTAAAATGTAGTGGATTAGTGCCACAATAACATTGTGAGCATAACACAGCAGTGTTCTAGGCCCAGGGAGCTGCTGTAAAAACTACTCATTAGTGTCATTTCTTAAAATGCGAAATTAAGCCCCACTTTTGAGATACTATGCCTTTCTTTTTCCCTTATGGGGGAAGAGAGAGCAGACTGGGCCATCTGTTTCTGCACTACCACACTCAATAGAGCTCTGTGTCATACGGAGATATCCTTTCCAGCGAGCTAGGTTCCTCTTTTCATTTTCCCTCCCCCTGAGATCACGGTGCTCCATCTACACACCTGTTTTTTATTTTGTTCTCAGGATGTGGGAGGTGCAGGTAAGCTGTATTTGCTGCAACAACAACAACCCCAGTTGCCCTGAGAAGGTGGTGGTGGGGCCTTTTCTTTGAACCTGTACAGTCCTTGTGGTGATGGTACACCCACAATTGTGATAGACAGGGAATTCGAGTGACGATGACAGAACAGCGGTACACAGCCAAGTCAGGACGGTGCGCAACTTGGAGGGGAGGGTGTTCCCATGACATTGTTGCTTATGTCCTTCTCGGTGCTAGAAGTTGCAGGGGAGGGAGGGAGATGTTGTTGAAGTAACCTTGGTGAGTTGCCGCAGTGTATCCTGTGGATCATACATACAGCAGCCACAGTGCACCGGTGGGAGAGGGGGTAGATATTGAATCCAGTGACAGGGGCATCGATCAAGTAAATTGCTCTGTCGCGCTTCTTGAATGTTGTGACTGCACCCGGCCAGGTGAATGGTGAGTATTCCATCACACTTCTGACTTGAGCCTTGTAGATGGTGGATCGGCTTTAAGGGGTCAGGAGGTGAGCCACTCGCTGCAGAATACCCAGTCTGATTGAGCCCCACTGAAACGAAGAGCAAAGTATGGGTGTCAGCCAATAATGCGATTTAATGTTAGGGCCTTTGACTGTAGGTCACCTGTCCTAATATCTCTTTATGTGGCTCAGTATCAAACTTTGTTTGATAATCGCTCCTGTGAAGTTCCTTACAACATTAAAGGCGCTACATAAATGCAAGTTGTTGTTGAATAGGAGTTCGCTGGATAATATAAAAACTACTGCAGCTACTATCTGGACAAGCTTAGGAGAGATTGTTCAATAACCTGAGCTTAATTATGTGTAAAATTAAAAGAACAAGTGTGCAATATTGCTTTACAATTAGTTACATTTGCCAGAGAGCTTGAAATTAATATTTATTTTGTATTGCATTCCTATTGATCCTTTTGTCAAACCCACAGTTCATTCTTTATGCACTCAATCTGTCCTCACTGGCAAGTGGCATGTCACAACCAGCTGTCAGCCTTGTGTCATTTGAGTGTGAAAGGAACATGTTAATAAAGCAAGCTATTCCTTGACTTAATGAATTTGTTTACGTTGCAGCTTATACACATAAATGATGGGGGGGGGGGGGACGGTTGAAGCTTCCTGTTTTTATTCTTGCATCTTTAATGGTCTGTAGATGTCTTTTTTGTGTAACATCAAGTGAGACATGTGGTGAAAAAACCTTAGGGTAAACATTAGTGTGAATCACTTACCGACTTACATGGGATTGGCAGTCTTGGGTATTTACTCATAAATGTCACTGGATTTCACATTGGAAGAGTCATTTTTTTAGTCAGAACTAAAGTAATAACACTTTCCCCGCAGCACATCATGATAACGAGCAACATTTCACAAAATAGAATCTGCCAGAGTCTACTGCAAGCATTTAAAATGCAACATTCATCCACATTTATGTACTGTAGACCTGATAGTTTTTTTTAAAAAATCACACAATATACACAGAATATTTATTGACAGATTTTTTTTTTAAAAAAGGAAAAATTGAAAATGAAGACAAAGAGAACATTTCTGAAGGTGTTCAATTACAGTAAAAACACTGAACTAGAACATGAATAACAGACTTTTAAGCCTAAGGATAGTGGGTGGGAAACAGTTTGTAAGACAGACATTGGTAATCCTAAGCAGCAATGTCCCTCTTAGGGCTGCTGTGCCTCACGGTGATGTTTTCTTGTAGCTGAAAATAAACCTCTTGATATGATATAGAGAAGCTATGGCATCGCCCAGTCTGTCAGCTAGTCAACAAATTCCCATATCATGTCTCTCTTAATCACACAACACACTCACGTGGGTGCTGAACTTCCATCACTGCCATCCATAAACCCCACCCCCCATGGGAAAAATAAACAGAAACGGAAAGCAGAACAATTGCTAAGTTTTTATATATTGTGAACACATGTTTCAAGGTCGGCACACGTCAAGCTGATACTGATAAGCTGCTCAAGCCTCACTCTCATGGTTTATGACATTGGCCCCTCTCCTTGATAGGGTACTGCCTTGTATCAAGTTGCAGTGTGCGTACCAGGGGCATAGGCAAAACATATGGACTGCACATTTTTTCTTGTCTCTCGGCATGGCAACTTAGCTGCTGCAAGCTCCCATTGCAGTTACTAATTTGCTGCTGCAAGGGATTTGACCAAGATATCACTGGAGCTCTGTTCCCTCATGATCTTCTCACCTCTTGTCCCACATTTCCCCCCTGCCGCAATCCTGGCTATAACTCACACTGACCCTGTTGCTTTGCTCTGCAGGTGTTCTTTGCAAGTGGGAATGGCTGAGCTCACAACAGTTTTTGCCAGATCAGAAAGTCCCACATGCAGCACAGAGTCTGCCTTTACTGTAAAGCATCAGGTAAACACAGAAACCTGGACTGGAAGTGAGAAAAGCAACAGGGAGGGAGAATCCCTTTTTGTGGATTGGGGTATGGGTAATGGTGAAGAGTGACTTTGTGAACTGTTGGGGGGAGGGGGCAAGGCCAGCATTTATTGCCCATCCCTAATTGCCCTTGAGAAGGTGGTGGTGAGCCGCCTTCTTGAACCGCCGCAGTCCATGTGGTAAAGGTTCTTCCACAGTGCTGTTAGGTAGGGCGATCCAGGATTTTGACCCAGGGATGAAGGAACTTGATATATTTCCAAGTCGGGATGCTGTGCGACTTGAAGGGGAACGTGCAGGTGGTGTTGTTCCCATGTGCCTTCTGCCCTTGTCCTTCTCGGTGGTAGAGGTCGCGGGTTTGGGAGGTGCTGTCGAAGCAGCCTTGACGAGTTGCTGCAGTGTATCCTTCTCCAAGGCGACCGACAGAGGATGGGAGCACCTCCAAAAGAATCAAAGACTTGCACTTATATAATGCCTTTCATAACCTCAAGATGTCCCAAAGCGCTTTACAGCCAATGAAGTACTTTTGATGTATAGTCTCTATTATCATGTCGGTAACAGAGTAGCCAATTTGCATAGAAGGGGAGTGAGGAAAAGAGTGACAGTTCAGGCAGCTTTTAGGGGATGCGATAGTCTAGCTTGACTGTTAAATATGGATAAACCCAAAAGATCACTGAATATTCCCCCCCCCCCCAGTTAAAAATCTATCAATTTTGAAGTAAAAACATTGTAAAATTAACCAGAATTAAAAATTGTTAATGTGTAAATTCAAAATTTATTGGTTTGTGGGGTGGGGGGGGGCGACGGGGGGAGAAAGAAAGTGAAGAGAAAGCAGTGGAGATCCCCCTAGAAATACACATGATCTACAGGAGGGGTGGGGACAGCCTACTGAAGGAGTATGTAATTCTAGGTTTGCTGCCTACTCATTTGATGGGTACTATGCTACATGTAATAAGACTTACCTATAATTTATATCTGCCAGACAAAAATCTTCAGAATTACCATGTTTTTAAAAAAAAGTTTTATATTTAGTCAAAGCTTTTCGAATGTAAATACACAACGAAAGTTTGCCCATGAACCTACTCAGCTAACCCACTGAAGCAGCAGCTCTAGTTCCTTATTTAAACAGATTTGGGACTGCGTGGTGGGGGGCAGGGAAAATCTGTGTACCTTTTGTCAACAAAAGATCTTGGGTATAGCACTTAAGGCATTTTTGCATTACACTCAAACAAAGAATCATAACTTCCTAACACTGCTCCTGTTTACTTTTCCCTTCCAAAATCAAGGCCAAAGACCAGTGATTGCCAAAAGGAAAAGGAGATGTTTTGTAGGCTGGGGGGCTGGAGAAAGGGAAAGAGAGGACAATCTGACCTGTGCTTTTTGTTTTAACTGGAGACGTAACAGCAGCTCGGCATCTTTAGTAGCTAACAACCACTACAGTATAAAACGTGCTGAATTGGCCAAATCCAGCCACCAGTAAAACATGGGCCTCCAATGCAGTCAGGTTTGGAGACTGTTGATGTTATAAGTTGCTTTTATACTGGCCTTAAAGGGGACTTATTGCCATAAATTCTTGCTGGGGCATCTTTAGTAGCTAACAACCACTACAGTATAAAACGGGCAAAGTTGGCCAAATCCAGCCACCAGGAAGATCACCTAAAGAAAAAAAGCCAGAGTCACTGCCATCCCCTCATGGTAGCATTAAAGCCTGGTTATAACGAATGCATTCTCAAACCTGGACTCGAGCTAGCTGCTGGCCCAAGTCTCGGTGCGACAGCTGCAGAATTAGTGCTCTGGGATCTTTAACATGAGCCCGAGCATTAATTCTGGGCAGGTTGTGTAATGTACTGAGCTAGTGACTGGTATGACCTCCAGCTCCCCACATTCCAAATTCCCAATCTCAGCCTCACCATTAATGTAAACCACTCTTTTGCGCTGTCCAGCAGAGGTTGGAGAGCAGAGTACATGGCTGCTGTCTTGCCAGTGCACAGACATCCACAGAGGAAAAGTAGTAAATTAAAAATGTAGTAAAAAAATAGCAAAACAGACCCTGTTCACAACAATCTTTATTGTAAAATCTCAGCAGACTCAGCCAGTATGATTAGTATTACAGTACCAATTAGGCTCTTGTGTCATGGGTGGAATCTAACATTCAGTATCTACAAACAGAAACTTCTTGTTTAAAAGTATTTTTTGGTGATTTAAACCTGACCTTCACTTTAGTAAACAGGAAATATCTGTGAAGGATTTATTATTGCACTTCAAGAAGTTAACAAAGCAAGCTACTTGGAGCCCTCTACAGGGTCAGTAAGTTATTCTGCACTTTGACATGTTTTGAGGCAGACACATTATGGGTCATTCAGCTGCAGCTATTACATAGAAGAGAGTGAAACACCAGAACTCTGGATCATTTCCTTTTGCCAAACTGCTGTTGTAATTGGCTCAGTAATCAGAATGTCAACATTAGCTCGATGCTGATAGATGAAGGAAACAAATATACCACAAACAAATTGCATTTACAGAACACCTTTAACAGAAAAACCTCCCAAGGAGCTTCTGAGGTGTGAGTAAAATGAACACTAAGCCAGACAGTGCTAGTATTAGGAGGGGTACCCAAAAACTTGATTAGAGGGGTGGGTTTTTTTTTTAAGAAGGGTCGTAAAGGAGACGATGCAAAAGGGTTTAGGAAGGGAATTCCAAAAGAATGGGACTGAGGTAGCTGAAGGCACAGCTGCCAACGGTGCAGTAAAGGGAGCGGGGGGGGGGGGGGGGGTGCACAAATGACGTACCCAATGTGGCACTGAACAATGTGGATCAGGAAGATCTTGGGTTCTGTCTTTGGACTATAGCAAGTTAGCTGAAATCAGTCAGGGAGATGTAGGAGCATTAAAATTGGACACAGACCCCCTGGATGAGCGCCGAAGGAATTAGCCTGATAAATGGAATTTGCTGCCCCAGGAAGCTGTGGAAGCTACATCATTGAATAAATTTAAAACAGAAAGACAGTTTCCTAGAAATAAAGAGAATTAGGGGTTACGGGAAGCGGGCAGGAAATTGGACATGAATTTAGATTTGAGGTTAGGATCAGATCAGCCATGATCTTATTGAATGGCGGAGCAGGCTCGAAGGGCCGATTAGCCTACTCCTGCTCCTATTTCTTATATTCTTAATTACCCAGTAATGCCCATCAGAAACTGCCTGCCCGTATATGGATGGGTTGGGGAAAAATGATGCCTCTCATGCTAAAATAGAGTCGTTATATGCATGCTGAACGGCCTTTTGGGTAAGGTATTGAAGATCATGGAGTGTCAAGAATCATGACCTTCAAGGGTGGAGAAACAGACAGTGGTGCAAACTTACCAAAACAGGTTATTCAGCAATTTGCTTGCAAATTATTGAATGAAATCATTCACTTCTTACACATGCTGTTCAAATCTCATCTGGTTCAAAGAGTTAGATATAACAGCCACGATCATACAAAGTGTTAACGGAATTAATTTTTGCTCCTGCTCTGCAGATTACACCAGTGACGACTTTCGGTGTGTGTTAATGGACTGTTGAAATTGATTACTATATTCTTCCACCAGTCTAAAATGTATAATAAGAGCTTCCACAAACACAGCAGTCCAGGTTGTTGCACAACTGATTTACCTGAGCTTTGAAAGAATAATTTAGCTTTTATTTAACTGCAATTGATATATTCCCAGACAGTGTTCACATAAAGCAGCTGCATAATCTTGATCCGTGCCAGTGAAAGACTGAAGAGACTGCCCACTGCCACTTACTGGTGTAATATTTCTTACACTACCTCTGGTACCCTTCCAATTTTATGCCATTTGTTTCACCTGGGTTGTTAAATGTAATCAGATAATATATAATTTGTCTTTTTCTAACAGTGTTTATTGTAGTTCTGGATTAAAATTAACCATTGAACCCAATAATTATGAATCATTAGTAGTCTTGTTTTGCTGATTTCAAATGTTGTCATATTGCTTGCAGCCACTGGAGGGCACTCATGACCCAGTGCCTTTACACTTGGAATAAATGAACAAAAAAGTGCATTTTCCAACACTTGTGTGTGACATGGAGACAGTTTGCTTAATTCCCAAATATCCTCAAGTGCATTTGTTGACATCACAAGTCCGTTGGTCACTGTGGGCAGGGAAGGATTTATGTTCACTCTTAGAATTGTCCTAGATTTTGGGCCAGTGTCACACAAACAGGACAGACAAAGAGACACTACATTTGTTAGATTGCTAATCCAAGTGAAAACATCAGTGCAAATAATAGGGAAACCAGTTTTATACTCTTGGTTCACATTAGCACCTGGAGGAAAAAATACCATTCTCCTCTTTACCACCCCCCTCCCACCCAGAGACTGGTGGGCTCTACAAAATACAACTGACATCAAGAGGCCTCAAGGGCTCTTGACAATAATATAGCTCAGTAGCTTTATGATTTGTTGCTCAGAGTTAAGTGCATTTCAGCAAAGATGAAAACCTAAAACAAAAATAGAAGAAAATTAAGACAAGTTGGATCCACACTTGCATAATGTGGCCTTCAATCTCCCTCCCTCTACTTTCCTTGGAATTCTTTCTCTTCCAATTTCCACGGCAAAACCCATTACCAATGCTTTGTACTTGTTTGAGTTTATAGATGTCTCACCGACACTAACAAACTGGATTATCACCTGCCACATGATACCAACAACCAAGGCAGAGCAGGAAATGGTGACAAACCAGCAAAAATCCCCCCCACTCATTAAGGTCAAGCGAGTTGCCACAGCACAACATCCTGTAAATTCCCACTGACCGCGGCAGCATCCCCTGCTCGAGCACCAGAGGTTCGGATAAATAGTTCTGCAGGAAGCGAAAATGACAGATTGAGCAGGTCAGAGCAGTGATTGATTGGGGTTTTTTTTCGCTGCAACAAATCACTTGCACTACTCTGGAGTGGATAATATACAGAAAATAATGAAATGATTTTTGGTCAATATTTATTTGTAGATTGATCATAGATTTCAATTCTTTAGAAATCAATCTTCATTCCCATGAACGCAGAAGGGTCAAAAGATAAAAGGTTAAAGATTTCAATATTATGATGAAGCTAAACGCATTCAGACCACAAAAAAGACGCACTTCAAAAACAACTTCACATAATGGACTATTTAAATCAGGGGGAAACATGACTCGGGGGATAGCCAACCAAAATATGCATTGCACTGGGATTCTAGAAATAGTTAACAATTTAAAGCACACACACACACTGGACAATCATCCCCTGGACTCAAGCAGACACCAACCCTGAAGGCATCACATCACCACACTTGCTATTTCCTATTCTCTGGCTTAGTGCAAGAAAATAAAATGGGACCGTCATTCGTACAAGAATGTGCATCGATCTGTATCCCATTGATATCCTCACTGCTGCCAAGAGGATGTTGAAATGACTTTATACTCGTGTACCCTGTAAACACCTTCCCGTGTCCACATCTACAATAAAGTCAAATGAGATCTCAGTGCTGTAATAAGATTCCCAACAAAACCATCGCAGTCTCAACTGTTCAGCTCTGGAGGAATAAATATCTGGTTGGGAATGGTGATTATAGAAGTATGTACAGAGAGATAATCAATTATTCCATGGAACACAATGTGGGGTGTGAAGAAATGTCTGGAGGGCCACAGACCAGGGTTGAATGGTGCAGTTGTGAGGAATATTTTGCTTACTTTAGGGGATCTGAGAGGTTCAATTGGAAGATTAAATAGTGAGAACAGTCCATCAGTACATAGTACCTAGTCTCCAGCAGGATCAGGCTTGATAGGCCAAATGACTTTTCCTTATTCAATTGTTTTGGTTCTTAGCTTCCCTTCAGTCAATCTATGGATTTCCTTCGCAACTGTGGCTGAAGCTCAGTGGGTCGCACTCTTGCTTGAGTCAGAAGGTTGTTGGTTCAAGTCCCACTCCAGAGACTGGAGCACAAAATCTAGGCTAACACTGAGTGCAGTACAGAGGGAGTGCTGCACTGTCGGAGGTACCGTCTTTTGGAGGAGACGCTAAACATTGGCCCCGTCTGCACTCTCAGGTGGATGTAAAAGATCCCGTAGCACTATTCGGAGAAGAGCAGGGGAGTTCTTCTCTGTGTCCTGGCCAATATTTATCCATCAACCATTATCACAAACAGATATCTGGTCATTATCACATTGCTATTTGTGGGACCTTGCTGTGCACATTGGCTGCTGCATTTCCTACATTACAATTGTGACTACTCTTCAAAAAGTACTTCATTGGCTAAGGTTGTGCACGATGCTATATAAATGCAAGTCTTTCTTTTTTAAAGCTAATATTGCTTTTCAGCAGAGAACAGCCTCTTCTATTGATGCAATCAAGACCAAGTGACATGCTTTGGACACCTCAAATTAGACAAATGAGTTTCCCTGCTCTCTCCTGAAAGAGCAGACTTGTTGGGGGTACAGGTATCACACCTGTATTTTGCTCAAATGGGCATTCTTTACATGAACCCAGACAGGCAGTGCTGGTGGGCTATTCAAACATGGAGGGTATCAAAGCCAAGTCTGAACCTGTCCAATCCCAACATGCACGGAAATTCCAGCACATGTCATTGTAGAACAATTGGAGACAAGGACCAATTGTAGCACCCAGACTGCTGTCCCAGTTGAGATCAGGTAACTCAACACAGCTCATGGACCAAACCTGGGACATTCTTTGTGCTATACCAGACAGCACTCCCCCACCTCTCCCCAAATGGGCTATCTACAAGTGGGATTATAAATTCAAGTTTAAATTAGAAAAGCATTTTGATGGCTTATTAATAGAGACTCGCAACCTAACATTTCAAACCACAACAGGAATACTTAAGAATAGTCAATTCATTAATACTCAACACACCTTGGAGACATTCTCAGATCTCAACATCGGTATAATCTTTTGGATAAACACAGTAAATACACATGATGGTTTAAGCCTTGCATTTATTTTTTCAGAGAAAGGAACACACATCACAACTGGACACGTTTCCCTTTCCTCTACTAGAACATTTATTCTGCAACAATGAGAGTACAAAAACAAATGTCAATTTTGCTGGTACAGGAGGAACACAAAGTAAAAGCTGCTCTAAACACTGGGTTGCCAACAGAAAACATGTTGCCTGGTTTATTTGGCAAGAGGGTTCTGGAAATTTCTGCCAGCAAAACAAGCCATCTGCCCAAGCTCCTCTTCAATTCTGTTGAAAGAAGTTATAAAGCAAAAGATGAACATTCTACTTAAAGGCACTGTCATTGACCATTATTCTGGTCATGATGTCATGACAAAGTTGAAAGGTCCTCACAGGGTTAAAGGCAAAGGACTATTGAAAAGATCCTGAATGAAACCTGTTCACTGGTGCTTCATCAAGTGGCAGTTGTTTAACTTTCCAGCAAGGAGTCACAAGTAACAGCTTGAGGAAAACTTAATTTCTCATAATACATTTTCCAATTGCAGGCCACTGGAACATTTTGTACCCATGTCCAGGTTAAAGGTTACCTTCAGAATGCACAATTATCAAATCCAGATTAGGAGGTCAACCAAGAAATTTAAGCCCCAGAAACAGACACTTCCAATTTTTTTTACTCCACCAGTCAGACTTAAATTGGGATGGAGTTCCATAGGTGCCCAGGCACTCTAGTACCTCACCCAAATGCCCATTTTCATGTTAACCTATAAAGTAATAGTCAGGCCTAATCCTGTCCAAACCAGATACCTACATGGAGGGAGGGAGAACAGGATGGGGCCAGGAGGTACTTTACAGGACACGTCACCAGGTATCAATCAGGGACAGAAACCATGGCTAATTTTCCCCTCCCTATGGTGAAAGGAGGGCAACTGCTGCACCTCTACAGCTATCCTAGTTGAGATCAGCTAACTCAGCATTGACCATGGATCGAACCTGGGTCCTTCATGGTCTCTGTAGCTTGGTCTCACACAGAATATTTACCAATTGAACCACCAGTATGCCTCCAACACATTTCAGTGACTTGAACAGAAAACCAAGGCCAACTCCAATGCTGATTTGTCTCCTTCAGATTCGACTTCAAACCAAGATCCTGTCTCCCTGTTCAATTGGATATCAAAGATGACCATGGAGTTTTTCTGGTGTTCTGGTCAACCAATTCCAAATGATAGGGATACAGCCTACCACCAACACATGCCCTGCTCACAAGCTTTCACTTAAACCAGTCATTCTTGATTAATTTGAAGATGACTAGATTTTGTGATTCTCAAACATTAAGGCCGTGCTCTGGCAAAACGCTGATACCCCGATACCCCTCTAGCGAAGGATATTGGCAGCGTTGGGTCAAAAAGTCACTTTCCCCTTTTTACCTCAGTTTTTTTTTTCCCCCCACTCTGCTTCCTACAACACTGGAGCTGTCACATGGTAGGTGGAGAGGGGAGAGCAGAGAGAGGGACAAACTGGACAAGCCAGGTCCCGTTAAATGTTAGTTTCGAATTCCCAATGGTGGGAGGGTTGCATCAGTGGTCTTAGGGATGTTACTGGCACAGAACGGCCATGGTGTTTGCCTACATAAAACAGTCACTGTGCTTCAAAAGTGATTCACTGTACAACGCTTGAATATTTCAATGATGATATGAAACCAGAGCTACAAGTGTTTTTTTTAAAAATGGCAAAGGGGACGATTTTAAACTGTTGCCGAGCGGGGAAATGGGAGGAAGCAGGTTGGCCGCCCATCTTACACCCATTCCGACCACCCTTTCAACGGAAAGGGAAAGTCACGTGGGATGTTAAACATGGAGACAATGTGCTGTCGCCCATTTTACTGCCCAGCAGGAACAGTTAAAATCGCCCCCAAAGTTAACAAGGAAAAAATTTGGACATTAATGCTTTCATTCATCTACAAACTGGTTTCATGGGACAGCTCTCACTGATGAACCAAACGTTTAAATTTGAAAACAGTTTACCTCATTAACTGGTTATACTTGGCCAGGCGTTCTGATCTGCAAGGAGCTCCAGTCTTAATCTGAGAACACATTAAAAATTCACTACATTTTTAGTCCCGTTTCTGTGAATTCTGTTACACAAGATGAAAAAAAGTAATCCTTAACCATACAAACTTGATTATGCATGTCAATTTATCCACAATCTTAATTGTTAACTGCATCAAAATGGTGGTCAAAGAGAGTCAAATCACGGTCGTCTTATCCTCTAACTCCAGAATTTGCCCCTCCAAGGCAGCACTGCTTTTAGACTGCGCCATTACTGTCTTCAAGTCTTGATTTTGTACAGCAAAATCCATTAATGACGTAAAAGATGAGCTGGTCCCTCGTGCTTACCTGGCCAGTGCAAAGTCCAACAACCAGGTCAGCGATGAAAGTGTCTTCAGTCTCCCCAGAGCGATGGCTCACCATTACACCCCATCCGTTTGACTGGGCCAGCTTACATCTGATGGAAATTTAAATAAAAATTAGGTCAACCAATAAAAATATTGATGCGCAAGGATTCCACTTCAATTACTTACTCAACTTTACTGTTCAGAAATTCAAGGTGGGGGGGGGGGGGGGGGCGGGGGGGAAGGAAGGAAGGGAGGGCTTGGTGAAAAGGGATACAGAGGCCTATTGGTTTATGGTATTGGACTAGCAACCCAGAGTTCAAATCCCACCAAGATGTAAAATCAAATTAAATAATGGTAATTTGTGGGCTGGGACCAGGATAAAAATGTGAAAGCTGTCAGATGGTCATAAAATTCCAAATGATTGGCAAATGTCCTTCAGGGAAGGGAATGTGTCACCCCTGCTTGGTGTAGCCTACGCAAGACTTCCCCTCAACCACATGCACTGTGGTTTGCTCAATGCCCAATGGGTAACCAATACTGACTTGCCATTGTTGCCCACATCCAAGAAATTTTTTTTTAAATAAATAAAATTCAGCAGCGTGACAGGACCTGCAGTTCTTATCTATGTCCATCAGAATGGAAGCTTTTTTGATTTTAGTCTACACTGGCACTCATTTTTACAACTGTATTTAAAGCTTTGCTTCCCAGACTATCCACTCTCATCTTGCTACAGGTGCAATCTTAGAATGAAGTATCCTGGCTCTGCCCTGATACACCAGCTAGTAAAATCTTATCCCCTACTAAATGTTTGGGAGTTTTATTTCTTCCCCCTGCCTATTTTCTTTCCTCCTCTCCCAAGGCATTGACTCGTGTTGCATTGCAATTCACAGGTGCCAGCAGCACACAAATACCTTACCTGCTGCCTGAAAGTTCATCCTGAGAACACCTAGACCAGGAGTGTTTTATTCAACTGTGGAGGGCATCGCAGCTCAGCCTGTTCCTCTTCCAGCCCTACATTCACTTTCCAGCCAGGGTGACTAATGGTAATTAGGAGTAGGATCCCAGTTTGATGTTTTGTTCCCTCCCTTGCCTAAAAGGCACTGAGGGCAACTATAGCACACCTACTAGTGATCAATTAATTCAGCATGAAACCAAACACTTCTGGTCTGCACAGATTACTACCACCAGGTGGTGCCTTTACCCACCGGGCCATCAGTAAATGCTTGTATAGTACTTTAGTTACAAGGACAGGCCAGAAAGCTAATCCTAATATGACCAACATATCCCACTGCTCCAGTGCTGTCTGAGCTCATTTAAATAGCGTTGCAATTTATGGAGCAGACAGAGTTCTGACAGTCTATTTAATGCTCTTAACATTGGATATGCCTGACTCATGCCTGGAGTTTATTTCTAGCCTTGGGCTGCAATAGATACATAAGCAGAACCAGACTGTGCATAACTTAAATTGCAACTTACCCTGAGGTACTGTAAATGGGAAGCAACTGAAGTGGGACTAAGTTAGTTAGCTCTTGTTCAAATATTTAGATTGCTTTGTAACTATCTATAGAAGGTGCTCAAATACTAGAATTGAATGTTCCAGTACAGTAAAGCATCAGTACTGGCAAACTCAAGACCAATCAATAGCCTCCTCTTAACAGGATTTACATCAATTGTTTTTTCAAACCACTCTGGATCGAGCCGGGTAGGACAGATTGCCAATATACAGTCAATTCCTGTTGATGGAACTATTTGTCCTGAAAGTATCACAGAGTTAATTAGTAAAGCCATTTCTTGCAGGATTTCACAATCATACGGCTCACAAAATAAACTGTCAGATTTTTGACAGACTCCATGACCTGAACTATGCACAGTTAACATCAAACAGGCCTGTGAACTGAAGCCAAGTTGCAGATGTCTTGCAAGTTTAATTAGGAGAAAAGGAAAAATACTAGAAATCAGATATTAAAAAAATGATAGAAGCACATAGCAGGCCTGTCGGCACTTGGCAAGAAAAACAGATGCGTTAAGATTTCTGATAAATACCTGTTGTTGAGCCTTTCCAATAATGGCTCCCACCCAAACTTATCTATCCATTTTTGTTGACAGATGCTGACAAACCTGGTATGTCCTTTCAGTACATCCTATTCGAGAATAGACAATGGCACTTTCCAGAAGGAATTTTGTTTGAAAGTATCCTGGCGAGTGAATTCCACCAATAAATTAAAAGGCAGTTGAGTCTTTTCTAAATGATTAATTGAAGACCTGTCATATGACAGTGCTGTGATTTCAATCAGGCGATGTCGAAACACAAGTGGCAGGACAGTTTCCAAAAAGACTATTTTGCTCACAGATGGAACGTGAGGTTTACAAGCTTTTGAAAGAGGTTTTAATAGAAAGGTTCTAGACCCATCACAAAGTATCTCTTTCAAGCTGCAACTTACATGACAAAATCAGTCAGCATCGACATCTTAAATTTAGTTGCAAAGTAAAAAATTTCTCCCATTAGTACTTTGCGAAATGAGTGCAAGCTTCTGCAAAAATCTGCAGCAGCAGAAAGTGGACAACTGACTAAAAAAAGCTGAATGCCGTTGAGTTGTGCTGCACTAGTCTCAAGTCATCTTATTCTCCAGACTTGACTATTCCTATGCTCTCCTGACCGGCCTCCCATCCCCCACGCTTTAAACTTTAGCTTATCCAAAACTCGGCTTCCCATATCCTATCCCGCATCCAAGTCCCACTCACTCCTGACTTACCCTTGCTGACCTGCATTGGCTCCTGGTCCCCACAATGCCTCCTCCAATTTGAAATTCTCATCCTCACGTTTAAATCCCTTCATGGCATTGCCTCTTCCGATCTGGAACCTCCACAAGCCCTATAACTCCTCCAGAATTCTCCATTTCTTGGATTCTGGTCTCTATGCACCCCCCCCTCCTTCTCTTCACTAAACTATTGGTAGCCGTACCTTCAGCCATCAAGGTTCCACACTCTGGATTTCTCTATATCTCTATGCCTTTCCACCTCCCTCTCCTCTTTCAAGACCCTGCGAAAAACCCAACTGAGCAAACTTTTGGTCATCTCACCTAATATCTCCTCCTCTGGCATGGCATCCATTTTTGTCTCGTTACGCCTCTGAAGCGGCTTGGGAAGTTTATCCTACGTTAAAAAAGGTAAATGCAAGTTGCTTTTATAAACACTAAGAAGGACTCACGCTTCAATGGATTCTGTGACACTGCCAATCTGGTTTACTTTCAGCAGTAGGCAGTTGCAGGATTTCTCTTGTATTGCTTTGGCGATCCGGGTAGGGTTTGTCACAAGCAAGTCATCACCAACCACCTGGATGTTTGCTGCAGCTGTAAATTGTGTCCAGGCTGCCCAATCGTCTTGGTCAAAAGGATCCTCAATGGAGACAACTGGAAAGCAAAGTTAACTTTTCTGAATCTCTTCACGCATTTTAGGGTAATATTATTGCAAAAAGCACAAGGAACAATTATATCCAGAGCAAGAAAAGGCCATTCAGCCCACCAAGTCCAGCTACATTTATGATTATTCTATGGTGGACTTCCCTTCAACACCACCTGTTCATCGACTACTTTAAAGGAAAACTAACTTCCTTCCACAACCACTCCTTTGAGGGGAAGGGGGAAAAAAAAAAAAAGGGCGTTGCAAAATCAAGCAATGTTTTGTAATTTCCATAATCTTCAATCCTGCTTCTCAACATACAGATCCAAAAATGAGTGCCAATTACCTCAAATCAACTTCTCTAAAAACCTGTTTCACATGTGCATTATCCTGTGGGGGAATTTCTCCCTCACCCCCCAATCTCAAACATTGCTTGAAGCATCTGAATGTTACACTTGTATCCTCTAGTACGACGCGCATTGCTTGAGACTTCCACCTCAGCTATACTTTATCCTATTTTGAACACCTGTATCATGTCACCAGCATAAATAGGTTTAGTCGCTTCGGTCTTCATTTGTCCCCTCTTTGTATTGGGTTTCAGGATGATTCCATGCTTTGGGGAGAGAACATCTAGATCCATTGAGGAATTGAGGAATTGGAGAGGATAAGGTTGGTTGCTCCTCCCCCCTCTCCAATTTCCTTTGTCAATTTTCTTCCTTCCTCAAGGCATTGAGACTATGCTGGGATAATTCAGTTATTCACCAAACAAGTTGAACCATTAGAATAGCTGACAGGATTATCTTGAATAAATTTTTTTACATTATTGCACTATTCATTTCTATCCTCTCAGCAACTTAAGAATTGTGCCTCATGCCCAGTGATTGAGATCACATTTTGGATCAATAAGTAACCTAGCAGGTGAGATTCCCCTCCCATTAGGGCAGATTGCTTGGTGATGGGAAAATCTATAAACAAAATACTTTGCTTGTTCCAAAGCTTTCAAATCATAGCCATCCCTCCACATTAGATAATCAGAACATGCTGCAACTTTGTGTAAAGATTTTACCATCAGCAGACTTGATATTGAGTCACTGCTCCAATTCTAAATGTTCCCCAATCACTGACCCTACTAACATTGATTACAACATGTAAAAGCCAATCCACAATACGTTACTGTGGATACCGTATGGTTAAACAAGGAAATTGTAGCTCACAGTTTGTGGCTGTTTCATCAACTCTGAAGGATTATACAATAGAGTTCAAAAAGCAGATATCTTTTCATAGTAACACGAGCTGTAGTGTGACTGACCTATGAACTGTTAAGGCATTCCTCTGCAAACAAATTGAAGTTTTAAATCTAATTTTTGTTTCAGTGATGGTCCAATGGGATAAGCACTAAGCTATCAGAAGTGAGCTGATCTTAGCCAGGGCAACAGCATGCTAGATTTGACCTCAAACCAAATATTAAGAATTGTCACCATCTCCATTGACACCATATAGATTTAATTCAGAGGTATAGCAATCACTGTAGGAATAAAAGATGTAGAGTCTTACCAGGGTAATTTTTTGTGAAACTTAAGTAAAGTTCAATCAGCTTGTCATGAGACACACAACGGCTGGGATCAGGTGGGGATTTGAAATCCAAGTCATATTTCCCATCACGAAAGAATTCAGAGGCTGCTATGTCCATACCAATCACAACCTTGTCCGAGTAACCAGCTTTATCGATGGCGGTCTTCAACAGTTCTAAAGCTGTAAGAGAAATAGTCAAAATCGAAGTAGCCTCAATAGTATTTGCAACTTGATTTTGTTAAGGCACAAGTGAGGGGAGAAAAAAAGTCATGGGGCGGGGGCAGCAGGCAGCTAGGGCTCCTAACCCTGACTGCCAACCAATGACCTTCACCGGAACATGCATTTCCACTGAAGGTCATTCGATAGTAATCAGAGTTAGGAATGCTGGCTGACTTGTGGCTTGGCCATGATGCTCCCCTTTCCCCAGCCAAAGAGACTAGCACACGCTGAGCTTGAAGAATGGCCATTTGGCCAAGGCACTAGGTCAAATGGAATTGCACACGAGCAGGAATCAATGCCTCTGAAGAAGTGAGAAAATTGGAAACAAGTGCTTCCTTATATACCAGCTCCAGTTCCCTTTGGGATTACAGTAAAAATGTTATATTAGTTGAACATTTGGCTACCAGCCAGCTATGCAATCAAGATTAACAACACAGACCAGTCTGGTGTAGCCTGTTCACACTGATTTGGGTTACCATTCAAGGAAATTTTGTATACCATTGATGGAGCACAGCTGTGGTGTTGGAGCACCAACACGATTAAGGCACAGGTGCTGATTCAACCCTCGAGTTCGCCATCTCATTGTCCCATGGAAGCGAATCAAGGCTAGTCAGCTGCTCTTCCGTATCTAATGGTTGCCTCAAAGTAGCACTGGGGCAGGTGAATTCTTTCTCCCCCACCCCCCCCCCCCGCCTTTTCTCTTCCAACAGTGGTTATGTGTGGGGCAGCGAGACTACAGAAGCAGAGTGAGAAAGTAGGTTACTTAGTCACGCTAAAAACGAAGTACCATACATTAAAATGTCAGCTAAATGCACCAAAATAAAAATTAGATTACCTCAAACATGTTGTATTCACATTAAAATCTATTAATTTTAGATTTCAGATCTGCTCCCATCACCATTCAGCAGCCCTTGCTGGAAATTCACTACATAGACATAACTTGAGGACATGTTTGGGCTACTGACAGTGTCAAGGCTCGTACGTGCAAAACAGCCACTTGGAAAAGTTTTGAGGGATGGGAAGAGAAGAGGAGATTGGCAAGAAAAAGATTCAGAACCTCAAGAGATTCTTAAAAACAAAACTTAAACCATTCGATTTTGAAGTAAAAGTGAGACTGGTTTGTAAGCTCGCAGAAAACATCATGGTGGATCGTAATCTGAGCAGGAGAGAGAATTAATTAGGTTCATAATGGCACAGCATTCAACAATTAAGTGAAATGGATATATGCATTTTCCTCCCTTTAGAGTGCAGCAAATGTTCTCTTCCCCCCGACCCCCAGTGGGGTAAGGCTTCAATCAACTATTGTGCTCCTGCACCCTGCCCAAATGTGAATTAATGTGCGAGCCTCAATGGCAAGTGCCAGCAGGCTATCCAACTGTACTGGACATCACAGCCAAGGCTGGCCCTCTCCTCAGCCAGTGTGCAAAAGGGTACTTCCAGTCGGGGGTTGCTGTATAGCAATATGGGAACTATGACCAATTTCCCCCCCTCCAATCCAGGGGTGCTGCTGCCAGCTGTAGCATCCCTGCATTATCCTGCCAGAGGTCAGCTAACTCAGCCAAGAACAGGATCACATCTGGGATCTTTCTGACCTTTAAAGACAGACTCCTGAGCCATTGGGGCAACTTACTCCTCACTTCGCTGCAATGTAGAGCAATTGTAATACGTTCAAGAGTTCAGTTTAGTGGTGACATTTATTTGTTCTTACTTTTGACAAATATATTAAAAAAACATTCAATTTTCACCCCCCATCCATGGAAATACCATTCATTCAATTTTTAGTCTGTTTCTGTAACAGTCAACTACACTTTTTCCACATGAATCCAAATTAAAACCACTGCAGATGTGGTCATTAGTTTACAAATAGTAAGCCTATTCAGGGACCAAGCCAGTTTGTATCTCAGCCAGGTTCCATTACTCATTGCATTTATGTTGAGCATAGTCCTGTAAACTGTAATCCTTTAGAAGCTGCTAGTCTAAAAATCAGCTGATGTGAATATTCCACGACTTCAATATATAATTCAACAATTGAAGGTTATGCCTGGATTAGGATTTTTTTTGATGGAGGAAAATAGGAAGGGATAGGTTGGCTGATTGAAAGGGTGAATTCAGGACAAATTTGGTTTACTTAATATTGGAATATGAAAAAGATTCCATATTTCTATTGCTCAATCTTTACATTAGGATTAAATCCATCATCCTACAGTGAAATGGCACTATCCTCAAAGTTTCCTTCAACTCACCCGAACCCCTCCTGCCCTCGCAGCAGTTCAAAGCTGCAAGCACCTGAAGTAATCTAGGAGAGAGGGTGGAGAAGGAAGGAGGGAAAATGCATAAAGGGCTCACTTAATTCCTAACGTCCAATTCAGAGAAAGGAACCACATCCTGAATCTAAACCTATCTTTTCTCTTTACATCTTCTGAAGACCCTGTTGTGTATCTTCAGTACTTTGTTTTTATTTGACTACATGTATGGAAAATAAGTTACTTGAAATGAGAAAAATGACACCTGACAATCGGCAGCGATACTTTCACTTATTTGCCATGTGCATTCGGATTATATATAGTTCCAAAATATAGAGAAGTGGGTAATCTACAAACTGGTAACGTACAATGAGGTTCTTGGCTTCAGCAATGATCCAATGAGTCAAGTACTACTAGCGTAACATCAAGCCATACAGACCAGAAACTCAGAGGTTAGGGGAGGGAAGAATAAAAATCAACCAGGGTTTTCATTCCCAACTATCCTAGTGACTCCTAATTGAAAACACCACACATATGGATGTCAAAGACTTAGAGATTAGGCTGGTCTGTGATGCTCCCTGCAGTCGAATTGCCTATCAACATCCCACCATCTAAGCTCACATGAAGATTGGCCACTTTGGTGAGGTACCGTGGGACTGGGCTGCCTGCAGACCATTCCCAGCAGAGTTACCCTGTTTGAGATGGGGCGGACATCCCACGGAAAATTCATTTTAAAGAAAAAAAAGCAAATCTGAACATTTTAAATACAAATATAATAAATCTGAAAAAGGGCAATAAACAGCCCATCTTACCTCCTACTATACGTCCATTTTGCTCGACTCGCAAAATGATCAATCTTTTTTCAGCTCCCCCCACCCCTCACACACAATTGCAGTTTTGAAACTGCCCAAGTTCATACCTTATTATGCATGACACTTCAAATGTGATCGATTACTCGTTTCACTGGATAGCGGTGCTAGATCAACCTACTGTTTTAACATTCCACTTGTGATCAGACCATGTTAAAATGCATCCAGATCATCTTGCAGCAGCTGAGCTGCTTCAACAGGATTCTTTCATGCAGCTCCTTTTCATTTACACACTTTAACACAAGCCAGATTGCAGGCAAAGTGTCGCAATAAGAGGTTGATTTAACAGTTACAGTAATCAGACCCTGCCATGCATAACTTATTGTTCTGGGGGAGGAGGAGGAGGCAGTGGTCGGTGAAATTGTTCAAGTACTACGTATAATTATATGCCGACTGTCTAGATCTCAAAGCGAAACAGCAAAAACACTGAAGTAAAGGTGCTAATGGCAGCTCATGAATTGAATCACAACATCAGAACACAGGCTCCCACCGTTCACACAAGAAGGAAGTTAGATCAGTTTTCATACCACAGTTCCTGGATATGGTCATTAGAGCCATTGGGGCCAGTCGGAGGTAATTTAACCTACAAATCAGGGGAAATATTTGTTTCTTTTGTCTGAACCTTCTGTGCATTTTTGGCAAATTTTATATCGGAGTCAATTAGTTTGTACACCATGCATTTTACAAAAAACTAGTAATAAACTTTTGCAATAATCTTTCGTTGAAATACATTTGTGGAGAGATTGTTCCTGTTGCTAAAAATCTCCCTTTCCCCATCATAATTCTATACAAACCCTCATCAATTGTCATTTATAGAACTCCTCCTAAACTTAAGTTTAATAAAGTTTATATCTTTATGGCAACTTAAGATTAAGAAGGGCTGTTCTCTTCCAATTTAAAATAAAAAAGTCAACCTGTGAGAACATGGTCTGATAGTTTTTATCTTGATCCGTACAATTTGCTCCATGAGTGATTGGGAACAGTGTGTTTAAATTACTAATTGAAGATAACAAAATTCCAAAACTTGAGCAAACACTTCAGATTACACTGGTTTAACTTACTCCAATATGGTTATAGCACCAATGTATTTTTAAAAGGTCCACTTCAGTTACCTGCAGTTAGTCCTTTTTGCACTGCATATTAATCTTCAGGTAATATTGAGTCGTCATCACAGATCATATCATTATTACTTTGATATTTGATTTAGTCAATTCTCGCTTCAAAAAGGGAAAAGTGCCCAGAAAGCACATTTCTTTCCTGTTTTGAATGCATCAGAAGACTTCTGTAACAAAGGCTAATCTCAAGGAGAGTCTTAAAAATCAAAAAGGAATTGCTGGCGTAGAGCTTATTGAACAGTTTGCAACATTAGACTACACGAGTTTGCTTCAGTAGGTAGCACTCATCTCAGTCAGAAGGTTGTGGGTTCAAGCCCTATTATGGATAATCCAGGGTGACACTCCAGCATAGTACGGGGTGACTGCTACATTGTTAGGAGCGCCATCTTTCACATGGGACATTAAACAGAGGCCCTAACTGCCTGTTCAGGCAGACGTAAAAAAAATCCCATGGCATTATTCAAAACAGTGCAGGGAATTCTCAGTGTCCTGGCCAACACTCATTCCTCAAACAACACCACTAGTACAGCGAATTAGTCATTCATCTCCTTTGTTTGTGGGGACTTGGTGTGCACAAACTGTCTGCCATGTTTGGCTACGTAACAGTGACTACACTTCAAAAGTAATTAATTGGCTCTGAAGCATTTTGAGACATCCTGAGGACGTGCAAGGTATGCTATCAATGTGAGTTATTTTTCTTCTGTACAAGACTTCTACAGAAGAAAAGTCAATCAGAACAGGCTGACACTTTAATGGATTCTATTTGTTATAATGCTGTGTAGCTGTCATATTGCCTACTTTCTAAAGTTCGTATAGATATCTACACTTAAAATATATGAAGTTGGCCTGCAGTCTGGTCCCAAGAGTGATATTTCCACATTTGAATGGATAGATGTACTGGGAATTGTAAATTCCTGTGCAATGTTACTGCAAAAGACCAGTAACCATTACCCAGGGTTTCCACAAGCCAAGATATACAGTCCTAGATCAGCAGGCGGGCACATCTCACCTCAGGAGTCTGGTACAACTGTTGAAAGTTAAAACCCTCCTGTATGACTTGTTCATTAAAAATCACAACATGCTGTTTAATTACTAAGCTTCAGTTTTAATTTCGATCTGACACCCGAATTAAAGATGGCAATTTCTGCTCAAATAACCAATTGCAGAAAGTTGGGTTTTTTTTCAGCACATCAGCAAGCAAACCAATGTAGAGTATTTGTTGCTACCTGTAACACATCTTGTGCTCCATATAGCAGCAAGCTATGATTAGTTCACAGCTGCTTTTTAGTCTTGCAGATTCAGCAATCAAGATAAGCAACTGGGTCAACAGTTCAGCATTCTTGCATCAAGCCAAATTTACAGCATCATTCTCAGCCAAGTTTGGTTTTAGGCGCCGCACTTAACAGGACTTTGAAAAGTGTATTATGGTATACACAATCTGAAGATTTATTAACCACTAAAATCCAACTGAATTGAACACTTCCAATATTAAACCCCAGGACAGTCAAGTGGGGCTTAAAATACAGGCTAAAATCTGACTTAATAGATTGACAGCAATCAAAAAAAAAAACTTGCTCACTGGGTAGCACTCTCACCTTGGATTCAGAAAGTTGAGTTCAAGCCCCACTCCAGAGATTAGAGCACATAATCTAGACTGACTCTACAGTAGAGTACGGAGAGAGAGTGCTGCATTGTTGGAGGTTCAATCTTCTAGATGAGACGCTAAACCAAGGCCGTCTGTCTGTAAACATTCCTATGGCACTGTTTAAAGAGCTCAGGAATTCTCCCCATGTCCTGGATATCACATCCCTTCAACCAACACCATTAAAAAATTATCTGGTCATTTATCTCATTGTTGTTTGTGGGACCTTGCTCTGTGCCAATTGGCTGCTGCATTTCCCTACATTACAACAGTGACTGCACTTCAAAAAAAAAGCACTTGACTGAGAAGTGCTTTGGGATGGCCTGAGGTTGTGAAAGGTGCTATATATGAATGCCAGTTCTCATTAGGTGCAGATACAAATGCATTTGCCAGGCATGCACAGCCTTGTTATATTTCCAAAGATATACCCATTTAATTCCTGAATGAGTATCCCATGGTAGGATAGATAATGGCAAAGTTATTCTCTCCCCACCCATCACCAGAATACACTACTGTAAAATACTCTACTGTATAATATGACCAGATCCAAGAAAAAAAAGCAACTGAAGCTGGCTGGGAAATAACTGTAAAGCAGGTTGAGGCGTTTAAAAACCAACCAGTCACTTGTAGAACCAAGTCTTTCTTTTATATCGGTTATAATCACATTTATATCTGCATTAGATAGTGATCTCAACATTTCATCTGTCATCAATTGAACAAAAGTGGACACAGAACGAGTTAACCTACCTTCTTTGTTTTCCAATATATTTGGTGCAAATCCACCCTCATCACCAACGTTGATGGCATCCCTCCCATATTTGTCCTTGATGACATTCTTCAAGTTGTGGTACACCTCCGCACCAATGCGCATAGCATCCCTGAAGTTGGCAGCACCAATTGGCAGGATCATGAACTCCTGCATGGCTAACTTGTTGCCAGCATGAGATCCACCATTGATCACATTGAAAGCCTGGAAAGATGAACACAAACTTTTAAGTGTTGTCAGTAGATGGTCTAATTCCAGTAACTGTTCTGATACAAATCAGAATAGTACTGAGCTCTCCCAAGTCTAATATGGAAAATCTTATTTGCATGCAGATACTGCCAAAGGAAACAATCAACTTGTAACATTAAATAATCCACCTTGGCCTGGATCTACCACAAATACTGGCACAGGTCTTGACTAAGTTTGAGCCCTGGTAAGTAGAACTGTGGCTTCGCTCCCTAATTCAGTCCTGCTCTATCTAGAGAAATGACTCCCACTTCCCAAAGCACCTATGTGCAACATTCTTGTCTTCTCCCCTTACTTACCTTGACCAATATATAGGGTACAACTTAAAAGATCTGAAATCAAATATTTTACCTTCCTTTTATTGCCATGCAGAATACACTTTATAATTCTTCAAGCTTGCTTGAAATAGAAACTTACTGGAACAGGTAGGATAACCTGTGTATTGCCTGCTAGATGAGAAATGTGACGATAAAGGGGGACCCCTTTCTCCGCAGCACCAGCCTTGCACACAGCCAAGGAAACACCCAGAATAGCATTGGCACCAAATTTAGCTAAAATGCAAATAAATTTTAAAAATTACTACAAGATGAAACAAGTCAGTTCATAAAGTTTCAATTAAAAAATTTTGGTTACTTTTTTTTTAAAAATAAAAAACTTCCCTAATAGCCCAGTTGGCAAAGTACTATACAGTGAGCCATACCTCGCAGAAAGACCTAGGTTCAATCTCAGTCCGTGTTTTGCAAGGCAACCCCAGCCAGGGAGGAAATAGGGAGTGGATATATTCAAAGTGGCTTTAGTACTAAAGTAAAAAAAAGTCGTCCAGAGCTCCCACTCCTGATTGCTATCTCACAGGCCCTGCTGGTGGGGTGCGTGGCTAAGATCAGTTCTTTGAGGCATGCCCCACCCTCGACAGTCAAATAACCAGTCATGACTCATTATCTAGACTCAGTTGAAAAAAAGAGCTACTAGTGCAAAGTACCAGAAGGCGCCCAAGTATAACAGCGTAGTGAAGTGGGAGGTAAAGTTTCACACTATGAATATATTATCCAAGTGCATATCCATAACTATAACACATGGCATTTCAAGAGACTACTCTGGGCTAGTCGGGTACATTTTAAAACCATAATCACCACTTCCCAAGTGGGCAGGCAAGCATTTTGACCCCAAGTATCTGTCAATCAAGCAGCAATCAGGTCATGACTTCATTCACATCCAATCTCAAACAGAAGCAACACCTCATGACATTTCTCCAGATCAGAATCCAAACTCCTGACTAGGAATTGATCCTGTGTAGAATACAAGTCTGAATTTGCATCCAGCTTCCAATGGCTTAGTTGGTAAAATAAAAGGCTCCTAAATACATCAGGAAGGTTGCAGGTTTGATACTTGGTCTGTGCTAAGTTAGAGCTCAGCCCAGGTAGTGACAGAGGCACAACTAGCCTCAGTACCCATGATTAAGGGGGAGGGGGGAAAGGGGGAGAAAGAGAGGGGGCAAAGCTAGGGCTACCACTATTGAATCCCAATCCAATGTCTCCTGTTGGAAAGTTTGTGTGATCAAGAGGAGAGATCAGACTTGGCTGCTGCCAACCCCAACCACCCCCCACAATGTTGACGCTCACTATCTGGGCATACGCAAATAGCCACTTGGGCAAGGTACCAGAGTGTACTGAGGATAAAACTACACCCAACATCATCAGAACTTTAATGAGGAGAAAAAAATTATCTGGCCCCCATCGCCTAGTGGTGCAGAGCACCAGTGCCTGAGGGTAATTTGCTGCCAAGGTTGATCGGAAGAAACCATCTTTAAAAGCTTAATAATTACAGTAGAAAGCATAGCAATATGTTTAGTAAATTAAGCTTTCATTGAGACAACAGTTTTACTAAGACATTTGGTGAGTTGTAAATAGATTTCTTGTCTTAGAAGAATGCACACCTACATTTGTTCTCAGTGCCATCCATCGCCAACAGCAACTTGTCAATTTTCTCCTGCTCAATAACATTTACATTCTGTGGGGGGGAAAAAAGAGTCAGATAATGTGTACTACTCTTTGGTAGATGAGCATTTAAACCCAATTCCTGCTTAAAAATTGAACAGAAATTGTAAACCAAGTGCGGCACAGAAAGATCACAGTGTGATGTTTTGATTCATTCTAAAGCAGCAACTTAGTCCCATGTAAAAGTTCTTTGATGGCCCAGTGAGTAAAGGCATTGTCTGCTATAGCACTATAGTACATACCCTTGGATTACTGTTTGGGGTTGGGGGAGAAAGAGATAGGGAAGAAAATGGGCAGCGGTATTCATCGTCTTACACATTGTGAATGGTACAATGGCTCACTCCAGGGAGTGTACTCACTTGGTACTATTCTCAACCTGCCAGCACAACATCAGCCTCCTCCTCTCTCCCCATTTTCAACTACCCACCCACCCACCCCATCCATCAATGCTCAGTGGTGACAGCACTGGCACAAAGCACTCAATGACATCAAATTTCCTGCTTCTGGGGAGCCATGGTGTCTGATAAAGGTGTCTTACACATGACAGTTTTTTAAGAAAAATCTTCACTGGAAAATACATTAGTCACCTTGTATGTAGATTACCTTGCACACAGGTACATAGGTTAAACTATACAGGGTAGAAAACTCTATTTCTAGTCTGTACTGAATTAGCAAATCTCAGTCAAGGCTGTCAGTGGATAGTTGCAATTGGCTTCAGGCATCCTGGGCTGGGCTGGGCTGGGCGAAAAAACAAAAACAATCAAGTGATGCTTCACACCACTATTCAGTGACTCCTTGTGGAAAGTGCCCTTATGTAGACACTAAGTGTGAACAGAACTCTCCCCTGCAAATGGACTGACACCATTTAAACTCTTACAGGAGGAATGCCACTTAAGTGAGGTCTTGGTTGACAGGAGTCAGGGTGTACAGGTCTGGACACAATGTTACGGCACAGAAATGAGCCATACAGCCAATCAAGAATACACCATTGCGTTTTCCTCCACGAGTCATCTAGTCTAATCCCACTCTCCTGCTTGTTCCCCATACTCTTTAATGCTACTCTTTTCCGAGCAATTATCCAACTTCTTTATCCAGAGTGTGGTTAGAATGTGGAACTTGCTACCACAAGGAATAGTTGGGGCGAATAGCATAGATGCATTTAAGGGGCAGCTAGACAAGTACATGAGTGAGAAAGGAATAGAAGGTTATGATGATAGGATTAGATGAAGTAGGGTGGGAGGAGACTCGCATAGAGCATAAACACCGTCATAGACCAGTTGGGCTGAATGGCCTGTTTCTGTGCTGTAAATTCTATATAATTCTTAAAATAATTTGTGGTAGGACATTCCACATTCAAACTAACCACTCCCCTTCAATTCTTTATTATCTTAAATTTGTGCCCTTTTGTTACTAACTTGCTGAACAGTGGAAACAATCTTCACTATTTACCTTATAACATTTCAATCCTGAAGATCTCAATCAAAAACCCTTAACTTTCTCAGGTTTGGTAAAAAAAAAATTACCCCAACTTCTCAAGTCTCTCCACATAACTCTTAACAATTTAACAAATCTACACTGTACCTTTTCCATTGCTTTTCAAGTGAAGAGAATAAAAGAACTTTAAAAACCTACAGTCCAATACCATTTTGCCAACACTGTCAAAAATGGACTATATTTTGTACAATCTCACTACTGGACTAAATTTTTCATGGTAAACAAGGCATGAATTAGGAATTGTAAAAATGTCACAAATCAGTAAAAATCATGAGCAATTTTGATGGAGAGCATATTCAATGGAGAAATCAACTTTAAACAACCCTGCAGATTCAGCTATTAGAAAATATTTTTCTTTACTTCCCCCTGAAGTTAGAAGAATATGATAGACCACCAACTAAAGTCAATCATTGGTAGGGGTTGGGGACGAGAGAAAGTAGCTGGTTATGAGCCTTTAAGGGCTCCTTTGTCGAGTTGGATCCCAAAAATGGGGGGTGCAGAAGACGCGTGCCTGGTTAAGCACACACCCGCTGAAAGCGGGTTGCGCCATCTGTTAACTTTGTTGATCAGATCAGCTGTTTTTGCTCGCAGGCTTTTCTAGAGGATAACGCTAGAGAACGAGAACTTGTTTGCATTGGTGTGAAGGGAAAGTGCATCACACTGGCAGCAAGGTTACAGCCTAAATACATGCTGATTTGAAATCATAGGATCCATATACTTCCATGATAAAGGTACAGCCTTAGTTATGGCTAGACTAAGTTAGCAATAAAGCACAGGGAGGAACTAGTCATTGCAGATTACACAATTGCCATCTCAGTTCATTTGCTTCCCGTCTTTGCCTCATATTTATCCAGTACTTACTAGCACGGAATAGAAATGCAAACATTTCCGCTCATGCAAATACTAATTATTGTATTAGGATCTTGCTTCATTCAAGCAATAAATTAGGACCACAGCAACATACATTCCAGATGAATTGTTGCATATTACAGACTGTAGTATAAATGGATAAATATAATTAGCCAAGTGCAAAAAAAGTGAAGAATGTTTGGTAAAAATAAAAAGATATTTACTAACCTGAATGCAGCACCACATTAACTGCAGAATACAATACTTGTGAATAAAGAACATCTATAGAATTACATGGCTCTCCAAGAATTACCAAACTGATCTTTGAACTGAGTTTTGCTGTTTTAAAATCACAGCAATGTGTGCATTAAATCTCAGTACAAACTTGTAAATGGTAGTAGACAGAAGGCCAGAAATTTAAGGGATATTAACCAAACACATTTCTCGGTTTGCTATTTTAAAGCGTCCATTAAAACAGGAGCATCACATGAACACTATGCATTCATCCACTATTTTCATCACAATAGTTTCTAACCTATAGAATTTGCACCAATATCACACTAAAATGGAATGGTGATAAAGTTATTATTGCAAATCATGTGACTAATCCCATGAACAAATATTAAGAGTGGTGATAGTGCAAGAGTCACCCTGAAGTTGATCGAATTCTATTGTACCAAACTGAATGCACGTAGAGCAAGTGAATGAAGTAGCCGACTTGAGGGAAATAGACAAATGTCACTATTCAATCTTTCCTGCCTCCCAATTCCCACCTCCACCACCTTGTATTCTAGTACCAATTTTACAGAAAGTTCATGCTGTCCCTCTCGTGGGGTTTTGTCTAAAATGGTTACAGTACAAGGCACACTTTTTTAAAAAAATGCAATTTGAAGTTTGAAATGTGTGTTTCTGCAAATATATCTTTATTGGGCTATATACTTTCTTTTTAAAATTAAACTGAATAGAATGAATGCAAAAATGGTGATTGGTATAAATATCTTATAACTGCACTTCAGGAAAAAAACAGTAATGGGATATTTGGGCCAAGTGCAAAAATAAGCCATACTGCAATGCAAGAGCTGATCAAGTCAGGAGCAATAAAATATAAATGGACCTGGAGAGTGCAACCAGATACATTATTATATTCAAATCAAAGTTCAAACAACTAGATAATGATTAAGAGAATGAATAGCCGAGACACGCAGCATACATTTTAAGCAGACAGAAACCGACAGTGTTACCAGGAAGCAGCATTGAAAGTTCTTTACAAAAAATGAATTTCACTACCAAATGATTTAGAAATCTATCTTAATGTTTTATGGTAGAGTCCTCGACATGAATGTTCTCAGAACCCAGCACCAAAATGAACACCAAGTTCATTTCATGTAAGATGCATTTTTGCCTTTGGGATCGTCAAAATTAGGCAAGAATGTATTTTTCATAAACCTTTATTGCAGTTTACATAAATCAGCGTTTGCAATTCATGTTGCAGCTTTGTTAGCTGCCTATAGCACATCCAGTTGCACAAGGCTGGACATAATGCGATAGGACATTTCGCATGGGAATATTTGAAACAACTGACAGACATTAAAAAAGGTTACAATTAGGGGAGGTATTTGTTTCTCTTTTGCCTTTCCCTCCCCTCCCATTTCACAGGCTGTGTTTGGTTGTATCATGATCCAACTAGGCAGCTGCTCACTGACAATGGCCATGGTTGATGTCAGTGAAGTGTGCTCACTCACGAGAAATCAGCCCGCTCAAGGCTGCTTGTGGGCAGGAGTTAATGTACATAACTGTTCAAGTAATAGGGAGAATAGTTTTTTTTAAAAAGTACTTCTGTACAGTGGCCTTTAAATCCACTCAACTTCTGCAGCACTTACAATATCAGAAAAGCCAATATTTCCTCTGTGCATTATTCATACAGTTGCTGAAATATTGGTATACCTAGCATAGTCACTTCTCCACATTGATGTTAAATAAGCATATTGAGGATAAAAGGTGCTTGAACACAGTTGGGAGTTCATGGGATTCTATCATATTCTATGTCTGGATTCTAAATCGATGCATTGTTAAAAGCAAAATCTGAAACAATTGGCAACCTCTCAAAAGAGAAAAGACATAGATCATTCGTCAAAACTGAAAGGGTTTACAATCAAAACAGGAACTATTTTCTCTTCAGATATTGCAGGCCTGCTGTATTTCCAGCATTTTTGTGATTTAATTCAAATTTCCAGCAATTGCAGTTTCCCAAAAATCAGTTACAGCCCAATTTCTATTCCGCAGAGGTCAAAATAACCTACTGCAGTTTTGCTGCTGAATTAACCGGGATTATCTCAGACAAATGTTTTCTATAAAAGAAAAATGTTCCCTATGCTTTGCACATCAATGGTAGGTAAGTAAATCCGAAAACAATTCTCATATTGACGTAGTCAAGTGTGATGACACATTCTACTACACCATTAAGCTAACATCTCCAAAATAGTATTCCTAAATATTTACTCCAGGTTCACTCTGCTGTGGTTGGACTGGGTAAACACCAACTTTGGAATCACAATACCCTGTTTACTTTACAGGGATGCCACCTCCAATGGTGAGTTTGGAGGTTAACTATTTGGTTTAAATGACTCAGCATACACATCTCTGAAGGTACTAAATCCCTCCCTGTCTACCTCTGGAATCAGTGCCACAAAGGTATTTACCCGAGGAAGGAGGAAGCCTCCGAAAGCTTGTATATTTCAAATAAAAATCGTTGGACTATAACTTGGTGTTGTAAAATTGTTTACAATTGTCAACCCCAGTCCATCACCGGCATCGCCACATCACAAAGGTAAGTGGCAAGCCTGATGCAAATGCTGGCTGCAACAGCCATCCATTTTGAATGTGTCTGCAGGGAGGCTGAGCTCCAGCACCATCGATGCACATTGCTAACCCTTCCTCTGATGGACATCAGCGAAGGTCCACAGCTAGGTGGTCAGAAACAAGACATGGTATCTGCTCTTGCACATATCTTATTCATGCAGTTTTGTTGCTGCCAATTCTATCCTATCGTATAAATGAGCTCAATGGGCAGGAGTGGAACTGGCACAATATGGAGCCATTCCCTTAGTAATCATGGTGTTAGACACATACCGAAACCAACTGGTAGAATCATATCTGATAAAGGTACGAGCAATGTGGGCAAGAACATTCAACAGAGCAAATCAAAAATAACATACCTGCTTAACCAGCTGAGGTGCAATTAGTGTATTGATGTTATCAACAGCTTTTGTAACACCTGGAATAAACAAGCAAATTAATCATTGTTCAACCCCACACACATGCTTTGCAGGCATTAGTGGACCATCTGCTAGTATTGTTACTGCACAGATTTCAAATCTTTAAATTCACCTGATGTTATCAATAGATAACATGGGGATATTTGGATCAGGAAAGACAGACAGGTCTACAGATGCCTGCTTGAAATATTAGTTTGGCAAAATACATGCTCCATAGGTTAACTTCACCACAGATGCACTGGTTACCTGACTACTTAAAGCAGGTCCAAGGAACTCGTTAACATACTTAACAGCTCTCGACACACCTAGCAGAAATGAAAAAGGAGGTTCAATTGAACAGAAAACACTGGAAAGTAAACTGGACCATTCATGGGTGAGGTTGAGTCAACAGAAGAAGAAAAGTGACAGCCAGAAGCTACTAAGCACAACTTAAGAGTCACTGGTACATTTATAATGTTGAATAGCTACCAATTTGGTGAGGTGACTGTCACTCTGCATTCAGCCCGTTTACATTGAAAGGCAGATTCAAAGCATAACAACACATGAACAGTTGCTTAAAAGTCATGCCAGTGACTAAGTTCTTCGTCAGGAACCATCGCCAATGGCTTGCATCACTGTAGGTAGACATTTACATTTGCAGCAATCCGTCTCCAAAAGGTGCCATGGAAACCCAATTTATGACATGGACCCCAGTGCCTATGGAGGCACTAATGCTGCATTTTATGTTACAGCACTGCCACTGCCCAGAGAAGTACTGACAAGCACATTTTTAGGTTAAAGCACTCAGGCAGCATAGTCTTTTCAAGCACCTACAGATAAAATTCTCAAATCTACACTTAGCCAACATCAGGTTGCTCCCCAAATAAGCCACTCTAGTGACTCTACCAAATACAAGGGGCATGGCTATAAATTAATGTATACATAGTACCAGACACTGACTTGAGAGAGAAAGAATTGAGCAATCACAACACAAACACTGGATGAATATTTCAGTTGCTTGAGTATTTGCCACCTGGAAGGCCATTTTATTTCTAATGCTGGAGCATAAAAATCAAATGTTAAGCACTGCCTCCCAAGTCCTCCAACCTGCTCAGCAGATTCAATAAGCAGAGTGTGGAGGAGTCAGGGCTGAAAGATAGACCATACTTATACACACGAACCGTGAAAATGTAGCAAAGACAGCAGCCCTGATGAAGATTCCAGGATCTTATCCGATAAATGTTTTGCCCGTCTCGTATGGAATTCTTAAAATGGTTGGTGTGGGAAGTGGAAAAGTTCACAGTATTGCAATGGGAACCACCCAAGATTGGCTTAAAAGTCAAAAGGGGGTAGATTTTCAACCTGCTGCCTGGGCATAAAACTGGCATTGCAAATTGGCTGCCTGCAATAGAAACTGCCTGATTATAACTTCCATTGGGCTTGTTTTATATCTGGTCTGGATTACTTTAACCAGACCTGTGGTGACAAGGATTTAAGTGTACCATTTACAGCATGGACATCAACTCACCTTGAGCGAGTGCTTCACTTCTATTTCATGCCACAAAGAAAGCCTTACTGTGACCTGAACAGCTCAGGACCCTCCCATTTTCATTGTCTAATATGCTGTGGGGCAATTTAAGCACTACACGTTATTTAAGAGTAAACCAGCCCAACCTGCACAAAATCTATTTTGTTTACAAGAATTTTATGACCCGTGGGCCGTCAATTGTCCCTCATATGAATTCTGCATTCCAAGTCCTCAGAATAGGCTGAAAACAAAGTATCCTGGCATGTGTTCAATTAAGCAATAAAGTGGGAGAGCTGATAATATACATCAGACGGCCCTTTTAGTTTCATTATTTCACATTTTTCCACTTGTCCTGAAAGTACCAAAGCCAGATCACGGATTGCAATTCTGTTAGGTGACGTTAAGGTACAAAACTGGTTGAGAAGCTTCATCAGACTGTACACAAAAGAAAATGCGATACCAAGTTCTTAGCTAAAATTGATTTAGTTTCTGGAAACCCCGTCAGCTTTTCCAGAATCACAGTACATTAAAGCACTTGCATTTGCCAGCCGAAATGAGTCAGCTGCAGCACTGCCCAAGAACTCGATGAAGAATAATCAGTCTAAATTGATCCTATAAGTCGATTGTTGTGCACTTAGAATGCATGCGAAATGATTGGGACTTGAATGGGTATTATACGCAGTGCTGAAATCTGAAGTTTAAATTGAAATGTCTGAGGCTGAACCAGATTGTTTGCAACCTTGGCGTCCTATTTGACCCCGAGATGAGCTTCCAACCACTTAACCGCTCCATGACCAAAACTGCCTACTTCCACCTCCGTAACATCGCCCCTGCCTCAGCTCATTTGCTGCTGAAACCCTCATCCATGCCTTTGATATCTCTAGACTTGACAACTCCAATGCTCTCCTGGCTGACCTCCCATCTTCCACCCTCTGTAAACTTGAGCTCATCTAAAACTCTGATGCCAGTATCCTAACTCACACCAAGTCCCGTTCACCCTCACCCCTGTGTTCACTGACCTACATTGGCTCCTGGTCCACAAACGCCTCAACTTGAAAATTCTCATCCTTGTTTTCAAATTGCTCAATGGCCTCACCCCTCCCTATCGCTGTAACCTCCTCCAGTCCGACAATCCTTGGAGATCTCTGCGCTCCTCAATTCTTGCCTCCTGCGCATCCCAGATTTTAAATCACTCCATTAATGGCAGCCATGCCTTCAGCCACCAAGGCCTCGGGCTCTGGAATTCCCTCCCTAAACCTCTCTGCCTCTCTACCTACCTCTCCTCCTTTTAGACATTCCTTAAAACCTACCTCTTCGATCTACTACCTCCTTATGCGGCTCAGTGTCAAATTTTGTTTGATAATGCTTCTGTGAAGAGCCTTGGGAACTTTTACTACGTTAAAGGCGCTATATAAATGCAAGTAGTTGATGATGTTCTATTGGCTCAGCGAGTTTAGCTGACCAGGAATGTTCCACGTATGATTGCCAGTTTGTGCTGAGATAGTTGTCAGTTGGAGCAGCACAAGGGACTCACAATTGGCCTCAGTCACTAGCAGAAGGTAAAACAAAATCATCCCTGCATGGTCTCGCCCCTTGTTGTCCAACCCGACAACGCTCAGTGAACTCTACGTTCCTCCAATTCTGGCCTTGTGCATCCCCCTACTTTTCTTCACCCGACCATTTGTGGATGTGCTTTCAGCCGTCTCGGCCCCAAGCTCTGCAATTCCCTCCCTGTCCACCTCTCTCCTCCTCCAAACCTACCTCTTGACCAAGCTTTTGGTCACCTGTCCTGATGTCTCCTTCTTTGGCTCAATGTAAATTTTTGTCTGATTACACTCCTGTGAAGCACCGTGGGACGTTTTACTACGTTAAAGGCTCTATATAAATGCAAGTTGATGTTTAAGTTCAAAGTGTATAGCAATGCACAGCTGCAGCCTCCCACGTGCAAACTGGTGCCTCCAATTGAGCTGCAGTCCAATTAAACATTTGACAGACTGCTGGTTGCAATATTAGCATTCTGTCAACAGCAAAGAAAGCCATGCCAGTGCAACATTGAGAATCTAGTACTACAAGCACATAGCTAATGACAAATTGGATGCCATTAACACCAGCAGGATTGCCAGCAGAAATTTGCTTTTTAAAAAAAAATCAAGACTTAGGTTTGTGCAAACATCACAAATGCACCATGTGAAGCACTAATATTATTCTAAATACACAAGCTTTGGAACAACATTTACCTCATACTGCACATGGCACACAAGTGATGAATGATTGTTGATCTCCTGTATTAAGATTGCAAGCAGAAGCTGCCAACTATAAATGGTACTGTCAAAGAACAGAAAGCCAATTAAGTTAGTCAACATTGCAAATAGCATCAAAACCTGAGTAGGGCCTATCCTTAGCAAAAGTTGTTAGCTGCCTTTTGAAGCATTTCTCCAACTATAAGATGCTGAGCTATTGGCATGGCTTTTTAAAAAAAAAATCTAACAAATTGCAGCAGCAGTCAGATCTCCTACTTATACTACAACGTTGGAACCAGTTTATTTTCCCCTTCAGAGTCAAAAGTTGAAGCTTTAAACATCCTATAACCTAACCCACTCATAAATGGCTGGACTTTGGCACTCTACTTTTTCACATCACATTTTAGGCTACATCATGGGATACTCACTGATATGCATCTTGCTGTGAAGAGCAAAAGGTTTGGCTCATGGAATGTTTATTTTGGATGGAGTACTCCTGTAATCTAAATAGTTTTACTTCCTTAAAAAGAGTCAATTTTCCCCATCCAAACCAATTCAGAATAGATGGTGTCTTCAATCATACAAGGAAAATTTGTTATCTTAACAAATCCAGGTTAAGCAATCCACTGTCGTAACAATGCAAATACACAGGCTCGCAAATTGCTCTGAGCGGCGAACCAACAGTGCTTGCCGCTCATGAGATTTAAATTCACCTACTAAGTTACTGTGTTTTTTTTTGGCGGCAACTTCCTTGAAATCTGGGTTCAAAAACCAGCAGCGTTCTTTCCCGGGCTATGTGAGCGGGGAAAGGAGCTCGATATCCCCTCAACCAGTTTGAAGCAAGCCATGCTTGCTTCAAGAACCAGGAAGTGAAACTCAATTGACAAACCGCAAAGACTAAAAACCAGTAAGTGCATGATAAGGTCAGTAAATGTACATTAAAATGAGATAGAGAAAGCAAAATAAAGGGAAGGTAAGATTTAAAGACTAAGACAAAAAAGACAAAGTTAAAAAATGTCCAAAAACTATTAAAACCAGGAGTAATGAGACGCCACGTTTTTTAAAGTTAATTTTCAGTGCCAGAGGGGTTGTTTGGCAGTCATTAATACTTACCACGCCATTAAAAGTTAGTTTAGATCTGAAAAACTCAGCGTACCTTTTTTTGTGGTGAGATTAGTTAGTTTCCAGCTGGGCAGGAGAGCAAGTTGCCGCTGGTCCGTTGATTCCATCGATTGCAGCTAGCGAGGTCCCTTTAATGCGAAGCTTTCAGATCACCATTGAATCAGAAAGAGCAAATTCCGGATTTCTGCATTTGACTGCGCATTTGAGGTCGCCGGAACTTGCTCATTAATAACTGTGAGCACTGTCGGGCTCACTGTTAGTTTACGAGCAATTTCCAGCCCATAATGTTTTATGCAATAGCTTGAAAAATGTGATTACAAAATGGATATTGCAATTGAAGAATAATATGAAGTAGAGCAGACAGACATACAAGTTCGAAAAAGATTCTTACCTTTGCCCAGAAATCGCGTCTTGTCACCATCTCGGAGTTCTAGGGCTTCATAAATGCCAGTGGAGGCACCACTGGGAACAGCTGCTCTGAAAAGCCCTGTAATCAAGTTTTTTTGAAAAAAAAAGTATTTAGCTGGTACATGTGGTGAACCATAAAAACTAAAAATTGCAGCTCAGGTACTGGTATCTTTTATACAACCTTCAGATTTAATGGTTGGTGTCAGGTAGGCCTATAAGACAGTTACTGCACTTCAATATAATGCATTATGTGTGAAGCCCTTCGAGACATCTGAGATGCAGGCTGCTACATAGTGCAAGTGTTTCTTCAACAAATTTATTCAAATAAGCAGCAGTGTTTAAAAAGACACTAGAAATCTTGAGATCAGAGACCAACTAGCCCCAGAATAGTTCATAGACTAACCAAAGGATAGAAGACATTTATAAAACTAAAGAAATGCAATTATGAGGATTATTTCATTTAACAATATCAATGCCAACTTTGTTCATTAACTATTTAGAAGCAAAATTGCCAGTTTTCTAATTTACCAGAAAGCAATGTTCCAAATTTAAGAGATCACTGAGGTTTGAAAATTTACATTACATGAAACATTCTTTGCAAATGCATTGATCCAATTTATTTGATCACCAGTTCCAGGCCTGCAGCAGATGTAATTACACCCATTCATGCACCTTGAAATACTACAGCAAAGTGGTGTGAAAGTGGAAATCGCTGCATACACGTCAAATATTTAACACTTCCAGAAATATTACAAAATTCTTCATACTTTCCATTTCAGCAATTTGTAGATTGAAGGCGCTTTGCCTTCATATGTGGTCATACAAAGACTGACTCATTTTTGATTTGTTTTGGAACAGCTCCCTCTTCTACATGCTGTTCTTTTCCCATCAAAATAAAATGCTAGTTTCACATTTTGTTGAAAAGATGTCACCCTTTTAAACTAATAAAATATTCTATCAATTTAAAAAGTTATAAAATTTGAATTTTAAAAAATTGTATTAAAAAGAAAAAAATTCAACCAGTGCCAACTAGTTTCAAAAATTGGAAGCACACAGGCACCGTGTCCAGGATTCTGAAGCAGGAAGATTTTAATTAGCAACAGGCTGCTTAGGTTTCACAGCTCACTTCCACAATTGAAGCGTTCCTAGTGTCTTAGTCACCAGCAAGTGGCTCATGGTTGGAGTTAAATGTGTGGCAAAAATCCATGGTCGGGCATAAAACAGAGGCATGGAGTTCCCTCCGCATTTGCGCCAAGAGAGACGTGCAACCCAGGTGCAAATCAATTCCGTGGCTTAAACGATCGTGCAATTCTGGGCCTGAGCGAGTTATGCGCATAACTACAATATGCCCAAGTCGCCTCAATCTTTTACATCTGTCCATCAAACCCTCCGACCGAACGAAACTCCATACCCAAACCTGGCCACGCCCTCATCTCTCATGTGCGAGAGCCCTCCAATTCCGCTTGTTGGGAGGTAATTAACATTGGAACCAGATTTTCAGGCGCAGCAGGAAAGAAAGTAATTCTTATTGTGGTTAATTGAAATTTTTTTAGCTTGATCTTAATTTATCCTCACAGTGACCTGCTCTGTATTTTCTGTGAAACTTAAATTTTCATACCTGAAGAAATATATGGTGTGGGTTCCAATTCTCTTTTGAAAGTTACTGTTGAATCTGCTTCCACCACCCTTTCAGGCAGTGGATTCCAGATCATAACTCGCTGCGTAAAAAAATTCTCCTCATCTTCCCGCTGGGTCTTTTGCCAATTATCTTAAATCTGTGTCCTCTGGTTTCTGACCCTCCTGCCAGTCAAACTTTCAATTTTTAACACCTTTATTAAGGCTTCATGGCATTGGTCATGAACGTTGGGAGTTATGAACTATAACACTAAGATTCTTTTCTCGCTCTCTCAACTGATTTCAGTTCTGTTCCATGTAAAGAGCAGGTATACCTGGTGTTGGTTCCGCCCACATGCATTGCACTGCACTTATCTAGATTAAATACCATTTGCCAGAGTTTGACCCATTCTCCCAGCACTTAAAAACGCTTGCAGAAATTTGTTCTTCAGTCCTAATATTTGCACAACTTTTCATATCATCTGCAAAATTATGGACCAATCCCCCAACACCTCTATCTGGGACATTTATGAAGATAGTAAAAATAACAATGGTCCCAATATTGTGGAACACCACTGGTAACCAGTCTCCAAGCAGATCCACAGCCATTGATGGCAACTTTCTGCCTACAGGAATGCAACAAATTCTTAATGCATTGTAGCAATGTCCCACTGATGCCACAAGATTCTGTCTTGCAGAGTAACGTATTGTGAGGTATCTTATCAAAAGCTTCCTGAAAGTCCAAGTAGACAATGCCTACTGAGATAATCTCATACACTAACCTAGTAATTGCAAAAATAATTAGTAAGACACAATCTTCTTTTCCACAGACATGTTGTGTCTCTGATAACTCTTTATTCAGGTAATAGTAAAGAATATCTCTTATGATCCCTATGGATCTATAGTTCCCTGGAACTGACTTGTCACCCTTTTTGAAAATCCAAACCACATGAACATCCTTCCAATCCAAGGGAACGTTCCTAGACTCTAGATAAACAATTCAACAATATGCCGTTAACATGAATTATCAGCCTTTTGAGGTCTTTCAAAGTGTGCAGTCAGTAGTTTGCAGACTTTGTCTGGACCCATTAAATAAAAAAGGTCAGTTGAATAAAATTCATCAAGCAATCTAATAAATTGTGACTGATCTGTCCAGCCATGTTGCTTTTGCTTTGAAAGGTCAATGCACTGTATTATGCAAAAGACTGCCAAACTAAACTAGCAATGAATATCACCAATCACATACAATACAAATTGCTGGGTTAGTTTTTTAAAAAAAAGTTTCCCATGCCTGGAAACCCGACTATAAAAAGGCACTGTTTCATCCACATCTAATGCCAATTGATTTTTTTAATTCAAGCTGCACAAGACCACAAATTGAACAAGAAAAACTAAATCAACAACTTGCATTTAGATAGAGCCTTTAATGTAGAAAAACATTTCAAGGCAGTTCACAGACATAGGAACAGGAGTCGGTCATTCAGCCCCTCGAGCCTGTGCTGTCATTCACGGCTGATCTGTATCCTAACTCGATCCACCCGCCATGACTCCATATCCCTGAACACCCTCGGCGAGCAAAAATCTAATCGATCTCCATTTTCAAATTATCAATTGAGCTAGCATCTACTGCTTTTTGTGGGACAGAGTTCCACATTTCTACCACACTTTGCGTGAAGAAGTGTTTCCGAACTTCTCTCGTGAATGGCACCCTGTCCTAGACTCCCCCACCAGTGGAAAAAGTTTCTCTCTACCGACCCTATCAATTCCTTTCAAAATCCTAAAAACTTCAATCAAACCACTCCTTAACCTTCTATATTCGAGGGAATGCGAGCCTAGTTTATATAATCTCTCCTCAATCTAATCCTTACAGCCCAGGTAATATTCTGGTGAATCAGCACTGCACTCCTTCCAAGATCAATATATCCTTTCTGAAGTGCCCAGAACTGTGCACTGTACTCCAGATATGGTCTAACCAGGGCTTAATAATGCTGTAGCAAAACTTCCTCCCCTTTATATTCTAGCCCTCTAGTTGTAAAGGCTAACATTCCATTAGCCCTTTGATTATTTTTTGTACTTGACTGCTACATTTTAGTCATCTGTGCACATGGACCCCTAAACCTCTTTGAACCTCCACGGTTCCTAGCTTTTCACCATTTAGAAAATACTCAGATCTATCCTTTGAGTCCAAAATGGGTGACCTCACACTTGCCTGCGTTGAAATCCATCTGCCACAGCTGTGCCCACTCACTTAATCGATCAATGTCTCTGGAATTTTATGCTCCCGTCTACACGACTTACTATGCCACCAATCTTTGTCATCTGCAAACTTGGATGTATGGCTCTCTATTGCGTTATCCAAGTCATTAATAAATATAGCGAATAGTTGAGGCCGCAGCACAGACCTCTGGACACCACGAGTCACCTCCTTCCAATTCAAGGACATACCCATTATCCCTGCTCTGTCTTCTACTGCCTAACCAATCTCCTAACCAGGCCAATAACCATAATCAAAAAATTGATGCTGAGCCAGAGGATGATATATTAGGAGGAAGAACCCAAAATTTGCTCAAAAGGTGGGTTTTAGGGAGCATCTTAAAAAGGAGAGGGGAGGTGGAGAGGCAGAGGAGTTTAAAGGAGGGAATTCTAGAAGGTGGGGCATACGCGGCTGAAGGCATAGCCATAGCCGCCAATCGTGGGACGAGGGAGGGGGGTGGTGGAAGTGCACAAGAGGCCAGAGTCAGAGGAGCAGAGTGTTTGGGGCAGGGGGGGCATTAAACCTGGAGGAGATCAGAGATAGACAGCAGACAACGTCTACTGGTGTGCACTCATACACTAACCTAGTAACTTCAAAAAATGTGAGAAAATTAATAAGACATGGAAGGGATTTAAACATGATGCATCAGTGTTACATAAATGACAGACTTCATAATCAGTACAGGACAGAGCAGCATTTCACTTTCAGGAATTTTATATCACAAAATAGATATGGATGAGAAAGATCATTGATCCAATCACAGCATTCAACACATCATGTTTAAATGATTCCACCACGATCCTCTCTGAACTAAGAAAAATTGCTTCCTTAAACTCTACATTATAGAATTTAAAAGTTAAAAGAAACCCAAATTAATTAATCCAAACACACCTATTTTTGTCCCTCCCTCCCTCCATTTTGTATAACTTCCTTGGTGATATACCATTGCCCAGTCAGGGAGGTAAAACCCTTCAAGACTATTCCTTGCTTAAATCCCGGCTCAAATCAGACCATGATGTTCCTGTAACTATACAAAACCCCTCCAGATCTTCACCCGACCCTCAGTTACCCCAAGTGTTGCTGAGATGGGGGCTGCTGGCGGGAGTCAAATTTCTTTTAGGTTCTGAAATCAAACACTGGAGAACTGGAGTTTGAAATCCATAAGTGATCGGATAGCTTAGATGTGCATATTGACATTAGTAATTTTGCTTGCTGCATCAATTGTGAATTTTGAATGGCAAAAACAAATCTGACCTATTCATAACCCAAAACCCTATTTTGTCCATTGGATGCAGATTAATACCTTTTTTTTGAAAAAGACCAGAGTCCTTAGAAATTTAGAAACAGAATCTTACCACTGTAAAAAAGTGATATCTGGAGGCTCTTTCACAAATTAGTGGCCATTGGAAACTTTTTAATCCAACTATTCATTTCAAAAGCAATGGACATTCAAGCATCTTTGAAGACATGCAAATACTACAACATTTCCAAGAAACAAATAATGTACTTGACTCCATTTTTATAAGAAATTTGGGTATTTTCAGAAGTAATAGTTCCCAATTTAAGAACACAACTAATTCCTAGCAGGCAAGTACAAGATTAACCTACCATATTGCATGAGATACTCTTACTCAGGTCCCAAGTGAACAGGAGGAAAGGTGATCCACCAGCAACAGATCAAATGTTAATGAGCCAAGCCTCAATCGTGAAGTTTTATTCTGTCCTTTTACTGCTCTCACGTGGCAGTTAGATATTTTATCCGATTACCCAGTCAAAATATACTCAATGGCGTGGGCCAAACAAAGTACAACTGGACAATAATACTCGACTGTTAACAATCCACTGATATATATGTAAAGTTAGTATTACTTCAGCCAACAGATAGTCAGAGTACTTTAGCCTATTTATATTCAAATGGAAACAATTCTGTAACACAACTGGATTTCCATGATGCCATATCTGCCTTGTTTATTCTGCAGGAAAGATTTAGTAAAGGTTAGTTACATGCATGCAGATAGTAGTCACATCTAGATGCCAGTACAGCTGGGACCTTTCCTAATTTTGGAGGAAATGTTTATAGAGGTCAGCCATGGTGAAAGTGACCGATACAGATAGATGAGCTGAGAGGTCAACCCACCCACATCCAGATTCAAGATGGCAGACCCGATCCAACTGCAGAAGTTTCTTTTTTCAAGGCACCAGGCAAGGAAAACACTGCCCGGATAATTTTGTGCCTCCCAAGTTGTTCTTACAGTCAAAAGCAATACCCTGTAAAGTACATGGGTTAAAGCCTGTTCTGAGATAAATGGCTTGCACTAGACTGCCTTGAAGAGAAAATTTAAGCTAACTGCTAATTTGAACTGGTTGGTCGAAAATTAAAGATTTAAATCCTGATGTTATTAACAACTGGAGACAGAGTTAAAGCCAGTGATATTATAATATGTATATTAAGTGTAATCCGTGCTTTCTAAACTATAATTCAGTGGAAGACATCAACAGTTTGCCTAACTAGAGGTTTTACAATACCTACTCCAAAACTTTAAGGGACATTCATTACACACATTATGGGGGGGGGGGGTAATTATAATTAGAAAAAACTGCATTCAAAACCAAGTAATTCATTCTTCAACATCTGAAATCACAGACGAGACTGCCATGGGCCTCACAGATGGCTGATAACAGGTTGGGCAAACCACCCCTATTCTATGTAATCTAGAATCAGGCAATTAGAATTTTACAGCAGAGACGGCCATTTGGCCCATTGTACTTGAGCTATCCATTTAGTCCCATCCACTTGCCTTTTCCCTATACCGTTTCATTTATTTTTTCTTCTTCAAATATTTACCCACTGCCCTTTTAAAAGCTATTATGGATGCCTTTTCCACCACTGTTTCTGGTGGGGCATTTCATTCCTAAACAATCCTCTGCATAAAAATGTTTTCTCCTATCCTCTCCTTGTTCTTTTGACAATCACCTTAAACTTGTACCCTCCAGTTACTGACGACCAACTAGTAGAAATGTTTTGTTCTCTATTTGCTTCATCAAAACACCTCAATTTTAAGATAGTTATCAGCTGAGATAAAGAATTTTCGTCAGTGAAATATTCAAACAGCTGAAGCACTGGACAACATGCACAGGAGAATTTTTGGCTTAATTTAAAAAGTGAACTGGCTTAAAGAATTTGCTTTAAAACTACTTTTTAAAAATGTATTCAAGTGTCCAAATTCCTGTCATGTAGGGCAGTGTCAGGGATCATTGAGAATGGATTCAAACTCATGTTTCAAAAGGTGAAAGGGCAAAGTTCTGACCCATTGCACCAATGGATTCCTCTCCTCCCACCCCTTCATTTGTGCACACTCTCTGCATTTTCAAAATGTGTCGTTATCTCAACACTCCAGTTTGAAACCCAAGGATTAATATCAGACCAGGGGATATGTCAGCTTAGGGTTGACTTGAATTTAATATAGACTTAAAGGATACGGTGTTCCTTTCAAGCAAAACAGTAGACCTCGCCATAGTGTATTCTGTACCTAAATTTGGGTGCACAGAATCCCCGACACATCTTGTGGTCCAGTGCAAGAGATCTTCAGCCCCAATATCCAGTCCAAGACTTCCAATAAAGCAGGTTGGGTTACTGAACAGACTGCTATATTTATCTTTAAACCAAGATACAGACCACCATGATTATTCTCCGGGGTTTACATCAGTCTCAGCAAATGTATTAATCAACTGCAAAAGACTCATTTACAATCCTTCCTATGCAGCCTCCTTCAGCCAGTGAGAAGCAGATGGACTCTGAACCCAGGAAACGCAAATCCATAATCAATCAAAAAAGACAGTAGGTGTGGCTTCAGTAGGGCGGTACTGTACCATCTGTGTTGGGTTCCTTTCTTACCCTAGATAGCACCATGAGTTACTCAAAGCAGCATACTGGAAGTTAACTAATCTAAATTGATGTTGGCGGATTGAACTGTTGCACAACTTTGAAATGTGCAACTTCAAGAAACGAGCACTCACAGCTAAACTGCCAGTCCAAATGCTTGCATACTGCAAAAACAGATACATTGGCAGCACAAGGATCAGTGTCAGATTCATAACTTGTATTGGGTGACTATCAAAAGACCCACACTAGTGCCAAAAGCCTTTCAGGCAATTTTGTGGGTTATAAAAGCACACAGTGCACTTAACACTACCAGCAGTTCTGGGCTCCTGAGCCATTTTAAGCAACCACAAAGCAGAGTTTGTAATAAGCATTCAATTATTTTTATCACTCATGTGTAAAGGGTTTTGATCTAAAGTTTATTTTTAAAGTTAATTTGCCTAAAACAACATTTCAATAGAAATTTTGAGGTAACATAGGTTTATTGACTAAAAGGTGAATTTGTGCCTAAGGTTGAAATATTTGAGTGCTCAAAACTGATCAAAAGAACTTACTTTGTAGGAGAGGCTTTATGTCGCAAACTCCAAGCCATTAATCTGTAATCACCAAAACTTTTATTTACAGTCTATTTTTCAAAAAAAAGACTGGATACTGAGATTTTCATGTTTGCTATTTTTTGCAGGACCAAGGATTTAAACTAGGAGCATGCCATGGACTCCACTATGCTTGTCAGTGAGCATAGGCAGCTCTCACACACTGCTAATTAAATTAAAATATCAATGAGCCTAGGAAATCATTGCAGTTTGAAAAGATACAAATCCATCTAAAAACATTCATAATGATATTTTATGCAGGATTAACATGATGTGAGTATAACAAAAAAAGATTTGCAAAAGTAACCTGCTTTTACAGTTACCCCACATTGCAGGACTACCATTTTGGAATTAAATCTCTAAAAATAGCTAAGCTATTCCATCACACAATCAGTGTAGCATTGCAGTACCTAATGAAGAATGATTTGGGATACTTCGAAATGTTAAAACCCTTCAGCCAAAAAGGCACACCGCTCATACAAATTCAGAACGAGCTGCACCTCTAGCCAAACTGTTCCAGTACAGCTACAACACTGGCATCTACCCGACAATGTGGAAAATTGCCCAGATATGTCCTGTCCACAAAAAGCATGACAAATCCAATCCGGCCAATTACCGCCCCATCAGTCTACTCTCAATCATCAGCAAAGTGATGGAAGGTGTCGTCGACAGTGCTATCAAGCGGCAATAACTCACCAATAACCCGCTCACCGATGCTCAGTTTGGGTTCCGCCAGGACCACTCGGCTCCAGACCTCATTACAGCCTTGGTCCAAATATGGACAAGAGAGCTGAATTCCAGAGGTGAGGTGAGAGTGATTGCCCTTGACATCAAGGCAGCATTTGACCAAGTGTGGCACCAAGGAGCCCTAGTAAAATTGAAGTCAATGGGAATCAGGGGGAAAACTCTCCAGTGGCTGGAGTCATACCTAGCACAAAGGAAGATGGGAGTGGTTGTTGGAGGCCAATCATCTCAGCCCCAGGACATTGCTGCAGGGGTTCCTCAGGGCAGTGTTCTGGGCTCAACCATCTTCAGCTGCTTCATCAATGACCTTCGCCATCATAAGGTCAGTTCCATTCGCAACCCCTCAAATAATGAAGCAGTCCAAGCCCGCATGCAGCAAGACCTGGACAACATCCAGGCTTGGGCTGATAAGTGGCAAGTAACATTCGCGCCAGACAAGTGCCAGGCAATAACAATCTCCAACAAGAGAGAGTCTACCCACCTCCCCTTGACATTCAATAGTATTACCATCGCCGAATCCCCCACCATCAACATCCTGGGAGTCACCATCGACCAGAAACTGAACTGGACCAGCCATATAAATACTGTGGCTACAAGAGCAGGTCAGAGGCTGGGTATTCTGCGGCGAGTGACTCACCTCCTGACTCCCCAAAGCCTTTCCACCATCTACAAGGCACAAGTCAGGAGTGTGATGGAATACTCTCCACTTGCTTGGATGAGTGCAGCTTCAACAACACTCATGAAGCTCGACACCATCCAGGACAAAGCAGCCCGCTTGATTGGCACCCCATTCACCACCCTAAACATTCACTCCCTTCACCACCAGCGCAGTGGCTGCAGTGTGACCATCCACAGGATGCACTGCAGCAACTCGCCAAGGCTTCTTTGACAGCACCTCCCAAACCCGCGACCTCTACCCCTAGAAGGACAAGAGCAGCAGGCACATGGGAATAACACCACCTGCACGTTCTCCTCCAAGTTACATACCATCCCGACTTGGAAATATATCGCCGTTCCTTCATCGTCGCTGGGTCAAAATCCTGGAACTCCCTACTTAACAGCACTGTGGGAGAACCTTCATCACACAGACTGCAGTGGTTCAAGGTGGCGGCTCACCACCACCTTCTCAAGGGCAATTAGGGCTGGGCAATAAATGCCAGCCTCGCCAGCGATGCCCACATCCCATGAACGAATAAAAAAAAATCTCACCCCCCAATATATTTTTCAATTTAAGCTCCAACTTCGACATACCTAATATATGGGATTGTTTGTTGCCCATTAAAACTTTCAGCAATACAGGACAATTTAAAACACAAGCTGGTACACTGTCAGTCTGAATGAAGCTGACCTTTGCCAGTATACAGGTCCACTTCCACCGTGGGGTTACCACGCGAATCAAAAATTTCACGGGCATGGATCTTCAAGATGGACATGGTGGTGGTTCTGTGAAAGAAAAAAAGTTATCATTTAATAAACATCAATAAACCCCCCTCCCCAACCCCCAAAATAAAATAACTTCCCTTTAGGCCCATCCTTATGCAAAGAAATATATGAAAATAGCATGAACAGCCTCTTTGAAGCAAAGGTAGCCAGTCTGGCCAAGATTTCAGAAAGGACCATGCTAATGATACCCAAGAGCACAAACTAGCACTGGACAAGTTTATGTCTGTCTGAGATATTCTGTATTCCTTCCACAAAGGCTGGCAAGGTGTCTAGCCACTGAATGCTTTAAGTTTGGGATCAAACACGGTTCTCCCTTTCCTTACAATTTCTACAATTAAACTCTACTTCTGTAGCTCATTGTGGAAGAGCGCATTGCTAGGGTTGTGCTAATTTTGGTAATTTGTTTACTGGTTGCAACATTCTCCCAGTAATTTCCTGATAAACCTGCAGTGGGGGAATATCAGAACTGTTGATCTTATTGTGCAAGTATCACATGCAGTACAAAGATCACACCAACAGTCAGCATCAGCACTCTAACCACTGCACCTCCAATTAAAGCTTGAAGCTGTATCTCAGAGAAATTAAAGCTGCAACCAGAGCACTTCAGATCCATGGCTGGACCTCTCAACCACATTTGCCGTCACTTCCAAGTATTCATTTGAAATATTTTAATACATGATACAAATGGTGCACCACCCTGGTTAAAACATTCTGCAACATGATGCCATCACACTGAGCTGCAGCTCTCCAATTACATTATATCATCAAATACATAAGCAGTTTTAAAAGTGAGCTGGCACACTCCAACTTTTGCTTAGTTAAATCAGCTGCTTTCTATACCTGAACAACCCACTCAAATAAGGTAGCCTGTGTTCATTGCATCACACTCTGGAGAGAATGCTCAGGAGAAATTCCTACAACTCATTCATTCCACTTATGTATTGGCACAACCATTTATTAGACTTCCCCTTGATGGAAAGTCAACTGCAGAACTGCTCACCAAGGAAGCTGTATCGTAATGCCGGATAAGTGACGACCGAGGATTTTATTAGGAGCTAGCTGTTTTAATAGGGCTTCCTCATTGGTTGTGGACGGAATTGAAATCTGAACCTTAACCTGAAATCTGAAATCTTAAACCATACACCATTCCCAATCAAAATGAGCTCATTGCACAAGGAGATTAGACACAAACTCATGACATCACTTTAAATACAGTCTTGACAAAACAAATCATGCATTTTAAAAACTAGAAAAAGGGCATCCTTTCAATTCCTCATTAACATTAGATTGTGGCAAGAGGATGAACTTGGGGGAAAAAAGAAAATACAGACTGGCATTTATTTGGAAACCTTTCACAACATCCCAAAGCACTTCACAGCCAATGAAGTACTTTTTGAAGTGTAGTCACTGTTTTAATGTAGAACACAGGAAGGAATGATTAAGTGAAAAAGACAATGAAGAGGGTGTACCTTCCCCCAAATTGTTTTGGCCAGGTTATGTTTCCCTCATTTTCCTCTCACCCCACTCAGATTCTCAGAACTGCCCAATACCCCTCTCCTCCTTCATATCTCTTTCTAAGGAATCTTACAACACCAGGTTATAGTCCAACAGTTTTATTTGAAAATCACAAGCTTTCGGAGGCTTTCTCCTTCGTCAGGTGACTGAGTGAGTGAGTCACCTGACGAAGGAGATAATCTCCGAAAGCTTGTGATTTTCAAATAAAACTGTTGGACTATAACCTGGTGTTGTAAGATTCCTTACATTTGTCCACTCCAGTCCATCACCGGCATCTCCACATCATATCTCTTTCTACAAGCTTGCACCTCTGGGTCATTTATTTTGCTGAAACCCACCTATTTTGTAGCCAGATTTTCCAGACAGTAAAATTCCTTTATAGCAATGTACATTTCACCTCTTCGTAAAATGTTTTTGGATAAGGCAAGATCACTTACACAATGTCCCCCATCCTTTCCTTCCCTTGCAGGATTACCTTAGATTTGGTGAGTCAGTTTACAAGTCTATTACTACAGTTGGGAAAGACCTGCACATGTGCATATAATCGTCTAGTTAATTGTGATACTGTTTAATATAGCATTCTTCAAAGTAGCATATGTGACACAGATGTTTGAGAGACATGATGAGGTACTATATAAACACAAGTCTCTTTCCAGTTTTATGGTAGATGGAGGTAAAAAGAACACAATGCAGAGGAGACATCGGCACATATCCTTTCAAATGGTGCAAATGCCAGACCACCATAAAGACAGACCAACGTCAATGTCTGCGCCAATAATCTGGACTCATCCTTGCACATATCTTCAGGATGCCATGTTTGAACGGACTCATTGATTAACTGGTCCCAGATTGAGCATCACTAGTCTAAATAAGTAGACAAGAGGTAAAAATGAACTAGAATAATGATCAAGTTATATTTTACATGGACTGACATATACCCAGGCAACATTCTCAGTTCGTATCTGTAATGCACATGTGGCAAGAACATGGTGGTTTCTTTGGCTTATATTCTAGGATATACTTGATAGATTCTTGCAATACAATTTCTACCAACTCAAACGCCTAGTTGTTAATTTCTTTTCGACTGAGAAATAATAGCAGAAGTACATTTCAGTGGGTTTGACATTTCACACCAAGGAAATTTTTCAGCCACACAACTCACTGCAATATTACATATTCCAAATTTTCACAAGTTGGCAAATGCTCTACTGGATGAATCAATAAGACATGAAGTGCCATTCTCAAATACCTTATTTAAAAAACAGCATAAATCTATCAATATTCAATTAATGTTCTTTAATTAGTGAATGGAGAGCAAAAAATGAAGTAACTTTTGAACATTTGGCAATATGATAGCCATTACCTTTACAGAAAAACAAAAGGGCAATGAAACACTGCCTGAAACATCGCAATGTTATTTTAAAAATCCTCTAGTTGAAAACTTCAACCTCTTATTTTTTTTTTAAAAAGTGGACATTTGTGTATTAGCCATCAGATCACAACAATTTATATATATATATATATATATAGTGTCTTTAATGTAAAGAAACATCTCTAAACAGTTCCCAAATAGGCACAAAGAAACAGAAGCCAAGCCAGAATGGGAGGGATTATGAGGGGTAACCAAAAGTTTGATTGAGATGGTTTTTAAAAAGTGGAGAAAGTTTGGGAGTGAGTTCCAAAGCAATTGAAAGTTCTGGTGGAGCAAAGGGAAGGGGGCTGCAGATAGCCATAGTTAGAAAATTGGAGTGCTCAGGAGAGGGTATAGGGCTGGAGGAGAATGAAAGGGTGGGGGAGAAGCCCTTGGAAATATTTACACATTAAGATTTTAAATTTAATGCATGGGAACCAACATAGCACAGTGATGACAAAGGTGATGGGCAATTAGGACTTAGCACAGAATGTGTGGAGCAGAGCTTTGCATAAATTGAATTTATGGGGTGTGGACCATGGGAATTAGCAACAGGACATTTAAATGGTCATTGACAAAAGGTATGTATAAGGGTTACAGCAACAGAGGGACTAGGCAAAGCTGAGGTTGAAGTGAGTTGGTTTTCTGCAACTTTTACACAAATAGGAAAATTAAGAAACCATAAGTACATTATACAATAAAATAAATGACCTTTATGCCAATCATTAAGTCATTATAGGTCTTGGACTGCATGTTAAGAGAATAACAGAGATTGAATGAAACAATTCCCTAAAGATTAACAGGTTAGCATGTTCAGAGTGAGAATTAGTTCTGTCATTCAACAGCTTCATTACGTCTACGTGAAAATTAAACTGGTGGTGCAGGGACAGGGAAGAAGGTCTTTAAAGTTATTTATAGTAAAATTGAAGGCATTTGGCCAGTTACTATTCTTTCAGCCTGTCCACTCGCGTTGCCAAGCCAGAGAACCCGAGAATCTCAAAGTTCACCACTGGCTGCACAAACAGAATCTCTAGTTGACGAAAAATTCAATAATTGTTACTCAAATATAATCCAGATCTATCCTATAAATTCCGGAAAATGATTATGCGAAATACTCCAAAGGCATACAACACTATACAAATAGCAACCAAATACAAAAGGATTTTTTTTCCAAACAGGAAGCCCACTTCATACATAAAGTTGCATTTCCAATGCAATAGTAACTTCATCTGCAAAAATCCCCGCATGACTGAATGCAGGCACGTTAGCAGTTATCCAGAATGTCCCTATTTTTAGTCTCAAGCCTTATTGGTAACCGCTGATGGGAATCTTTCTGTGTTTGGTTCACAAGTTAACTTTGTTCCAGTCCGAAAAGTACCCTGATTATTGCATTTAATTCTAAAACAAAAAGGTAAACGCTGCACATTTCGAGCTCCCGGTAAAATACCCGCTGTGTTGCTGATATACTGAAAACAACGTAAACCCTCTCCAACTAAGGTGTGGAAAGAGGCTATTACTCCAATTCAATTCTAAAAACTGGAACTTTTTGATGCTGATCTACACAATTTACCCATTTAAAATTTTGTTTGAAACACAAAATAATTCTACAGTTTTGAGAAGTTCATTCAAACTATTTTAAGTACACTCCCAAAACACAAACAGCACTTTTTTTTTTGCTATAAAAGTTTCTTAAAGTTCTTTCAAAGAGCCGGCACACGGACGATGGGCCGAACGGCCTCCTTCAGCGCTGCATCGTTCTATAATGAATATGAAATGGGCTCTGGTCTCATGAACTTGCAAGCTATACAGTGACATGCAACTTTGAAACGACCGAACAGAAGTAAAAGGGAGCCGGTGCCGCAATCCGCCCAGCTGTCCCGTTGCAGCTGCAAAGAGAGAACGAGTTTGCCCCAGCCGGGAGCGCGCGCGCGGCGCGGCTCTTACCTGTTGCAGAGAGAGAGGAGAAAGAGGGAGAGGAGGACAGAGAGGGGCAGAAGGGCGCGACAAGGACACGGGCGGAGAGCCGAGCAGGGGAATGAGCGAGCCCTCAACAAAGAGACCGCCTTACCCTCAGCTGCCGCTCTTATTGGCTCGCTCCCACACGTAACAATGAGTAACCCGGGAAACAGCGACATCTGTGACAGGAAAAGTCTCCCCCTCGGTCCGTCTTCACACGGTGCGGTGTGGCTCCATGGATCGTGTAATGCAAGCTGGCAGTGACAGAAAACACTGCATGTAGTTTAAACATGCTAGCTGGCAGTGACAGAAAACCCTGCATGTAGTTTAAACATGCTAGCTGGCAGTGACAGAAAACCCTGCATGTAGTTTAAACATGCTAGCTGGCAGTGACAGAAAACCCTGCATGTAGTTTAAACATGCTAGCTGGCAGTGACAGAAAACCCTGCATGTAGTTTAAACATGCTAGCTGGCAGTGACAGAAAACTCTGCATGTAGTTTAAACATGCTAGCTGGCAGTGATAGAAAACTCTGCATGTAGTTTAAACATGCTAGCTGGCAGTGATAGAAAACCCTGCATGTAGTTTAAACATGCTAGCTGGCAGTGACAGAAAACTCTGCATGTAGTTTAAACATGCTAGCTGGCAGTGACAGAAAACCCTGCATGTAGTTTAAACATGCTAGCTGGCAAACAGAAAACTCTGCATGTAGTTTAAACATGCTAGCTGGCAGTGACAGAAAGCTCTGCATGTAGTTTAAACATGCTAGCTGGCAGTAACAGAAAACTCTGCATGTAGTTTAAACATGCGAGCTGACAAACAGAAAACTCTGCATGTAGTTTAAACATGCTAGCTGACAAACAGAAAACTCTGCATATAGTTTAAACATGCTAGCTGGCAGTAACAGAAAACTCTGCATATAGTTTAAACATGCTAGCTGGCAGTGACAGAAAGCTCTGCATGTAGTTTAAACATGCTAGCTGACAGTAACAGAAAACTCTGCATGTAGTTTAAACATGCTAGCTGACAGTAACAGAGAACTCAGTGCCATGCACGTAGTTTAAACAAAAAAGTCAGACACCAAGTACATTTGGCAACAAAATTAAGACGCCGTTTTTTCTCTCTATTTTAAGAACTACAAATATCTGCGACAGGAAGACATTGTGAGTCTTTATTGGATTGGATTGTTTTCGTATTTGTCTGTTTTCATTGCTGAGCAGCTCTGGCTGTTTGACCAAGGTGGAAGCAGCCTTCACTGGCTATACAAACAGCTGCCTAAGTATCAGTTTAACTTTTTTTTTATTCGTTCATGGAATGTGGGTGTCGCTGGCGAGGCCGGCATTTATTGCCCATCCCTAATTGCCCTTGAGAAGGTGGTGATGAGCTGTCACACCTGTGAGGTAAAAGGTTGTGTGGGATCCACCCCCACTTCAAGAACCCAGGCGGATCTAGTGCTGAGACAGTGTTATGTTGTTGGAGATGCCACCTCTTGGTTGAGACATTAAACTGAGACATATTTCAAGTGGGCTTGAAAGGAAGATCTCATGGCACTATTTGAGGAAGAGCAGGAAGCAGGGGTGGAAGTTATGTTGCAGCTGTACAGAGCTCTGGTTAGACCCCATCTGGAATACTGCATTCAGTTCTGGGCACCACACCTCAGGAAGGATATATTGGCGGGGGGGAGGGGGTGCACCGCAGATTCACCAGAATGATACTGGGGCTAAAAGGATTAAATTATGAGGACGAATTGCGTAGATAGGTTTGTATTCCCTTGAATATAGAAGATTAAGGGGTGATCTAATTGAGCTGTTTAAGATGATTAAAGGATTTGATAGGACAGATAGGGAGAAACTACTTCTTCTGGTGGGAGAGTCCAGAACAATGGGGCATCACCTTAAAATTAGAGCTGGGGTGATGTCAGAAAGCATTTCTTCACACAGGGTAGTGGAAATCTGGAAATCTCTTCCCCCAAAAGGTTGTTGAAGCTCAGTCAATTGAAAATTTCCAAACTGAGATTGATAGATTTCTGTTAGACAAGGGTATTAAGGGTTACGGAACCAATGCAGGTAGATGGAGTTAAGATACAAATCAGCCATGATCTAATTGAATGGCGGAACAGGCTTAAGGGGCTGAACGGCCTCCTCCTGTTCCTATGTTCCTATGAGCTTGCTCCCTCAACCAACACCACCAAAAACAGAAATGTTGAAGACACTCAGCTGGTCAGGCAACATCTGTGGAGAGAACAGAGGAGTTGACATTTTGGATATGGATCCTTTGTCAAAGTTTTTCCAACATCATCTGTTTTTGTTTCAGATTTCCGGCTTCTGCAGCTTTTTGCTTTTTGTTTATACTGTACCACCAAAACCAGATTTAACTCATTTTGTTGGTGGGATTTATGTGCAAATAGGCTGTTGCATTTTCCTACATAATGACAAGTAATTTATTAAAGTGATTTGGGAGGTCCCAAGGATATGATAAATTACTATATAAAACAAGTTCTTTCTGATAGATGTTGTGTCCTTTTGAACTGCAGGAACAACAATCAATATCATTACATCTACTGATTAAAATTATGGACTGTAAATCAAACTAACCAATATCTGACGTAATGCACTTCAAACTTAAAAGTCATAGTCCTATAAAGCTAATAATGACGCATTACAGATTGTGTCTAGATTAAAGACATAAAAATCAACATTGTGCAATTTAACACTATTCCTTCTGTAGTCATGGTATTGTATTTCAGTTATACCATTTTGGCAATGAAAGTATTTTACAGAACTACCAAGTCAGCTTTCCCCATTTATAAACTAATGGCATATTGGTGCCAACAAAATTCTATGCAGGGAGCCATAGAAATATTTTATGAGTTAAATTTCTTTTTGTTAAGCATAGCACATCTGCAGTGGCATAATTTGTTCCTTGGAATGTATAATGGAATGGTTTTGGTGCAGGTAAATCTACCTCCAGTACTCTTAAAAAGAACAATGTACCATTTTAATCTTCCCTCCATTTAAATGCATTTCTAACCCCTTCTTTAAGTTCCCAAGGCCCAGGCACTTTTTTTCGGTCTGAGAGGGAGAGCAGAAAAGCTCTCATGGTGTTTTACAATTAGCAACTAGGAGGCATGTAAGAACATTGCAGGTAATTTTATCTGACAATTTTTCATCTTTAACTATCGGGAAATGTGCTACTTTATTCAGTGCCTTCCTCAACGCTCTGGTTTGATTTGGGAACTTGTACGAAATTTTGGTTGAATCATTCGGTGGGGCACAAGCAAATCCTCGTGTTATGAGGAATCCTTACCATCTTTTCAACACTTGAACTCAAATAATAATCCTTCCCATTTCATAAACTTGCCCAGCTAGCCCCTCTTTCAATATTGTGCTTACACCACCATCAGGAAGAGGACTCGTAAAGCCAGATTCTGTTTCCCTCATACTTCAAACTGTGCAGCGCAGCACTGTTTGATTAATTTAAAATGAATGTTTTTACAACAAGGATAGACGGCACGAAGCCACAAGGTGCTCTCCACTGAGCTAAGCTGTTCCCAGATAGCCTTAAGCCAAGATAAAACTAATAACATGCAGATCTTTCATCATGCTCTTCTCATCACCATACCAGAGCTTCAGGACAGAACTATTCGGCACAATCTAAGCACATGTAACATTAAAACAATTAACGTCATAGATATGATTTTCCCAATCAAGTGTATATGAATTCTGTCAAATAAATTTCAGCCTAATTGGGTCCGGGCTAATCATTTTGTTTTTTTTAATGTATGGAGCCCATTTTCAAACACTTTAATTACATCCAAACCAGATGAATACGTTTTTTTTTCCTAGTCACACATTCAGCTGAGATCAAGAACTAATGAAAATGGGAAATTAAACCCTCATTCCATCATTCCATGGCAGGATGTGCTGGTACTCCAACATGCTCAGCATTAATTTCCCCTCCCCTTCCCTCCTCAAAGGACTGACGCATGCCAGCACTGGTTACCCTCTGGTACCTCATCCAAGTGACCATAGACAGTTAGTTGGTTCGCTATTAAACTACGGAGAAGCATCACAGCCAAGCCCAATCCTGCCCTCCTCCAACACCCGTACATGCGCACTTTCCTGAACAAGTCATTAGATAGTGATTAGGAATGAGAACCTTGGCTGATTTTCTTCTCCCTTAGTAGCACCCCTACTGCTGCCCTGGTTGAGATCAGCTAACTCAGCACAGACTAGGAATTGAACCTGCAACTTTCTGGTTTGTATGACTTTACCAACTGAGCCAGGGGAGGAACTATCATCAAATTTTTAAACACTGGACATCTGGTGTATACGCAAAGTCAGAAAATCTATTGATGTGTGCCAGCTAACTTTGTGACTTAATTTCCAGAATTTGTTGACACGGTCGAAACAAGGGCAGCCATTTTTGTTGACAAATTTTATTGATTAATTTGTCAAAATAGACGACAGATTTGCAGATCGAGGTGATTAAATAGCTATAGATCAGTCTTGGTGAGTATGTTAAATAAAAAGAAAAAAGACCCTTTGTCAGAACCTGTAACTGTGAACCTATAATGGGCACCTGCCCTCCAACTTCCTTATTTTTTTATTCGTTCATGGGATGTGGGCGTCGCTGGCGAGGCCGGCATTTATTGCCCATCCCTAATTGCCCTTGAGAAGGTGGTGGTGAGCCGCCTTCTTGAACCGCTGCAGTCCCACTCCCTCTTTTGTCCGCTTCCCCAACAGCTCCAAAGCTTCCTTCTTGTACAAGGGCAGAGGTTGGGAGTCTACCACCTGTGCCCAATGTTATGCTGTTATTGGTGGTCTTCTACTTTGAAAAGAATACAAAATATGAGAATGCTCTCTGATTGCCATGAGATACAGTCAAACCCAGGTATCAGCAGGCAGGATATAATGGGGCTGATGACAGATGCACAAACCAAAGGATTACATACCATGTGAGGCTTTTAGTGGACTGCATGTATGTAGGGCTGTAGGTGAAGGAACATTTTCAGTTAAAGGCTGAGTGTTTAAAGGACCCCGTGTTACCACCTGGGCATTGCTGATAAGCTATTGAAACACTTCAACACAGTGAGGGGCAATGCTTGTAAGTGGCAGGTGTGCTTAGTGCTGTAGTGGCTCTTCTATTCTTGCCTGACCTGATAAACGTTTTGCTGAGTGTGGAGCTATGGAGTTGGCTCTCACTGCCCTGGCTATCTCCTTCCACTGGACCCAAACTTATCCCTTTGGGGGTTTCACCATTTGGCCCCAAATAAGACCTCCCTTCTTAGCCTCATTGGTCCAGTAGCACTGCGAACCTGGGGGCTCTGTGTCCTGCAGCACAACTGTTGGGCATTTTCCAAAAATGTATCTCCCTGGTGGGAATCAAAAAGTGATTTGATATGCTTGGTCCTTTAAGCTGCTGCAAGCATTTAAAGCACACACTATCCCACACACAAGCGGGTGAACTCCCAATGAGAACCGTTGACAGTTAACCTGACCCCTGAAACTTCGGCAGAATCAGCGCTATGCAGTCAGAAGTACCGCCCGCTGCACTTCCGGCAGGGATTTTACTGCTGAGGAAAATCTGAGCTTAAGTCTTTTCTTCTGTATTTTCAACTGTGACAGTTGCAGTCTTTTGTGGCCCTTAATAATTATTGTTTTACTTTGCTTTGTGTCAATTGCCCTATATAAGGCAACCTCCCCACTTTCAAACCCTGAAACAATAATTAAATACCAAGTCCTATATGCAGTAATCATTTTTCAGAAAATTTATATTTCGTGTCAACATTAATTTGGAACAGTTCCTATGAGAGAAAACAATGGAATACCAATAAACATACAACTACAGTAAAATGTGTTGCATTTCAAGACTTGTCTAGCCATCACGATATTCTGATTGCACATTATTGTGCTTTAAAATCATTCACCATACAAATTCTACACTTGTATTGAATGCCCTTCATGAAGTTCATTTTGTCTGCGATGGAATTTTACGCTTACTAATCATTGCCTCAGCAGACAGGTTGTTTCAGCCCTGGGGCAAATAGTCCTCGCACCAGTGAAAACCAGTATTGATTTTGTTTAACAAAACAGATAAAGGCATGGAGAGCAAGAATGGATTGAGTTACTTTAAATCACAGCTGTGTTGCTTTAGCTGTTACATTAAATGAATGTCCTCTATTCAAACCTGCAGTGTCCTTCCAACGAACCTTTCATATGTCAAAACCTAAAACCAATGACTAAATGACAAAGTGAAATGTAAGATACTTATTAAAAAAAAGACATGCATTTATACAGAGTCTTTCATGACCTCAGGATGTCCCAAAGTGCTTTACAGCCAATGAGGTACTTTTAAAGTGTTGTCCCTGTTGTAGTGTAGGAAATGCGGCAGCCAAAGCACACAGCAAGGTCCCACAAACAGAAATGTGATAATGACCAGATAATCTGTTCTTGTGATGTTGGTTGAGGGATAAATATTGACCAGGACACTGGGGAGAACTCCCCTGCTCTTCTTCGAAATAGGACCATGGGATCATTTACGTCCACCTGAAAGGGCAGACAGGCCTTGGTTTAGTGTGTCATTCGAAAGACAGCACCTCCAACAGTGCAGCACTCCCTCAGTACTGCACTGGAGTGTCAGCTAGATTTTATGTTGACGTCTCGAGTGGGAATTAAACTGACAACATTTTATTTTAACTCAGAGGTGAGAGTGCTCAATAAGCTCCACCAATTCAAGTTTTGGGTCCAAACCTACACCACCTGTACTTTTGCCTTGACATTTAAAGGGTTTCAGTAAGGCCTATATGCATAAAACTTTGATAATACAATTTTAAACTTCTTAACAACACATTTCCTTCATTGGGCTAAAAATTTAATTGCATTTAAGGAATCTGTTGCTGAATTTTGCTCCAATGTCATCAGACAGAATTGTAAACAATTTTACAACACCAAGTTATAGTCCAACAAATTTATTTTAAATTCCACAAGCTTTCGGAGGCTTCCTCCTTCCTCAGGTGAATGGTGTGGAAATGAAATTTTCGAATCCTTCGCATTTGAAAATCACAGAACAATGCCTGGTGATTACTGCCCGTTGCCAAGGCAATCACAGTGAGCAGACAGAGAGGTGTCACCTAAAAGGCCACCGAATATAAAAACCCCCCAAAAAAAAGAGAGAGAGAGAGAAGGAAGACAGTCAATGACCTGTTATATTAAAAACAGATAACATTTGTTCGCTGGTGGGGTTACGTGTAGTGTGACATGAACCCAAGATCCCGGTTGAGGCCGTCCTCATGGGTGCGGAACTTGGCTATCAATTTCTGCTCGACGATTTTGCGTTGTTGTGTGTCTCGAAGGCCGCCTTGGAGTATGCTTACCCGAAGGTCGGTGGCTGAATGTTCATGACTGCTGAAGTGTTCCCCGACAGGGAGAGAACCCTCCTGTTTGGCGATTGTTGCGCGGTGTCCGTTCATCCGTTGTCGCAGCGTCTGCATGGTCTCGCCAATGTACCATGCTCTGGGGCATCCTTTCCTGCAACGTATGAGGTAGACAACGTTGGCCGAGTCACAGGAGTATGAACCGTGCACCTGGTGGGTGGTGCCCTCTCGTGTGATGGTGGTAAGCATACTCCAAGGCGGCCTTCGAGTAAGCATACTCCAAGGCGGCCTTCGAGACACACGACAACGCAAAATCGTCGAGCAGAAATTGATAGCCAAGTTCCGCACCCATGAGGACGGCCTCAACCGGGATCTTGGGTTCATGTCACACTACACGTAACCACACCAGCGAACAAATGTTAACTGTCTTTAATATAACGGGTCATTGACTGTCTTCCTTCTCCCTCTCTCTTTCTTTTTTGGGGGATTTTTATATTCGGTGGCCTTTTAGGTGACACCTCTCTGTCTGCTCACTGTGATTGCCTTGGCAACGGGCAGTAATCACCAGGCATTGTTCTGTGATTTTCAAATGCGAAGGATTCAAAAATTTCATTTCCACACCATTCACCTGAGGAAGGAGGAAGCCTCCGAAAGCTTGTGGAATTTAAAATAAATTTGTTGGACTATAACTTGGTGTTGTAAAATTGTTTACAATTGTCAACCCCAGGCCATCACCGGCATCTCCACATCAGACAGAATGGTTAAGGCCCTCATATGGTATCTCTCATAGTCTCGTTTAGCCTCGTGAACATCACCAAAATGCAAATACATGAGTAAATGTTATGAATAAAAGCTGTTTTACTTCAGATCCTGGAAGACCAGAATCCGTGAGTCAGTTTCCTGAGTTTGCAGTACTAAATACGGTTTCCTTATCACAGCGGCAGAATCACAGACCCGTGAAAAACCGCCATCAGGACAGAGTAGCCAGATTTAGGAGGAAAAAGCTGGGGGAGCTATGCCACGAATGTCAATCTCCCGGAATCCGAAGTGAATAAGTGCCAGTATAAAAGTGGCTAAGTCAACTAAAAAAGGCACATAAAAGGAGCACATTCAATGCTAAAGAAATTTCCCTGAGGAGTCAGGTTTGTGTACTATCCTCATGCTTATCTTCTCAAGTTTTTCCAATCATGGTATTTCTGGGCAGTCACGCAAGCAGCACTGTCTTCAGTACTTGTAGTCATTCCTAAACTGCTCTTTGCACCTCACAGTAGCTGCTAAAGGTCTGTGAACCTCTGTTGTGTGTCTACCCATGAAGAGCAGAAAAGGGGTGTTAAATGAAGAAAAAAAAGTCAAAGGATAACATATTGTAAAAAAAAAGGGAAACTAGGCTCCCCAATTGTTCAATTGGTAAAAACACCAAGAAGACCCAAAGTTTTATTGGCTGGTGTTCATAGAAACGTAGGAGCTGGTCCCTTCAGGACAGAAAGGGAGACAATTGCGAGTAAAAAATAAAAAAAAGTGAATGGATTTCAAACATTTTATGTTTCATTAACAATTGAAGAAAGTCAAAACAAAAGTTACAATCTCTTGCCACCCACGATGCTCTTTGTGAAGGAGAACGAAAGGCATTCCCCAGTCTGGTGCTGTCCTTCAGGCAAAGAACTCAAAATAGGTTAGATGTTAAATCCTTTAAATTAGAAAGTCTTGTTGGAACCATACATTATCAGAAATCTTCATTCTTAAATTAGAAAGCATGAAGAAACAACAAAGGTAATTTATGTATTCAAACTGGGAGAAGAAAATTTCAAGCCCAGATTTGCTTGCTGGCCTGTGCCGAGTTAGCTGACCTCGGTTGCAACAGTGGAAACAATTCGACAATTGGCCGCCTGCCTTTGAGTTAGGGAGCGGAAAAACCAGGCGGGTTCCCACGTATGATCACCGTCCAGTAAATGCTATCAGAAGTCATCTCCTGACTCCCCAAAGCCTTTCCACCATCTACAAGGCACAAGTCAGGAGTGTGATGGAATACTCTCCACTTGCCTGGATGAGTGCAGCTTCAACAACAGTCAAGAAGCTTGACACCATCCAGGACAAAGCAGCCTGCTTGATTGGCACCCCATCCACCACCCGAAACATTCACTCCCTTCACCACCGGCGCACTGTGGCTGCAGTGTGTACCATCCATAGGATGCACTGCAGCAACTCGCCAAGGCTTCTTCAACAGCAACTCCCAAACCCGCGACCTCTACCACCTAGAAGGACAAGGGCAGCAGGCACAAGGGAACAACATCACCTGCACGTTCCCCTCAAAGTCACACACCATCCCGACTTGGAAATATATCGCCGTTCCTTCATTGTCCCTGGGTCAAAATCCTGGAACTCCCTTCCTAACAGCACTGTGGGAGAACCTTCACCACACGGACTGTAGCGGTTCAAGAAGATGGCTCATCACCACCTTCTCAAGGGCAATTAGGGATGGGCAATAAATGCTGGCCTCATCAGCGACGCCTACATCCCATGAACGAATAAAGTGCTCTTGCATGGACATCAGTTGACTATAGGATTGGGCTTGATCCTCCCTCCCCCAGTGGAATAGCCTGCCATTGTTCATATAAGAAGAATGACCAGTTACATAAGGCACTGGAGGGCTGAAACCACCTGTGGAACTGTACCACAGCATGGGGGAGGGATAGAAAATTGATGACCAAAATATCAGAGCAAGTATTACTTCCAAAGTAATGTAATTAATGAAATATCCTGTCTTCTGCTTTCCAATAGATGTTTGACTTTTGTACGTTGTAGTTTTTGGGGAGCAGGATTCTTCATATTTCCCATAGAAAAAGAGAGAGAAAATACCACAAAAATGCTCCTCAATGGTACAGTTGTGTTTGCTTTAGCCATGATACTATTTTTGCACATGCTCCTAGTGAATAAAAATATAATGAAATAAAAAGCTTTTATTTGTCGGCAAAATTCTGTGGTGGCTTATGGAGTGCAACATAAGAGGGCAGTTTCCCACATTGATGCCATCCTGCCCAAATGATGCAAACTAGATTTTTGAACAGAATACTTTGTTTATGATAGAAAGTGTTTGAAATACACAGCAGGTTAGTCAGCATCTGTAAAATGAAAAGACAGGTTAACATTTCAGAAATATATCCTCCTTCAGAACTGAAAACTGAAAGATAAACAAGTCCCTTTGTAGGATGAAAGGGAAGAGAATGAAAAGAACATTCCACCCCAATTCAATCTCTTTGCCATGAATCAATAATCATGATTCATAACTCCTACTGTTCTCTCCCTTTTTTTTGTTGGGTTTCATTTAAGGGCTTGCCGATGAAAGATCTAAACTGAAAATGTTAACCAAACTTTTCTCTTTCCAGATGCTCACTGACCTGCTGTACATCAATTTCTGGGTTTATATATAATTTGTTTGCATACTAGGAGCACACTTTTCCTCTACTTGAAGTTCTGTAATTGGTGTTGCCTCCTTTTCCCAACTCCAAAACCGTCTTTGGCAGAATCCCCTGATTATAGCCTCTCTTTTCAAACAGCCCATTGTGGGTAATTTAAAATGTGGCAAAGCTGAAGAGTTTCAAATCTGGATCAGTCCATCACAGGCTAGGCCATCAAAGAATGTCAGTTGGAGCTCCATTATCTCCCAGACGATGAAGTAATGTTGCAAAGTGAGAAATTGAAACAGACTCTCGATGGTCTTTTTGCAATTCAGAAACTTCCTGAGCAGCCGACTCGAAATCCAGATTAATGGGAGTAAAAACAGGCAATCTTATCTGTAATTGTTTTATTCCTAACATTTTTCCTTTTCTTTCCTGATGCGGTGGTGACTATGCTTTGAAGCACAGCTAAAAAAAGAAACATTCATGATTGCTTCATGCCCATTTCTTGCAAGCAGACAAATCCAAAATTTGTAATTTGAACAAATGATTTACCACACCCAGACAGCACATACTGGTACTTTAATTGGAGCATCAGTATTGTATTCAGCTGTTTCTAGGACTGGTAACCTCCCTACTGCCACAGTCTGTGTGTAGGATTTCAATAGACTGGCATGCGATATCATTTCTGCTCCATTAGCATGGGGCATTTGGATTTGAAAAAGTTTGCTTTGGGAGTTTTTATTCTGCTTTGTGCGCAGTCAGGCATTGCTAACAAAGAACACTGGACCTATCAAGGTAAAAGAAAAGTTAATCTTATTTGTGATTTAATTGCACACAAAATTTAGCTCAACAAAACTTTTCCTTCTATTTTTCAAATAGAATGCATGCATTATATGGAATATTAATTTAATACTTAAATATAAGCCTGCAAGATGCTTATGTGAGTGAAAAATGTGGAGTGCAAATTAAGAATTTGATAGTGAGTGGTTTTGCTGATTTCTGTGTCATTTCCTCTTACTGTTTATTAGAAGGGGACTTGAATGAAGTTCACTGGAGTTTGAAATATCCAGCCTGCTCTGGCAAGCACCAATCTCCCATTGATATTCAGAGGAAAAAAGTGAAGTACAATTCTACCCTACCCCACTTAGAGTTAAGTGGATACGACGGACCACACAAGGGAACGTTCCTAATGATTAATAATGGACATTCAGGTCTAGTACTGTTTTGTTCTATGTTTTAACAATAAAATGACACTTTGGTTAAATTTCTTAGTATAATAGTATCTGTATAATTGAGTCCCTGATATAACTTTTCCTCAATATTGTTCCTTTCTATTCTGAAGGCGCTGACTCTTGCTGATGTACAGTTCCACAGATGGGGCAGCCCTTTGGGACCTCACCCAAGTGGTTCATTCTTTACGTATGAACCTGGGCAATGAGCATTGGCAGGCTATTCAACCATGGAGAACATGACAGCTAAGCTCTGTTCTCATTCTACATGCACCCTTACATTTTCCAGAATTGGCTGGGAGTGGGGGGGGAGTTGGTGGGAAGGTCACTTGATAGGGATCAGGAGCACGAACCCAGGCTAATTCTTCACTTCCTAGTCCAGGGGCACTATAATGCCCAACAACTGCCAGGGGCACTATAATGCCCAACAACTGCCTTAACTGAGATTGCTTAAATTAGCACAATGCGTGGAAGCTTTTTTTAAAAATTGTAGACAGATAATGTTACCCTGTGATATAGACTTTGAGTCTGCACAGTGATGAAATTAGGTTTTTATTGATCCATTACCACTGCTATTTCTATCATTATTGTGTGAACAGTCCAGTGTGGTTGTTCCAAGTAAGAAAAGGATTCAGGACTAATACTTGGGAAGAATAGTACTATCTTAAATAATAGCAGTATTACAGTTAAGTAACTTTTTTTCAAACAAAGGGTTTGAAATCCAGACTCAGTGATAAAATCAGATGAGGGTAAGTTTTGCAAAGCTCTGTAGGCAGCAGAGGATCTCGCAAATTTACCCCATGGTGTCAATGATGATGGATTACTGGCTGATAGATAGAAAGGTTCAGGTAGGGCCGGGGAGAAGCACCATTTTCCCAATAATTCTGTTAATACATTTTTGGGAATCTATGGTAGTGTGAATATTTATTGAGGACATAGTCAGCTGTCTGGAAAGCAAGGCCACAGGTTACTGTCATTGATAGTGAAACATCATTTAAAGAAGACATATACGTGCATTTAGCTCCTGTAAATGCATCAATTATTGTTGTGCTGAGTCGACAAGGGAAAGTCTAACCACCTCCTCTTGACATTAAATGGCATTATCATCGCTGTGTCCCCATCATCAACCTCTGTGGGGGGGGGTCACCATTGACCAGAAAATCAACTGCACCAGCCACATAATGCCATGGCTACTAGAGCAGGGAAGAGGCTGGGTATTCTGCAGCAAGTGGCTCACTTCCTGACTCCACGAAGCCTACAAGACACAAATCAGGAGTGTGATGGAATACTTTCCACTTGCCTGGATTCATGCAGCTACAACAACACTCAAGAAACTCAACACTATCCAGGACAAAAACATTCTACTTGTCTGACACCTCATCCACAAGCCTAAATATCCACTCCCTCCACCACCAGCGTACCGTGCCTACCGTGTGTACTATCTACAGGATGCACTGCAGCAATTCGCAAGGCTACTTAGGCAGCACCTCCAAGTTCCCCTCCAAGTCACATATCATACAGACTTAGGCATATATCACTGGTCCTTCATCGTCACTCGGTCAAAATCCTGGAACTCCCTACCTAACAGCATTGTGGTAGCACCTTCACCTCATGCACTGCAAGAAAAAGGCCCACCACTAACTTCTCAAGGGTAACGAAAGATGGGCAATAAACGCTGGCCTTGCCAGAAATGCCCACATCCCAAGAATCAATTTTTAAAAACTGATACGAGGGAGTTTCAATCCGAGGTCCGTGTTGAGTTAGCTGATTGCAGTTGAGGTTTTGATGGGAATGCTGCAATTAGCTTCGTGCCCCTATGCTTGGGAGGGGGAAAAAAATCAACTAGGGTTTGTGCTCCTGATGGATCTCCAGTAACCCCAACTGGGAAATGCATATGTGGACATTCGGTGAGGACAGGATCAGCTTTGATTGTGATGACTCTCTCTGGGACGCCCCCTTGCGCTACCTACCCCACTCTGCTCCACGATTGGTGGCAGAACCTTTGGCCCTCTTGCTCCTACTTTGTGGAACTCCCTTCCTGAACCCCTGCCCCTTGAACTTCTCTCTCCTCCTGCCTTTCCAACCTGCTCTTGATCTTCTTCCCTAACTCTTCCACTGCTGCTTGGCACCTGTATCTCCTCTGCGTAGCACCTTGGGACATTTTCTACTTTAAAGGCACCATATAAATGCAAGTTGTTGTTGCTGAATCCACATTGTTTGCAAAAGTACTTCTGACAGTGACACAGTCATAATGAGGCATATAAGATTCACTCAGCAAATTCATGCAGATAAGGATTGGCTGTCAGTGACTGAATTCAGAACATTTTATAGTGATGTGTGTTTGCTATAGATAGCTAAAAATATTATATGGGATTATGTATAGATGGTTCTGAATTTTGAAATTGTATATTGCTTTGTGATGCATACATGTAAGTGAGATGCACATTTTTAACCATTAACCTTGTGCATTTTGCTTTCACAGTTGCGATAAACTTGCCACCCTTCATGTTTATCAGCAAAGGCCTGTTGAATTCTTACACAGCAGTTCAGATGCATTTTCACTGGGGTGGCCTTGACCTGGAGAGCAGTGGCTCAGAACATACAATCGATGGGATACGATATGTGGCAGAGGTATAGTAAATGCCTCTGATTTACATCTGGAATATGCAGCGAATGGGAATCGATGGGATCAAATGACAATTGGAACAGCCACCTTGCAATTTTGCAAGTACTCTTCCAGTTAGCCAATCACTCAGTGGCATTGACAGTATAATCTGATTATTATATAATTTTAAAACACAAAGCAGCTCATATTTAAACGGTGATGAATAATGCATTTTTTGATTGATTTTAAATTTATCAAATGCAACCTGTATTGTCTGTCCCAACAAAAGAGGTGAAAATCCTCCTGTCTATAATTTTAGCAAAAATTACGAAGTGGTCCAGGTGGTTCAGTGAGATACCATGTTGTCCTTTCATCACTGGCACTATAATTTGAGATGAAATTCTTTCTCTCTCATTGAGAAAGAATAAGTGAGAGTTTGACCAGTTCCTACCTTGTTCTTTGTGGGTGTGTGTTTAGAGCCTAGAACTATCCACAAATTGGCACTTGGTTAGTGACCTCACTCAGAGAAGCCACAAGGTGGCCATTGTGAGACCTGGAGAAATGTCACATTGGTCCCATAGTGGGAACTCTTCTGAAGTTGGGTTTATGGACTTTGAGGGTGAAGTTCCTCCTGCTGACAATTTTAGCAAAATTGTTGGCATGATAGTGTCCACACCTTTGGTCTTTCCGTAGGAGTCACTGGATTGTGATCAAGAGTGGGAACCCTGGCTGAAGTTTCCTCTCCCTAGCCCAGGGGGCACAGAGGCCAATTGTTGCACCCCAACTGCCATCCTGACTCAGATGAGATTACTCACCACACACCTGGGACCTCTTGGTCTACATGACTCAGTGCTACACTTTGCCCACTAGGCTATCAGGGGAGCATAATGCGAGCACTGTAACTTCAATATAAGGGAAGTGCCTTTGAAATAAATGACTCATGTACTTTGATTAAAGTCCTCAGCCTTGACATTTGATTAGCAGATTATTGCATCATGTGGTCCTATCAAATTGAAGTTACTCCTTGCTTTTATACATACGTTACCAATCATTGTGCTCAGTTTTGTTTTATATTGTCATATAAGGTTATGATCTTAATTGTCACCAATTTGTTTTCATTTAAACACCATTCATTATTAATCAACAACAGACTTTGAGGAAGCTTAACATTTATTTTATTATCTTTAATTTTAGAATGTAGTAAGTTCTAGTCAATCTCATATGGTTTTGTGTACAGGTAGTCAACAAGGGTGTGAAAGGGGTTAGAGGGCAGGGGATAATTGTCCAGGGTGCACAGTTGTAATTAATTTTAAAATCATACATTCTGCCCTTATTTTTATATAATATTTTGATTTGATGATATTATTTACAGTTAAATATCAAAATTGATCACAATTTGGGAAGTAGAAGTATAGTTGGTTGGAACAGAGGAGTTTGTCTGCAGTTATAGGCTGAGCAGCTGGGAGACACAGAACTGAGGCACTGCAGCATTGCCATTGGCAGGAGTGTATAATTACAGAGTGACAAGTTTACAAAGGCAGTTTCCATTATAAATGTGGACATAGGAATTTATAATGGGACAAGTTGACACAAAATTGTGACAAAAACATTACAACAGGAAGTAAGGTTTTGTAGTCAAGAAGTGCGTGCAGACATAAGATTATTACGATACCATATCTGCTGCCCATATCCTAACTCGCACTAAATCCCTTTCACCTGTGCTCGCTGACCTACATTGGCTCCCGGTCCAGCAACGCCTCAATTTTAAAATTCTCATCCTCATGTTCAAATCCCTCCATGGCCTCAGCCTTCCCCATCTCTGTAACTTCCTCCAGCCCTACAACCCTCCGAGAACTCTGGGTTCCTCCAATTCTGGCCTCTTGTGCATCCCCCACTTCTTTCGTCCCACCATTGGCGGCTGTGCCTTCAGCCGTCTAGGCCCCTAAGCTCTTAAATTCCCCCACTAAACCGCGACGCCTCTCTACCTCTCTTCCCTCCTTTAAAGACACTCCATTAAAACCTACCTCTGACCAAGCTTTTGATCACCCGTCGTAATGTCTCCTTCTTTGGTTTGGTGTAAATTTTTGTCTGATAACGCTCCTATGAAATGCCTTGGGATGTTTTACTATGTTAAAGGCACTATATAAATACAAGTTGTTGTTGTAATATACTGCAGCTGTGATAATGTGTCATTAATGTTTTTCCTTCAGTGTTTTCCCTTTGCCCTTCCTCTTCTGAAGCAGTACTGGGGTAAGGTCCCATAGGCTCTAGCAGCCCACCAGTACCTTGCACCAATGACCTTTCCTCATTTTTTAAATGTGTTTTTTTTATATCGGCACAGAAGAAGGCCATTCGGCCCATTGCACCTGTGCTGGGTCTTTGAAAGAGTTATCCAATAAGTCCCATCCCCTGCTCTTTCCCCAGAGCCCTGCAAAATTTTCCCCTTCAAGTATTTATTGGATTCCCTTTTGAAAGTTACTATAGAATCTGCCTCCACCACCCTTTCAGGCAGTGCATTCCAGGTTATAACTCATTGCATTAAAAAAAATTCTCCTCATGTCACCTCTGGTTCTTTTGCCAATTACCTTAAATCTGTGTACTCTGGTTACCAACCCTTCTGCCACTGGAAACAGTTTCTCCTTATTTACTCTGTCAAAACCATTCATGATTTTGAACACCTCTATCAAATCTCCCCTTAACCTTCTCTGCTCTAGTCTCTCCACATAACTGAGTCTTTCATTTTACTTTCTTCTAGTAAATCTCCTCTGCACCCTCTCTTAGGCCTTGACATCCTTCCTAAAGTGTGGTGCCCAGAATTGGCCACAATTTGTGAGCCTAGACAGTGAATGTGGATGCAATGTCTGCCTTCACCCAATAGCCACACAAACACACTATCCAGGTCACTGGACAGCAATCAGGAGGATAAAGGAACCTGATTAATACTTCACCTCTTTAGCCTGGGAATACTAGGGCCAATTGGAGCACCCACTGGCACCCCAGCTGAGCTCAGCTAACTCAGTCCAGAGCAGGGACTGAACCTGGGAATCTTGCTGATCTAAATGGCTCAGTATCAGATGAGCTTACTGACTTACCCACTGAGCCATTGGGAGAGGTCCTGGATATTGTTTTACATAGAATGTACAGCACAGAAACAGGCCATTTGGCCCAACACGTCCATGTCAGTGTTTATGCTCCACATGAGCCTCCTCCCACTCTTCTTCATCTAACCCCATCAACATATCCTTCTATTCCTTTCTCTGTCACGTGTTTATCGAGCTTCCACTTAAATGCATCTATGCTATTCACCTCAACTACTCCTTGTGGTAATGAGTTCTAATTTCTAACCACTCTCTGGGTAAAAAAGTTTCTCCTGAATTCCCTATTGAACTTATTAGTGACTATCTTATATTTGTGGCCCCTTGTTCTGGTCTCCTCCAGAAGTGGAACATCTTCTCTTTTAGCATCACTGAAAGTGATTATTGGAGAATGAAATAACATCACCAGTCTCATCAATGTAATAGAATAGACATAATCTTGGACTTAGTAGCAGTGCCTTGCCAATAAATGATTACCTTGCTCTAATTTATAATCTTGGCCTGTGGCATCATTATTTAATGAGGAGTCATTTGTTGCCTCAGTCCCCTGATCAGTGGAATTTTCCATTTAATTTACACACTATTTCAGATTGGTGATCTGTGAACTCAATTGGGTAGTTGCTGCAGCTGATGTCATGTTCTCTCCTCAGACACAAAATTCCACTGTCCAAAATTTCAGCCATTACTGTGTCAACATCTTTTTTATTCACTCCAATTCTCTCCACTTATTTCCTGAAGACAGTGAGTTATGCCAAAGTACAGTTCCACAGATGGTGCCCGCACCCCCCGCCAACCCTCACCACCCCCCGCCAACCCTCCACCGCTCACCACCCACCACCAACCCTCCACCGCTCACCACCCACCGCCAACCCTCCACCGCTCACCACCCCGCACCAACCCTCCACCGCTCACCACCCCCCACCAACCCTCCACCGCTCACCACCCCGCACGAACCCTCCACCGCTCACCACCCACCGCCAACCCTCCACCGCTCACCACCCACCGCCAACCCTCCACCGCTCACCACCCACCGCCAACCCTCCACCGCTCACCACCCCCCGCCAACCCTCCACCGCTCACCACCCACCGCCAACCCTCCACCGCTCACCACCCACCGCCAACCCTCCACCGCTCACCACCCACCGCCAACCCTCCACCGCTCACCACCCCCCGCCAACCCTCCACCGCTCACCACCCACCGCCAACCCTCCACCGCTCACCACCCCCCGCCAACCCTCCACCGCTCACCACCCCGCACCAACCCTCCACCGCTCACCACCCACCGCCAACCCTCCACCGCTCACCACCCACCGCCAACCCTCCACCGCTCACCACCCCCCACCAACCCTCCACCGCTCACCACCCACCGCCAACCCTCCACCGCTCACCACCCCGCACCAACCCTCCACCGCTCACCACCCCCCGCCAACCCTCCACCGCTCACCACCCCGCACCAACCCTCCACCGCTCACCACCCCCCGCCAACCCTCCACCGCTCACCACCCACCGCCAACCCTCCACCGCTCACCACCCACCACCAACCCTCCACCGCTCACCACCCACCACCAACCCTCCACCGCTCACCACCCACCACCACCATGCCCCCCCCCCCCCCCCCAGATCTCGTCCCATTGACTATTCTTCATGTGTGAGTGTGGGGAGTTTCCTTAACCGTAGCACAGCTGAGCCCAAACCTGTCCTCTTCCAGCGTTCACATTACTTTCCAGCCCAGGGTCACCAAAGCACCAAAGCCAATTGCAGTGCCTCCACTGTCCCACATCACTTAAGTCACCATAAGCCTGGATTGAAGTTCCAGGTCTATATAGCTCAGTACCGGACATAATGTAGTGCATTTACACAATAAGCCACAAGGGAGTTTGTACAATGCACTGAAACACTTATTTCACATTTTGTTTTTCAGCTGCACATTGTTCATTATAATTCTGACAAGTATAGCAGTTTTTCTGAAGCTTCTGATAAAACAGATGGACTGGCTGTGCTTGCATTTTTCTATGAGGTATGGCTCAAGGCTCCTATGAAGTACTTTGCAGTAAAACAAAACCTACACTGGTAAGATAATGAAAGGTAGGCTATGATGTTATAGGACTGGCAGTACAACATTAGCCTCCTAACCAGATGGTCACAAGTGTAAGTCTCCAGGATATCTCGACAGAAGGAATGCCATCATGTGATGAGATGCTCCAATTTGGTAAATGGGAATGAACAGGAGTGAATGGCGACAATCATCTTTTATTGCTGCAAGCCAATCACTCAATGGCAATGACCAGGGGAAACCCATGGTCCAGGTTGTTCTCCGCTGGCTAAAAGGAAGGAAGGTTTGCAGGAAGATATAATCTGATTATAACACTTGGAATTATATAGCACCTTATCATGTTGAAATGTCTTGAAGTACTTCACACAATGAATTACATTAAAGGGCAGAGGCCGTTGCTATGTGGGCAAACACAACAACTATTCTGCACCAGCGACATCTCTAAAACAGCTGTGATGAATGGCTAGTCAAGCTGTATTTGGGTGGTATTGGTTGAGGGAGGCATGTGGGATCACTCCCTGATGGTGCAGTTCATTTGTCAAAGGGTGGAAGGGTGCAGGTTCCTCCAAATTCCCTTTACAGTGAGTCACTTCTCTCAATGGACATGCTAAGCAGAGGAAAGACATGCTCCATGTGGAAGGAGGAGAACTGAGTCAAACCAAGTTGAGCAGCATATTCAAGAACAGAACCAGAGGCAAATCACATGGCTGCTCATAAAAGGGAAATAGCCTGAAAAAATCATCAAAATATAAGTGCCAGAAAGTTATATGCATTCAATTGTAAGAGTCATAAACTTAATATCACAGAGACATGTTCTTCAAGTGGCAAAGAGCTGCAATTAATTACACAAGGGGGTTGGTGTCACATATAACACATCTTCTACATTGCAAACTTAGCCTAAAACGCATCATGGTGTAGGATGCAGAAATAACATATGCATCACTGCTAATCACAATTAGGTGTGGGATGATCAGGTCTGCACAAAATATAACGTGTCAGTTCCAATTCCAAATCAAACTCATTCTACTGACACAGAGCAATTGGACTTAGGCACGTACCAATATCTCACTAGTAATAAAAACAGAATATTCTGGCAGTACATACCAGAACCGTCAGCCTCTGAACAGGGAAAGACAGGTTAATGTTTCAGGTGGTATCCTTGGTCAGAACTGGAGTGAGTTTCCATTATCAGTACCAGTGCTATGTGGGGGGTCCCATAGTGGGAAATGAAAATCGAGGGTGGGCCAGCAATGGCAGATGGAGAGCGGGTTACTTGCTCCCTATTTAGGGAACGGCCCATGAAGAGGGAGAACCAAAGAAGTGAGGGGGGCGGGGGGGGGGGGGGCGGTGAAGGAGGAGGATAAATGCATTACAAAGTGTGTGAAGAAACATTCAGACACACAGCCAAACTGGAATGAGTTTGGTTTGGAATATGAGCTCACCTGTTAATCACAAACTGAATTTCACAATGATGCATGCCTTCATTCTGCATTTCGCATTGTTAAGTGTGGGAGGCTGTATACGTACAATAAAGAGGGTACATTGAATTGGTCAGTGACTCCTACGTTGTATTTCGATCAAGAGTCAATATGGGACTGGTGTGGATCATATTGAAGTAAATTTGGACAGAACTGGTCCCTACTGAGTTGTGTTTATATTCTGAATTAGTGAGATCAGCTCGTTAACTAAGTGCCCCCCTAATCTGATTCAGCTGTCAATTAGGATTCGGTTTTTAACTTATAACGGCATCTGAGAGAATAAAGCAGTACATGGTTGGCTTGGTGAGCTTTTTGTCATTGCAACATGGACAGATCTGTCACAGAGCAATAAAAGCTCATTGTTACCAAAAAAGATGGGAAAGGAAACTGTTATTGATCCACTGCCACAGCTCGAGTTATCAATGAGACATATGTTTTCACTATTTCTCATTTAAAGAGACTTGCAATCTGTCTGTATCAATTACACTGGAACGTCCGTTATCCAAAAGGGTACCTCTCCACATCCCCCCCCGCCGATGGATAATAGAAACTGGCAGATAATCAAGAGCGCCCAAATCTTCTTTCAATAGAAATTGTAAATGCCTCGATTTTAAAATTCTCACCCTTGTGTTCGAATCGCTCTACGGCCTCATCCCCCCCATCTCAGTAACCTCCTCCAGCCCTACAACTCTCCGAGATCTCTGTGTTCCTCCAATTCAGGTCACTTGTGCATCCTTGATTTCCATCATTGGCCGTGCCTTAAGCTGTCTAGGCCCTAAGCTCTGGAATTCCCTCCCTAAACCTCTCTGCCTCTCTACTTCACTCTCCTCCTTTAAGACACTCGTTAAAACCTACCTCTTCGACCAAGCTTTTGGTCACCTGTCCGATATCCCTTTATGTGGCTTGGTGTCCAAATTTGTCTGATAATGTTCCTGTGAAGTGCCTTGGGACGTTTTATTACGTTAAAGGTGCTATATAAATGCAAGTTGTTGTTCTTTTATTTCTAACACTTCACTTTTAGAAAAAAAATCTATTTCTCCAACTGGTAACTTGGCCCGAAACCTTGGCTCCTGGAATAATTCTAGCTGCTTTGATTTCGCTTAAAATTTAGTGGATAACCGAGAGTTCGGATAAAGGGAGGGCAGATAATCAAGATTCCAATGTCCATACATTCTGGAATCACATATCCTGGAATAAATCTCCAAGAAAAAGCAAACAGATCGCATAATTAATGAAGTAACAGTTCAAATGAATCTATAATCAAAGAGGTATGAATAAGATAAAAGTAATGATACAATATCGAGGATACTTCCAAAGACCCCCTTAAGACCCTTCTAACTCTTTTTCTCTTCTGTGCTTTTTCCCCCTCCCTGACCTTCTTCCTCTTCCTCCGCCCACCCACCTCCTCCCCGCTCAGTGTCCATTTGCTGTAAAACGCTTTGAGATGTCAGCACGTAATGAGTGCTGTAGAAATGCAAGTTTTTGTCATTGAAACGCAGCAATGAATTAATCTGCAGCTTATTGTGGAGACCTGATGTTGTGATTTTCTGACTGATTTTTTTTTTGATGGTTCTTTTGCAGGATGGACATTTTGAAAACACGTACTACAGTGACTTTATATCCAGCCTAAGCAAAATCAGACATGCAGGTATATGGTTTTCTCTTCTACTCTTTTTAACCTTTGTGGCAGTCAGTGCTCTGGCGTGTAAAGTTCTTTTTTAAGAAAGAACTCCCATTTATATCGCGGTCAGGACATCCCAAAGCATTTCACAACCAATGAAGTACTTTTGAAGTGTTTTAATGTAGGGAAACGCAGCAGCCAATTTGAATAGGACACACAGCAATGAGATAATTGATCAGATAATCTGTTTTTTAGAGACACTGGTTTAGGGATAAATGTTAGCCAGGCACTGGGTAAACTCCCCTACTCTTCTTCAAATAGTGTCATGGGAACTTTTACATCCACCTGAGAGGACAGATGGGGTCTCGGTTTAATATCTCATCTGAGAGACGGCCCCTCCAATAATGCAACTCTCCCTCAGTCCTGCACTGAAGTGTCAGCCTGGATTTTGTGCTCAAGTCTGTGGAGTGGGACTTGCACCCTCTGACTCAGAGGCGAGAGTGCTACCACTGAGCCAAGAATAACCCCCTAACATTCTTATTTAAAAACTTATTTTAGGATTCATTACAATTCAAAATTAAATAAAAAGGAATAACTTTATTAAAGTTTTAGACAACTTTATATAAGACAGCATCAGGGGGGTAACTTCTGCTTATAAACTCCATCTTGCTGAATTCTGTAGCTAATTGCTTGTCCACTTCAGTGGTTCCAAGCTTTTTGTTTTTTTGTGTGATGCGGAGCCCGCAGGGACAGGTTCAAAGTTTAAATCCATGCTCCCATTAATTTGCATATTTTTTAACATTATTCTAACATATTTTGGTGTTCTGATTTATGATTTATCCACCAATGAGGCAATGGTGTTCAGAAAGCCCTTTCCAAATCTCCAGGCCTACAACATTCAAATGGGGCAAACCAGCAAATCAGGGGTATAAGCCCAGAAAGGACTGGGTTGCCTGGGCTCAATGGGCCAAATTGCCAGGACTTTAGGGTTGCATGTGGCCCATTTTGGACATGCCTGGCCTAAATGATACATTGTCAGATACCGATTGTTAAGGGGACACATATCTCTGAATTACATATTAATATGAAATATAGCCATTTACTGAAGTAAGGGAACACATATTATATTTCATCACAGGGCCCTTGACTGTCAACTAGGTATCTCAATAAAAATGGAAAAAAGTACAAGTAACAATTTTTATTATGATTTAAATAGTCCCCCTTTTAGTATTGTCCATCTGCTAAAACTTGCTCTGAACCATCTCCTAGGATGAGCATGAAAGCAACCGAGGTGACCTAGCCTTCAATTCTAGGGATTCACATCTGGGGCTGTGAATCTGCACCTAAATGGTTTGGGGTGGAATGTTTTATTACCACTGGATGCAGCAGCTGCTCACCTGATAATGTAATTATTAACAAGGCATGAACTCTTGTAAAGTTATATTTCATTTTGTACAAAGTTTACATTCTGTATGTCTGTAAAATCCCGAGATGCTGTATCTTTCTCTTTTCCATTTCAGGACAATTTATTGAAATACAACCAATTGACATCAGCACCATGCTGCCCGATAATCTCTCTAACTTCTATAGGTACAGGGGATCTCTGACAACTCCACCTTGTTTTGAGACTATAACGTGGACAATCTTTGACACACCAATCATGCTCTCGTCCAATCAGGTAAATTTTCCCCTTCTTTTGTAGACCCTGCTCAGACACACAGCTATGTAGAATTCTGCAACTGATAGGGCAGGCAGGGGATGTACTCTGTCAATGTAGTTCTCGTACTCAATAAGGTAAAAAATCATTCATACATAAAGATTCCTTTTAGATTGGTCAATAGTCATCGAGTGGTTTAAGCAGTTCAGAACTCAACTGAGGCAAAAATTTATTGATATCCTGGAAAACAGTTTTTTTTAACAACTTGGATCTCCTTCCCAAGACAATCCTAGCAGCTGTTTACTGTTGTAAACTACATGAATTGGATAAACACTTGAAGGGAAAACATTTACAGGGCTTTAGGGAAAGGGCAGGGGAGTGGGACTAATTGGATAGCTCTTTCAAAGAGCCGGCACAGGCACGATGGGCCGAATGGCCTCCTCCTGTGCTGTACCTTCTATGATACCATATATGCGAAAATAAAAGCATCATTGATCTTTAATGGGCTCAAAGCTGACAGACGAACGAACAGTTCACCACTGACCATGTGGTAATCAACCCAAAATAGCCGCACACAATGAATCCTCACAATATGTAGCTTTTTTTTAGAAAAGCAGATTTTAGTTGAAGACAGGTACTTGTTGCTCTCCCAATGTATCATTGTTCTACGTAGTGTGGTACTGAGCTATGCAAATCAGGAGGGTTCCAGGTTTGACCTGAGTCGCTGATCTCAGCTGAGGGCAGCAGTAGGGGCACCAGAGAGTGCAACGAAAAATCAGCTGGGTTCCCACTCCTGATCGCCATTCAGTGAGCCTTGCTGGAAGTATAGGTGTTTGGAGATCAGGTAAGGACAGGATTGAGCTCGACTGTGATATGCTCCATATACAAACAGCCTGCTGATGTTTATTATCCAGGCACGTACATGAAGAATGGGTGAGCTACTGTGCATTGTTGCTATCTAATACAAGTCAGCACCTTTAGTACAGGAGGTGAAAACATTGTGGGGGAGTAAATGAGAAGGGGAGAGATTTGAACAGATACTTTCTTTCTTTTCCCCTTCTTTTGTAGACTCCGCTCAGACACACAGCTGTGTAGAATTCTGCAACTGATAGGGCAGGCAGGGGATGTACTCTGTCAATGTAGTTCTCCAAATGGAGTGGATGAGTGACCTACCGACTCTCCCTATGGGGACACATCTCTGTCAGAAAGCCTGACAGAGGTTGGGAACTCACTGCGTTGGACTGTGGATGCAGACCCGTGATTGCCTGTTCTCTGGAGGGAAGATCTTGGCTGTCCAACATGTTGTGCCATCACGCTATGAATTATGTAACCTCCAAGAAACTAATAACGTGTTAATGTGCAAAACAAGTTCCACCTAAAATCAAAAAAAATGTCCCTCACTTCAATGGAAACTCTTCTTTTCTTCCAGTGAGGGCACAGGACTAAAAGTAAAATGGACAAAAATAGGAGGTTCCAGTAAAACTCTGCATGATTGTGTCCAGCGTGGGCCTTATGTTTTCACTTACCCTGCTCCACACCACTGACATCGAAAATATAAGTGTGTACCATTTATTGACTTCAGGATACAAACTTTGGTGCAAAAAAAACTTCTGCTTCCATTGATTGCATTGATGGGGTCAGATGCAGTAATTTCTTACTCTTGATTTCTATTCGGTGAGGCCTGCTTGAATGTGTGGGGGTTTGGATCTCAGGTGCGGAGAGGATCAGGGATGGCTCTGATGCTCCCCATGTGGGAATGACTTGTCTCTGCTCATGTATGATCACTTGAGCGAGGTTATCAAGGCCGACTATTGCCTGTGCCCCAGCCAGAAAACTGCTTTCAACAGAGGTGGGGAGAAAATTGGCTCAAACATAATTTTGAGAAATTGAAACACAATTATCTTTGAGCAGAATGAGGATAACATAGAATGTCAATTTTGATTATGGCAAAACAGTTTTTAAATCACTACAAATATTTGCAGTACCACTATATCCCTGCTGGTGGTGCTGCTGAGCTATTAGTGTTCACTGTTGCAACGCCACCAAGAACAAATTAGTAGTACAGTCCCCACTGCATATGGTGGACATGCTCGTGCTAACGTCATTTGCCTGCTATACACGGTGGACAGTTAAACCAGAATAGAATGTAGCAATGAAATAATTCCCATAATTGTTAACAGTGCAAACAGCTGATTGAAGCTGCTTGAAGACCTGACTGTGCCTGAAATCAGCTGAGTTTTTAAATCGGTAAGTACTGCACCGCACAAAATAGCCACTGCGCTTGATATGTTTCAAGCGATGCCTTTGTAATTGACAAATGGTTAGCACTATGAATGAAGCAGTCTGTGCCCACATGCAGCAAGACCTGGACAACATCCAGGCTTGGGCTGATAAGTGGCAAGTAACATTCGCGCCAGACAAGTGCCAGGCAATGACCATCTCCAACAAGAGAGAGTCTAACCACCTCCCCTTGACCATTCAACAGTATTACCATCGCCGAATACCCCACCATCAACATCCTGGGGGTCACCATTGACCAGCAACTTAACTGGACCAGCCACATAAATACTGTGGCTACAAGAGCAGGTCAGAGGCTGGGTATTCTGCGGCGAGTGACTCACCTCCTGACTCCCCAAAGCCTTTCCACCATCTACAAGGCACAAGTCAGGAGTGTGATGAAATACTCTCCACTTGCCTGGATGAGTGCAGCTCCAACAACACTCAAGAAGCTCGACGCCATCCAAGACAAAGCAGCCCGCTTGATTGGCACCCCATCCACCACCTTAAACATTCACTCCCTTCACCACCGGCGTACAGTGGCTGCAGTGTGTACCATCCACAGGATGCACTGCAGCAACTCGCCAAGGCTTCTTCGACAGCACCTCCCAAACCCGCAACCTCTACCACCTAGAAGGACAAGGGCAGCAGGCACATGGGAACAACACCATCCTGACTTGGAAATGTATCGCCATTCCTTCATCGTTGCTGGGTCAAAATCCTGGCACTCCCTACCTAACAGCACTGTGGGAGAACCTTCACCACACGGACTGCAGCAGTTCAAGAAGGCGGCTCACCACCACCTTCTCAAGGGCAATTAGGGATGGGTAATAACTGCTGGTCCTTCCAGCGACGCCCACATCCCATGAATGAATAATAAAAAAAATTATTTGCCCGATATAGGCAGCTGCCCGTATTAAGCATGGACGGTGTAAGTGGTGGGGACTGTACTACATTGCCCTCCCACCCCTGAACAAGCTATTCTGCTGTCCTCCCAATTGCCCTAATACAGCTCTATTGGCAATAAAAGTCAATTTCAACAGTGCTGGTGCCAGTAACACTGCAAATGGGAGGCTAGTGATTTTAACTGGTTATGTGCTTGATCGAATCTGTTCCTAATTTTTTTTTCAGTAATCCTGTAAGCCAAATCTATATTTTGGGTTCTGCTGTATTTTATTTTATTCATTCTCGGGATACAGGCGTCGCTAGCAAGACCGGCATTTATTGCCCATTCTTAGTTGCCCTTGAGAAGGTGGTGGTGGGCCTTCTTAAACTGCTGCAGTCCATGTGGTGAAGGTGTTCCCACAGTGCCGTTAGGTTTGTGAGTTCCTGGATTTTAATCCATTGAAGGAAAGGCAATACATATGGGGAGTAATGTTTTGACTTTGCACTCTTTGCAGAGAACCTCGGTCGCTGGGAGCACATTTTGGAAATCCGAGAGTGCGCTGAGCATGATTTTCCGACCTTTACATTCAATAGCTGAAAAAGTACGTGCCACATAGAATCATAGAATCTCACACCACAGATGGAGGCCATTCAGCCCATCGTGCCTGTGCCTGCTCTCTGAAAGAGCTACCAATGAATCCCAGTTGTTATAAATTGGATAGCCCAGTGGTGAAGGATAGAATACTGGAGCCAGGTCTTCAGTTGCTTCCATGCCTTTATTCACAGATGTGGAGATGCCGGTGATGGACTGGGGTTGACAAATGTAAGGAATCTTACAACACCAGGTTATAGTCCAACTGTTTTATTTGAAAATCACAAGCTTTCGGAGGCTTTCTCCTTCACCTGACGAAGGAGAAAGCCTCCGAAAGCTTGTGATTTTCAAATAAAACAGTTGGACTATAACCTGGTGTTGTAAGATTCCTTACATTTATTCACAGAGGTCCCCCTAACACACACACCACACTCTAGATCAGCTCTCATATGAAAAGGATACAAGAGAGTCCCCAATTGATACCCACCACCTGAATACAATTGATATAAATCAGATGATACAATTAACACTCGTCCTCTGCTCTTTCCCCGTAGCCCTGCAAATTTTTCCTTTTTAAGTATTTATCCCATTCCCATTTGAAAGTTACGATTAAATCTGCTTCCACCACCCTTTCAGGAAACGCTTTCCAGGTCATAACAACTCGTTGAGTAAAAAAAATTATCCTCATCTCCCCCCTGTTTTTTTTTTGCCAACAATCTTAAATCTGTGTCCTTTGGTTACAGACCCTCCTGCCAAAGGGAACAGTTTCTCCGTATCTACTCTATCAAAATCCCTCGTGCTCAGATTTCCGGTATGTGCTTCCAATAGGTGAGGTTCCTCACTGGACGATGCAAAGTCAGAAAATGGCCCTTAATATCTCTATTTTACACCTAGCGTAGATAACCCTTTCAGTATAAGTAATACAGCCTGGAAAAATCATTTGTATTTCTTGATATCTTTCTGCAGATTCGGTTACTGGAAAATTCTGTGCTAGACTGGGAGAACAAAACTTTGAAGAACGATTATCGACGTGCACAGCCAGTCAATGACAGAGTTGTGGAAGCCTCTTTTCAACCAGTTCTGGAGAAAGGTACAAAGTTCAATTTTTAACTAAAAAAAAAATAATTTTACAACTGTACGTCTAGAATGGACTAAACGACCCCATTGTCATATCGAATTTTTTAGTAGGTTCTTGCCATCTTAAAGCAATTCATGCAAAGCTGGACAAAATTGAAAGAATTTTGAACAATTTTGAAGCAAATTTGGAATCAACACAGACAGGTAAGACAGAGCGTGTAATTTGATAATACTGTCAGGTTCGGTATAACATCCAGACAGATAGAAAATGCTGCAAGATATGTTTCAAGGTTGCCCTGCTTAAAATAAATGGCTACCCTTACTCCATTTCAAATGATGTCATCATAAATATAGTATATTCGATCTATTGGAGAGTTAGATCCTTTGCATCTCATCCATCTTTTCACCACAATGTCATTCAAGGTGGAATAAGGAGAATAAGAATAATGCGTTTCTTACATTACAACAGTGACTACACTTCAAAAGTACTTCATTGGTTGTAAAGCCCTTTGGGACATCCTGAGGTCATGAAAGGCACGACATAAACACAAGTTCTATTTTTATAACAAGCAAACTTGCATTTACGCAATACCATATCACATCCTCAGAAGATTCCTGAAGTACTTCACAACTAATAAGTCAGAAGGGTTGAGTTCAGGTCCCACTCCAGACACCCCCAGTGAGCGGAGAACGGAGCGTCAGCTCTGAATACTGGGTTGACGTCCAGTGGGGTACTCGCGTCCGATGGGTATGGGCTCCCCCTACCTTTGTAAAGGATAGATGGGGCTCGAGCCTTGGTTGCAGCCCAACTAGGAGAAGGTACTCCAAAGATAAAAGCCACGAGAGAGCCAATGGGAAACCAACTCAGCTACTCTTCCCTCGTAAGACCCACACTCATGCATGGGCCATGTGTAATGCTCAGGAGAGGGACCCTGGCTGGTTTACCCCTCACTAATCAGGGGTTGCTGGGGCAAATGATAACACCCTTACTGCTTCTCTGGTTATCAGCTAACTCAATACTGACCAGGGATTAAACCTGGGACCCGCCTCATCTGTAATGGCTCTCAGACGAAGTCTTTTACTTGGTTGCATCAAGGCGATTATCCTATCTTTTCCCCTTAAAAAAAGTTAAAATTTTTTACTTTTAATTCCTCAGGATTTCTATCTTTTTGGAGGCAGGAGTAAGTTTTAAAAAGGGTTTTCATTAGCTGAAAACAAACATTATAACCAGTTTTCTAGGTAATTGAAAGAAGTGGAGGAATAACTTTTTTTATATGTCAAAACAGGAAGCAGTTCTGCCAACAAGTAAACTTATCAGCATTGACAGCGCCCATCAATGTCTGCTGGATATCATCCAAATCTCTGCTGCCCGTATCCTAAGCTGCACCAAGTCCCATTCACCCATCACTGCCGTGCTCGCTGACCTACATTGGCTCCCGGACCAGCAATACCTCGATATTAAAATTCACATCCTCGTGTTCAAATCACACTGTGGCCTCGCTCCTCCCTATCGCTCACTCCAGCCCCACAACCCTCCGAGATCTCTGAGTTCCTCCAATTCTCTTATGCATCCTCGATTTCCTTCCCCCCACTATAGGTGGCCGTGCCTTCAGCTGTCTAGGCCCTGAGCTCTGGAATTCCCTCCATAAGCCTCTCCATCTCTCTCTCCTCCTTTAAGACGCTCCTTCAAACCTACCTCTTTGACCAAGCATTTGGTCACCTGTCCTAATATCTCCTTATGTGTCTCGTTGTCAAATTTTGTTTGATAATCACTCCTTGGGATGTTTTGTTACGTTAAAGACTCTATATGAATGCAAGTTGTTGTTGTTGAGTAAGCTCATCAATGGCACTGGATAGGATAGGGCCAAAATTTGAAGCTGGTGTTGTTACTGTGAAGAAATTCTTCATTTACTCCTGAAGATGGCAGCCAAGCATCAATCACCCTTCCTCTTCATGTTGCTTTAGCAGAACATGCTCACAAGGTCATTCATTTAACATTTAGTCTAACTGCAGATTACCTTTTGTCCCATTTTTCTACTCTCAGTCTCCCTGAGCCATACACTGCATCCCTGCTGAGAGGGCATTCACTCGATGATGGGCCTCTGCCAGTTCCATGATACAATTGGGGCAGGATTTTGACTCGGAGCCGGGAAGGGAGGCGGGGGGTCGAATCGCGGATGGGAAACCGGGAAATACGGGTTTCCCGGACGTCCTTATGATTTACAGCTGCTGCTTCCCACCGGTTTTGGGAAGGCAACTGACCGGACTGAAGTTTGCAGTTAAGGTCCAGGAGTGAAAATCGCCCGGGCCTCATGCTGCCGAGATCAGGACAGTTTGCCGCCCGCCCTGGCCTCCAACCGCCCGATTCCCACCCCGAGTTAATATCGGGGTTCACGTTTTAGAATCTTCATTGAGCACTGTAGACTGTGTGGGGAGAAATCTATCGGGCAGAAATTGGAGAAGAGAGTCAAGGAGCTGAATATAAGCTCAGGAAACCACCAGCTCAGCGCAACTTAAAAGTGAAGGATAATACTTTCAATATAAAGTGTTCCCCAATCATGTGATGGTAAAAATAACCTGCCTGGCTGGAGAGATTTTCAATTACTGCGGTTCAATGTCAATTATAATTCATGCTGTCTAACATCTGCTCCCTTCAGGACTAAGCTTCTCCTTCCTCAAAAGAGAAAAAGAAAGTCAGGCCAGAAACAAGCCAAGATAAAAAGATCTGCAGATGCTGGAAATTGGAAATAAAAGCAAAATATTCTAGAGTCACACCGCAGATCTGTTAGCATCTAAAAGATTAAGATGGGTTAATATTTGACAAAAACGTCTTTCCCTTTCAAATGTGGATTGACTTGCTGTGCCACTCTGTTTTGATTTCAGAGCTAACAGAAGCATAGGGTTTCAAGAATTGCAGTACCAATAATCTGTCACTAGATGTTAGTGTAACACATTTTAGAGTTTAAATTTAATGCAGAGAATTTAGTAGTTGTAATAAAGATTACCGCACAAACCCTTAAAAATCAAATTATAGTTGAGATATAAGTGAAGGACCGAGGCTCATAGTGCTGGTCACTGTCAAAATTGAAAAGAGTTGGATCGATGAAAAGGAATGAAGAAGTAATGATTAGCCAAGGTTGGTTTCTAAATGCCTGATGATTGAAAGGGTAAAGCAAAGACTGAGGAAAGTAAAGGGATTCTGGGAAAATAAGGGTTTGAGTAGGTGGTGGTAATTTTGACTTCGGGCGATATTGTAAAACAGGCGATAGTGACTCAGATGCCCGTTAGTCACCTCGCCTGATTTTAATTTCTATTGACTTCAATGGAACTAAAAATGGGGAGAGATGTGTATAACAGACGGCTGATTCAATATCGTCCAGCTTACACTAAGTCAAAATTATCCCCCGATGAGTCTTGATTTCAACAAGGGGGAGGATGAGGATGTAAGTCGGTGGGGTAAATTTTCATCTTCACTGCCTGGGTAGTACTCTGACAGGATGGATTGCATGTCCTTTGTAGCAGCCGCTTGATTTTCATTCCTTTGATATGAATGGAATGAAAATCAGGCTGGTTCTATAAAGGGTGTACAATCTGTCCCACCAGGTTACTGCCCAGGGGATGAAGGTGAAAATCTACCTCGTGTATTTGAAGTTTAGGGGGAGCAAAAGAGGAATAATTAGTGGAGCGCTAATCATTGTAGTATCAAAATAGGACTGAGAAGAAGAAAAGGTTAGAGGCGAGAGTTGAGAGAGAGATTGTACATCGTTTGATCAGCTTTTTCTTATATCCTGTCCAGGAGTGTGTCAGAGGTATTAGAAGAGCCTTTTTGATATGGGAACAGTGCTCAATTTTTGGATGGTCTTGGGCTTTCTAGAAAGGTGTGAATTGTCAAAAGAAAAGAAATGTTTGATATAAAAGAGGAAACTGAGCTTGGAAGGATCTTATGCAATGGAATTGTGGAATTTCCATTTGAAGATAGAGGAGATAGTGAGGCCAAAAGTGTTGGTAGATGAAGACAAAAGGTGCAACCCTCAAAGGTAAGTGAAGTAGCTGTTGGTCAGACTTGCTAGAGACATGAATAAAATTGTCCTTGAGGAATTGACTACTTGGATGGTGGAACTAAAAATGGCACAAAGACTGCTCATAATTCACCATTAATTGGTTATAAATGGCTAGGTTTATTCTAAGGGAGAAACCAGAAGTCAAATTGGTAAAGTTGGGAGTATTTTTCTGAGGTTGTGGGTACTGTTTGGGGCAAAGTTTAGAGGATTCTACACTATGTTTAATTGATTTGGTGTTGGCACAGAGTGTAAGAAGTTGAAAGTGTTCCATTCCCTAGTATTGGTATTCCTCATCAAGAGAAGCAAAAATTAACACAACAGCAGTTGGGGGATACTTTAGAAGCTGAAGGGAATAAAAATGGCCACTGACAATGTTTTTCAATTGATTTCAAAGGCAGCGCATTGTCTTCCAACCCGACTTTCCATTTCTCCGAGGAAAGCCTTTCAAGTTATGTTGAGATCCAACTTCTTCGCAGCATGAACCTCAGTTCCTTTACCATTTGCATGTGGATCAGAACAAAAGATTTCCAGCCAAGAATTCTTATGTCATATGCAACAAAGGATAGTGACAACGAGCTAGTTATCTCTGTGGGTCTTGATTGGGGGCTATGGATTGGAGGCCACTTTGTGAACATTCCTTTGCACTTCAGGCCAAATGAGTGGGTACACTACTGTGTGACTTGGAAATCTCAATCAGGAGCTGTCGAAATGTGGAATAACGGACTGTCGGGAATGGTAAAGCAGATTAAGAAAGGGTATGTTATTAAAACAGGTGGAACCCTATTGCTGGGTAAAGATCAAGATGGTATTGAGGGCATGTTCTCTGACGCTTTTGTTGGTGACATAACCACTGTTAACATGTGGGATTATGTTCTCAGCCCCTCGGAAATCCGAAATTTAATGGAATGCAGATACAGATGGAAAAGGGGCAATGTTGTTGGCTGGGGGAAGAGTTCTGTGGCACTGTTTGGTGGGGTGAAAATTGAAGAGGACAACAGTTGTTTCGGGTAATTTATTTCAGGTGGAGGGGAGATCCGTGGCATTGCAGTGCACTAACTGGGGGAGGGGAGGGAAATGTTAACCAATACATCTTCAATACTAGAGCATTGGGAAAGTAGATGAAGCTTTATTTTTACAGACAGCTTTTGAGAATCACTAGTGAACACATATGACAAGTCACAAAAAACTAAGAGTTGGATTCGTAATGACCTCCATCAGAAGAAAGTGGAGTTTTCTGGGCCTGGAATTTATTGGAGTCTTGTTGGAGATCCTACATGTGTTGTAGAATGATTAATGAAGTCATTAAATGAAAAAAGAAAGAATATTCTTCTGATCGGCAGTACTTTTTTTGTTATCTAAGTGTGTAAGATATGCAGAAACTCATGACCCTGTTTAAGAACTTCCAAATCAAACTATTGAGAAATCCAAGCAGGTGGAGTCTCTTTTTGGCCAGTATGGAGTGCACACCCTCTCTCCCTGTAGGGTAACACCTATCTAAGGCCAGCGAACCAGGGCACAGGTTGGCAAGAACCAAGGCTTAGGACCCCAAGAGTGCATAGGGGTGCAGCTGAAATTTAACCAGTTAAAAAATGCACAGCCTACTAGCACAAGGCACTCGTAAGCTATCCAGCAAGTCAGGCAGCTTCTGTGGAGAAAGAAACAGAGTTAACGTTTCAGGTCGATAACCGCTTGTCAGAACAGTTCTGGCGAAAGGTCATCGACCTGATATGTTACCTCTGTTTCTTTCTCCACAGATGCTGCCTGACTTGCTGAGTATTTGCAGCACTTTCTGTTTTTATTTCAGATTTCCAGCATCTGCAGTATTTTGCTTTTGACTGGTGAACTATCCACTGTTTGTCCAGCTGGGATCATCCTACCCATTAGGTCATTGGTTTGGAGAGTTATCTGGAGCCAAGTGGGATGAATCCAAACTGTGGTAACAAGTCTACCCCAGAAGGTTCCAATAAGAAGTCAGGTTGGCTGGTCAATCAACACCAATGGCCTGGAATGCTGTGGACCTGCCAACACATGTATCAGATTATTGAGTATGTCACCACTTACGTAAATAAATCATTGAAAGAAAATGTGTCATCACTGGGGATCAGTTACCTTCGGCCTTGTTTTCTTCAGATGGGACAATTTGGGGTTACAGCTCTCTCACCGGGTGTCCTGAGTAATGCTCCATGATGGACCAACAGCTGCTTCACTTTTGTGGAGTGCAGCAATTCCGACAGATGTTTTATCTAAAAGCTGAGATGGAGAAATCCACATATCCGACTGCTCCATCAAATCACCATAACAACAACGCACCAACCTCAACCAATACATTTCAAATGTCAGATGATCATTACAATTGAATGAATGCAGACATTTAAATTTCTGCATCTTCATATAAGAGAATATAATGCCCTAGTTTATTGATCTAAGAGCGCTAATCCAGATTATTTACGTTACATCTTCACAACAAACTTTGAGGTAGAAATTCGGACATGCATGGGGGCCGCAGGGTGGGGTTCCTGTACCTGAATGTTGAGGGAGAGGCCAGAGGCAGCCCCGATATTGGGCCTCGGGCCTCATTTCCATCAAGCCAGCTGGCAGAGTCAAGCAAGACTGGGCTGCTGCCAGCGTCGCAACGGCCCTCAGGTAAGTGAGGGCTGGGAGTCGGGTGTGGGGGGTGGTGGGGGAGATCAGAGGCCGGTGGGGAGGAGATCAGAGGCCAGGGGGAGGAGACCGGAGATCAGGGGGAGAGATCGGAGGTTGGGGTGTGGGTGGGGTGGAGTAGATCAGAGATCAGGGCGGTCGGAAAGCAGCAGCCCGCATTATTTAAATGTGAGATTGGGAGGAGCACTTCTGCTCCTCCCGGTTCCACATTCAGGCAAGTATTTTTTTTAAACTTACCTTTTTGGTAGCAGATGCTCCAAAGGTCCCGAAGACTGGCCAGCGCGGCTGCCTCAGGGCATACTAATTTTGCAATGGGGCCTCAAACAGGCGTTAAGTCCCTGATTTGCATATTCAATGGGCCTCATGCCTGTTTCAGGTGTGGGGCCTGGTTGACGATTTTGTTGTCCTTTCCCAAAATGGCGGGCGATTCAGTTCTGGCCAGAAATGTGCATGCGCATCCTGCCCCACAAGAACACAGATGGAAAAGAGATAATCACCAGGGTATGTTGTTACCCGATAATTTATTTGAAGTTTTATACAGTATTAACAAGCAATAAAACAGAATGATAATTGAGACAATTGTGACTTGCATTTAAAAAATCCAGTGGGAAGAAACTGAAGCAGGGTTAGAGCTAACAGTAAACAGATACTTCATTTTCCTCATCATGGTATCGCATCGAACTGACATGACACATTTTACAAACTCAGTGATATCATTGGGTCGTATGATTTTAAAGAAAACTCAACAGCTTTCCCAATATTTTTACAGGGGAGAACAAAGTGCTTTGAATAATAAAATGGCTAAAAGTGTTGTTGATTTAATTTAAACAGCAGGATTTAAACTATTCAAATGATAATGATATGAACCACATGTCTGCTAGTTGTTAAAATGCCTCGGTCACAAAATGGATGTGGGGTCCAGTCTGATCTCCTTTCAGCCACTTGTCCACCTAAATTCCGCCAGTGGGTGACCTACAGACTGCCTGTTTTCAGTGGCAAGTGGCTTGGACCCTCAATAAAAGAAAAAATAATTATCCTGGATCGGCCCCCTTGCTCAAGGGCTGATCAGAGTATTGTCAGGGTCGAGAGGGTCAACCCTACCCTCAGTGGATGGGAGGCTGGCCAAATTTCCGATGGGCCATGGGGGCAGGTGGACACCAGAGAAGCTTGCACTCACTGGCCCTGTGCCCTCCCAGTGAAGCCAGCGAACTCGAGGGGGTCAGTGTTGGAGGATACCAACATTGGGACCCGACACAACCCACCAGAATCGCAGCCTTTTGGTATTTCGGCAATGGTAGTTTATCTGAATAACCTGATGTATTAAACATTTACAAGACCAACAATTCTGAATAAGGGCATCAAATATTACTTGGGCACTTGGTCCTGCACAGCAGTAACCTATATTTTTATTTTTTTAAAACCCTGTGATTTATAAAGTCACTGCAGAAATGCTGCTATAAGTCCACAAAATGTTTTTGTAGTTTGTAAGTTTTTGAGAATTTATCTCAATTAGCTATATATTCAGTTTCTCAAACCAGTGGGCTCTTTGGCTAAATGCAGAACAATAGCACTGCAGCCTTAACACAAATAAATAGATTGAAATCATGCCGTTTGACCAACAACAACAACTTGCATTTCTACAGCGCCTTTAACGTAGTAAAACATCCCAAGGCGCTTCACAGGAGCAGAATGAGACAAAAAATTGACACCGAGCCAAAGAAGGAGACATTAGTACAGGTGACCAAAAGCTTGGTCAAAGAGATAGGTTTTAAAGAAGAAAGAACTTGCATTTATAAAGCGCCTTTCACGACCTCAGGATGTCCCAAAGCGCTTTACAGCCAATGAAGGGAGGAGCATCTTAAAGGAGGAAAGAGAGATGGAGCAGCGGAGGGGTTTATGGAGCACTAATTCCTCTGCCCATTATAATAACTAATCTATTGATTTTAAATGAGTGAGCACTTATGTCAGAATAGTTGTAAACAATTTTACAACACCAAGTTATAGTCCAACAATTTTATTTGAAATCCACAAGCTTTCGGAGGCTTCCTCCTTCCTCAGGTAAATGTCAGGAACTCCTCGAAGCCTACGAGGCTTCGAGGAGTTCCTGACATTTACTTGAGGAAGGAGGAAGCCTCCGAAAGCTTGTAGATTTCAAATAAAATCGTTGGACTATAACTTGGTGTTGTAAAATTGTTTACAATTGTCAACCCCAGTCCATCACTGGCATCTCCACATCAGAATAGTGGACAGAGGAACTTCATACAAACATGTTAATGTGCTTGTTACTGATACCGCACCACACAATCTCAACCCAATGAGCATCACGGAAGTGGTTAGAGTTTTGTGCTCTTCCGTACCTCCCATTTTCCTTGTTCTGCTTGCCAAGGGCTCAATTTCAGGTTCTCTGCTTCCACCTTGATTTCAACTTTGTTCCTCTTTGCCAGGATTTGACTAATTTCCAAGAATGTTTTATTTTTTGTTTCGGGAATGACAATCAAGATGTAGACAAAGGTTGCAAGGCAGACGACTCCAAAAATGATGAAACTATATTCACCGAGTCCTTTCTGAAAGGAGAATTTTTTTTTTTTTAAATCAAACGTGAGGATGGTGAGCATGTCTTAAAGATTTTAATATCCATCCCCATCCATTATTTCTTCTAATTAAATATCAAAATGATGTACTGAACAGATGGCAAATAAATAAAAGTTCATTGGCAGTGATTACTTGTGAGCAACTCACTGCACATGTACATTTCAAGGGAGTGCTAACTAATTGGTACTTTTTTTAAAAACAAAATGCATAATTAACATTTTTGGTGCATTTTGGTCTCATTAAAATAAAAGACTTTTAGTGCTTGGAGATGGAACTTGTTCCAACTTCGCACTCAATTACAAGCACAGTACAGGCAGAAATGCAGACTAAAGTTCCCTCTACTCTCGACAATAAGGGGAGATTTCCTCTAGTTGTTACGTCTTAGCAACATGGAAAACACAGCGGGAAGGTTTCCGATGTTTGTTGCTTCAGGTGAATTTATAAAAGCATTCAGAAGGAACACAATCATGATTTTGCTCGAAAGCAATTAGGCAAAATCTATGTCACTGACACATAACGAACAGAGGAAATCTTCCCCCATCTCGTCATAATATCAAACATATGAAAATAACTGACAGGAGAAGACCAAATGGTCGATCTAGCCCATGGGGAAGTGAACCTTTGGCTTATTGGTAGCATTCATGCTTCTGAGTCAAAAGGGGATTGGGATCCAGTGCAGATAATCTGGATGCAGTGACCACTGACTTAGTGGTAGCATTCCCACCTCTGAATCAGAAAGGTCAGATGTGGGCCGCACTCTACACAGTCCAAGCGAGTGGAGACCAGAGCGCAACTCTGAGAACTGGGTTGATGTCCAATGGGGGTACTCGCATCCGATGGGTGGAAATGCCCCTCCCCCCATTGTAAAGGGTAGGTGGGACTCTAGCCTTGGTTGCAGCCCACTTAGAAGGTAAAAACTGTGAGGAAAGCAATGCAGGACCACCTCAGCTACTCTTGCCTGGTAAGTGGCTCACCTGCGTGAGATTAGAGTTAGGACCAAAAATGCAGTTGAGGTCCAAGTTGATCTAATAGAATGGTGGATTAGGCTTGAGGAGCTGAATGGTCAAATCTTGTTCCTACATTTCTACCTCATCCAGAGATGATTCCACCATGTGCACCACTGACCCATCCTCAAACCTCGGAAAAGTAACTCCTACAGTATCAGAGTGATTTTTCCTACTTCGAACACCGGCCATCCTTGTGGTTTCTCGAAGTGAGATTAGCAATTTTAAGCAGCTTTGCACCGTAGACTGGTTGAGACAACCAAAATTCACAACACAGATTGTAAATTAATGGGTTTAACTTCTAGACTTTAAATAAGTGAAGCTTAAATTACATCTACCTCTAGAAATGGGAAAACAAGACCCACGATGAAGTTGGATATCCAGTGCATTGATCCAGCCACCATGAAGGCAGCTGGCCTGGAAGACTGACGAAACATTTCTGTTGTTATCACATATGGAATAGGGCCTTGTATTGAGAAAAATAGAAAGAGTACAATTAGTAACAATGTCTGTTATTTAATACAGTTCTTTCAAAATTAATCTAATCTCCATCTAATGCAAGAGAAGGAGTGTTTATCCCTGTTTGAATGCCTTCCCTCTTTAGCAACACCCTCTCCACACACACAACACTCTATTTCCTGGCTGAGATGGTGTGCATGTGCCAATGCTGTTCGACAGCTGGTCATGTGTCCGTGAGCTAGAAAGATGGAGGGAGGTTTTTCTATGTTCTCCCTTTCTCCTTGTGGCGAACCATCATGTTTTTGCTTTGTATCCCTGTCATATGGCCAAGCTGGGATAAAGAATTTATGTTGTGTAGAATCACAGATGTAAACCTCAGTTCTGATATTGCGTGAAACCCAACACCACCAAACTGCCATTAAGTTAATTTAAAGAAAATGAGGTCAATTTTCCTCCATTCATTAGCATTAACAAAACAGAGGAAAATCCACCCCAATGTTTCCAGGCTGACATTACATGGCTTTTGGGTGGGGTGTGGTGTGTATATATTGTGATGCATAAGGCATTGCAGTTATGTGAGACAGGCTGGATGGACCAGTGGGTCTTTTCCTGTCCGTCATTGTCGTACATTCGTATGTATGACGAAAGGAAAGAACTTGCATTTCTACAGACTTTTTCAGACGTCCCAAAGCTATTCACAGTCAATGAAGTATTTTTGAGGTGTAGTCACTGTTGTAATATAGGCAAACACTTGTGTTTAGATTTGTACCTTCAGAAAGCAGTTCAATAACCAAAATACTAGTGCACTGGATTCTTGACTAGATCCCAAAAACAAATCTATGCCTTTATTAATATTCACGCTTTTGCTTCTGCTAATCTCAGTAATGTTGTCTTGTGAATGAAGTTTAATTGTCTGGAGGGGAACTCATCATACTCTTTTGTTGCCATTGCCAATGTCTATGGAGTCCGTTTCCCTTTTTGTTTAAAGAAGGCTTTCATTAATTCCCCATCCTGTCCATCCTCGCAAGCTGTACACTATCCCTAGCCAGAAGACCAGGCAAATGATTGTTCCCAGACCCCTGCCAATGCCACTCAATTACTGATTTTCACTTCATGGCATAGCAGGTTAAAGTACCAACACTGTCCTTGGATTGTCCCACATTTCTGAATTAGGGAGACAGGAAACAGATGGAGTGAATGCAGCAACAAATTAAATAAATAGCTATTACATTCTGAGACATGCAAAGAAAAGCCTTGAAGAAAGTTCTGGCTCTGAATGAAATCTCTTTGCTTCCAGGAGTGAATCCTTTGACGATTAATGAGCAATGTTTTGGCCCTAAGTCAGTGGGAGATTCTCCAGAGTCAAGTTCCTTTCAGTCTGGTGTTGAAGCTGCTCAACAGGTTTGTGCTGATCTCCTGACTCCTCTCTCCTCAGGAGTCAGGTGTGGGCCCTTGTGATTGATGCGTTCAATGCAGCCACATGGGCCATTGAGAAGTTAACACAATTTTCAGCTCCAGTCACTGCAGTGGAAGTGGCTACCCCTGAAGTACTTTGCAGTCAAATTGTAAATGAGATTGCACACACAGATTCATGTTCACTAGATAATTATAATGGGGATGGACTTTCGGTCCACTTTACTTCATTCATCCAAAAAAACCCTTCAATATGGCATCCAACTGTTTCTTAACTAGTTCCAGGGTTTATGCCTTCCCTACCCTGTGCAAAAGTTCTCTCCATGTGTCGATCACAGATTGACCTGTTTTGATTGAGGCTGGAATGTTGGCCTTCTTTAAATGCTGTCATTGGTAATCTCGTCAGGCAGATGGTGGCTCAGTTTAATGTTTTATCTGAAAGACAGCTTCTCCAACATTCCAGTACATTGCTGTCAGCCTAGATTAGGCTTTCTGAATCAGAGGGCAGAGTGCTCCTTCTGAGTTAAGCTTGGCTCAGTGGTATCACTCTTGCCTCTGAGTCAGAAGGATGTGGGTTCAAGTCCCACTCCTGAAATTTGAACACAGAAGCTAGGCAGGCACTTCATAGCAGTACTGAAGGAGTGCTGCACTGTTGGAGGTGCTGTCTTTCAGATGAGATGTTAAACTGATGCCCCATCTGCCCTCTCAGATGGACATAAAATATTGCATGGCACTATTCAAAGAGCAGGGGAGTTCTCCCATTGTCCTGGCTAACATTTATCCCTTACCTAACACCACCAAAGCAGAGTATCTTGCCATTTATCTTGTTGCTGTTTGTGGGATCTTGCTGTGTTCAAATTGGCTACTGCATTACAACAGTGACTACACTTCAAAAATACTTCATTAGCTGTAAAGTGCTTTGCGATATCCTGAGGTCGTGAAAGGTATTATGTAAATGCAAGTACTTTCTTTTTTTCTATTGAAGAATACTAATGGACTTCAAATAGTAATTATGTCCACTAGTTGGTGAGAAGGTAACGAGTGGGCAGAAATTTAGGTTCATCGCAATAAAAATTATAGGGGAGGTTAGAAAAATGTCTTCACTGAGGTCGTGGTTAGAATTTGAAATTCTCTGTCACAACTGCTGTTAAAGCAGAGCCCATAAATTCTCTTAAAAAGGAATTGGATAGCTACTTGAGAAAGAGGAAAATTAAAGATATGGGGAGCAGGCAGAGGAATATGATCAGACAAGGTGGCTCGTGTAGAAGAAAAGACTGGCACAGACTTGATGAGCTAAATGGCATGTTTCTGTGCTGTGACATTCAATGATTCTACTTGCATTTCTTCCAACTTATTATACTGTATTCGCTGCTCACGATGTGGTCTCCTCTACATTGGGGAGACCAAACGAAGATTGGGTGATCGCTTTACTGAACATCTCCGTTCAGTCTGGTCACTTGTCACTTTAGTTCTCTATTCCATTCCCACTCTGACCTTTCTGTCCTCGGCCTCCTACACTGCTGCAATGAAGCTCAATGAAAGCTCGAGGAACAGCACCTCATCTTTCCACTAGGCATTTTACACCCTTCCAGACTTAACATCGAGTTTAACAACTTTAGGCCTTAACCATTTTCTCTATGACAGTCTGTAACCATCTGGACTCATCCTTTGCCTCTAGACTTGCCCCATTAACACCTCCTTTTGCTTTGCACCATCATCACTTTTGTCATTTAATCACTCCTGCCCTCCACCCCATCACAGACCTTTCTTTCCCGGCCCCCCTTTTCCTTGGCTCTGCACTTGCTCAAAAGCTGGTCATCTCTAATATCTAGCGGTTCTGATGAAAAGTCATCGACCTGAAACATTAACTCTGTTTCTCTCTCCACAGATGCTGCCTGACCAGCATTTCCTACTTTTATTTCTATGATTCAATGTCTGGCTGTGGCTCTGTTTTCCCACCACAAAGTCTAACGTTCCTTTTACATGCAATCAGTAGAACTTTATAAAAGGATACTTCACATGCTAACAATGTGATACCATATTTAGACAATGAGTCAACCACAAAACACACAAGTGACAAGCTCACATTCAGTCAGGCCCATGAGTTATACTGTTCAGCCTTGGGGTTGCCATTTCCAGAGTGAAATTGTGAAGTAATATAAATAGTTTCATTATATAAAAATCTGGTTCGCCAAATACATTTTGTATTAAGCTATAGTGTGGTGAGAACCCACTTTAACAGAGTTGTCCCACACAGTTCCATAATATGGTATTAGCAATCTTGCCTCTGCACCAGAAGGTTACGGATTCAAGCCCTACACTAGGATTTAGGCACTCAATCAGCGCAGTACTGAGGGAGTGCTGCATTGTTCGAGATGCTGTTCTACCATCATAATTGTGGCAGGGCGGGACTTGCGTCCACTGCATTAGGTGCCCGTCCAAATTCCATGGATTAGGGGTATTTTCATAAAGTAGCCAGGCACCCGTGCCATTAATGGCACAGCTGGGGCTCCCGCTAGGTGGGTGCAGGGTAGGAAACAAAGGGATGCCGCTGGTGAAGAGTGCCAGCAGGTCTGGAGGAAGAGGGATTTGCCCTTCTAAATCTTGTCCCTTTTCCAGAAAAGCCCTGGGCAGCTGATCACTTTGCGACTGGTTGCTGTAAGGAAAGTGGCCTTTCCAAATTTGGTAGGTTCCTCTTCTGCCACCTGGCAGTACTGTATTTCCACTTCATGCTGGGACACAGTATGCTGGGGGAACCCAGGGCATTCGGCCAGATTGTGTCATCACCCGAGTCCCATCTTATTCTGACATCAGTTCCAAAGGGATTGGACAACTGCCTGCTCTCCCCACCCCTCCCAGGAAACTGCAGAACATGAAAAAGGGGACAGTGACCCAGCCCCGGTCCAACCCTAAATCCCGCCCGCACCTACCCGGATAACGCACCAGTTGGGTGACACATCCGAGGAAATGTGGGATCACTGTCTTTAGGGTAAAACTTTAAACTGCAGCCCTGCCTGTTCCGATGGTGCAATTCAAAAAAGAGGAGGGAGTTCTCCTGATGTCTTGGTCAACATTCCTTCCTCTCTCAAAAACAGGTTAACTGATCATTCATTTGCTGTTTGTGGGACCTTCCGATAGGCTGGTACTTAGCAACAGTGACTGTAATTTTAAAAAAATTAATTGATGGATGTGAGTAGATGGAGGTGAGATGTGAGAAGGCACTACATGAATGGCATTGCTGTGGTGTATTTCTCGGAGAGTCACATCACAGGGACGTCATTATTCCACACACATCAGTGTAGCAATTCAGCATCAGTTGCATATAAAGTCAACCTTAAAATTCAACCATATCAAATCAAAGTCAACGTGACAGCAAATAAAACAGGCTGATGTAGGACGAACTCGCCAGAAAACAGAATAGGACACAGATTGTAATGAGGTTGAATTGATTTTCACATTCGGTAATTGTATCATGCCTTTATGAAAGGCAGAATGTGAAAAATCAAACTGAGTAAATAAGTGGATAAGTTCTTGTACTTACTGGGTCCTATTGCGTGCCCGATAACATAAATGATTATGCAGGTTATGCTGAGATAAGGCATCCAGTCAATTTTATCCTGAGGAGAGAACATATTTATTCCTTTTAATGGGACTTTATATCTTTCGTCATTTTTCGGCATTTTAACTGCATCTTGTGCCCAAACAGATTCATCTAACGTAATGGCCCAGAATTTGCTGGGGCAAGGCAGCAAACGGTGTCCGCTGTTAGTTAGATTTGCTCTTGCCCGTTTAATGTCGACGATATTTTACGCTGCAAGTGGGAGATGGAAACAGCACGGTGCCCCCTACAGGGCATCTGGAACCTGAGTGAACAGAACAAGCAACTGTGTATCTCCTTAACCAATCAGATTGAAGGATTGTGAAATTAACAGTGCAAGGACTGAGAAGGAAGTGTAAATTAGAGAGGGTGAATTCAATGTCAAATCAGTGACAGAAAGAGAAATAAAGAGAGGGAAAGAAAGATCGGATTAAGAGAGAGAGAGAAAGAGACAGAAAGAAAAAGTTTTGAAAAATTTAATTTTACTTTTCAAAAAAAAATCTCCAACAACAATCAAAACCGGAAAGACTGAGACTCCACACTTGCAATAGTTAATTTTTAGTGCCAGAGAGGTTGACTGGCAGTAATTAATACTTATCACATCGTTAAAAGGGTACTTAGACTTGAAATGACTTGACTTAACTTTTTGTGGCGAGTTTAGCTTGTATCTACCATGCAAGTACAGGAACTTCCCGCAGCTCATGCATTTGAATGGTGAGGCAGACAGCAAGATGCCATTTTTGGAGTGGGGGAGTGGGAGACCCCTTCAGACAACACACAAGTACAGTCACGGGTGATAGGATCACTGCATTTAAAAACTCCATTCCAAAGCTGAGGTAAACTATTTCTTTCTTTATTTTGTCAGTCTCACTCTATTTTCTCTCTTGCCCAGGTTCCTATGTGTAATATTGTAAAAGCATTCAAAAAGAACATGTTTACTATTTTGCTGCATGTAGTGCGACAGCAATTCCTCTCCTATTCCCTCCCCTCTCCCCAATATATCTTGGCCCAGCGAGTCTGTGCTGTGCCATGAGTGGCATTCCCTGATATCCTGGCCAGAGGCATGAAATCATGGATAAATCGGAAGAGTTGGACCATATGAGCAGTCAAGTGCCATGAATGGCACTATGCGAGTTGCTGGTAGGAGATATGATTCATAAGATATAAGAACATAAGAAATAGGAATAGGCCATATGGCTCCTCGAGCCTGCTCCGCCATTCAATAAGGTCATGGCTGATCTTCTACCTCTTCTCCACTTTCCTGTCCTATCCCCATATCCCTTGATTCCAAAAATCTATCGATCTCAATCTTGAATATACTCAACGAGTGAGCATCCACAGCCCCGTGGGGTAGAGAATTCCAAAGATTCACAACCCTCTGAGTGAAGAAAGTTTTCCTCATCTTGGTCCTTAATGGCCGATCTCTTATCTTGCGACTATGATCCCTAGTTATAGACTCTCCAGCCAAGGGAAACAGCCTCTCAGCATCTACCCTGTCAAGCCCCCTCAGAATCTTATATGTTTCAATGAGATCACCTCTCATTCTTCTAAACTCCAGAGAATATAGGCCCATTTTACTCAATCTCTCCTCATAGGACAACCCTCTTGTCCCAGGAATTAATCTAGTGAACCTTTGTTGCACCCCCTCGAAAGCAAGTATATCCTTCCTTAGGTAAGGAATTCAAAACTGTACACAGTACTCTAGGTGTGGTCTCACTCGGGCCCTATATAATTGCATCAAGACCTCCTTTCTCTTATACTCCAACCCCCCTGCAATAATGGCTAACATACTATTTGCCTTCCTAATTGCTTGCTGTGCCTGCATGTTAACTTTCTGTAATTCGTGTACAAGGACACCCAAATCCCTCTGAATACCAACATTTCTTAGTCTCCCACCTTTTAAAAAATATTCTGCTTTTCTTTTCTTCCTACCAAAGTGGATAATTTCACATTTCCCCACATTATACTCCATCTGCTACCTTCTTGCCCAATCACTTAACCTGTCTATATCCCCTTGCAGCCTCTTTATGTTCTCCTCACAGCTTACTTTCCCACCATATGTGGGTAAAAAATATTCAGTTACTCTGTATGAAGACTCATATACTTACCAGGGATTCACTTATGCTCAATCTTACTATAAACTTGACAGTCCAGGTAAATTGATGATCTTCTCTGGACCAATTTAATCAATTGCTTGTATCTGATCATTCTTTATCAAGCTGTGATCCATTAAAGTTTAGTATCCAGTAATTATGGGGATAAGTCATGTTACGCTTTGAATGGAATGTGTATTTAACCATGGCAAGCACAAAAAAGATGTTTTTTTATTTAGAAAACCCAAGGGAGCATTAGGTAAAGGCTGAAAACACTGAAAGATTACATTCGGTAGGTTAAGATTATATGGGATGGATGTTCTCCACGATCCCATGCAAAATCCCCAGAGGATTTCCCTCCTGTCTGCCCCATTTACTGTCGCTTTCTGGGACCGCCATGTGGAAGGTGGCAATAGGCCCCAGAATTCAGCAGGCTCCCTCCTGTGTAGAGAGAAGGCCTTGTAGCGGCTTCCTCTCTTCAGTCAGCCCCAAGCACTTACCTGCTTAAGGCCTGGGTCTTGGCCTTCAGTGGGAGGTTTGGCCCGACGTTTGAGGCCCTTCTGCCCCTTCCAGGTCGTTCGCTGCCACTGCTGCAGCATTCCTACGGCATGGTCTGCTGGGATTTTCTGACCTCGCACTGGTGGGATTGCTCCTGCTAGCAGGAATCCTGCCGGGAGCCCACTGTGCAAATGGGATGAACATCAACCCAGGAAAATGGGTCGGGATTCAGGTGGATCCTGAGGGGTGCCCATCCCTGATTACCCTTGAGGTGGTGGTGAGCCACCTTCTTGACAACCGAGTGGTTTGCTTCACTATTTCAAAGGGCAGTTAAGAATCAACCACGTTGCTGTGGGTCTGGAGTTACATATAGGCCAGACCGGGTAAGGACAGCAGGTTTCCGTCCCTAAAGGACATTAGTGAACCAGATGGGTTTTTACAACAATCCAGTAGTTTTATGGTCATCATTACTGATACTAGCTTTTTTTTTATTCCAGATTTTATTTAATTAACTGAATTTAAATTCCCCAGCTGCCATGGCGGGATTTGAACTCATGTCTCCAGATTATTCGTCCAAGCATCACGGATTACTAGTATCAAGTAACACAACCACTATGCTACCGTACCCAGCCGAGAATGGGGTGATGTTCTGCTTCTTACATTAAATTGTAGTTTTAAAAAATTGTCAGCACCAGCTCAAACATGAAGAATTGAGTGAGGTTCCGGAGGTAAGGTGACCTTTCACCCAGTACAAGATCATGCTAAAGCAGCGATTTATTTATTTATGTATGTATGTAACAGCGATGGGTGAGAGGCATGAATTATTTATGTGCTTAATTTTTTATAAAAAATGTTTTAACCATGAGCAATGCCACAGGAAACCAATTAAGTTATGTATAAAACTCATGTTATAAATAGATGAGTGGGATATGTTCATGCAATGTTAATAAACTGTACAGGCATCGCTCTCATGGTATAAGATGCATTATGAAGAACCCGATTGTGCTTTATATCACATCCCAGGACTTTCAGCTGTTGAGCAAACATTGGGAATCGAAAACAGCAGGGAAAAGAGCACTATGAGAACAAGGGAGGTAGATGTCAGTACATGTGCTTAAGGTCCCACTACTTTCAATGGGAAAAGAACACACCTTCACAACTATAACCTAATCACCTGACAAACTATAAAACTTCAGACTATTAAAAGGAAAGTACCAAAAATAAAATGAGCACACAAACAGAGGCACAAAATTCCCAAAGGTCTTTGAATTACATTGTGTGATATCAGGAAACGAATACTTATCACATTTGTATAATTTGTTCATTATTTTAGCGCCAGTGTTAACCCGCTTAAATAAACTGATTGTTGCCTCTGTTAAAAAGGTAAAGCACACCTGCATTAAGCTCTAGTGTGCTTACATTATACAGCATAAGTTCAAGGTCAAAGGCTGCCTTGTAGCACGTCAACAGCTACCCGTTATTCTGCATGTTGCGGGCTTATTTGCTACATGGAATATATTTTTAAACTCTGTCGGCATCCACAGAGGATGAGGCTTTGATCAAACCTGAAGGTTTAGACTCATTGTTAAGACCGCACAGGAAGTGCAGCAAATCGCAAATCCCACCAGGAGAAGTAGCTTGCGTCCTGTAGCTTCTACTATAGAAACCTGCGGAACACAATGACAGTCTGGGCTTAGCACTGTGAATGTCATATCCAATTCTAATAACATCTGGTAAAGAGTGATTATATGGGAACCTTATTAGGACTTACTGCTGCTATGGTCATGAACACATTGACTGCTCCTGTGCCAACAGTGACAAACTGAATGTCATTCTCTTTTACCCCAGCTGATCGATATATGCTGTCTGCATAGTAATATATCTGTAAACAGAAATAACAATAGTGGGAGAAGAGCAATTACTAATACAGATCATTTTCAGTGTTATTGGGCTATTAACTGTTGCTATTTTTCCTGTCTTTACAAATTACCAGCGCAGCATTTATATCAGAGATCTTCATGCAGAGTGGGATAGCAATGCAATTTTTAATCCCATTTATAGAAGCTGTGCATGCCTGCTCGACAGGAGGGGAGGGGAGATAACCAGTCAGGGTTCTTGCACCTGATTATTATCAGGTGACCTCCCCCCCATCCCTCCCCGCTAGAAAGGGTACATGTGCTGACTTGAGTTGAAGACAGGGTTGGGGCCAACTGTGATGCATCTCACGATCAAATAACCTGATGACACTCACTGCCTATACTCAAACATGAAGAATGAGCACTTGAGTGATCATAAAAAAAAAGGCTTCAAGGAGATCTTGAAACATTTACCTGAGGAAGGAGAAAATCTCCGAAAGCTTGTGAATTTAAAATAAAATTGCTGGACTATAACTTGGTGTTGTAAAATTGTTTACAATTGTCAACCCCAGTCCATCACCGGCATCTCCACATCATGACTACCATCGACACCACAAACTGCCGGCTCACAGTGGAAAGGATATCCAAGAAGATCGCGCATTTAGACACAGACATCAAGTTTTTACAGAGCTGCAAGAAAGCAGACAAGATCCCGAAAGGACTCCAGATCACGAACCCACTCAAGTCCACATACAACTCGGATTACGCTGAGAGACTCTGCCGCCGTACCTCTCGCACACTCCGCAACCATCTCATACACCAACTCTACAGCAGACGCCACAACCTCGAAACCAAGATAGAGTCCATACTCTCAACCTGTACTCAGGACACAGCAGACCAGCTACGTTATACCGCCAAACAGACGAGGCAACGGAACTACGCTGCCTACATGAAAACCAAGAGCAGGAAGCTTGAGAAACTCGGCATCACCACCAGCAACGACCAAGCTTCCCCTGGTACCACGGTTGCAACCACAGGGAAGTCTATTGTCAATTTATCCGACCACACCCTTCAACCAGACGAAATCGAAGTTCTCAGCCGAGGGCTCAATTTCTGCCCCACTACCAAAATGGACCCCACTAGTCTCGCGGCGGACACAGAGGAATTCATCAGGAGAATGAGGCTCCGGGAATTCTACCACAAACCCCAAGATTTCAGCAGCGAACCCAATGAGACAATCGACGATCCGGAACAGCAGACAGAGGGATCCGCGGTACAGCAACCGAAGAGGAAAGAGTCAAACTGGACTCCTCCGGAGGGTCGCTGCCCTCAGCTGGACATGTATGCTCAAGCTGTCAGGAAATGCGTCAATGCCAGATTCATCAGCCGCACTCAGAAGACAGTCCAGAATGTCACCCGAGCACAACGCAACGCCATCAACGCTCTCAAGACCAACCGCAACATCGTCATCAAACCAGCGGACAAAGGAGGAGCCATAGTCATACAGAACAGAACAGACTATTGCAAAGAAGCATACCGACAACTGGACAACCAGGAACACTACAGACGGTTACCCGCAGATCCGACCAAAGAACACACCCACCAGCTCAACAAACTGATCAAGACCTTCGATCCAGACCTTCAAAGCATCCTACGCATTCTCATCCCACGTAATCCCCGCGTGGGAGACTTCTACTGCCTCCCAAAGATACACAAAGCCAACACACCCGGACGTCCCATCGTATCAGGCAACGGAACCCTGTGTGAGAACCTCTCTGGATACATCGAGGGCATCCTGAAACCCATCGTACAGGGAACCCCCAGCTTCTGTCGCGACACTACAGACTTCCTACAAAAACTCAGTACCCACGGACCAGTTGAACCAGGAACACTTCTCACCACGATGGACGTCTCGGCACTATACACCAGTATCCCCCACGATGACGGCATCGCTGCGACAGCATCAATACTCAACACCAACAACAGCCAATCTCCGGAAGCCATCCTACAACTCATCCGCTTCATCCTGGATCACAATGTCTTCACCTTCGATAACCAGTTCTTTACCCAAACACACGGAACAGCCATGGGGACCAAATTCGCACCCCAATACGCCAACATTTTCATGCACAAGTTCGAGCAGGACTTCTTCACTGCACAAGACCTCCAACCAACACTATACACCAGATACATCGACGACATTTTCTTTCTATGGACCCACGGCAAGGAATCACTAAAGAGACTACACGATAACATCAACAAGTTCCATCCCACCATCAAGCTCACCATGGACTACTCCTCAGAATCAGTTTCTTTCTTGGACACACGAATCTCCATCAAAGACGGGCACCTCAGCACCTCACTCTACCGCAAGCCCACGGACAACCTCACGATGCTCCACTTTTCCAGCTTCCACCCTAACCACGTCAAAGAGGCCATCCCCTATGGACAGGCCCTGCGAATACACAGGGTCTGCTCAGACGAGGAGGAACGCGATGGACACCTACAGACGCTGAAAGACGCCCTAGTAAGAACGGGATATGACGCTCGACTCATCGATCGACAGTTCCGACGGGCCACAGCAAAAAATCGCATAGACCTCCTCAGGAGACTAACACGGGACGCAACCAACAGAGTACCCTTTGTCGTCCAGTACTTCCCCGGAGCGGAGAAACTACGCCATGTTCTCCGCAGCCTTCAACATGTCATCAATGAGGACAAACACCTCGCTATGGCCATCCCCACACCTCCACTACTCGCCTTTAAACAGCCACCCAACCTCAAACAGACCATCGTTCGCAGCAAACTACCCAGCTTTCAAGAGAACAGCGTCCACGACGTCACACAACCCTGCCACGGTAACCTCTGCAAGACATGCCAGATCATCGACACAGATACCACCATCACACGAGATGACACCACCCACCAGGTGCATGGTTCATACTCCTGTGACTCGGCCAACGTTGTCTACCTCATACGTTGCAGGAAAGGATGCCCCAGAGCATGGTACATTGGCGAGACCATGCAGACGCTGCGACAACGGATGAACGGACACCGCGCAACAATCGCCAAACAGGAGGGTTCCCTCCCAGTCGGGGACCACTTCAGCAGTCATGGACATTCATCCACCGACCTTCGGGTAAGCGTACTCCAAGGCGGCCTTCGAGACACACGACAACGCAAAATCGTCGAGCAGAAATTGATAGCCAAGTTCCGCACCCATGAGGACGGCCTCAACCGGGATCTTGGGTTCATGTCACGCTACACGTTACCCCACCAGCGAACAAATGTTATCTGTTTTTAATATAATGGGTCATTTGCTGGCTCTCTCTGCCTTCCGGATGTTTCTGCCTCTCTCTCTGTTTTTTTTTCTCTTTTTTTTTCTCTGTTTTTTTTTCCCTGTTTGTTTTTTTGTTGAATGTGTATTCGGGGGTTCTGCAGATGACACCTCTCTGTCTGAACACGGTGATTGCCTTGGCAACGGGCAGTTGCAGAGGCAGTCTGTAAACACCATGTATTATTCAATATGTATAAATGCGTAGGCTTCAAGGAGATCTTGAAACATTTACCTGAGGAAGGAGAAAATCTCCGAAAGCTTGTGAATTTAAAATAAAATTGCTGGACTATAACTTGGTGTTGTAAAATTGTTTACAAATAAAAAAAAAGAGTCTTGCCTTTCACCCAGACCTAACTTTTCTAATCAGCATTATTTTAATACCGTCTGTTTAAAATGCATGAGTTCACACTGGCATCAAATTAACCTCAATTTGAAAATCTAGTCTTCATTGTTTCATCTCATAGATACTTGATCATCTGCCAAATTCCATTATCCATTGGGCGGTCCCCTTCATTATGGTGGGTAATGGAGGTTCTTTGTTTGAAATGTCAAATCAAACACCAAAATAAGGAAAGATTACTTCTAATCCCCTCTGCAAACACAATCATTGCTCCATAAAGATATTGTTTCCAGCCTGGATTTCAAAGGTGAGGCATGGAGATTGGCTTTGAGTGGTGAGTGTACTATAATCACATCACCAATGAAGATGGAGCCAATACAGAATGTGTATTGCAGTCTATTGGTGTCAGCCGTGGCTCAGTTGGTAGCACTGTCACCTCTGAGTCAGACAGTTGTAGGTTCAAACTCCACTCGAGAGACTGGGGGAGTAATTTTAATCCCCAGGAACAGGCTGTTTGGGGGCAGGTGGGAGGTTAAAATAAGAGCTTTTTGGAGAGGGACCACATCTCAGCTTCAACGCGCCCATTTCTGGGTTTGACCCAGGTGTGTTTGTATTCGCGCGCATAACAGGTACCCAGAAGTCCTGCCCCCACTTAAAGCCGGCAGGCCAATTCTTAAAAGGGCAATGTACCTCATTGAAATAGTTGAGGTATTTTATTCTTTGTGTATTGCAAAAGTTAAATGAATTTAACCTTACCTGTTCAGGTTTCCAAACACTTCCGATTCACGTCAGGTGAAAGCAGGCGGGAAGGGGTGAGGGCCTTTATTGCACTGCTTGCGGGTCCGGAGGAGCAGGAGTGCTTCATCCAGGCCCAACAAGCTCACCTGGTGCGACCCCGCGATCGGCTGACCCCCTCCACACCCCCCAATGCCGGACCCCCCCAATCAAGTGCTGGACCCTCCCCCCGATGGAGTGCCCCCTGATCTCGATGCTGGATCCCCCGACCCCAATGCTGGCTGGACCCCCCAATGTCATCCACGTCCCCCCACCTCACCCCGCCTCTGATTTTTTTCTCGGGCTCACGATCTCTCTCTCTCCGTCCTGCCCCTTTCTCTGATTCGCAGCTCCTTTCCCTTCCCACAGGTAGTCAGCCTGTCAATCTGGCTGCCTGGCGTGAGGGAAAGCCGGAAGCACAAATAATTGAGTTGCAATCGCAGGTTCCTCATGCAAATATCTACCGACACACTGGCTTCCCGGCTCCCAGCTAAAATAATGCCCTCGAGCACAAAATCTAGGCTGACACTCCTGTGCAGTACTGAGGGAGTGCTGCTCTGTTGGAGGTGCAGACACGTATTCACCCAATGTGTAGGTCTTTCAGATGAGAAGTTAAACCGAGGCCATCTGCCCTCGCGGTTGGACGTAAAAGATCCCCTGGCACTATTTCAAAGAAGAGCTGGGGAGTTCTCCCCGGTGTCCTGGTCAATATTTATCCCTCAACCAACATCACGAAAAACAGATTATCTGGCCATTATCACATTGCTGTTTGTGGGATCTTGCTGGGCGCAAATTGGCTACCGCGTTTCCTACATTACAACAATGACTACACTTCAAAAGTACTTCATCGCCTGTAAAGCGCTTTGGGACATCCTGAGGTCGTGAAAGTCTATATTTCATCCAGTACCTCTGTGTTCATAAGTGTAGTACCTGCTTCAGTTTCATTACTTACTGCGTTGACTCCAGAAAGCTGCTGTCCCATATTCAGAACAATGATTGATATCAGCTGCCATCGCAGTGACCTGAATGAGCACAGATTGAGCACAGACAGCCTGCCTTCTGCTTTCTCCGAATGATCTTCCAAATGCATTTCCACTATTTCGTCATCCACGTCATCCCAGCCTCTTAGCCGTTTTAAAGCTTGAACACAATAAAATTGTGTCAATACAATATTGCATTTTAAATTATTTTTCTATTATAGTTCTAGAATTTCTTCAAGCAAGAGCTGGAACTGTTTGTGGCTGGGGTGGAGATCATCTCGTACAGGTAGGTATTGTATAACATTAATCAGGGCCAGAGTGATCTCCTGGACTAGTTTCGATCGCCTAAGGAGGTCGGAGAGGAATTTTCCAGATTCTTTTCCCCCCTAATTGGTCTGAGTTTTTATCTGGTTTTTCACCTCTCCCAGGAGATTACATGGTTTTGGGTGGGGTGGGGAGTGTATATATTGTGATGCACAAAGCATCGGAGTTGTATGGGACAGGCTGGATGGACCAGAGGGTCTTTTCCTGTTGTTGTTGTTGTTCGTATGTTCGTAGATTTGACTGGCAACAAGGCTGTAAATAAATTACGTTGAAAATTACAGTCCCATCCTGCTGATGTCTCTTATAGGTACACACACCGCCCAGTGTGCTACAACTGAACCAGACAGGAGGATCAGAAGAAATTCTGGCTGGAAAGCCAGACATAATTTCAGATCGAAGCTGACACTGATCGAATGGCCACATACCTGGCAGTCCGATAGAGTCATAGAGTTATACAGCATGGATAGAGGCCCTTCGGCCCATCGTGTCCGCGCCGGCCATCAAGCCCTGTCTACTCTAATCCCATATTCCAGCATTTGGTCCGATAGAGAGTGTTTGGCACTGTGTTGTAGATCTATTCTGTCACAGAAGGTACAAAATGCACAAGAATCAGGTTTGGCAGCCCTGATTCTCACATGTCAACGTCCCTGGTTTGTTTCACAACATAGCAGGGAGGCAGTGATCAGGGGCTATACACGTCAAACAGTGAAGTTCGAATTTTGGTGATACTGCTGGCAAGTCACTTGTTATCCAGCTGCAAACATTACTGCAGATATACTACACTCTCAGTCTGAGGAAACAGCTGTAGAGTGTAAAGCACAGCTGGCATGTGAGTTAAAGTGCAGATTGTGAATCACACTCTGCCAGCCAGGAGAGAGCTCAGTGCTTGCAGGCTTACGAGCACAGGGCTTTGCTCCCCAGCCGCTATTTATTAATGTTGGAGTGTGAGTGGGATCATCTGCTTTTCAGTAACATTAAAAAGACGTTGAAGTAAGTTTGTAGACTGACTAGGAGATCAATAGACCCCTGCTGAGTACTATTTAAACGTGGCTTCACACTGCACTGGAGTTACACTGCACACAGTGTCAAGCCTAAGTGGTTTAGAGGTGGCCTATTCGCGGAGGCCTGACACTGCTTGGCTTTAGTGCGTCTGAAGTCTGACTCCGGAGAGTTATGCTGCCACATTCACATCAGTGCTCAACGTAGCCATTTCACATTGACATGCAAGTGGCAGTATGACAGCAGTCATAAACAAAAGTCCATGTCTTCTGGCCTTATTTATTGCAGCTACCTGCTCTCGCCTCCACTTCATTCCCTTTTTGGATCAACGTATATCTAGGGCTTTCAGGGAAAAAGGGCAACAGAATTAGCTCCACGACGGCAGGGATTCCAGTCAGTCCCAAAAGTAATGGCCAACCTAAAAAGAAAAAAAAAATGAGATAAGGGCTGTTTATATTTAGCCGATTGCACTGTAGATGAATATAACCGGGAGTTGAGTACCTTTATCATTGGCAAGGATGCTTCTTAGTCCAAATATCTGGGCAATCAGGATTCCAATTGTAATGAATAGCTGAGGCATCACACCGATGGCACCTCGGAGGTTCTTAGGTGAAAGTTCGCCCAGGTACATAGGAACCACGTTGGATGAGAGACCTAGGTGGAAGAGCAGGAACAATGAGCGATTTGCACTAAGCACAGTTCCCAGTTTTAATGAATGACCTGAGTTTGGTAAGAGTGGGCTGGATTTCCTGGTGCTGTGTTGGAGCGGTTTCTGCACCAGTAATACCGGCAGAAGATTCCATTGCTGCAGGGTTTTTAAAAATCCCCACTCACTGTGGTAAAGGGCAAACTTAAATGTGCAAATATCCACACACTGGGTTTAGGCATGTTGGCAGCCGTTGTTCTTCGCTGTTGCAAGGGGAGTACAGACAGCAGTAAGTTTGCTGATGGTAAATGAAGGTCATTTACATTATGTAACTGGCTTTACCAATTACTATGGAAAGGCAAGGTTGGAGTGCAGGATTCCTGTATGTCTGAAGCGAACAAGACCCTGGAAAATATACTATGCTGTGGACAAAATCAGCCTGCGCCTTATTTAATCCTCAATGTCTACAGCACTGCTAAGGAAAGGAGAAATCGATCAATGGGTTGGTGATTCTTTAAACCTTTCCCCTGACCAAACCCCAAATAAGACCCTACTACTGGCACTAGACACTGGGGAAACATTGGAGCTAACGATGACCATACTGCTCCCATTAACTCTGGGCAGTGTAGTGTAGTGGTTATGGTGCAAGTAATTACTTAGCGCTTGTGAGTTTAAATGCTGTGAAATTGAATTCAATAAATTGAATTTGTGGGCAAGCTGCCTTATTGGTGTTGAGACACACACCCACCCAGTGCGTGGGAGACACACACCCACCCAGTGCGTGGGAGACACACACCCACCCAGTGCGTGGGAGACACACACCCACCCAGTGCGTGGGAGACACACACGCACCCAGTGTAGCACAGAAAGAAATTTTGCATGGAATTGCTAAGCGTGCGGCACCAGAGAAAACTGAACCCCATAGTTATACAGTTCATACCTGTACTGGGACAGGTCACATACTGAGGAATTAATATCACAGCCATGTCATAGCATATTAAAGACTAATTGTTCTCAAGCGTGAAATATATCAGTGTATTATTGGACTAATTAAGCTGCTTCAATGTGATGTGGGAGTGACGGCAGTGGGCTTTGTTCACTCTGGGTGGCTTTACGTACCTGCACATATTCCAACAATGATTCTCCCAACAATAATTATTTCAAAGGACTTTGATTCTTTACTTGTTCCCATCAGTATCGCTGGCACGATGGAAAATATATTGTTGAACAAGAGAGTGCCCTTCCTGAAAAAATTAGGGAGAATAAATTATGTTAAGATTTAATGACCTGTATGGAAACTACATTAATAGTGCGAAGTACAAAGTTCAAAAGCATGACACAACTCGGCATGATATTGCTTTCCTAACATAACTCCCATTTGTAATACCACATGTACTTTATTTAAAAATAAAGTTTAGAATATCTTTTTTCCTAAATTTTCTCCCCTCTTCTGAAGACACTGAGTCCTTCTGGCCTATGGGTCAATGGGCACTGGTGGGCCTGAAGTACTTTGACCAAGTGACTTTTCTTCATGTTTGGGCCTAGTCACAATTTGATTAAGGGGTGCATCACAGCCAAGCGTGGTACAGGAGCCATTGGACATTAACCAGGAGTGGGAACACAGACTGATTTGTTCCCATATTAGCCCAGGGATGCTGAGGCCAATTGTAGGACACCATCTTCAGTCTTGGCTCAGATCTGGGGATGAAGCCTGTGACCTTCTGGTCTGTGTGGTTCAGTATTGCACTGAATGGTGCAAATTCCTCCCAAATCATTATAATTTCCTGTTAATTGGCTGCTGATTATTTCTTCAAAATATGTAGTGATTATTTCACAACCTTTAGCGTTGAAGTCATCACATATCGGTGACACTGGTGCATTAGTTGTCAATGAATTAAGGACCATCCAATGAAGTTCACACTTAGAGGTAAATTCACCAATCCCATGCTCTAAACAGGGAGCTGCTCTTGATCAGAGCACCAGTTGGAGATAGGACTCCAACACTAAAAATATAATAGTAAATTGAAGTAACTTCAAGGCTGTAATATCATTCGAGGGCACACATTATACTTAGGGACTACTCAAGCTATATTCACGTGGTTTATGGTGTCACCTGAAACCCGCAGTCAGATTACTGCCTTGTAGTATTTATGGCATTTAGTATTCCATGTTTGATCTGCTGATCTCCAGCTGCTCACCTGCCCAGTTTATTTACCAGTGGGGCAACCAGAAGGGACCCAAAAAATCCTCCAAGTGGATACATGGAGACGGTGAGGGACCACATCAAAGTTTGGAAGCTACTGTCCATGTAACTCCCGTATCGATCAAAATAAGACTGGTTGTAAAACTGCCGCATGTACTGTAAGACATGAAACATTCATCAAAACACTAATGACATTCAGAACATTCAACTTTATTGTTCCAGGACTGAGTTATCACCATTGGTTACATTGGGTTTCCACTGGAATGTTCAATTGAGGAATAGATTTTTTTGGCTTAAAAAGGAACTGGAGTCATCGTCTTTATCAAAAAGTGTTGGCTGCATATTGTGACACCACTATTCCCAGCCAGAATGAAGATGATTGGGTAATTCCCCTGTCAATCATGCCTGGAGACTGAACTGCTATAAGTGACAGGGATTGATTCTACATCTGCATTTTGCTGGAGAAATCACCCTGCTTTTATCGGGAGACGTTGCTGCAGTTTTGGTCCTGAGTTCTGTTTGCTGTAGTTCATAGAAACTCTTTTTAAATAGACTCTGTAGACTGTTTGTTGGAGTGTGCTGTTTAAACAGACTGTTTGCTGAGTAAATCGACTCTGTTTGCTGTAAAATATACTGTTTTATGAGTCTTGCCGTACATCCTGCCCCTCCTCCAACTCATTGGTTGACACAGTGGGCATCTGAAAAGGGTCTGGCAAACCATTTCCTGTGCTTGTAGTGTGGCACGGTGATGCAAAATGCAGGAAAGAAAGAATTTGCATTTATTTAGTTCCTTTCACATCTTCAGGATGTCTCAATGTTTCAGAGCCAATTAATTACTTTTGAAGTGCAGTCACTATTGTTATGCAACAACCAATTCACACACAGCAAGGTCCCACAAACAGCAATGAGCTAAATTACCAGATCATCATTTTTTTGATTGAGGGATGAATATTGGCTGGAATGTAGGGAAAACTCTCTGCCCTTCTATAAATAGTGCCATGGTACTTTTTTACATCTACCTGAACAGACAGATTAGGCCATAGTTTCAATGTCTCAAGGAAAAGACAGCACCTCCATTAATTGAGCACTCACTCAGTACTGCACTGAGGTGTTAACCAAGATTATATGTTCAAGTCCTGGCGTGGGGTTTGAACCCACACCTTCAAACTCACAAGAAAGACAACTAGCAACTGAGCTAAACTGGTAGCCCCTATTTTGATTCACAGAGTGCCATCCATGAGCTGTTTAGGGTCCTCCTCATCATTAAACAGAAATCACATTTCATAATTGAATATTCTCTGCTTCAACACCTCCTCTATGCCTAATTCATCGGGAAAGAAATGCTGAACATCAGCATGGGACACTTAATACAAGTATATAATTGTAGTTGTCATTACCCCTTGTTATAATGATGTAGCATTACCAAAATATTAATTTCAAAGTAAGTGTGTCACAACTGAAATGGATGACCTTAGAAAGAGATTGTTTTACTATCTGGAAGTCTCAATATGTAGTTCAATGATTTTTGTGATATTGTTTGCATTAACATAACATGTACTGTGAACTTCTACAGGTGGGTTTCTTGGAAAATATATTGTTTGAGTGATGAACAGTACTTTGCAGGTCAGTTATTTTACATATTCTTGAGTGAATTGAGTGTTTCACACTGGGTTATGCTGAGGTAAACATTTGGTCTCATTGTTGCTGTCAGACAGATGCAGCAGAAGTGGATGATACCAGCTGATGGATATGCACTGGGTCACGCAAGGGCATTTCGGTTTCATCTATTCTTTTACTGCCCCAGTTTGTAGCATCAAACTTTAATCAAATGAATGTATTCATTACTGGGATTGATCCATGCAACTTTATGGCCCCATTAATAAGAATGCGTTTGTCCAGTAAATTTTGGCTTTCATCAACACAACAAAAAATTGAGACAGGAGAAGGATATAGTAAAGTGATACATTTATTAGAAAGGAAAACGCTACAGGCTTGATAGAAAATGTTGCAGTTGTCCAACCAAGATTTGGCCTTATTGAAAGCAAAATGGAGTGTAAACTTCCAGTGGGTTTCAGTTTGAGTCCCTAGCCTTCACATGTTTGATGCAAATTCCCAGTCACCCTACCAACCCCATCATTATGCCACAGGAGAACGTACCTGGAAACCCAATGAGCATTGGACTCCCTAATGGTTTCAATATCTTGGAATTATAGAGGATAAGCTGTTGAACATTGACATTACCACAGATATTCGTGTATTGTGTTGATCGCATTTACTTTGGTATAAGGTCTGTACTCAACAATTCGTTTAGCTCATTTGATATAGAAAAACATTCCAAAAGGTTTCATGGAGGAAGGAAGGAATAGAATGCGAGTCACTGTGGGAGAATTGAGACAAATGACCATAAGCTTGGTCGAAGGTTTTGAGAAGGTTTTTAAGAGACAGGTAGAGAGGGGGAGCGGTCTAGAGGTAGAGTTTTAAAGAGTAGGACCGAGATAGCCAAAGATTCTGTCACCAATGATGAAGTGAGAAGGGGGAAATACACAGAAGGCCAGAACTGGAGGACGAGAGGGCATGAGAAGAGAAGAAAGGCTGGAGGAGGTTGCTAAAATAAGGTGGGGTAAGACCACGGAGGATTGGCATTTTAAATTTGATGTTTTGGGGGACAGGGTGCCAGAGTAAGTCAGTGAGGATAAGAATGCAATAGGTAGGCGGGACTTAGTCCAAATCAGGATGTAGACAGCAAGAGTTTTGGGTGAGTTGGAGTTTATGGAAAGTGGAAGTTGGGAGGCCAGTAAAGAGGACATGGTAGATATTAACCAAGATTTCCCACCCTCCCTCCCTCGGCAATACGTCCCCACATACGGACAGATTGATTGTAAGCAGATGCAAATGAGGGAAAAGTGCCCTCTGAAATATTTCCCACCATTTGCGCCATAGCAATCCTGGACACCAGAGATGCATATTAGTCCCTGGTGCCCAGTGTTACTATGGTGGTGGGTGGGGTAGCATGATTTATTTTCAGTCAGAGAGCCAGGTCAATCAATCGGTGAGGAAGGGATTTAAAATTTTCACTGGCAGCTCGGAGGCTGTGACTCCACTAAGCTGCGGCAGATCTCCAAGTCCTGCCGCTGCTAAACTCCCGCCCATTCTGGCTGGACTTCCCAGCAGAGGCCGGGGAGCCTGCCTAACAATACGTTAATGACCCTGAGGCCAGAAGATCGTCCAGAGTCAAGAGTTCACCTTTGTTGTAGGTGGAAGCCCCACCACACTGGAGATTGCCCCAAATCCGCAAGTGAAGAAAATCTCAGTAATAAAGTCATGGATAAAGACATCAATCGTTTAACATCAAACATTCTGATTATAATGTAAGCGTGGGGTAAAAGTTATAATGTAAGTGTGGGGTAAAAGTATGATATAATAATGAATTTTTACTTTCTTTCATTTTATATCGAGAGAAGGATGAAAGTATTGAAAGAGAGAAAAAGAACATGATGGCAATTGAGGGGCAGAGCGGCAAGAAAAGAAATTGTGAGTGCAAAAACGAATAATCAATGGAGTAAAGAGGAGAAGATTGCACTTACCGTCACAGTGACCAGCAGCCAGGGCAGGCTGAATTGCTATTTATCAACTGAAAACAGAGCCACGAGGCATTTGGACGAAGACCCATGGTTAGCTCAGGTTTCTGTGCTCAGTTGCATTTGTACAAAAACTTCAACCTCTCCCATCCCCATCATGTACATGTAAACAATTTTACAACACCAAGTTATAGTCCAGCAATTTTATTTTAAATTCACAAGCTTTCGGAGGCTTCCTCCTTCCTCAGGTGAACAACGTTGTTCACCTGAGGAAGGAGGAAGCCTCCGAAAGCTTGTGAATTTAAAATAAAATTGCTGGACTATAACTTGGTGTTGTAAAATTGTTTACAATTGTCAACCCCAGTCCATCACCGGCATCTCCACATCATGTACATGAATACTGGAAATTCCCCATTTACTGCTGACAATGATAATTTGAATTTAAAGGATTGCCTGGTTCAGCTTCAAAGCCAACACAGTTCTTCATCACACAATGGATATTGTGTCTTGTTTGTTCCAGTGGATATGGGATTGGATAATCTGGAAGGATGAGAGCAAACAACCTTCTTCATCCAAACCTATTGAATCTGATTTTTTTAAAATCCCGTGGGTATTTCTCTAACTCTCCTTTCATTTACTCCATTGCACAAGATGCCAGCTCTGTTAGCTTTCTAAACACTCACTGGAGGCAGGTTTCTCTCTAGTTATCTTGTTCACTGAAGTCCACCTGCATAGTCCAGGAAGGAATAATGAAAAAAAATAATTTTAATAACCTACCACAGCCGGAGAGTTGACAACAGCAACATTGTACCCATATTGGAAGGAGGATCCGAATGCAGACACAAGAGTAGCCAAAGCCAGCACACTGGTCAAACGCTAGGGAAAAATAAGATCACCACATCACATCATCTCTTTAAATGCCAAACTTTGCAACAGAGTAAGAACACAACTAATAAAAAGCTGATTGAAAATGGAGAGATTAAAGTAAATTAGCCACAGGTTTTGCTAAGTAAATAATCTTAAAGGCAGATTTTAAACCAGGTTTATGATCAGATGTGTTGAGATAGGGTCCCCTGTTTGTGGGCACTCAGCCCGAGCTTACCCTTCCAATAATTTGCTTGGCAGTCCCAATCGGGTATAACCATGCTTTATTATAACATCAGCAGAATCATCAATACACACAGTATTTAAGTGACAATAACAGAATACAAGTTTGGTATTACCTGGTGCTAAGTTTTCTGGACAACAGCGCAACACGGTAGATCTCGTTCTCTGCTGTGTTTTGATCCTTGTGCTTTTTGATTTATACCTTTCGTTATATTTTTGTTGGATATGCCCACTCTTGCTTTGGCTGAAACTCATCTAAAATGCACAGACTGAATGCCTTTGCTTGATTTGGCTTTAAACAGCTTGTTTCTTACATAGATTGCTATGTCCTTGTTTGCCTCAATTAGTTGAGAATTTCCTCCCATACACTTGATTGATCTTTGTTTCTTGTTTATCAAGTAACAAGGTCAAAGGCCCTTAAAGTAATTCAACAGCTAACAGGATTATCTTTATTTCCTTTGTTTGACAAGAAAGAGCTGGTTAAAACTTCTTATCTTATACTTTCCCGGACAAACATGTGGTCTCGAATGACACGATTTGCATCTCCACAATAGAAAGTCAATGTCTCGACAGGGACATGTTTTGACTTTTTTGATTTGACAATTACCTTGAACAGGACACTTATTGCTGAAAATTGCTCTACTACAGACTGACCGTCTCAATGAATGACATCTGTTCCCTGATCAATAGAGATCTCTTATCAGCAGAACCGCGAGATCTTGTGTTTTTTATATTCCATTCTTCTACTTGACCCTTTGTACTTTGGGCATTTTTTAGTATAAGCTGGCTAATTTTATTCTCTCACAGTATTATCTTACAGTTGTAGATAACCTATCAATAAAATTCGAATGAAATGATTTTTGGAAGATGTAATAATTTGTTAATGTGCAGAATAGCTTGGATTTCCCGCTTGGTGGTAGCTTTCTGTCTGTTTAGATCACCTTTGCTGATGACCGACACATTGAACATGTAAATATCTGCGCTGTGGACATGATGTGGAGATCTCACACTTACCTGATGAAGGAGAAAGCCTCCAAAAGCTTGTGATTTTCAAATAAAACAGTTGGACTATAACCTGGTGTTGTAAGATTCCTTACATTTGCCCTGTGGACATAAGACATTGCAGCCCCGTCTTTCTGGGCTTTAGCTCCAGTGAGGAAAATTCAGTCAATCAATCACTTGAGAGCTCTGATCCATCAAAGTTTCTCATACAACTCAAAAATGCAAACTTTCATTTTAATTCAGCCGGAATCAGACTCCAGCAATGAGAAAGTCAGGAGTTTGAACTGGCTTTCTTTCTTTTTCTTGCCTGGATGAGTGCAGCTCCAACAACACTCAAGAAGCTCGACACCATCCAGGACAAAGCAGCCCGCTTGATTGGCACCCCATCCACCACCCGAAACATTCACTCCCTTCACCACCGGCGCACAGTGGCTGCGGTGTGTACCATCCACAGGATGCCACTGCAGCAACTCGCCAAGACTTCTTCGACAGCACCTCCCAAACCCGCGACCTCTACCACCTAGAAGGACAAGAGCAGCAGGCACATGGGAACAACACCACCTGCACGTTCCCCTCCAAGTCACACACCATCCCGACTTGGAAATATATCGCCGTTCCTTCATCGTCGCTGGGTCAAAATCCTGGAACTCCCTTCCTAACAGCACTGTGGGAGAAACTTCACCACACGGACTGCAGCGGTTCAAGGCGGCGGCTCACCACCACCTTCTCAAGGGGCAATTAGGGATGGGCAATAAATGCCGGCCTTGCCAGCGACGCCCACATCCAATGAACGAATAAAAAAAAAATCCTGAACAGTTACAGCTCAAGTTGTGTTTGTTCAATCGGGTCTTTTAGCTCCTCTGAAAGCAGAAAACTCTCATTTGCAGAAGAATAAAAGAATTGTACCAAAACTGGAAAATATTCATAAAGCCGATTCCTTTCCAGATCTCACCATCTCCTTCAATCCTTTCTTCCTCCAGAAATGCATCCAATTATCTCTTGACCCAATTACACCGTGTGCTTTAATGACTTTCCCCACTAGCTTATTCCATGTTTCTGAGATTCTGCCTGACATCACTTCTTGTTCCTAACTTACTAACTTGTGTGCTCTAACATTTGAACTCTTCCCCATAATAAACATCTTGCCTGGATCCATTTTGTCAATCTCCTTCATAATCCTGAATTGGTTTAAATGCAATGTTCTGATACAGTACAACAGTGACTACACTGCAAAAAAAACTTAATTGGCTGTAAAGTATTTTGGGACATCCTGAGGTCGTGAACGGTGCAATATAAATGCAAATCTTTCTTTCTTTCTGATAGTCAAAGCCCACAGTCAAGATAATAATGACCCAAATCAAATTCAGAAGGATTGCCTGCCAGGCACACTGCATTATTTGGCAGCTTTCTACCGTTTTCCTGGGTTGCTCAGTAATTGCTTTCATTTTCTCAGCCTGTTTTCATGTAAACCCTGTGCAATTTTCCCATACGGCAGCTGCTACTGTTTTCTTGAATTTGTAAACATGCATTATTGAAACTATTAGTCAACCTGTAATGTCACAACAGTAACAACAACTTGCATTTATATAGTGCCTTTAACGTAAAACGTCCCAAGGCTCTTCACAGGAACGTTATCAAATAAAATTTGACACCGAGCCACATCAATAGATATTAGGACAGGTGACCAAAAGCTTGGTAAAAGAGGTAGATTTTAAGGAGCGTCTTAAAGGAAGAGAGAGAGGAAGAGAGGCGGAAAGGTTTAGGGAGGGAATTCCAGAGCTTAGGGCCTAGGCAGCTGAAGGCACGGCTGCCAATGGTGGAGCGATTAAAATCGGGGACGTGCAAGTGGCCTGAATTGGAGGAGTGCCGAGATCTCGGAGGGTTGGAGGAGGTTACAGAGATAGAGAGGGGCGAGGCCATGGAAGGATTTGAAAACAAGGATGAGAATTTTAAAATTGAGGCATTGGTGGACCGGGAGCCAATGTAGGTCAGCGAGTACAGGGGTGAGGGGTAAACGGGACTTGGTGTGAGTTAGGATACGAGCATCAGAGTGAGCTCAAGTTTATGGTGGGTGGAAGGTGGGAGGCCAGCCAGGAGAGCATTGGAATAGTCAAGTCTAGAGGTAACAAATGCATGGATGAGGGTTTCAGCAGCAGGGTCTCTGTATTTGCTGCAGAACCTGAGTCGTATCACTGGGGTACAGTTTCTGGGTCACCAGCAACTCTCCAGTACTTTGCACAAGTGGCCATTCTTCATATGCGAATCTAGCTAGTGTGTTGGCTTATTTAATCAAGGAGGGCATCACAGCTAAAACAGATCCATTCCTTACCTGAGTCCACACAGACACACACTCGTGCGGGGCACCCACACGCACATGCACGCACACACAAGAATGCACAAACACGCACGCACGTATGCACAGATGCACGTACACGCACAAGCACACACATGCACACACATGCAAGTGCATGCACACACGCAAACACACCACACTCATGCATACGTGCACACACGAACACACTCACATGTACACCAGCAGGGGCCATTGAACAACAGGAATTCTGGATAATTTTTTCTCTTCCCTAGTCCAGAGGTACTGAGGCCAATTGCAGTTCCCTAATTGCTCCCCTGACTTCCCACTGTCAGTCTTGGCTCGGTGGTAGCGCTCTCGCATCAGGAGATCATGCCCTACTCCAGGGACTTGAGGACATAACCTAGGTTGACACTTCACTGATAAAGTATAGAGAAAGCACGAGGCCTTAACTGAATAACTGTTCAACAGGACATAGAAAATGACCAAGGAAAACTGAAACTCACCCCTTTTCTTTTGTTAAACTGTTGTAAGGCCTGTGACTCTTCCATAATTTCTTGATTATGTAGCAGGACAGAAATCCTGATCGGAAATGTCTTGTGTGTTGATACCTTGCACTTTGGACGTGTTATCAGGAAGACGGTACTGTTACCTATTGATATGTATAATTGGTTCCAATCCAGTTATTAGGTGGACATCAAGGGATAATTCAGACGTCACATTTAATAACAAATACTGTGTACACAGGGTAAAAGTTCCTCTTTCTCTGACCAACATTTATACGGTATTTACACTTTTCACAAAGATAAATCCACGTTCTAAACTTTGAAACATTCACAATACCACACAACCAGTAAAATAGGTGATGATGCAAGAGCACTTTAAAAAAAAATCTTGCATTTCTATCGCGTTTTTTTGTGTCCTCAGGGCATCTTAGAACGCTTCATAGTCATTGAATTACTTTTGAAGTGTAGTCACTGTTGTTATATAAGCAATTGTGACCGCCAATTATCACACAGCAAGTAAATGATATAAATGACCAGTTAATTTGTTCTTGATGGCATTGGCTGAAGGACGAAAGTTGCCCAGGACACCAGGAGAACTCCCTACTCTTCTCCGAATCATGCCGTCAGATCTTTTATGTCCACTTGAACAGGCAGACGGGGCCTTGATTCTGATGTCTTAACCAAAAGACAGCACCTCCGACAATGCAGCACTCCATCAGCACTGCACCGAAGTGTCAGACTAGATTACTTACTCAAATGCTGCAGTGGGGCTGCAACCCACAACGTTCTAGGCAAGAATGCTACCACTGAGCCAAGCTGACAATTAAATAGCATTTCAGTCACTTTCAAAAAAATATATAAGGCCCATACCTTTAACACGGTTACAGGATTCCCTTCCTCTCCTTACACTGTACCTCAGCTATGGACAGGGGGAATCATTGTTACCCGCACTTCCATGTATAGGTTTGACCTGGTTAAAATGGCTTTGTAATACCGCAGTGACTTACAATCCATGATATGATGCACACTGTTTACTGACTGTGTCCAGGTTATTCATCGACCAGTGTACAAATGTTTCCATGCCATAATAGCAAACTTTAATATTTGAATAAACTTGCTGAGCACCAGATGAGTCGATATTTTGAATGTTTAATTTAATGTTAGATGTTGACGTTTGAGATGAGCATCAGCTTGCACATGTTAGTCTTTTCTGACCTGGTTTCTCTTTTAATTTCTTCTATTGCGACTCAGTTGATGGGAGTCGGAAGAGTTTTTGATTTTGATCTGTTCGGTAGTGCAAATATTCCTAATGAAATAAAGGATTGAAATAAATGTTAATTTGCCCCGTTTAGAAAAATACTCTTGTGCCCCAAAAAGATTATTTTATTGGAGAACCATAGAATTATAGGTATCGAAGGAGGCCCATCTCCCTGTGACAATTCTCGCTCTCCCACCACAGCAAATCCTATTTTCTAGCTCTTTCCCTGTATCCTTTAATATTTTTTCCCCTGAAGTATTTATTCAAATTCCCTCTTCTTGGGGATTACAGATTACAAGAGTGCTGCAAAAAAAAGACTGAAATTCATGCTTTCAAATGCTTTTTATGGAAACACCAACAACTTGCATTTATATAGCGCCGTTAACGTCGTAGGATGTCCCAAGGTGCTTCACAGGAGCGTCATCAAACAAAATTTGACACTGAGCCACATAAAGAGATATTAGGACAGGGGTAGGTTTTAAGGAGCGACTTAAAGGAGGAGAGAGAGGTCGAAAGGCGGAGAGGTTTAGGGTTCACCAGTAAATTGCCCATGGCATTGCCTTCAGTCAGTAGATGGGTATAAATTTGTGACAGTTGACATAGAAAAATGAAATGGGAAATGCTGACAAAAAAACATGACCAAACATCATAGCAATAGGAAGTAAGGTTCGTGGAGAGGATGAGCATACCCTACAGGAGCTTTTTAATAATATATAGATTTTTGTGGGTATTTATAATGTAATTAATACACTGTTTTCTTCCCTCTGCCTTCCCTACAACAACTTGCATTTATATAGTGCCTCAATGTGCAAAATTTCTCAAGGCACTTTACAGAAGAATACAAAGAGGAATGGATCCCCAACAATGGGAGACAGGTTAGGAGAGGTGACTAAAGGTTAGGTTGAAAAGATGGGTTTTGAGCAGGATTTCAAAAGAGAGCAGAAAAGTAGAGAGGTTTACAGAGGGAGTGCCAGAGGGTACGGTTGAGGTGACTGAAAGCTTTATCACTGATGGTGGGGTGAAGGGAGAGGGGGGATTATCCTAAACCACAAATTTCCTGTGGTTGAGACTGCTAGCAAAGTGTTCGCAGGCCTCTCTGAACCAGTTGTCAGGGCCATCAATGAAACTGAGATTGCAGGAATCAAAGTGAGTCCTGTCGTTTTATTGTGGTGTGGAGTGGTGTTCCCATGTGTCATCACTGTGCTGCCTTTTTATATTTTAAAAGGAGTTGCAGTCCCATTTTTGTGTCAATGCGAAGTGGTTTCAGGTGACCATCAATGAGAAGGTGGCAGTATAACTTAGGAGTCAGGCCAACAATCTGACTAAACTAAGAGGTCTCAAGTAGATTGTCTCAAACTCCTTGGATTACAAAACAAGTGCAGCATGGCTTCCACCTGTTGTGAAGCTGCACTTTTGAAGTTCCCGTGTGATCCATTGGACCTCCTGGGAGCTTTGTAGACATTTTTCTCAAACCTACTTCTCAATGTTTTCAAGGGGCAATTCCGCAACGGGGAGCAGCACTCGCAGTGAGTGAATCTCTAGGACTGGTGGGCATGCAATGTGTGATTTTCCATCTGCGGGGCCCAAAACAGGTTCTAAAACGAAAATGTTGCCCTGGAAATTCCTGGAGCCCCATGCAAGTGCAGTGGAGCAGAACCCCTGCTCGCCCTTGCCCAAGGTCAGGGACCCCTCCCCCACCCCCTCCAATTCCACGGCTGACACCTGCAAGGAACATTAGCAGCGGTTGACCTGACCCAAACCGATCGCCCCTTCTATAGCAGAGCAGAGTACTCCCAACAGCTAACAGACTAATGCATTAAAATGACCACACTGAGGCATTCTTTAACTATCATTTAGCTATGGGCTGTGCACTCACGAAGTTCTGCCACATGTTCCCTGCCAGTGCTGCTGGTTTTGCTCGTGCTTATTGTGTTAATGATCTTGCCATAAGGACCCTGCGTTCATCAAGCCTCATTGTCAAACGGATTCAGCAGTACAAACATATGAAGGAACAAAGGAATGTGCAAATTCACTTTTACCTTGGCACAATGATCCCAGGGTTCTTAATGGAAGCACAATTGTATTTTTAGCTCCGTCACTAGAGCAAGCAGAAGGATTTGTTCCAAGCCTGGTGACATTGCATCTGTTATCACTCCAGAAACAGTAGCATTTGTCCAAGCCAGGAAGGTGAGTGACTTGGAGGGGAACTTGGAAGTGATGGAGTTCCCACAACATTGCTGCTTTTGTTCTTGGTCATAGAGGTTGCGGTGGTGGGGGCGGGGAGGCCATTAAAGTAACCTTGGTAGGAATGATGAGAATAAAGATGTAGAACACTCGCCCATTGAATCAATGAACATGACCGGCTCAGTGCGGTATTGATCCAAGTCGGCCAGAAAGATCCCAGGCGTGATTTTCGGTCAATGCCGAGTTGAGGTGGTGGTTGAGGTGCTACAATTAGGCCTCAGTGCCTTTAGGCGAGGAAGGAGAAAAACCCAAGTACCCTTCCTGATCACTATCCAGGGATCCCTGCAGGGAAGCCAGCACTTGTGGACATCGAGTGAGGGCAGCTGCGTTATTGCTCGCGGTTGAACACTCAGGGAATGAATTTCCGCAGTGGGGTCGTCCCACCCAGCCGGCGTTTTCCCGGTGTTTCCACGGCTCTTCCACCAAAGTTACAGTCAGAGAGCGGGAGACCACCCCCCCGGGGAAATTCACCGCTTACTGCCTAGGCCCAGAAATAGGATCACTTGGCTAGAGACAAAGGGCAGTCGGTTGCCATTTAGGGTTGCCAACCCTCCAGGATTGCCCTGGAGGCTCCAGGAATGAAAGACTAATCTCCCGGACACAGCTACGAGCAACCCAGGAAAAAAATTATCGGGGCAATAATAAATTTTTAAAAAATTTTCTTTGAACACTTTCGTTTATTAGTTATAAAAATATCAGACATGGGAAAATAGGCTGTTTGACTGCCAGTGAAGAATTATCCAATCGGGTAATGAAGAGTCTACTCACTTTACGATTGGTGTAGGAAGCTGATGCACCGTGAGGATGGACATGTCGGGCGACCAATGATGGGAGTGTGAAGGTGGGGCAATTTGAGGCAGCAGGTCATGTATTGAAACCTCCAGGAATATGTCCAACCAGAGTTGGCAACCCTATAGCTATTGCTTCGAATCCCAGCATGAGTCACAGGAGAAGACGGGGCGGTGCTTAAAATGAATGGATGGAAAATGGTTAACGTCCCCACAATCCCCCCTGATGTGCAGCCAGTGAGCAAGGTGCAAACATGGAAAATGACCCCATTTGTGTCAAGAAATTCGATCGACGACCTGTTCTAAAGTTACTTTTCACTGATTTCTATTTGTGTACTTTGGGTTGATGGAGCGGAAGAATCTGAAAAGCAGGAAAAATGTTAGAAATGGACTAACAAGCAAATAAATTCAGCCCCTATAACAACCTAACTGACAAATGAGAGCAGCCTCCTCTTGAATTGTGTCAGTGACAATGAAGCCCTGGAATTCCCTCCCTAAATCTCACCGCCTCTCCACCTCTTTCTCCTCCTTTAAGACGCTCCTTAAAACCTACCTCTTTGACCAAGCTTTGGACAAATGTAAGGAGTCTTACAACACCAGGTTATAGTTGGACTATAACCTGGTGTTGTAAGACTCCTTACATTTGTCCACCCCAGTCCATCACCGGCATCTCCACACCAAGCTTTGGGTTATCTGTCCTAATATCTCCTTATGTGGCTCGGTGTCAAATTTTGTTTCATAACGTTTCAGTGAAGCGCCTTGGGACGTTTTACTATGTTAAAGGCGCTGTATAAATAAATGCAAGTTGTTGTTGTTGTCAGGGGTGGGAAACTGGTCACTGATATAAATTTTATTGCATCATTGAACAGCTACATCATTTATCGACTGACGTAAAACTGTGAGCCGTTGGTCACAAAGGGGTACTTCAGGCTAAATGTTGCAGCAGTGACAAAGCAGACTCATCCCTCCATCTGGATTGTCCTTTCAGATCTCCTTCTCCACCATTCACAGTTATCAACTAGATCAAATACATGATGTGGAGATGCCGGTGATGGACTGGGGTGGACAAATGTAAGGAATCTTACAACACCAGGTTATAGTCCAACAGTTTTATTTGAAAATCACAAGCTTTCGGAGGCTTTCTCCTTCGTCAGGTGAAGAGTGGGGTTCCTTGAAGGTTACCGCATTTATAGTCAGAGAACAATACCTGGTGATTACAGATAATCTTTCCAACTGCCCGTTGTCAAGGCAATCAAAGTGTTCAGACAGAGAGATGTTGGAAAGATTATCTGTAATCACCAGGTATTGTTCTCTGACTATAAATGCGGTAACCTTCAAGGAATCCCACACTTCACCTGACGAAGGAGAAAGCCTCCGAAAGCTTGTGATTTTCAGATCAAATACAGAAACTGCTTGAAGGGTTAAAGAGCAGTCAGACATGCGTGAACATAGTGCATCTTTAATCAGTTTAATGCCAAGCCTCGTAGTGCTGGTAGAAAAATGCTTACATTGCAATCTTGTTATAATCTGCTAATTAAATTCTCCATGGTAAATAATTTACCCTTACAGATCTGTACCTGAGAGAGTTATAGCTTTATTTATTTTTTTAACTCTTTACAGACCAGCCAAATATCTACCAAATCCTCCTGCTCCTCCTTACACATTTTTTTTTTACTCGAGCTGGGAAAGTTAAGGGGTGATCTGGTGGAGGTCTTCAAGATTATGAAGGGTTATGATGGGCTTAAAAAGTGATACATTGTCAGTGCGACAGTAACAAGAGGACCCACATTTAAAATAAACACTAAGAAGAATTAAAGGGTTGGGTAGGAAAAATTCTTCACACATAGGGTGATTAGAATATGGAATTCTCTGCAATTTGTTGAAGCCAATTCCATAAATTCTTCTAAAAACAAGATAAACGGTTGTTTGAAAAAGAGGGATATTAAAGGGTCTGAGAAGCAAGTAAGGCAGTTGGATTGGACATCAGCACAGATTTGATGGGCTGAATGGCCATGTTCTGTGCTGGAATATTCTATGATGTCAGCAAAGTAGAGAAAGGCTGCCTGATAGTTCAGTGAAGTAACTCACCGTGTTGTGCGACACGGACCCATACAGGCCAGGAGTGTTCCAGATTCAATCCCCAATCTGTGTTGAGTAAGCTGATCCCAACCGGGATGGGAATGGGAATGGGAACGCTTTAATTATCCTCAGCATCGCAGGGCAGCACAGAATACGGCCATTCAGCTCATCAAATCTGTGCTGATGTCCAATCCTTCTGCCTTCAATTGCTCCGCCTCCACACTCCTGCCATTGGTCGCCCAACACACCCATCCCCGCAGTGCAACGCCTTCCCACGGCCAATTGGAAAGCAGATAGACTCTTCGTTACCCGATTGGATGATTCTTGACTGCCCTGTCCAATATTTTTATAACTAGTTAATGAACGTTCAAAGAAAATTTTTTAAAAACCACTATTTTTTATTGGCCCTGTGAGTTTTCTCCTGAGTTCCTTGCTGCACGTTTCCCGAAGATTAGCCTTTAATTCCTGGAGTCTCCAGGGCAATCCTGGAGGGTTGGCCACCCTAGTGAGCCTTGGTGGTGGAGGTAGACAAGGTATTCAAGCATAGACTGTTCCACAGGTTTCAACAGAACTGAATGTCGGGTGCGTTGTATAACGGGCAGCAAAAGCAAATTCGCCTGTTTTGCGTCCCCGCCCTTGTCCAATTTCACCCCCTATGTCGCTCCGTGTGTGCACATTAGACAATATTGTGCGTAACAGTTGTATTGAAACACAGGAAGAACAAGAAACGGACGCATGAACGCTCTTCAACAAGATGCCAGCTGATTCCCGATTTTCAGTGCGTACCAGAAATGCAGTTACCTATGAATATTTTATTGAGATCATTATTTTGTTGCATTAGAGAGCAGCATCATTTATTCATACACATAAAATTTTATTCCTTGGTCCTCACTGAGACACTTTTTCTCACCACAAAGCCTTTCATTCTGATGGGAGTCTGTTAGGCGCAAAGAGCTCAGATCTGCACCGTTTAGCTAATGGTTTTGAAGTATTTTTCATGAAATCAGATCTTTCCTTCTGCACTGGCACCAGACAGTGTGGTGTGAGCATTCTCAATCTGTTCAAATGCAAGGTACATGTCAGGACCAGTGATTTACAGAAAGTAAACTAATGAACGGTGTAAGCTACATATTGCATGAACGTCATAGTCACAATATATTTTGAGGAAGGCATCGGTCCTCGCTGTCTATTCTCTCTTTACTCGGAGTAGTCAAACTATTTCTCTTTGTGGACTACTTAGGTGCAAGCCACATATCGGAATGGAAAAAACTGGGTAGTGTAGAGGTAGTGTTACTGAACTAATAATCCGGAGACCTGGACTAATAATCCGGAGACCTGGACTAAAAATCCGGAGAATGTGAGTTTAAATCCCGCCATGCTAGTTTGAGAATTTGAATTCAGTTTTAAAACAAATCCAGAAACAAAAAGCTGGTATCAGTAAAAGTGACTGTGAAGCTGTCGATTGCTGTAAAAATCTAACTGGTTCACTAACGTCCTTTAGGGAAGGAAACTTATTGTCTTTACCTGGCCTGGTCCATATGTGACTCCAGTCCCACACCAACTTGGTTGACTCTTAACTGCCCTCTGAAGTGGCCTAGCAAGCCACTCAGCTGTATCAAACTGCCTCATGCAGCAATTCAAGAAGGCCCACCACCACCTTCTTAGAGCCACTAGGGATGGGCAATAAATGCCACCTACATCCTGAAAATTAATAATCAAAAATCTAAAATGCTGGGTGCCCGCATGCTGAGGGCTACAACATGGCTGAGGTGCCCAGCACACCACAATGCAGGTGGGGAACGCTAAGGGGGCCCTGGGAGTCTGCACTCAAGCTGAGTGCTAAGCTCATTATGTAAATTAAGCAGTTGCGTTTAAAAGAAAAGTAGATTTGAGCCAATGCCTGTTGGCATCTTGGCCTCCTGGCACTCCTGCCTTGTGTGTGTGATGCTCCTTCCCCCAAATTATGGAAATGAGCTGACATTGCCTCATCTGGCAAGACCGGCTTACTTGAGCGCAGGTGTATACAGCACCAACAGTCCTTAGCACAGGGCACATGATCAGTTGCATAATGTTTAAATCAATGTTCCTAAGCTGCAGACACTAACAGAACTAGGTGTCCTGATCCAGAAGGTGCCGGGTTTGAACTCCACTCCGGACAGTCCCATGAGCAGATACTCTGGCTCTGATTCTGGGTTGACAGCCAGTGGATTGTGTGTCCATCCATCCCTCCCTCCCTCATTGTATGGCTGTGGGAGCCCACAAAACCCTCCTGCCACATGGGACAAACCAGCCTATCGGCTGGTATAAAGATGGTTACGGCTGTGGAAGGAGTGTTCACGTCGCGGCCTGTCAGACTGTTAATCAGCCCGCGAATCCTTCCACTACCTCACACTATTCTCCAAGGGAAGAGCGTGAAGATACGAAAACAACTCACTGTTTTACTCAGCTGGCCCAGTGGGGGAACTTATAGGAATCTTATTATCTTTAGGTGATATTTAATTTTTTTCCCCAAAAAATATACTTTATTCATAAAATTTGCAACAATACATACAATACAGTTGTCATATCACATTCCAAATGTACACAATACAGATTATATAATTTGCAGGTCACATCAAGTACAGTTCAATGAACACATTGTACATAATTACAGTTTATGACACTCTAGGGTGCCTCATTGCATTACTCTCAATACAGATTATTGATTACAGATTCATTACAGGTACATTACAGATCTATTTCAGGCACATTACATCAATTTGAATTTTACATTCTGCCCGAGGGGTTTTTTCCCTGATTGCAGCCCCTCGGTATACAATGGTGGGAGGGCTCTAAAGGGTTGTCTTTCCCCACAGAGCCTTTGCGGCGGTCGCACCCAGCTTTAGTGCGTCCCTGAGCACGTAGTCCTGGACCTTGGAATGTGCCAGTCTGCAACACTTGGTCGAGGACAGCTCCTTGCACTGGAAGACCAGCAAGTTTCGGGCAGACAAAAGGGCGTCTTTCACCGAGTTGATGGTCTTCCAGCAGCAGTTAATGTCTGTCTCGGTGTGCGTCCCCGGGAACAGCCCATAGAGCACAGAGTCCTGTGTTACGGAACTGCTCGGGACGAGCCTGGACAGATACCACTGCATCTCTCTCCAGATCTTCTTTGCAAAGGCACATTCCAGAAGGAGATGGGTGACAGTCTCGTCTCCACCGCAGCCTCCTCGGGGACAGTGCGCGGTGGCACTGAGACTCCGGGAGTGCATGAAGTCTGATGGGAAGGGCCCTTCTCACCACCAGCCAAGCTAGGTCTTGGTGCTTGTTTGAAAGCTCTGGTGATGAGGCGTTCTGCCAAATGACTTTGACAGTCTGCTTAGGGAACCAACCGATAGAATCCACCATCTCCTTTTCCCGCAGGGTCTCGAGGACGTTACGTGCGGACCACTTGCTGATCGCCATGTGGTCAAAGGTGTTTTTCTGCACAAACTTTTCGACGAAGGACAGGTGGGGCGGAACGGTCCAACTGGACGGAGCGTTCCGTGGCAGTGTGGCCAGGCCCATCCTTCTCAACACCGAGGACAGGTAGAACCTCAGCACGTAGTGACACTTTGTCTTTGCATACCAAGGTCCATGCACAGCTTGATGCAGCCGCACACGAAAGTGGCCATCAGGGTGAGGGTCACGTTGGGCACGCCTTTCCCCCCTTTCTCTGGAAATTTGTACATCGTGTCCCTGCCGACACGGTCCATTTTTGATCTCCAGATAAAGTGGAAGGAGCGAGGTATGGGCCAGACCTGCGCCACGTACAGCAACACCGAGAGCACCTCGCACCTGATGACTAGGTTCTTGCCCACGATCGAGAGGGATCGTCGATCCAACAGTCCCAGTTTCTGCTTCACCTTGGCAATACGCTCCTCCCAGTTTTGGTGCACGCCCCGGCCCCCCCGAACCAGATCCCCAGCACCTTCAGGTAATCCGACCTGACGGTGAAGGGGACAAAGGATCGGTCGGTCCAGTTCCCAAAGAACATGGCCTTGCTCTTGGTACGACTTACCCTGGCCCCCGAGGCCAGTTCGAACTGGTTGCAGATGCTCATCAATCTGCGGACCGACAGCTGATCTGAGCAAAAGACGGCGACGTCGTCCATGTACAGGGAGGCCTTGACCTGAGTGCCTCCGCTGCCTCGTCACCCCTCTTATGCCCGCATCCCTCCTGATGGACTCGGCAAAGGGTTCGATGCAACACACGAACAAGACGGAGGAGAGAGGGCAGCCCTGCCTGACTCCAGATTTGATCGGAAAGCTTTAAGTTATTTTCCTACCCTTTTAAGCCTCTCCAACCCACCATGCCTGACTGAGACGGTGGAGAGGTGACATTGCTTCCTTGGAGCAGATCGTGGTAGTTTGTGTGCAAACTTCAAATTGCGAGGTAGAGTCCAGGTCCAACAAAGTGCCCTTCAGCCAGTGATTAGTAAGTACATGAGCATGAACCAAGGGTCGAAGTTTCAGGTACAGCATTGCCAGATACAAAGTAAGGCTCCCTCCTCCCTACTCCCTACTGCACCAGTGTGATTTGTTTCTCCATAAGAACATAAGAACATAAGAAATTGGAGCAGGAGTAGGCCAATCGGCCCCTCGAGCCTGCTCCGCCATTCAATAAGATCATGGCTGATCTGATCCCAACCACAAATCTAAAGAACACAAGAAGTCGGAGCAGGACCCGGCCACATAGCCCCTGGGCCCTCTCCGCCACCCACAGGGCATTGACTGATCCGAACTCAGCTTCATGTCCAATTTCCTGCCCGCTCCCCATAACCCCTAATTCCCTTTACTTCTAGGAAACTGTCTATTTCTGTTTTAAATTTATCTAATGATGTTCCCACACCAGTGGCCCAAGGCCTCACTGAGTGACATTGCATCTTAGTCCTTAATTATGAGCAATTTTGTGTTGCGAACTTGTGTTCGTTGGGACCTATTTTAAGGCTACTTATTTCACTCAGAATCTTTACTGCCGAGAGGGGATTTTCATCGAATCCTGAGCTGGATTCATGCCCAGGTTCTAGGAGTGAGAAGAGAATATTCCAACTGGCTGGGTTACCCTCCCCAGCACCTTTCTAATTTACTCCAAATAATTATTTATTGATTATCAGAACTGCTGTTGCTTTTTCTTAATGAAATATAATCAACATAAAGTACATTCAGTGGATGGAACATGTTCACTAAACTTGGTAGCCTGACAATTAAAGTGTTAAAGAGCCCTGTCTTCGGAGCTGGGAGATCCAATTTAAGCCTCATGATAAAGAAATGATTACTAACGCAAGATAGGTGATGACAAAAATAACAGTGTTTGAAAGTGGAATTCTTCCTGTAGAGTTTAATGTTCCTCCTAGTGCTATTCACAACTACATATATAAATGCTTCATAAAGGCAAAGTTCTTTGCTAATGTGATTTCATCCACCTCTCATTATTTGTTGTTTTCAAAGCATTAATTTTTTTATTTGCCTGAAGTCCTGAAATAATAACCTCACTTACATCATGTCCAGGTCAGCTCCAACAAGTAGAATAGCTTGTGTAAACTCTCATCACTTTCCACGCAACTGTTAACTGTGAATTCCTTGTGCGATGTCACAAGGGAAAGATCTATAATTTGCCTGCTGTTCACGATCTGTCAAAAACTATCAAAAAAAAGTTACTTGTGTCGGGAACTTATGTTGCCTTTAATGTTTTATTGTGAAGATAAAACATTCACACAGGGAGGTCCAACATTATGTGGACTCAAGTGCAGGCCTAATTCCATCTCTAAATTCCTGAATGTGCACCATTAGCTTGACCAGTTTTTCAAGCATGGAACAGCTTGATGTTTCCAAGCAGAAGCTTAGCCATCCTGACACTGGGCCCGATGTTGCCATGGCAGCAGGGGGGAGGGGGGGGCGATTCACTTACCTGGTCTTCCGGGTTTTCCGCTGCTGAGCTGCGCGGCGGGTGGGCTGCGCATGCACAGAAAGCTCTGTCAGCTGGAGGAGCTCTATTTAAAGGGGCAGTCCTCCACTGACAGATGCTGCAACAAACAGGAAAAAATTACAACATGGAGCAGCCCACGGGGAAGGCTGCTCCCAGTTTAATGATACCTCACTCCAGGTATCATTAGATGTGGTGAGGAGGAGGGGGAGGACAGAGATCTTCCCCCCCCCCGGCGGGCGGGAGGAAGCGGCCTGCCTCTGCCACCAAGAAGGCCTGGCTCGAGGTGGCAGAGGGGGTCACCTGCACCACCAACATATCGCCCACCTGCATACAGTGCAGGAGGCGCTGCAATGACCTAAGTAGGTCAGCCAAAGTGAGTACACTTACTCATTCCCCTGCACTCCGTCTGCCACATCACCGCCCCCACCCCACATCTCCTTCTGCACTGCCAATACTACTCTGTCACATCACCCCTCACACCCACTCAAACCTCATCCTCATCTTACCTGCACCTACTCACCTCGCCAGTACTCATCCCGCCACTACCACTCAACCCAATCCTCATACAATCTCATGGCTCTATCTCATACTCACCCTCTCATGCATCTGTTTCACAGTCAGCCTCACTCAACCTGCCACTACCTGTGCTGCAGCCACAGGGCATGCATCACATATGTGCAGTAGGCAGCGTAAGGCAAACGTGTCGTGAGCATGAAGGGGATGCACAAGGTTGTTTGAGGGTTTGTCATGGTTTTTACTTATATTTGATTTCTGAGCAACTCACATTACATATTATATTGGCACCACTACTGTCACGTCTTTGCGAATCTTGTCTGGTTTGTGCAATAATGCCCGTTCCTGAGGATCACAATGAAGACCCACACCTGATGCCACCCATTGTGTCACTGCAGAGTGGGTGTAGGTGTATTTGCAGGGCTCTTCTGTGCAGACGACTGAGAGACATCGGTGATGTCCCCGGTGGCACCCTGGAAGGATGCGGAGGAGAAGTTGTTGAGGGCAGTGGTGACTTTGACAGCGACAGGTAAGAAGACGGTGCTCGGGCCAGCCGGGAGCAGCTCGGCATGAAGGAGGCTGCAGATGTCCACGAATACATGTGGAGTGACTCTGAGCCTCCGTGTGCACTGCTGCTCAGAGAGGTCCAGAAAGCTGAGCCTCAGTCTGTGGACCCTGTGGCGAGGGTAGTGCCCTCTGCGACGCATCTCTCTCTGCAGTTGCCCTCCCTCCTGCTGTGCAGGTGGATGTGTCACAGCACTCTGTTGTGGAGCTCCACGTGTCAGAGGTAGACAGCGTGGCCGGCGAGGCTGGTGATGCTGTTTGCCCTCCGAGGAGGTCATGACTGCAGCTACGGCAGCCCCCATCCGGGAGATGTACATCTGAGGGGGTCCGCAAGGTAGGTACATGTGTCTGGACCCCGGGGTAAGTGTGCAAGTTGGTGAATTTTGTTGTTAGGAGGAGGGTGGTGGAGGCCAAACTTTGTCCAAAGTGACAGAGTGGCCTCCTGCAATGAGTGAGGGTCTCTCCCCCTCCACCTGTCAAATGGACCTTTGCAGCTGCCACGGGCTGATGGCTGCAACACGTCCATTTGAACTGGGAGTGTTTCCCCCAGTACGGGAAACAGTCCCAGTTGTTTGTAAAATCCCAACCCTCCTAAAATATCACATTAATCAGGTCTGTAAACGACCTGAAATACAAAAATAAATACCTTAAGTGGCACCCCGCCGGCTTTAATTGCCAGCGGGAGTCCCACATGCGGGGGCTGCGCGCTCATGTGAGTGCGTCAGTGGGGAACCCGGAAATGGGGCGGGTTGGAGCCGGGCTCCCGACCCACCCTGGGAATCCCCGATTTTCGTAGCCCCCCCCGCCAGGAACGCACCCGATCGCGGGTGCTAAAATAGAGCCCACTGTCTCTGCTGGTGGGAGGTTGATGCAGGGTGATCACAGTAGCATCATGGTGGGATACTCCCTCTAGCGGCTAAGTTATGAAAAGCAACCAAGCTATCCCCAGGAACACGTTCAAGGTTTCTCACACAGAATTAACTTTATTTCAAAAGGTCAATCATTATGAATAAACAAATTACTAATCCAAGCAGAAAAGCAGTCAAATATTGATCAAAGATACAAGTAATTTCTTAAAAGGAGAAAAACTGTACATTGATTTACATATTGATGGTGTCGTGGTGTATATTCTTAACATGGCATTTACAGGAGCTGCACTGACAGTGTCATTGTGCATATTTGTCTTTAATTAACTGCAGCTAATTTTTAATATAAAAAAGGCATAGCATGGTTGAAATCCCTGACAGTCCCTTCCATTTTGTTGCTGGGCTTGATTTCAAAAGCATTTGGAAAATTTCACAGCCATTACCAATGTTGAAACACAACTTTTGTGATCTTCGGGAGTTATAGTCAGCTGAGATGTATTGGCGGCCATACACATGCCCAGAGGAACCCTACTAAGTGCCTGTTAAGGTTAGAGAGCTATTGGATCAGGTCCCTGATATGTAACATTTGGAAAAGGCAAATAAACCGGGACTAGACATTTTTCACTTTTTTGTCTGTAGCCTCTGGACGGTTGGTGGGAGGTATAGAGAGCAACCCAGCAAATGATTGGGAGCCAACCAGAGAATCTACAACCACCAACTCAGTGGCATTTATATTAATATTACAGCTTGCAGAACCTAAATATGAATGTTTGAAAAGATAAGCGTGAAAGATGGCTTAATGATGCAGCACATTGGCACACCAACACATAGAACCATCAACACTGGACACCAACACATAGGACCATCAACACTGGACACCAACACATAGAACCATCAACACTGGACACCAACACATAGGACCATCAACACTGGACACCAACACATAGGACCATCAACACTGGACACCAACACATAGAACCATCAACACTGGACACCAACACATAGAACCATCAACACTGGACACCAACACATAGAACCATCAACACTGGACACCAACACATGGAACCATCAACACTGGACACCAACACAAAGAACCATCAACACTCGACACCAACGCAAAGAACCATCAACACTGGACACCAACACATGGAACCATCAACACTGGACACCAACGCAAAGAACCATCAACACTGGACACCAACACATGGAACAATCAACACTGGACACCAACACATAGAACCATCAATGCTGGACACCAACACATGGAACAATCAACACTGGACACCAACACATGGAACAATCAACACTGGACACCAACACATAGAACCATCAATGCTGGACACCAACACATGGAACAATCAACACTGGACACCAACACATGGAACAATCAACACTGGACACCAACACATGGAACCATCAACACTGGACACCAACACATAGAACCATCAACACTGGACACCAACACATAGAACCATCAACACTGGACACCAGCACATAGAACCATCAGCACTGGACACCAACATAAAGAACCATCAACACTGGACACCAGCACATAGAACTATCAGCACTGGACACCAACATAAAGAACCATCAACACTGGACACCAGCACATAGAACCATCAGCACTGGACACCAACACATAGAACCATCAACACTGGACACCAACACATAGAGCCATCAACACTGGACACCAACACATAGAACCATCAACACTGGACACCAACACATGGAACAATCAACACTGGACACCAACACATAGGACCATCAACACTGGACACCAACACATAGAACCATCAACACTGGACACCAACACAAAGAACCATCAACACTGGACACCAACACATAGAATCATCAACACTGATGCCTTGAGTAGGCAGCTGAGTCACAACTGAAAATCTCACACCTAACATTTTCCCAATGATAACAGCTCTGCTTATTAGACCCAGACTAACAGGACAGTTTATGTTTTTCCCTCCCTCTGGTGAAAGCCTCGCCCAGTTTAAAGGGGATAGTTTCACTGATGAGGGAAGAGTGCCTCTGCTGCTCAGACCCATATTCCAACTACAAGTCTGAGCATGAACGAGGTACAGTCAGCCAACACCAATGAACAAATGGGTGAGGTGCAAGACCACAAGGAATGCTGAGGAACATATGTGGTTTCCAAAGCAGCAGCTGGATCACACACGTGATTGCTTGTGAGATACCCGCTGTCCAGTATTCGCTGCCAGCTGAAGTGAAGTCTCCAGCAGAATCAGCTGCTTCATTCCATTATGTCTCACCCCTACAATAGGTGCAAAATAGCAGCAGATGAATTGGAAAAAAGTCAGACAACAGGTGCTGCTGATGATGAACAGAATGTGACAACTGAATCCAACAAAGCTTGTGATACAAATGGAAATTGGGAGGGGGATGAAACACAGCTCACAAAGTCTGGTGCGATACAGGGTGTTGACAGGGTGAAATTTTGCTTCGAGAATGTAACCTTGTCAAGAGATCTGCGTCCTTCATGTTAACTTGGAAGGCGGGGAGGGTGATGGTGACGTGAAATAAAACCTCACAGCTTAACTCAGATCCTATTGTTCAGGACCAAACTGAATGCTATTTTTAACCAGCTGAACTGTGAACTTAATATCGTTGATAGCAGTTTTCAATACTCCAAGCCAGGTTGTACTGTAACTGCTGCTGCAAGGCACTTTAACCTTCCAGGTTTTGGGAGAGAGAAAGATAAAAGAAAGAACTTGCATTTATATAGCGCCTTTCACGACCTCAGGATGTCCCAAAGCGCTTTACAGCCAATGAGGTACTTTTGAAGTGTAGTCGCTGTTGTAATGTGGGGTACTGCAGTGACACCAAACTAACCTACGTGTGCCACTCTCCAGCTTCCACACTGTGATTTGGTTCTGGCCTCTGTCCAAAGTCAACCCCTCACTGTTCTGCACACGCGTGGCACTTCATGCTGGCACTCTATATACTGTTTTTGTGTGCCTGCACGGTGGTTATTGTATTGGTAATCAGCTGGTGCCATGAGTTAGGGTGCTTGGACCATGAAGCAACCATGCTCATGTACTGAAACAACATAGCCTATCTAGAAGGCCGACAGGGGAGGTCATGTGTCTGTCAGCAAATTGTGAGGGTTGCAAAAAAAAAAGTGAGAGCCCTGTTGCTGATAGGTGGTATATTTACCAATTATTTTTTTGCCAGTGGTGTCAAGTGAGACCGGAATCTCAGGAGCTCAGAGCACTGGAGATGGTAAATGTGCGCATAGTACATGGGGACCTCACCACTACAGTCATGGAATTCGGGCATAAACGGCTCATAGACGTCATTAAAATGGAGAGTTGTGATTCTCTGACAATACACAGCTTCAAAAGTATTGTGGGATCCAACAGTTTGAAACCAGAGGACACAGATTTAAGGTAATTAGCAAAAACCAGGGGGGGGGAGATGGGCAGAATTTTTAAATTGTTATGATCTGGAATGCACCGCCTGAAAGGGCGGTGGAGGCAGATTGAATAGTAACTTTCAAAAGGGAATTAGATAAATACTTGAAGGAGAAAATTTTGCAGGGCTTTGGGGAAAGAGCATGGGGTGGGACTAATTGGATAGCTCTTTCAAAGACCCGGCACAGGTTTTGATCTAATTCAAAAGGGAATTAGGTATATCCTTGACAGGGAAAATTTTGCAGGGCTATGGGGAAAGAATGGGCACAGGCACGATGGGTCGAATGGCCTCCTTCTGCACTGTATGATTCTATGATTCTATAAGTTCTGACAGCACCAAACTAGCCTTTTAAATAAACCGGGACAGGAACAGTGAATTACCTTCAATAAAAAGTCCCTGGCCAGATTTAAATGTGTTCATTGGAGCGAGGGATGCAGGGGCTGGCAAATGGAACGTTTCCCATCTTTTGAACTCAGGGTTAGCATCAAGTATTCCCACAGCAGGTACAGTCAGGGCTCAATGTGGTTCAGAGCTCTTACAGTCAATTATAATATTAATTTTAAACGCTGGCAAAATAGCTTTGGGCACCTTACCGGCTCAATGAAGCAAAGACACTGCCAATTTGAATGCTTCTGCTGATGCTGTTTAAAGAGTGTGATTAATTTAAATGTGTGTTCTCTGTGAAAGAAGAAAGAAAAAACCGGTATTTATATAACAGCCGATCGCGCCTTCAGGACATCACAATTCTAAAGCACCAATTTAGTGATTGTTAGGACAAAGAGCGATATTTGTACGATACACGAATCATTTGCTGGGAACAATACTGAAAGAGGTTGAGCAACAAAATGATCTAGGTGTTATTGTGCACAGATCACTAAAGGTACGTGACCAAAAGAAACTGTTGCTAAAGTGAACAAAGTATTGGGTTGTATTAATAGAACCATTCACTATAAGTCAAAGGACACCATTTTGACACTATACAGATTGCTGGTCAGACCACATCTAGAGTACTGGGCCCAGTTTTGACCCGCCCGCATGGTGGGTGATATAGTGGCTTCGGAAAACGTCCAGAGGAGAGCTAGAAGAAGGATTCCCAGCTTAAAGCACCTCAGCTTCTCAGGTAGGCTCAAGGGCCTCAGTCTATTTACTTTAGAGCAGCGTAGACCTGATAGAGGTCTATAAAATAATTAAAAGGCTGGATAGAGTCCCTGTTGATAGATTATCCCAATTTAACAGATTGGGGAGGACCGGGGGACACGAGTTTAAACTATGGAAGAGTCGGAATAGACTGGATATTGGGCAGTTCTTCTTTTCCCAGAGAGTAGTGAACCTCTGGAATGTGTTGCTGGCTGGTGTGGTGGGTGCTGACCCTCTGCCTTCAAGAGGGAGCTGGACCGGTTCTTGATTGGGGCAGAGATCACATCATAGAGAAGGTAAGTGTTTTTATAGATAACACTTGGTCCGTGTGATATCCTGGACTGTTTTCGATTGCCTGAGGAGGTCAGGGAGGAATTTTACAGAGAATTTTTTCCCTTATTAGCCCCGGCTTTCTTCTGTTTTTTGCCTCTCCCAGGAGATTACATGGCTGCGGGGGTGGGGGTGGGGCGGGGGGCGCAAGTTAGGGGAGGGAAGGCTCTGGCCATCATGGTCTGGGGCAGGCTTGATGGACCAGCCAGTCTTTTCCTGCCCTTCAATTTCGTACGTTCGTTTATAAGTTCCACAAAATTTTGTGTTCACCTGATGCTCAGTCATTTAAACAAGATTTTAAAATAAAAGAGCTCGCAACACCTCGATAACAAGCACATGGCCCATGTGATCTCTTGGACTGGTTTCAATCACTTGAGGGGGTTGGAGAGGAATTTGCCAGTGTTTTTTTCCTTTATTGGCCCTGGGTCGTTCTGTATTTTGGCCTCTCCCAGGAGATTACATAGCTGTGGGAGTGGTTGGGGCGGGTGAGGTGGAGGGGGCGTGGGGAGGGAGGTGGGGGATAGGAAGTGTCTAGTCATAATGTGCCAGCGATCATGAGTGTGGGGTAGGCTTGATGGACCAGCTGGTCTTTTCCTGCCCTTTTCTTTCACATGTTCAAATAAGGTTTCCAAATAGTGCCAAGCTTCTGGACAATAATGTTCTGTTAAAAGTAGGAGGGTTTGGGCTATTAATTTACCGGTGCAGGTTGTACTAATTCCATTACTCTACAGCGTAATGACATTTCTTTTCCAATTACCTCCTCCTCCTCTCCCGAAGGTGTTAACTCTTACAGAGCTAGGGCTCCACCATTGCTGGCGGCCCTGAAGGACCTTTGGATGAGATGTTAAACTGTCCTCTCAGGTGGACATAAAAGATCCCATGGCACTATTTCGAAGAAGAGCACGGGAGTTATCTCTGGTGTCCTGACCAATATTTATCCCTCAACCAACATAGGTTATCTGGTCATTATCACATTGCTGTTTGTGGGATCTTGCTGTGCGCAAATTGGCTGCTGTTTCCCTACATTACAACAGCGACTACACTTCAAAAGTATTCCATTGGCTGTAAACAGCTTTGGGACGTCCTGAGGTCGTGCTATATAAATGCAAGCTCTTTCTTTTCTCCACGTGGCTATCAGCGGGCTATTTGGCCGCAAGGGAGCTTGATCTTGGTCTCAGCTGGGAAGCACAGGAATGCATTTTCCAGCAGAGGTCACTGGACAGCAACCAAGAACTGGATGAGGCCAACTGTCAGGACTGCAAGCCTCCGAGAGTCCAGTGTGTGCAGCCTCGTGCTGCACGGCGGTACCTTTACCTCTTAGGACACTGGCAAAACTCTCAGAGCTGGTTGGCATTACAGTATCTGTTTTAATTCGCACGCAGCACTCGATGCTTTGCGTCACAGAGCAATTAAACATTTTAAATGGCATTTTCTGTCACACAAGCCAAGTTGGTGCAGGTACAGAGAAAGATAAAATTAGGACCGCTCTATCTTCACCTTCAGGACAATAAAAAAGCACCCCCCCCAACCCCTGCTGCAATAGTACATTCCATTTCACACCTATGCCACACTCCAAGTGAAGTCGCCCAATTAGTGCCCCTTTGATGCTTAATGCAAATAGCACCCGCAGGAAGCTCCAGTGGAGTCACTACAGGCAACAATGCAGATAAAGCTTTGGCCTGTTCCATTTTTTCTTTTTGTTCCTGGTCTGCTATTGAATGTTGCTGTCAAAAACAACACAAACTTCAATGCAGGATGGCCTCTCAGGTTCCATGTTCGGTTGGAAACCAAACTGCTCAAAGGTTAATTAGAACAGGTGATTGACAGGTCTGCTGAAAGATTTAAGATCCATTGCTGTTTATTAATGAGCATTCTGTCCATAGCCTTCCGCTTTAAGAATATACTGTCAACACACCCTTCTCACATAGCAGCACACTCAGTCCTCACAGCAAGAAAGATCTTACAGATGGCTGAGAGCACAGCATTATCTTAATTAAAAATGTACAGTTGCACCAGGTCTCTGTAGTGGTTCAAAAAGATTCTTCCATTAACAGTTGCTATTAGCTCAACCTTTAAGAGGCAATCGTTGCAGGCTGGAAACTCCATTACCCACCGATTACCCATTGGTAGATAATGGAAAATGGGGGATAATTGAGAATCCCCAAATTTTGGTCTCACACATATGGTGCAGTAATATCCTCAACACAGGAATGTAGATAAGTGCAACACAGCTAACAAAAAGAAACCTGATGTCATTTTATTTGCCAAGAAAAGAGGAGGCAATAAAAAGGAGGAAAGGTGTTTAAAGTGACTACATCTTTCACAAGGCTTTGGCCTGTGAAAATGATGGCGGATATCTCTATGGTGTCTAGTACTGTTTGAAAGCAAAATTCATAAGCTATGATTCTTTTTTGTATAATCTGTCTCTGCCTCTCCTCACTCACTCACATACATACTGCCTTTATTATCTATCTTTACTCCGATGCATCTATGAAATGGCCACCCATTGAGCCAATTGTAGAAGGACAACTGGGATTTTCTAAGCTTGCGCTAAGAGATTGTTCCAAGTAGTGTGGTGTGTTCGATTTCAAGGTGAGTGGGTGCGACTGCAGTGCAGCCCAATCCAGATGGGCAATGAGATCCCTTCAATTTATCCCAGTCTGATATGAATTAGCTTATCTCAGCCCATCAGTGAAGCTATTAAATTGACTTTGATGTCCTTAGGTTAAGGACAGTTCCAAATCGGTCTGGGTCTCTGCTCCTATCTAATGGAAAATGCATATGCCGGAACATTATCAGGCATGACTCTTATCCTCTTCCCTTGATTGAATGACCTGGCACTGCTCATTCATTATCGCTGCCTACCTCTGCAGTTTGACGAGTTGGTTGAGGTGTCTGATGGTCGCTGGGCCCAGTGGATTTGTACCTTACCATGAGTCACTGTGTTGAGGAGGAGAGCGGGAGAGGAGAAAGGTAGAGTAAATTGGGAAAAGTTAATTTTCAAAAAGTGAGATTCATGACCCAGAATTCGGAGAAAAGAGACCCGTTGGTTGAGGTACTGAGTGGGTGGGCTGAGGAATCGGGAGGTTGGTTGAGAATGGAATTTTCAGACAGGTGCTTCTGGGTGTGCCTTTAATTGTGGAAGTTCCAGCACAGAACATTTGTCTTAAAGCAGCTGGGTATTTTGGGAGCAGCTGCCTCCTAACAGATCAATGGGGTGGGGGAAAAGGAAAGAATTCCTTTAATTTAGAAAAAGGGAGCATGTTCATTTTCTGTAATGAATGACCAACTAAAGAAGTTGCAGTCTCAACTTGTGCATCCTGACAGTGAGTGTCCTTATATAATCAACAGATCATTCATTATAGAGAAAAAACAGTTTGTTGTTGAAAGATGAATTTTAGACTCCTGCAAGTTCTTCAATTTGAATAGCAATGATGAAAAGTTACACAAATTTGTTTTGGTGAAAGGCGGTGCAGCCTCTTGCATTCTACTGGGATATTTTGCTCCACTTGTTTGTGGTGCCTGAATACAAAACCTCCAGCAGAGCCTGATTTGTGCTGCTGTTCCTGTACAGCCCCAGTCACTGCACTTTGCAGTTATATAAAAGTGCTTATAAATCAAGACCTTTTTATATTGTGGAGCTGGTGATGGAAAAACAACAATTGGAGGAATAAAACCACAAAGTTCCTTTACCTCAAAAAAAGGTGCTGGTTAGATAACAGGGGAGAAGAAAAGAAACAAGTGACGCAGTGAACTTCTATGCTTGTCCTTTAACCTCTGGAGACTTGTGTTTGAATACCGGGGCAATGAAACTGTTCTCTCCACTGGATAGATATCCTGTATCGAATGAGTTTAGGGTGTCTCACTCCAACACCCTGGGTGTGTGGGTTTACAACAAAAAAAGCCACAAATTGGCACCACCGACTTTGGTAACCTCCAATGCCATAGCGATGGCGGTCATGGAAAGCAACAAATTTCACACTGGTGCAGAAGTACCTCACTGAAGTTGCGAACGAGACCTTTTGCTGGAGAAGAGCGAAGGTTGCTTTACTTCTTTGGCTGAATGCAAGGACAACGTTCATGTCCAATACTTAAATGATATTCTAGTCTGTCTCACGAACCACTTGCTGTGAAGCATTACAAGTTCTAATAACTCAATGTGAATAAATCTCTAACTTTCTCCTTCATTTTCTGGCGATAAGCCCGCATCTATACTCCCGAACACCAGCTCACAAACCAGCGGAAATAATCTCACTATTTAGCCGCTCAAAACTTTTCATAATTTTGAAAACCTCTTAGATCCCACCTTAATTTGCCTTGAACCCAATCAAAAAAGTCCCAGTTTTTCCCATACTTCTTTTCCACAACTTCTCATCCCTGCCAGCGCATCTTTCTTTGAGCCAGAACCTTGAACACTCCGAACCACAGTCGTCCGAGCTCTCCAGGGTCACAGAAGCTCTTTCATGAGGTAAGACCATTCCCAGCACTCAATGTAACAACATTTCCCAACAAGACCAGAGTCTGAAAGAAGAAGTTGTGATTTAACTTCTACTCTTCTGGGCAAGAGTCCAATGCTTTACCACAGAGACACCCAGGGATAACATTCTTTAACCTTAGGGTTGCTGAAAATCTATGAATACAAGAGCATAAATCCATCTAAAGCAGGGAGGGTAGATGGAGAGAAAAAAATTGCAAATTAAAAAAAGGCTTCTTTTACATACGCAGTGAAGTTTTACTGACCAAGGAAATTAAGACAGAACATGTTAGAGTTTCCTGTTTAGCAAAAATACTTTATTGCAGTTGAAGACAATACATTTTTCTCATTTCTGTATAACAAAAACATTGATTGAAAAATCGACATTCAAACCTATTGAGAAAACAAAAAAGGAATATATTTCCATAATCTAATTTGAGCACTTCCATAGTAAACACCCAGGAAAAAAGTTTGGGACTTAAAAAATTTACTTTACACATTTTAATTTTATAAAAGTGGAACAGCAAAGATGGGGTGTAACATTGGTTTCTCAGGTTTTTTATGCATGCAATGCTTTTTTCGACAATCAATTGGCACTTGATGCAAGCTGGTGTGAACTGCTTGGATTTTCTCACTGAAAGTGGCCTTGGAACACAATCAGGGGGAGAAAAAACTAACCACTTCCTTTACTGTTAAGAAAGGATTTGCATATACAGTGTGTCACGTTGTCAGGACATCCTAAAGTGCTGCACACCCAATGCCTTACCTTGGAAGTGTAATCACTTTTTGTAGGCAGAGTGCAGTTATCAAAAGGATATTCACCACCTTTACACTGTCAATATACAGGTGCAGTTACTAATTCAAAAGCAGAGAAGGCCATTGTTTAGGTTTTTTAAAAAAAAGTGAGAATTTTTTTTATATAAAGAGCATGAGAAACGACGAGAAGTGGAGATGGATTCATATTTTTTAGCAACTGTTAGATCTAAGATTTTGTTTAGATTTTCAGGTCTAATTTTTAGAACCCAATATTGGATTTAAAAAAAAAAAGTAGGGAGTTAAAGTGGCAAAAATGGGAACACTGACTGCTCCCTGTACTTTTCAAAACAAATTGGATGGAAGAAACATTTAATGTTCCATCATCTGGGAGTGGCCATCGCTATGGGAATCAAGCCCTCAAAGTGTCCAAATTAGGTTGAAGGATAAGAGTCTCTTTCAATGTTTTTTTGTTCTACTACTAAAAGTAGTTTTTAAATTAACCTTTCTCCCCTTCTTTCAACTCCTCTTCTTCCCCCATCACCAAAATTGTCTTGCATTTTGTTTCAGGCTTTTCATAATGAACACACAGATATGAATTACATGTGGGAATTGAATGGCTGTTCCCAGCCACTACTCAAATCAGTGTACTGGGATTGACTTCTGCAGTACAGGCAAGATGAATAGATTGATAACTGAAAAAAAAAACAAGTTCAAAATGGGTTTCCATAAAGATCTCGTCATAATCATGAAGGTCCCTCATCTGCCAAAGAGTACACGATAACTTGTTCGTAGCTCAATGCAATAACAAGCAAACCCGAGGCAAAGTTCACCATCTGTCTCGAACGCAAATTAAGATCAAAATAAGAAGAATGAGAAAGAAAAAAAAAATCAACGTCATTAGAGGCAATGGAATTCTTTTTGGTGATAATTTCAGCAAAAAAGGTCACAAGGACAAGACATTTTAGACTTACAATGACTTTGGTGAAATTATGGACAGGAGAATTTCAGCTCCTAGACATTACTATCTGTAGCCATCTATTCAATAGGCATAGGATGTACGCCATGAACTGGATATCAATTTCTCAGAGTATAGACTTTTTGCAGATAATTAAGTAATTCAAACCTCTTTTGTAAAATTATTAAGTAGGTGGGTGTTTAACTAGAGTTCAGTGCGGCTTCAATGAGGACCCCTTAGAATTAGTGACAAACTGGTGCGGGGGAGGGAGGGGGGATAGATTGGAGAACCCTCTACCTTGTAAAAATTATTGCTGGTGGGTCCAAAATTCTAGTCACAGCCTTTGAGAAGGAGGAAGACTGAAAATAAAACCAAAAGGATTAGAGATACAACAAAGTGACTTCCAAATAGCTCGAGTTGAGCTGTGAATTACAGTCAAACTATGCAACCTTGTTCCCCTCACCCCCAAGCTCCTTGACTAAAATAACTAACATCAATATTTACCAACAGGATCTGTACCTCAAAGATAATTCTAAATGCCAGACAGGGAGGCAGAGAGAAATTTTACATGAAGTCAGAAGCAGCATTTTTAATTCACTCTCTGGTATTTAACAACATTCAAGTATTACAGCAACGTTTGCCTTAACAGAATTTAATATTTGCCGTTAAGCACAACACGATTCATAGAAAAAAAGGTAACAGGCACTGTGGTTTTGAAAACAAACATGTAATTCAGAAGTCTGCCCATCTTGGGTTGTGCAGCGATTGTGAAATTGCTAGCCTCAGCTCCTTATGTAGGCAAGTCCAGAGCATTCTGTACCAAACACTCAATCAAGTGACTCGAAGACCACAGATCTTGACTGTCAGCACCATACAAGTGAGCAAATGCTTTCTTACAACAAAAAGATGCAGCACGTGGTGTGCCCCAGTGTCTTCATATTGCTTAAAACCGGTTAATGCCAGTTTAGGGTCACTCGTGTCTTTTGGAACCCGCTCACTCTTCAGTTACGTACGGCAGAGTCAGCTCTGCATTCCGCAGAGGTCCCACTTCCTCGGGATTGTTTACCCTGGCCTTGCGGGGCGTAGGATCAATCTCGTACTTAAAGCAGCTGCACAGACAGGAAACGAGTCGGGAACGAACAACTTGAGTGCAAAGGACGAACATAATGCAATTAGCTGCTCCTTGAAAGGTGTTTCCTACTCCCTGCAGGGCATTTATTAGAGGAGGAGGAAAAAAAAAACAATTAGCATGCTGGACAGAAACAAAAAGAAGCTGCAAAACCAACTTCTTTTACACAGCTGATTCTGTACAATGAAGCCTTTCTACTCATTCCTGATTAGATCGTACCTCCTGTTAAAAGGATAGCAGCTCTTACAAAGAGCGAAAGAGACAGGGTCAAATTGGAAGGCTTTCAACATAGTAGCAGTCATGTTGTGGCCATTACAGCAGACACCTGTGACTATAGTCAAGTTACTGTGGAACCTCAGTGGAGGACAACTGCACCTCAACAGATAATTGAGAGCTCCCGAAAGTTTTTTTAAAAACTCATTTATATAGCACCTCTCACGACCTCAGGATGCCCCAAAGTGCTTTACAGCCAATGTAGTACTTCAGTTTTGAAGTGTTGTCACTGTTGTAATGTAGGAAACGCAGCAGCCAATTTGCACTCAGCAAGCTCCCACAAACAGCAATGTGATAATGACCAGATAATGTGTTTTAGTGGTGTTGGTTGAGGGATAAATATTGGCCAGGACACCGGGGCAAAACTACCCTGCTCTTCAACACAGTGCCGTGGGATCTTTTACATGTATCTGACAGGGCTGATGGGGTCTCAGTTTCATCCAAAACTCTGCTGTCCGTATCCTAACTCACACCAAGTCCCGTTTACCCATCACCCCTGACCTAGATTGGCACCCGGTCCGGCAATGCCTCGATTTTAAAATTCGCATCCTTGTTTTCAAATCCCTCTCTGGCCTCTTTCCATCCTATCTCTGTAACCTCCTCCAGCCCTACAACCCTCCGAGATCTCTGCACTCCTCCAATTCTGGCTTCTTGCGCATCCCCAATTTTAATTGCTCCAACATTGCCAGCTGTGCTTTCAGCTGCTTAGGCCCTAAGCTCTGGAATTCTCTCCCTAAACCTCTCCAACTTCCTTTAAGACGTTCCTTTAAACCTACCTCTTTGACCAAGCTTTTAGTCACCTGTCCTAATATCTCCTTATGTGGCTTGGTGTCAAATTTTGTTTGATAGCGCTCCTGTGAAGCGCCTTGGGACGTTTCACTACGTTAAAGGCGCTATATAAATGCAAGTTGCTGTTGTAAGGTCTCATCCAAAAGGCAGCACCACCGACAGTGCAGCACTCCCTCAGCACTCCATTGAAGTGTTAGCATAGATTATGTGCTCAAGACTCTGGAGTGGGACTTGAACCCACTCGCTATTGTTAGACACAGTGGAGTTGATTCCTATCTGGGCGGAGCGGCGGGGAGGACAACACTCCCATAACGGAGCTCATTGATTTCTTATTTTGCGCTCCATCTATAGTTGCCATTGATTGCATGTATTCCTGGAGGCTTCAACACATGACCTCCCACCTGCAACTGCTCCAACAGCTTTCCCCATATCTCCAATATTAATAAAAGTGTTTAAAGTAAATGAAAAAAAATTTAAAATACCCACGGGTTTTTTCCACCCGGGTTGCTCTCGGACTTGTCAAAGAGATTAACTTTCTATTCCTGGAGACCCAGACAATCCTGGTGGATTGGCAACTCTACCTTCACCCAAGTGATATTTTACACTCAATGAATTCTTAGCTTCTGATCAGTTTACCTCGTTAAGTTCCCAGTGTGTTCAGATAAAACCTACGTTTCCCGCCCCCTCCCCCAATTTTAAAAATGGTATATTTTATACCAGCACAGGCACAATGGGCAAAATGGCCTACTGCTGTGCTCCAGTTCCTATGGATCAGTCCTTTCTCGGCCAAGGAACACATCCTCTCAGCCGCCATGCTCCTCCAAGCCACTTACCATTCGTCCAGCGTTATAGAAAGCCCATGCCTCAGACACGAGGGGATTACCATCACTAGGGATAAGTGTATATATAGCGCAGAGGCAAAATGGCATTTACTAATACTGACCTCCGAGGATAGAAATCTGGTAAGGATAAGTCTACTTCACCTTTGGCATCCCAGCCAGCTCATCCTATTTCGGAGATCATTTTTAGATTAAAAAACAGTGAATAGGAGAATTGGACCATAAATTGATCAAAGGCTTTAAGACCCGGTGGCCTTGATACATCACAACATAGTCTTTGAATTCAACCTGAGCCTTTCAAATACCAACGATGCATAATTTCACAGGAATAGGCTGAACTTCAAGTCCACTCTGTCATAATTGCTGGTTACTCGATGTACCCAATTGAATCTAGGACAGCGGAAGGAGAGAAGTCGGGTTACAACAACTTTTACAGAGACCAGACTTTAGAGCTACAGATGTTAGAGGACGGTAGTTTTTACCAGTGGTTTCTTCAATATTTTTAACACTTGGATCCCAATTACTTTGCTGTTTTGCCATTTTCACTGTGATGCCACCACTAAAAGCAAACCAGTGATGCAAGAGAAGGTGGTGCCGCTGTGTCAATCACCACAAAATGGTAGTTTCCATGGTCACCGCTGGACACAAAACTGCCCCAAGCAGCACAATAGAATTGGGCTTGATGGAGCAACCATGCGTTTTGGCCAACAGCAGGCTAAGCAGCTCCAGCGATGTAGGCTCGTGAATTGGATTTGCCCTTTCTGGCCCTTAAGTCCTGAGGAAGGTACAGCAGCCAGCTACATAAAAGATGAGAGCTTGCACTAATACACAGCTTTACTACATCTTTCAAATGTCCCAAAGGGCAACAGATTACTACATTTGTACATCATCATTCGATAAACAGCGATGAACTGAACAACCAGTTTGTTCATTTTTGATGGCGTGGCTAAGGAATGAATGTCAGTCAAAACAGCAGGAGAACTTCTTTCAAAAGTGTCGTGGGATTTTTCACATTACCTGAACTAGCAGTTTCGAATGGCACCTCTGACAATGCAGCACTCTCTCAGTAATGCACTCAAGTGTCACCCTAGACTAACGTGCTCAAGTCCTGGAGTGGGGCTTGAACAGACAACCTCCTGAATCAGAGACGGTTGTCAAGCTAATACACAGCCACAATTGCGTATTGCTGTATCAGAACAACTGAGAGTGAGCAGATTACTGTACTTACATGTAGCATTACGAGCAATCCATTTTGCACAGCAGGTGAATTGCAGAGCGTCAGAATGAACCTCACAGTACTCCAGATTCGAAGGAGGATAAAGATGATGGGTATAATGGTAAGCTTGCGGTCTGCAATTGAAGACCTTGTGTGATGGCTGGAACTACTGGCGAGGATAGGGCGATACTCTGATAATGCTTCATGCTGGGCAAGAAAAGAAACGCACGTTTAGTTCCTCTGAAGGACAATGCACTCGAGAGTGGACATTGCTGCGTTGTGATCACATGACGCTTGGTCACAGATTCAAGAGCTGCGGCAACACCTCAAAATCCCGTATTCCCACCTTTTAGCCTTCATTTAAAAAAAAAATACATAAAATCAATAGTACTCACTAGGAATGCGTAATCAGATAAGATGGCAAACATGCAGTATTTAATCAGAACAGGGTACATTCCAAGTGGGGATGCACAGATAACCACATTAAAATTACATTTAAACTAGTTTACATTGCAATTAATTCAAGATATATTGGTTAACTGGATCAAAATCAAAAAGTTAGTTTTATTGCAGCTAACAACATCTTTATGGTCATTCATACCTCATATCAGGTTTAAGTAATTTGCAGGGCTATGGAGAAAGAGCGTTGGGAGCAGGACTAACTGGATAGCTCTTTCAAAGAGCCAGCACAGGCACAATGGGCCGAACTGCCCCCTTCTGTGCTGCAAGATTCTTTAAACCGACTGTTATTCCTTCTGCTAACCGATCAGTTTATATTTTATTCTTCACGAAACATGGGACTGCTTCTCAAATAACCCATTTACAATTAAACGAAAGCACTATTACCATACCAATATGTTACAGTCTAACATTGCAAAACTCAGTTGCCAGGCTATGAACCACAATCAGTTATTTTGCAAAATTAAAATGGTCAATCAGTAAAACCACCGAGGAGCTGAAAGCAGGCGGTGGGTTATCAGTAACTAGCAACTTTGCATGAAATATCTTTTGTGCGTTACTTTAACAGAAGTGCTAACTGGTTTATTTTAAGATGGTTAACGCTTTTATTAAAATAGTCAGCACGTGAATCCAACACAAATGCATTAACACCCCACATGGTTTCAACCCAAAAGTGCGCAGTGATCCTGGAGTGGTAAAGGTAGCAATGTATATTTCATGCCATTTGTGGGAGGGGAATGAGATAAAAACAAACACACAAGGGAAATAAACTGGAACACATTCCCACAAATATCTGAGGTGCCGTCACATTCCTACTCATCAGGCTCCAGTCCAGCATGGGATCATTACATTACCAGCCTAATAAATGGAATTCAGGAAAGATTCCCAATAGCCATGCTTGTAATTCCCAGTTTCTCTCTCCTGCTGCAGAAACTCACATCCTCTTCATGTAATGGAACGATTTCACCGACAGGAAGGAAAACCTATTATCTATTTGAAAGTAACCGGCAGCTCTAGGGTCACATGTGGCCCTGGGTCACAGCGATCTGGCCTTTGAAGCAGACAACTCAGCCCCGTGTGCACGATTATTACTTATTTGCTGGTTTGCCCTACTTGAATTTGGTGGGTCTGGGAGGTTTGGAAAGCGCTACTTTAAACGTCGTTACCTCATTGGTAGATAAACCCTAAACCAGATCACCAAGACCTGCGAACAATCAGCAACTTGAGATAATGGATTTGAACTTGAAAGGGCTGGTTTCCCAAGGTTGTGCTACTGGTTGTAGCCTTACCGACTGTGCACATTGGGGGAAAAAAAAAATCACAGCTGTATCCCACCACCCGCCCTGATTTTCTGCCCTTTAATCTTAATAGACTGCAGAAAAAAAATACACAAAGGCAGCACACTAATTTAACGGCATGCGTCGCTGGTAAACTCGGAACATCAGTCCTCATCTGTGGCCCTATGTGGTAACACACCCATGTGGCACGTAAAAGTTTGGACATCTGTGATCTATGATGGCCAAAGAGCATTACCGATGCAAACCCAGCTACTTCCTGCATTCTCAGGAGGTCTGTGGAAAGGGGGCATGGGGATTTTTAACATCCTGCACTCTCATTTTAATTCAAGAATAGTTTGTTTCCTATAAAGATACAGGAGGAGCCAAGGCAGCAGCAAACCCCTCCCTCCCCACCAGAAACGACGTTAGCGATGATTAGGGCAGAGCGCTTAAAGCAGATGGACGGGAGTTAGGTTTGTGGCGGCCATGCTTTTTGGTTGCTGTAGGCTTGAATCCCTGACTGACAAGTTTTGACCCCCCACATGGTCAGTTCCTACTTATGGCTTTCAATTAGATAAAAAGAGACGACAGAAGTCCAGAGGCTGTGGGTTGCCAGATATACATTATCCCTTCAGTTAAGCAAATGTCTTAAACAAACAATGGGTAAGAACATAGATTACTCAATCAAACCAATGGAACTCCATTGTAACATAATTCAGCTGCAATTATCTCAAAATGTTCAATACGTGCTCTATATTTATCCTATCCACCCAAGAAATAAATGATGAATACAGAGTAAAAATACCTCCTGAATTTCTGGTTGTATTTCTTGGATTCTAATTAGACCATGCTACTCAGTTACTCAAGAAGTCACCATCAAGCTCCACCAGACAACGTGTCCCATTCATAAACACATCAGAAGGACACTCCATCAGTAGTTGCATGGCTTTGTAATTATTTAACAAGGAAAGGATTGTGCTACAGCACAAATGATCTTCAAGTCTATAAGCTACATAATTAGCAGTTTTGAGGCTTGGAATATTCTGGAATCTAAACCTATCCCCGGAGATATAGGGTTCCTATCCTCAATCACCAGACACTGATTACCCAATGTGTGCATGTGTGGGCATAAGGATTAGCCTCAGCTGGGCGACACCCTGCAGTTGAATACCCTAACAACACGTACTGCCTAAGTGTACTTGTGGGGAATGGTTACTTGGGCGGGTTACTGGAGGGTGGCCAACAATGAAGAAACAATATCCCAGGGCAAGTCACTGCCTTCAAGAGAGGAAAAATACATTCCTCTCCACACAAAACCTCCCAACATCCAACCAGATAGTTAAAACTAGTTTTATAACATTTAAGGCCACAACCTGCTTGGGTAAGTGTGCGTGTATCCATATAGACTACAAAACCCATGTGTCACAACAGTCTAGGGCTGGTGCACCCAATAAGATGGCCACGGGGTGAACACGGCTGTAATAAGTGGGAGAAAGATCTGAGTGTCCTCCTGCAAGAAACACAAAGTTAGCATGCAGGTACAGCAAGCAAAGGAAGGCAAATGGCATGTTGGCCTTTATTGCAATGGGGTTGGAGTACAAGAGTAAGGAATTCTTCCTGCAATTGTACAAGGCTTTGGTGAGACCACACCTGGAGCACTATGTACAGTTTTGGTCTCCTTATCTAAGGAAGGATTATACTTGCCTTGGGTGGCGGTGCAACGAAGGTTCACTGGATTGATTCCTGAGATGAGAGGGCTGTCCTATGAAGAGAGATGGAGTGGAACAGGCCTATACTCTCTGGAGTTTAGAAGAATGAGGAGTGATCACATTGGAACATGAGATTCTGAGGGGGCTTGACAGGGTAGATGTTGTTTCCCCTGGTTGGAGAGTCTATAACAAGGGGGCATAGTCTCAGGATATGAGGTGGGCTATTTAAGACTGAGATGAGGAGGAATTTCTTCACCCAGAGGGTTGCAATTCTTTGGAATTCTCTACCCCAGAGGGCTGTGGATGCTGAGTCGTTGACTATATTCAAGGCTGAGATCGATAGATTTTTGGGGATAAAGGGATATGGGGATCGGGCAGGAAAGGAGTTGAGGCCAAAGATCAGCTATGATTTTACGGAATGGCGGAGCAGGCTCGAGGGGCTGTATGGCCTACTCCTGCTCCTGCTTCTTACGTTCTTATGTATTGAAATGAACCATTTTGAATATTATTTTTGTACAGTTGTATTAACAGTACAATATCATTTATATGTATAGCTCTGCATTTCTCAGCACCAAAGTCTGGTAATGGAAAAGTGAACTTGTGATCTGAGGTCACCTTAAATCCTGAGTTGATTGTTTGCTTTTCAATAATGTATTATTCAGACAACTGGGAAGTGAATTCGTGGAGGACAGAAAGAGAGATATAAAGACTGCTTAATAGCATGGGAAAAGTTGTCACAAAAGTGTGACAAAAATATGGCAACAGGAAGTAAGGTTTCGCAGACAGAAGCAGTGCAGATAAGATTTTTAACACATTACAGTTAGATAGAACGTGAACAAAATCTAGGTAGCACATTAACTCTCGAATGTGCTGTGCCATTGAGTGTTAAGGTATAGTTATGTGCCTGTAAGCTTTCAAGGAGACAATCCAACAATCAGATATACCATTGGGGAAAGGAACCAAGAATAGGCCAGGCATTGCCACTAGGTGGAGCGGGCTGGTAGAGAGGGAGAAAGCCATTCCCTGGCCACTTTAGCGTTTTTCCAATGGCTGGTTTCAAAGCAACACTGGCACATACTAAGGTACAGATCACACATCTGCTCAGCCACAGATGGCAGGTGGTGAAACCAGAAGCAGAAACAGAAAATGCTTTAAATATTCCCAGTCAGTGTGGAAAGAAAGCCCCAGTGAGAATGTTGCTGCACCATGGAGAGGACAAACAGGTCTTCTGACACAAGCAGGAACTCCCTACTGTCCACTTTGCGCTTCATCTCGGGAGGGAATATCACTCAGACCATCAGCGGGGATTGTTTGAGCTCCACGGTTCAAGTAGTTCAATCTGCGTAAACATATCTGAAATAATCCAAAGGTTGAAGAGCACAGGCAAGTACCGCCTCCAACAAAGTAACTCACCTTGACCTCAATTAAAAAAAAAAGCCAGGAACATGATGTCCTGGTGAGTCAGGGACAGACTAAGCCAAAAAAAAAGGGACTGAAGGGCCTCAGTCACAAAAACCACTGCTCCAATTCCATCGTACTGGTCTGGAGGGGGAAACGCCAATACTGCCGTTGGATGATGGGTTTGATTCAAACACATACTGTACAAAGTCTATTTGTAGACAGTTCTACAGACATGTGAGATGGGTTCACCCCCTCTACTGGCTTGGTCTTTGAACATAAACATGGTATTGTTCACCATGCCACAAGAAAAAGATTAGCAGCTTGCCATCGCAGCAATTTAAAAAAGAAACGTTTTTAATGAAGACGATTAACTCATTCTGGGTAAAGTATAAAAAGTTTTACATCTGCTTTGCTTTAATCATCATTCATTTTTAAAAGAAAATCTAAATTGGAATTTGCGTAATTCTGTCTGAACTTTAGGATTAAGATAGATTGTAAATAACTGGCAGTTAGAAGGGGTACAAATGCATTTGTTCAGTTACATGTGACACAACTCAATTAAAAGTATTAAGGTAACACTACTTATAGGAATAGATTTGTTAAAGGGACCATTTCCCTGCAATTGGACCGAAAAGTTTTAGTTCAGCCTGATCAGCCATATTTGCTGCTCAGTAAAAGGAAATAATGGACACGATCGCTATAATGAAAACAAAAACATCTTTCCCCTTTTTTTACAGGCCTAGAAAATTCCATCTACCCAAGATTTACAAAACTGGTTATTAATTTTGGGGTTTTTATCCCAGAGATTATTCTCTTTTGGTTCAACTTCACCAGTCACTCTCATATGGGGACCTTGAGTCCCCTAGGAACTGGAGTGTGCCTTTACCTGCCCAATATCTAGTTAAATATTGAGAGCCAGGGATTGAACAGATAGCCCATGCCACCGTACAAGTATATCTGCTGCTTACAGCCTGTCCGCCTGTACACAACCGAAGTGTCAAATTCACCAAATTGAGCAGAATTACACCCTTGTAGAGGCGTCAAGAAACACTTAACGCATCTGAAACAGTTAGTGCATAATTGAATAGCAATCACCAGTCTTAACCCTGCACGTGTCATGATCAGCAAGAAAGAATCTGATAAATCTTAAAATATTTTTTGTCACAGTGGCATTAAGTTTTATGTGAAAATAACCCAAATTTGTTGTTTGATACATTATATTGAAGTAACCATTTTCTCTTTGGCAGTAGGTGCTGGCAATGTGGGATGTGGGTAATGGCATTTCCGGGGATGGGAGGAAGGAGTAGTTTGGTCCATGGGGTGAGGACCCCTGATGGAGCACTGCTGGCAGGGTGGTCTGCACCCTTGGTTTTATTCTTCAACCAGGCTCTTGGGCTACTGGAGCCTGCTCCACTTTGCCAGTTTTTCCCATGCATCCCTTTTCACCTGCCTATTCCCTTTTAGCTACTCGGCACTCTCCATTTTTTAAATTTTGCTTTGATTTCTCTCCTTATGCCTCCTTTTGACTTATGCGAATATGACTTCTCTCATTTAACCAACTCCCGTTCCCCACCCAAGCACTTTTGCAGGTCATTCTTTCACTGTGAATGTGGTTGTTATGCTTTCTCCCCCTCCTTCTGTTCCTTTATAAACGATGTACACCTGTGATATCTTCCAATTCAGAGGAAGTGTCTATTCCCAAAATGTCAACCCTTGTCCCCGATGCTGCCTGACCTGCTGAGTGCTCCCAGTTTTCTGTTTTCGTTTCAGATTCCCAGTGTCTGCAATATTTTACTTACTGCACTGTGTTTTATCTTGATTGCTGGTGTATTCCAGGAAGATATAGTTTCACATACCTTGGCTGCTTTTTTTGGTCATCTCCACTAACCTCCCAATTCCTGCTTGGTGTCCAATCCATCCCTCTATGAAGTACCCTGGTACGTTTAACCATGTTAAAGGCACTATACAAATGCAAGTTGTTAACATTGTCGCTTTTTTTTGGTAAGTACACGACTGGAATAAAGGACATGGCATCTACAACAAGACTCATCATAAACACTGGTCCACTTGAGATCATGACATTTATCAGTGTCGGAGTACGACAAGCCCACTGGGCCAGTGGATACATTAATGGATAAACATATATGTTTGTCATACTGGATTACTACATTGAATAAATGTCTTGTGGAAGTTTTTTTTTAAAAAAAACAGATGCACTTCAAGCAACTTGTATATCTAAAACATGAGAACATGGACAGGTATGTTTGAGAAGACCATTCAATCCATTTTCCGTGCCCCATTGGTTCTTCTCGATACCAAGCCAGTATCTTGGTATTCCCTGCCAAATCAGCAATCTAGGTTTCTTTTTGAATACATCAATTGAGTCAGCATTTCCATTTTTGACTGGTACAACCGTGTCAGCATCACTGCATAAAGTACTAGCCAATTGCTTCAGTTAAACGAAGTCTTTGAGACATGTGGCGGAGGGAAGACGGCTGCGGATTTCTATGGAAGGATAAGCTAGATGGTTAAATTATGGGGACAGGTTGCACAAACTTGGTTTGTAATCCCTCGAGTATAAGAGACCGAGAGGTAATCTGATGACTGTTGACATTTCTCATCTTCGATAGTTGGCTTTAGCCCCTGCTAATCCAGCTAGGATGCTCATCCTCCCTCTCAAAAAGTGAGGTGGTCACCAGCAGATGGGATAAGAGCCATCAGCTAGATGGACACAGCAAGAAATGGAGTACAGGGCAGGCCACAGAGCCTTGTCAGCATTTTTTTTTAAACGAAAATGAGAAAAAAGAAATTCACAGTCTTTAGGAACCCTGACCTTTAAAAGTCAGATCTGCCTTTATCAGAGCACAACAGAATCACAAAATTGTTCTTTCTTACCGCTCTGTTGATGTGCTTCTTAATGAGGATGTAAAGAATTGGCAGGGTGATGTAGGCTATGAATTCCCAGATTTTGCCTGTTAGCAGCATCCACAAGACATGATCTTCTGCCTGGATGCTGACCCAGCACCAGCCCACCGACACATCAGATGCATCGTAACCTATTTTCTCCAGGCTAACTGCTGCCACGGTGATCACGAGAGGCACAAACCAACTGCAAAAAAAAACCAATGAAATTGATACCCATCAGTGATGTCTGAACATACAGTGTCAGCAACCCTTGCATCAACTGACTGGCCCATCTTTAGGGATGGGGTCACAATGCCCTTTCCAATAGTTCATGGTTGGAGAAAAAGAGGGGTGGGGGAGAACGGCATTGCATCAGATAGGCACAACATTGTAAATCTTGTATGTTGTTTAAAAGGGCAAGTCTCAATCTACCTGGCACCCCTGCATCAATATAAAAGAGCCGTAACACTGCAAATATAAGCACAGGAAGATTACCGCAAAGATCCAGAAAAACAAGGTAGCTCTAAGCCGAGCCAACTTTTACCAAAGTACTTGCAGTTATAGGGTTAAGTTCTTCACCGAGTATTCCTTTCATGACTTTGAACTGCCCCAAGTCAGGTAGCAAGAGATGACTTTGCCTCCGACTTGTCAAACAGCACTCCATCATTAAGCATATTTAGGCTTGGTAAATTGCTGAAGGTGACAGGTAGGGTTAACTTCTGCAGTAAACGTATAAGCCACTTATCTCAAAATAGAGGAAACATTGGAGTGCATTTACAAAGCAAACAGAGACTAAGTTGCTATTGAGTTTGGGGACCACATTCATAGTGCGGTAAGGGGTGAGCAGTTTGGGTTTGAAACCCAGGCTGCTGGATGTTTAATTTTCAGGTTCCCAGGGCTATGGAGCAGTCAGATTGCTCCATGTTGATACACCTATTTTAGCGTTGCAAACCACTTCACGGTGACACCAAAGTTGGGTTTGTAAACTCACCTTTAAAGTAGGATGTGGAGATGCCGGTGATGGACTGGGGTTGACAATTGTAAACAATTTTACAACACCAAGTTATAGTCCAGCAATTTTATTTTAAATTCACAAGCTTTTGGAGGCTTCCTCCTTCCTCAGGTGAATGTTGTGGAAAACATTCCACAGCATTCACCTGAGGAAGGAGGAAGCCTCCGAAAGCTTGTGAATTTAAAATAAAATTGCTGGACTATAACTTGGTGTTGTAAAATTGTTTACAATTGTCAACCTTTAAAGTGCCCTCTATACTTACAGCACAGACCCATATAAAATCAAATGAGAATGTTTTACCACAATTTGAGGTGCCAGCCTTGGTTCAGTGGGTAGCACTCTCGCCCCGGAGTCGGAAGTTTGTGGGTTCAAGCCCTACTCAAAAGACTTGAGCACATGTTCTAGGCTGGCACTTCACTGCAGTACCGAGGGAGTGCTGCACCGTTGGAAGTGCCGTCTCTCGGATGAGATGTTAAACTGAGGCCCTGTCTGCCCTTTCGGGTGAACGCAAAAGATCCCATGGCATTATTCGTAGGACAGCAGGGGAGTCCTCCCCGTGTCCTGGCCAACATTTATCTCTCAAGCAACGCCGAAAACAGATGATCTGGTCATTTATTTCATTGCTGTTTGTGGGACCTTGCGGTCCACAAATTGGCTGCTGCGTTTCCTACATTACAACAGTGACAACACTTCAAAGCTACTTCATTGGCTGTAAAGCGCTTTGGGACGCCCCGAGGTGGTGAGAAGTGCTATATTAATGCAAGTCTTCATTTCTTTTCATTCAGTAAATTTAACAGAACGGCAGAGAATATGGGGTTTAGCCCCCACCATAATTCACTTGGACCTGCAGTGCTCAAGAATTCCCACACTCTGACTTTTAAAACCAACTGTACATCAGAGCACTCTTTGTATCATGGTGAGAGGCAAGTGCACTTGGAGTCAAGACACATCAGAGTTTGCTTGCTTGGACTGCACTTAAATTTTGAAAAGCTTAAAAAATGATTGATGGGCCACAAACAAATTCTACTTTTGTGGTCTCAAAATGAAAGAATCCCATCCCTCTGAGTTGGTGATGTGTCACTGAAGGGAGAACATGGTCCAGACATCAGACAAGAAAAAAAAACTTGGCAGCAGATGATAAGTCAGTCCGTTTCTACAGAACGAACCTTTCACATCAGCAGATATTGAAATGAGGAAGTTGTGGCTCAGTGGGCAAACACACAAAAACACTCGTGTGGCACTGAGTCACACAGCAAAAGAAGGAAAAAAGAACTTGCATTTATATGGCGCCTTTCACGTCCTCAGCGCTTGACAGCCTACGAAGTGCTTTTGAATTGTAGTCAATGTTATAATGTAAGAAACGCAGTCAATTTGTGCACAGCAAGATCCCACAAACAGCAACGTGGTAATGATCAGATAATCTGTTTTACTGATGTTGTTTGAGGGATAAATATTGGCCAGGACACAGTGGATAATTCCCCCCCCCCCCCCGCTCTTTGAAAATAGTGGCATGGAATCTTTTACATCGACCTGAAAGGGCAGACAGGGCCTTGGTTTAAGATCGCATCCGAAAGATGGCACCTCCAACAGTGCAGCACTCCCTCAGTACTGCACTGGAGAGTCAGCCTAGAATTTTGTGCTCAAGTCTCTGGCGTGGTCACTGGAATCAATCACTGTTCTGTTCTAAGCGAGCAGACTTGACAGCACTACAAATGTCCACAGCGTCCCAGGCTGCAGGAACGAGAAAAAGTAATCAGCTGGGGCTCTTCTTCGCCATCCAGGGTCTCTGTTTGAACAGGTCCTGTGTACGGGTATGAGGAGGGGATGGTCAGATTTAGGCACAGCTGTGATGTTTCCCAATAGGTCAATAGACTTTTGGTGCAAGATTTTCCATTGTGGAGTTTCTGCTGGAGGTGCATCAAGGCAGGAATTCCGCCTTCTGGCGTGATCCTGCCCCAACAGTTGGCAGGTGCTCCAGAGTCAGGCTGGGCTCTCTGCATTATTTCTACTCTCTGTTAGAGCTTTCCTTGGTGAGGGAGGGTGCATGTGGAGGAAACCCAACTTTGCTGCACCATTTAAATGGCTGCAGCAGTTAAAGGGGCAGGCACGAGGTCAGAACTGGGAGCAATGACTTGAAATACCGAGACCAAAAGAAGCACGTTTGAGGCAGCTTCAACAGCACACAAAACCACCCCCACCCCCCACCTCAATTTTTCAGACTCCTCCAGAGGTTTTATTGGATCAGATAAGGGAAAGGAGGGAGGGCTTGAGGGAAGGAGGCCAATAAAAGAATTTGTGCCATAGATGTACTGGTTGCCAGTGAAGAGGACTAAATAGCAGAAGGCTGCCAGCACTGGGAACTGTACCCCAGCATGAACTGGCACCTTCCGAGAATAAAAGGTCTCGAGGCCAGGTGGAAGTTGGTTTTAAAATGTGCTTTTTTAAAAATAAAACTCACCCAACAGCTGTCTACTTCTTCCTCCAAACAACTGAGTCGTCTGTAGTGATTCAAATTAATTTTAACCTCTTCTAGTTTAAGAAAAAACTGTTATTATTTCTTCCTCCAATTCCAGGCCGCCCTCTCCTGCTGTGACTACAGTCCCCAGTACCTTGCCAAAGTGGCCATTCTCAACAGGCGAAACGGACGCCAGATACCACTGATTATTCAACCATGGAAGGCATCATAACTGAGTCCCACCCTGTCCTCGTCGAACACCCACAATTTTGTGTGCGCCTGCTTTACTGGACAGCGGTGGGGAAGATAAACCCCATGGTATTTTTCCCCTCCTCTAAGCCAGGATGAGTGAAACCAACTGCAGCTCCTCCAACATAGAGATTAGCTGCAAAGCAGAGATCCAACTTGGGACCTTCTTGCTCTGTATGGCTCAGCACCAAAACCATGTACAACTCCACCAACAATTGAGTAAACTACGTTAATGAGTTGCCCCTTCATTAGTAGAATAACGAAAACAATGTACAATTTTGAGATTGTCCATAATTTATTTTCTGGGTGGGGTAGCAGCTGGAGTTTAAAATCAGTGCTAAATGTACACATTATAGAGTGTTACAAAAACACTTTTTACAATAGATTAGTACGAGGGATTATTCTACTGAAATAGGACAATTATGGGTGGCCAATTTTGAGTCTCAAGTCAAGCATTTCAAAAGGTGCTAAATATTATATTTAAAAGTAAAATTGCTAGATTTTCTTTCTTCAAGGACAGAACAGCCCATCCTCTTCCGGTGAGACTAGTAATTTCACAGTTTTTTTCTGGGGGCGGAGGGTGGTGGAGAAAGGATTTCATTCATGCAACTTGTTTACAGTACAGATTTACCGTCATTTTCCCGTTGATGTGAAATAGCAGTATAACTCAGGTCAATACCAAGCACACTAAAGCCGTGACATGTGAACCCTTTCACAGAGTGCAGTATAACTTGGTGAGGTACGTGGCCCCCCATTTTATACCAGTCTGAATTCACAGCAGTGTTACTCTGAGCTGGAAACTCCAATTCTCAAACAGAGTGCAGTATAAGTGAACTGAGACCCCCCCCCATATCTCTCACACAGAGTGCAGTATAAGTGAACTGAGACCCCCCCCCTTATATATCTCTCACACAGAGTGCAGTATAAGTGAACTGAGACCCCCCCCTATATATCTCTCACACAGAGTGCAGTATAAGTGAACTGAGACCCCCCCCTATATATCTCTCACACAGAGTGCAGTATAAGTGAACTGAGACCCCCCTCCCCTATATATCTCTCACACAGAGTGCAGTATAAGTGAACTGAGACCCCCCCCCTATATATCTCTCACACAGAGTGCAGTATAAGTGAACTGAGACCCCCCTCCCCTATATATCTCTCACAGAGTGCAGTATAAGTGAACTGAGAACCCCCTCCCCTCCCCTATATATCTCTCACACAGAGTGCAGTATAAGTGAACTGAGACCCCCCTCCCCTATATCTCTCACACAGAGTGCAGTATAAGTGAACTGAGACCCCCCTCCCCTATATCTCTCACACAGAGTGCAGTATAAGTGAACTGAGACCCCCCTCCCCTATATATCTCTCACAGAGTGCAGTATAAGTGAACTGAGAACCCCCTCCCCTCCCCTATATATCTCTCACACAGAGTGCAGTATAAGTGAACTGAGACCCCCCTCCCCTATATATCTCTCACACAGAGTGCAGTATAAGTGAACTGAGACCCCCCTCCCCTATATCTCTCACACAGAGTGCAGTATAAGTGAACTGAGACCCCCCCCTCCCCTATATATCTCTCACACAGAGTGCAGTATAACTCCCAACCCATTTGAGAGAACGCAAACAAAAAAAAACTCATTTCGAAATATTCACAAATTAAAAACCACCGAAAAGAAGCGGAGAGCCATCGGAAGAGCGAACCCAGCCAGACTTACCTAACAGCATGAAACCAGACGACCAGACTGTCGGCCAGAGTCTGCTCCGACCTGACGATGATGAGGTACAGGTAGACGGCGATCGCCACCGTCCAGAAAAAGGAGCTGGTGTTGGCGAAGGTGGAGACGGCTCCTTGCAGCACACAGTCCCAGGAGGAGCTCTGGAAATCCCGCAGAACCCCATAGGAATAAGAAAGGGCCGAGAGCAAGTCGGCGACCGAGAGGTAGACCAGCAGCTGCCGGGCTTTGGTTCGCAAGTCCGGCCACCAGAAGTGAGTGCCGATGATCAGCGCCGAGCCCAGGAAGGAGAAGCAGCAAGAGATGAAGATGATAATCTTCTCGTACATATAAACTTCAGTCTGGGGCACATTCGGCATGTTTGCAACTGCAGGAACTCACCCCTCTTTTCTCCTCAAATTGCATGGAGCAGTTTGCAAATAAACTCTCGCTTAAGACATTGTTTCAAGAGGTTCAGTTGCAATCTGTGAAATGCACTAAAGGGGGAAAAACCCGACATGAAAATCACAGCCCAGCAAGTCCCACATCAGCTGGTTCAAAGCCCCCCTCCTTGCTAGTTCTGGTCACGTGGCTGTTTGCTAAAGTCCCCCCCCCGGGTGTTATTCCAGCTTCAGGAAGCAGCGTCTCCCTGCAGCCAGAACCAGCCGTCTTACTTTCACTTGTCCTCCCCCCCCCCCCCCCTCCTCCTCCTGCTCAGTAAACATCGTGTGGAGATGCCGGTGATGGACTGGGGTTGACAATTGTAAACAATTTTACAACACCAAGTTATAGTCCAGCAATTTTATTTTAAATTCACAAGCTTTCGGAGATTTTCTCCTTCCTCAGGCAAATGTTTCAAAAGCTTGTGAATTTAAAATAAAATTGCTGGACTATAACTTGGTGTTGTAAAATTGTTTACAATCAGTAAACATCATGTGAGAGCAACGCCATCATTTGGGAATCCCGCTCCCCTGCCCCAGCTGGCTCCTTGGCACAGCCCTGGATCCCGATCCAAGAACACACACAACACACACACAATCAAATACCTCCACACACCAGTCCCTCACTTAAAGGGACAGCGCCCGCTATAGTGCAGACTGTGGAACGCATCAAGGTCCCAAACTGGTTAAAATCCAACCCAGTTACAAGTTCTCCAGCTTCTTTTCATTGCTTACAAATGTAGCCTTTTCTAAATTAAATCAATTGTAAACAATTGTACAACACCAAGTTATAGTCCAGCAATTTTATTTTAAATTCACAAGCTATAACTGGACTATAACTTGGTGTTGTAAAATTGTTTACAATTGTCAACCCCAGTCCATCACCGGCATCTCCACATCATAAATTAAAATCAGTAAGGAGACACCGGGTTGCCCCAGTGTCGTCAATCAAAAACCAAACAGAAGTGCCCCCCTTTTAACGGGGGCACAACTATTAACGAATCTAACTATAAAACAAAGGAAACTTATAAACTTAAATAATAATATTCCCAGTGTCCACTATGCCCTCCAGTCCCTGCAGTGCCCACTGGTCACGGAAGGCCTCAAGCGTACTGGCGGACACTGTGTGCTCCTCCAGTGCCACCCGGGCGCGGACAAGGCTGCGGAAGAGAGGCAGGCGGCCAGAGTGACCACTCCCACGGGCCGCGTCCAGCCTGGATCTGTCTCACAGGTGCAGGTGGAGCAGGTAAAGTGTAAGCATCAGAACAAGAGGATATCAAGACCACCCTCCCCCATCATAAGCAAGTGTCCACTTTGCAAAATGTTGGATTACAATTTTCTTGCGTGACGGAAGAAAACAACAGGGAAAATCAGTAACCTTGAATAGTATCGATGATGTGGAGATGCCGGTGATGGACTGGGGTGGACAAATGTAAGGAGTCTTACAACACCAGGTTATAGTCCAACAGCTTTATTTGAAATCACAAGCTTTCGGAGGCTTCATCAGCCACCCATTGTGGGAGTCCATTTTATTCAATACCACTGATTCTCAGTTTTCACGGAAAAATGGACAGAATGGCAGAATGTGATGTGGTGAACATTCCTGGAATTCCACGCAATGCAACATAATTTACTTTATTCAATGGCCCTTGTTACTTTTTTTGGGGGGGTGGGAGGGGTTTCATGCCCTGCATCAAGGTTAAACTTTAGTATTTTTCTGATGAGGTCATCGCATTGTAAGATATTCTCAGCCAAATCAAATTATTTTTCATTTGAAAAGAAAAGAAAACGAGCACCCTAGTGTGGAAAAAAAGAAAAATGAAAGGAAGAAATGAGTAAGAAGAAAAGGTTATAGCAATTTTAAAAAAAAGGAATAACAAAGGGAATAGGAGAGTGAGTCAAGGAGGAAGTGACAAGGAATGGAGTGACGTTTGCCTCAACCATTCCTCTCTCACCATGTTTTCTGATTCCTGCTATGGGGGAATATCAGGTGCTCCCTCACAGGGAGGGGACTAAATCAGAGGGAGGGTAAATCACCTAAGGCCTCTCTCTCATATGTCTTGCGGCCACTTCAAGAGAATTGTTGGCAGAAGTCTGGAACTAGGTCTGTATTTTTGCCCGAGCAAGGCAAACGATGTTGGAAGATTTAACGGGAATAAGGGACAGACAATAATTTAGAAAAGCAAAGCTGAGAAAGGGAATGAAAAACAACTGAGATACATAACGACAAAAGGTATAAAGCTCTTCAGCAGGTCGTCCTTCATGCTTGGAAGCACCCCACACCTCAAAGTCTCCTTTATTCACCATTAGAAAAAAATTCCAGATAGAGGACCATTTAACCCCCAAAGGGATTGCACAGCTACTGTCAATACTTAAAAAATAAATTTTATTTTTTCTCCCTATCCTCCTTCCCCACATCTCCTGCAGGTTCTGAATCACCCTTGGTCACAGTTTCAAGGATTCTGTCAGCTTTCTGACTCCTTGCTCGAGTGGCTATTCTTCAATGTGAGTCATAGCAGTTAGGCTACTGGACTGTGGGGGGCATCACAGTTGACCGCAGTCCTGCCTTCGCTTGAGATACACACCCCTGCACTTTCTAGCAGGAGTCACCAAATGGCAATCAGGGGCAGGAATGCTCGCTGTTTTCTCCCCGTCCCGAACCTGGGGGCATTGAGGCTGACTGCAGCGCCTCCATTTTGGCTGAGGTTGACAAACTCAGAATGAACCAGAGATTGAACCTGGCACCTCCCTGCTCTGCACGGCTAATCACTACACTGGGCCCACCAGCTATTTGGTGAAATAAAGCTGAATATTTCATAAACAGGCATGACCTAGATTTTTGATGATCAAATGTTGAGATTAAGGTTTGCCATTCCGCAGAAAAAGTTTCATAGCTACGATAACTTCCATGCTGCGCTTATTGTGATTCCATTTGCTCATTTCTTTGCACTCTTTTTAACATGTTGTAATAAAAATGAAGCATTTTTTGTTTACATTTTAGCTTGAAAGTGACTCCTTTAATTCAGTCACAGTACACAGGGAGTTAAACACCAGCTGCAACTCACAAATATCATGTCCGAGCCTAAATCCGTACAATGTTGCAAGCTTGTCAGTTGTTGCCAAGTAGTTTGCTTGAAGGAGGAGCCAAGCCACACAAACTGAAACACAATAAATACCATGTGATCCCTTCAGGTATGTATATGCTTTTGGAAATGATTAGATAGTTAGGTTAAATTCTGGCTGGCTCCATTACTGTTTTTATAAGCTTGCTTCTTTTAAAATCTTGGAGTTGATCGGGAGCATTTGTATCGGAAGAGATTTTCAACAAACTTTGGTGTGATTTGTCTATAATTTTCAGCGTGTTAGCAAGCCAGATATTCCTGTAGTTTGTAAGAATATAAAAAGAATGACTACATATATAAAAGTTAATTATACAGTCTTCTCTTAATTCTAAAGTTGCTAAATTCGAATAATCTGATAATTCTGTTTTTTAGCACTAAAATTCATACTTTCTTTTGTTATTTAATTCTATTAACCAGATAATTAATTTTTTTAATGCAAAGCAATTATGAATTATCAGGAATAGATTATAATATATAATTTAGTATAGAGATTGCAAACCATTTATTTGCCTTATACAAAGAGTTAGTTTCGTCTGACATCTGTTATTTATCTGCTTGCTCTATCACTGCTCAATATATTTGTTTCGCTGTTAGAAGCCAAACAAGGTGCTGTGTCATTTTGCTGCTTCTCAAAGACACATGGAGGACCCTATGGAAGTACAGGATAGAACCTGTAGCTAAAGTTATTTACAGGAAAGTTTGCTGCTCATTACCCGAGTCATCCCATCAAACTATTTAGAAATTGCAGCAAATGTAAACACTTTTGAGAAAGTAGTGGGTGAGGTGCCCACGTAAGAGAGTGGTCTGAAACACAAAGACCAAAAATATATCTAGAGCAGTGCTGTCCAAAAGAATTCGCTGACTACCCACAGGTGTGGCTACAGCAACACCGTTTTAGCCATATGCACTACTAACTTTAGTAAAGAACGGCTTGTGTACCCTCACACAATACAGCTAAATGTACTTCACGCATGTATATTAACAAAAATCAACCACGATTCAGTAACCATGGAAGTAAAGCACCCATGATCAAAAAAACACACACACTCTGCTTTTTGTCTTACCATTTTGCCAACAAGCGCACAAAAAGTTTAAGTACACATGCATATGCCGTGCAAATATGAGTATTGAGATCTCATGCCCAACGACAGTGTCTATCACTTATTTTTTATTTACTGATGAGAAATGCAGTTCACCACACTGGGATTCCCAATTTGCCACATGGGTCCAGTGGCAAACGCATTGGACAACATTGATCCAAGGTGAAAAGGTTCCAAAAACGCAACACGTGTCTTCCCTTAAATTACATTTGATCACATCCATGTAGAGTGCAGCATTCTGACCTGCTCTTTACTGACGATACTCACCTGCACCAGATTGATGTGCTCGGTCCCTGTCACAGCAGGAACTAGGGGAAACCCAGAGCGAGGTCCAGTAGATCAAGAGCATATGCAAATTCCCCAGTACAGATCCTCTGCAAGAGAGTGCTGTTTGAATTTGCTGGTTTCAGTTACATTTAACATCAGATTGTGCATTGTGGACAAAAGGGCCTTTTGGACAAGAGGAACTTTGGATGGGAGCCGCAGTGAAGAGTATCCTGCAAAGGATCATCTTCTGGAAGTGGCATATTCGCTGTGGCATTGGATGATGCACTGATAATCCCCTCAAGATGGACTTCAGCTGACTCCATGGAGGTCTGTTTGGCAACAGCATGGAGCGGCAAGGAAGAAGACAAGAGGAGAAAGTCTAGTGAGGGCATCATATCAATCAGAGGATGTCACCGTGTGGCAAATAGGTCCCTCGCCCCCTAAACATTGCAAGATACTTTATAAAGTGATTGAACCCGAGCTCTCCATTAAGCAAGTGGTGGGGAGTCAATGGGACATTTCCCGCATACTCTACTTGACAAGTCCCTATTACCTGTGTTAGACCTGTGGACAACACCTCTGTTTGAGAGATTGCCTCCTGCTGCCTGACGCCAAAATCTGCTCCCCACAGGTCTTCTGCCTCCACATCTTCCTTAGCTTTATCAGGTTGCTTTAACTTGGCAAAGACTTCGATCTTCTCATTCAAGATCATGTGGGCTAGCCCTAAGGACAAAGATGTCGATAAATTATCTGTGGAAATGTAAGAACAGCAACGTTTTGTTTAACTGAAGTTGCAATTCAGATAAGCTGAAGGCCTATATGATAAAACTGCACAAAAACGTGAACATCATGGAAGAATGTTTTGAGCTTTTAAAGTTGCAACTATGAATATTTAACATGCTTTAAAGCAAGGGAGTCCATTTTATATCTTCATTGGCCCCACAGTATGCACCATGGCCCCTTGGGGCTACAAATAAAATTCTAATTGGATGCCTTTGTTTTTTCACTGCCAGACTTACTTGTGTTATTCTGTTAGATGATGTACAGGCAGAGTTTTTGTGAAAATCAATGGAAAATCCACCAGCCATGCCTTTCAATAATCTGAATGATAACACTTACTGTAGGGAGAGAACAGAAAGAACTTTACTCTGTGCCTCATAGAATCATAGAGCACAGAAGAAGGCCATTCAGCCCATCGTGTCTGTGCCGGGTCTTTGAAAGAGCTATCCAATCAGTCTCACTCCCCAGCTCTTTCCCCATAGCCCTGCAATTTTTTCCGCTTCCATTATATATCTAATTCTGTTTTGAAAGTTACGATTGAATCTGCTTTCACCACCCTTTCAGGCAGTGCATTCCAGATCATACTGCTAGCACCTGAGCTGGCAGTACTTGGCACCGACACCGGGTGATAAAAGTGGAAAAGGTGTTCCATTCCCCAGCGCTGACATCCTTCACCTGATGAGAAATAAAACTTGAGAAGAAGATTGCAAAAATACTGTGTGGAGAAATAAAGGAGTCAAGTGGCAGAACGAATTGGTACATTCACCCTGTGCAGTGAACATGCATCCTACTACCTAATGGGTCTACATGTTGGTGCTTAATATTCTACGTCGGTGCTACACCAAACATCAGACATTATTACAAGAGTGTTCCTCTCTCCCCATAGATGAAACCCATTTGACCTGGGTGGACCAATTTAGTGACCAGCTTGTTAAGGCACAAGGCCTTAGCCATTGAGCACATGCAGTGTGGATTCCCCAGGATGAAGCCGCAGACGGGAAACTATTGTTCTGAGGAGAGACTTGAGAGACAGGGACTGCTGATGGATCAGGGAAGGTTAAGAGAGGATTTAATGCAGGTTTTTAAAATTGTGGCGGCTTTTGACAGGGTGAATAGGAAAAGACTATTTTTTCCACTAGTTGGGGGTCAGTGACCAGGGCTTACCCATTTAAAATTGTCCCTAAGACAATAAGGAGACATTTCTTTATGCAAAAGTTTACTGTAGCATGGAACGCTTTGCCATGGGAAGTAATTGATGCAAAGATCACTGCATCTTTTAAGGGCAAAGTTGATAAATATTTGAAGCAGATGAAAATACTGCAAAAATGCAGGACAGTGGAATTAGGATTGCCCTGGCAAAAAGTTAGTTCTATGGCAGAAAATTTACCAGTATCTTAGAGTCACGATACAACGTAGATACCAGTCTGTAAGAGGCACATTGACGAGCATCTTTGTCTTTATTGTGAATCAAGAAAATAAAGATCCCAAAAGAAAGAAAGACTTGTAATTATATAGCGCCGTTCACAACCTCAGGACGTCCCAAAGCACTTTACAGCCAATGAACTCTCGAGGCAGTACAAAGAAGGTTCACTCGGCTAATCCCGGGGATGAGGGGGCGGACATATGAGGAGAGGTTGAGTAGATTGGGACTCTACTCATTGGAGTTCAGAAGAATGAGAGGCGATCTTATTGAAACATATAAGATTGTGAAGGGGCTTGATCGGGTGGATGCGGTAAGGATGTTCCCAAGGATGGGTGAAACTAGAACGAGGGGGCATAATCTTAGAATAAGGGGCTGCTCTTTCAAAACTGAGATGAGGAGAAACTTCTTCACTCAGTGGGTAGTAGGTCTGTGGAATTTGCTGCCCCAGGAAGCTGTGGAAGCTACATCATTAAATAAATTTAAAACAGAAATAGACAGTTTCCTAGAAGGGAATTAGGGGTTCTGGGGAGCGGGCAGGAAATTGGACATGAATTTAGATTTGAGGTTAGGATCAGATCAGCCATGATCTTATTGAATGGTGGAGCAGGCTCGAGGGGCCGATTGGCCTACTCCTGCTCCTATTTCTTATGTTCTTATGTTCTAAGTACTTTTTGAAATGTAGTCACTGTTGTAATATAGGCAAACGTGACAGCCAATTTGCGCACAGCAAGGCCCTACAAACAGCGATGTGATAATGACCAGATAATCTGTTTAAGTGATGTTGGTTATACATGTTTAGGGTATGTTAAATGACTTGAAGGATTATAAGATCTGAGTCAGGACAATCTTTCAATGTAAGTGAATGGGATGATTATTTTGGGTTTGGGGCTTGCCTTCCTGGAATAAAACCAGTCGATTAAAAGATGCTTCTAATCTGAGCTCTGTGTAAGAAAAATAGTCTTCCCCTATTGGAGGGACTGCCCAAATAATTTTGGATGTTGGTCTTGAAGGAATTTGACTCTGACCTGTAGAGGGTAGTGTAGAACTGTTGGAATTTCCGATTGAAGATCACAGGCCAGCTCAGAGAGCCACCCTGAAGATTCCTCTGTTAACATATTGTTTGCAGAGTGCAGAAAAAGTAGGTGGCCCACTTTATTTCCAATCTCATAATCGTCAGCCCTCACAAACCATGTGCAACTGGTTATTTGTCAACTGACTTCAAGGTTAGCATATTATCCTCCAGTGTCTGTTGAGAGTGAGAGCTTGCTTCTTTCTTCTAGGGCCAAAAGAAATAACAATCCCTCAAGTACTCCATGTGCTCCTTTAATTCTATTTTATATTCTTTGGTATTTGAAAATCGCATGATTACTTTTGCAGAACCGATCACTTGACTGTTGGTTGTGCTCACTGCAGAAAGACCCCACAACATGTAACGTGGTGCAAGACTCACTGTTGACAGTGAAATAGTGCATCCCCTGCTACGGAAAACTGCACTCCTTGTAAGATATAAACCAGTTAGAAACAGAGCTGGAGAAACACCAGGCCTCTCTGGAGGTCTACGTCGCAATGCAACCCCACCACTCCCAAGGGAGGGGCTGAGTAAACAACAGCCTGGTAAAGGACATTGACCCAATCCTTCACTGTACCAAGACAATGTAGCAAGGACTCTCATCCATTCCCCTGCCCAAACTGTTCAATCTCCCCCTCTGGAGCTATTTCAGGATAGGGGGAAATTAGCCACTTCTTGATGACCGTTGAATTGATGGAGTGAAAATTGGGTGGGTTCTACAACAGAGAGGGGATTGTCTCCACCAGATTACTTCTCAGGTGGTGAAGACAAATATTTACCCCACTGCCTATGCTCTCACATGAAGAATCCCCATTTGGGCGATGTCCTGGAGAGCTGACCCTGCCAATGGAACTATAACCCGCCGTGATTCAGTGTCTTCAGAGAAAGAAAGGGAAAAAAAACTGAAGGACACAAAAATAAATTGTAAGAAACGGTAAGGTCTTTACATTAATTTATTTTAAAGTGCTGTTTAAAATGAAATCTTAATACAATCCACGCTTTTCATTTCGATAACCAGAAGCTAATCTTTGCCCGTGAAATGGCTTCATCGATAAAACCCCAGGATTTGTCTTTTTTAATGTAAAAAGAAATGTCTGACGTTACATCATCCGAATGAAACTTACCCCTTATTACTCATTGTTTTATATGAATCAGTCCTTGTGTCTATAACGTTAAGTCAACATTGACTGGCGACTGTATGGAAATGCAGCCAACATCATATTATTTTCAAGCAAAACTGGCTCATCCTCAACAACACTATATTTTAAAAAAACTGGAAACTCAACAACCGAGTACAGAGAGTTGTTCATTTTCAGCGTGTTACCACTGTTGTGTAAATGGCTATGCCTACTCCGTATTTAAAATTATACAAATATTTTTTAATTTGCTCAGGTTTTATAACATTGGGTGGAGGAGCTGGTAAAGGTTCTGGAAACAGGTACCATTGCGGTGCAGATAGGAGAGGCGAGAACTGAAGCAGAGAACGGGAAGTGGGAGGTCAGTTGGGCAAATGGTAGTTACTGCCCCCTTCTCTCTCTCTGGCTGGTGGAAACAATCCAGTCCTTGAAAAGGGGCAGTTCTAAGAGGAGGAGTAGTGAAATTACAATTATACAGAGTGAGTTTAAAAAGTGGTTTTGATCTATAAATGAAGTATTACCCTGTCTGAATATTCAAAGTTGCTTTCAGGCCTTTAGGTTCTGGTAAAGACAATCAATCAGTCTGCATCAAATGTATGTTCTGGATCTCATCATAAAACTTCACCAATACCTAATATGGCAATATGCTATTGGGGGAGAAAGGAATAGAAGGATATGTTGATAGGGTGAGATGAAGTAGGAGGCTCACGTGGAACTCAAACACTGGCATAGACCAGTTGAGCCAAATGGCCCGTTTCCGTGGTGTAAAATTCTATAAATCCTGCTGATTTACGGTACGTGTCATCTGAAGGCCATAGCAGCATTTTACCACACAAATCAAAAGTGAAATAAAAATTCCTAACATATGCGCTTTCTAGTTTGGGCTTTTTAAACACTGGGGGGTGGATTTTCACTTTTGGGCAGTGGATTGACCGAATGCACTGGTCGGCCGTCCATTCCGACGGCAAAGAGGCCCCCTGCGATTTTGAGGCTCCAATCGACCAGGCGAGCTGTAGGCCGCCAATGAGGCGTCCTGACATAGTTCGCCAAATTCAGCACAGGAAAACAGGCCAGAGCTGCTGCCAGGAGATTAAGTCTCTACGGGGGGCCCTGGAGAAGCACCTCTGGACTCACAAAAATAATTCAAGACCTACCTTTGTTTGGCCTCTTCTCTTCTGTCGCCCATGGAGCTGATCAGAACCTGCACAATGCAAACTCCGACCAGTTCCTACCTAAAATAGCAATCAAGAGTCCCATTTACGTCATAGGATCCCGATTTCAAAATTAAAAGGGGCATATCGCCTGAATCAGACTGGAACTTTAGATACCCGACGGTAAGCCCTTTTTAAAATAGCGCCGGCCGCATCGCCAGTGTTAACGGGGCGATAAGGCTACCAACCCAAAATTGAGGCCTCGTTAACGCCAGCTGAGGGCACTCAAAATTGACCCCTGTTTCTCTTTCAACAGTTATACTAGATTGGCCTTGAGAAAGCTCAGTCCCTCAAGAAACAGAAATGTATACCTTGGGATGCGTAGCCCAGAAGTACAAATTACCCCATTCAGCAGTAATACTGTACACTGAAATTCAAGGAGGATTCTGACTATATCTCTAGTCAGTCCAGAAGGCAGAAAATATTAAACGTTAGACACATTTCATGCAGGCTAAAACTACTAATTAGATTTATTTACAATTATAAGACTTATAGATACAAATATATTAGGCAAATACTGTACAGCACAGATATTGTTTTACAATGCATACATCTAGACTGGTGGCTTAAAGAGTCAGTTGTTCTCCTAGTATCTTCAGGCAAACTTTTGAAATGACGCAGTCATTTAAAAAATGTTAACAGGCATGCTACCAATGTGCGGAGTTCTGTTTCTGTACTTGCTGTCAATTTCACTTTACAACGTTAATCACTAAAAATGTATAGTCAGTGTTTCTGCTCGGATGGAAAAATGGTGTGCCTTCTGAAAGTTGAGACGGTCCTTCAGTACTGAGAAGCACTGCAGAAAGTTCAAAGCTTGGCTCTGGACGTTGTCAAGGTTTCTGTTGTGTAAACAGTCAGATGCTACATGGAATCACTGATTCACGGAGCTGACTTCAGCTTTCCACTTCTGGAGAAACTCCTCAGGAGAGCAGTAAGTGTCCCAGCAGGACTGACTGCTTTCCTCTTAAATGCTGCACTTTCTTGCAAAGAATGAATTGTAAGCTTGATTGAGTTACTGTTTTCCTGAAGTTATCAATCATATTTCCACGGGCATGTAATTGACAAATTGATTCATTCGTCGTTGATGAATGACTTCAGAGAACAAAGAACTTCAGCTGTAATAAGGCTGATAACTGTTCTGATTGATTGAGTAGTTTGCAGCATCTGCACTTTATTAAAAAAATCGTACATTTTATTAAAAATAATCTGCAGATATACTTTGGCTCCCCTCTCATGGGACAGTACTGTTCGCACAGTAGTTTACAAAGACATACAGTTATGTATTGATCTGACGTATTATAAATACTTCCCAATCCACAAAGGTAATACTTTCAATAAGTAACGATCAATTCCAAATAATTTTTTGTCAAAATACAGTCTTCAAATTTCAGCTATTATCATTAATTCAAACCAGGTTTTAAAGGTCATAATTCAAGTAGACTGAATTATTACCTTTAATAAGTGAGACGGGCTCCACTTAAACAGGGCTGGGACCAGTGTCCTGGCGAATCGAATAACTAGTGCTGTAGATAGTAAAGAGTTAAAATTAAAGGCACTTTATCTGAATGCACGAAGCATTCGTAACAAGATAAACAAATTAATGCCACAAATGGAGATAAATGGGTTTGATCTAGTCGCCATTACCGAGACGTGGTTGCAGGGTGACCAAGGTTGCGAACTAAATATTCCAGGGTACTTGATTTTTCGAAAAGACAGACAAAATGGAAAATGAGGGGTGGGGGGTAGCCCTGATAATAAAGGATGACATAAGGACAGTAGTGAGAAAGGATCTTGGCTCGGAAGATCAGGAAGTAGAATCAGTATGGGTGGAGATAAGAAATAATAAGGGGCAGGAAACACTGGTGGAAGTAGTTTTATAGGCCCCCCAACAGTGGTTACACTGTTAGAGTATTAATCAAGAAATAAGAGTAGCTTGTAACAAAGGTAATGCAAGAATCGTGGGGGACTTTAATCTTTATTTAGTCTGGGCAAATCAAATTGGCAAAAGTAGTTTGGAGGACAAGTTCATGGAATGCATTTGAGACAGTTTCCTAGAACAATACGTCTTGGAACCAACCAGGGAACAGGCTATTTTCGATCTTGTCTTGTGTAATGAGACAGGGTTAATTAGTAATCTCATCGTAAGGGATCCTCTGGAGAAGGGTGATCATAATATGATAGAATTTCACATTGAGTTCAAGAGTGATGTACTTAAGTCTAAAACTAGAGTCTTAAACTCAAATTTTTCTTTTATTCATTCACGGGGTGTGGGCGTCGCTGGCATGGCCGGCATTCATTGCCCATCCCTCATTGTCCTTGAGAAGGTGGTGGTGAAACACCTTCTTGAACTGTTGCAGTCCGTGTGGTGAAGGTTCTCCCGCAGTGTTGTTAGGTAGGGAGTTCCAGGATTGTGACCCAGCAACGATAAACTTAAATAAAGCTAATTACATAGGTATGAGGGGCTAGTTGGCTAAGGTAGATTGGGAAATTAGATTAAAAGATATGACGGTAGATAAGCAATGGCGAACATTTGAAGAAATATTTCATAATCCTCAACGAATATACTTTCCATTGAGAAATAAAAACTCTACGGGAAAAGTGATCCACCTGTGGCTAACTAAAGAAGATAAGGATAGTATTAGATTAAAAGAAGAGGCTTATAATGTTGCCAAGAAGAGTAGTAAGCCCGAGGATTGGGAAAGTTTTAGAAACCAGCAAAGGATGACCAAAAAATTGATAAAGAGAGAGAAAATATTATATGAGAGTAAAGTAGTAAGAAATATAAAAACTGATTGTAAGAGCTTCTACAAGTATGTAAAAAGGAAGAGAGTAGAAAAAGTAAACATGGGTCCCTTAGAGCCTGAGACAGGAGAAATTATAATGGGGAAAAAGGAAATGGCAGCGACATTAAACAAATATTTTGTATCTGTCTTCACAGTAGAAGACACAAAAAACATACCAGAAATAGTGGGGAACCAAGGGTCTAATGAGAGTGAGGAACCTAAAGTAATTAATATTATTAAAGAAAAAGTATTGGAGAAATTAATGGGACTAAAAGGCGACAAATCTCCTGGACCTGATGGCCTACATCTTAGGGTTCTAGAAGAGGTGGTTGCAGAGATAGTGGATGCATTGGTTGTGGTCTTCCAAAATTCCCGAGATTCTAGAACGGTCCCAGCGGATTGGAAGGTAGCAAATGCAACACCGCTATTCAAGAAAAGAGGGAGAGAGAAAACAGGGAACAACAGGCCAGTTAGCCCGACATCAGTCGTCAGGAAAATGCTGGAATCCATTATTAAGGACGTGGTAACAGGCCACTTAGAAAGTCATAATAGCAGAATCAACATGGTTTTATAAAAGGGAAATCGTGTTCAACAAATCTATTAGAGTTTTTTGAGGATGTAACCAGCAAGGTGGATAAAGGGGAACCAGTCGATGTTATATTTGGATTTTCAAAAGGTATTCATACAGGACTTTGGTGAGACCACACCTGGAGTACTGTGTACAGTTTTGGTCTCCCGACCGAATGAAGGATATACCTGACTTAGAGGCGGTGCAATGAAGGTTCACTAGATTGATTCCTGGGATGAGAGCGTTGTCCTAAGAGAAGAGATTGAGTAGAATGGGCCTATACTCTCTAGAGTTTAGAAGAATGAAAGGTGATCTCATTGTAACGTATAAGATTCTGAGAGGGCTTGACAGGATAGATGCTGAGAGGTTGTTTCCCTGGCTGGAGAGTCTAGAACTAGGAGGCACAGTCTCAGGATAAGGGGTTGGCCATTTACGACTGAGATGAGGAAAAATTTCTTCACTCGGAGGGTTGTGAATCTTTGGAATTTTCTACCCCAGAGGGCTGTGGATGCTCAGTCGTTGAGTATATTCAAGGCTGAGGTCGATAGATTTTTGGACTCTAAGGGAATCAAGAGATATGGGGGATCGGGTGGGAAAATGGAGTTGAGGTTGAAGATCAGCCATGATCTTATTGAATGGTGGAGCAGGCTCGAGGGGCTGTATGGCTTACTCCTGCTCCTATTTCTTATGTTCTTTAAACCTGGTTTGAATTCATGTTAATTGCTGAAATTTGAGGACTGTTTTGACAAAGGATGATTTGGAATTGATCTTTACTTATCACCTTGCCCTCCCCCATTTGGGTCTGAAATAAGGGACCTATCAGTAAGAACGTTCAACTCTGTGTGGGTACCCTCCACAGATGACCTCTTCTTCCCCAACCCCGCCCCTCTGATCTCACAGGAACCATTTTGTTCCATTGTACTGGTGAATATTTTTGAAAATGTTGTCAAATGCAATATTGCTCGATGCACACACAAATCTAAAGCTCTTTCCATTCTGACGCTCTCAACGACTACAGTTTTCTATATTTGTTGCCATGTTATTGTTCTCTGAGGTGAGGGACGGAAATGGAACACTTTCCAGTGCGAGGATAAACTCTTTTCTACTCTGCTCAAAAGCGCGCTCTACTTCCAGCCTCAGAAGAGCAGCCTCTAACGCACTATTTTATTTTTTTTATTTCTCAAACTAACCATCCTTGTAATCTTTCTGAGTGAAATTACCAATTTAATGCCAAATTAAAGACATTTCGTGCCATGGGGTTTACACTCAATAGGCACTGGGCGAATCCTAACTCATTTCATATGGACATGAATTCTTATAACCAGCAGAGACTGCAGACTTTTATCCCATCAGTCTGGGTTAGATTCAAACCCAGTACAGGAGTTGAAAAAAACAGTAGCGGCAATTTTAGGAGATGCTGGGACTGTGTAATCAACCGTCGTGTCTAAACACTGCACCATCTAGTCTGCGTTCAGGTTTATTTCGAAATGTCATCTCATCGGCCTGAAACGTTAACTCTGTTTCTCTCTCCACAGATGCTGCCTGACCTGCTGAGCGTTTCCAACATTTTCTGCTTTTATTTCAGATTTCTATCATCCGCAGTATTTAGCTTTGATTTCTAAATCTTGTTCAGCTCATGAAATACATCCTGGTAAAGAAAAGTCCTGTTTACATCCAATGTAAGAAAAATTCACAGGGTGTCTCTGTAACAATGGTAAATGGAGGACTAGAGCAATGCAAATACACTGATATTCAAAAAAAGTCATGAATCCATAAGTTGTATACTAATTAGCCTTACACCTTTAGTGGGGAAAATGCTTGAGACCATTTATGGGACGTTATCAATACTCATCTTACCATTCTAAGGAGAAGTCAACTTGCGTTTAGAAGCCAAAGGTCATGCTTCACTGAACTGCTGGAATTTTTTTCAGGATGTAACCATAATGGTGGACGAGGGCAATTCACTGGAAATAATTTACTGAGAGTGTAAGAAGACCTTTGGTAAAGTTCTGCATGTGAGATTTTATGGCTCATGGAAATAATGGCAGGTTAGCTATCCGGTTTGAAATCTCGCTTGGCAATGGAAAACAGAAGGTGAGGATAAATGGAATATAAAACCTCTGCGTGGAAGGTTAACGTCTAGAAGAGGGTTGCACGAGTCTGTTTTGCTCCTCATACTACGACTTGGAGGAGAGCACTTCTTGTAATATAAAATTTGCTGGCGATACCAAGCTGTGACAAATAAAAAAAGGAGATAGACAGGTCCTGAAATTTAGCAGGAGGTCTTTTGGGAGCAGTTCTGGAACTTCTGCCTGCCCCATGGTTGCGGCCCTCATCCTGTCCCAAATCCTGCGGTATGGGGCATTTGCGTACTGCTGGTGGGAGCCTGTGTCATTTAGGGTGCAGCTGTGCCGGGGGGGGGGGTGCGGGGAGTCGCTGCAGCGAAATTGTGCCAAATTTATGGCGAGAAAGTGTTTTGATGAAGCGTCCACATCTGAAACGTCAACACCCCTGTTTGCTTCACAGATGCTGCCTGACCTGCTGAGTGTTTCCAGCATCTAAATTTTTTCTGGAAACTTTTTGTAAAGGAAATTTGACACCTGAAAAGTACAGAGCGGCGTTTCTGATGTGAGTTTATACGCCTGCTGCTGATCAGCGTGCTTAACTTTGGAAGATGCACAGATGCCCACTCTCCAATTTCAAGGACCCAACCTCCACAATCCCAACAGCGTCAGAGGCCCACATTTTTTGTGGGTTCCGGAGCCAGCTGCCGTTAGATTCGCCTCAACATGTAGAGGCTGTTGTGCACGACACCCGCAAGCTCGTGCCAGTGCTGACACACGCACAATCTCTCTTTACAAACATGTCTCCGAGCGGCCTACGAAAGCAGCAGATCGGAAAGGAAATAGGGCAGAGGGAGTCACAGGTGTCCCACGGAGCGCTGCTGTCCTTCCTCACTGTGATCTCGAAGGTAATCATAAGATTTATACAGCAACTGTTCCCACATTAGGAGCCACTGGTAAGAATTACAGACATAATCCTAGAAATAAATGACTGTTGGCAATATTAGTGGACGAACACTTAACGCGTTTGTGTGACATTGCTCTCTCTGCTATTGCTCTGCTGCAGCCTGCTTTAAAATAGCGGACAGAGAAATGTCATATAAATGTTCATCTGCTGCTGTTGTCGACATTTATGGGCTACAGCCTACTCCTGAGAAATTCAAACTCATTCTTTGTGCTAAAAAAAATTGAATTATCAATAATATTAATTTAGCAATGTAAATAACACAGCAAAGTGGGAATTTAGTGCTAAACAAAATTGAATTATAAGGTAATTTGAACTAAGTGACTTTGAATTAACAGTAGACTGTATAATGTGCTATTTAGCTGCTGTACCTGCGGTCTCCTTAATTTGCTGATATGAATTTTCAAAGCGTGTCTGACAGTTTGGTTAAATTGTTCCAATACGTCACTCAGTTATAGACACAAGGGAGTTGTCAACGCCGATCAATTCCAAGTGTTTGACACATTCCCACCTGCACCTGGGTTCCTCACACATCCTCCTTTGTTCACGATTCAGCTGATTTGCTCCTCTGAATCAACAAATAAATTCCTCTACTAAAACAAATGCAATGGTCTTTGTGTCCTGATGGGGAAAGGATAATATCCAGTTAGCAAAATAACCTGTTACCAATACGCAGCTTACACTGCTTCTCATATGGTTCAATGCCTATGATTTTGAGATAAATAGTGTCTCTCCAAATGCAAAAACTGAAGCTCTATAATCTAATTGTCCAGCAGGATGCAAGCGTCTCAAAGCAGCGCAGGCAATATCCTTTGCACTGTTTGCCAGATAAGGCTGTTTACATTCAGTCATCCCATCTGTTTGAGTTGGATACAATGGTAAGTTATCGTTCATGTGTCATGTAATGTAGTCAGAGGGTGTCCTGAAAAGTGTGTACATCAAATATTGGTTAAGGACGGATTGGGCTCAGCTCAGATTTCTCCCATGATCGAATAACCAGATAATACATAAACAGAGGTTGATTGTATCACAGTGTGAGAAGGGGAGAAAAGGAAAGAAATTGGAGAAAAACAATAACCTGCATCATATGTCTTCAGAAATTGTCCCATTATGGTGGAGGGGCTGTGGGGGCCAGAGAGTTGGTGATACATTTATTGTGGCAGCACCCCAAAATTTGGCCTTTCCGGCCGATGGTACTGGGGGAGGGGTGTAATTCAGTGCGTAGTCTGAGCAGTATACACATTTCAGATGGAGGGTTTGATGGGAGCTAACAGTTTTAAGATAGCTGGTTACTCCAGCAACATTAATACACTTGTGGCTTGATAAAATGGAGGACTCCAGATCTGTAGCTCTCAAATCTCTGGAACGTAGCAACAATGGGAAAACCTTATCTGAAAGTTTAAGGAGCAAATTCAGCCTGCGCTCAGCACAAACCCAGACGATGTGGCCACATATAAGGGTATGCCTTTGAGGTGAAAGGAGAGGGAATCTGCATTATTCTGCCATTGACCAACAGTGGAACTAAATAACCTTTGGTGATGGCAGTTGAGAGGCTCTATTATGGCGAAAGCACAATAAATCCTTGAAAACATTATTTCGCATAATTTCCAATTGCACTCCCTTGTATGTGACAGCACGCTTGTGCTGCAAACAACTTGCATTTATATAGTGCCTTTATCACAGAAAAACAGGATGAATTTACTCCTTCATTGTCCTCGTAAATGGCAACATGCTCTCCACTTGAAGATAAGTAGGAGCTGAGTGTGTACGTATTTATGATGGGGAAGAACCGTACTGGGTCCCCACCCCCTTAGAGCAAGTGAAATGTTCCCATTATCCAGTTCAACACTCGGCGAGCCAGTTAATGTCTGAATAAATGTCCCAATCACCCAGGATGGACTGACGATCCACTAAGGGAACAACCTTAGTGGATAGTCCAGGATTAACATAATGTGGATTTATATAGCGCCTTTTATATCCTCAGATCATCCCAAAGCGCTTCTCAGCCAATGAATTACTTGTGAAGTGTAGTTACTGTTGTAACGTCAGAAAATGCGGCACCCATATTGCGCACAGCAAGGCCCCACTGGTGGTTAGGAGAGGGCAGTCCACGACAGAATATCATACAGGGACTCTGGATGGAGCGGACATGATGGCCTTTCTCACTCGAGATTTTCTACATCCTTACAGAAAAGATCAGACATATTTAGGTTTTCTCTTTTTTTTTAGCCCTTTTTATTTGTTTTGACTGAATTTGGTGTTTTTGATTTATTTTTTTTCAAATATTGACAACATCAGACGTTTCTCCTGCCTGTTATGGTGATAATTGGGGATGTCCATGCTGGTGCAGAGAGAGGACCCGATCCAAGGAGGCCATGAGAGCAGGTTCCGAGGAGCAGGTGCTGATAAAGGGCCAGGAAAAGCAGGTGTGGATGTGAGGCGGAGGAAGAGCTTTTCATAAACTACCAACAAATCAACAAGAGAACGGTCTTAAAAAAAATGTATGCAAAAAAGAGAAAAACATTCAGTTATGTCCTGCTGTTTTAACTGATGTTCAGGTAACCAGGAGAGGTTGTTAAGGTAACAAGGAGAGGAGTCAAGTAACTGCCACATCCCAGAATGGACCTGAGCAGAAGCCTTAAGAGGAACAAGCCAGATTAGGTGTTAAATATGACAGCTGTGCTCCCGTTTACACCTAAACAACAACAGGGGATCAGCTAGTCATTGTGTTGCGTGCATTTTCTTCCCTCGTTTGGTCTTGTTCTGCATTGCAGTCCTCCCTCCGTCCAAATAAGGAGGTTGTTCCCTTAGTGGATCGTCAGTCCATCCCTGGTAATTGGGACATTTATTCAGACATTAACTGGCTCGCCGAGAGTGTTGAACTGGATAATGGGAACATTTCACTTGCTCTAAGGGGGTGGGGACCCAGTACGGTTCTTCCCCATCATAAATACGTACACACTCAGCTCCAACTTATCTTCAAGTGGAGAGCATGTTGCCATTTACGAGGACAATGAAGGAGTAAATTCATCCTGTTTTTCTGTGATAAAGGCACGACATAAATGCAAGTTGTTTGCAGCACAAGCGTGCTGTCACATCCAAGTGCAATTGGAAATTATGCGAAATAATGTTCTCAAGGATTTATTGTGCTTTCGCCATAATAGAGCCTCTCAACTGCCATCACCAAAGGTTATTTAGTTCCACCCTTGGTCAATGGCAGAATAATGCAGATTCCCTCTCCTTTCACCTCAAAGGCATACCCTTATAAGTAGCAACATCGTCTGGGTTTGTGCGGAGTACAGGCTGAATTTGCTCCTTCATCTTTCAGATAAATGTTTCGCATTCCAAACTCCAAAGAATATTTCTCTACAGTCTTATTGTGTTCCAGTATAATAGGAATTCTTGGAATGTTAAACATTAGTCTATGTATGTCTCACATTGTGTCTTAAGCTTTGGCAGTTTCAATGTGAACAATGCCGTTTGTTACTATATAACTGTTTCATTTGAAGTAAGAAAACACAACGTACTGGACTGTGCAAGAATGTTAACTTTAGTTTATAAGAAACTTGGGCCCTATTTTCCACTCAATTTAATACAACAGTAACTTCCATTTTGATCCTCAAATGCCCTTTGATCGGGAGGTAAACAAATGGTCGGACACATTTTTAAAAGAGCGAAATTTTCTCATAGAGCAGGCACTAAAGTTTTCTGTTTATTCCTTCTTGTTTATGTGGATGTGAGGGGATTAGCACAAAGAAAGATTTGCATTTATATAGCGCCCTTCACGTCCTCAGGATATCCCAAAGCAGTTTGCAGCTAATGAATTACTTTTGAAGTGGAGTCACTGTTGTAATGTAGGAAACACGGCAGCCAATTTGCGCACAGCAAGGTCCCACAAACAGCGAAGAGATAAATGATCAGATCATCTGTTTTTTAGTGATGTTGGTTGAGGGATAAATATTGGCCAGGACACTGGGGATAACTCCCCTGCTCTTCTTCAAAATAGTGCCATGGGATCTTTTACATCCACCGGAGAGAGCAGACAGCCACTCAGCTTAATGTCTCAACTGAAAGACGGCACCTCCGACTGTGCAGCATTCCCTCGGTCCCGCACTGGAGCATCAGCCTAGATTTTGTGCTCTGGAGCATGAACCCACAACTTTCTGACTCAGAGGCGAGAGTGCTACCAACTGAGCCATAGCTAACACCTGTGTTTTAGACTTTATGACAAACATCATTAATTTTGGTAAAAAAAGGTGCATTTTTTTTTGTTAAGCTCTTATAGCAATAATTGCATAGACCATGCGGCTGAACAAATGGAACAGATAACAAGACTGGTCATTATCACATTGCTGTTTGTGGGACCTTGCTGTGTGCAAATTGGCTGCCGTGTTTCCTACATTACAACAGTGACTACACTTCAAAAGGACTTCATTGGCTGTAAAGCGCTTTGGGTCGTCCTGAGGTCGCGAAAGGCGCTATATAAATGCACGTTCTTTCCTTTTTCTTTCTCAAGACTTCTATAATCGGATGATGTCCGACTGGACTAATTTGTTTCAATTGATTTACTCCCGGTGGAGTACTGACTCGGAAGATTACTGGCGCAGGAAACTTCTGCACTGACATATTCTTTAATGTGAAACGCTTTCAGTGACTTGATCATCGTTTGAGGTACTGGACAGTAACACGTGAGTTTGTGTCCAGGGCTCCCTGCAGTGAGTAGGAAGGAAACAGACATTTGCCGAGACCAGTCCCTCCCATCAACAACTTTGGTGGATTCAATTAACTTTACTTTCATCCTTTTCAATTTATTTTTGTAAGCAGCCCTAATAAAAGCAATATTGGGAGGGACTGAGATACAGTAATAAGAGGGCTCCACTGCTGCATTAAAGACTTGGCCAGCTGTTTGTCAAACAAGCCTCACCCCGGTTGGTCCCTGGCCAGCTGCAGAGAAAGATAATCGTAACCCATTACACACTGCTAAGTGGTTGAAAAACAGTAATTTCCTTTTTTTATTTTCCTCAGATCCTCCTCAAGTCAATGCTGTATTCAGTCACAAGCGCTTTGCTTGATTTAAAACATAGGGTTGCGTTGCTGGAGTCCACCAGCTCATGAAGATTCTCTCCATCTGTGTACCGTGAGCACAGAATCTCCAAAATTCTGTATCTTACACTGAACTGTGTTTTGCACATTGGCCCCGATGTTAAAGTGGGTGGACGGGGGCAGGGGAGACGGGACGGTGCGCACGAGCCCCGAAGCGGGAGGCAACCCCGGGGGAGTCTGGGGACGTGGAGGCCTGGCTGATCTTAACTGAAGGGCCGCATTTGAGATCAGTGTCCCACTTGAAGTCGGCGGGCATTACGTCAAGGCTGGCGGGCGGGAGCGGGAATCGAGGTGGCAGCTGGCCTCCGACAGGGCCCTATGGGAACAGGCCCTGGCATAAGATAAGTGCTTGAGGGGGGGGGTGGGGGGGGGGGGTGGTGGGGTTTGGTGGGCTGGTGTGGGGAGGGAGAGGGATGGATGGGGCAAGAGAGGTCAGAGAATTTCTTCCTGCTCCTCTTGGCTCCCAAGGGTTCCAACCGAAGAATTAAAAAAAGACCTCACTTCGCTTGGCCTCTTCTGGCCACTCTGCTGTGTCCTGCCAGATTTCTCGGCTGGGTTTGAGACCGGGCGGGCCTCCCCCGAGTCGTCGTACAAATCACTGATCACGTCATTGGGCTGCGTCTTTTAAATTTAATTTGGGCCCTCGCTCGCTTGCAGCGGGAGCCTTGGCCGTCGGTGAAGATGTCGCTGGGAGGGAACGGTGCGGCCTCAGGCCGGTAAATGGACTCGGCCTGATCTTAACCCCCTCCCATGGGGAGGGTGGGGGGTCCCGGGACAGCAGTGGCCCAGATTATTTTTTGTCGGTGCCGGAGATGCACTCGTGCTCCTTCCAGGCCCACAAAAATAATTCAAGACTTACCTCCGTCGGGCCTCGTCCCTTCCATCGCCCGTGGAACTGGTCGGAGCCTGCACTGCACAGACCAGTTTCTACCTAAAATGGCAATTGGGATTCTGTTTACCTCATAGGCCCCTTTTAAAATGGAAATCGGGGCCCTATCGCAAGACACTGTAATTTACAGCAAAAAGCCCCCCCACTCCCGCCAAACTATTTAACAAAAAAACACGTTAGAAAAAAGGAACCAGATAACAAAAAGACACGGAGTAAAACGGAAACAGAAGCAGTAGCTCCAACCAAACATACCAACAGTTCTGGAAAACACAGGGACACCCACACACATGGAAACTGCCTCATCCGATCGTTAGTTTATGGAATTCTTCTCTACAGCACAGATCTCTTTCAGGCCTGAAACAATACACTGTAACTGGGAGTGTATGCCATGTGATCAGTATTAAAACACACACTCTCTTCCCCCCCCCTTCCTCCATGCAGTACAAGAAATGCAGAAACACAAGTCTGGGAGGGCCTCCATTTTATTAGTCTCAAACACCTAGCTTCAAGTTTCCTCATGACACACCAGCACATTGGTAGTTGTCCCTCCCTCCACTTGCAAGGCAAAGGGCAAAGGAAGGGTTTGTGCTGGCAACAATATCCAAAGAATCTCCTTCTCCGTCATCAGGGGGCTGTGCTGTAGATAGGCCGAGGGCAGAATGGGCCTGGACACACTGCCCCATATTCCCATCACCCACACCCGTCCCGCTGTGAATAGTCAGAGTGGAGATGAAGTCTGGGAAGAAGCCAATATACTGCCAAAATAAAAAGATAGAATAGCACGAAAAGAGGAAGGATCATGTCTTTTATTGTCGGTCACATTTCCCTACAGTTTAATGTATATCAAAAATGACCAAACATGCTCATTTACGAAAAGAAAAAAAAATCAAATCTCAAAAAAGTACACTGACCCAATGTTAAAACTCCAAAAATTAAAAAAGTTTCTTGTTTCTGCATTCAGGCATTTATTCTTCAGGTGTTTTTCCCGCCTCCCCTTTCCCGCCTGTTATTATTGTACCGTATTGAGAAAAAAAATGAGCAGGTTATTCAAATACGTCGAAGGTGCAATTCACAGTTCTTGAAGCAAACACGGTAAAAGTGCCCTCCCCACCACCACCCCCTGAAAAATGCAGAGTAGCCGAGGGAGGGCGTATGTGTGGGGCCCGATGAGGTGAAGCATTTCGGTGGCAGTATACTTGCTGATTGCTTCTTCTTTTTGCACACAACAACCAGCTAAGACACTGCCAAAGAAACACCCACATTTGGCCACCCGAAAAAGGGATCCCTTTCCTCCGTCGCTCAATCCACGCGCTTGTCAGAGTCGAGGCGGACCCAGCAGCCGGTGCCAAAATAGCTTGTGAGCTCCTGCCAATTCCTGGGAGTATTTAAACCACCCTGCAGAGAATCCAAAGTGCAGCAGCTGCTCAAAGAATGCAAGAGTCAATTGGTGGCTCAGCCAATCGGAGAGATGCCCACCCATGTGTCCGTAAATAAGCTCGTTTAAATCTTCACTCTTCGCAAAGCTCTTTATTTTTCCAGGACTTAGGCAGGTTCGGTCACTTTGGGATTATATACCTAGACAAAGCAAACATTTCATTTTACACACGTTACTTTCTCCTCAGCTTCAGAAGTAAACAAACTGTTAAGCAACAAAGGGATGTGGAACCGAACGAACGCTGGCAAATTACTTCCCCTTCCCCCACTCCTGCTACCAGGAACCTGGCAGATCTCTGAAAGGCCTGAATGCTCCCATGGCAGAATCTGTGACTCCATTACTGTTACAGAGTGGAGCAGTCAGCATGGAAGCCAACTGTTTTTAACTTTCCTTATCCTGACTCCCATCTGGCCGTGAATCCGAGACGGGTTACAGTTGTACATGTGCTTGGGGGCCCTCGGAGTGACCAGTCACCCTTTTTGTGCTGCCCGAGACAGCGAGCACGGGCAGGCTATTCAACTGTTACGGCATCACAGCCAAGCCTAATAGTGTCCCCAGCGAAGGGTTCACACAAGTACACTTTCCAGCAGAGAGAAAAGAACAAGTCGAAGCCATGCGCCAAGGGATTAAAGCCCCAGGTACAGAAGTTGTTCACTCAATCCAGCCAAATTCAGACAGGCTCATTGTTAACACTCCTCCATACAGACGAGCAAACACCGAGGGTTTGGCCATTTTGCTAGGGTTCAGCTGTTTCTGAATGAAATCTTTATCTAGCAACGCTCCTGGCGGATTCTGAGCAATACACAGGCGCAGGAGGGTTCCTGGGTCTGCCCACACTCAGCTGAGCTGCCCTTCAGCACAGCAGCGAGAAATCCTTACTTCTGATACCCATCTAGTGACCCCACGTTGGAAAGTTGTCGTGTGTGTGAACCGAAGATAAGGAGTGGATCGGGCGTGGCTGCAGTGTATTTCTTGGTTGAAAAGCCTGCCAATACCGCTTGCTGGGCTCGTTTAGTGAAAAATGACCGCTCCAGCTGTTGGTGCTGGAACTGTGCCACTGCACAGGTCAGTTTTGCTACAAAAGATTATCACCCAGTAGCTACTTGGAGCAAAACTAGTTTGCTAGGAAAAAAGATACATACAAAATTTGAACTTGCAATAGTTTCAAGCCCTCTGTATTCCCAAGAGGAATTTCGCCGAAGTGTTCTGTAAACCTTGTGGGGGGGTGTCGTCATCCCTGTTTAATGAAACGAGGAAGAATGCCTCAATAGTCAATGACCCATTGATAAAATTGCCTTCTTGGAAATTGGACATCTTAAAACGAAAACATTCCTGCAATTTTACGAGTGAGTCGTTAATTCTGGAGAAAAATATGCAAATTTTCCAATTACACGCCCAAACTGGGGTCTTTTCTCCTATCTTCTACAGACTTGTACCTTCAGTGGTCATGAGTGTTGCATTTTATCCCCAATTAAAACGATTACAACCTGCTCTTATTTAAAAAAAACTTCAACCCTGAAGGAATAAAGAAAGGACTTAAATTTGTAAAGTGCCTTTCATGACCTTTAGGACATCTCAAAACACCTGACAGCCACAGAAGAACTTTTGAAGTGAAAGGGACATCTAACCATAAATTTGTAAATCTACATAGACCCAAAGACTAGCGCGGTTGAAATACGCATTTTTTTTCGAAGGCAAATGTGACTGTATTAAAGAGAAAAAAAGCACACACGAAACTGTCCTGTACCGGCAGATTTCATGGATCACACTAAATAAATACTAAAGTACATCCTCAATGCACAATGGGAAAAGGTTTCAAAATAAAGTTTGTAACGTAAGGAGGAACAGAGAGAGGTTTCTACCTGTCTGCTTAAACAAGCTTTGCAACGCCTGTAAGTCAAAGCCAGTTACAAAGGTATCTTCTGGATCCAAAAGGGAGAGATCGTTCCTTCATGGTTTGAACGCAGCATTGTGGCAACTCTTCTGATTTACCAGGATTGGGGAGCTCGTTGCTGAGGCAGGTCTGCAGCCACCTGATTGTACTTTACGTACCAGTGACAGTTCTGTCTTGGCTACAACCACACCTAGTTGAGTCACTACACCCTCGCATTTCAGTTCTAGACTTTATTCCCCACTTCCCCATAGTGCTTTTAAGATTAGACTCACGTTGGGTTCAAGCTCCAGGGGGAAAAAAGGGAAAATTAAGTGCAAGGACAGAGAGCCCAGAAAGAACCAGAAGGAGACGAGAAAACTGGCTCAAGCTAAGCAAGGGCCAAATTCCAAAACAATCGGCTGGCATTCCCCTTTTGTGCTGTTATTTTTGGGAAACAAGTTTAATTCCTCCACTCCCTTGCCAACACACGCAATGATGGGAGAAAGAGATATGAGGAAGCCGGCAGACAGCTTTGAGAGGCACGCACTGTACAAGTAATAAGTGCGAAGTTCACAATCTCACCCACTCCCTTCAGGCATTTATTAACTCTCAAAAAAACACGACAGGAATGCACAGTCACAGTATCACAGGCTCTCAGAACCAGTCTTTAAATTCTATAAAGGAAAAAAAATAAAATCACTAATATACCCATATATTGTGTAAAAAGACTCAAATACAACATCAATTATGTCAATCAAAATGTGTTTTTCTGTTCAGCTGATGTGGTTCTGGTTAGCACTGTGTTCAGTTAACATTGACCAATACTTCCCTTAACACACAGGTGTGTCGTGACAGGCACAAATATTATAAGCATGCAAACTGGTTGGGCGAGTGGTTTTTCCACACAAAAGAAAAGATGACAGAAGTGCCAATCATTCCTGCACGGGACACATCCCTTCTCTATTTTCACAGAATCTTTCAACAATTCTGTGGTGAGAATGCTTTGGAATTCAGTTCAACAAGCCATCAGCACTCCCCAGTAACCGACTTCAAAGTCTGCATAGCTATCATGTTTAACCCTTTCCACACACATATCTCTCTCTCTCTATATATATAATATAGATAAGCAAAATAAAACTGGAAATCTGAAAGAAAAGCAGAAAATGCAGGAAACACTCAGGAGGTCAGGCAACAAGAGCCAGGTCAACAATTTGAACAGACTCCTCCTTCAGAATGGAAAATGACACATGAACACACATATTAATAGAATCAGAAAGAAAGCAGCAAAGAACAGCACAAGCAAACAACCAACACCGCATCACAAAAGGGGAATGCAATGGGCGAATAAGCTGCAGCTTGCTTGAAACAAAAGCAGAACACTGTTAGATAAAGTAAGGATGCCTTTCAGAGCGATTGTTATGACTGTCATTTGTGTTTCCATCCCCGGCATAACAAAGAAGTAATTTATGGCACCAGAAAATGTAACCACAAACCCAACTGGTTCATTGATGCCCTTCAGGGAAGGGACCCTACCACCACTTGCATTTATATAGGATCTTTAACGTAGTAAAACATCCCAAGATTTTCATACAAGCTTCACACCAAAAATAAATGGACGACGAGCCAAAGCATAGATTAAGAAGGGCGATCAAAAGCTTGGTCAAAGAGGTGGGTTTTAAGGAGGATCGTAAAGGAAGAGAAGGATGTAGTGAGGCAGAAGGGTTTAAGCATGGAATTCCAGAGTGTGGTGCCTAGGCATGGCTGCCAATGGTGGAGAGAGAGAGGGAGAGTTATACAAGAGGCCAAAGTGAAAGGAACGGAGAGTTTGGGAGGAGGGGGGAGTTGTTGGGCTTGAGGGGGTTACAGTGATACGAAGAGGCAGGGCCATTAAAGGTATTTAAATATGAGGATGAGGATTTTAAATCTGAGGTGCTGTGGGAACTGGGAGTCAATGTAGGTCAGCAAGGGCAGGGGTGTTGGGGGAGCAGGAATTGGTGCAGGATAGGACCACAAGCAGCAGAGTTTTGGATGAGCTGAAGTTTGTGGAGGATGGAAGATGGGAGACTGGTCAGGAAAGCACTGAATAGTTGAGTCTGAAGGTGAGAAAGGCATAGATGACGGTTTCAGCAGCAGATGGGCTTAGCTAGGGGTGGAGGTGGGCGATGTTAGAGGTGCAAGTGGGCAGGCAGGCAAGCATATACATGACTACAGTTCCACATTATATGGTTGATTCTTAACGCCTTCAAGGCAACTAAGATTTGGAAATAAATGCAGCCTTGCCAGTGTCGCCCACATCCCAATAAAAAAAATAAAAGATTTCATTGGGACATGAAAAAAAATCAGTTTCTGGTTTCCTAGACACAGCCAGTATGAAATGGATTAAAAAATGGAAACTATTTGGTAAATATTGTATCTTGGTAGGGACACTCCCTCATTATAATGTACCACAAGATCTCTAAGAAACTACATGTTCCTTACTAAAAAGTTTCTGATATGATCCCAAAGATAGTGTAAGGTTCCAGAGCAAATTACTGATCCCTTTAGACGTCAATTGGTATCCTGCTGTGGCTAACCTTCACATTCCCAAACCATACCACAGTTTCACAGGGTCATGTTGGAAAATGCTTTGCTACATTCCTTCTCTCTCACTCATCTTCACTCTTAATTTATCTTTCTTCCATTCTTTAAGGACCAATGCCCATGTCATACACCACTGCCCCTGTTGAGAGGTCAGGCAAGAGAACTGTCTCCCAGCTGCTAACGATGTCAGCCTTCGCTCAGTGGTAGCTCTTTTGCCTCTGAGTCATAAGCTTGTGGGTTCAAGTCCCACTCCAGAGATGAGCACAAAATCTAGGCTGGCACTTCAGTGCAGTTCTGAGGGAGTGCTACACTGTTGGAGGTGCCGTCTTTCGGATGAGACGTTGAACCGAGGCCCTATCTGCTCTTGTAGGTAGATGTAAAAGATCCCATGTCACTATTTTGAAGAAGAGCAAGGGAATTCTCCCCGGTGTGCTGGCCAATGTTTATCCCTCAACCAACATCACCAAAACAGATTTTCTGGTCATTATCACGTTGCTGTTTGTGGGACCTTGCTGTGCGCAAATTGGCTGCTGTGTTTGCTACCTTACAACAGTGACTACGCCAAATAAATGGTAGGATACTGAGAAGTGTAGAGGAACAGAGAGACCTTGGAGTGCATGTTCACAGATCCCTGAAGGTAGCAGGGCAGGTAGATAAAGTGGTTAAGATGGCATACGGGACACTTTCCTTTATTAGCCGAGGCATAGAATATAAAAGTAGGGAGGTTATGCTAGAACTATATAAATCAATAGTTAGGGAACAGCTTGAGTACTGCGTACAGTTCTGGTCTCCACATTACAGGAAAGATGTGATTGCACTAGAGAGGGGACAGAGGGGATTTACGAGGCATATATATTTTTTTATTTGTTCATGGGATGTGGGCGTCGCTGGCGAGGCCAGCATTTATTGCCCATCCCTAATTGCCCTTGAGAAGGTGGTGGTGAGCCGCCTTCTTGAACTGCTGCAGTCCGTGTGGTGAAGGTTCTCCCACAGTGCTGTTAGAAAGGGAGTTCCAGGATTTTGACCCAGCGATGATGAAGGAACGGCGATATATTTCCAAGTCGGGATGGTGTGTGACTTGGAGGGGAACGTGCAGGTGGTGTTGTTCCCATGTGCCTGCAGCTCTTGTCCTTCTAGGTGGTCGAGGTCGCGGGTTTGGGAGGTGCTGGCGAAGAAGCCTTGGCGAGTTGCTGCAGTGCATCCTGTGGATGGTACACACTGCAGCCACTGTGCGCCGGTGGTGAAGGGAGTGAATGTTTAGGGCGGTGGATGGGGTGCCAATCGAGCGGGCTGCTTTGTTCTGGATGGTGTCGAGCTTCTTGAGTGTTGTTGGAGCAACACTCATCCAGGCAAGTGGAGAGTATTCCATCACATTCCTGACTTGTGCCTTGTGAATGGCGGAAAGGCTTTGGGGAGTCAGGAGGTGAGTCACTCGCTGCAGAATACCCAGCCTCTGACCAGCTCTTGTAGCCACAGTATTTATATGGCTGGTCCAGTTAAGTTTCTGGTCAATGGTGACCCCCAGGATGTTGATGGTGGGGGATTCGGCGATGGTAATGCGTTGAATGTCAAGGGGAGGTGGTTAGACTCTCTCTTGTTGGAGATGGCCATTGCCTGGCATTTGCCTGGCGCGAATGTTACTTGCCACTTATGAGCCCAAGCCTGGATGTTGTCCAGGTCTTGCTGCATGCGGGCTCGGACTGCTTCATTACGTGAGGGGTTGCGAATGGAACTGAACACTGTGCAATCATCAGCGAACCTCCCCATTTCTGACCTTGTGAAGGAGGGAAGGTCATTGGTGAAGCAGCTGAAGATGGTTGGGCCAAGGACACGGCCCTGAGGAACTCCTGCAGCAATGTCATGGAGCTATGATGATTGGCCTCCACCAACCACTACCATCTTCGTTTGTGCTAGGTATGACTCCAGCCACTGGAGAGTTTTCCCCCTGATTCCCATTGACTTCAATTTTACGAGGGCTCCTTGGTGCCACACTCGGTCAAATGCTGCCTTGATGTCAAGGGCAGTCACTCTCACCTCACCTCTGGAATTCAGCTCTTTTGTCCATGTTTGGACCAAGGCTGTAATGAGGTCTGGAGCCGAGTGGTCCTGGCGGAACCCAAACTGAGCATCGGTGAGCAGGTTATCGGTGAGTAAGTGCCATTTGATAGCACTGTCGACGACACCTTCCATCACTTTGCTGATGATTGAGAGTAGACTGATGGGGCAGTAATTGGCCGGATTGGATTTGTCCTGCTTTTTGTGGACAGGACATACCTGGGCAATTTTCCACATTGTTGGGTAGATGCCAGTGTTGTAGCTGTACTGGAACAGCTTGGCTAGTGGCGTGGCTAGTTCTGGAGCACAAATCTTCAGCACTACAGCTGGGATGTTGTCGGGGCCCATAGCCTTTGCTGTATCCAGTGCACTCAGCCGTTTCTTGAGATCACGTGGAGTGAATCGAATTGGCTGAAGACTGGCTTCTGAGATGGTGGGGATATGGGGAGGAGGCTGAGATGGATCATCCACTCGGCACTTCTGGCTGAAGATGGTTGCAAACACTTCAGCCTTGTCTTTTGCACTCACGTGCTGGACTCCGCCATTATTGAGGATGGGGATGTTTACAGAGCCTCCTCCTCCCGTTAAGTTGTTTAATTGTCCACCACCATTCACGACTGGATGTGGCAGGACTGCAGAGCTTTGATCTGATCCATTGGTTTTGGAATCGCTCAGCTCTGTCTATAGCTCAGCTCTGTTTCGCATGCATGTAGTCCTGAGTTGGAGCTTCACCAGGTTGGCACCACATATTTAGGTACACCTGGTGCTGCTCCTGGCATGTTCTTCCACACTCCTCAGTGAACCAGGATTGATCCCCTGGCTTGTTGGTAATGGTAGAGTGAGGAATATGCCGGGCCAAGAGGTTACAGATTGTGCTGGAATACAATTCTGCTGCTGCTGATGGCCCACAGCACCTCATGGATGCCCAGTTTTGAGCTGCTAAATCTGTTCTGAATCTATCCCATTTAGCACGGTGGTAGTGCCACACAACACATTGGATGGTATCCTCAGTGCAAAGATGGGACTTCATTTCCACAAGGAATGTGCGGTGGTTACTCCAACCAATACTGTCATGTACAGATGCATTTGCGACAGGTTGATTGGTGAGGACAAGGTCAAGTAAGTTTTTCCCTCGTTTTGGTTCGCTCACCACCTGCCGCAGGCCCAGTCTGGCAGCTATGTCCTTCAGGACTCGACCAGCTCGGTCAGTAGTGGCGCTGCCGTGCCAGTCTTGGTGATGGACACTGAAGTCCCCCACACCCAGAGTACATTCTGTGCACTTGCTACCCTCAGTGCTTCCTCCAAGTGGTGTTCAACATGGAAGAGGACTGATTCATCAGCTGAGGAGGACGGTAGGTGGTAGGCGGTAATCAGCAGGAGGTTTCCTTGACCATGTTTGACCTGATGCCATGAGATTTCATGGGGTCCAGAGTCAATGTTGAGGACTCCCAGGGCCACTCCCTCCTGACTGTATATCACTGTACCGCCACCTCTGGTGGGTCTATCCTGCCAGTGGGACAGGACATACCCAGGGATGGTGATGGAAGAGTCTGGGACGTTGGCTGAAAGGTATGATTCTGTGAGTATGGCTATGTCAGGCTGTTGCTTGACTAGTCTGTGGGACAGCTCTCCCAATTTTGGCTCAAGTTCCCAGATGTTGGGGAGGAGGACTTTGCAGGGTCGACTGGGCTTGGTTTGCCGTTGTCGTGTCCGGTGCCTTGTGGTCCGATGCCGGGTTGCCCGTCTAGTTTTATTCTTATTATGACTTTTTTTAAGCAAGATTTTACAACTGAGTGGCTTGCTAGGCCATTTCAGAGGGCAATTAAGAATCAACCACATTGCTGTGGGTCTGGAGTTACATTTAGGCCAGACCAGGTAAGGACGGCAAGTTTCCTTCCCTGAAGGGCATTAGTGAACCAGATGGGTTTTTACGACAATCCGGTAGTTTCATAGCCACCATAACTGATACTAGTATTTTAATTCCAGATTTTATTTAATTAATTGAATTTAAATTCCCCAGCTGCTGTGGCGGGATTTGAACTAATGATTCCGGATTATTCGTCCAGGCCAGGACTGGAGAATTTTAGCTATGAGGAAAGATTGGATAGGCTGGGATTGTTTTCTTTGGAACAGAAGAGGATGAGGGGAGATTTAGTCGAGGGGTATAAAATTATGAGGGCCGAGATAGAGTGGATAGGAAGGACCTATTTCCCTTAGCAGAGCGGTCAATAACCAGGGGGCATAGATTTAAAGTAACCAGTAGAAGGATTAGAGGGGAGTTGAGGAGAATTTTTTTCACCCAGAGGGCGGTGGGGGTCTGGAACTCACTGCCTGAAAGGGTAGCAGAGGCAGAAACCCTCATCGCATTTAAAAAGTACTTGGATATGAAGTGCTGTAACCTACAAGGCTATGGACAGGGTCCTGGCTGAAAGTGGGATTAGGCTGGATAGCTCTTTCTCGGCTGGCACAGACACGATGGGCCAAATGGCCTCTTGTGCCGAAAATTTCCATGATTCTGTGATTCAAAAGTACTTCATTGGCTGTAAAGTGCTTTCGGACGTCCTGAGGCCGTGAAATGCGCTATATAAATTGCTCCGAAGCCAAGTCGGTATTTCCGCAGAGTGACCGTTCCAGGTGTGTTCCCCTCCCTGTGGGACGCATTTGGCCTCCTCAGCCCATCCAGTCAACACCACAGAGAATCAAAACTAGCCACATGCAGAATCACAGGGCACAAACACATTTCCCACCACTCCATGGCTGGATTGTAGACTTCCGCGGTTTTATAACGACCACTTTTAGGATATTACATCGGATAGTCAATCAAATCAGTCCCCAGCCCAACACAGACTGTGTGCACTGGGTCTAGGTTGACACTTCAATACAATACTGAGGGAATGCTGCATCATCAGAGATATCATATTTCAGACGAGATGATGAACTTAGCCTAGTCTGCCCGTTTTGGTAGTTTAGGTTGACAATGAAAGATCCCATGGCACTATTCGAAGAAGAGCAGGGAGTTCTCCCGGGGTTTCAGCCAACCAATCACCACCACCACCAAGAACAGAATTACTGGCCATTCTTCCCACATCCCACTGTTTGTGCAAACTGGATGTGTGACAACAGTCACCGAACTTCAAAAGGAGTTCATTGGATATGAAGCACTTTGGGATGTCCTGAGGACATGGTAAGGTGCTATATAAATGCAAGCTGTTTATCTATTGTACGATAGCAATTCCCAATGTACCAATCTCACAAATGCCATCCACAGGAGGAAGATGTGGTTTCACACACACTTTGTGACTTGTAACACGGCAGTACTGATGCAGTCCTTGGTGCAGGTTACCTGCATGCTCAAAAAATGAGGCCGTCCCATCATTATAGGCCACATATGAGGAGAGCAGCCCAAGAGTACGACTCTCCTGAATTTACTTTCAAATCGTCTCCCAGTGAACCAGCAGCAAACGGGAATGGCATTGGCCATTGCGCGATGCAGCTGCCTCATGACGTCACCAACTTGTGATCTCACGATGCACAAAACATGCACGGGACTGGGGGGCACATGTACGTCATGACATCATTGGGGTGGCGTGTTTAGATCACGCTGCCTCTGGTGCACAGATGGACAAGCAGCAGGTGCCAAGACCCAGCCCATGGAACAGGCCTTTCTGGCTGCTGATGTAACAGAATCTGTGAGTTTTAGCTTCATCTGGCTGCTAGCCGCATGGGAACCCAAGCTACGGGAGCTGCCAACTGAAGCTTAATGCAATAGCCGTTGATATGAGGAAAAAAGAATTATATTGCGCCTTTCACGGCCTCAGGACGTCCCAAAGCACTTTTACAACCAATCAAGTACTTCTGAAGCGTAGTCACTGTTGTAATGTAGGAAATGCGGCATCCACAAATAGCAGTGTGATAATGACCAGATAATCTGTTTTAATGGTGTTGGTCGAAGGATAAATATTGGCCAGGACACCGGGGAGAACTCCACTGCTCTTCTTCAAAATAGTGCCATGGGACCTCTTACTTCCACCTGAGGGCAGACGGGGCCTCAGTTTTAACGTTTTATCCGAAAGACGTCACCTCCGACAGTGCAGCACTTCCTTAGTACTGTACTGGAGTGTCAGCCTGGATTTTGCGCTCAACTCTCTGGATACAAAATAACTTGCTCCCTGCAAATAAATAAATGTGCTGACACAAAACTTAACTTATGAACTGGAGCAGCAAAAGCATATGCTGGGGAGTCCCTTGCCTTCGCGGTAGTCAAAATTTATTGCCGTAAACAGAAAAAGTTTTAAGAATGTGCGTTCAAGAGCTCTGTGCCTGTGCCAATGTGACACAAGCATCCATAAAACCAGATGAATTTAAGTCACTGTAATGACGTGGAGAAACTATAAATAATCCACACCCAGTGAAGACAGAAGGTTAAATGAAACAATGATACTACATACTTGAGGATCAAGACCATAATCGCTATTCGCCTAAATTTTGTACGAAAACAATTCACTGTTGTGTGACCCAGACTTACAGTCTTAGTATTATTGAACCAACCATTCCCCTTTGTAGCTGAACAGTTACTATCAAAACCTCACTCTAATGGTGCAGCACCTCACCCTTTCAAAGAAAGTGGATATAACTCACTCTGCTCGATGTGTGAATTGCCTCCACTATCAGAAGCACAACTACAGTCCTCCAGGTGAAACTTCACTCTTTGTTGCCAATGTGACCATACAACAGCAACTTGCATTTATATAGAGCCTTTAACGTAGTAGAATGTCCCAAGGCGCTTCACAATAGCGTTATCAAACAAAATTTGACACCGAGCCACATAAGGTGATATTGGGACAGGTGATCAAAAGCTTGGTCAGAGAGGTGGATGTTAAGGAGCGTCTTAAAGGAGGAGAGAGAAAGAGGTAGAGAGGCAGAGTGGTTTAGGCAAGGAATTCCAGAGCTTAGGGCCTAGGCGGCTGAAGGCACGGTCATCAATGGTGGAACGACTTGAATTTATACAGCACCTTTCACATCTCAGGACGTCCCAAAGCGCTTTACAGCCAATGAAGTACTTTTTAAAGTGTAGTCACTGTTTTAATGAAGAAAACACGGCAGCCAATTTGTGCAGGGTCCCTCAAACAGCAATGTGATAGTGACCAGATAATCTGTTTTTAAGAGATGTTGACTGAGGGATAAATATTGGCCAGGACATCAGGGAGAACTCCCCAGCTCTTCTTTGAACAGTGCCATGGGATCTTTTACGTCCACCTGAGAGGGCAGACGGGGCCTCCGTTAAAGATCTCATCCAGAAGACGGCACCTCTGACAGTACAGCACTCCCTCAGTACAACACTGAGGTATCAGCCTAGATTATGTGCTCAAGTCCCCGGAGTGGGGCTTAAACCCACAACCTTCTGACTCAGAGGCGAGAGTGCTACCCACTGACCCACAGCTGAGACTCTCATCAGAACAGAACAGAAGCCCCATTTGCCAGTTCAGGTGGACGTAATAGATCCCATGGCACTGTTTGAAGAACAGCAGAATGCTCTCCTGGTGTCCTGGCCAATGTGCCTCTCTCAACCAATCACTACCAAAATAGATTCATTGGTTATTTATCTTATTTGCTGCTTGTGGGATTTTGCTGTGTGCAAATTGGCTGCAACATTTGCCTGCAAAAACACAGTGGCTACAAAAGTAATTCATTAGCTCTGAGGCACCTTGAGATATCTTGAGGATGTGAAAGGTGATATTAATGCAAATTCTTTCTTTACCCTAAATGCAAATTTTTGTTTTTTGCTTTTCAGATGCCGATGGGCCTGCTGTGTATTCCTAGTATTTTCTGGTTTTTATTTCAAACTGGCAGATTTCCTGTGGCACTATTCACTGTGAGTCAGAGGACATGCTGTTTTATAATAATAGGGGTGATAAATTAAAGACAGATATCTAGCCTTTGCAGCTTTTTTTAAAAAAAAGTTAAATTTAACCCGGCTGCATGACTCAGGTCTGTAACTATAACAAAGTTTTTTTTAAAGAAAGGCCAATTTGTTAAATCAATTTGGTCAATAAACTGCCCGAGAGCAAAATGATTATATTTACCATGAATTAATCAAACAATCCTGCACAGTGTGAAGGGAAATCTGGTGTCCTTGGTACTGTACCTCTTGCTTGCATGTGCTTTCATATAAAATGTGATCATTTCTGTAAGTAATCAAGCATTTACTAATTTAGGTCTAATCATCCTACCTTGGACTGCTTCTAGATAAACAGTTTCAGGAGTGAAGTCATTTCGTCACTGATCCCAGTAGTTTTTGTTTTGCTTATTGTGTATTCCCTGAAAATGCAAACAATCAAACGTTGCATGAATAAGCCCCAACCATGAATCCTTCAACTGTCTGGGTGACCAGTCCCATAGGCAGGTTGTAGATTCTATATTGGCCGTCCGAAGACAAAGTGAACCTGACATTAGTGGCCAAAATACCGAGGGCTCTTTCGGAAGTTCCCTGCCTTCCACCCCTGTGATTCCACAACCGTTTAAACTTTCCAGCCTTCTTCAGGTTCGTACCAACCTCCAATACCTTGCGCAAGTTTGGCTGCTTGAATTCACAAATAGAATTTGAGGCACAAAATGCTTCGCAGTGCACTCCCAAGAGATAAAATTCACGTGAGTTTCTTACTCTCTATCCAAGATGGGCCTCGCCGCCTGAGAGGGTTACTGAGGGAAGGCTTTTGTTAAGTGTCACTGACTTTTAAGAGAGACTTGGTCCAACTCGCAAATAGCCAGTCTATCCAGTATGAGAGTGCATGCTGTCAGAGGCATGTCACACCCACAGTCTGTAATCCCATCTGTGCTGAATCATATGATAAGCCCCCTCCCCTTCTCATTACATCATCCATTCAGCTGAGAGCTGAGCTGCAGTTCAGCTCACGCTATGGAAAGCTGAAACCAGCTGATAAAAGACGTTCCACCCAGCAGTGAACATTAAGGCTTTGCTTTATCCTCGATGCAGGACTCCCATCACAACCTGTGACTTTTAAATTCTTTCCTGCCCCTCACGACACTTCCGACCTGTGCCTTACGCAAGGCGATACTTCCAAACTGTGGCAAGCATCTGTTGATTTTTTTAAATTAAACTGTACCGAAGGTACTTGTATTACAGAAATCTTCCACTCGATGTAAAAAGACATCATGCAACAAAAACCCTGCCTTCTGCCAAATTCGATTTTAACTGGTGACTTTGGGGCAAGTTTTGCCCAGTTCATTTTGTCAAGGTGCAGGGAAGGTGAGTTTGCAGAGAGATAGGGCAGACTTGACACAACATTCGTCTCCGCTTTTCTGAATTCGCTGATGAAATATCCAGCGTGACCGAACTGCCTTCAGTATTCACAGAATAATTGAGTAGCAGGCAGATGGAATAAACATTCAATGGAATAAACAAAACCCAGAAAGCCTCACTAAATTAAAGAACAAAGCAAAGTGGATCATATTACAGGTCATCCTTTCCACTGACAAATAGTTTGCAAAGATAAATAAGCCTTACCTATATCCGTGAGCTGTCGGATGCAAATTCTGCTACCCTCTACCCTGCGCCCGCGCCCGCACCCCCACCCCTCCCAATTTACATTTACCGGAGAAGAATGCAACACGAGCTCAAATTCAAAAGAGAGAAGAATTGCTTTGCCATTCAGTCCTTTATCACTCACAACACAGACTATCTAATTAGGCCTTGCCAGAAGCCTGAACTCTTTACACACTGCATTACAGTATTAAACGCCTATGCAGATTTGCCGTGACATTCATCTTGTGATGGACTAGTATCCTGCCAGTTTAATGGGTGAGAGGTTGCAGGTCACGATAGTCAGAGTGAGTGTGTGTGTGTCAGTGTTGCCGAGGCTAAAGGAGAGAACCCAAGGTCAGCAGCCTATCAGAAAGTGCTAAAGTCAGCAGAAACAGCCAATGAGGGAATAGCCTGAGAAGCAGAAACAGCAGGCAGGCCAACATTACTTTATCTGCGGAGGACACTTGCTCAAGGCCTTCCAATGCAGTGCATCTCACCGCTCTGCCTCTGACTGCCGAAAGCTGCACTGCAGGGCAGCAGAAAGGGCTACTGTTTCCACTTTCTATATTTATCAGCTGAGCACAAGATAGAAGCTCCACTAAATATTCTACCGAGAATAAGGAGAGCTTGCCTTTCCCCAGAAAGGAGGTGTTACACGTAGAGCAAAGTGATTTGTTCTTGCTCAGATCCACTCAGAAATGTCTCAGCCCCCGAGATTTTTAATGCCACATTGTGGCATTCAGACGTCAAATCAAGTCACGTGTGATAAATGTACAGAATAATGTGGGATTTTGTCCTGCACTGGATCACTTGCTCTAATTTATACAAATGAATTCCCAGCAGGGGGTCCAAGCTTTTGTCTTCATACAACAGCTTGCATTTATATAGCGCCTTTAATGTAGTAAAACATCCCAAAGCGCTTCACAGGTGTGATTATCAAATAAAATTTGACACCGAGCCACATAAGCAGATATTAGGACAGGTGACGAAGAGCTTGGTCAAAGAGGTCGGTTTTAAGGAGCGTCTTAAAGGAGGGGAGAGAGGTAGAGAAGCGGAGGAGAGGTTTAGGGAGGGAATTCCAGAACTTAGGGCCCAGCAGCATGGGTAGATGCCATAGAGTCTCGAGGGAGGGACGGACGGACTTGCATTTATGTAGTGCCTTTCACAACCTCATTTTAAATTTAAATCCATGTCTCCATTAATTAGCACGTATCTCAAGTTTCTGATTCTGACAGATCTTCGTGTGCTGATTTAAGATTTATCCATCAATGAGGCAACAGCACTAAGAACAGCCCTTTCGGATAAACCAGCAAATAAGGAATATCGGCGCCAATAGGACTGCATTGCCAGGGCTCAAGGAAAGGTGGCCCGTGGACTGCAGTGCGGACACCTCCTGCATTGCAGCACAAGATGAAGGTTATAACGTACTGTGCCATTGACTGGCTGGGCGTTGGTTTGCCCACATAGTGGGGTTCTGATCTAAGTCATGCCACTGGGGAAGAGAACAAAATAGAAAACTGATTGACATAACCTGCTTCCACTGCCCTTTCAGGCACTGCATTCCAGATCACCACAGCTCGCTGTGTAAAAAAAAAATTCTCACATCTCTTTTGATTCGAGTCTACAATGCTGGCTTTGATTCTAAATGTATACTCTGTGGAGGACTGGTCATACATATATATATATATATATATATCAAAAATATCCCGCTGTAGTACTCAAGAAGCTTCACATTGGACATGTAAAGGAATCTGATTTGTGCACATATAAATTATTGACTCACTTTGTTGATAACAATCCTTTTGTTAAAAAAAACAGCATATCCTCTGACTCGTTATCAGCATTGCCACAGGAGATCCGCCAGTAAATATTTAATGGCTACAACGCACAACATTCAACAAGCCCCGAGTACACAGTCTCGTTTTATGAGGGTGATGTGAAGACTTGTGTGTGAAGAGTTGGACCTGTGCTACAGCTGAACCCAGGCCAATGACCAGTCCTCCTCAAAAGCCACAGACCAGTCCTCCTCACTGACCAGTGCTCCTCAAAAGCCACAGAGTATATACATTTCGAATCAAAGCGTAGATTCGAGTCAAAAAGGAGATGTGAGAAATTTTTTACGCAGCGAGTTGTGATGATCGGGAATGCACTGCCTGAAAGGGCAGATTCAATAGTAATTTACAAAAGGGAATGGGATAAATACTTGAAAAGGAAAAATTTGCAGGGTTATGGGGAAAGAGCAGAGGAGAGACACTAATTGGATAGCTCTTTCAAAGATCTGGCACAGACATGACGGGCCGAATGGCCTCCTTATGTGCTGTTTGATTCTATCTGGAAGTCTATTCCACATGTTGGTCACTCTTTGCGTGAAGAATTTCCCGATACAAGTCCTAAAATTAACCGTATTAGGTTGAACTGGTGTCCCCTGATTCCAAGCTAGCGGTTTAATTTAAAGTAATATTCCAGGTTAACCAGCAAAACTACATACAAAGTGCAGTCTGACAGTTTTAAATTGTCATTTGCCTGAAGATTTTATCTATAACCAAAACCAATCCGAACGGCCACTTAGTTCTGCCCACAGAGGTCAGTGGGGACATCTTCAATATGACCGAGGGAGGGGAGGGTCAAATCTCAACACCTCGGGCAGATACCCATATGAATCTTTTTAAGATAAAAAGGGGCTCCTGCAGCTTTCACAGATGGTGGTCAATCCGGACGAGACTTTAATAATTATTCTTCCCCTCAACGTTCACCAGGATCTCCAGACAAATGATGCAAGAGAGCTGACAAATTTCTAAAGCACACACTTCGACTGAACTGAATGCATGACATTCAAACAAGATTTACAAACTCTTAACAATTTCACTCTTGCCCCCTCCTGGATAAATTGGAATTAAATCAGCCCCGGTGATTGGGGGGCTGGAAGGTTTCGACACTGCTTCTTTACCATAAAAGTTGCCCTGCGGCTCAAGCAGTTTGAGGCGTTGTGTTTACCTCAGTTTCACCACAGTCGAAGTACCTTTGAGTGTAACTACAATAAGTAAGTGACTAAGGGGTCGATTTTAACCCCATTCCCGCCCAGCGAGAATGTGCGTGTGAGGGGTTAAGATCAGGCCGAGTCCATTGACCTGCCCGAGGTCACTCAGTTCCCACCTGGCGACATCTTGTCTTCACTGGCTTTGAAGTTGGCCGAGGCTCCAGTTACAGGTAAGCGAGGGGCCTAAATTAAATTTAAAAGTCGCGGCCTGATGATATCATCGGTGCCACACTGTGATTTTTGCGACGACTCAGGGGGAGGGCCGCCCAGTGTCAAACCCGGCCAAAAAAAAACCTGGCAGGACACAGCAGAGAGGACAAGGTGAGTAGGATTTTTTATTCTTCGGAGGAACAGGAAGAAATCCTCGGGCCACTTTTGTCCCGGCCCTCCCTCCCCACTGCAGCATCTGTTTGGGAACCCCCTGCACCCCACTCCCTCCCAAACCCTCAGCATTTCACTTATGCCAGGGTCCATTCCCTTAGGTCCCCAGCGGCAGTCGGCTTCTGTCTCAATTCCCACTCCAGCCCGCTAACCCTGACCTCATTCCCGCTGGCTTCGAGCTGGACATCGATTTTAAATATTCAAATATGGCCTTTAAGTTAAAACCAGCCGGGCCCTTGCTTCCTTCAGAACTGCCGGGTGCTCCGTCCGCTTAGGGCCCCCCACGCACCCTAACCACCGACCCCCCAACCCCACCACTTCAAAATCAAGGCCTAAAAGTCATGGTCAGGAGGGAGGGCAGATTTGATTTGGAGTGATAACCACGAGGCCAGCAATACAGGGTGCACCGCGCATCCCAAGATCACAAGGTACAGCAAGTGGACAATCCCAATCTCGTCTTTCATGAAAGGCACCAGTTAAACCCAGTTATTGCAGTTCTTACATATTTAATTTGGTCTTTAGCATCGGTGATGCGGGCCTTCCACAGTATCCATTCTGAAGATCATTTTGCGAGTGAGTGATCCAATGTGAAATGTATTGTGAAGAATAGTAATCCAGTATCCTGTTTCGTTGTCGTCAGCCCGAGACTTATGTCGGCAGTGACTTCCTATCAAGATGTTGCTACGTTCTGTGCGTCCGGTCATTTCCAACGTCATTTAAACAGTTTCCAATTCAATTTATTTATTAACGAGGTGATGTGTTTTGTTTTCTTGGCTTCTGTGCAGCAAAGTGGTCAAAATCTCCAAACCTACTGACCTTCAACCAATACTTGGCTTTTTAGAACCATACAGCACAGAAGGAGGTCATTCGGCCCATCATGTCTGGGCCGGCTCTCAGGAAGAGCTATCCAATTATTCCTGGCATTCCCCTGCCCTTTCCCGAGAGCCCTGCAAATTTTTCCCCTTCGAGTGTATCTCCAATTACCTTTTGAAAGTGACTATTGAATCTGCTTCCACCACCCTTTCTGGCATTGCATTCTAGATCATAACAACTCATTGCTTAAAAAAAAATTCTCCTCTTATCCCCTCTGGTTCTTTTGACAATTATCGTAAATCTGTGCCCTCTGGTTACCGACCCTCCTGCCAGTGGAAACAGTTTCTCCCTAAGTACTCTATCAAAACTCCTCATAATTCTACTCATTTCCATTTCTCAGCCAACGTGAAGGGTATTGTGAAGAATAGTAATCCGGTATCCCGTATCCAGGGAAATAGTTTTGCATCAAATTTAACTCAAAACGTCCTTTCGCTGGAACTGCGTTTCCCAAGCCCACGTTCAACCTGCTTCACCCTACGAGAGTTTGCAGTCTTACACAAGAAAACAACTGAACAAACCCAACCAGGTTACAAATCCTTTTTTGGGTGGGCAGAACCCAAGTTGAGAAGAGTCGCAGTGCAGTCCTGAACATTTTAAAAATTCTACTCTGTAACATTCAACAGTAGAATTTTACAAAACATCATTATTTTTGTGGCTGGAAAACACGTCGGGGTCCAAGGCTTCAAAACTGAACTCCTGCCCTGCTGTGGGCCCTACTGGCATCTTGGTGATCTCCAGCATCAATCACATCCCCTCAGAGGGACATACACATGGAAAGTTTCAGTCCGCAGTAAAATTACGGTGATCGTCATTAGTTGCAGTAGTCAGTGGCAAGTAAGGATTTTTATCAGGATTACTTCATCTGGAGGAGAGAGGATTCCTTTATCTGAGGTGTGCAGCCAGGTCTATGGAGGCCTACAGTGACAGTCAGCCATTTGCCATACATTACCAGTGGTGCTTTTATGAACCTTTCTATTACTGATCTTTATGAAGATCATCATATTGATGTTATGCTAAAGTAAGAAGCATTGGGGGTAATTTTGACTTTGGGCGCTATCAATTCAGCTGCCCATTACCATAGTATGATACAGCACAAGAGGCCATTCAGCCCATTGTGCCTGTGCTGGCTCTGTGAAAGAGCTATCCAATTATACATCTCTCCTGATTTTCCCACTGGAAATGAAAATGGGGAGAGATGTATAATGGGCGGCTGAATCGATATCGCTCGTTTTGCACTATCGCCCATTGTCAAAATTATCCCCGTTCAGTTCGACAGGTCCTGAGTGATACACTGATGTCCTCCAGCTGATTAAAACCTTCACAACAGTAAATTTCTTCTCTAACATATTGAGAGACAACCTACAGCAGACTGGAATTAACATTTTTGGTAACTTTTGCGCTCATTAAACTGAATGATGATAGTGCTGGAAAATTGAACATTCTCCACTTTTTGGACCAAGTGTTAGCACCTAGACTCTTAAGTCAGGCACAGCGAATTAGATGAAGGGCAGGGATCCCCCAACTCTGCTCTGGCAGTGTAACGTAACGTCAGCCTCTAAAGTGCACCGTCTACAGGCCCAGTGTGATATTTTGACGTCACACACCAGGCTCTGTTCGTGAAATCATCAAACGAATGCCAATTAGTTTTGTCCTGTGGGCCCACCCATACTGGGAACCTGCTTGATGTTCCCCGGATTGATTTTGCATCGGACTCAAACAGGAGATTTTCATCCAATTGTTCAGGGCTAGATTTAACTCCATGTCCCAGAGGTGGAAGTACACTATATTAATTCACTGCAGCGCCCAGTCCCACCTACAGCAGACTTGTGTTTGGATTTTCAGACTAATCTATAGAGATCGATGAAAGATCCATTTCACCTGCCACTTTTGCAGACGAGCCTGCTATTTTAGTCTCTACGGTCACCACCGACTCTGACGTACCCTCGCAAAACCTTAGAATCTTTTCGTTCTTTCCCCTTGCATCATCACTTTTTCGTTTTTCTCCCCTGCCATTTTGTTTAAGTATTTCCTCATTAAAAAGTATCTTGAATTTAACATTCAGATAATAAACTAGCTCAAGGGCACAGAAGCTTAAAAAAAAATACGAGAATTGAAGAAAGGAGACAAAGCTGTCGTGAAAACGTTTAAAGTTTTCGTTGCTAAATACATCTGGCGTGGGATTTGTAAGTTTAAAAAAACACACGCAGGCAGAAAAATGATTTGCTTAGTCCTGATTGTAATATCAGGTTGCAGGATTTAAGTATCTGTTTGAGATTCTATTCCAAACCACATTTCAAAGCTTTTAAATGCTAAGTGCTAAATACAGCACCGACAGCAGGCAATCAGATGTTAGAATAAGCTGTCGTACTCGGTGGGAGTAGTTCCAACAGCCCCAATCCCAATGAAGCAGAACCACAGTTTTAGAATACTAAGAGTCTCTGAAAGAAAAAAAATTGATCCAAGTAAATGGGGAAAGATTATTGCATAATAACCCACGCAAAATATTACACTTCAGGAGGTACAACATACACTAGGTCACAGCCACGTGCGCTCTGCGTTCAACTCTATCACAGGGACGGCCAACGGTCATTCTCCGCACTGGAAAGGATTACACTGTCCAGCTGCACTGACCAGAGGACACCACTTCACTCTTTACACTCTCTCCCATTCTATAGTAGTCTTTATATAAGAATACTTCTTGTCATCTCGTTATGGGATCAGCAGGATTTTTTTTTTAAAACCAAAGATGTGGCACTTGAAAGCAAATCATTGAGGATTCCAGCGGTCTTCTCCCACTCCCCCGCCCCATCCGCCCACCTAAACCCCGATGTTGGCTGGGCAGCCAACTTTCAATCAGGACTCAGAGCAATTAGCATACAGTCCATACGCTTACGTATTTTTTTTTGAAGAAACAAAATTGGATTTATAAAGTTGCTGTGAAAAAAAAGCTGTGCGAGCTTTCTATCAATACCACAGGGCCTTAGTTAAGTTGAATTTATTGGGGTATAAACTTGTCTCGGGCAGTGTCGTAAAACAGGCGACAGCGAATAGGTCGTGCCTTTTGCACTCCCTCCAATTGAAGTTAATGGAAAAGAAAATCGGACCGAGCGCAAAAGCGGTTTGCCCAGTCGCTATTGCCCATTTTACGCCACCACCCACGACAGGTTTGCACCCCATCGCTCCTTGTCCTTCGGCACCACGCCGCAGTTGCTTTCGTATTTTCAGGTGGTTACTAAAATGTCTGACTCCCGGCCACAAGCGAGCACTTGGCTTCAAGCTGCAGAGCAAGCAACTGGGGAGGTCAGGGAGACTTCCTCTTCAGGTGATGCCGTACGTATTGTGCTGGGTTCGGGAGGGTTTTCCTCCTGGCTTTGCCCTTCCTCTCGCACGGGCACTTCACCACTTTGCTCTCAGTCTCTGCACTGAACCAGACATTTCATCTCACCGTCAGGGCTACGTAACTTACAAAGCCCCTCAGCCTTTTGGTACTTATGATGTGGAGATGCCGGTGATGGACTGGGGTGGACAAATGTAAGGAGTCTTACAACACCAGGTTATAGTCCAACAGCTTTATTTGAAATCTTTATTGGAAGCTTTATTTAAATTTGATTTTCAAATAAAGCTGTTGGACTATAACCTGGTGTTGTGCGACTCCTTACTTTTGGTACTTAAGCCTTTAAATTAATCTTTGCACATATTAGTGTGCGTATGAAATTCCCGTGACTTCTATTTTAAACTCTTATCGCCATGAATGAAATGGTGGACAAAATGTATTATGAAGTCATATTGGTTTCAGGCAGCTACTTAATTCAATACAAGCTCTATTTGTGGCACTCAAAGCATGAATTATTAAAACCAGTATTATTTGCAGTTTTAATGCCGATTTAAGCAGAGTAATGGACTATGGAGATGCATTCCTTTCAATACCACAGCTCATTTTAATCTTTGCGCTTGCTGAAAAAAATGGATGAGAAATTTGGCACAACTGTGTAGGATTTTCCCCCTTTGTCGTCGAAAAGACTATTTAACGTGCCAACCTTGACCGTAAGGGCTTGTGGGCTAGTCAATTGTGAAAGACATCACAACTGAGCTGGATTCTGCCCTCACCAGGCATCCACAGACACCCACTTTCAGCAGGAGCTGGTGATTTAAAATCAGAAATGGAAAACCTGACCGATTCCTCCTTCCCACCCCACCAGCACTTTCTAACATAGATTATTTGCGAGTAGTTAGGGTGTGTGAGTTCTGCCTGAGTTGACCCCTTCCGAGCCTGGGGGAAATGGAGGCCAATGCTATCATCCCCCCCACCTACCATTGCCCCAGCTGAGATCAGTTAACTCAGCACTGGCCAGAAATCGAACCTGGGACTTTCCTGATCAACGTGGCTCAGTTCCACCTGAAATGGCACATTCACCAGCTGACCCATCAGAGCAGCCACAATACAACCCTGGGAAGAGTATTCTGGTTTTATGGCGAGATGGATGGAAGTACATAAGCACAACGGGGACGGAGCATAAATATATCAACTCAATAAATGTGCAATTTAAACTTTAAAGAGGACTTGTTACCTGTGTATTAAGTCCAGAGAATAGTGATTAATGTTATGCTAGTTCCTGGTGTTCGCTTGATAGAAACTATACATTTGGGTCTCAAAACTGGAAACGGACATCTGTTTCTGAAACTAACCTCAAACTGGTGGGAGGTGAGGAAAAGCATCAAAGCCACTCCCAACAGCTCTGTTCGATTTACTGTAAATGTACAAGAAAAACACACAGCTACTTTGGTCACTGGGTGGGGCTACAAGGCCAGTCTCTAGCCCAGGGCACTGGATGGATATTCACCCTCGCTGGCAGCCAGGATCTGGTTCTCTTTAGGCTTGGGAGTGCGATGATCAGAACTACCCGCTGTCCAAGCTCCCGACCAACATCAAATAGGCTGAAGTAACATTGGAGCTCAGGAGCGCAGGTTGGGCACAGTAAGCAAGATTCTCCTCTCTGGTTACCCTTATTTGAACTCCCCCAGTCCATCTGCATGGCCCAGGAGGAACTCCAAGCGCAGGCCCGACTCTTGGCTGGGCACTGCAGAAGGAAATACGCTCCTGGCTGCTGACATCAGGGCGTTCTGACTGTTGCTGAAGAGCATCAGTCGGAAAGGCGTCAAGGGCCTCCCAAAATAGGGGTGGGTGGGTTAAATAAATTGAAACATTTGCCTAGATTGTCTTCGGCCAGCTCCCAGGACCCCGCAGACCCTTGGGTCCGTGTGAGTCGGGACTCGTATACCACCTTCCAACAGACGGTGTCTCACTGGAGCGAGGAACAGGTGGTCTGAGAAGATTAATGAGGCAGGTGGCCAGGAACGCCCATTCCACCTCATTTAAATGTAAGCACTGGGGCTGTCTGTGACTGGTGCAGGTCCCATTAATCTCACTGGGGAAGTCCCAGGAAATCCTGGGCATGTGCTATGGGGGTAGAGACTTTACATTGCAGAACTTCATCCCTCTGTCCAGTCTCTGGGGAACACTGATTTTCCATGAGCAAAGCAGAGTAAAATCTCCTCTAGTGTGTCTTTGGGGGGGATGAAGGGAGAGGAGGTGGTTCACAAATGTAATAAGAGTTTTAAAGTGAGTCAGCCCTGAATAATAAACCCTTTACTTTTTAGCAAAACTATGGAACATTGTTAATGTCTATTAAAGGTACTTCAGGTGGTGCTTCCCTTGGTGGCTCAGTGACTTTAGTATCTGAGGCCTCCAGACCAGTAAGGTCCCAGGTCTACGGGTGGAGCACTGTGAGGAACCAGTCCAAAAAGATGCTAGTCAACCCATCTTCTTGTTCTATAGAAGTAATAAAGGCCAAAGACAAACCTTGCTACATCATTCTATATTTCTGAGGCAGCCCTCACTGCAGACATGGCTGGAATTCTCCTCTCAAAAGATTACCAATGATAAATTAGCAGAGTGATTGGGAAAAACATAAAATTTGAAGAGCAGCTACATTTGCCCTGAGATTCTCCCATCGAGGAGATATGAAGAGAAGCCCAGGTGCTTTCTGATAGGGGGATGTCTATAGACCATCTTCAGCCAGAAGTGCCGAGTGGATAATCCATCTCAGCCTCCTCCCGATATCCCCACCATCACGGAAGCCAGTCTTCGGCCAATTCGATTCACTCCACGTGATATCAAGAAACGGCTGAGTGCACTGGATACAGCAAAGGCTATGGGCCCCGACAACATCCCAGCTGTAGTGCTGAAGACTTGTGCTCCAGAACTAGCTGCGCCTCTAGCCAAGCTGTTCCAGTACAGCTACAACACTGGCATCCACCCGACAATGTGGAAAATTGCCCAGGTATGTCCTGTCCACAAAAAGCAGGACAAATCCAATCCGGCCAATTACCGCCCCATCAGTCTACTCTCAATCATCAGCAAAGTGATGGAAGGTGTCGTCGACAGTGCTATCAAGCGGCACTTACTCACCAATAACCTGCTCACCGATGCTCAGTTTGGGTTCCGCCAGGACCACTCGGCTCCAGACCTCATTACAGCCTTGGTCCAAACATGGACAAAAGAGCTGAATTCCAGAGGTGAGGTGAGAGTGACTGCCCTTGACATCAAGGCAGCATTTGACCGAGTGTGGCACCAAGGAGCCCGAGTAAAATTGAAGTCAATGGGAATCAGGGGGAAAACTCTCCTGTGGCTGGAGTCATATCTAGCACAAAGGAAGATGGTAGTGGTTGTTGGAGGCCAAGCATCTCAGCCCCAGGGCATTGCTGCAGGAGTTCCTCAGGGCAGTGTCCTTGGCCCAACCATCTTCAGCTGCTTCATCAATGACCTTCCCTCCATCATAAGGTCAGAAATGGGGATGTTCGCTGATGACTGCACAGTGTTCAGATCCATTCGCAACCCCTCAGATAATGAAGCAGTCCGAGCCCGCATGCAGCAAGACCTGGACAACATCCAGGCTTGGGCTCATAAGTGGCAAGTAACATTCGCGCCAGATAAGTGCCAGGCAATGACCATCTCCAACAAGAGAGATTCTAACCACCTCCCCTTGACATTCAACGGCATTACCATCGCCGAATCCCCCACCATCAACATCCTGGGGGTCACCATTGACCAGAAACTTAACTGGACCAGCCATATAAATACTGTGGCTACGAGAGCAGGTCAGAGGCTGGGTATTCTGCGGCGAGTGACTCACCTCCTGACTCCCCAAAGCCTTTCCACCATCTACAAGGCACAAGTCAGGAGTGTGATGGAATACTCTCCACTTGCCTGGATGAGTGCAGCTCCAACAACACTCAAGAAGCTCGACACCATCCAAGATAAAGCAGCCCGCTTGATTGGCACCCCATCCACCACCCTAAACATTCACTCCCTTCACCACCGGCGCACTGTGGCTGCAGTGTGCACCATCCACAGGATGCACTGCAGCAACTCGCCAAGGCTTCTTCGACAGCACCTCCCAAACCCGCGACCTCTACCACCTAGAAGGACAAGGGCAGCAGGCGCATGGGAACAACACCACCTGCACGTTCCCCTCCAAGTCACACACCATCCCGACTTGGAAATATATCGCCGTTCCTTCATTGTCGCTGGGTCAAAATCCTGGAACTCCCTTCCGAACAGCACTGTGGGAGAACCGTCACCACACGGACTGCAGCGGTTCAAGAAGGCGGCTCACCACCACCTTCTCAAGGGCAATTAGGGATGGGCAATAAATGCCGGCCTTGCCAGCGACGCCCACATCCCGTGAACGAATAAAAAAAAAGCATAGGTATCCCTAGGTTACTAGTGCCATAGATTTCCCTAGTGTACTAGTGTCATAGATACCCCTAGGTGACTAGTGCCATAGATACCCCTAGGTTACTAGTGCCATAGATTTCCCTAGTGTACTAGTGTCATAGGTACCCCTAGGTTACTAGTGTCATAGATACCCCCAGGTGACTAGTGCCATAGATACCCTTAGGTTACTAATGCGATAGATGTCTGAGTATACTAGTGTAATAGGTACCCCTAGGTTACTAGTGCCATAGATGTCCCGAGTTTATTGGTGTCATAGATACCCCAAAGTTACGAGTGCCATAGATGTCCCGAGTGTACTATTGTCATAGATGAAGGCCCAAGAGAGGGTCACCAGTCAGTCCTCTCAGATGGGGCGAAAGCACGATTGAGAAAAAAAGTATCCACCAAAAATTAAAACACTCAACAGGAAAATGTTTTTTTTTTGTCAATTCCACCAACAGAGGACATGTTACCACTGAGTGGACAATCAGGCTCTTTTGAACCAAATGGAACAGAAAAGGGGAAGATACAACACGTGCACCATCAAAAGGAATGACATTTTATGTACTCACCCCAGTCTCTCAGTGCTTCCCCCTCGCAAGATCCATGTAGGCGCCGGCCGTCTCTAACTGAAATGATAACAGTATAGGGTAAGTTTTGTGAGGTACCTCCAGTGTGATGGAGGCTTGAAAAATTTCCCCTTAAATTCCCTCCCTCAAAAAGATAAAAATCACGACACACATATTTGTACTTTCCTGGGTTTGATTTATTCTAAATTCCTCTCAAGTTGCTGTTAATGTAAGAAGTTTTACTTTTCCCGATCAGTCACAACTAACTCAGTTCCTTCATTCCGGAAAATTAAGGACAAATTACAGTAATAAAAGTGATTCAGATGTCTGTGTGGTCAGCAGGCCCCTCACCCTCTCAAAACCACACACTCACTGGAATACCACCAAGCCACATCTGGTGAACGTGTCGAACACTAAAGTACCGAGTTCAAGAGCACTTTTTTTCAGCCAGAGATCTTAAATGCATCAAGTGCTTGAAAGCGCAGGATTTAAAATACTCCAGCCGCAGTTCACAGAGGACCGTCAGGTGAATTCAAAATACAGAACTTGACATTTGAGATCTCTACATCTGCATTTCAAGCTTCAAGTCCTCAACAATTTTGTCCTGTATACCTTCAGTGTTGTGAGGTGGAAAGGACAGTGTTGGGAGACTGGAAATAGATTACAACAATCACACCCCACACTACACCACTGGTGCAGTTTAGTTCTACACTTGTCTTGGCTTGGCTTTTCTTCAAGTAGAAACTGGGGGAGCCAACTGACTCACTGCTGCCAAATAATGGATAGAAAACCCTGTGGAACACTGGGAATCCTCAACACTACGTGTTTACTTCAGTGTTCGACAAAACCCATGTCTATCCAGTAAGGGAAAAAAGAAGGGCCCCCTTTGTTAGGCTGCAGAGAAAACCCAATCAAACAAGTACACACCAAATCCTTGCAGACCAGTGGACTTGAAGATGGCATGGCAGAATCCATTTTCTCGAACAATGAAATGGCGTCAGCTGACTGTAGGCCCTGCCAGACTATCACTGGAGCAACACTACAAGAGCTGCTAGTACACAAGGAAGACCTCCACGTGCATGCTGGGAAAACGAGGGCCTTTTGTCTATGCGAAAAGTTCATCCAGAATGTTAATGACGGACGTTCATTCACTACATGTCCCGTTTCTGAAACTTTCTCCCAGAGAGTGCCATCTTGTGGAACTCTGTCCCTTGTATTTAGATGCTCAGGTGCACAGTTACCCATTAAAAAGACTTAGATTTATACAGTGTCTTTCATGACCTCAGAACGTCCTAACAGCCAATTAAGTACTTTTGAAGTGCAGTCACAGTTGTAATGTAGGAAACGCAGCAGCTAATTTGCACACAGCAAGGTCCCACAAACAGCAATGTGATAATGACCAGATAATCTGTTTTATTGATGTTGGTTGAGGGATAAATAATGGCCAGAACATTGGGGAGAACTTTCCTGCTTTTCTTCCAATAGTGCTGTGGGATCTTTTACGTCCACCTGAGGGGGCAGACGGGGCCTCGGTTTAACGTCTCATCCGAAAGACGGCACCTCCGACAGTGCAGCATTCCCCCAGTACTGCACTGGGAGTGTCAGCCTGGATTATGCGCTCAAGTCCCTGGAGTGGGACTTGAGCCAACAACCTTCTGACTCAGGGGTCTGCTGAATCTGTGTTGCTGACTTGCACGTTACATGACGGGAAATCTGTCATTGGTCATCGGTACCCCAGTAGAGCTTCTTTGGAACTTCCTGTGGTCGCAGCATTCATCAGCATCCAAGTCATAAGGCATCTGTCCACATTACTCTTTGCTTTGGCTGTCGCCTGTGGCTGTGTCACTTGTATCAAAAATCCCTTTCCACATGAACTGCCCTCTCTATCAGCATGTCAATGAGCAGCCATGTTTGCAAATCAAAAAAGTGGAACTCAATCCAAACACCTAAAGAAGGCCAGTTCTCGTTCACAGAAGATTTATAATCTTTTATTGGCATTTGATAGCCAGGGTCCTTACATCGGCACTTCTAGTATTCAGTTGCCATGTCTCAGCCCTGCAAACAAGTGAACCCTGTACCATTTCAATCTGTTCTGAGCCAAATATTCATAAAGGAGCAGCTCTTTCTTGGCTTTTTAAACGATCTTTCCATCTGTTAGTTCTGCACTGCAGCTCGACGCAGATACTCCCATTATTGGAAATTTAATTATGTTTAACTAGGGTGCTGCTAATGGTTCTGCTGCTGCCATTTACACCTCCTCTGGACCCATCTTTTGCCTCTTTACTTGTCCCATTACCACCCTCTTTTGCCTTGCACCATCATCCCTTTTAATCACGCCTGCCCTCCACCTTGTCACAGATCTTCCCCATTGTTCCCCCCACCCCCCACCCCACCCCGAGCTCTAAACTTGCTTAAAATCTGTTAAATCTCTAACTTCTTCCAGTTCTGACAAAAGATCATCGCCCTGTGATGTTAACTCTGTTTCTCTCTGCACGGATGCTGCCCGACATGCTGAGTGATTTCCAGCATTTTCTGTTTTTATGTGAATCTATTAATAACTTCAATATCTCACCCTTTAAGTCAACGTTTATGATGTAATAATCTTTGCCTTTGCTGCATGGATTAGCAGCTGAAAAATTTAGCCTAAATTTCAACATTTCTCAGTTGATGAGGTGTCTTTAGGAGAGGGCGCAAAGCGTTTTGTCTTCTTGGGCCACATAGGTGCAGACCATGGAGGTGGGTGATCGGGAGCACATAGAAAGTTTAGATCTACGTTCCCATGAATTGGCACCTATCTCAAGTTGCTGACACTAACAGATCTCGGGTGGTCTGATTTAGCATTTATCCACCAATTAGGCAGCAGCGCTAAGAGCAGCTCTGTCAACAACTTGCATTTATTATAGGGCCTTTAACGTAGTAAAACGTCCCGAGGCGCTTCACAGGAGTGATTATCAAACAAAATCTGACACCGAGCCACACAAGGAGATATTAGGACAAGTGACCAAAAGCTTGGTCAAAGAGGTAGGTTTTAAGGAGCGTCTTGAAGGAGGAGAGAGAGGTGGAGAGGCGGAGAGGTTTGGGGAGGGAATTCCAGAGCTTAGAGCCGAAGCAGCTGAAGGCACGGCCGCCTACGGTGGAGCGATGAAAATCGGGGATGCGCAAGAGGCCAGAATTGGAGGAGCGCAAAGATCTCAGAGGGTTGTAGGGCTGGAGGAGTTGACAGAGATAGGGAGGGGCGAGTCCATGGAGGGATTTTGAAAACAAGGATAAGAATTTTAAAAATCGAGGCTAACAAAATCAAGCAGGGCAAACCAGTGAGCAAGAAATATAACCACTAATAGGACTGGGCATCGAGGGCTAGAATGTCAGGGCTCAGGGGCCTCATGCAGCCCACGGGCTGAGGCATGGACACCCTGCTCCAGAATCCTGGACACATTTGAAAATCCAAGTTACTTAATTCTTGACCCATCTGCCTATTTAATTCCAAGTCTTTGGGTGATGAAACGGACAGTTGCCCAATCAATGGCAAGTTCCACCGAATGAGTGGAACAGGACATGACCCAGTCAAACCCTAATACAGAACCTGAACCACTGACTCCAGTCTCTTAATGTTTATGTGATAAACTAAAATCCTCAGTTCAGATTTTGAATAACACAAATGACCTTCATGGCCCAACCACACTCCTGCTCGATATTCCTTCAGGAATCTCTGAGTGGGCTGTCAAAACATTAACCAATCTAAGAAATTGATGAATCAGGCTTGCTGGAATGCCAGGAATTACTCAGTAATGCGGTATAGAGTGAATATTTTCCTCGCGTACAATCTGAACCTGGCTGGCAGTTTCTTAAATCCAATACAGGCTGCTGGTTTGATCCCTTTAACTATTACTGTGCTGAGGACATCACCACACAGATAAAGCAGTGTTTGTTCGCCCCACATTTCCAGGTTGTCTTTCTTTGTCTTTCATCTGCTGGCCTGGACATTGGTAGAGTCTTAATGTAGCTAGTCACTTCCTTCTTGGATCTCTGCTACAATACCATCAGTTCTGATGGCTTTGTTATTTATTTATCGAGGTAATGAAAATTCCATCACGGGTTCCAAAAATATAAGTTATTTCACTCGTTTTCCCAAAAGATTCCTTACTGTGGTCAATGAATCAGAAATTACTTTGTAGCTCATCCAATTGCCAAGTGGATGTAGGAAACGTTCCAGATTCAATTCCCACTCTACGATGTTAGCTGATTTCAGCCAGGCTGGTACTAAGGACGAGGGTGCAGTAGTGTAGTGGTTATCATGGTAGAGTAACAACCTAGCAATTGTGAGTTCAAATCCCACCATGGCAAGTTCAGAGAATCCTACAGCACAGAAGGAGGCCATTTGGCCCATTAAGCCTATGCCGGTTCTCTGAAAGAGCTATCCAATTAGTCCCACTCCCCTGCTCTTTCCCCAGAGCCCTGTAATTATTTTTCCTTTTCAAGTATTTATCCAATTCCCTTCTGAAAGTTACTATCGAAACTGCTTCCACCGCCCTTTCAGGCAGTGCATTCCAGATCTTAACAACTCACTGTGTAAAAAAAAATTCTCATCTCCCTTCTCGTTCTTCTGCCAATTAGCTTAAATCTATGTCCTCAGTTTGTCCTTATCTACTCTGTCTAAACCCCTCGTAAATTTGAACACCTCTATTAAATCTCCCCTTAACCTTCTTTGCTCGAAGGAGAACAATCTCAGCTTCTCTAGTCTCTCCACATAACTGAAGTCCCTCATCCCTAGTATCATCCTGGTAAATCTCCACTGCACCCTTTCCAAGGCCTTGACATCCTTCCTACAGTGCGGTGCCCAGAATTGGACACAATATTCTGGCCGAGGGCTAACCAGTGATTTATAAAGGTTAAGCATAACTTTCTTATGAAAGGAAAGTTTTGAAACTGAATGCAATAAATCTAGTAATCTGTAGGCTAGCACCAGAAAACTGGCCATGAAAACTGACAGGTTATTGGAAAAACCCAACTGATTTCCTGCTGTCCTTCAGGTTAAGGGAACGTGTCCTACCCATGACTCCGTGATTGGCTCTTAGAACCTTCAGGCTATTCGGTTTACAAAAAACAAACGCCACAAAGCAAGAAGATGGCCCACCAGAATTGCACATATCCCAAGAACAAATTTAAGAAAAAAATGCTACAGTTTGCTTTCACCGTTAAGGAAAGCAAACGTCAAACAGGGCTCCTATCCAGATTGCTATCCAGTGATGGGACGTTTGTGTTTATACATGTTGGGCACAGTACCAGAAGAAGCCAGCGCACCTGGAACTGTACCCTGAGCGAGAGAGAGTCAGCACATTCAGGAGAAGTCAGAAAATTCAAACTTAAGTTGCTTTGTGTGCTAGCTGTAGCTAAATCATGTACACGTTTACAAAGAGCATGTTTTTGATTTTGCTATGCCAAGTGCACAGAGGAAAGCTACGTATTTTGTTAGCACAAAGCAAAAGTCCATGCTAACGCAAAGGGAGGTTTTTCACCACCGCCATTAATTTTGGAAGGAAAACCACAGGCTGGGGGGAACGGTACAATTTCTCGATATCCACTCCTGGCATGTGCAGGTTGTGACAAAACAGAAAATCTCCCCTGCAATTTCCTGTGAACGTATACCTGACCCAAGTCCCAAACAACTTTCCAGTCATTCTCTTTGTACACAGATTTCTGATCTGAGGATTTGAAAATTGATTTTTTTAAAAAGCGGCCATTTGTAAAAATCCTGATCAAAGCAGATTCTTGATCTGCGGATACAATTTTTTTGGCAGCTGGAGCACTGGATTTTGCCATCAGGCCGCTTTCAACTCGTCTGCTGTGGACTTACTGCCTTGTGGCACAGATCGATGTCAAGGTGAAGAGGTAGGGGCCCGAGGAGTCACCAAGTCACAAATTTATCACCAAAGGGGAACCTGAAGCTCATAATTAATTATGCTTTAATATCCAGAAATAAGGAGAAGCTTGACAAGTGTGTGAGGAAGAAAGGAATAGGACGTTATGCTGGTAGGGTTAGATGAAGTAATGTTGGAGGAGGCTCGTGTGGAGCATAAACAATCGGCATGGACCTGATGGGCCGAATGGCCTGTTTCTGTGCTGTAAATTCTATGTAATTCTCTGTAAAATGAAGGTTGCCATTAGATTGGATGTTTGCTTTAAACAGAATTTTGAAGCTCAGGTTTCTGGAGTCACTCCCAAAGCTTTTCTGGAGCAAAATCAGAAAACATACCACTCATAGGAACACTGGAATGTACAGGACCGGAAAAGATCACTGTCCCAGTATCTGGGAAATATCACATCCCACAATACTTCTCGCACTTCCAGGCACTTATCGAACATCCTACTGAGTTTCCTGATCGGCCCCCATTGCCTCCCTTCCATTCCCTACACTTACCTTCTGGGAAATAGTTAAATCTAAACTGCCTTTTCTCCACCCTTTTTATCAGTTTGAGGCGATGCCCTCTTGTTGTAGAATGTGAGACTATCTTAAACATGTTGATATTTGTCTTGGCCCTTTAAGAGAGTATCTGGTAGGGTATTCCACTGCTTCACTGCTCTGTGTAAAAATGTTTCTCCTGCTCTCTGTCCTAAATCTCTTACATTTAATGTTACATCAATGTCCCCTTGTTTTAAATCCCTCAATCACTGGGAACACTCGATCTACTCTGTTCGAGCCCTTCATAATTTCTATCAAATCACTCCATGATCTCCTCTGTTCTAACGAAACAGCCCAAATTTTTCAAGTCTTTCTTCACTTTGTATTTCCTCACACCAAGCAGTACCCTAGTGAATCTGCTCTGTACCCTCTCTATTGCCTCAACATTCTTCCCATAGCTACTTTTTATATAAATTCATCATTACATCTTGCAGAACCAAGAATGTGGGTAACGTATTTATGCTTTCATTCTGCTGTATCTGTGCTGTACCCCCTCCAAGACGAATATATCTTTCCTGACGTTCTGTGCCCAAACTGAACACAGTACTCTATGCAAGGTCTGGCCATGGCTCGATACATTAAGGCATCACTTCCTCACTTCTGTATTTCAAACCTCTTGAGATAAAGACCAACATTCCATTAGCCTTTATGATTACTTTTCATATCTGTGCACATGGGACACTGAAACCTCTTTGCTTCTCCACAGCTCCTAATCTCTCGCCATTATGAAAATATTCAGATTTGTCTTTTTCGGATCCAAAGTGGGTGACCTCACACTTCCCCACATTGGATTCCATTTACCGTATTTTTGCCCACCTAGTCTGTATCTGTCCCTTTGTAACTTCCTGCTCCCATCTGCACAACTTACTGTGCCTCCTAACTTAGTGCCATCCGCAATCTTGGATATCCAACTCTCTATTCCCTAGTCCAAGTCATTGAGCTGAGGCCCTGGTACAGATCCCTGGGGAACAACACTCGTCACATCCTGCCAATAAGAGAACGTTCCCATGATCCATACTCTCAGTTTCCTACCTTCCAATCAATTACCTATTCATGTCACAAGGTTACCTCCAATTCCATGAGCTTTCATTTTTTACTAATAATTGATTGTAGGGAAACTTATCAAATGCCTTCTGAAAGTTCATAGAGAGAACATTCATAGACACTCAGCTATCCACCGGGCGAGTGACCTCCTCAAAAAATTTAACCAAATTCAGACATGACCTACCCATCACAAATCCATGTTGACATTCTTTGATCAGCTCATACAATCAGTCTGTCTCTGATAATAGGTTCCAGTAACTTCCTGACTATTGATGTTAAATTGACAGGTCTGCAGTTGCCTGGTTTCTTAAATAATGGAGTGACATTGCAATTCCTGTTAGGTCAGGGGATGCAGAGCTATCAGTTCCAGAATCAGGTTAAGAAACTTGATGGGAGATTTGGAAACGTAGACTAGATGGACCAATATTCCCCTCCCCATAACATCACACATGATATTATATTTTGGGGATAATTTTTACAAAAGACATTTTCATCCACTTTTTTCAAAAAGTTTCTTTTCTCTTCTTTCTCCTCGCTAACAATCAGCTGAATATTACCTGCTACTTCACTGGAAAACTGACCGTAGTTGAAACATTTACACGTCTTTAGCAGAACAGGAACAGCTTAAAAAAAAGAGGTGACATGAAAAAAGAACCCTCATAGTATGTGGCCAATTACCTTAAAGTGGCCACATCCTTTAATTTTCCCAGCAGCCCTTCAAACAATTCCTGCCCTTCCCCTCCTCCCTCGCTCAGCTCCCAGCAACAGGTCCAATATGCAGTTTGCTACAAATAGTTAATCAGGGCATTGCTGGCCCCAGAAAATTCGTGGGAGCTCAGCCATGCTGGAAATTAGCAACATTACACTTGTTGATCTGTGGGATTGCCAGATTTAAGTGGCCTGTGGTAGATCTGCCCAGTTTTGTGTAGGACTTCTCTCCTCATGTATCATGAGTGAGGAATAGTGGACAGTTATCAGCACTTCCCCATTCCAATTCATGGTGTGACTGAGGCAGAATTTCAAGATGTCACACGAGGAGGGAGTTTTACTCTAAATATTTGCTCTCGGGCTCTAGAACTATCGCTTCTACAGCATTAAAACTGATTAATAGGAGTAGCAGAGATGTGTTATTAAGAGTACAGTTACTTCCTTACCAAAAATTAGGTCAGTTTAACAATTCCGAGAATAGATTTTCCCTTTAATCTAACTTCAGAGACGCACCCCTACTGTACTAGGTTGGCACTTCAATTTCCCACACCAGCCACCTTACGGTCTCTGAGTGAGAGCGCCAACTTTTTTTTTACTAATTTGCGGGCATGTTGCACTGTGAACCTGTGCCCACCAGGAATTAGATTTTGACTGCCCCTAGCACAAAGAAGCCTCAAAGGCAGCAGAGACTGGAGATTTTTTATCATCTTATCCATTTCGTCCGGATTCAGTCCAGTTCACAGAGGTGGAAATGATGAGGGGCACAGATAGGATGGATACTAAGGAGCTTTTTCCCTTCGTTGAGGGTTCTATAACAAGGGGACATAGATTCAAGGTAAAAGGCGGGAGGTTTAGAGGGGATTTGAGAAAGAACTTTTTCACCCAGAGGGTGGTTGGAGTCTGGAACTCACTGCCTGGGAGGGTTGTGGAGGCAGGAACCCTCACAACATTCAAGAAGCATTTGGATGAGCACTTGAAATGCCATAGCATACAAGGCTACGGACCAAATGCTGGAATATGGGATTAGAGTAGACAGGGCTTGATGGCCGGCGCGGACACGATGGGCCGAAGGGCCTCTATCCGTGCTGTATAACTCTCTGACTCTATGATGTGATAGTCGGTTTGTGTGTGCTCCTTTTAGAAGATTGGGGTCTTTAAGCCTTTATTCCTGTCAAGATCATCCTTTTAGCAGCATGTTCAGGGGCTACATTTAACTTGTGGGGGCTCCGTGCAAAGGCTCGGTTTGGGGCCCCTATATTTTACCAGGCAATAATACTAAATACTAAGTAATATACACTTAGCATGGTGTCAAATCAGGTATCTGAACTTTGTCACCTGTTTACTTGCTGCCTTTAAAAAAAATTAAAAACAAAGACAATCGGATGAGCTAAAAGAATAAAAAGAGGTAAAAAGGAAACACATGAGAACTCGGTCAGGATCTGACTCTGCAACAGATTTGATTTAGTTTATAATTGTATGTGTTACACATGCAGTTATCTTTAGTATTCATATTCCACTGTTAAGCTTTAGGGACTTCTAGGTGTTCCTATTCAGCCCCTGATAAGTGCAATGTCATTTCCCAGTATATAGAATTACTTGAAGATTTTATGTGCAAACATTAGTAAACAGGTCAGAGGAGACAGTAAGTACACCAGTGCAACCAATTACACTTATGGCAAGAAGTAAGAATCTTTTTGTTAAATAAAAGCTACTGGGAGAGGTATTTGCTCTGGAGAAAGCCTTTGGGAGAAGAGAGGCATCAGAGAAAGGACCTTCTCTAGCTACAAAGAATTACATACAAGAGCATTAAGATCAGAAATGTGCGGTCAGAGCAAGCATCGTTTATGATTGAGAGTCAGGCTGGAATGCAGAGGTTGTGGGAGGGAGAAGGACACAGAATCATTGAGGCCCCATCAGAACTTTTGTCAGGAGTAGTCAGTGATTCCTTCACTACGACCATACACCGAAGGGCATCGGTAAGCTCAGAGACTATTTACAGTCAGGAAGTATGTTACCGAATGAAAAAAAAATGTTGAATATTTATAATCTGCATTTTAAAATATGAATGAAAGTACTGATAATTGTGCATATTTTATATTTATAAACATGCAGACTGGATCCCCTCAGGGCTCCTGTCTGGCTCGGGACCTCGTACAGTTGCACAGTCCTTACACCAGCCCTGATCATATTCTGACTTCATCTTCTCGGTCCCAGTTTATTAAATGAATGTGGGATTACCTCCACGACTGGGCTCCCTCTGCTGGGTACTTATGTTATTGCATAATTATATATAGTCTTAAAACTACCACATTGTACCTCCCAGTTGCTTATAACTGTACTTTATAAATTAGTTGTACTTCTTATTAAACAAGCTTAAAAAAAAATGGGCTTTGTAAATTTGTACCCAAGCAGCCAATACTGATAAGCTTATTACACTCTCATCCTGCTTTTGTATTGCAAAGCTGCCTCAGGAGCAGTTCTGTAATGCTGGCTGCAGCTCCCAGTGCAACTCCATATGCAACTTTCGTCAAGGGCCACCATTTTCCCCATTGGCTCGGCTCACCGTGGCTAAAAATATGGCCGTCTCTTCAAAGACACCTTGCTATTGGTGGTAGCGCTGCCATCAGAACCGTGGGTTACCACCACCTTCTTTGGTCGTACACTTTGGCGCTGTCAGCCCCAGTGTTATTGCACAGGGATGCTGGGATCAGTGACTTGGCAACCCAACTGGGGTTAAGGTGTGTTGAAGCACTCCAGGTAAACCAAGATTTTAACCTGCCTGCCAGGAGATGAGCTGCGTCACTTCATAGTCAGTTTTGCTGTCAGCCATGGCTCAGCGGTAGCATGAAGGTTGTGGGTTCAAGTCCTACTCCAGAGACTGAGCAAATAATCCAGGCTGATACTCCAGTACAGTACTGAGGGAATGCTGCACTGTTGGAGATGCCGTCTTTCAGATAAGATGTTAAACCAAGTTTGCCCTCTCAGGTGGACGTAAAAGATCCCATGGCACTATTCGAATTAGAGCGAGGGAGTTCTCCCCGGTGTCCTGATCAATATTCCTCCCTCAACCAATCTCGCTAAAACAGATTATCTGCTCATTATCAAATTGCTGTTTGTGGGATGTTGCTTTGCGCAAATTGGCGGCTGCGTTTCCTACATTACAACAGTGACTACAATTCAAAAGGACTTAATTGGCTGCAAAGCAGTCACTCCTGCTCCAGCAGCCCTTCGGTACTTGGCTTAGGTGCTATTCTTTCATTTGTAAGCAGGAACAGTTGAGTGTAGGCAGCGTATCTGAACTGTGGGAGCTTCACACCGAAGCCTGATGCTCAAGATCCACCCTACAACTTGATTATAGTCAGTGACCCATTTGCACTGTGCATCCATAACAGGCACAGAGAATTCAGTTACTCATCTTCCTGCAGCCTCTTTTCCCTGACTGGGACCTCAAGATGTCCCGAGGTTGTGAAAGGCGCTGTATAAATGTAAGTTCCTTTTTCTTTTCTTCTTTCTTTCACGGGCGAAATAAGCCACCGAAAGATTTATGCAGAGCCAAATAATTTTTTTGAAAAGGAAAATGCTAAATTTACAACCTCCTTGTTCTATATTCCTTCACTACTTGGCCATTGAGTGAAGGAGTTCTGCTGCTGTTTTGAATAGTTGGAGGAATGGATATGCACACACCTTTAAATCAATTCAAAATCACTTCATTGCAAGTCAATTAAACCACATATTGATTCAGTTCACCTTGGCTAAAAGCTGGGGCTCAGTTTTTAATTGATTTCTGCACACAGATCTCAAACCAATTATAATGGATTCATCCAGTATAGCTTAACAAGTCAAAATGATGCACTCACATGAGGATTCAGAATTGCAGAGCGGAATTAATTAATTTCCTTGCTTTCAATTCATTCCCTGGGACTACATAACATCCGGTTGACCTTTAAAAGGTCTGTTGTGCTGTTGGAAGGAATATTTGGTTTGCAAGTGAGAAATTCCAGTCTATGAATGGCAGCCCCAGTCAGGGAAAAGAGACTGCAGGAAGGTGAGTACCTTTGAATTCTCTGTGCCTGTTATGGATGCACAGTGCAAATGGGTCACTGACTGTAATCAAGTGTTGGGGTGGATCTTGAGCATCAGGCTTCGGTGTGAAGCTCCCACAGTTCAGATCCGCTGCCTACACTCAACTGTTCCTACTTACAAATGAAAGTATAGCACCTAAGCCAAGTACCGAAGGGCTGTGGGAGCAGGAGTGACTACTTTCAATAAAGGAATGGAGAAAAATAAAAAAGGAATAAAATGTTAAAATAGAGTTTTCTTTTCAGGTTCTCAAGCAAGTACATTCACATATATATTTTAAGCAGTATAAATGTAAATTCATATTTTGGGAAGCAATTATATATTTAAGGACACATTCATATTTGTTTTTTTTAAGGACGCTGTATATTTAAATGCATAGTCACACATATTATAGGCCTAGGGACGTTTTAAGACTGTTCAAGTATTCAAAATACACACAACCCCTGCACCCCCGAGCCCCTCCACTAACGCTTCTTGGCGCACAGCAAACCTCCCATACCTCGCCTAAGTAGTCACTGTGCAGTGACTGCCTAGAGAGAGAGGGAGTGCATCACAGCCAAGCAAAGGTCCCTGCCCTCATCTGACATCTGCACTTTCTGGGGGGTCATCAACGGCTAGCGGGATCGTGAGGAGGGGCGGGGAAATAATGGTGATTTTCCTCTCTCTTGGTCCAATTATAGTACTCCCACTGCTTCCCCTTAAAGCAACAGACCGGGTACTGAACCAGAGTCATTCTGGTCTTTATGGCTGAATAACCCACCGTGCGGTACGTTTACCCACAAAACCACTAGGGAGTGCACACATCCTTTCTTTCATTGAACATCACCAAAAAAAGGAAGTTCTGCTCAGATGGATTGGATTAAGGAATTAGAAAGCAGAATTGGAAAACCAATGATTTTTGTTTAAGTTCCTATGTTTTCACCTTATTGTAGTTTATTCACCACCACACATTCTCTTCCAGACAGTCTAGACCATGGTCGTCTACAGCCTCCATCAGCACATTGTATGCCTGATTGGCAGGAAGCAGGATTCAAGAGGGGCGAAGCAGAGTTCAGTCCTTCCTGTTCCCACCCCTGCAGGGCTACACTGCACAAACTTCAAGAAAGGGACAGAAACCCCCCTCACACCTGAGCTCCCAAGGCGCATTGACCAGGGAACCTTCCGAATTACAAGCTACTAGAGAAATCTAACCTCAGGAGGGAAATGTCTCCGCAGTTCTCAGAGAACCTAAAAAAATATGGAAGTTCAACTGGAACTTAAAAGATAGGATGAGAAAAGTTATAGTGGGTGAATGTGTTCTTGCTGGGATACAGTGCCTCAGGCACTGGTGTTTCCTCATTTCAGTGGTCATGCTTCATATGAGCCTAGCCAGCGAGTTTCAGCAGTCTATTTGGAGTTGGGGACATCACATCTGACGCTGCTCCTTTCCACACACCTGCACATTTCAACAGGGAGCCGCTGCATGGTGATCTGGTGCAGAAACCCTGGCCGAGAGGAACTGAGGCCAATTACAGCATGCCGATTGCCACCCTCACTCAAATCAGTTACTTCATCATAACCAAGAGATCAGATCTGGGACCTTCCTGGGCTTTACCTACTAAGCCATTAGGGCACTTAAAATTATCTCAATCAACGACGAGGGGTTCATAAAATCATACAGCACAGGAGGCCATTCAGCCCATCGTACCTGTGAAAGAGGGGTATGGGGCAAGGGGACGAGCTATTCAATTAGTCTCACTCCACTGCTATTTCCCCATAGCCCTGCAAATTTTTGTCCTTTTCAAGTATTTATCCCATTCCCTTTGGAAAGTTACTATTGAATCTGCTTCCACCACCCTTTCAGGCAGTGCATTCCAAATCATAACAACTCACTGCGTAAAAACGTTTCTCCTAATCTCCCCTTTGGTTCTTCTACCACTACTTTAAATCTGTGTCCTCTGATTACTGACCCCCCTGCCAGTGGAAACAGTTTCTCCCTATTTACTCTACCAAAACCCCTCATATTTTTGAACACCTCTCTTAAATCTCCCCATAACCTTCTCTACTCGAAGGAGAACAATCCCAGCTTCTGTAGCCTCTCCACATAACTGAAGTCCATCATCCTTGGTACCATTCTAGTAAATTTTCCTCTGCACCCTCTCCAAGGCCTTGACATCCTTCCTAAAGTGTGGTGCCCAGAACTGGACACAATACTCAAGCTGCGGCCTAATCAGGTTTAGCATGACTTGCTTTTGTACCGTATGCTTTTTTAAAAAGCCTGATCAACTCATCCTGCCACCTTCAAATATTTGTGCACGTCAACCCCTAGGTCTCCCTGTTCCTGCACCCTCTTTAAAGTTGTACTATTTAGTTATATTGCCTCTTCTCATACTTCCTTCCAAAATGCATCACTTCACACTTTTCTGCATTAAATTTAATCTGCCATCTGTCTGCCCAGTCTGTCTATGTCCTCCTGAAGTCCACACCACAAACTATCGTCCTCACTGTTTGCTACATTTTCAAGTCTGGTGTCATCTGCAAACTTTGAAATTTTGCAGACGACACAAGAAGATGAAGCAAAAATTTCTTGGCAGCACAGGAAGTGTGTTGAGGTGGGACTTCTGCCCACCACTTTCAGCTGGTAAGAAACGTCAAGGATATGGTGTTAACTTCTATCACCACCAGCACAGGGTTAAACAGGAGGTTTCTGCACATATGACTAGATAGTCAAGCTAGTATTGATAAACAAGGTCACAGGGTTGCCATGCCACATGTCATAGAAATTTGATTCTGAAAATACAGTGGAGTCTGTATATCCCCACCAAGCCTGTTGAGCAGCTTTATTTCCACATTATGAGCCACTCATGTTTTTGTGCTATGGGTGTGCACAGTTAAGAACTAATTCAGATTTGGACTGAGGCTGTAATTATGCACGTTACAGCTAGTCATTGTGGTTTTACCACAGAACTGAAGGTTAGCTGCTAGTTAAAGTCCAATTAAATGGGACCCTGCAAACACTAACCTTTGGGCAGTGCCTCAGATTTATTTACTACATTCTGCACTCTGCATTTGTGGAGTGTTTTGTTGCAGATCATCTTACTAAACATATATAAGAATTATATCGAGTGGCCAGCCAGGATTGCACAGCGGGATGGTTAATGTGCCATAAAGAGTTGGGATAAAGATGCCCCTTCAGGCCATTCATTCTCATCCTTTCAGAATACCAATCAGACCATCTTCCCATTACCGCATCTAGCCGGTTCTTAAATAACTCCAGTGACCTCACCTCAATCATCCTTCCTGGCAATCAATGAAGCTCCGTCACACTCACCACTGCACATCCTCTTCCTGAAAGTCTAGACCTCAAGCATCGTTGGCTCGTTAATGCAGCTATCTTACATGGCAAGTTACCAATCTCAGCAAGGATTTATTTTGTAGGAGAGGGGGTGGAAGGAATGCATGCACCCCCTATAAGGGCATTCACTCACTTCTCCAACCTCCCCCCCGCCAACCCGTATCACATTACCCAATCTTCCCCGCCCCCCCCTCCCATTACAGGTCACCCCTCTGACTCATGCAGCCGAGAGGTTGGGTCTGCTGCCAGGACATGCACAACAAAGGATCTGGTGGAATTTCACCACCCAGAGATTCCAGCCTTCTCCCACATGTCAAAACCACCCAAGACACACATGAACATTTCCTAACACTCTGAATGAACAGTGATGGAACAGGTCTCCCCTCTTACACCCCTCAATCCCACTCATGCAGATCGAACCATGGGTGCAGCTATAACATTTTGTTAATATTTAGCATTTACAGCCAATAAACAGAAACATCTGTCTTCATGAACACAGATTTTAAAGAAAAACGATTTTGCCACACTGAATTAGAGACTGGGACTGTGCGTGCAGCTAGTCACAGTATAGAGTGGGCGTTAACTACCTTGGTGTGTGACTGTCATGACTCAGTCGTTCATTTTCCATTTCCAACTTGTAAGTGGCCCCTGGAGTTACCCATGGTCAGTTGATGAATACAAGTTTTATTTTTAGATATAAGATGGTGACAGAGTTGGGAAGAGAGATTTCAGAAATTCATTCCACAGCACCAATAGTCAGACCATGCATTTACATTATCACAACCAATTGTTTACATACAGGATTTTCATCGGCAGTTTCTATATTAAATGTTGATGTAAAAGCGTGACCAAAAATTATGACAACAGGATGTTAGACTGGAATTGTGGGCGAGCACAAGATTTTTAATATATAGATTTTAAACACCAGCATGAACATAAAATTAAATGAGCAAAAAGTCAAATTTAAATGTATATTAGGAATCATTTCTTCACTCAAAGGGTGCTAACCATTTAGAATAATGGGTCAGGAAAGATAGTAAACAATTGGGGCATCTATAATGGCAGTTGAATGGTAGGGTGGGAGAGTTGGGGGACCTGAGGGGAGAGTTGGGGGACCTGAGGGGAGAGTTTCAATGATCTGGACGGCCTTTTTTCAACCTTTTGTATGTGGCGTTGAGGAGAGAGAAGAGGCTGCCCATCCCTTCCTCTAAGGTACGCTCTCCCATTGGATCAGTCTGAAACACGGGAGAATCAAGTTGAATTTTTAAAAGTGTTTATACAAGAGCAGGCTTGAACCTTTCCCTTCCCAGAGTAGATTCTTTTTGTTCAGGAGATCCAAAGTATGATGCTAAAACATGCATCATGCCTATGGAAAGAAAAACTTTTAGAAGTTGTTAAACAAACAAATCACAATTAATGTTTTTGCAAGGTGTGGGATATAATACCTGAAGGTAGGCCAACTCCGACTGCCAGTCACTTTGTAACATGGTTAACAAACCTCATATCATGCAGTACCTTGACTCTGGGATGCAAGGTGAACAATGGGGTGAGTTCTTTATGGTATGGAGATTCGTTTATGACAAGAAGCTGCATAAATTGGGTTTTTCCCTAACCACCAGCAACATGCTTTGCTTATTCAGTTCCTATCCAGGCCACACGCAGGGCTGTTATTGGGTATGAATGTGCTCGTGCATACGGAATGAGTCAGGCCTGAGCTTGTCCAGACAAGTCTGAACAGTTCCCATCTTCCTAATCCAGATCACAGGGCTCTGAGTACACGGATATTGTCGACATTAAGAAAACACTTGGATTGACACAGAATATGATGCACATCGAAACATAATCCCCAGTCATAAAACAGCAAAGAAGGCTGACAGCCAGCACCCGGCACATATTAATGATAGTGCTTTTAAAAAAAAAAAATCAATGGGGCTCCTCTGAATGATGGATGAATGCGCTGGGCGATGTCATACAGACCAGGAAAATCCCAGACATAAATCCCCCAATCCACGCAGAGTTAGCTGATTTCAGCTAGAGTTATGGGAGGGGCTACAACGTGAACTAGCAGGTCCCCCCTACCGATTGTTATCTTATTGTTGGGATTTTATCTGGGACATATTCTCCAGCTCGAAGATCCATTCGAGCAACAACTGGCGTCGCTGCAGTGTATCCGCAAAGCTGAGAGCTACATGGATAGCACGTTTCTGGAACTGGTCACCCTGCAGCTTAAGAGAGTGCAGGCAGAGAGGGCCGCCAGGCAGACAAGGAGGACCAGGCAGGTAGTGCACGAGTCCCCTGAGTGCATCTCACTCTCTAACCAGTACTGGTGAGGGAGAGGGTTCCTCTGCGGAGTGCAGCCAGAGCCAAGTCCACAGCTCCATGGGTGGCTCAGCTGCACAGGGCAGGGGAGAAGAAAGGTCAGGAGACTCTATAGTTAGGAGAGCAGACAGGCGTTTCTGCGGCCGCAGAAGTGATTCCAGGATGGTATATTGCCTCCCTGGTGCCAGGGTCAAGGATGTCACTGAACGGCTCTTGGGTGGGGGGGGCGGGGGGGAAAGGGTGAATAGCCCGGAGGTCATAGTCCATATTGGCACCAACGACATAGGCAGAAAGAGGGATGAGGTCCTGCAGGCAGATTTTAAGGAGATAGGAAAGAGATTAAGAAGCAGGACCTCAAAGGAAGTAATCTCCAGATTGCTCCCAGTGCCATGCGCTGGTGAGCATAGAAATTGGAGGATAGAGCAGATGAATGCGTGGCTGAGAGATGGTGCAGGAGGGAGGGCTTTAGATTCCTGGGGCACTGAGACCAGTTCTGGGGTAGGTGGGACGGGTTGTACCTCAGCGGAGCTGAGATCAATGTCCACAAGGGGTGGTTCGCTAGTGCTTTGAGGGAGGGTTTAAACTAATTTGGCAGGGGGATGGACACCAGGATGTAGCAATGGGAAGGAGAAACAAGGGGCACAAAAGCATTAAAGCAAGTAATAGTGCAGTATTCGGTGGGATCAGACTAACAGAGTAAAAGAAAGTCTAAGGCCGGTTTGCAGTGCATGTGTGTAAACGCACGAAGCGTAGTAAACAAGGTTGGTGAGCTGCAGGCACAAATAGCCACATGGGAATATGATGTCGTGGCGATAACAGAGAACTGGCTCAAAAAAGGTCAGGATTGTGTACTAAATATTCCTGGATACAAGGTGTTCAGGAAAGACAGGGAAGGAAAGAAAGGAGGGGAGTGGCAGTATTGATTAAGGAGAATATTGCAGTGCTGGAGAGAGAGGATGTTCTGGGGGGGTCAAGGACAGAATCTATTTGGTTAGAGTTAAGAAATAAAGGGAGTGCCATTGGACTACTGGATGTATTCTACAGGTCACCAACTAGTGGGAAGAATATAGAGGAGCAAATTTGCAGGGAAATTAGAGAGGTGCAAAAGCTTTGGAGTCGTGATAACTGGGGACTTCAACTATCCTAACATGGACTGGGATAACAATAATAATAATAATATAAGGGGCACAGAGGGGGAGGAATTTTTGAAATGTGTGCAGGATAACTTTCTTAACCAGTACATTTCCATCCCAACGAGGAAGGAGGCATTGCTGGACTTCATTCTCGGGAATGAGGCGGGCCAAGTGGAGCAAGTGTCAATGGGGGAGCATTTAGGGAGTAGCGATCATATCATAAGGTTGAGAATAGCGATGGAAAAGGACACGGACCACTCTAAAGTAAAAATACTCAATAGGAGGAGGGCCAGTTTCAATGGGATGAGAACAGATCTGGCCCGGGTAAACTGGAATCGAAGATTGGCAAGCAAAACTGTAATTGAACAATGGACAGCCTTTAAGGAGGAAATGGTTCAGGTACAGTCTAGGCACATTCCCATGAGGCAGAAAGACAGGGCAACTAAAGTCAGAGCTCCCTGAATGACAAAGGAGATAGTGAGTAAAATAAAACGGAATAAAAGGGGTGTATGACAGATGTCAGGTTGATAACACAAGTGAGAACCAGGCAGAATATAGAAAGTTCAGAGGGAAAGTGAAAAAAGAAATGAGGGGCAAAGAGAGAGTATGAGAACAGACTGGCAGCCAACATAAAAGGGAATCCAAAAGTCTTCTACAGGCAAGTAAACAGTAAATGGGTAGGAAGAGGAGGGGTGGGGCCGATCAGGGACCATAAAGGAGATCTACCCATGGAGGCAGAGGGGATGGCTGAGGTACTAAATGAGTACTTTGCATCTGTCTTTACCAAGGAAGAAGATGCTGCCACAGTCTCCGTAAAGGAAGATATAGCTGAGATACTGGATAGGCTAAAAATTGATGAAGAGGAGGTACTTGAAAGGCGAACTGTACTTAAAGTAGATAAGGCTGCTGAGGGAAGGGTGGAAATTGCAGGGGTACTGGCCACAATCTTCCAAACATCTGTAGATACGGGGGTGGTTCCAAAGGACTGCAGAATTGCAAATGTTACACCTTGTTCAAAAAAGGTTGTAAGGATAAACCCAGCAACTATAGACCAGTCAGTTTAACCTCAGTGGTGGGGAAACTTTTAGAAATGATAATCCGGGACAGAATTAACAGTCACTTGGACGAGGGTGGATTGATTAGGGAAAGCCAGCACGGATTTGTTAAAGGCAAATCGTGTTTAACTAATCTGATAGAGTTTTTTGATGAGGTGACAGAAAGGGTAGATGAGGGCAATGTAGCTGATGTGATGTACATGGATTTTCAAAAGGCGTTTGATAAAGAGCCGCACGGTAGGCTTATCAAGATTGCGGCCCATGGAATAAAGGGGGCAGTCGCAACATGGATACAGAATTGGCTAAGGGACAGGAAACAGAGAGTAGTGGTGAATGGTTGTTTTTCGGACTGGAGGGAGGTATACAGTGGTGTTTCCCAGGGGTCAGTGCTGGGACCACTGCTTTTCTTGATATATATTAATGACTTGGATGTACAGGATACAATTTCAAAATGTGCAGATGACACAAAACTTGGAAGGGTAGTAAACAGTGAGGAGGACAGTGATGGACTTCAAGAGGATATAGACAGGCTGGTGGCATGGGCGGACATGTGGCAGATGAAATTTAACGCAGAAAAATGCAAAGTGATACATTTCGGTAGGAAGAACGAGGAGAGGCAATATAAACTAGAGGCAGATTTAATCATGGCCTTCAAAAGGGAACTGGATAAGTACTTGAAAGAAAAAAAATTGCAGGGCTACGAGGAAAGGGCGGGGAAGTGGGATTAGCTGGATTGCTTTGCATAGAGCCGGCTCGGACTCGATGGGCTGAATGGCCTCCTTCCTTGCTGTAACATTTCTATGATTCTATGATTTAAGTGTAGATGGGAGACTCACTGAGCCGATTTGTCTTGAAAAATGGAAGAGACAAGGCTGTCCACTGTCACTCATCCTATTCCATACCTTCATGGGTGATGTGTCAGATGGTATTGTAAGGGTCAGCTTGAGTGTCTGTCGAGGGCATTTCTGAAATAAGTTTCACAGATTGTATTGCGCTGTTGGTGGACTCACCTAGAGATCTCGGTCACTCAAATCACCATCTTGGGCAATGGGTTAACCAATATTTTGCCTTTTCATACGTAAGAGACGATCTCAAAAGCACCGAGTGCAAGATATAAAGGGCATTTGTCCCAACTATTGATTCATAATCAGTACCTAGGCTACTGCTGGACACCAACTTTAGCCTTGGCACAGCTGGGTTAAGGTCCACATAAAAATAGTGCACGCAGGAATGTAATCAGAACGTGTCAAGTGAATGCACATCAACTCGGCTGATCGGAATTTCCACACTCATATCCCTCAACTCTTCATGTGGGATGGCTGGTGCAGCTGCATTATTAATTGTTATTGAAGCAACTTTGTAAAACTGAAGATACAGAACACCACAATGTTTACGGTGGTATTCGGAGCACTTGGTTCCACAAGGGGAGAACCTCTGCCCCAGTCCCTCATATCCCAGAAGTGGTTGCCTCAGTTCGTAGTTCCACAGTATCAGGAGAAGCCGAGTGGAAACACTTCGAACACAATAGCAAGAGCCTCCAGGCAATCTTGGAACATTTTCTAGAAATTGTAAAATGCAGTGTTTAATTCAGTTTGTGCTGTAAACAGTTCATTAAATAGGGCTTTTAAAACAAACATCACCTATCTAATGAATTTATAAACTGAATTAAATATTTGTTTATTAACCCTTGAGTCAAATTTGTAAATTAGGAAAGAAAATTGTGGAATTGATCGAAAGATAAATACAGATGAGGAAAGCCTTTCAGTCTGTTTGGGTTCATCCATCCAGAGAAGACCCATTCTCCCCGCATTGTAGCATCCAACTGTTCCTGAAATAATTCTAGAGTTTTCGCTTCAGACATTCCACTTCATGAGTTGATCACTCTTCATGTGAAGAGCATCCTTACATTAGTCTTAAACTGGGCTTTTACTAGTTTGAACCAGTGTCTGAGTCCTACACTTGAAATTTAGCTTTAAGCATGTTTTAGGACTTACCTTTTCCTTACTATTTATTACCTTATATACTTTTAGAAGAACACCTCTCTATCACCTTCTTTGAAGGAAAAAAGCCAAAGTTTCTCTTATCTCTCCTTATAATAGTCTTCTGCTGCTATGAATAAACCTTCTCTGAACTGCCTCCAGAACTTGAATATCTTCCTTGTGTCTCAGTGACCAGAAGTGGACACAGTACTCAAGTGTGGTCTGACCAAAGGACAATACAGTTTGAGTATGACTTCCTCATATTTGTACTCTACATTTTTTGGATGCACGGAAAGAGCTTGCAATTATCTAGCACCTTTCACATCCTCAGGATGTCTCAAAGCACTTTATAGCCAGCGAATTACTTTTGAAGAATACTCACTGTTTTGTAGGTGTCCGCCTTGGCTGAGTGGTAGCACTCTCCCCTCTGAGTCAGAACGCATGGGCTCAAGCCCCACTCCAGAGGCTTGAACAGATAATGCAGGAGGTTCCGCCTTTCTGATAAACGTTAAACCGAGGCTCCTTCTGCCATCAGGTGGACGTAAAAGATCCCAAGGCATTATTTCGAAGAACAGCGGGGTAGTTCTCCTTGTGCCCTGGCCGATATTTATCCCTCAACCAACATTAAACACAGATTATCTGGTCATGTATCTCATTGCTGTTTGTGAGAACTTGCTGTGTGCAAATTGGCTACCGTGTTTCTCTACATTACAACAGTTACCACACTTCAAAAGTACTTTCATTAGCTGTAAAGCGTTTTGCAACATCCTGAGGTCATGAAAGGCACTATATAAATGCAAGTTCTTTAGGGAATTTGCATCATTTAACTGTTTCTGGGACCTTGCTGTGCAAAAATTGGCTGCCACATTTCCTTAAATTACAGTGTAACAGTGACTGCACTTCAAAACTACTTCATTGGCTGTGAAGTGCTTTGGGATGCCTAAGGACATGAAAAGCACTATGTAAATGCAAGTTCTTTCTTTCTTCAGTGAGTTCAGATGAAGCATCAAAACCTTAAACGTTAATGCATTTCTTTTCTGTTTACAGCTGCCGGTGGACCTGCGTTTCCAGCATCTTCTGTTAATATCCTCTACCTAATTTTCTACTTCACACCCAAAGTTTTGCAGATAATATTTTTGAAGGCGTTCAGCTTCCTCGGAGAGGGAACATAATTTCTTTCCCTTTGTTTTCCCCGACCCAGCGAGACCCCTCTGCCAACCCCCTTGTAGCTGGAGACGGCAGGGTGTGGAGTGGGTTCTTATCACTGCCGACAAAGGTTCCATCTTGCCTGATCACTGTGGGGGGGGAGGAAAGCAACAGCAAGCTGGAGAAGACCCCTCCCAAATGATGTCTTGTCCCACCAGGTCGCCACTGGATACACTTCACTTACAGCTCGGCTGGGGTCCAGGAATGCAGCAAGAAATTGAATTGCACTGCCAACACTCAATGGTCCCACACTTTGGCACGTCAAGATCCAGTGTCTGTAAATGTTGTTTCTCTAATGGAGAATGGTAAATCAGTAGATTTAAGGGTGCAACGATGAAGAGGTCAGTCAATCACCAGGCAGTAACTGATTTGCTGACACAGCTGAATACTTGTCTGGTTGTGTATTTTTACGGATGCTAAGCAGCATTCAGCGTTAGGCACTAGTTGTAAACCTGTCAGTATAGCTAGTCTGCATTGACTCGTTATCCCCATTTTCTGACCCATTTGTGAAAAATGTGCTGCTGCTGCGAAAAAAAAGCTCAAGGTAAACCAATGACTGGAGGAGAAGTTTCCAACCATTATTTCTCGGAAATCATCTTTTGGTTCACGTAAGCACAGTTAAAAGCCACATCAGAAATGGAAGCAATTTTTCCAACATAACTACCACACACACACACACACACACACACACATATGCCACGCACACCACATACACACAAGCACATCACATGCACCATTAATACGCCGTGGGCAAGTACAGTTCATTATCAGATTTGCTAAATCAAACGTGGAAGTGGGTGTCCTGCACTGCAGGTGACCAAGCCACTGAACTCTACCGGAATTTTACATTTCACGGTACAGTTACGGTCCGAGACCGAAATCCCGCAAGCTCCCGGGGTGTCAACCACAACCGTGACCTACATTCTAACTCAATTGTTCCGAGTGGGTGATTTTCTCCAGTGGCGTAGTCACACCACTAGGCTGTGCACTGTGGGGGCTCCGGACCCCTCCATCTTGGGTGGGAAAGGGGGGAAAAGGGATGAGAAGAGGGAAAAAGGTGTTCACATCAGTCCAGACGTAAAGAAGTCTACTTCGTTGCAAAACCAGAAAGGGATATTTTCGATCTCATGCTCTGAACGTGACAGCGTTATCAGCTTCTAGATATCAATATGTTACTGAGAAAAGTCACTTCACAAGGCTCGAGATGGAAAATTATTACAGCAATTTTGACGATTCAAAATCCGATTAATAGGCAGCAGTGTAATAAGCGAAAACATTTGGTCGCAAATCAACTGCTTACAGAGTTTCTCCTTACCCTGCGCTGAGAAGCTCTAATAGATTACAGCGTGTGGAAGCAAGAGGTAAGATTTCTGGAGCTGCCCGACACTGAACATCAGAGGCCAGGTTTCCCCTTCTGTAATCTTCTTTCCCCCCACCACAGTGATGTCTCCTCTGCCTATGCAGGATAAAGTGCACGGCTCAGCACTGTGTCCTTGTGCTGCAGTACTGTCAGAGCTCGGCTTCTGCATACACAAGTGCTGTGACTCACAGATGATGCAAGTACTCGGAAGCTAAGGACCAACTCGACTGGGGGCGGGGTGGGGAGCGGGTGAGGGAACAGTTGTTGACTTGACCTTTACAAGAAAGGGTCTGGGAATTTTAGTACAAGCATGATTTTTGTAAATAAAGCTCTGCAGATGACAGGCTCCGACTGGCATCCCTTCAAACATAGGTTTTCAAACTGGGGTCCTGGGACCTTAGGGGGGGTGGTCCTCAAGGTCACCAGATTTCTATCCGCCTGTCAGCAGATCTCTGAATGTTTCTGTATTTCTTGATGAACCAGCATGCTATTTATGCTGCTGTAAACTAACAAAACACTGCAATGCCAACACTATTGCTGTGGATTTGCGCCATTGTCTTTCAGAATTTAGGAGAGAGGGGAGTCCCGCAGGAGCACGTCAATATTTGCCGGGAGATCCCCCACACAGAAAAGTTTGAAAACCCACTGCCTTAGAATGACAAAAGTTTTTTGCACAAAAAGCACCCCCCCTCCCCCGCCCTCCACCCTCCAACTTAATCCCATTTCTTGGCTTTCATTATGATTATATTTTAAAAACCCTTTCTGGCAAACCCTCACCAAACAAGATTTTAAAAACTGACTGAGGAGAACGGCTGTCCTTTAGCAACATTTGTTGGCCATTTCCCAACACTCATGCAAGTACTTGTGGTGCAGTGAAGGGAAGTTATTTAAATCTCCATTGTCTTTTTTTAAAAAAATGAGTCAATACAAGAGAAAGGAGAAGCAACAGTGCAGTTTTCACGTATTCTGTACTCACAAGGTGTTCAAGGGCAGGCAGAATGAGGTGAAACCTTCTGGGTTATATATATTTAGGTTTTTTTTTTGAATACTGCTCGTGAGGAACCTAAATCTCTGGTCCATTAATTTCTGACAGTCTGATAAATAAATAGAATCATACAGCACAGAAGTAGGCCATTCGGTCCATCGTGCCTGTGCCGGCTCTTTGGAAAAAAATTAGTCCCACTCCCCTGCACTTTCCCGATACCGCTGCAATTTTTTTCCTTTTCAAGTATTTATTCAATTCCCTTTTGAAAGTTACTATTGAATCTGCTTCCACCACCCTTTCAGGAAGTACATTCCTGATCATAACTCGTTGCGTAAAAAATTCTCCTCATCTCTTTTGCTAATTACCGTAAATCTGTGTCCTCTGGTTACCGACCCTCCTGCCAGTGAAAACAGTTTCTTCTTATCTCCTCTATCAAAACCCTTCATAAACTTGAACATCTCCCCTTAACCTTCTTTGCTCTAATTAGAACAACACCAGCTCCTCCAGTCTCTCCATATAACTGAAGTTCCTCATCCCTGGTACCATTCCAATGTAGGATATTTTCTTTGCAGTGCACCATTATTAAAAAATGCAACCGATCCTCGTCACAGTGAAATGTAGCGTCTTGTGCACTGGTCTAAATTCAGTCAGCTTGTGCCTCATGGACTGGCCTAATTTTAACCATCTCCTTAATCTGCAACACCCTCCGCACCCCACAAGAAGTCTAAATATCCAAACTTGTAATAGAGTTCTTGACAATTTTCCTTCCTATTTACTCACTAAGATTATTTTAATCATGCACGGTGGCTCTGTAGATTAATGCAATGCCTGGTATGTTACTCAATCAGACAGACCGGATAGGTCCCAGGCTCGACCCTAGGTCTGTGCTGATACCACCTGGGCAGCAGTTTGGGCACTGCAAATAACATCATCATTCCTTGGTTTGTTAGGGAAGGGAAAAAAAAAATCAGCAAAACTTAATGCTCGTGACTGCTATTCAGTGAGCTGGAAAGTGCACGTGTCTGGATTCCAGGTTATAACAGCATTGCACTCAACTGTGATGCTCTCCATGGTCGAATAGCCGGTCAAAGGTCACTGTCTGGACAAGCGGCTCAAGACTGGATTTGTTTGCCAGCACCTTCAGAAAAGAAAAACAGAATTGGGAAGAATTGAAGGTTATCAATAAAAGGCACAGCTGATGGAGGTTAGGATGGTGAGCATTATCCGATTACTCCAAATCGGAAGCAGCTGAAGATTCTGGAGCAACAGTCACTTTTTTGTGGTATCTGTCCCCTGTCCTCAACCTTTCAAATTAATCCCCTTCCCCAAAACAAATTCATCTCCTGCTGCCCTAAAACTAAAACTACCAGAGAAGGAGTTGGGCCCTGGATGTCCTTTCCACACAAGCCCCCACAAGCAAGAGACACTGGAGACTACATGAACCACAGCACCCACACACACAAAACTAAGAGCAACTATTGGAAACTGGAGCAGTCCAATAGCACCTGGAAGTTCGTGCACCAATGAGTAAGTTGGGTAACAAACTCCCAATCTCATCCTGGGCAAAGACAGGGAGGAAACAAGTGGTCATAACACCCCCGACCCCTCTCTCTCTCTCTCTCGCAGTCCCAACAGCCCACTACAGTGAAGGGGCAGATCTCCTACCCTTTGTCTCAACTAGGGAATGATGCAAGGAGGACTGGGCTGGCAGTAAGCATGATGGGAGGGAGGCTGAAGAAAATAGAGAAAGAAAAATATAAATTGGAAAGCGAAGTGTGATTTTTTTTAAAAAGTGAGGAAGTCACCTATCTATTCTTAACACAAAGCTGTGTGACTTTTGTGCATCAAGAGGTGTACTTTGATATTAAGCTTTAGTTACAGATGCAAAGTACTGCAAGTAATGAAATCGTAATGGACTAAGCTATCGGACAATAAAGAATAGGCAAAGATAAAAGCACAACCTAATTACAGAATGTCCCCAGTCCATAAATCAGATACTGAGCAAATTACACTTTCCAAGATTAGAAAAAAGGGATAACGAAGAGTTTGGATCGATCGAGAACTGCCACAAAATCAAACGTGAAAGGTGCAGGTCCACTCTGCTGAAGAATCTTTCATTGGTCCCAGTCAGAGTTGTTAGAATGAAGTAAGGAGATCAAAACAACAAAGAGTGAACGTGAGAAGATCTTATTGAAGGGGGACTTGCCGCATCACAATCCCTTAAAAAAAAAATTGCAAATAATTCGGATTATCCTTTCGTATACTTCGGCTTCCTGAATTTTCTCAATGCGTTTTTGTTCAAACAGCATTAAACTGTCGAGCAGACTGACCTGGCGGAGTTACTGAGCCAGATTGCTCGAGGGCACTGAATTAACAGGTACAATAGAAAGGCTAATCATTTTGTGTACACCGAGTTAATGACTGTATAGCTCCTGAGATTAATTCAGCTTTCATACATTGTCGCTTTCAATAACTCCTCCAGATCAGTTCCTTGAGGATATTAGGGTTTGGGTTTTAAAAAAAATTACTCCCTTGCGACAGAGAACAGAAGAGATACCAAAGTTTTTTCTTAATCCCTTATATTTCTATCTACGATATAGTACAAGTCTTGCATTCAGCATATACTTCCTGCAGGTCACGCTTATTTCCTGCAATACTTTCCCTGACATATTTTGTTGATAACGGCCCTGTTATAAAATAAATATATCCTCCAATTCACAATGAGCAATGCCATAGGTGATCTGCTGATAACTGCGTAAGATGACAAAGGAGCAAAGCTCCGAAAGCTTGTGATTTCAAATAAAGCTGTTGGACTATAGCCTGGTGTTGTGTGATGATGAAGTCTGCAGTTTAAAAAAGCCCATTCCGTCCATCAAGCCCACTCCATTCAGAGTCCATGTATGATATTCCATCATGGGCTCCCCCATGCCCATCACCCCCTTTTTCTCCAAAAATAAATCAAGTACTGCTTTAATACCGCTCTAACTCTCAATTCCCTTTTAAAAGGCATTATTTGGCTTCAAATCAGCTACTTCCTCTGGGACTCTCTTTCACATGTCCACTATGGGAGGAAAATAAAAGTTCTTTTCTAATCTCTAACTTTGCTCCAGGCTTGTGAATTTTGTACTTGTGTCCTCTAGTCCTGTGCTTATTGTTAAATAGCTTGTTTGCTTAATTGTTTGACGAGGTTGCTAATAGGTAAACTACTTCTAAAACAAGAGAAAAGTTCACAGATCCATAATCCAATGGCCACAATGACCTCTCCACAGTGTGCCTGAAGTCACGATAAACAACAAGCATCAGCTCTTTCATTACTGACTGTCTTGGGTCTTGTAGCAGGTTTCAAGGAGCAAAGCTTGCACCTGGTTTTGTCACAAGGATGAAAGATAAAAGTTGTTCTTTTAAGGCATCCACTGGTAATTTCAGTATATAACCAAGGCTAACATGTACTGAGGGAATACTGCACTGGCTTCCGGAGAGATGTTGACCCTAAAAGAGTGGCGGAAGCAGATTCAATGGTAACTTTCAAAAGAGAAGTGGATATATACTTCAAAAGGAAAAATGTTCAGGGCTCCGGAGAAAGAGGAGAGTAGGACTAATTGGATAGCTCTTTCAAAGAGCTGGCACAGGCACGATGGGCCGAATGGCCTCCTTCTATGAAGCTCTCTGCCTGTTCGAGTGAATGTAAAACATTTGAGGATGAAAACTCCCCCTTTACTACGAGATCCCTGGTCCACTATATTATTGATAAGAGTTAGCTTAGTTCACTCTTGCCTCTGAGTCAGAGTCCAGCTCCTCTACAGCCTGACAGTTCAGTGCAGCCCTGAGGGAGTGCTGCATTGTCAGATGAGACATTAAATCCAGGGCCTGTCCGCCTGGTCAGGTGGATATTAAAGATCCTACGGCACGATTCTGAAGAAGAGCGAATAGTTCTCCCGGTGTCCTGGCCAACATTCTTCCCTCAACCAACACCATAAAAAAGATTAACTGGCCATTCGTCTCGTGCTGTTCCTGAGACTTTGCTGTTGCAGTTATCTACATAACAATAGTCTCTGCACTTCACTTATAATGCTTTGTGTTGCATCAGAATGTGATAAGACGCTGTATAAATATACGTATTATTTGGGTAGTTCTGACGAAAGGTCTTCGACATGAAACGTTAATTCTTTCTTTCTCTAACGATGCCGCCTCACTTGCTGAGCTTTTCCAGCATTTTCTGCTTTTATTTTTTTTTATTATTTGGGTACTGCTGTGTTGTGTTGAGATGTGATTATTTTTTTTTAACACTTTGCTGCCAAAGGCAGTTCCAGCGTTGCCAACAAAGTGGATGAGAGGCTGATGTGACCCCCAGAGGCTGTGCGCACCACCAAATGACCCAGGGTTATCCCACACCTTCAAACACCAAAACAAACCCTCGCTGTTGCAGTTGGCCGTGTTTTTAGGCTTTCAGTGGGACATAGGGACATGGGAACAGGACGAGGCCATTCAGCCCCTAAAGCCTGCTCCACCATTTAATTAGATCATGGCTGATCTGTACCTCAACTCCGTTTACCTGCCTTTGACGCACATCTCTTAATACCCATACCTAACAAAAATCTTTCAATCTCAGTCTCGAAAGCTCCAATTTTCCCCTAGCATCCAGACAGAATTCAAGATTTCTTAGTATTGAGGTATTGGGCTTAGTAACAAAGTGTTCATCCCTTCCCCAAAGAGGCCTGTAAAATACTTTCACTCCAGCTGCTGTGCAACCCAGGTTGGTAAAAGTAGCAAGGAATCACACAAAAAAAAAACTTTATAACAAATGTACCAGCCTAAAGCTGTTCGGCTCGGAGTCTGTGAGGCAGAATACAAAGGAGGCTGTTCATACCGCACTTGGGAACGACAACTAGCATTTCACAACCATTTCCTGAAGAGATTCTGCAATATCATTGTACCATATGTAGTACAAAAAGTACTTACAAATTGTCAATCTCACTCAGACAGGACCCATGATGGCTGGTGTGAGGAAAGGAAATGTCATGTTCGTGCAGCAGGGGATACTCTTCAGAAGCTGAGGTTAAAGCATGTCATTGAGGTACAGTAGAAGGAGCTTTACTGTACTACTATCCTATACTCTTCCCGATCTGGGAATTCTTGACGTTGCGATCGGGTGCAAAAAAAAGTGGAAAAATATTCCAGATTCCAGCAATGGGATGCACAAAACTCCAAGAAATACCAGAATTGTTACAAAAATCATGAAACAGAAGTTACTTTATGGTACAATTAATTTCATAAACAATATCTACCATTATAATTTTTTTTAAAAAATAACCCAAATTGAGAGTTTCAAAAGGACATTGATGAACTATTCATTAATTAATATATACTAGACCTGAGGGTCAGAGGCTGTGCTAAGGTGAGATCCCTGAAACATGATGGGTAAATAGTTCACTACTTATTTCCTAACAGATGTAGTCAGTTTCCTCATACGCAGTGCATAAGCCTGGTTGTTGGATTGCATGTCTGATTGCAGCACAGTTTAGCATGTGACCACATTTTTTTTAATACTAGTTATTATTTTGTGGTGTTGTTCTCAGACTAAAAACATTTCTGTCTCACTCTTTCTGTAGCTGTCTCTCTGCTTGTCTCCCACTCTTTAATTATTTTCTCTTTGTATGCTTGTTTGTCCCATTCTTTTTCTGTCACTTGTTTATTATCCATTTACCTGTCTCTTGTATAGGTTTCCTACTGTGTATCTCTCTCACAAAGCTTGTTGTACATCTTTCTCTCACTGTTTCTCCAACTGTTTCTCTTTTGGATGAGATGTTAAATCAAGGTCTGCCTTTTGCCCTCTCAGGTGGGCGTAAAAGATCCCATGGCACTATTTCGAAGAAGTGCAGGGGGGTTCTCCCCGGTGTCCTGGCCAACATTTATCCCTCAACCAACATCACTGAAACAGATTATCTGGTCATTATCACATTGCTGTTTGTGGAATCTTGCTGTGCGCAAATTGGCTGCCACGTTTTCTACATTACAACAGTAACTACACTTCAACAGTACTTCATTGGCTGTAAAGAGCTTTAGGACGTCCTGAGGTTGTGAAAGGCGCTATGTAAGTTCTTTCTTTCTTTAATTTATTTCCCTCGCATACTCTATCTCCCTTTCTCTCTGTATGCACTTTTTCTGTATGTCCCCAATCCCTATATCTCTCACTAATGTCCTTTCCCTTTCCTTGTATGTCTATCTCACTCTCTGTTGGTTCCTTGCTCCTCCGCTCTCTCAGTAGGTCTTGTTCTCTCTTTCTTTCTGTAGATCTCACTTTATTCATTTTCTCTCTGATCCCACATAGACCTGGAGCCAGACTCGAGATATATTTTGCAATTATGTGCAGATAAATAAAAGAAAATCTGTACATTGCAACAAAAAACCCTTGTAACAGAACAAGGCCAGCAAAAACACGCAACTGTTGACTTTGCAGATTTTGTCCACAATAGAACTCATTAATCAGTGACCTTACACGTTATTCCTGACTTATCTCTGGGGTCAGACTGGTCTGTACTGATGCACAGTTCCAACTTCAAAAATAATTTAAGAAAGCTTTGTTGGACATTTTCAACTTTTGTTTCTTATTAGATTTTGGGGAGAGGGGCAGGTCAATCCAGAAGTACATCTTGCCGTCACTTTGCTTTGAACAGATACCCCTGTGCTGTCCCTTCTATTACCAAGAACATCAGTGTCCTGGCTACGTGTGTGGAAATGGGCCACTTGAGTGTCTGGCCACTTGGGTTGCAAAGCAAGCTTCTTGACTCATTACATCAGGCTGTGGATATTTGTAAAGTGAAGGAATCAGAAGGGGCACAGCAGCAATGGGCACTTACATGTCTCCGAATCAAAGTTGCTGCATCACTGTCAGGTGCCTATGTCCAGCTGGCCTACACACACTAGATACACATATTCTTCCTTTAAAAGCTACCCAGATCCTCCTAGAAATGGGATGATGGGCCATCTATGCCCCTCCATAGAAAAGCAAAGCAACAAGCACGATTCAAGTGACGAAGGTATTTCCTCTCCACCACCCTGTTCTCACCTGGAACTTCACGAGCCAGCCCAGAGAAGCAGCTCGCCGAACTCAGGTAAGTGAGATTCAGCGACAGGCTTCACTGCACCCCAGATTCAGGATCTGCTGGCTCAGCCATCCGGCTTCCCTCAGCTTGTTGTGCTGTTGTATTCCGTTGAAACAGGCCTCCTGATTGAAGCCTCCAACAGCTCAATACGACCAAACCAGACATAGCCACAATGCAAGACGGTGCACCGACCTTTTCTGGATCGGTGAAGCAGGATGCCACACTCTGCCGCATCGCTGTGGTAACGGCCCACAATTCTTGGCAGCTAATTATAATCTACTTTGTGTCTTATTGAAGTTAAAAGCGCAAATAAAATCAAAGGCTGTGCCACAGTTGTTTAGTTTACTGCATTTTTGTTGCAAGCCAGAATACAAGGCTTGACCTGACTGACACCAATCCAGACTTTTCTCTACTGTCGCGTTGTGAGTCAAAAAAGTTGGTTTCGTTCCATTTTGTAAAACGGTCCGATTGCTCATCCTGACACATAATGAAGTCACTTTGACTGAGTTCCAATACAAGAGCATTAAAACTCATCAAGATAAGCAACCGTACATCAGTGCAGTGCAGCGCAGCATGGTGCATTCCGCCAGCACACGGCTCCTGATCTGCACTTGCATTTTACACCGTATCGCACGGGGAAAGACCACTTCAGTCAGCATATAATATATAAAGCGGATCGTTCCAATTCCACCCCCTCCCCTTTGCGTGGACAAAACAATTAAAGTGACTTGCCAAACCCTGCAATGCATTCAGGTCCCCTTGAAAAAGATTTACGCAGTGGCTTTAAGGATTCAGTCGCATGGCACAAAATAATCATCCTAATAATTATTTATATTCAGAAATGCAAGGGGACAACTGGCTTCTAGAGTAATGTAATCCAACTGAACACTCAGCACTGAATACCCTTTACAGCAGTCAACATATTTCCTATCACAGCATCTGCAAAACTGCAGTCAATTTACATCATTGAACTGGTGCGTGCATGTTTTAAAAAAAATGTATTATGTATCTACCCTTCCTTTCCTCTCTAGTGCTGCATCATGGCTCCATATTTGGGAATGCAAGGTGTGCATAAGCTTCTCCGCAGCGCAAGTCAATGCTGCTTTGCAGTCAGTCATCACCAAGCACCCCCCACACCCTCCGACTTTGCTGCATGTCTCAAGAAGAACTGTCAATGCAGCATGCAGTGGTGTTCCAAACAGTTTTTCTTCCCTTCCTCTCCCTCTATATTCCCTTCTGGATTGCAGTACTTCTTTACTGTGAATCCTTACATCCTGCAACATCTTAACCAAGCAGTAGAAAGCCTCCCTTTTTTCACCAATCAAGTAGATATACAAGTCGAAATGATTCAGTGAATTGGTCAGAATTTCAGACACCTATAACAACAATAACAACAACTTGCATTTATATAGCGCCTTTAACATAGCAAAATGTCCAAAATGTCCCAAATGTCCTATAAGTCATTGAGAACTGGACTGAGAGTTAGTGAAGACACAATACACATACACAGAATATATATAGTCAATGCACTCCCCTCTCACTGAAAGTTAACATTCTCATTCAAATTCAGGCCTTTTGGAAGGGTATCTATTGCACTGCTAGAATTACTGACTGATTACTGAAGAGGTAGCACACCACTACCCTAAAGTTACAGAGAAATTTTAGCCAGGCTGCCTTCTTAGAACACGGCTTTCTAAAAGGTCACTGCATCTCTGATCTGTCACCGTGCGCACTCTTTCACAAACCTCGTTTAAAAATTCTCGCAAGAAACTTTATACCAGACATTGCTGGCCCTTTAAGTGAAAAGGCAGCTTCAGAAAAAAAAAGGGGGTTAGAGACATTGATATTCCAGTCCGTGACAGTCTACATCTGCCAGGAGCTACAGCTATACTCGTTATATACCACAATTTATCTGCAAATCCTTACAGAAGATCAAAGGAGGTTTCAGACAGTGGAAGTTGACCTACTCGCAGACCAAAAGGTGACTTGTGGCTGCAGCAAACGTTTGTGACCTACTTCTGCTAATGAAAACTGCCACGCATGGGGAGCACCTGTACTCTTCCAGCCGCATTAAATGATTTACTAGTACATTAATGCAAATTAAGGCGACTCATTGCATAAAGTGAAACGCTTGCATTGATTTTAAAATCAATTTTGAACCGAGACACAAAGTTATCCTTTTCTTATATACCCCGATATAAAATTTTTAATACATCAAAAAAAAATTAAGGAAAGTGGAACTTTGCAGATACTGAAGCTGAAGTGTTCATTTTTTTGATCTTGCTTGAAGGTCAGGGGAAATTATTTTTTTTTTAAAAGTCACATTCCTTTGTATTTGCCTGCTTACACTCAGCTCTGATAAAGATTATGAATCAGAGAACCATTTCCATTCATTGTAATGCAAATGGTATCACTGTTAAAAATTTGTTCAGCAAGGTCAAATTTGCTCGAAGATCGGAAGCTCAGAAGCATCATCTTCATGCAGCATAACTGACCTTCTCTCCACACAACAATAACTTACTTCCAAACAGCTTTGAAAATAGGATCTATATGTTTAAAAATCCTGTGTGTGTCATTCTTCATGTTAACAAACAAAAACAGTACTCTCCTTAGGCTGGTGTACTTAAAAAAAAAATTTAGAGGCCTACTATGAAAAGGCATGTTACAACATGGGGCAAGTTGGTATTGTGGGAGTCCTTGTGCCTTGATATTAGAAACATTTTTACATGGATATTTTAGGGTAATTTCACCACGCTTTATCCTGTGATTTTATCCCCCTTCTTCCTTCCCCTGGCCTGACAGGTCTGCAACCAAGAGGGATGGAGTATGATTGACACAGTCACCAAGGTGCGATTGTCCTTCTGTCTGATTTTCCCACACTCCTGCTGGGCACTGCCACAGTCTCTCTGCCAACTGACGTGGCTCAGGTTGGGAATTGAGCAGGGTAGGTCTCAACTCCACACCTGCCCCCACTCCATGGCACTGAGATTTTGGTACTTTTAACGCTGAGCACCGCCCCACGGCCAACTTCAAAAGGACCCACGAGACACTTACAGCCTTTTTTTCCGTTAGAGGTTGGGCTCATTTTAAATAGCCCCTTGCCCAGTGGGGTTTACCTTACTGCAGGATTAATTTTTAATGGTTTTGAGATAATCACTTGTCCTCTCTTCAGTGCTCCCACCATCTGTCCAACTCCTTTTCACAGAAAAATAAAAACACGATTCATTTTTCCACACGGGCAAGTTTTAATTTCAGTCACCTCTTCCCCAATTAGAGCAGAAGTAATGTGAATGGGGCTGTGGCAAGGCTTCGGCCATTGTGTCGTTTGCTGCGGTACCCCAGAATTTGCACAGAACAACTCCAGATGCACAAATTCAAGGTTCTACATGGCACTGATAATCGTGCACCTGCAGACTGCCACACAAAGTGCAGAATATTTGGGGTGTTGTACAATTTAAATGCCATTGGATGTCCTTAACATTCTTTGAAAATGCTCGACAGCGAGAATGCACATGGTATCGTCCACCGGGCTAATATTATACTTGGGGTGAAGATTTCCTCTGTTTATTATTAAGCGAAATCATAAACACTTCCTTTATACTGATGTTTATGATTTTGTTACAAATAAAAAAGGAATCCTCCCTCCACCGTCTCTGGAGTAAATCCATCCCAGAACCCAGTTGGGCCATTGGCACAAGTGAAAACGTCTCTGGGTAGTTTTCACACCTACATTGATTGTCGTTTCCTGGTGCAAGTTGATGACAGACCTCCCTGCGTGATCTTCATCGCATTCGCCAATTTTCTCCTCTCATACTCTCCAGTGAACAGATTTTTAAAAAAATTGTTAACATTTCATCTATGAGATCTGCATGCACAGGTCTTTGAAAGACGCAAGAACATTTAATGGAGCGGATCATGTAGCACCTCCTCCAAATCCAACTGCAGATGCTGAGCCTGGATTATGGCGTTGAGTCTCAGATCAGGAATGGGGTGATGCGATATGTAAACATGCACCAAACCCCACACATGCTATTACCTAATGAGACTTATCTATCTCTGCCGGTGTTACACACACACACACACACATGTACACACACGAATGCACAAACACCCGTGCACACACGTACGCATGCATGCGCACACCCTGGAGAATGGGATAAGGCTGAACAGCAGCATTCAGCCTCAGTCTCTCCACACTTTAAACAGGGTAGCAGGAATGTCACTCTGCATCAAAATAAAGTTTTCAAAGCAGATTTTTTTTTTGGTTACATATCTGCCGGTGTGATGATATTAGCAATTCTTTAGTCTACGACAATTAAAGAATACTTCCTTCAAAAATGCAAAATGAGCAGCTCAATGATGGAAACCCATTTTAGGATCAATACTTGAGCTTTCCTTTTGTCTAAAGCTGTGTAAGTGGAGTTAACCCCATCAAAGGCTGGTTTATCCATTGCGGGTCCTGGTAAAAATATTGGGGGCATCAGACCCGGATCCTGGTCCCCATTCCCACCCCCCACCTCGATGTTTCAGTAGAGCGCTTATTACATGAATCTCAAAGCAGAAAGTAGGTTACGGACCAATTTTAGATTTTTAATAACTAAGAATGACTAAAGCAGAGGGAGAGGTGTTTAAATTGAACTCAACTTCAGAAAAAAAACTTTCTCTGGCATAAACGAATGAAGAGGGCTGCATTGCTGAGAAGTTGTACATGGAATATAGCTGGAGGATCTTCAAGATACTGCATGCAGCAAAATATAGCAGCTGGATATTGCAGAACTCCATTGATTCCATGTGCAAGACCACCATCAGCTCGCAATATTACAAGAAGAACGAATGACAACTAAAAAAAAAACATTAAATTAAAAGCGGTCTCCCCATCTTCTGTAGACATATGCATAGATGCAATGTGTGTAAGGAATCCGCTTTAAGACGGTGGGATCCCTTGAAGGTCATTTATGCTCAAATCATTTTTAGATGTCCTACAAAAATAACGGTACTTACACATTCCCCGTAGATCATCTTCACCTTGAGGGGGACTCAGGCTGAATTTGACCAAGTCTGCACATGCACAACCGGCTCAGACAGCAGCGTTCTGCTAACTTTACACCACTGTAAGCAGGTCCACTGCCTGCAGTGAATGGAGCTGCACGACACTCAACAACCTCTCTTAAAGGGGCGGGCCACCAGAGGGAGCCGGAGTCGTTAGGATTTTTTTTTTTTTGGCCGATTAAAAATGAGCTCCTACAATCACCGCTGGAGGGCAGATTCGCACCTGTGTGGCTTTGCAGTAAAAATTAGCTCAATGGGCAATAATGCTGCACTCTTGGATTATATCGGGGCGTAACTGCAGCCCAATGCAAGGAAACATTTTTACAATTGAAATACCTGTCACATCTGTTCATTTTCTGCAGTAAGTTTGCATTGGATCCGAAGGCATTACCTTTAACAAGGTTCCCTCAGGTAATATGTTCAAACGCCACTGATATTTAGTGGACACTGCAGACCGGGAAGAGCATTAAAATGCAACCACTTCACAATCATATTAAAAAAAAACTGCAAAAAAAAAAATTAAAAGCACCAAGTGCTGAGGCGGATCGTTTAAGGCACAAATATAAAACGACCTACTTTAGGAATGGCAAGTTAATAATAAAGTTATAATAGTTAAAAGGATGAAAAGATGCAGCAGAATGGGAAGTTTACACTGTAGGTCGTTGCACAGTTTGCTGATGGTGTCGAGTATCAGCGGAGTCCCGAGTGCTGCTGTGCGGACACATCAAGGAGAAGGATTTCGCAGTACGACACTTCATAGCAACAACTCCTCCTTAACATTACACCCCCTTGCAGTAAAAGACAATGCACTTTAAAAAAAAACTTACATAAAAAGTAGAATGCATTCCACATACAATGTGTTTAATTATAATTCCCCGTCGCAAGTACCATAAACGACCATAACTTTTGCTAAATTAAATTTTTATTTTGCCCAATATATTTCTCAATAAGATATCAAAAGCAACATTTTAAAAAAATATATAATTAATTTCTTTAACATATTTAAAAATGCAGGTTATTGTTAGCCTTACGTATTAAAAGATGGGTTTACTCACTCTAACCCTCCTCCCCCCCCCCCAAAAAAAAAGTTACCTTTCTAAGTGAAAGAACCTTGTACAGCCCCCGACTCCGGATCCTTTGATCTGCTGAACGGTTGCAGTCTGAACACTGAAACAAGCCGGAACGTGTTAACACCAACAAAAAAAAAGAAGCCAATCTAATGGGTCCTGATGCAATCCCGGCCGCTGAACGTTACTTGTCAGCACAAAAAAAAAACACCCCAGAAAGCACATTTCCCCGACCGGGAGATAGCTGCGCAGTCTTTGTATATCGATGAATGAAGCATAGATTGCATGCGTGCTGTTAAAACACTTTTGTTTCTCTCTCTCTCTCTCTCCCCCTCAATATTGATTGATGATCCAGTAGCTCACAGCAACTCCCGAAAAGAGTCAGATTCCCCCCCACCCTGGTTTTTTTTTCGCAAGCTCCATGGGGCAAGTTGGGACTTGTCATGAAGTTGTGCAGCGGGTACCGGGAGGGAGCTTATCTGCTCCATCTGCGGTTGGACTTGATTGACCAATGGTGCAAATGTACATTTTGAGGGAAGGAGTCCTCTCCCCCCTCAAACCAATGGAATTTCCACAGTTGCTTGTTCCCAAAAATATATTGAAGACTTGACTGCTCAGAAGGCGTTTTATTGTTCCTGAAAAGTCAGTGGACAAAGTTTTTTTTTGGAGGGAGGGTGGGGGGGGGGGAAAGAGTGTTTTGTAAACATATTTCAGATGTGAGTTTGCTGCCAGTCTTGGTTATTGGACCGTACAGTGTGGATTTTGAGCAAGATGCCTTGACAGACTCTTAAACTGGACACCACTTTCACCCGCTGATAATGAACAGGTGGGAGATTTACAAAGGTATCCACTTCCACACAATCGTCGTGTGTGTGGTGGTTCAGCACCAGCTGGAGTACCGTACCCCACAGAAGGCGGCCATTCGGCCCATCGTGTCTGTGACGGCTGTTTGAAAGAGCTGTCCAATTAGTCCCATCCCCTCCCACTTTCCCCATAGAACCTGCAAATTTCTCTTTTTCTAGTATTACCCGTTGCCCAAAAAATGATGAAGCTTTTAGAACTCCCTGGGTGGGTTAGTAAGTAAAAGCACTGAATCAGACAGACCTGATGGTTCAATTCCCAGTCAGTGTTTCAGACGGGGCAGAAGCTGAGGCAATACAATCAGCCGCAGTGACCCCGGGCCAGAGTTTCTGCTCCTGATCACTATCCGGTGACCTCTGCTGGGAAGTGCAAGCATGTAGAGTTGGGTAAGAAGAAATTGGGCTTGGTTGTGATGCCCTCTACAGTCAAATAGCCTGCTGATATTCGCTGACTAGGCTCACACAATGGGCACTTTTGTGAAGTAGTCGGGGGGTGGGGGGTTTGCTGCCGGCACCTGTTGGAACCATACCATGGCACTTTGAGGGTAGGAGCAGAGACATTATTAAAAAGCTCCTTCCAGTCTCCCAACATCCCGTGATTGACTGTCGCTGATTTGAAATCCCTAATGGTCTATTTGAAGCATGCCATTTGAAGAGATGTTCTAGCTGCTAACTACACTGAAGTCTGGTCTTGGACTTGGCAAATCGTGGTAATTCAATCCAGGTCAAAAAATGTCATTGCATCATTCGCATGTGATCCATATAGTGACATCTAATCGCTGCTTCCTGATTTACCTTATCTTCTCTTTTACTCTTTTCAACCTTGGTGGTGTCCTGCACCGTGGGCCATGACCCTTCAGCTTGGTTTCTCAGTACATTAAAAAAAAATTGGTGTGCGACTGAAGCTATTCTCTTTGTCTTCCCTCTTCAAAGTGACCCTCCCTCCTCCTTTGAATCCATCTTAATTAAATGGCTCTCCCTGATTTGGCTTGGTAAAAAGGTCCTGCAAAACAGTTCTTTAGGTTCGTAAAGAGAGGCTTATGCGCAGTTGCGAGATCTGTCCAGTAAATGCCTGAACTTGAATTCAAAACTAAAGAAACGAATTGTGATACGTGTCTCGTACAGTAGATATAGCAGATATAAGTGAACTTATCCCAGTCTGATAGATTGTATTATGTGTTGTTTTGGGACTGCTAAAAAAAAACTTTAGCAACAATGCCTATTTAACTACTTACCTGCTAAAATTGTTTTAAGAAACCTCCTTTAATATGTTTATAGTTTTAGCATATGGTAAAGAAAGAATTTGGAGGACCTAAAGTGTTTTTTTTAATACACATCTCTTTCCGATTAAAATGTTTTTCTTTCTTCCCTATAACAGTCACCCTTGATCAGAGGGCTGGTGGATAGCCTGGAACTAGGCTTCTTCCAACATTGCTGTTGAGTTAGCAGCTAGGACGTAAGATAGAATGGCATGGGGTAAAGTGCCTGGCCACTGCTCAGTGCCCATCAATTGTTCAGCATTGCCTGGAGCCCACATCTGGAGGATGAACCCATCTTGCAGTACAATGTAGAAAGGAGCACCAACCCACTCGGCCACCACTCTGTCCACGCAAGGAGGATATTTCTAAAAGATGCCACATGCGAGTAGACCTCGATGGATGGTAAGTTATGATCTAAATTACGCCCCAAATAGGAGAAATACGCGGTTATCGCCTTGTCTACGCTGAGTTCCTGGTTGACCTCCAATCACTCCTACAACAAGTGGCTGCTGGAAATCTGAAACAAAAACAGAAAATGCTGGAAACGCTCAGCAGGTAAAGGCAGCTTTTGTGAGGAGAGGAAGGTAGGATTGACATTTCAGGTCGATGACCTTTCATCAAATCCAAAGGGTCATAAGACCTGAAACATAAAACCCTACCTTCCTCTCTCCACAGATGTTGTCTGACCTGCTGAATATTTCCAGCATTTTCTGTTTTCATTCCAATCAATCCCTTAAGGTAACCCAGCCTATTAAGATATTACTCTAAGTACTGAGTGATGCTTGTGGCCAAAACACAATGTCTAACAAGAAAATATTAGCAATGTGAGAAGTAATATAACTCCCCTGGATCATGACTGTCTCTTCACTGTGATCACAAGTGAAACTCCCACTTCATGAACAGTATAGGCTCAAAGCAAGTTTATTCAACTTTCATTGTACTTTTGAGGTCATTACATTTGTTGGAGATTATAAGAAGTTTATATGAAATATCTGTGGTCGGTATTGCAACATAACGGTCAGAAATTTGTTAAGCAACGCAAAGCAATTTAGAAACACGTCACTGCCTGGCCTGTGTTACAATCCATGCGTTCTGCTGGACGTCCAGGTTTTAAAGTATTAAACTGTGTCACGTAAGGCTTCAAAGCCAATCGGGTTGATGCTGGATAGTGACTCACTTCTCTTGTGTACTTTAAGTTCCATCCCTGGTGTATGATGATCTGATCACAGTTGGGGTAGTGTGTGGGGCACAATTGACCACAGCACTCATGGGCTAATAAAGGGAAAATCAGCCAGAGTTCCTGATCCTGTTCACTATTCCTTGACCCCTGCTAGTAAATACTTGTTTGTGAGTGTTGGGCAAAGTCGGGATTGGGCTCAGCTGTGGTCTCTCCCATGATCAAATCATAGAATCTAACAGCACAGAATAAGAACATAAGAACATAAGAAATAGGAGCAGGAGTAGGCCAATCGGCCCTTCGAGCCTGCTCCGCCATTTAATAAGATCATGGCTGATTTGATCCTAACCTCAAATCTAAATTCATGTCCACTTTCCTGCCCGCTCCCCATAACCCCTAATTCCCTTCACTTCGAGGAAACTGTCGATTTCTGCTTTGAATTTATTCAATGATGTAGCTTCCACAGCTTCCTGGGGCAGCAAATTCCACAGACCTACCACCCTCTGAGTGAAGAAGTTTCCCCTCATCTCAGTTTTGAAGGAGCAGCCCCTTATTCTAAGATTATGCCCCCTAGTCCTAGTTTCACCCAACCTTGGGAACATCCTCACTGCATCCACCCGATCAAGCCCCTTCACAATCTTATATGTTTCAATAAGATCGCCTCTCATTCTTCTGAACTCCAATGAGTACAGTCCCAATCTACTCAACCTCTCCTCATATGTCTGCCCCCTCATCCCCGGGATTAACCGAGTTAATCGTGCCTGTGCCGGCTCTTTGAAAGAGCTATCCAATTAGTCCCATTCCCTTGCTCTTTCCCCATAGCCCTGCAATTCTCTCCCCTTCAAGTATCCAATTCCCTTTTAAAAGTTACTATTGAATCTGCTTCCACCACCCTTACAGGCAGTGCATTCCAGATCATAATAACTCGCTGCGCAAAAAAAATTTCTCCTCATCTCATCTGTGGCTCTTTTGCCAATTACCTTAAATTTGTGTCCTCTGGTTAGCGATCCATCTGCCAGTGGAAACAGTTTCTCCTTATTTACTCTATCAAAACCACTCATCATTTTGAACACCTCCATTAAATCTCCCCATAACCTTCTTTGCTCTAAGGAGATCAATCCAAGCTTCTCCAGTCTCTCCACTTAACTGAATTCCCTGGTACCATTCTAGTAAATCTCCTCTGCACCCTCTCCAAGGCCTTGACATCCTTCCTAAAGTGTGCTGCCCAGAATTGGACACAATACTCCAGCTAAGGCCTAACCAGTGATTTATAAGGATTTAGCGTAACTTCCTTGTTTTTGCAGCCAACAAATACTACCTCGGTCACAAATGAAGAATGGTCACTTGAGTGAGGTACCAGAAAGCATGTCCTATCTGTGGAACAGTATCCCAGCAAGGAACCAATTAGGAGAGCAAGGGAGAAAATTGGGTAGGAGGAACATTAAATTCCTCATCATCTATATATCTATTAATAAAATTGTTATCCTGACACCTGTGGACATTTCAATGTTAATTGTGTTCATATTCCCAGTACATTTGCAATTGCCTGCAAGTCTATAGGTGGCTTTGTAATAGTGTTTTTCTGCTTGGTGAACTTTGATGTTTTTCAGTATCACAAAAAAACCTGTGATTCTGTGCATTTCCCCTTTTAAAAATGCTTAGTTTGAGTCTGCATGCAATTGTGGAGTCTGGCCACAGGGTGTCGCTGTGGAGTGCCTTTGTACTTTTTGGGACCTGATTTCTGCAACTTTTCTGCTGTTGGATAAGAAATTCTGAGGTCCCAGAGAGGAATTTTAGACGAACACTTAATGTTTAATTCAATCTACTAATCATATTTTTCTTTAAAAATTATTTTGTCTCTAACTTTCTGTGCTTTTTTGTGCCCTGTTAAATGTGACTGGCATTAATAACACCCAATTTACTCTGTCAGCTGCGCGAGAACTGATATCTGCACCAATCTGGTTTTATTACAAAAAATATGAACATCCCGTTCCTAAAGTTCCAAGGGTCCCACTACGCCAGTGCAAGTATGGCAGAATGGAACTCTCATTCACGCATGCACAAGGCCGCGGCCCCATTCCAGAATTGCTGGGAGAGGGACATTTGTTTAGGATGGTTTGCTGGCGCCTACAGGGCATTTGAGTGGTGCCCGCCCTAATCCACCCTTGTAAGGCATAGTGACCCAAAGCCTGAGATGTCCAGAAGCTCTTCTGTCAGCTGTGACTCAGTGAGTAGCACTCTCGCCCCTGACTCAGAAAGTTTTGGGATCAAGTCCCACTCCAGAGACTTGAGCACAAAATCTGGGTTGACACTGCAATGCAGTACTGGGGGAGTGCTCGAGGCCCTATCTGTCCCCTCAGGTGGGCATAAAATATCCCATGGCACTATTTTAAAGATGAGTTCTCCCTGGTGTCCTGGTCAATATTTATCCCTCAACCAAAATCACTAAAAAAACATTTTATCTAGTCATTATCACATTGCTGTTTGTGCGATCTTGCTGTGTGCAAATTGGTTGTCATGTTTCCTACATTGCAACAGTGACTTCACTTCAAAAGTACTTCATTGGCTGTAAAGTGCTTTGGATGTCCTGAAAAGCACGAGATAAATGCAAGTTTTTCTTTCTTCTAGGCCAAAGAAAATTGGCACTTTATATAACCTTTAGCTGTTTTGTTCATCAGTGCTGGGAATCCGCTTTGCCTGTTTAAGATTTGATGCCTTTGTTGGGGCCAAAGCAGAACTCTCAATAGCTCTCACCTGGTGAAAGTTCTGCTGTAGCCTTATAAGAGCATATTGGGTGGAATTCCCAGTGTAGCTTGGGCACTCCCCCAAACGTACCCCTTTGTGGTGGAGGTGGGGGTGGGGGTGGGGGTGGGGGTGGGGGTGGGGGTGGGCAGAGGAATTGCCTTCTCTCCACCAGTGGAAAATGTCAATTTGGTAAGAAATGGGGTGGAACAGATTCCATCCCAAATTCTGTCTCACCACTCTCCCCCCTTGGACTGGAATTTTGTGCCCCCCAAATTCTGCATTCTGAAACCGTGCCATTATATATTACCACCTTGGAGGTAAGTGTCACACTGTAGGTATGAGAGCAATTCAGTGGTTTGCAAGCTGATGACCATTCTCCTGCAGCTCTCCTCTTCCCAATCTCCCTGCCCATGAAGACTCGCAGTGTGGAGATATACTGATTGCAGGAAGTGTGTGTGTGTGTGTCAATATAGGCAGCACAGAGGGCAACAGTGGAAGCTCACCACCTCTGAACGATATTGTAAATGAGGACGGCAGTACCAATGTTAAACCAAGTTTCCCAGGACTCAGTTGGACACAAGACTAAGAGGGCTTACGTCTGCAGTTCCCAAATGGGGAATTCCCAATCTGAACTCAGGCTATAAATTATGATCCTAAAATGATGACCAGCTGATAGCAGAAACATTCTACTTAGACTGGAATTCAGTAAAACAGACAGCAGCCAGAGAGCACAGTCCAAGCTGCCTACAGCTGCAGCTTTAGATTTTTCGCTGATACTGTGTAAAAGTACTAATTTAAGCATGAATAGTGTCTTTGGAGATGGTTTGCTGTACCATTCTGTGCAGGACAGTACTGTACTATGTGTTCAAATCTGGGAGTTGAGCTTGAATCCACAATCTTCTTACTCAGAGGCATGAGTTCCATCATTGAACCAAACTGACAATCAATCGGTAACACTGATACGCATGGTACAATGTAATTGCTCAATGTGATACAGATAGCGTGATATAAGAGAGTAACAGACATAAACTACTGGAATACAACGCTGTGAATTTTGTTTTGTGATGTAGTTTCTGTCGCTGCTGTGGTGATGCACGTTCCTGTTCATTAAACTCACTAACCTCAGGTCTGACTTCAAGTAAAATACTTCGCAGTTTGACTGCATAGCTGAGCAAAGTTGCACAGGTTTTTTTAAAAACTAATTTTAGTGAGAAAGTATTATGTGGACTACTTATATTTATGTTTTCACCAAAATTAGTGAAGCAAAGAATTTTTCCACCTTAAGAAGGCCTGAACAAATAAGAGTTTTCTCACATTTCGCATAGTGTTCATTAATCTACTTTTGGAGAGATTGGCATCCTCAGAGCAGCTAAGCACAGATGAATAGTCTGCTCTCCACCTCCACTCCACCATTATTACCACTTCTACTTTTTCACTCCATTATCATGAATTTCAGCCTCGATATTCTTTTGTCCTTTTTCGCTTAAACTGCTTTCATCCCCTCTCCTAGCAACCTTTCATTTCTTTGTTTCATCTGTGATCAATTGTACCCGTGTTTAGATAAGGTAAAACATTTCTATACGGCTTATAGAGCAGTTTCGTCCACACTAAGGAATATGGGTAAGAATAACCACCATTTAGATCTACATATTGGTAAACCCAGTAACCTCAATGCAGTTGCAATCCTGCAATCAATATCAAAAGAAAGTCATTAGCTATTTGGAATAATGGTGATTTTTAATGTACAAAATAGTGAAGATATCTAACAGTTGTCCAAATCTCACCCAGTACTTCAGTACTAAATCTTTGTCACGATTTAGTTCTTCTTGCAACTCTAATTTTCCTTTCTGCATTTATGCAAGTATCTGAAGACAGTTGTGCTGTATAATCTTTAAGTTTAACTAAGTCAGTCTAATGGTGTGTAAAGTTCTTGTTCTGCTGGTTTTTTTAACTTGTTCACCAAATGTAAGTCTGGTGTTGTGTGATTTAGTGAAGAATGTCCTGTCTATTCGCCGAAATTCCTTTGCCGTACCTGTTTAATGGAGGTGTTGCATAAGAACATAAGAAATAGGAGCAGGAGTAGGCCACACAGCCCCCCGAGGCTGCTCCGCCATTCAATAAGATCATGGCTGATCTTCAACCTCAACTCCACTTTCCTGCCCGATTCCCATATCCCTTGATTCTCCTAGAGTCCAAAAATCTATCTATCTCAGCCTTGAATATATTCAACGACTCAGCATCCATAGCCCCTTGGGGTTGAGAATTCCAAAGATTCACAACCCTCTGAGTGAAGAAATTCCTCCTCTTCTCAGTCTTAAATGGCCGACCCCTTATCCTGAGACTATGCCCCCTAATTCTAGACTCTCCAGCCATGGGAAACAGCCTCTCAGCATCTACCCTGTCAAGCCCCCTCAGAATCTTACATGTTTCATTGAGATCACCTGTCACTCTTCTAAACTCCAGAGAGTGTAGGCCCATTCTACTCAATCTCTCCTCAAAGGACAACCCTCTCATCCCAGGAATTAATCTAGTGAACCTTCATTGCACCGCTTCTAAGGCAAGTATATCCTTCCTTAGATAAGGAGACCATAACAGTACGCAGTACTCCAGGTGAGGTCCCATCAAAGCCCTGGACAATTGTAGTAAGACTTCCTTACTCTTGTACTCCAACCCCCTTTCAATAAAGGCCAACATGCCATTTGCCTTCCTAATTGCTTGCTGTACCTGCATGCTAACTTTTTGTGTTTCTTGTATCATGACAGCCAAGTCTCTCTGAACACCAACATTTAATAGTGTCTCACCATTTAAAAAATAGTGTTTTTCTATTCTTCCTACCAAAGTGAATAACCTCACATTTCCCCACATTATACTCCATCTGCCACCTTCTTGCCCACTCACTTAACCTGTCTATATCTCTTTGCAGACTCTTTGTGACCTCCTCACAGCTTACTTTCTCACCTAGCTTTGTATCGTCATATTGTATCTTTGTATTGTTAGCCTGTTTATTTTCAATAAGTAAAAGAATTTTGTACTAACGTGATAGTGTGCTCGTTACTCGAGCTGCACTGGACAAAGTCACCCCATCTGAGTATTGAACTCATTTGCAGCTTTCACTTCTAATGTTGACAATTGTAAAGAAGATTTCCTTTCTTTATTTGAGAGTCGGACTCCTTCCATTTTCCATCCCTTTCCATTGTCTTCTTAGGACATGTGCCAACAGTGGCTAAGAGGGTGGGCAGACAATTTTCTCCTGAGACTCTGCCACTCTTACACTGCTGAACAAGAACAGTCCAGGAATCAACCTCCCTCTTCCTATGGAGGCACCTGTGCCCGACAGCAATGTGGCTGAGGCGGAAATCTTTACTGGTACGGGGGAGTGCTGCACAAACCATTATCTCATCATCATGCACCATTGTGCTACCCACTAAATATGGTAAATGATGCCCCGTCTGTACATGCTAACACTCTCATATTACAAATTGCCACACAATGACTGACTCGGAGATATTTCATCGTCCTTTCATCGTCACTAGGTCAATATCCTGGAATTCTCTACCTAATACCATTGTGTGAGCACCGTCACCACCAGGACTGCAGGGGTTCAAGCAGAAGGCCCTTCCCCACCTTCTCCAGATGACTAGAAATGGGCAATAAATGTTACCTTGTCCACATCCTGACAACAAAGAAGAACATTCCTAATGCTACATCACCCACAATACAGAATAAGTATTCAAACCTGGTGTTTCTGCTTCATCTCTGTTGTTACTCCAGTTTGGCCTTGTCCTTGTAAGAGGCCTCTTTCCTAGACCTACCCCAAACGAGCATTACCCAGGAGTAATGCCTCATGAGCCAAAATAGAGAGGGCGGGAGAGAGCAGTGTCTGCTTTATATAACCTGTAGAGGTGCAGACTATTACTATGATGTGGGGTCACAGGTACCCAACTCCATCCTTCAGATGAGAACCACCAATGTAACAGATGTAGGTGGTTCAGACAGACATTAAAGATCCCCTGGCAGGTATTTCTCCTGGTGCACCAGCCATTCCTCCCTCAAACAACACCACAAGAAAATAGATAATCTGCTCGTTCATCTCATTGCTTTTTGTGGGAATTTGCCATGTGCAAGATGGCCACCGCATTTCCCTTCATAAAAAGTCAAATTGTATGTGTAGAGTTTTGAAATTTTTTGGAGGGGGATGTGAGAGACCGTGATATAAACACAGGTCTTTGTTTCTTTCCAACTTTGCTGGCTTTGGAGGACCACCATGCCAATTTCACATGGCTACGTGGGATATTCCCGTAATTTCTCCTGGCGTTCCCACATGTAGATGTGAACTTTTTTCTCCCCACCCCTCCTCCTCCCAATTTCTTCCTACTATTCCCCCAGCCTGCCTTTGGTTCAGGGACATTTCCTGTTGGCACTTCAGCAAATGTCACTGCGAGCTCACAGCAGGTCCTCTCCGAGAAGAAATGCTGACTGCTCATGCCGGTGGCAATCCATTTTGTAAATCACCTCACTTCCATTTTACAACCACATTTTTGTTACTGTTACAGGTCCAATAATCAATGAGCATTTAAAAAAAAAATTCCTGGATCTTTTGGACTAAACTAATTGTATCAATGTTAGATTTTACCCAAATTTCGAAATCACGCTTCACTACTCAAGAGTTAATTTAGTGGCATTTATAATCGTCCACCACAAAGGCAGTTCTAAATATGCTGCCGTGGCAATCATTAATCGGATTGCCCCCTTTCTCTTACTTAAGAGTGTAAAGCTGCAAAGAAGTGGTTCGACTGAATTTGGGTTGTTTTTAAGAGATTAGCTTTGATAAATTATCAAAGTATTACCATGGAAACTAAACAGCCTAATTTCCATTCCTCTGAGAACAGAACGAATAGGCTAAAATCTAATCATTGAGAGTTTGATAAACTAGGCCTGCAGCAGTTTAAAGTCATGTTCACACAGAAAACCCATGCTTAATGCTCGATTTACCACATCGCATCACTGACAGAGGATAACAATTAGTTAAAACTATCCTGATGCTCTCGAATTGGACGCCCACCTTCCAAATCAAACACACACACGCAGCAACTGAACTAACTTAATAATTCTAGGTGCAATAAAGAATAAAACTATAATTAGCCAACTGGATTCTTGCAGAGAAATATTTAGCTGAATCAGTTTTGTTGACTGACTTTTAACCCGGTCAATGAGGGAAATCGAAATGTAAAGTTAAAGATCAGTTTTATAAAGGGAACAGAGCAGAGTTTTCTTTTTGTTTCGAAATGACAGGCTGATTAAAATCTTTAAGTTGGAACGAGCGTTCAAGGTTCTTTGTATCTATGGCTGAAGCTGACTCTCGGGGCGGGGTGGTGGGGGGATAAATGTCTGATGGACTAAAACTAGGACTTTGTAGAGTGGAACCAATTGAGAAAACTCCAAAAACAAAATGCTGGAGATCTGAAATAAAAACAGAAAATGCTGGAAACACTCAGCCGGTCAGGCAGCACCTGTGCAGAGAGAAACAGAGTTAACGCTGCAGGTCGATGACTTTTCATCAGAACTCAATCTGATTTTGGATACAGTTCCATTTAAATCTGATTTGGAATTTCACTCGTCAAAGCTCATTTCCTCCATTTGTTAAAGGGCGACAGTCTTTGGCAAAAATTGTTTGGCAAACTCATTTTGCTCTGCTTTGTTTTCATCACAGTGACATCACATAAAAGTGGCACAATGATATATTTTGTTGCAGTTTTCGTAATGATGTTCTGTGTTGGTAAACAGGAAGCTTCAAAAAATTGAAGACCATATCCCTTTAAGTGCACATTAAACATTGTGTTCTGCAATACATTTCTATAAATCTGAAGAAAAAAATATATCTGTAAGATTTAGTGCAAGAACATTGCTTTGCTATCCCCTCCAGTGACCTTAACAACCAGGATTGATCTGCCAGTATTGAAACGCTAGCAGGAATCTGGAATGTTCTTATGATTAGACAGGTAGTAAATATTGAATGCTGTCATATTTCATCACACGTCCATCGGCTCCATTATGGTTTAGCATACTCCCTCCTGACCCATTTCCCTGTGGCTGGGTTTTATAGCATTATTTCTGGATCCAACACACATCTGCTGCCTTCTGCACAAGCACCGTTAATAAGCAAATGCATAGAAAATAAATTAAGGGTACTTTAATGGAAACTTTTTCCCACTTTGCATCTGCATCCATAAGATGAGGTATAAAGTCAAGGCAATGCAGAGATCTGACAGTGGACTAAAATCGTAACCCAAGAACAGCGCCATCTCCTGCACCGATGTGACATTTCCCTCTCCACCTTGTCTATCTCTGAGATTGTTAAATTGGTGCCAATTAGGAAAGGTTCTGTGCAATTGGTACCAGGTCATAGAATCTTACAGCACAGAAGGAGGCCATTTGGCCCGTCGTGCCTGTGCCGGCTCTTTGAAAGAGCTGTTCAATTTAGTCCCACACCCCAGCTTTTCCCCCATAAACTTGCAAATTAGTCGTCTTTAAGTACGTGTCCAATTGCCTTTTGAAAGTTCCTATGGAATCTGCTTCCAACACCCTTTCAGGTAGTGCGTTCCAGATCTTAACCCTCTGTGTGAAAAAATTTCTCCTCATTTCCCCTCTAATTCTTTTGCCAATTCTTTTAAATCTGTGACCTCTGGTTACCAACCTACTTGCCAGAGGAAACATTTTCTCCCTATTTGCTCTATCAAAACCCCCCAAGTTGTGGCTTCTTTTCAAACCAGCCCTTAAAGGTGACGGTTGACCTTGTCAGCAGGACTGCAATTTCAATTGACCGATTACCTTCAAGAGTATGAGGCTCTTGAAATAAATTAGATGAGTGTTTAATTGTGTTTTGGAGTGTATCCAACAAAAGAAAAGCATGCTGCCTCTGAAAAGGGCTTCAAAATTGGCTTTCAGTGTACAAGCCATCCAGATTTTCTGTGAGTCTATGCTGACAGAAAGGTTCAAGATTGTTGTGACTGTACCTGCAGTTTTTATTAGCTACTGAAAATCAGACAATATTTGCTTTCTGACAGCTCTATACCCAAATGTTTAGTAATATGTTATTGTGTACTTTTATTAGGTTCAGTAACTTTACAAAAGGTACAAATAGAGACGATGCAGCAGAAACTGGACAATTTGCTGTAGATTAGCAACAATATAAAGTGAAATTGACTATAAAATCATATTAACACATTTCTCAGCCCCAGGATCAGAGTTGGTACTTCATGCAAACTGTAATATTTGCTTGTATCTTTGCAACAGCACCAGTTACTTTATAATACCATCTTTGAAAGGCGCTATTATTTAAACCCAGTGTTGCCCCTGTCCAAAGATACTGCAACCTTACTCAGGTTATTCCAAATACCTTCCCTGAGACCATCACCACCTACCCCACCTACTTTCACATCGTTCACCTGACGAAGGAGGAAGCCTCCGAAAGCTTGTGAATTTTAAATAAAATTGCTGGACTATAACTTGGTGTTGTAAAATTGTTTACAATTGTCTACCCCACAAAAGTGATTGGATCTTCCTCCTATGAGCCATCTCCCCACACGCCCCCCCCCCCTCCTTCTTTCTCTGTTGTTCTATTTTTCATAGGCATTGACACATCTCCACACATATACATAATGAAGCATAGAACAAGAAAAGGCCATTCAGCCCTTCATGCCTGGTCCCTCCTTAGATCATGTACAGTTCACTCGATCATTTTTTTTTTCAAAAAATATACTTTATTCATAAAATTTGCAGCAGTACATACAATACAGTTGTCATATCACTTTCCAAACGTACACAATACAGATTATACAATTTGCAGGTTACGTCAAGTACAGTACAATAAACACATTGGACATAATTACAGTTCATGACACTCTATGGTGTCTCATTGCATCAGACTCAACACAGATTATTGCTTACAGATTCATTTCAGATTCATTACAGGTACATTACAGCAATTTGAATTTTACTTTCTGCCCGAGGGGGTTTTTCCCTGATTGCAGCCCCTCGGTTTACAATGGCGGGAAGGCTCTAAACGGTTGCCTTTCCCCACAGAGCCTTTGCAGCGGCCGCACCCATCCTCAGTGCGTCCCTCAGCACATAGTCCTGGACCTTGGAATGTGCCAGTCTGCAACACTCGGTCGAGGACAGCTCCTTGTGCTGGAAGACCAGCAAGTTTCGGGCAGACCAAAGGGCATCTTTCACCGAGTTGATGGTCTTCCAGCAGCACAGTTCACTCGATCATGGACTCTTGAGGAAAGTCATGCAGTTTCTCTCTGCCCCTGAAAATTAAATCGATCCAAACCCCAGGATACCCTCTCCATCCTTAAGCCCTGTGTGACTGCTCCTTGACAGGTTAGCTCCCTGACAGCTCCTAAGTCCCTGCAGTCAGGAACCATCATGTTCCACCAAATTGATATCAAAACTCATCTTGTGGTTTTTGCAACATTTACACTTCCAGCAGCTATGATGATCATATTAACATTTTTCTACTGAAATATTTTTAACTTGAAACTTCATTGCAAGAAATTCAGCCCCATGTCTAAACTATAATCTTGGTTACTATGTGTGTGTAAGAGGCTGTGTGTTAGATCATTATTGGTGTCTGTCACATCTATATGTCAGTGAAGCCACTAATGGTCCATGTGTGTTAAATGTATATGTTGGAGGCAGCAATGGGGTGGTACAATATGTGCTCCAAAGTTCTGTTCCACAAAGAAAAATGGGAGGAGGTCATTCCTGCAATTTTCCAAATGGTGACTTCCTAATTTCAGCCGAGAGACTTCTCCACCGAGAGCAGGGGTTATCCTGAAGGATCTTGTGCACCTCCTGGGAGCTGGTTGCAGATGCCCGTGATGCCCTTCTTGGCTGGGAATGGAGCGTTGCATTGGGACACCTGACAGAAAGTGAACTTTCTGTTCTTTCAACTCTGATGTTTCTCATTTGCACGTCTGCCAGTCCACTGTTCTGCGCAACAGAAGAATTGGCAAAAGAAAGACAGAAGATGCTGGAAATACACAGTAGATCCAATAGCTTATGTTCAGGGGAAGAACAGGTTAACATTTTGGCTGTATATCCTTCATCAGAATATAAAATGGAAAGTTGAGAAAGCCTTTAAATGGTGTTGAATACAAAAAAAGAGGGAACAAGTATGGCAATCACAAAGAGGAAGTTGAATGACCTGCAAACTGCCCATTAGAAAAGCAAGACACTGGTAAGAAGAGTGTGCATTATACAGTGCCTTTATGACCTCAGAACATCTCAAAGTGCTTCACAGCCAATTAAGTCCTTTTTTTTGAAGTGTAATCACTCTTTTAAAGTAGGAAAATGCAGCCACCAATATTCACACAGCAAGGTCCACAAACATCAATGAGATAAATGATCAAATAATCTGTTTTAGGTGGTGTTGGTTCAGGGATAAAAGTTGGCCAGGACACCGGGAGAACTCCCTTGCTCTTCTTCAAATACTGCTCTGCAGATCCCTGATCTGTGCTGAGTTAGCTGATCTCAGCTGGGCAATAGGAGGGGAAGTGCAATTAACCTCAGTCCCCTGGGATGAAGGAGGAGGAAATCAGCCAGGGTTCCTGTTCCTGATCATTATCCAGTGACTCCTGTAAATGGCAGATCATACAAAGGTTACAGCACGGAAGGAAGCCATTCGGCCCATCGAGTCCATGCCAGCTCTATGCAAGAGCAATCCAGCTAGTCCCACTCCCACTCCCCCGCCCTATCCCCGTAGCCCTGCATTTTTTTTTCCTTTCAAGCACTTATCCAGTTCCCTTTTGAAAGTCATGATTGAATCTGCTTCCACCACCCTCTCGGGCAGTGCATTCCAGATCCTAACCACTCGCTGCGTAAAACATTTTTTCCTCATGTCACCTTTGGTTCTTTTGCCAATCACCTTAAATCTACGTCCTCTGGTTCTTGACCCTTCGGATTAGGCTGCAATCTCCTCCCCTAATGGTAAAACAGCCTGCCAGCACTCGGCGTCTATGCTCACACACGACTACTTGGTTGAGATATTGGAAAGCATGCAGTGCCCCTGAATCTGTACCGCAGCAAGGAGTCAATGCCTCCTGTAACTACTTTTACAAAGAAAAAAGTTGAATAAAACAAAAGATGGGAATGGCCCAGAAATTAGTTTACATCAGGGGTACCAACTCAAAAAAACCCCAACATTTTGGTGGATATGAAGGATCTCATGGCATTGATTAATGAAGAGTAAAGAGATCTGGTGGTGGTGACCAACATTCCTCTTTTAACCAACACCACCAGAAACAGATTAATTGATCATTTGCTGTTTTGTGAGATCTTGCTCTGCACTAACTGGCTGCTGCATAACAGCAATGGTCGTGTAGCATTTTGAGGCTACGATAAGACCTCGTATAAAAAGCATTATTTATTTTCTTTTTGCGACAGTTTTGTCAGGTGTTCCTTATACGGTACATTGTTATAGCCTTTTTTAAAAAAAAAACTTCTATCCTTAAGGGAGCGGCAGACGGGTCTGCGGGGTGGTTCCACTCAGCAAGAATAAGGGAAAAAATAAAATAATTGGACAGCCTAACATATCCAGAGTCACAGGAAGCGCTGCAAACACCCGGCGGGGGAATCACACAACTCGTTGTGTAAAGATAAAGCGCCAGGAAAATGCAACATTTTCTCAAAGGCAAGCTCTGTTTCCCCTCATGGCCGGAAGCAGTAGTCGGATGATATTTGTTTCTACACTGTCACTGTACTACGAATGAGGAAGTGCCATACTAAGCAGGTTGGTGTTAATTTCCAGCTTGAATTTCCTTGTATATTGAGGTCATTTTTTGGGGGGAGAGGGGGTTCCTCGCGTCCAGATGTTGCAGCGAGGCAATTGCGAAAGTTGCACAATGATCAGAAACGCGTAGATCTTTTTATTTTTTTTGGAAAATAAATGTAAAACCAGTGTAACTTCTGCTATAAATGTCGGCTTACGCGGTGAGATCAATTGATAGTAACGACCTCCCTGTGCGTTTACAGCAAGATGTGACCATCGCCCGGTTCTCGGCTGGGAAACAAAGACCCACTGCACTTGTAAAGGGCAGGGCTTCCTTTAAAATTAATGGTGCAAAGGCAAGAGTGGTTTGAAATGCGAGCAGAAGAGAGGCAACACAAGCAGACAATCCTAGAACTAATCTGCAGGCACCTGTGGAGAAAGCAAACAAGTTTACCTTCCAGGCGTCACCCTCCCAACAGAACAGTGTACATCTGAAACTTGAAACGTGTTTCTTCTCTCCACAGATGCTGACTGGCCTGAATGTTTCCAGCATTTTCTGTTTTTGTTTCAGATTTGCAGGTTTGTTTTATGCAGAAGGGATGGAACTTTGTTACAAATGAAACTGATCATGTGAAAGGTTTATTTTAAACACGTGGGTGGGACTGAAACTGTGTGAAGATCTTGGTGAATGCCTCTATACAAAGTATCATAGGGTGTCTCAGTGAGATACCACTGTGACTGAGCATATAACACACCATGGAGGAACCTCAGGTTTGTTTTGTATGTGGTGAGGCCCACCAGTGATCTAAATTTCAAACCTCACCATCCTATCACCAAGACTGCCATTGCCCACCTCTGTAACATTGCCCATCGCTGCCCTTACTTTATCCTCACTGAAATCCTCACCTGTGCCTTCATTACTTCTCCAACACTCTCCTTGTTGGTTTCCTGTGTTCCGCCATACATAAACTCCGGCACTGACACTTTGTCCTGCGTGAAGGCATGGACGAGGGTTTCAGTGGTGATGAAGATGGACGATGTTACAAAGGAGGGACTAGCTGGTCTCCTCGCTGCACTAAGTTCTGCTCCCCTAACACTCCTGCCTTTGCCAACTTCCATTGGCTCCGTGTCCCTCTGATGCATTGAATTTAAAGCCCTTGTTTACAGATCCTTGCCCCAGGCCTAAGTGTCCTCCACTCTTCTGATCCTGGCCTTTGCATTATGAACATAAGCAAACACCCCTCCCTGCATTCCACCATTATTGGTAGTCCTCAGCCCTCTGGGCCGTATTCTCTCGAACATTCTCTCTAAACCTCTGCCTTGCTCCCTCTCCTCCACCTTCAGGAGCCTCCTTGAAACATATCTCTTCAACCATGCCTTTGATCACTTCATTATTCTACGACTGTTCAGTGCCTGTTCCATCTCTGTGGTGTCTTGGGAAGGTTTGCTATGCTAAAGCAGCTATAAAAATGCAAGTTGTCAGAAGATCATATCACACTGGGACCTACTGTGTACACAGTTGCTCATGCAAGTTTAAATTTGAAAATCATGGGTATTACAAAATATAAATGTACCTTCTATTCACACAGGGTACTGGGAGGAATACAGTGGCTGCATGTATTGATTTGATTGGCATATTGGAGAGTGGGGGGATTGTGGTGTGTGAATGTGTTTCGGAGACTGCAGTTTCCATTATTTTTCAGTGCAATATTTCCTCAGATTTGTTCTTTTTTTAGATGTTTCTGTGCTGAGGTGATTGTGTCTTGCAGTTTGACAGTTTATTTTTTCTGACACCAAAATTTGACTCTCAAATGAGAGTCTTAACAGCTTAAAGCATGACTGCACAATGCAAGTTGTGACAGCCAAGAGTAGCCTTGTCTTGCGCTAAGTTTGCTGTTCTTAACTGTGAAAGAGCTGCCACTATTGACCTCAACAAGCCCATGCCTCCAGGTTTGGGAGGGGGAAATCAACCATTCCACCCACTCCTGCACCAGATCGCTACTCAGTGACCCCCCCCCCCCCCCTTCCCTGGTCGGTACTCAGTGACCCCCCCCCCTTCCCTGGTCGCTACTAAGTGACCCCCCCCACCTCTCCCCTGGTCGCTACTCAGTGACCCCCCCCCCCCTCCCCTGGTCGCTACTCAGTGACCCCCCCCCCCTCCCCGGTCGCTACTCAGTGACCCCCCCCCCCCTCCTCCCCTGGTCGCTACTCAGTGACCCCCCCCCCACTCCCCTGGTCGCTACTCAGTGACCCCCCCCCCCCCTCCCCTGGTCGCTACTCAGTGACCCCCCCCCCCCTCCCCTGGTCGCTACTCAGTGACCCACCCCCCCCCCCCCCCCTCCCCTGGTCGCTACTCAGTGACCCCCCCTCCCCTGGTCGCTACTCAGTGACCCACCCCCCCCCCCCCCTCCCCTGGTCGCTACTCAGTGACCCACCCCCCCCCCCCCCTCCCCTGGTCGCTACTCAGTGACCCACCCCCCCCCCCCCCTCCCCTGGTCGCAACTCAGTGACCCACCCACCCCCCCCCCCCTCCCCTGGTCGTTACTCAGTGACCCACCCCCCCCCCCTCCCCTGGTCGTTACTCAGTGACCCCTCCTCCCCGCCCCCCCCCTCTAAACCGCAAAGTATATACGTGTGGACGCTGAGTGAGGACACGATAGGGCTTGACTGTGATGCCCCCTACAGTCAAATTTCCAACTGCTACGTGAATAAGGGCTTTGGGTGAGGTAGCCAAGGGTGTCGGTACTCACAAACTATACTCCAGCAGGGAATTAATTCCCCTGAAAGCATGATTTTTTTTTTAAAAAGAGACTTGTCAGAAAATAATGTTATATTGGCTTTAATACACTATCTCAGCCACTCTGTAGCAGATAATGAAGGACTAAAACAGAACACTTAGATTAGTGATCAGTGTGGTGCTGAGCTGTACAGATGACGAGGCACTAGGTTCAATCTATGGTTTGTGCTGAGCTAGATGTTCTTGGGCAGAATGGTGGGGAAGCTACAGTGACCCCTGACGAAAGAGAAATTTCAATCTCCCTGCACATTGGCTGCTGAAGAGCCAGCGCTGCAGCAGATAACGTACATCCTTCACGAGTTTACGCAAGCATTTGGTCATGTGATGACGTAATGCTCTCCCTCTGTGTTTGTAACCCTGCAGAGCTGATGTGCTGGACTTGAATATCCTAAAATAGATTTGAGTAGTACAGGACTGGATATGTGCAACTTGGAGAGAGGTAGCAAAGCAGAGATACTGGGCGAGGGGTTGCAGACAACGGGTGAAAGCTGGCTCCCGACATTGGAGTTGAGGGGTTGGAGAATGAGAAGTAGTTGGAGGACCGAAGGGAATGTGCAGACACACAGGAGATCATGGCTGTAGAAAGGGACAAGGCCTTCGAAGCATTTGAAGATGAGGACGAGAATCTTAAAGTTGATTGCCTGGGAGCTAGGTTAGGACTGGAGTATTGGGTTGCAGGCCTTACTGTGTGCGAGGACAGGAGGCGTTGTATTCTGGATGATTTCTCGGTTATGCACAGAAATAGGAAGGTGTTGGCGGAGTCGTTTTTCCTCTTTCGTCCTTTTCATTCTCTCCACTGCCTCTGCCTCCCCCTTTCCCTCGTTTCCTCTGCCCCTTTCTCTCTCTCTTTTTCCTCCCATTCCTTCTGCCCTCTTCCTTCCCCTTCCCCTTTGTCTCACGCAGCACCTCCACTCCGGGTTATACCATCTAGCATCTTCCCTGCTGCAGGAACTGGTCACACTGAAGGTTTGTGCTTATTGCAGTAGCATTTTGTTGCTCCCTGTTTGCCCCTTTGCCAGACTTCAGACCTCTCGATTGTTTAAGAGGTAAATACGTGCAGCAGACCCATCATCTCCCTGGACATGACCGCATATTTAAGCTAAAATTAATTAGTTCATTACACAGTTAATTGAAAATCTGTTGGCTCGCTGATTCAGAGTGGAAGAAGGGCTGCCTGTTTGATTGTGCCTGATCACATCCTCTTGCGTCAGAACTGTTTCTGTGCCCAGGGCAGTTAAACGAGCTGCTCTTTAAGCACGGAAGAGGCACATCAGCTCGTGAGGTGCCAGTTGGCTACCCTGGATCTGACACCTAATGAGAGGGAAAAATATGGTGCCTGTGAAATACTCGAGGAAGCTGCCAAAATAATCTTTGTGAACAGGCAGCCGCCAATACTTAAAAATGTAATTCATGTCACTTTTCAGTGTACGTTGTCCCTGTAATTCAGCAACAGCAACTTGTGTTTATTTAGCACTGTTAACATAGAAAGACATCCCGAGACACTTCACAAAAGCATAATCAAATAAAAATTGACATTGAGGGGTGATTGTTGATCAAAGAAGTAGGTTTTGAGGAGGGAGAAGTGGGTTTAGGGAGGAAATTCCAGAACTTAGGGCCCAGACGGCTGAAGGCACATTCGCATTGGTGGGGTGAAGGGAGTGGGGGATGCACACGAAGTCAGTTGGAGGAACGCAGAGTTCTCGGGGCGGGGGGAGCTGTAGGGCTGGAAGAGATTAGAGATGGGGAGGGGCGAAGCTATGATGGGATTTGAATTCCTTACTTCAACTCTGCTACCAAAAACTGGCTTTCTCCCGAACCGCCACAATGTTCCCTTTTCACTGTCCTCAAGGAGGAACAAGGTGACGCCCGGATAAGAGACCCGTGTCCGTTATTCCATCCCCCCTTGCAAGGAAACACCACACTTTCACCGACACCACTCTGATCAGATCTTGAGTCTGTTGAAACCTTCAGTTCATTCTCTGGATTGAGATGGAATAAAAGTAGCAAGGCGACCCGGATTGATCAATCGTTGTTTAACTTACTCGAAGTTTACATCTACCATCTTATATTTGCCTTCATAACAACAGTGAGTATATTTCATTTCGATGCAGTGCACTTTGGATAATCCTGAGGATGCAAGTTTTTTTTTTCTGGTTTACCAATAGTCTTTCACTAAGACTTGGGGAAAACTCGAGGAGTGGGACCTCCTCTGTAATTTTTTTTCTACCTGAATCTTTGAGTGTCCATCCGCTTTTACTAAGGAACATATAACAGAAGTTGGTCAATCGGCCTCTCGAACCTGTTTCACCATTCAATTAGGTCATGGCTTATCTGTGTCGTAACTCCATCCACCAGCCTTTGTTCCGTAACCATTAATACAGTTGCCTAACAAAAATAGTCAAGAGGAGTCTCCATAGATTTAAAAACAATATTGTGTGTCTGACCTTTATAGAACTATTCAGGGTCTGTTGAAATCAGATATGGATTAAGCACAGCTTTTTAAATTTAGTAGTTCTTGATTTTGATTAGTTTTAATAAGCTGGAAATATATGTTTTACTTTATAATTTACATATGGAAATGAGAGGATCAGGCACTGGGATGCATTGTAGGATTAAAACTTGGCATTAAGAGGGTTTCGTTGTAATTCCAAGCCATGTTATTCCCCCTCATTTGATGCACACTGGAAAAAAGGATTCATGTGAATATAATGTCGTGCTCCAACACTTTTTTTAGTCAGAAGAATGACCATGCCACATTTATATTTCAAATGCTTTGGTAGCATTTCCATAAATCTGTCTTAAAAACTTTTGAATGTTTCAGCATATTTACATATTTTGTGGGAGCCGAGTGTGCTGCACCAGTCCTATAACTTTAAGGACTCTGTTCTGTGGTGAAGACGCAAGATGAATTTGCTGTTGAGTTGAGAAACCGTAGGATGCTTTGGGCTCGTTCAAGCTTTATCGTCTTCGTGGGCTGCATACAATCATACAATGGGGTCTCGGGGTTGGGGGGGTGCGGGGGCACGTGTAAAGTTTGCATCTATGCTCCTTTTTAATTTGTAAAAATCTCCATTTGCTGATACTAAAATATTTTGACGTTTCAGTTTGGAATTTATCCATCACTGAGACAACAGCACCAAAAACAGCTGTTTCAAATCTCCAAGCCCACAAAATTCAAACAGGATAAAGCGGGAAGTAGGAATGTGAAAATAGAACTGAGCTGCCCGGGCTTTGAGGACCAAATTGTCAGAGTTTGGGGGGCCACAAGCAGGACACCCCTGTTTTATGGTGTGTTAATTGAGCAATGGGGATTATACATTCAATTATGCAATATTGAAATATCCAATAACAAAGCTTGAGTTTTTAGTTCTGATTATACAATTATAAGATTTAAAAGGTTTATGAAAAATAAATGGAGGAAATTGATAAGTGGAAAATTATAAGTGTGTAATATACTGCAAAGAAGTAGATTATTTTTCAGTGCTCAATGTGTTGTCAGTTTCGAGTCATCTTACACAACAATTGGCAGTGAAATCAGTAGTCTTGCTAATAATAAAAAGAAACCTTTTAAAATGATTTCTCAACAGTAGCAGTGCTGTTCTGATTGCTGCATGACTCCATTTTGGCTCAACTTTTAAAAAAAAATTTAAAAGTTAAACTCCAGAAAAATTATAGTTACAAAAATATTCCATTTTAAAATACTAAAATGTCATGTTTTATTTATGAAGGAATTAATGCTGACTAATAACAGAGCACCACTTTGAATTGCTAATATTCTAATCCTAAAGCCAACAAAACGCTAATTTTAAAAACATACTATAAAATCACATGACCAAAAAAACAAAACCAACAAACTATACTGGTATATACATATTTATGTACACAGTAATGAAGCAATGCATTTTGTAAAAAAGAATAGAATGAAGGAAAAGATACATCAAGCAGTAAAAACTTCAATGGAGTGGATAAAGAGATATCTCGGGGCACAAGTACCAGATTTTTAAAATCAGGATTGCAGGTAAAAATAGCCATTATAAAGCATATATGTATTATATACAAGGGCACTGAATACAAAATCAAGGAGGTAATTGCAAATCTGTATAAGGCATTGATTAGTCCACAGATACTATGTGCAGATTTGGATGCCCTATTATAGGAAAAATCTTGGTGCCATGACAAATATACAGTGCACATTTACCAGGATGATATCGGAGATGAAAGAATACAGTTATTACACGAAAAATTTGTAGGTCTATAGGGAAAGATTGTGACTAATTGGATAGCTCTATCAAAGCTGGCACAGGCATGATGGCCGCCTCTGTGCTGCAAGTTTCCATGATGCTATAAGAGAATGTTGATATTTCACATATTAAATTCAGTAGCTGTCACAGTCAGAGTAATATTCACTAATCAACTGGTTAAGCCTTAGAGTTTGGTTGGTGGGAGACAAGTGATTTTTGAAGGTGGGACATTGGATCAAGACTATGGTTTAGCAGTGTATATTAAAACTGGAAGTAAGGTAGTGGCTTATGGAAAAATAGAAACAAATTATCTCACCTGCGAACACATGAGAGAGATGGACAGACAACAGAGAGAGGTTGGCAGATAGACAGTTTCTTTCCTCATTCTTATTTGATTTCTTTTTTTCACAAGAAAGTTGAATTTTGAAAGGAAACAGGGTAAGGGGGCCTCGGCCCTCTAATCACTCGCCTTTGAGGTGAGCACGTGGGACGGGAGCAGATGAAGGGTTATGGGTGAGATAAGTGATGGAAGAGCAAAGGAAGGGTACAGGATTTGAGTGGGTAATTCAAAGAGGGAAAGGTGAAGATAATGATGGGAGCAACATGGTTGTAGGAAGGGAAGGAGGTAGTGGGAAGGTGAAGAGATAGAGGATCACGATAGCATAGTGGTGGAGGGGTCAAGCACGAGACATTGGAGGAGGGATGGAAAGGGAGCCACTGAAGGTCACATTTTCCCTGCAATCCCCCCCCTAAGTGCAGCTTGTTAGTGATTTCTTTCTCTGCCACTCTATGCCATGCTATCCACCATATCCCACTCCAAAAGGTAAGAAGGCGGCAGCAGGAAGAGGATAGCAAGAGAAGCAGAAGAGAAAGAAAGTGACCAATATAGGAGAGACAGAGAGAGCAGAGACAGGTAAAAGAGACCATATTTTCTGATTTACCATGTGCAACAACTTGGGAGATTAGATTTGGTACATGGGGTGAGTGTTTCACTGAAAAAGCTGTTACTCCTGTAGGTGGTGCTGTGGTATGCCTTTTCAGTGTTAAAAGTGTCATACTGTGTGACACACAATAGCTGCTATTTGATGGTGAGAGTACATCGCCACTATGATTGCACAATCTGGCCACTGTATTTCCACAAATCTCTCCAGATGCTTCCTGAATTTTGTTTCAACATTTTTTTCAGTAAGTGAAATTTCTAATGTCCAAATAAAAGTTTTAAAAACATCAAAGAAGTTACATTTTTCACACAATAACAGGATTGAATGTACCCATGGAATTAGGAACATAGGAATATAGGAACAGGAGTAGGCCATTCAGCCCCTCGAGCCTGCTCCGCCATTTGATAAGATCATGGCTGATCTGTGATCTAACTCCATATACCCGCCTTTGGCCCATATCCCTTAATACCTTTGGTTGCCAAAAAGCTATCTATCTCCGATTTAAATTTAGCAATTGAGCTAGCATCAATTGCTAAATTTAAATCTGAGATAGACCTGAAAGGTCTGGCTCTAATTTTTAGACTGTGCCCCCTACTCCTAGAATCCCCAACCAGTGGAAATAATTTCTCTCTATCCACCTTATCCGTTCCCCTTAATATCTTATAAACTTCAATCAGATCACCCCTTAACCTTTGAAACTCCAGAGAATACAACCCCAATTTGTGTAATCTCTCCTCATAACTTAACCCTTGAAGTCCGGGTATCATTCGAGTAAACCTACGCTGCACTCCCTCCAAGGCCAATATGTCCTTCCAAAGGTGCGGTGCCCAGAACTGCTCACAGTACTCCAGGTGCGGTCTAAAAAGGGTTTTGTACAGCTGCAGCATAACTTCTGCCCCCTTGTACTCTAGATATAAAGGCCAGCATTCCATTAGCCTTATTAATTATTTTCTGCACCTGTTGTATTTTGTGTCTTTTAAATCCTTCATTAAAGTTTTTACTTGAAGGCCTAAGCCTCTCCCAAAAGCCTAGGCTTGGATTTAGATATCTTTGTCTAGTGCTGTGACTTTGTCAGATGAGTTTGGATCGTGCAGCCTGAACATGTGCAGTGTGCCGAATTTCACTGGATGCATCAGCACCATTCAGCTATATTGATGGGATATTTTTCTTTAGCTTCTTGTTTAAAGAGCATACAGCACTTATATGGTGATAATCAATAAATACAATATAAGCATACTATGCACTTTAACAAATTAACACAGGGTTCCTAGCTTAGTCCTAAGATGCCACAGTTGCAAAACCTCTGGGCAAGGAGGAATGTGATCAAAGCTGACAGCCTTCATTCTCCTCCATCCCCTCTCTTCAAAATACTTTTGGATCTAATTCCTCCCAACGCTACCATATCTTAGTTGCACCCCTGCCACTAGTTCGAGATTATAATCCCACTAATGCTCACACACTCAAACTCTCTTTAGTTCTCCGAGAGTCTGATTATCTCTGGCCAGTACTCCTGTACCTGATGAAAACCCCCTTTGCTGGCAGATCACTGGACCACTGTACTATTGATAAGTGTTAGCTTGGTTCACTCTTACCTCTGAGTCAGAGTCGAGCTCCACTACAGCCTGACAGTTCAGTGCAGTTCTGAGGGAGTGCTGTATTGTCAGATGAGACATTAAATTGAGGGCCTGTCCACCCGGTGAGGTGGACATTAAAGATCCTACAGCATTATTCTGAAGGAGAGCGAGGAGTTCTCCCAGTATCTTGGCCAACACTCTTTCCTCAACCAACACCATAAAAAAAACAGATTAACCGGTCGTTCATCTCATTTGCTGTTTATGGGACCTCACCATGCACAAATTGGCTACCACATATGCCCATATAACAATGGTGACTACTTCAAAAGTACTTTGGGATGTCCTGGAGTTGTGAAAGACACTATATAAATGACATTTCTTGTTAAATTACTGAGTATTGTCATGAAGTGCAGTGGAGATTATAAATTGTCACTTCTAGTGAGAACTGGAATCTCAATGATTTGTTTTTGTCTTTTTTTAAGGTGCCTGGAGAATACTCAGCCCAGTGCAACAATGATCACCTCACAAGTTTTTTATGGGCTGCTTTTCTCTGGACTGCTGCAGATGTTTACTACAGAATCCAAGGCCCATGTTTCTGTTATCTTAGTGGGGGCCTCCGGAGACTTGGCTAAAAAGTATCTGTGGCAAGGTTTATTTCAGTCGTACATGGACCAGGTTGGTGGCGGGCACAGCTTCAGTTTTTATGGTGGCACTCGATTGCACTCCTCTGAAGGCTCACCAGCAATGTACGAGATACTTAAAGGTCTGTCGTGTTTACCGAATGTGCCTTCGGTCAAATGTGCATTGCTCAAGGAACAATTTTTAAAGTTGACCCAATACCATCAGTTAGACACAAAAGAAGACTACTCCATTCTTAACAAGAAGATTGAGGAATTGCTCGTGCAAGAGGGTCTTGAGGAGGAAGGGCGTCTTTTTTACCTTTGTGTTCCTGCCTTTGCATACGCTGATATAGCAACTAAAGTCAACGCCACCTGCCGTCCAAGGAAAGCTTCCTGGTTGCGTGTTGTGCTAGAAAAGCCCTTTGGACATGATCTTAATTCAGCTCAGAGGTTGGCTGAGGAGCTGCAAAAGGTTCTTCGAGAGGAGGAGATGTACAGGATTGACCATTATCTTGGCAAACAGGTGAGTCTGGCTCCCATTATCAAACAAGGGAGCTGCAAATCTTAAGTGACTGATTTTGGCTTATTATTGATTGCAACCCATGAGGGCTGAATTGATGATCCAGACCCTCTGCCTATTCTCTAAAAGGGGTACAGGAACAGAGATCTGGGGGTATGTGTGCACAAATCGTTAAAGGTGGCAGGGCAGGTTGAGAAAGTGGTTTAAAAAAAGCATACGGGATTCTGGGCTTTATTATTTGAGGCATAGAGTATAAAAGTATGGAAGTCATAATGAACCTTTATAAAACACTGGTTCGGCCACAACTGGAGTATTGTGTCCAGTTCTGGGCATCGCACTTCAGGAAATATATGAAGGCCTTAGAGAGGGCGCAGAAGAGATTTACCAGAATGATTCCAGGGATGAGGGACTTTAGTTATGTGGATAGACTGGAGAAGCTGGGGTTGTTCTCCTTGGAATAGAGACGGTTGCGAGGAGATTTGATAGAGATATTCAAAATCATGAAGGGTCTCGATAGAGAGATTGTTCCCATTGGCGGAAGGGTCAAGAACCAGAGGACATACGTTTAAGGTGATTGGCAAAAGGATCAAAGGTGACATGAGGAATAACTTTTTTACACAGCGAGTGGTTAGGATCTGGAATGTACTGCCCGAGGGGGTGGTGGAGGCAGATTCAATCATGGCCTTCAAAAGGGAACTGGATAAGTACTTGAAAGGAAAAAATTTGCAGGGCTATGGGGAAAGGGCAAGGGAGTGGGACTAGCTGGATTGGTCTTGAATAGAGCCGGCGTGGACTCAATGGGCCGAATGGCCTCCTGTGCTGTAACCTTTCTATGATTCTATTTTTCAACGTTGCATATTTAAAAAAAAATTAATCATTTGTTGGCCTGGGCCCCACTGCAGATATATGGAACATTTAGACAGATGACCTTCTGCAGCTGCTGATTATCTGGTGAAATTAAGCACTATCATTTTTTTTGTATTATTCATTCTCAGGACCTGGGCGTCGTGGGCAAGGCCGGCATTTATTGCCCATTCCCATTGGTTTGATGCAACTGTGTGGCTTTTTAGGCCACTTCAGATGGCAGTTAAGAGTCAACCACGTTGGTGTGGGACTGGAGTCACATATAGGCCAGACCGTGGGCGGACGGCAGGTTTCCTTCCCTGAAGGACGTTAATGAACCAGTTGGGTTTTTATGATAATCCAACAGTTTTACGGTCACTTTTACTGATACCAGCTTTTTAAACTGAATTCAAATTCTCAAACTGCCATGATGAGATTTGAACACGGTAAAGAAAGAGCAATGTCACTTACCCCCAGAAAGGTTCAGTGATAAAGATACTGTGTAATATGGCACTGAGCTATACACACCAGGAAGATCCCAGGTTTGATCCCTGCTCTTTGATGAGCAAGAGAATCGCAGCTAAGATGGTGATGGGAGTGCTAAAATTAACTTCTTTTTGAGTAAGGGAGAAGAAAATCAGCAGGGATCCTGCTCCCGATTATAGTTCAGTGAATCCTGCTGGAAGTGTGTGTTTATGAATATTGCGTGGTGACAGCACCAAGTTTATCAGGTTTGGCTATGATAATCCCCATGGTGAATAGTCTGTCTAGAACCACTTTTCTTGGCTTAACTGTGGGAGGTGAAGATAAAGAACTTGGGTGCTGGTAGCCCTGTAGTACCTTATCTATCAAATTGTACCCTAGCGTACAGTAGCGAGACTGAGAAAAGTGTGTTAAAATGTTAGTATAACGAGTGCTGTGACCAGCGGTGTATGGGCTGCCTTCAATTATTTTTATTCATAGTTTTCAAATAGCAACATGCAGATGTTGCCTTGGAGAAGCTGCTCATTCATTTGAACTGGACGATGCTAACACCAGCTCTAAAGGTGCTTTTTATATTGCAGTCATGTTGTCAGCCTCAGTGCACAGATCTCACATGGGGTTGACTGCATTCCCCAAAGCGCCCAACCCACTTTTTTTTTGTGCTGTTGGAACTACCTCTTCTGTGGATCTGATAAGCTTCCAGGAATCCAGCGATAGGTTTCCAATATGGAAATGGGAGTGCAATGCAGGCACATCTTTTTGCCATTGCTCCCCAGGGCCCAGACTGCACCGAGCTATAATGTACAAGTGCCTGAAATGCTCTATCGACTCAGACATGTGAGATGCATATGCCAACGTCAGGCTCTGATTCCTTCAAATTGTTCTGTCGTGTAAATGTATTAATTGAAATTAGGCACAATGGAGTACAGGAACAATTATATCAGTGGATAAACAGTCAACTACTGTCTACAATAGACAATATAAGATGCTATCAGGTATGGGGAAAACACAGCACACACACATGTAACATAAAGCAATAACACTTTTCTTCATTGAGTCCATGGGTTCAGTCCTGCTGCAGCCTAATGTTTCTAATGGATCAAATATTCAATAACTGAATGAGGTCCAGGCTGGTTCACATTGATTGGAGGGAGGCTGATATCGTATCAGTATTTAAAAACGGGGAAGAAATTGGATTCTGATAATTATAGGGCCATGAGTTTATCGAGTCAGGTATAGAGAAGCTGTTGGAAAGCATGACACAGGATGTGATTCATTCCTTGGAGAGTTTGTTGGTTATTAGGGACTCCCAGCATGGCTTCAGGAAACCTAGGTTCCACCTCGCTAAACTGATTGAGTTCTTTGAGGAAGTGAGCAAAATGATAGAAGATGGCAATCAATACTGCCCTGATTTCAGGCCGGGCAGTAATGGGGGTGAGTTAGTTTTTGGCAAGCGTTTCCTTTCTTGACTGTTATCCAGCAATTCCTATTAGAAAGCGTGTGTATGTGTGGTTTATGACCTGATCAGGCTTGCCTGATATCCCTTCTATGAAGTGGTGTGTACAGTTCTGGGCACCGCACCTTAGAAAAGATATATTGGCCTTGGAAGGAGTGCAGCGCAGATTCACCAGAATGTTACCTGGGCTCCAAGGGTTAGATTACGAGGAGCGATTACATAAACCAGGCTTGTATCCCTGGGATATAGAAGGTCAAGGGGTGATTTGAGTTGAGGGTTTTAGGATTTTGAAAAGAATTGATAGCGTAGATAGGGAGAAACTTTTTCCACTGGTGGGGGCGTCTAGGACAAGGGGACATAACCTTAAAGTCAGAGCCAGGCCATTCAGGAGAGAAGTTAGGAAACACTTCTTCACGCAAAGGGTGGTAGAAGTGTGGAGCGCTCTCCCACAAAAAGCGGTGGATGTTAGTGAATCAATAATTTTAAATGTGAGATCGATAGATTTTTTTTTTGCTAACCAAGGTTATTAAGGGATATGGAGCCAAGGTGGGTGGATGGAGTTAGGATACAGATCAGCCATGATCTCATCGAATGGTAGAAGAGGCTCAAGGGGCTGAATGGCCTATTCCTGTTCCTATGTTGATGATGTGTATATCTTGATTTCCAAAAATTGCTGGATAAGGAACTGCATAGATGCTATTGGAAAAATGAAATTATGTAATGGATTATAGGACAGTTATTATGTTGATGGGTAGTGGGTTGAAATCTCATAAGCAGGGCATTGTTATTAGTGAGTGGATCTGAATGGAGCGGATCATTCGTGGAGTTTCACTGGCCCCTGTATTGGAACCATTGCGGTTCATCATTTTCGTTAATAATTTAAATGGGGTATTAATGGAATCATTCTTAAATTTGCTGAATACAGAAAAATGTGCAAAGCAGTTAGTAATTCAAGCCAAATTAATGCGTTACTGGCTGATTTTAGACAAGTTAGAAGAAATGGGCCCTTGTGTGGCAGATGTCCTTTTTAATATGGACAAATGCAGTGTCATGTATTTGGGGTTGGGAAACTCCAGGCATATTTATACTGAGCAAAGATACCCATTAAAGGTAATGTATCAAGAAATATGCCTGGGGGTAATTATTGATGAATCATTAAAGGCACACAAGCAATGTGAGGTGTTTATAAGAGAAAGCAAATACAAGGTTTTAGGTGTCATTGGGAGGACCATTGAGTATACGATGAAGACTACTGTGCTTAGGCTGTAAGGCCTGGTACATCCACACATGGAGTATTGTATTCAGTTTTGGCCGTTGCACGTGGTGAGGGATATTGAGACTCCAGAGAGGGTATAGAAGATGGCAACCAGGATGACACCTACCCTTAGGGCTGTTATTTATGAGGATAAGATGCAAGAATTACTTACCATGAAGACGTGCAGACTTAGAGGGCATATGATTGCGGTTTTTAAAATGATGAAAGGAGGGGCTCAGTCTGGTTGGACTGGTTATTTGCGATGAGTAAGACCTGGAGACGGCAGGTCTGGAGGGCATAATTACACAATCTGAAGTGAGAATTGCGCGACACACCAGAAAGCATTTCTTTTCACAGAGAGCAATTGTCCTTGGGACCAGACTTCCTAAACATGTGGTTGGTAAGGAGCTGCTACCGTCCCTCAAAAAGGAGCTTGACGTGTTCCTGAAAGTTCATTTCCAGTTCGACAGGATCAGTTGCTAGTTACTGCAGTCTGCCAGAGCCTTGGTTGATTGCCTTAGGGTGTTGGAGAGGAATTTCCTGAATTGGAGACAGGCTTGCAGTGTATGAGGTTGCATCGTTGTCTGGATGGGGTGGGTTTGATTGGTCTGATGGTCTTTTCTTCTCCCTTTTGGAGTTCATATATTTCTACAGAACAGCTTAAGTATAATGCGGGGTGGAAACATAATCCAGGTGAAATCTACAGTCATCTTTTTGCATTTCCTTGTGTAGTGTGGCAATGAGAGCTCTGATTGATTGAAAAAACAATTGACTAATCTTTTCAGAGAATGGATGAAGAAATGCTGAAGGTGTATCATGCAAATGAACTGCTGGGAATCAAATGTAAAACTGCAGACTTCAAAGTTTAACATACACACAGTTTCCCAATGGCTTAGCAGCACAGTGAGCCATTGGGAAACAGCCTTACATAACGGCGATCCTTAAAGATCAGGAAGGTTCAGCCATTGTGAGTTACCTGATTTCAGGCAGAGCAGTAATGGAGTTGTTAGTTTTTTGGCCAGGGTTTCCCCTTCTTTATTGTTATCCAGTGATTCCTATTAGTGCGCATGTGGTTTATGACCAGATCAGGCTTGCCTGTGATACCTCTTGTGGTCAAATAGCCAGGTGGCACTCACTGTGCAGCATCGGATCAAGAAAGCACCAGCATAAATTGTCGCTCTCTGGAACGATGGGGAGAAAAATTATGCAAGTTCCTCTTCAGTATTTTATCAGGCCAGGCACAACAAGAACAACAAAAACTTGCATTTATATAGTGCCTTTAACTCAGTAAAACGTCCCAAGGCACCTCTAACGATATGAGGGAAAACTGGCAAACATGGCTCGCAATCACATTCACCCGTTGCTAATAAGTAGAAATTGTGGTGTGAGCCATTCTTGATTGGGAGGAACGTAATCACAGCAAGTGATTTGTTATCACTGTGAAACTGGCATTTTCAAAATGCAAAATTGCAGTACTTGCAAAATTGCAGGGCCTATACTTTCTGGAGTTTAGAAGAATGAGAGGTGATCTCATTGAAACATAAGATTCTGAGGGGGCTTGACAGGGTAGATGCTGAGAGGTTGTTTCCCCTGGCTGGAGAGTCCAGAACGAGGGGACATAGTCTCAGGATAAGGCGTCTGCCATTCAAGACTGAGATGAGGAGGAATTTCTTCACTTAGAGGGTTGTGAATCTTCAGAATTCTCTACCCCAGAGGGCGGTGGATGCTGAGTCGTTGAATATGTTCAAGGCTGAGGTAGATAGATTTTTGGACTCTAGGGGAATCAAGGGATACGGGGATGCGGGAAAGTGGAGTTGAGGTCGAAGATCAGCCATGAACTTATTGAATGGCGGGGCAGGCTCAAGGGGCCAAATGGCCGACTCGTGTTCCTATTTCTTGTGTTCTTATGTACTTGGAAATCAAGACATGTTACATATGGTGAGTTTGCAAGATGTGTCCTGGAAAGTTGAAATACGTCATTTGGTCAAGACATAATTCAACTAATATATATATAATGGAAATTGGTTAAAACACTTTTTTACAGGGAGCAGGGGTGGGGGAGGGGGGAGGGAGTGCACACCAATGAATCTTACCTCATGGTCTACTCTTATAGCCAATGAAGAGGTATTGAGTTTTCATGTGCTGTTTCAACCTGCTATTCAGTTTGGATTTCTGATGTGTTTAGTTACATAAATTGTAGAAAATATTGCATCACAGTACAGTACTATTTCCTGTTGGTTATTGGTACTATTAAAAACCCTTACAGATTTGTAGTCCAATGTAATGATTTCACAGAACCAGCTTTAACTGTGCAATTTTGACTATCTGCTCAACAACAGCTGTTGGAAAACCAACTTGACCAGGTAATATGAAGGGTTGGTGATGATAGGAGGCACTTGTTTGTGAGATCAGGCAGAAAAAGACAGGTTGCTATCCCAGTGGTGTAGCTTTCTTTGCACCAGTGAATCTGTATCACGAAGCAATGTTGTGGATTCACAACCGCCTATCACTGCATGATAAGTTACCAATTGCGGTCAGTCCATCAGGTTGGGGGAATTAACGGGGTATCGAGTTGAAGGAGCGAAATCACGCAGTGCATTGGGTTGGGCTGCTCTCGCATAACCCCTGTTGTCTGTTTATAGGATTGATTGAGAGCCAGGAGCAGGTCCCCGTCCACCAAGTCAAGCAGGGTATAGTGCTTGGAGTGTGGGTGTCAAAACTATAAGATACCTGAGGTGAAAAAAAATAAATCAGACAGTGCATTAAGGTCGAAGTATTTTCATTCATTACCTTTTTTTTTCTAACCGTGGTTTCAGGCGATTGCCCATATCTTGCCATTCCGGCATGATAATCATCATTCCTTAGATCCCATCTGGAACCAACATCACATTGAAAGAGTGGAAATAGTCATGAAAGAGACTGTGGATTCTAAAGGTAGGGATGACATAGATTGTGTATGTGCAAGAAATTATGTTGCTGCTGAGTCAGCAAATGGACATCACGCGAAGTCAAGTGGAACTCTCAATGTCACCTCAAGCTCTTTTGGGAAGTTTTGAAAAATTAAACTTACAAAAAAAATGTATTTGCTGGAGCAGAGAAGGTGAAGGGAGGCAATCAATAGAAGTGTTTGAAATTTGGAAAGTAGTTTGAGAGGGTAAATAGTGTAAGATTATTTTCAGTGAATAGGTGAAAAAGAGGCATAAATTTGGGGTTAGTATAAGAAGCAAGTAAGGGGAGGCCAGAAGAAATGTTTTCACAGATAGGGTTATTAGAACATGTGTATTGAAGCCAAGTCGATCAGAATATTTAAGACAAAATTAGAGAAATGTTTGAAGACAAATATTAAAAGGTCTAGGGAAAGGACACGAAAATGGTCTTTGAGTAGGTAGCTCTGATGTGGAGCGAGTACGGGTACAATGGGCTCCTTCTGTGCTGAAATTTCTATGAAAATTTATAGGACAATCTAACTCCATAGCTCGAGGCAGAATCATCTGGCAGATGGGCTTTTTAAAATTTTAATTCAATGAAAGAACAAACCTCAAACCATTGCAGAAATCCTGCCGAGAGGATGATTGGAAAATGTTTGTCAAGTAGCTGCTTCCACTGAGTCGTGACTTCCTGTCCATTCTCAAAAAAAAAGTCAGAGGACTTTCTGTTTTAATATTTAATCTTTACCAGTGTGCTTCAAGCAGTCAGTCAGTCCCTTCAACGGTATTAGTTTTGATGCCCTATAATTCTTTCAGCTTGTCCTTCAAAAAAGCATACAGCTTAACTTCAAGTCATGTATCCTTTGCATTGCTAAAGATAATTACATAGAATTACCCAGAATTTACAGGATGGAAACAGGCAATTCAGCCCAACTGATCTATGCCAATGTTTCTGCTCCACATGAGCCTCCTCCCACCCCAGTTCATCTCAACCTCTCCGCATAATAGGAGCGCTCTCTGGATCTGCACCACCCTCTGTTGTAACTCACTACATCTCTGAGATAGTTGGACTGAATGGCTCCCTCATCTGTACTTCTCTTTTGTGGTCCCATTTGTGACAGAGCCACTTGGTTACAATTCCACAAACAGGAACTGGAGTGGCCTCCAATGCATAGAATAGTTTTAATTATTTGCTTTATATATGATCTCTTTCTCTTTTCTCTCTCTCCACCTCTCCCTCTCTCTCTGATAGACACAGTCCAGTTTCTACGCCCCACTTTAACTTCGGTGGGGACGGAAACTGGCGTTATCAGATTGGCTGCCAGTTATATGCCCTACCTGATTGTTCTTTTTGTTTACCTCTTCGATAAACGTTTGCAACATTGGAGTATCATGTCAGTCATGCTTAATTGCTTTGTTGCTCGTATAATCTACACAAAGATGTATATCGACTAAAAGTTGGATATTGTTAGGGTTCTTAAGGTTGGGGATGATTTAAAAGAGGTGTTACTCAAGGTGTAGGACCATCTGTGTCTTCAGTTAGACCATTATCCTTCAACTCTTTTGGCCTTGCCTCAACCTTCTTCCAAAGAGGAAATGATATCTTGCAATGATGCTGAGTAATTGGAATGATGGACTTGACAATATACTCTTTGAACTGCTTGCAGTTTGACTTGCCTATAACTGGGATACCTAAGAGAATTCACAGAAAATAGCATCCTCCATTATTGGTATATTGCTGCTGAACGTAGACTAATGAGCTGTACTGCCTGAGCTGTGCGTCGACAAAGTAAACCACCAGGCTTTCTTTTCATGGTGAACACATTAGCTGCGACATCGGAACAGGAGTAGGCCATTCAGCCCCTCGAGCCTGTTCAGCCATTCAATTAGATCATGGCTGATCTGTATCTGCCTTGGTTCCATAACCCTCAATACCCGTGCCGAACAAAAATCTATCAATCTCAATTTTGAAATTTTCAATTGACCTCAACAACTTTTTGGGGGAGAGTTTTCCAGATTTCCACTACCCTTTATGTGAAGAAGTGCTTTCCGACATCATCCCTGATCATCCTAGTGCTAATTTTAAGGTTGTGCCCCCTTGTTCTGGACTCCTTGCCAAACTCCATGTCAGCAAAAATTTACCAAGCACTGGAAGGGGTGTTTTTATATCAAATAGAAATAACTGGATCTGCATGTGGTACAAGGTTCAGAACCAGGAACAATAGATTGGAAACTGGGTCTGTTGATACTATCCGTGGACATGAGTTGAATTGATACATCTTAATATGCGGTTGTCATGGGCTCTTTGCTGAACCATGAATTGATGCTGTGCTGCTCTGATCTGGTGAATAAATATTGTCATTATCACCGGAGCTGCATATAATGGGTTCAGTTTCAGTAACTTGCTGCACATTGTGCTATTTTGACTGGTTGTATATATACCTGGGACAACATGCTTTACCTGATGTTTTTTTTTTGGAGGTCCATGTTTGGATGACTGACAGCACCATTAGAAGTGATTTTGTTTCCCTTGCTGTTGGACAATCACCAATTTGGGGTTACTTTCCATCATAGTAACAACACTTACAGTTGGAATTGGCCAGGATTGAATGTAGTTTTGCCTTGGCGTGATTCGGTGCGCACTTTAGGTTGAGACCGGTTTGTTGCTTAGTTTTCAAATCTGCCAAATAACATTCAACTAGATGAAGTGCTCTAGTCAGTTCTAAAAGTTTATCTGAGGTGTGCTTTATCTCCAGGGCTTGGAGGCACAAAGGTTTAGCTGAATGTCCTTCCATTTGATTTCACAACCTGACTCAGTAAAACCACATTTTGCCCTGTGTCCATCTACAGATTCATTCTTGTATTTTCAGCCCGTCAAAACACGATTGATTGATTCATATGTCCTATTTTTGGGAGGAGTGAAATGGTCAGTAATTGCTTTCTTTGCCTTATCATAGTCTGTGCCATTTCCAGTATCAGTGTGTCAAATGAATCATGCAATTGTTCTCCTCCGTAATGCAAAAGCAAAGTTGTCTTTCATGTAGTGTTGGTGATATCAAAACCCATCAATGCGCACTGGAGTCATTTCTTCTACCTTGAAGGAATTGAAGTAGAGTTATAACACAGATGAAGTACGGAAATGAGTCAATCCCAAGGCCATACTACCAGTGGAATTGGTTTAATACTCAGACAAATATATAGGAAATGCTAGATCTATGTTATGGGTTCATTCCAGACATACATGGGCCTATACCTAAGTGACGCCTGCATAACCTATAGGAGTTAATTAATGATATTTGTACCTCTTTAATTCCTCCTCGATTATCCATGAACCTTCATTAATATTCTTGAACCATCTTCATCACCAAAATGTTGTTTGTCTTTATGAACACTGATTATTTGCAGGAAAAGTCCTTTGTTGTTAGTGATACAATCACTATAGTAGTAATTCCAACAGAAGTCTCAGGTCCCCTAAAAGTTTCTGGATGAATACACTATCAAAGGACTGTACAACTAAGTGCTTCTGGGGTTAAGATATCCATATTGGTCAAATACAGGAAGTTCCCCGATTCTTCCCTTTGACCCGGAAGTGTTTTTGTATGATTGACAGAGGCTTGCAATTAGCTAAAATGGATGATCGGTAAAGAAATTATTCTTTAAGCTCTTTTTTAGTTTGTTACCAGTTGAAGTTAATAGTAAATATTACAGTGAATTGTTTCCCTTTGTGAGATACACTGTAATGATTACTTTTTAATATCATTTGAATTCTAATTTTAAAAGTGTATTTTAAAACTTCAATTCACATCGACATCGATGCAGCTGTATGGTCTACAATAAACATTTTGTACATCGTTTTGGATCAAAATAAAGAAGTTTTTTTTTATTCGTTCATGGGATGTGGACGTCGCTGGCAAGGCCAGCATTTATTGCCCATCCCTAATTGCCCTTGAGAAGGTGGTGGTGAGCCGCCTTCTTGAACCGTTGCAGTCCGTGTGGTGAAGGTTCTTCCACAGTGCTGTTAGGTAGGGAGTTCCAGGATTTTGACCCAGCGACGACGAAGGAACGGCGATATATTTCCAAGTCGGGATGGTGTGTGCCTTGGAGGGGAACGTGCAGGTGGTGTTGTTCCCATGTACCTGCTGCTCTTGTCCTTCTAGGTGGTAGAGGTCGTGGGTTTGGGGGGTGCTGTTGAAGAAGCCTTGGTGTGTTGCTGCAGTGCATCCTGTGGATGGTACTGCAGCCATTGTGTGCCAGTGGTGAAGGGAGTGAATGTTTAGGGTGGTGGATGGGGTGCCAATCAAGCAGGCTGCTTTGTCCTGGATGGTGTCGAGCTTCTTGAGTGTTGTTGGAGCTACACTGATCCAGGCAAGCGGAGAGTATTCCATCACACTCCTGACTTGTGCCTTGGAGATGGTGGAAAGGCTTTGGGGAGTCGGGAGGTGAGTCACTCGCCGCAGAATATCCAGCCTTTGACCAGCTCTTGTAGCCACAGTATTTATGTGGCTGGTCCAGTTAAGTTTCTGGTCAATGGTGAACCCCAAGATGTTGATGGGGGATTCGGCGATGGTAATGCCGTTGAATGTCAAGGGTAGGTGGTTAGACCTTCTCTTGTTGGAGATGGTCATTGCCTGGCACTTGTCTGGCGCGAATGTTACTTGCCACTTATCAGCCCAAGCCTGAATGTTGTCCAGGTCTTGCTGCATGCGGGCTCGGACTGCTTCATTAACTGAGGGGTTGTGAATGGAACTGAACACTGTGCAATCATCAGCGAACATCCCCATTTCTGACCTTATGATGGAGGGAAGGTCATTGATGAAGCAGCTGAAGATGGTTGCGCCTAGGACACGGCCCTGAGGAACTCCTACAGCAATGTCCTGGGGCTGGCACGATTGGCCTTCAACAACCACTACCTTTGTGCTAAGTATGACTCCAGCCACTGGAGAGTTTTCCCCTGATTCCCATTGACTTCAATTTTACTAGGGCTCCTTGGTGCCTTGGTTAATGCAATTGTTGACATCTGTATACTGAGGCACAGTGATAGGGCAGCCAAGGTGTCTAAATTTATTTGCCTGTTATTTTGTTCACACTGGATCAGAGTTTGGAAAGCAAGAGCAATGGGCAATACACCACACAATGGACCAAAGTAAATTACGTGAACCTAGAAAATACATACTTAGCAGGACAAGTTAAACACAGGTATATAATCAGCTGTTTGTCTGAGGGGTGTTGCACTATTTGGTAATATACCAACTTAGCAGGATAAAATAATATTTAAAAAGCAAAGTACTTGTCCTGAAGGATTGCCCTGTTGTGATATTCAGTTTCATGTTTTCTTCCTTAACTTTCTGGGCTTATACAGGGGTTGTACAAGCAAATATTTGTATTTCCTCAGCAGACATGCTGCTGTATTTTCAGTGATGCAGCTACCACAATATGTTAAAACAGTCGTGAGACACATTAAAGTTTTATCATAGATCAGACATGAGTACAAACTCCAGAATGTTTCTGTGAACTGATTTTATTTCAAAGTAAATTCTGTCTTTTAGATGTGAATTGAAGTAACTCAGTAACACAAAGCATTTGTTACAGCACCCTCAACTTTGGAGGAGCAAAGGTCCCAGACTGCAGCCTGATGTGATAAAATAACCTTTTCCACCCTGGGAAGCAGTTTCTTTTCTCTTTCCTGGTCAGTCTTTACTGTGGTGAGATACATCTGATGCGAATTAGAGCTAACTAACTGGGAGGTTTTTGTATCAAAACTCAAAGGGAATTTGAAGGGAGTCATGTGATAAACTTGTACTGAAGCTTTGGTTAGACCACACTTGGAATACTGTGCACAGTTCTGGTCTCCATATTACAAAATGGATATGAAGGCACTGGAGAGAGTGCAAAAAAGATTTAGAAGGATGATACCAGAACTGAGACGTTACAACTATCAGGAAAGGTTGAACAGGCTGGGACTCTTTTCTCCAGAAAAGGGAAGGCTGAGGGGTGACCTAATAGAGGTCTTTAAAATTATGATAGGGTTTGATAGGGTAGAAGTAGAGCAAATGTTTCTGCTTGTGGGGGAGATCAAAACTAGGGGTCATAAATATAAGATGATTATTAATAGATCCAATAAGGAATTGAGGAGAAACTTCTTTATCCAGAGAGTGGTTGGAATGTGGAACTCACTGCCACAAGGAGTAGTTGAGGCGAATAGCATGGATGCATTTAAGGAGCAGCTGGACAAGTACGTGAGTGAGAAAGGAATAGAAGGATATGCTGATAGGGTGGGAGGAGGCTCGCATGGAGCATGAATACCAGCATAGACCAGTTGGGCTGAATGGCCTGTTTCTGTACTGTTAATTCTATCTAATAAGCCATCTTGAGTTCCATGTCAGTAGTTTCTAACTGGCAGGCAACAGATTTACGATACTGAAGGCCATGGACATTTCCCCAGGCATGAAGAAACCTGTGTGACGTCCAAAATGTTAAGCTAGAAATTGGTTTTCAAAAGCTAAGTGGGGATGTGAGAGTGAAGTTACTTTCACGCTGAATAATAAAGTGGTTTGTGCTTAAAGGAACTCCTTTAGTTGTGACTTAAGGCAAGGCTAATAGTCAAGACCTGACCTTAAAATTAACAGTTTAACGTACAAACTCTTTATAAATCAACCAATTCGTCTACTTCAGTATGGATAAGGAAATCTAAACATCAATGGACAAAAAGCAAAATACTACAGATGCTAGAAATCAGAAAACGAGAGCATCGGCAGAGAAAACAGAGAAGTTAACTTTTTGGGTATCCAGAACTGAAAGATATTACCAATGAACAGCATTTAAAAAGGAACAGGGAAGGGGGAGGAAAAAATATACACACTGAAGAAAAGAAATAGAATTACCTGTGAAGTGCTTAAGTGGTAGATAGGAGATAGTTAAATGGTAGACGTGATCAACATGAGCGTAATGAGAGAAATTGAAGAAATATATGAGAGACACAGGAGTTTGTGAACAGCTAAAGGGGTGGGGGATGGGCAGATGGACGCATAAATAACTGGCAAAAGCTGCAGTGGCCTAGGAGCCTGGTAGAAGAGAAAAGTAGGTTGACACAGATAGTCCAGGTCACCCCCCCCATCACAGTGTTCTTATGTCGGGCAGCACCACGAGTAGCAACCTGCTCCATTTCCCCCCCCCCACCCCCCCCCCCCCCATCCCTGGAAACGCCAGCATACCTGTCCCACATGGCAGCACTTTCTGCCAGAGAGAAGACGGGAGCTAAAATTCAGGCCTGAAGTTGTTAGTCAATATTAAGGCCAGAGGGCTGCAAAGTGCCTAATAGAAAGGTGATGTGCTGTTCCTTCAGCTTTCATTGAGCTTCATTGAGATAGAAATTAGAGCTTGTTGCACCTGTTTTAAGGGCATAAAATGAGTACAATGAGGCCCAATTTCGTGGATCAACGTCCTGAGCCCCAATGGACACCTGGAAAACGACCGACCCGAAATTGGGTCGGGCCATTTTTCATGTGTCCCTGTCGGCCACCTAAAATGGGCGTTCAGTCCCTTTACATATTTAATGATACAAAAATTGGCCGTGTGGTTGATAGTGAGGAGGAAAACTGTAGACTGTAGGAAGATATCAATGGACTAGTCAGGTGGGCAGAAAACTGGCAAATGGAATTCAATCCAGAGAAGTGTGAGGTAATACATTTAGGAAGGGTGAACAAGGCAAGAGAGTACACAGTAAATGGGAGGATACTGAGAGGTGTGGAGGAACAAAGGGACCTTGGAGTGCATGTCCACAGATCCCTGAAGGTAGCAGGACAGGTAGATAAGGTGGTTAAAAAGGCATACGGGATACTTTCCTTTATTAGCCGAGGCATAGAATATAAGAGCAGGGAGATTATGCTAGAACTGTATAAAACATTGGTTAGAACACAGCTTGAGTACTGTGTACAGTTCTGGTCACATTACAGGAAAGATGTGATTGCACTCGAGATGGTACAGAAGAGATTTACGAAGATGTTGCCAGGGCTGGAGAATTTTAGCTATGAGAAATGATTGGATAGGCTGGGGATGTTTTCTTTGGAACAAAGGAAGCTGAGGGGAGATTTAATTGAGGTGTATAAAATTATGACGAGACTAGACAGAGTGGATGGGGAGTACCTAGTTCCCTTAGCAGAGGGGTCAGTCACCAGGAGGTGTAGATTTCAAGTAATTGGTAAAAGGATTAGAGGGGAGCTGAGAAGAAATTTTTTTCACCCAGAGGATGGTGGGGGTCTGGAAGTCACTGCCTGAAAGGGTGGTAGGAGCAGAAACCCTTAACTCATTTAAAAAGTACTTGGATGTGCACTTGAAGTGCCGTAATCTATAGGGCTACGGACCAAGTGCGAGAAAGTGGGATTAAGCTGGATAGCTCTTTTTCAGCCGGCAGGGACATGATGGGCTGAATGACCTCCTTCTGTGCTGTAACTTTCTATGATTCTATGATTAAGTTACCTAAAGCCTGTTTTGGGAAACTCTCTCGATCTGGGCGAGAGCAGGAAGCAGCACTGACACAGTCATCAATGTAACGGGAAAGAAAGGTCAGTGAGGGGGGACCGAGTAGTTACTGGAGCAAAGAGTGTTCAACATATCCTACAAATAGACAGGCGTAGCTCGGACCCATGCAGATTCCAATAGCAACACCTTTTTCCTGGAGGAAGTGAGAGGAGTTAAAGGAAAAGCTGTTCAGTGTGAGAACAAGTTCAGCCAGGTGGAGGAGGGTGGTGGCGGATGGGCACTGATTGGGCCGCTGGAGGGCGTGCAGTTTGTCCCGGTGAAGGATGGCCGTGTAAAGAGACTGTACATCCACAGTGAAAAGGAGACAGTTAGGGCCGGTTAAGTGTATTTTGTTAAAGTTGCAGAGGGCGTCAGTAGATTCACGGATGTAGGTGGGTTGGGACTGGGCAGGATAGCAGGACCTTGATGGAGGAAATGCCTTCAAAAGGCGGATGAGACCAACCGTGATGAACTGCAGTGACCCCCTTCCAATCCGTTATGTTCCTGCGTTATCGTCTGTGTTGCTCTGATGACTGTAGGTCACTGAACTACAAAGCTTGCGGCCGCAGGAGCCAGCGGAGACCACAGCTACCCAGCGTGCGACTCTGCATTCCACCACCTATCCAAATCCGGACAACCAAGCTCATGGGGTCTCGAAACCTCTCGACTTAGCAGTTATCTGACATTTTATCTGCGAACGGTCCAATGCTGGTATCTTTTTAATATGGAAATAAAATACAGCAGTTTTTGTTTAACACTGTGTAGTATTCGTGACTTTCAATGAGTCAGGATATCATTGAGAAACCTTCTGGGTCCCCAGAGTTTCAGGTTTTCAGAATGTACTAAAAAAAAATTACAGGATGTGCCCTTGAAATCTAATGCAAGATAATCGTGCTTCCCATTAAAACAGCTATTCAGATTTCACATTGTGTCCTGCCTTTCATTTTTAGGGGACACATTGTAATGTTCATAGTTCAGCCTGGCTGGCTCTTTTAGTGCTGAGTCAGGCTTTTTGCGTTTAATCACCAGGCAGTGGTGGATCCGCAGTATTGATCAATTTAATTAATCTTCCACGCATTGACCGTGGCACATGGAAGGAGCACAGACTGCTGAGTTGAATTGGCAAAACACAAATGCAGGAGGCACAGCATCAGCAGTCAACTTGCAGAGCTCATGCTATTTCATTCACGCGTGATATTTTCTGTCACTGAGTGCAATGTATGAATGCCTCTGTTAACGCACCTTTCCCAGAATGCCATTTGAATCCCGTCCTTGACCTGAGCAAACCAGTCTTGATAGTTTTTTTTAAAAAAAGATTTTTTTTTTCCCAAGTTAGAAATCACCTATTCTGGGTCTAACTGACCTCTTTCTTTCCCAGAGTGCGTTAGTCGATGGACTAGTGATACATCAGTGCTTAGTGAAACTGGGGCAGTAGATTCACTGTTGCTGTATCTGTGCAGGATATTCAATTTCTCTTTTTCAATCCTGTGGTTAACTCCCTCTATTTTTATCCTGCTTCCTCTCTTGGCTGCTCTCCAAGTGTGACTGAGAAGGTGAGCAGGTGGTCATTCTGCTCCCAGGCCTCCACCAGTGCTGCTGTAAACCAGCCATTAAGAGGCCTGCAATCGAGGTCCAAGGACAAATTGCCCTCTGCTTTTTAAACCATCCCCCTCTTCCCCAAAGCGACATGAGTGAGGTCAGATCTTCAGAGAGAGACTGTGGGTCTCACCATTGCTGAAGCACTGAGGTGATGCCATAGGGCAGCTCCCTATGGCATCACCTCAACTACAATCAGTTTTTACCTCCTTGTACTTCAGGGATTAACTTGAGCCTGATCCAAAACTGGTCACTTGTTCATTGGACCAGTTCCGTGGGACAGTTGACCCATTTTACGAAGGTCTTCAGTTTTGTTGAACAGAAGAACTAGACCAGAACTACAAGATCTGTTTGGGTGTTTTAGTTTAAAGCTGTTTTAGTTATTCTTAACTATAATTTGAACATAGAAACATAGAAAATAGGAGCAAGAGTAGGCCATTTGACCCTTCGAGCCTGCTCCGCCATTCAATATGGCTGATCCTCCATCTCAATACCATATTCCCGCTCCCTCCCCATTCCCCTTGATGCCTTTTGTGTCTAGAAATCTATCTAGCTCCTTCTTAAATATATTCAGTGACTTGGCCTCCACAGCCTTCTGTGGTAGAGAATTCCACAGGTTCACCACCCTCTGAGTGAAGAAATTTCTCCTCATCGCAGTCCTAAATGTCCTTCCCCCAAACAATTTTTCAAGGTGTGTTGCAATGTGGTTGAACACAGTTCACATTGAATCGTGCAGTGTTTAAACTGGATCACTTTTGGCAGAAAGTACCTGGGGAAATTTTTTCTTCCTGGCGATTTGACAAAAATTTCTGAAATCTTTGGACATGAGTGCTCAGACCTGATCTACATGTATGAAAGCTTTCAGTCGACTGGTGTCGTTGCATTCATAAAGGATATGACTTCCATTTGATGTGCGTTGTATACCTAGGTCGTGATTCAATGGAGTAGGCCATAGCAACACGTCCCAGGGTGCACTTAGAGCTTTCTGTGACAAAAATGGAATCTTTTACCATGGTTCCTCTGGTTTTCACTTCATTAATAGCATATTTACTTGGAGACATGGAGGCCAATTACATGATTGGGTGTGCTGGTAATGCTGGCCCCGATTGGGCAATGGGGTGGGGTGTATTATGGGGCGAGCATGCCTGAAGCCTGCTTCTCAGAGCAACTTTCTGTGCAATTTATGAGCAGAGGACAATTGCAGTTTTCATGCAATAGCCTCAACAAGGTTTCACAAATATGTTGACTGTACCTGTTGTACCAAGAGATGGAGGGCAGTGTTTCATCTTGATTCTTCTTTTTCCCTCTTGCTGTCATTGATGGACCCTGGTCCTCGATGGATTTCAGTTCCAAAAGCATCAGATGCCCTCCAGTATCTGCGCCAAGGGTCTATTATTCATCATTGATCCTAGACAGTCCGGTTCTGACAAGAGACCAGTCACACAGATAGCAATGATAAGGAGTGGATCATCCTCTCCCATGTCCCACCATTTGTGCCTGATTAACTCCTTCTCCCTCACCTTCGGGAGTTGGGGGGAGATAAAATCCAACATCATACCCATCCCCCTTGGCTGCAGGGAAGCCAGCCTGTGCCATTTCTCCTCTTTCAGGCACCAGGTTTTTTATACAGTTGGTGTGGGAAGAGGATATAGATGGAAGTGTTCAAGTCCAATTAGACAATTTCAACTACAGAACATTCTGGACCTGAGAGGGTGTGCGGTGCCATGCCTGTAAGGAGATGGGGCGTGTTCAGAAGAATTGCCCCAGCCTCCAGGTCACAAAAACAAAGGAGTGAACGTGCACCTCTTAGGGATGCTTGGGCTGTGTTGTTTGGCTGATTTGTATACAGGGAGACCTTTAGGTTGTTAGAAAATTATTTTTTTTTTAAGCTTGGAGGTACCTGCAACTGAATGAGTGCTCAGGCCCAGAGTTGGCATCCCCAGTTATAGTGCTATAATGTTGGCTACTCTGATGATTTGATTGGGTAAAAGCACTGCCCAGCATAGCACTGAGCCAGGCAGACCAGAAGGTTCCAGTGTGACTCTTGGCTTGTTTCGAGTTACCTGATCTCAGCCAGGGCAGCAATAGGGTTGCTGCAATTGACCTCTGTGCCTCTGGATTGTGGGGAGGGGGTGGGGAGGGGAAGGGAAACATCAGCCAGGGTTCCTGCTCGTCATCAATATACACTGACTTGTACTGTTTCTCCAGACATCAGATGAGAACGGGGTCAGGCTTTTAGCTATGAAATCCTCCTTGGTTGAAAAGCCTCCCAACACTCTAGTTCTAAGCTCACATGAAGAATGAGCCCTTGGGGCAAAGTACCACATGACTGCAGCTATCCATGGAACTGTACCCCAGTCAGAGTCCGCATCTTTAGGAGAAGATCAAAGAAAACAATCAAAATGGGGGAGTGTGTGGGGGGGAAGACAGAAGGTACCATCTAGTTACAGTTTTGACGAAAGGTCATCGACCTAAAACGTTAACTGTTTCTCTTTCCACAGACGTTGCTTGATCTGCTGAGTATTTCCAGCATTTTCTGTTTCTATTTCAGATTTCCAGCATCTGCAGTATTTTGCTTTTGTTGTACTGATCCTAAGTATTTACCTTTTTAGATCCAATACCTTCTTAAAACTGACAGAAAGAAGGTGGTGATGAGCGGTTACAGTTTTTTGTATATCTGTCACTTTTAATTTGTCCAGTTTGCTTTGCATCCCAGTGCTGATTATGCTCCACAGTCAGGTCCACTAAAGAAGTAATAGATTTGATGTATGTCACCAACACACAAACACACTTGGTGGATCCAATTTTCCAGTGCGATTTTCTGGATTTTTATGAGCTAGCTATGGCAAGAGGGCTAATACTGATGGAAATTGGAGTGGGCATGGGAATGTCCTTGCCTTGTCACGCACCATTTGTCAGAATGAGCTGCTCACCCTGGGGAATATAGATATCGAATTTGCTCTAAAAACGCATTGTCCGAAGTTAAGACTTCACATAAATGCAATTCAGTCCACCTAAGTGAATTATTTTGGCTGCTTGCTCTGGTGAAGTGAACCTTTTTGACTAGATTACATCTAATACTGTGTTTATAGCCCAGAACTCTCCATTACCTTCTGTATAACCTTTGTTATTGCCCTATACAAACTATAGTAATAACTATGCTGAAACCGTTTAACATTCAACTCTGAATCCTTGATAAAGAAATGTAGTCCTGTGGGAAATAATTTCTTCACTTGAATGTGTCATCACCGAGCCCAGTGGAAGGGTCTTTTTTTTAGCATTCAGGGTGCAGCAATAGAATGTGTCCAATGATGGGCTTTAATTATGTAACATTTATTGGAGGAAAAACTGATTTTAGGTTGAGAATCTCTTCTATAAACAGAATCATTTCCAAATGTTGCAGTTCAGGCTTCGAACAAACCATATTCTCTTTCACTGGTTGTACAGTGTTTCCCGTAAGCAAATCTTATCCTTCAGGAACTCGACTTCTTAGAAGATATGACCTTGTAGTGACTGCGTGACCCTGGCCTAACACTTAAGCTACTTTTGTTAAATTGCCCACTAGAATTTACGTAGGATTACAATTCATCTTCAGTGTGTTGGAAAGGTGGAAATATCAAATACAAGGAGCGTCTTGCAAAATAAAACTAAATACACTATTTACAAATTAATCAAAGAAACATCAGAATTCAATATACAATGAAAACACAAGCATTATTCCTTATGGTTCACAGCAGATTTCACTAAGAAATGACTATGCCCTCAACACAGGTCAGCATCTATAAATCCTGGAGAAAAGCCTATGGCAGTTCAAAACAGAAAGGGTCTGTCAAAACTCTGAGCCTTCAGTCTGCTGAATCCTTGGTTGGAGATGCACTTCCTCCAAAACGATGTTCTCTCTGGTGTTTTCCTGAGCTTTCAACTCAGGGTTCTCCTAAACTCAGATTTCCTTTGAAGTTAGGGCTGTCAATCAAGCTTTGACAATATCAATATCCATACACGTAATTAAGAATGGAGCTTTGCTTACTCAGCTCGTTTCACAGAACCAAACATCTTCCGCACCATTGGAGGTACATACATTTTATACCTGCATGATTAAAGTACAATATTACGAAACCCTCCAGAGAAATGAATATTTTAAACTTGAAGAACCTGAATTAAATGACTGTTATAGTATGAAGACACCACCAACTAACTCCAGCAATATAACCGATCTACTGAAAAAAATGACATTGTGCAATGTCACAAAATGACAAGTTCGCATTTACCCCATACTATAGCTGATGTTTAGCATGTGACAATTCACATATGACATCCATATTCTATGGTCAAACTTTCCAAAAAATACTTGCTTGGAAAAGAAAAAGCCTTTTGCTTTTGAGCCAAAATTGTCTGGAAAATTTTATAGCACAGCTGAAATCAGTGATGTCACCTTTCCTAGAATGCACAGCACAGAGTAAAAAGAATTGGTACATTTTGTTATAAAAATCGGCTTATAAACTCATTTTAGCAAGACAGCACACTTGGTATTTTTTGGTCTCGTGAATGAAATGAGTAGACTGTTTGTCTCTGACATTTCACCCGTTTCATGTTGAAACATGATGGGTGCCCTTCCACAATAAATTCACAGGGGCCTTATCAGGTGTAACTGCGACACAAGTGCAGGTGCACACGCAGACAGTTCATTCCCATATTTTCAAGGTCCCATCTAAATACTCTAGCATCCTTGTGTTACAGCTCAAAAGAATGCTCTTCATCCCATGCTACCCTATGCAGCCTAACTGATGCTGGGCTTTACTGAGAACAGTGGACTAAGGATATTTGCTGGCAATGGAGAAGGTGCTTCAATTTTGTGCTCGTGGAGCTGGCTTCTGATGCGCAGCTGCAGGCAGTAGGTGTCAACTCCACAGCCAGCCTTGTCTTAGCTGGTCGCACTCTCGCCTCTGAGTCAGAAGGCCATGGATTCAAGACCTACTCCAGAGACTCGAACACATAATCCGAAACTGACACTTAAGTGCAGGACTGAGGGAGTGCTGCAATGTCGGAGCTGCCATCTTTCAGACGAGTCATTAAAATGTGGACCTGTCTGCCCTCCTTCCGGATGTAAAAGATCACATGGCAATATTTGAAGAAGAGCAAGGAGTTCTCATGTCCAGGCCAACTTGCCTCAGACAGCACCATGAATACAGATTATTTGGTCATTTATCTCATTGCTGTTTGCAGGACCTTGCTGTGTTCAAATTGGCTGCCGTGTTTGCCTATATTACAACAGCAACGACACTTCAAAAGCACTTAATTGGCTGTGAAGTGCTTTGGGACATCCTGAGGATGTGAAAGGTGCTATATAAATGTAAGTTTCTCTTTCATTAGATTCGATAAGGCCCTTGAGGGTAAATTTTCTGCTTGTGTGCTCCAAGTGTGGACCCTCTCCCGCCAGGAGTGCGTGTCGGGAAATCGCACAGACGCTGGCTACAATTTTCTGTCTATTCATTTATTCTGATATGTATTCCTGGTGAGTGAGGCTCCATGTCGGGAGTGGGGTGGGAAATTTATCCCTTACTTTCATGGTGAAATGCCAAGAAAATTGACCTCTGCTTTGGAGTTCACATGTTAGAAATATATCTGCACACATACTGAGATACTGAGGATTGTACAATGTAAATTTATTATTTTGTATTAACATGAAGGCGTTTGAACACAATGGGAGCATATTTAATGGAAACCTAAATATATCAGTGTTATTCTGCCAGTGTGTTTACACATTACATGGTTTCGTATCAGACTCTGATATAAATGACCCTTTGTTGATCATCCTGCAGGTCAGTATCTTGGATGGAACCAGTTGTTCAACCCTTAATCACCTGACTACCTCAGGCCTGGCCAGTTCAACAGGACATCTACCTGCTCACTGCTTCTGGGTGTTCTGTTGGCCTTGCACTGAGTGTCATGCAACTCCATTGCTCTGCTTTGTAGAATCCACCTCCCCTATTAGTTGGTATTTGCCTAATCCTGTTCAAGGGGTTTTTGGATCTATACTTACGTTGACATTTACCTGCTCATCACTGTGCCTGCTTAGCAAAACAACTTAGTTTGAGATAGACGGTACTAATGCGCCCAATTTACATCTACAAGATGCACTGCAGCAACTCGCCAAGGCATCTTCGACAGCACCTCCCAAACCCATGATCTGTCCCACCTAGAAGGACAAGGGCAGCAGGCACATGGGATCGCTACCCCTGCACGTTTTCCTCCAAGTCACACACCATTCTGACTTGGAAATATATCACTGTTCCTTCGTCGTTGCTGGGTCAAAATCCTGGAACTCCCTTCCTAACAGCACTGTGGGAGAAACTTCACCACACGGACTGCAGCGGTCAAGAAGGTGGCTCACCACCACCTTCTCAAGGGCAATTAGGGATGGGTAATAAATGCTGGCCTTGCCAGCGAAGCCCGAAGCCCACATCCCACGACTGCATTAAAAAAAATGTGCAATTGTTGCTCAATTTTCTGCTGTATCTTGGGACTTAATGAACCCTAATTAGGATGCAATTCTCTAGTCCTGAACTTTCAACTTCCTCTAATTTCTCTCCTATCTCCCCTAATGCCCTCTCCGAGCTTATCTTATCCATGAGACCCTCCTCCTGCTCCCTTGATCCTATTCCCACCAAACTGCTGACCACCCAACTTCTGTTCCTGGTCCCCATGCTAGCTGATATTGTTAATAGTTCCCTCTCCCCAGGTATTGCATCCTCCCCATCAAGTCTGCCATCATCACCCTCCACCCCTCAAAAATCCAACCCTTGACCTCTCTGTCCTTGCAAACTACTGCACCATCTCCAACGTCATTTCTTCTCCAAAGTCCTTAAACGTGTTGTTGCCTCCCAAATCTGTGCCCATATTTCCCCCAACTTCATGTTTGAACCCCTCCAATCAGGTTTCCGCCCCCATCACAGCACTGAAATGGCCCTTATCAAAGTCACAAATGACATCCTATGTGACTGTGGTAAACTATCTCTCTTCATCCTTCTCGACCGATCTGCAGCCTTTGACACGGTTGACCACACCATCCTCCTCCAATGCCTCTCCTCTGTCGTCCAGCTGGATGGGTCTGTCCTTGCCTGGTTCCATTCTTATTTATCCAATCATAGCCAGAGAATCACCTGCAATGGCTTCTCTTCCCACTCCCACAACGTTAACTATGGAGTCCCCCAACAATTTATCATTGGCCCCCTCCTATTTCTTATCTACCTGCTGCTGCTCTGCGACATCATCCAAAAACACAATATCAGGTTCCAGATTACTTCACCACCACCTCTCTCGACCCCTCTACTGTTTCTGATTTGTCGCACTGCTTATCCGACATCCATTGCTGGGTGAGCAGAAATTTCTACCACCTAAATATTGGGAAGACAGAAGTCATTATCTTCAGTCCCTGCCACAAACTCCATTCCCTAGTCACTGACTTCATCCCTCTCCCTGGCCACAGTCTGAGGCTCAACCAGACCGTTTGCAACTTCGGTGTCCTATTTGACTGTGAGATGAGCTTTAGACCCCATATCTGCTCCATCACCAAGACCACCTACTTCTACCTCCGTAACGTCATCTATTTCTGCCCCTGCCTCAGCTCATCTGCTGCTGAAACCCTCATTCGTGCCTTTGTTACCTCCAGACTCGATATTCCAATGGTCTCCTGGCCGGCCTCCCACCTTGCACCTCCGTAAACTTGAGCTCATCCAAAACTCTACTGTCCGCATCCTAACTTGCACCAAGTCCCTTTCATCCATCACCCCTGTGCTCACTGACTTACAATGGCTCCCGGCAACACCTCAATTTTAAAATTCTCATCCTTGTTTTTAAATCACTCCGTGGCCTTGCCCCTCCCTATCTCTGTAACCTCCTCCAGCCCTACAATTCTATGAGATCTCTGCGCTACTCCAATTCTGGCCTCTTGCACATCCCTGATTTTAATCATTCCACCATTGGCGGACATGCCTTCAGCTACCTCGGTCCTAAGCTCTGGAATTCCATTCCTAAACCTCTGCGCCTTGCTACCTCTCTCGCTTCCTTAAAACCTACCTGTTTGACCAAGCTTTTGGTCACCTGTCCTAATATCTCCTTATGCGGCTTGGTGTCAGATTTTGTTTGATAACCCTCCTGTTAAGAACCTGGGGCCATTTTACGACGTTAAGGACGCAATATAAATGCAAGTTGTTATGTAGTGTCTTTCACAACCTCAGGACGTCCCAAAGCGCTTTACAGCCAAAGAAGTACTTTTTGACTTGTAGTTGTAATTGGTGAAACGCGGCAGCCAATTTGTGCACAGCAAGGTCCCACAAACAGCAATGAAATAATTGACCAAATAATCTGTTTTGATGGTGCTGGTTGATGGATAAATGTGGGTCAGAACACCGGGAGAACGCCCATGTTTTTGTTTGCATAATGCCATGGGATATTTTATGTCCGTCTGAGAGGGCGGACAGGACCTCGGTTTAATGTCTCACCTGAAAGAGCACACCTTTGACACCGCAGCACTCCATCAGTACAGCACTGAAGTGTCAGGGTAGATTATCCACTCAAGTCTCTGGAGCGGGGACTTGAACCCACAACCTTCTGACTCAAGATTGACACCTAAGTTCCTGGTTGCAGTTCAGCTCAATGCCAGGCCCAATATTTAACACTTCCTGCTCCACAATTCTCCTGACTGCAAGAATAAATTATTCACTCAACCATTACCCTCTCCCCAATAAATTATTTGGTTGGCCTGTTCCAATAAGTGAACATATCCACCATGTCCTTCGAAGGTTAATGGCTTTGACCTTAACTCAATAAATATTCGCACATAAGTATCCTGTTACTAAATTAATCATTTCATAAATAATCCTAAATCACTAAGCACCAATAAATTGCTTGAGTCATACCTTCAGAGTATTAATCAAATGCAATTTATTTTCTTGAATTATTATATCTGATTCTCCTCAGCAAATTAGTGTTATAAATATTCCCCTAATAAATTACTAAATTACAATAATCCTTCTGGCAGCAGATAGACTAGGATCGACGAGGACAATTTCAAATTACCATCAAGTAAATAAATCTCTACGGGAATCTCTGGATTGGATGCTGAGAACCAAGAACTGAAAATCAGATTCTGTGCAGATGTAATTTTATTTCCTTTTTGATTCCCAGGCTGTCCATTCCACACCTACTGATTGGCTGATGACACGCTTATAATCTAATTGTAGTGTTGATGTGAAGCAATGTCTCTTTTCATGGACGCTGCTGTTCTAGTGTAAATGCAGTCCGATTCGAGAGTCAAAATGACACTGCAGTAAATTCAGTGTCACATTGGGCCTTGGCGCCATACGAACAGTCCACAAGTTTAGCACTGGTGTGAGGCAGAATCCGTTCGACTTGTAGTGTGAATGAACCGTCACATTCCTTATTGTCTAAATCAGTCAGAATTGTGCAGTGCAAAATTGGTAGGTGTCAGGTTCCCTTTCTCATTATTCAAGGGCACTGGTTCATTCACTGTGGCAGGTGACACTATAATCTGATGTAGGCAACAGAATATGATGCGACTGTCAGCCAATTACCTGGAAGGTTTCACATTGAGGGGGTGGGGAACTCTGTAAATATTTGTATATTGTTAGTTTCCCGAGCCCCCCCCTCCCCCCAACCCCCTCCCCTCAACCCTCCACCCTCCTGTCTAGAGAGAGTGACTTCATTGTATCACTCTCTCCCTTTTACTTACAGTCAGATGTTGGTAGTACTGTCTTGTGCTGTGGAATGAGGAGACCCAGTTCCTGACCCAATGGAAACAAAGGGGATGGTTTACGACTTTAGTTTCATGAAATCGGCTGCCTTTGTCTATGATGCAGTCGGTTTTCCAAGCATTTATATAATTACGTGGAGTCTTTATAATAGAGAGCAGCTGACGGAGGGAAACCGTCACCAGTCTGGTTGGCTGCACTCCTGCAATGTAAAAACACCTCAACTGTGTCAATTCTGTAAAACGTAGCGGGGGAGAATTTCCCAGGTGAGTTCTCCTAATTTGCCTTTGATTTCAGGCGAGCATCTATTAGCTGTACATTTGCATTGCAAACCAGGAAGGAGACAATAGTTTTTTTTCCTCCTAAGCTCCCTTGAGGAGGAGCGTGCTTAGAAATGAATAACTATGAAAGAGAATGAAAGCTAGGAAATAAATTGATATAATCTTTCTGTAAATCCATCTCATTGAGGATAATACTACACAAGTATTGTAAAATGTGAACTTTATTTCATTAGCACTGCTAACACATTAATAGTTAAAATATAACCAAATAAATATTCAGTAAATGGTTCTTAGAAAAACACTACCTTGGAAACAAATGATTAGGTTAACTTATAGCTACTGAGAATCTAAGCTGAAACCATCACGTGGCTTGCTCACACTGTACTGTACATTCCCTAGGCTTGCAGATGACACTGTTTTTGTAACATTAGTGTTCTGCACAGGTTGTAATTCATTGAATGGACAGAAATAAGAGTGTTGACAAAATCTAGAAAATTGAAACGTTTTTCTTCCCGTTTTCTCTCCCATCTCCTGAAGGCACTGACCCTCAATGGTATCCAGTTCCACAGCCCCTGCAGGACCTTGCCCAAGTAGTATTTCTTCATGTGGAAGCCTATGTAATGAGTTATTTGACCATGGAGGGTATCACCGTTGAGCCCAATCTTGTTTACACCTGATGTCCACATGTGCATTTTCCATCAGGAATGGGAGCCCGAGCTGATTTCTCTCCTCCAGCCCTCCCCACCTTGCCCTGTCTTTCCCAGGCGCTTTGGGTGATCAGTAGTTTTAATACAAGAGAATACAGGATGTGTCATCGGATCCCTAGCCTTCAAACACATGATTAGTGGCTCTGGTTGGACGTATTCCTGGAGGTTTCATCAACATGACCTGCCGTCTCCCACTTACCACCCAATCAAACGGCTTTTTTTTTCTCCTCTCCAATGCTTTTATTACTAATAAAATAATAGGGTACGGTAGCATAGTGGTTATGTTACTGGACTAGTAATCCAGAGACCTGGACTAATAATCCAGAGTCATGAGTTCAAATCCTGCCACGGCAGCTGGGGAATTTAAATACAATTAATTAAATTCAATTAAATAAAAAATCTGGAATTAAAATACTAGTATCAGTAATGGTGGCCATGAAACTACCGGATTGTCGTAAAAACCCATCTGGTTCACTAATGTCCTTTAGGGAAGGAAACCTGCCGTCCTTACCCGGTCTGGCCTATATGTGACTCCAGACCCACAGCAATGTGGTTGATTCTTAATTGCCCTCTGAAATGGCCTAGCAAGCCACTCAGTTGTAAAATCTCGCAAGAAGGCGGCTCACCACCACCTTCTCAAGGGCAATTAGGGATGGGCAATAAATGCTGGCCTCGTCGGCGACGCCCACATCCCATGAACGAATAATAAAAAAAAACAATTTTATTCGAAGAAAATGGAAAAAACCCATGATTTTTTAAAAAGTTGCTGTGATTTTTCTCCCAGGTTTGCTCGCAGCAGTGTCGTGGAGATTAAGTTTAAATTCCTGCAGACTTCAGGACAATCCTGGAGAGTTGGCAACCCTACAAGTGACTGCCATATGATACAGAACATTTAACTTTGTATGCAAATTCATTCTCGAGGGCAACAATCCAGGTTTCAGCAAGTGACATCAGTTAGCAGTAAAACAAAAGTCGTCTTTCTTTGTACAGTGCCACACAACAAAGAGTCTTGCCCTGAGGTGCTCACCAATTTACAGTAAACCTTATTAGTATGTACCTCGATGATGGGCCAGTTTTTTAACAAAGCCTGCATTGACTGCACTTCCCTTTCAATAGTGTTGAAATGTTTTGGCCTTGGGTTAGAAGACTGATCTCCAGTGTGTGACCACAGTCTTCAGCCTTTGGTGCCTTTTGTGGCGATTTACTCAAACTCACCCTGTTAAGATACTATTTCCACTGGCAGGAGGGTCGGTAACCAGAGAACACAGATTTAAAATAATTGGCAAAAGAACTAGGGGGGAGCTGAGGAGAAATTGTTTTTTACGCAGCAAGTTGTCATGATCTGGAGCACACTGCCTGTAAGGGCGGTGGAAGCAAATTCAATGGTAACTTTCAAAAGGGAATTGGGTATATACTTGAAACGGACAAAATTGCAGGACTGTAGGAAAAGAGCAGGGGAGCGCGACTAATCCGATAGCACTCTTAAAGATCTGGCACAGACATGATGGGCCGAATGGCCTCCTCGTGTGCTGCAAGATTCTATGATTCTAAGTTAACTCTTGAAATAGCACCTCAGCATATTTTTCTCCACTGTCTGGCAACAGATTCCAAAGCAGCCAGACATTCGTGTCCTGAATGCTCTGGCTGTTAAAACGCTGAGGTTTTTTTTAAACTTGCAGCTGTCTAATTCATGATCATTAATGTCTTGCGTTGCTCCTTTCCTCAGGTCGCACGAGCTTTTATGAGCAGTACGGTGTCATTTGTGATGTTATTCAGAACCACCTGACGGAAATTCTGACTTTTGTCGCCATGGAGACCCCAGTAAACATCAGCGACTCTGAAGAGATTCACAGAAACAAAATGAAGGTGTATGCCAGCTTGGAAAAACTCGATAAGGAGAGTGCAGTCATTGGCCAATATCAAGCATACAATGCCGAGGTCAGACAGGAGCTCCAGAAGCCAGCTGATTACACAAGCACCATCCCAACCTTTGCTGGTAGGTGTATTATACACTCGCCCCTTAATATACCACTCACTTACTGACACAGCACTCGGGAATATATCTGCTCTCTTGCTGTTTACCTTGATATAGTACCACCCTTGGGGTGTAGGGTCACTCACGCGCCACCTTTTAGGGTTCTCACTTCACAGCGTCACTGAAGATGGTGACTTCCTATACCCAGGCCTTGTTGGTTTCAGACCCGAGCTGCAGATCTGAGACCGCAGTGTAAACATACTCTGCTGCAGGTCAACAATAACAACGGCAACTTGCATTTATGCAGTGCCTCTAACGTAGTAAAACGCCCCAAGGCGCTTCAGAACAGCATAATCAAAAAAAACTTGACACCAAGCCAAAGGAGACATTTGGACAGGAGACCAAAAGCTTGGTCAAATTGGTAGGTTTTAAGGAGCGTTTTAAGGGAGAAGAGAGAGGCGGAGAGGCTTAGGGAGGGAATTGCAGAGCTCAGGATCTAGACAGCTGAAGGCATGGCCGCCAATAATGGGGCGCAGGAAGTCAGTCCCAAAGGGCAAATTTTAGCAGGGCCAAGAAAAAGAAAATTAGATTGCTAATCGCCACTTGGGGATAAAGTCACAAATAATTTTAACCCAACAAAAACCCGAAACTGAATTGCATCGTGACATTCCCACCAAATGAATCTACGAGTTGAGATTGGGTTCTGGAGGTGTCAGTGTGAAGAGGGCCTGCAATCCCTCGGTGACCTCCTCCGACCAGCATGTCAGAGGGAGTGTCGGAACGTCACTCCAAGTTATCTCTCATTGCAGCACTATTGCTGGTCATGAACGAGCAAAGGTGCCGGGTTAATTCCTACCTGTGCATCATGCTGCAGTTGGCAAAAATGGATGTGTGAGTGAGGCAGAGCCAAGGGGAGCTGGAACTGGAAGAATAGTGATTTCACATAGGATGGATCCAGACCAAAGAGGAAAATATTTCTTCCAATCTGTTCTACAGGAGCATTTGTGAAGCCAAGTTACTTTAGAGTGAGCTCACCAGTAACTGGATCAGTTAGATAAATCTTTAAGTACTGAGGCACTGCTACTGGCCACATTGTGCTGACAAGTTGATGAACAATATACATTCAGAGCTCGTTATAGGTTAATGATATCTGGGATGGACTATCTATACTGTAGGTTAAGGTTAACCAAACGATAAAGTTGCATTGTCTCTCTAACCAGGATTACATAAGAACATCACTAAACGGCAAAAACTCTTTAGTTTTGACTCTCTATTGTAATTTTGCCATTTCATCTGAAAATTACTTCAGGTTTGTTGAGTTGATTTTTAATGCCGCCATTAGTTTGCGTGCACTAAAGTTACTGGCTGAGTGCTTTTTATATGCATGAAATTGGTTTCAATTGACCAGGGTATCAGAGCAAGGTAATTGGAACATTCCCAGTGGGGGCCAATGTATTTTTCAATTTTACAAAACATGCATTACTCTACAATGCAAACTGTGTTCCTTGCACTGTTCTTCAGAATTTATGTAAGTCAGTCTACAGAAATAAAAGTCTTGCGTAAGGTGCTTGGGTATGGGCATAGACTGTGGGAATATTCTCCATGTATCTGTGAGGTGCAAAACCTTCTGATTGATTCAAATCTCCTGTTCTGTAAAACAATTTCCTCATTGTTTCTATTTTTCCTTTCATTGAGATGCAGCCAGTGAATGCCACCAAAGCAACCAATCCAAATGCTGAAAAAACTATCTGAGCTGCTTTTGACAATCATGTTGCTTTCCTCAGCTGTCCGATATATAGCCCTAAAATTTACATTTATATTATACTAAGTACACTCACAAATAATTTTGAAGAATTCACTAAATTTAGCTATAAATCTGTTGATTGTAACTTTCCCCTCTCCGTGACCTGGAGCGAGAGTTTTGCTGTATTCCCAGAGCTTTCAACCTGCACTGAGACTTCACTACTAATATTTTGCACAAATCGCAACATAACGTATGAGTCAGTTCATTGGAATCCCTTGTTCATGTTCTATATAGTGCAGAAAGCTCTGATAACTTGGTCTTCCATCAATACAAATATAAATTGATTGGTTGCTCAGGAAATGTAAATATAAGATAGTCGCTCATAAATCCAATAGGGAATTCAGGAGAAACTTCTTCACTCAGAGAGTGGTGAGAATGTGGAACTCGCTACCACAAGGAGTAGTTGAGGCAAATAGCATAGATGCATTTAAGGGGAAGCTAGATAAATACACAAGGGAGAAAGGAATAGAAGGATATGCTGATAGGGTTAGATGAAGAGGGGTGGGAGGAGGCCCGTCAGGAGCATAAACACCAGCATAGACCTGTTGGGCTGAATGGCCTGTTTCTGTGTTGTAAATACCATGTATTGCTGTACAATTCACACATTGGATTAGGCTGATTTGTACTTTGCCAGCAACCAATTGTTTCTCTTGTAAAATCAATGCAAGTGCACATCATACTCTGCGTGCTTACCAATTAAAAGGAATCAGTGCCGTGGAAAAAGAACATAGTAGTACTGGGTTATCCAAACAATTGTACAGTGTGCTTCCTTGGTTAGAATGTGGAGTTCCCTGCCACAAACCCATTGTTGAAGCAGAGTCCATGAATTCTTCTGAAAGAGAATGAGCCAGTTCCTTGAAAATGTGCAATATTAAAGGATTAAGGGGAGCAGGTAGGAGATTGGGATTAGATTAGGTAGCTCATGTTGAGAAAAACTCTAGCACAGACTTGGTAGATTGAATGGTCTGTTTTTGTGCTTTGACATTCTACAATTCTTCTTAAAAAGGGCCTTTAGTTTAAGAGTAAGTATTGGGAACAGTGTACATTTAGCTGGGGATAAATCATAGTCTCCTATTTTATCTGCAGGTTTGTTCATTAATTGTATTTACACTGCTCCAAGAGAAAGCATTGTGTTCATATATCTCACTGAAGTGGACACACGTGATGTAGGCTGTGCAGAGACGCTAACGCCGACAGGGCAATCCACAAGGAAAGTTTTTAGGCCTCTCCTGCCCCAGGCTTCCCCCCTCCCACCACTGCGAGGCCATTCCCAAGCCCCTCCCAACCACTCTAATGTCAGAGTACTGAGTTATGAGGAAAGTTCAGAAAAACTCTGACTCTCCAGCCTTTAAAGGTTACTAATAGAGTAGAAAAAATTAATCCAGAGCCCGATTTCAAGTTAAACCATAACAGAGCATGGGGACATAGGCATGAAGTTCAGTATTGATGTAAGGAAAGACTTCTTCACACACACAGTGATTAGTAGCTGGACAGGTGTTTTGGATAGGGTAGTGGAGGCAAACACTCAGGAACTGCTCAGGGGGAGATTAGATGCTGTGATGGGGGTAGAGGAACTGGAGGCTGCTGTGGAAGGATAAACCAGATGGGCCGAATGAGCTCTCTTCTGTGCTTATTTTTGCAACCTTTACAACTATCATCCAACCCTCATTCCGCAATCAGGTCACAGCAAGCCTCATATTGCCAACATCTGCACTACATCAATCTGAAAACAATAGCAAATCTTTATTTGATGCATTTTAAAGATTATTTTGGGGGAAAATTTTTATTAATTACATCAACATGTTATATGCATTGTAGGAAGCAGTGGTTTGGGAAATAAATCATCTTTTAAGTCAGGTCTGTAATTAACTCATGGCTCTCATGCTTGCCATTTATTAGGCCCACGGACACCCTGTGGTTTAATTCACTGCGTTGCGCACATGCATTTCAAAACTAATTGTTTTGATGATAGTTTGTTTTGGAACCAAGAAGTATAATTCTGCTTTCTTTTTGCTTTCTTTCTTCTCTCTGCATTAAAAGGCTCCAAGTCGTGCTGGGGTATCGTTCCATACGTGCCAGCATTGCTCTGATTTGGATTGAAGAGGCCATTCTTTGTGCGCGAACCTAGAGGGTGATTGCCAGTAGGCGATTAGACCATTGAGGACATGGGAGCCCAGCCTGATCCCGATCCCGATCCCGATCCCGCTTGATGTCCACTCACACACTTAACCAGCAGCAGTCACTAGATAACAATCAGAAGTGGAAAGCAAGGGTGTCATCTCACTCCACCCATATTACTCACCAAGGCGTTAAGGCCAGTTGTAGCATCCCAAAAGTTGCCCCAGAGAATTAAAACCAGGGACCTTCTGATCTTCATGCTTTACTGCCACACTGGATGGTACTTTTACCCATTAAGTCACTACAGGAGGTCTTCTGCTTCTCTACAATGGGATGAACTTGTATTCCTTACACAGCACATAGTGAGGAAGGAGAAATTTCAGCCTTCTTTGACTCTGTAATAGATGAAGAACTTGCCTTTATATAGCATCTTTCACGACCTCAGGACATCCCAAAGTGCTTTGCAGCCAATTAAGTGTAGTTACTGTTGTAATGTAGGAAACGCGGCAACCAATTTGCGCACAGCAAAGTCCCGCAAACAGCAATGTGTTAATGACTAGATAATCTGTTTTTTAGTGATGTCGGTTGAGGGACATATGCTCAAGTCTCTGGAGCAGGACTTGAACCCATGACCGTTTGACTCAAAGGCAAGAGTGATACCACTGAGCCACAGCTGACACTTAATGTAGGTGATTAGTACAGTGGTATAGTTTCAATTATTAAAATGTAAGCCTTCAGTTGTCGTCATAATTTATGCAGCAGCAGAGGAGAAACAAAAGAGAGAAAAGTGTTTCGCCCCGATGAAGTGTTGGATCAGCAGCACTATGCATAGTGTAACTTGTTTTCACAGAAGCCATTTGTCATCAGTATAATAGTAACACCATCAATTTTCTGTCTGTTTTTCAGGTGTAGCCATTTTCCTAGAGAGTCCTCGGTGGGATAGTGTGCCATTTATATTGACCGCTGGAAAAGCTCTGGATGAAAGGGTTGGGTACACTCGAATTGTGTTCAAAAACAAAGCTTTCTGCCTCCAAAATGAGTCGACGAGAAAAGCTGAATTCAGTCAATGCAAACCGAGACAAATAATCTTTTATGTCGGTCACGGAGACTTGAATTTTCCAGCTATTTTGGTCAGTAAAAATCTATTTAAACCAGTGATAAATGCATCAAGCTGGAAACAAGTGACAGATTTTCCAGATGTCCATATGTTTGGTCTTCCCTTATCAGACTATTATATCTATACCCCTGTGACGCGAAAGGATGCTTACGCTGTGTTGATACCGCAGATTCTCCAGGCTAAACGAGACTCATTTGTCAATACTGAGGATCTTTTGGCATCGTGGAAAGTCTGGACACCGTTACTGAAAGAGTTTTCCAGAGAGCGTCCACGTGTTTATCCTGGTGGGGCACAGAATGGAGATCTACTGGACTTCACAGTTGTCGGGAGAGTGGTATCTTTTAGTGTGGCCGAACCTGTGGCGATCATATCACAGAGTTTCAGCCGTCAAAGTGCAAGTGACTACAAGGTGATAGAGTCGAGCTTTCGAGGGAACGAGCTGGTCTCTGCAAACACTGAGGAACTAATTGCCAAACTGGCTTCTTATCTGCATCAAGCGGCTCAAACGACTGTGCTAGAATTCGGTAAATTCCATCTTGCTGTGTCGGGAGGCTCGAGCCCAATCAAACTGTTCCAGAGGTTGGCTTCGCATCACTGCACGTTCCCTTGGAAACAGACCCACTTTTGGATGGTGGATGAACGTTGCGTTGCACTTCATGATGCCAAATCAAACTTTAGAAGCTTACATGACCACCTCCTTAAGCATTTCAAGATTCCTTACATCAACATTCACCCAATGCCCGTCCACATGAATCAAAGGCTGTGCGTTGAAGACGACCATGGTGCAGACCTCTATGCAAATGAAATTAAAATGCTGGTTAATGGAACAAATTTTGATTTTGTTTTGCTGGGGATGGGTGCTGATGGCCATACAGCCTCGTTGTTTCCAAACAGCCAGGCTCCAACTCTTGATAGCAAACTGGTTCTGTTTTCAGAAAGCCCGGTCAAACCTCACCAGAGGATGACCCTTTCTTTAAGTGCAATAAACAAATCCAAAAATATCGCTGTCTTAGTCACCGGGAGGAGCAAACATCCGATTGTCAGTAAAATGAGCAAGGCAGTAGAGAAACCTCTGAAGTGGCCCATTGCAAGTGTCCAGCCCTCAGATGGTAAACTCGTCTGGTTTATTGACTACGATGCACTGCTTGGTTGACCAAGGTTCATGAGATCTCATCCTCACTGCCTGCCCTCCAGAGTTTAAATCTGCTGGTGTGATAAATTTCCTGAAGTTATTCTTTGTTAATGAAGTGTTATTGTTGCAGGGGATATTTCTGGGTATAAATATCGTCAGCGAACCATTTAAGAATAACTTAACAAGCAAAAAATACTGTAAACACATTGGGGTAGATTTTCACCTTCATCGCCTGGGCTGCGATCTGGCAGAGCAGATTGAATGCTCCTTGTCGAACCCACCTGATATCCATTCCATTGATTTTAACTGAATGAAAATCTGGCGAGTTCGAAACAGGCAGGCAATCCACTCCACCAGATCCACACACCCAGGCAGCAAAGCCAGAAATCTCTCCCAGTTTCACATGGCAATGAATCCACAATCTTTTCTATATTTTCTTAAATGTGTGTGAATGATTGAAACTTCGGGTGGCCATTTTGCAGATAACCATGTTTGTGGTTCAAATTTCTGGTGACCCCTTTATAAATTAGACATAATATTTTTTGTAAACCAGTTGATCCCAAACATTTAACAGGATAAGGGGTGTACATTTTCTGTGAACTTCACCCATGTGTTTTCTTGCTCAGGTATCCTTTTTGGAAAAAAAGCCACCGACGAGTCAATTGCAGCTACAACGACAAGGGAAGAGCATAAATACAATTTACAAAATACAGATACCATTCAATATTTTTTCTTTGTCCAAAATTGGGTATTGGCAGCAGACTTTGGCTGAGGTGCTGGAAGGGTTCACTGAAAGCACTAATTTAATTTATGTGGCCTTAACAATCACAGTATTGCGGATTATGTACCCAGCATTGGAAGATATTTTAGTTAAAACGGGCGAGATGTAGTGCAGATCTCAGAAAAGAAGGGTCATCTTTCTTTGCAGTCTTAGAAGCAGTAAAAGCGTTTGCACTGTAGAATGGAAACTGTGGGGCAGAAGTTGGCAGGCTTTCCCACCGCTGGCGAGGAGCCTCACTGCATACAAGCGTGGGTGTGGCATCGGGGATTACCGCCCTATCGCCGATTCACAGTGGGGGCAGAGCCATGCAGTTGCTGCCCTTGCATTTCATATTTAGGGAAAATAATTTAACACAGGGCTTGAAATAGCCCGTGGAATGAGATTTGCTGTCCAACTACTGTAAATTTACACTGAATGTTCCCGAAGCACTGAAAATGCCAATTTCTGAGTGATCTTGGTGATAATAAATCAGTTGCTACAACGAATCAGTTCCCTTAGTCATATTTTACAGAAGAATACAGCTAACATGAGCAAGCTGGACATTTTCTTAACCCCCTCTTCCGTCCACTCCCCCAGTGGCGGTGATTACGTACATGTTGCCATTCTGGTAATAAGTTCTGGTTATTATACAGTTGTGTTTGGACATTGCTTTAGTCTGCTGTTGTTCATGATTTGAAACCTTTTATTACTGAGCTGTGCCTGGTTATCTTCAGTAATGGAATGTTCACTTTTATTACAGACCATATACATGTCACATTTTGAGTTGACGTGAACTACATGTGGCTTTGCCTCATTGTGACGTAACTCATCATGAAGATGCCTGAATTGAATTTGGGCAACTGCAGTATAACTGCAACCATTGTGAAGCAGAGTTTGAAAAGTTCCCAGGTGGTTGGCTATTTAGCCTTAATGCTAATGAGCAGGGCATTGGTTTTCCTGGCCAGAGAGCCATGTGGAGGTGGCAGTATAATTCAGTTCTGCAGGCTCCACATTGTGCTGTATAGGTACTGATCTCAAACTGTAGTATGACGATGCCTATACAGGTAGATGGCAATAAGCTAGCACTGCAAAGTCACGAATATATGTTATCACATACATTGTTTATGGAGATGTTTAACAAAATGTCAATTTACTCATTTGGATTGATCCATTTTTTTTACAAAATGTACAATTCTAATACACTTGTTACATTAACAATAACGGGTGACGATATCCAGGTAGCTATAAAACCACAAGAGAGTCTCAATTAAGAGGCTTAAAAGAGTCTAGTCACCCTCTCTTGGAGTATTTCCAACAGACCAAGAAGAGTCTTCTCTCTGAAAGCTTTTTTTTGATCAACCATACTGGGCACTGGGAAAGGTTGTTCTTCAGCGGATATGTGTCCCATTTAGTTGAAATTTTCACAATGTGATTTTTATGAGTTCTTGGTCATTTTTAAATAGAGTTTCTGTAAAAAATAAATAATTGTTAACATACTCGTTGTCACAGATGGTGTAATTGTTCCAATTGAGTGCACGAGAAGAAAAAATGTGCCAAACAAACATTGCTGGTGGTGATGTTCCTTTTTAAATTTGGGGGATCTCAGTCTGGACTGTCCTTTGTATTAAGCCATTCTTAACCAGATCTGGAGAAAGGAGGGAAAATGGTTGAGGGTGGTAATCCATTTTTTTAAAATCATCATTCCAACGGAGTGACGTAGAAGTTACCTGATATTCATGAAAGGTTGACTATCGTACAGTCCCAACCATAACAGGGTGAAGAAGGGGCTAAAAGGATGGATGAGAGTAAAAAGGGAAATGGGAATGGCAAACAAGAGCCCGAGCAGTTCAGGAAATACCATGAAACTGGTGTTCATGTTGTTCTTGGCAGAAGTAAGTAATAGTGAATCTTCTTAGAAGAATATAAGAATACATTTAATTTCTAAAAATTATTTTAGCTGTGAAGACTCTTGAAGGATGAAACCAGGTTTCTTGGATAAGCCTGGCAGCTCTACACTGTGATTCTGAGTTTCCAACCCAGAGGTTGCAAGTTCAAATCCCAGACATTGCTGACATTCAGATTCACTTACCCCTAATAGGTGAGTTTCACCAATTCATAGGAGGAAGTATGGAATGATCCATTTTACAAAGTGGACTCACCAAACAGAACCATACCCTTTCTTTGGTTGGTCACGGAGTGACAATTATAATGATCATAAGGATATCTGGATTGTACAACCCTTGGGGAGAGAAGTATAGGGGAGCTTAAAAAGTGGGCCAGCAAGGAAATGTCATCGATGGAAAGCAGTTGGCCATGTTATAATGATAAAGATGTGGATATAAAACTAATATTCTGGAACTTTGCTTGGTTTCCCTTAAGGAAGAGGTTTTGGCTCAGGAGACTAAAGAGGTGAGGTAGAGTTCATGATAGAGTCTATGAAGGAAGTGGGCCTCATACAATAAATGCCTTTCTTCATTCCATTTTTCTGTGTAGCTTTTGAACTTGATAGCTGTTGTGACTTTAGGAATAAGAAAAATGTTTTGATGCTAGAACTCCCCCATTCATGACATCGCTGGAACTTCATGAGGAGATTGATACAAAAAGCCTGCTCGCAGACTGCCACTAACTTGCATTTCAACATGGCAAGCGAGGGAACGAAAGGCACCATTAAGCACACTTAAGATACTGAGGCAATTCAGCAATCTGATACTCCAGTGCAGTACTGAAGCATTACGGTGCTCTTGAAGGTGCCATTCTTTGGATGCAGAGTTCAACTGTGGCCTCAACTGCCTGTTTCAGCAGTTCAAGTGGATGCTAAAAATCCCATAGTATCATTTGAAAAGAGCAGAGAGTACTCCCAGTGTACTGGCTAATATTCCATCCTCAACCACTATGCAAAAAAAAACCAGATTATCTGGTCAATCGTCTCCTTGCTGTTTATGGCATCTTGCCATGCTCAAAATAACTGCTGCATTTGCTTACAAAGCATACTGCACGTCAAAGTTTAAAAATGTATGTGAAATGCTTTGGGACATTTCTGAGAAAAAGAAAAGAAAGACTTGCATTTATATAGCGCCTTTCACAATGTCCCAAAGTGCTTTACAGCTATTGAAGTACTTTTGAAGTGGAGTCACTGTTGTAATGTAAGAAATGCGGCAACTAATTTGCACACAGCAAGCGCCCACAAACAGCAACGTGATATTGAGCAAATAATCTGTATTTTTATTCGTGATGTTGGTTAAATATTGGCCAGGACACCCCTGCTCTTATTCCAAATAATACCATGGGATCTTTTACATCCACCTGAAAGGGCTGGCGGGGCCTCAGTTTAATGTCTTATGTGATGGAATCTCTGACAGTGCAGCACTCCCTCAGTACTGCACTGGAGTGTCAGCCTGGATTCTGTGCTCAAGTCTCTGGAGTGGGACTTGAACCCACAACCTTCTGACTTAGAGGTGAGAGTGCGACTACTGAGCCACAGCTCACATGATAGATGTGATAAAACACCATATCAATGCAAATCACTCACTTGGTCCATTTATGCTTACTATCTCTTCATAAATATTAAATAATAGTTTGGAGTTGTGAACCGTCTTTAAAAGATTCTAATTCACTCAGACCTTAATCTGTGATGCATTTTCAGGTTCAAATCTGTGCAATTCAATAATCTTACCTACATTACATCCTACTGAAAATATTACCTTGGGTGTAAACTTTTGTGATTAGCTGTGAGTTTAAATGTTTGTAACGTTGATGCAGTTGTTACTGTCCTATCATAACCTTGTGTTTGGTAATGAAGATATGACTTTGCTTATATTCATCAGCTCACGTCTGGTAAAAGATAAAATTGAGGAAAATGACAGTGCTGGAGAATTCACTGGGATGCTTAAAAATAAAAGGCCCTGCCAGATTGGGGTAGCTCGACAAAATGGTATATTAACGTACTGTGCCATGAACCAGCAGTCCTGGTTTCAGATTCTAGTATATGCTGCATTCACACTTAGACTCCCAGTTGGTAGGTTCCTGGTCTGCAAGTCCTCAGTTGCAGAACCAAGAGAAGTGCTCGGATTTAAGCGAGGAATCCGACAGCACTATCACAGCACCTCCTAGTGACCAAACCAAGGGCACTATTGATGGTGACCACAGAGAGGACAACACTCTCCTAACCAAGGGGATGTTTTGAAAGAAATGGGCAAAATGGAAAAAAAATACAGGCAGCAAGTTATTGTAGTAGAGGCGATTTTAACAGGGCTCCACGCTGCTTTGAACTCTTCTGGTTGTATGGTTTTGGAGGAATTGCAATTGGTGCCTACTTAGAGTTTTAGAATTACTGAACACTGTTGTGTAGAGACTTTGTTGTGCAAAAACTGCTGTACTTTCTGTCCCAATGAAAACCAACTACTTTAAATGGTGAGTAAAATTTTTGTGGGTCTATTTTTGAACAAATGTTTTTCATCAAGGTGCAATTATCTGTGAAAATGTATTTTTTCATTCGGGTATTTTTAAGTGATTTCTGAATTTCTTGACACATTTGTTTATATAAATGATGGAGAATCTGTACAAATGTGTGCATCAACAATCATGATGGATTAAAAGTTTTATTTTTAATGCGATTTGATTTTTGGTGTGTGTTCATCAAAGTGAGAGGATGTCTGTTTTTGTAGAATGGAAGATTTGGCAGCCATTGTTTAGTCACAGACCAGTTTCAATAGAACTTTCCCTGTTTAATGATCCAGCAAAGCACATCAGCCTCCATTCATAAAAAAACATCACAAATTGGATCAAAGATCCACTATTAATAGTAACATAATGCCTTGCCATGTGCCTCATGAGAGTGAGAGGTCAACCACTGCTACTAATTAACAGCAAGTTTGGTATGTTGATTGCCACCCACTGAGAACTAAATTACAACGAAGGATGTCCACCTGAAACCTCAACCTGTCTTTTCTCTTTTCAGGTACTGGCACACCTGCTGTGTATTCCCAGCATTTTCTGTCTCTGTTTTACATTTGAAGCAACATAACCTTGTTTCACTTGTAACCTGTACTAGCCTTCCAAAGCCCCACTCATTCTTCAGCATCTTAATAATCATATCGAATTCAGATCCAGAAGACCCCCAGGGTTTGTCCAGCATGCTGATGTGGGTCTGTTCATCTCATTTGAGTGAATTATTTAACACTAGAAGGAATTAAATTAAAGATCTTTGTTTCAGTCTGGTTTTCATTGCATAACATAAATTTGGCACTAATTACTATCAAATGGCTCTTCTCTCTTTCTCTCATAGACCATGGAACAAAACATTATGAGCTACTAATTGTGTATCTTACTGATCCAGTTTGAGATGATTTGCAGCTGAGAGTCACAGGATTTTTTTTCAGCTGGTTATACTTGAGTCTGGTGTCCTCCTTCACGGCTGCAGAACACGCCAATGTCACACAATGGGATTTTTTACCCTGAAATCAGCTGAGATCAAATATTTCTACATTTAAATTTTTTTGGAGTGAATTTCTTCATCTTTAAGGGCAGTATGACCAATGCTGGGAAAGGGAACTTTATTTTACCCTTTTACCCATTGTCAGCGTCCCACCATCCCACCACAATCGACCCATGCTCGCATCAACAAAGTACCTTCCATATGCCGACCCTTGCCTCTGATAACCCAAAATTTATAACCCTAAGCATGGAGTGAATGGGTTCGCAAGATACAGTCTCTTTTACTGAGATATTTCGCGCTGGAATAATACATGTGATGTCTACATATTTAGTAGACAGAAAACCATGATGTCGGGGCCATGTCGTTCAGGCTAAAACTATATATTGAATCTATATAATGAAATTAATACAGTAGAAGAATGCTTAATTTGCACACCGTTTATTTCTTGACTTGAAAATAGAGTTCTGGTGTTTGAGTATTTTTTTACAATATTTTTAAAACTGAGTCCTTCAATGATCTTTTACTTCGGTGAATTGCCTGTAACCCTCGGAATTCTGTCTCACTGCTGTGATACAGGAATATTGCTGAACTGAGTGAACAAACATCCTAAGGTTTCCCAAATAGATCCCTCGGAAATGGCGGCCAGCTTAGGCTGGTAATTATAATCATTTATATAATTTTTATGTGGACATCGCTGACAAAGCCACATTTATTGCCTATCTCTCGTTGCCTTGAGAAGTTGGTGGGTCTTCTTCTTGAACCACAGCAGTCCCTGTATACGAGATAGTTAAGAAAGCGATAATTCCAGAATACTACCTTAAATTAAATTGTGAGTGGAGGACATAGGTTCACACTAGTAAAAGGTGAATTATAAGATTTATAACAGGAAGTTGTTCACACACACAATGATCAACACATGAAATGGAATCCCAGATAGAGTAGCAGAGGACAAAACGCTGGAATCATTTAAGAAAAAATCAGAAGCTGCAATGGGGGAACGGTACAACCATTCTGGATGGATGAATCAAGATGGGCCAAATATCCGTTCTCATCTGCAATTATCTTGTGATCTTGCAAATTAGCAACCTCACTCAGCATAAGGATGGCTGGGATTCATATTCGTGCAGCTCTCAGGGCAATTAGGGATGGCCAATAAATGCAGACTTGCCCAAGGTACCCACACCCCGAGGACACATTTTAACAGTGCTATTCTGGGATAAGAGCAAAGACACATTATTGGAGCAAAGTAGACAGACCTTCGCTTTGTCCCATGTGGCACTTGAGTGGAAAGCTGTTCCCTTCACAACAAAATAAGAAAAGCGAAGGCAAGAAAAAGTCGTTCAGCACATCAAAACTCATCCTCTCAGCCTAGCAATCAACTGTATTGGACTCATCCTCAGTTCTGTAAAAATCCTCTATAAGATCGCCTCAGACATCTCCTTTCCAGGCTGAAAAGCCCAAGCGTCTTGAATCTTTTCTCATAACGCAGTACTTTGACACCAGAGATCTGTCTCGTATTTAGTGCAATGTTGTGGCCGGGGGTGGGAAGAACAGTTAAATAATATGGTCAAAGTATTAGTTGCTGAGACCATCAAAGTCACAGGAGAAATTTTAGTATCAGAAAAAAAAGACAATCAAAACAAAAGAGCTGTACCTATATGAATATTCAGCCGATGAATATCAAGTAGTCACTCAGGACCACAGGAGGTGATTCCAGTTCCCAGGAATATTTAATGCCTGCAGAGGGGACAGCTGCCCAGGTTACTGGCACGGACCCAAGTATTCAACTGCAAGGCTGATTGCCAACACTGCAGAGCCGAGCTAATCCAGAAGCCCTGCTTTTTACCAGGATGCAGATTGAATTTGTATAAAATACTGACTTGAGCATAAAGGAAAATTGGTGAATGAACACAAATGTATCATTTATCTCACATGGTGAATATATTAATGGGAAAATAGGCAACATCTTTGTGACATTATATGCTCGTGAATGAAGATTTAGGCAACTATGTCAAATGCTCACTTAGTTTTCAAGTAGATTGTTTTTGTTTGGAAGTCAAATATATTGTTATTTGGAAGTCAAATAAATAAGAATCCATCCTCTCTATTTGAATATTTAAATTCATATCATTTGGCCAAAAGTCAAAAAAGCGGAATATGACAGGTGTCAGGTTGATAACACAAGTGAGAACCAGGCAGAATATTGAAAGTTCAGAGGGGAAGTGAAAAAGGAATTAAGAGGGGCAAAGGAAGAGAGTATGAGAATAGACTAGCGACCAACATAAAAGGGAATCCAAAAGTCTTCTACAAGTCTTCTACAAGTCTTACCCGTTAACAGTAAATGGGTAGTAAGAGGAGGGGTGGGGCTGATTAGGGACCATAAAGGAGATCTGCTCATGGAGGCAATGGGCACGGCTGAGGTATTAAATGAATACTTTGCACCAGTCTTTACCAAGGAAGAAGATGCTGCCAGATTCTCGGTAAAGGAAGATATGGTTAAGATGGGCTAAAAATTGAGAAAGAAGAGGTACTAGAAAGGCTGGCTGTACTTAAAGTAGATAGGTCACCTGCTCCAGATGGATGCACCCTAGGATGCTGAGGGAAATAAGGGGGGAAATTGCGGAGGTACTGGCCATAATCTTCCAGACATCCTTAGATACGGGGGTGGTGCCAGAGGACTGGAGAATTGCAAATGTTACACCCTTGTTCAAAAAAAGGTGTAAAGATGAACCCAGCAACTATAGGCCAGTCAGTTTAACCTCGGTGGTGGGGAAACTTTTGGAAACGATAATCCGGGACAGAATTAATAGTTACTTGGATGAGTGTGGATTGATCAGGGAAAGCCAGCACGGATTTGTTAAAGACAAATCGTGTTTAACCAACTTGATAGAGTTTTTTGATGAGGTGACAGAAAGGGTAGATGAGGGCAATGCAGTTGATGTGGTGTGTATGGATTTTCAAAAAGCCTTTGATAAAGTGCTACATGGTAGGCTTGCTATTAAGATTGTGGCCCGTGGAATAGCAACATGGATACAGAATTGGCTAAATGACAGGAAACAGAAAGTAGCGGCGAACAGTTGTTTTTCGGACTGGAGGGAGGTGTGTAGTGGTGTTCCCCAGGGGTCGATGCTGGGACCGCTGCTTTTCTTGATAAATATTAACGACTTGGACTTGGTAGTACAAGGCACAATTTCAAAATCTGCGAATGACACAAAACTTGGAAGGGCAGTGAACAGTGAGGAGGACAGTGATGGACTTCAAGAGGATATAGATACGATGGTGGCATGGGCTGACATGTGGCAGATGAAGTTTAATGTGGAAAAATGCGAGGTGATGCATTTCGGTAGGAAAAATGAGGAGAGGCAATATAAACTAGAGGGCACAATTCTAAAAGGGGTGGAGGAACAGAGGGATTTGGGGGTGTATGTGTATAAATCGTTGAAGGTGGCAGGGCAGGCTGAGAAAGCAGTTAAAAAAGCATACAGGGTCCTGGACTTTATAAATAGAGGCATAAGAGTACAAAAGCAAGGAAGTCATGATGAACCTTTATAAAACACTGGTTTGGCCACAACTGGAGTATTGTGTCCAGTTGTGGGCACCGCACTTTAGGAAGGATGTGAAGGCCTTAGAGAGGGTGCAGAAGAGATTTACTAGAATGATTCCAGGGATGAGGGACTTAAACTACGGGGATAGAATGGAGAAGCTGGGATTGTTCTCCTTGGAACAGGGAAGGTTGAGAGGAGATTTGATAGAGGTATTTAAAATCATGAAGGGTCGAGACAGAATGGATATAGAGGAACTGTTCCCATTGGCGGAAGGATCAAGAACAGAGGGCATAGATTTAAGGTAATTGGCAAAAGAAACAAAGGTGACATGAGGAAAAACTTTTTTATACAGCGAGTGGTTAGGATCTGGAATGCACTGCCCGAGGGAATGGTGGAGGCAGATTCAATCATGGCCTTCAAAAGGGAACTGGATAAGTACTTGAAACGAAAAAATGTGCAGGGCTACGGGGATAGGGCAGGGCAGTGGGACTAGCTGGATTGGTCATGCATAGAGCCGGTGCGGACTCAATGGGCCGAATGGCCTCCTTCTGTGCTGTAACCTTCTATAATTCTATGAAAGTCATTTTAAGATTTTTGTTACTTCTTCTAGCATTGCAAATGATACTTGTTTTCTACTTAACGGACGTGCTATCTGAACTGCAACTACTAGTATCCATTATATACTTCATACCTCCTGATATCTCTGGTGTGTCAATTAACCAGGCCCTTTTAGGATACCACAATAGTAGTGTTAGGTGTATCATGTTCATAGTGAAGGATCATCTGCCTTTGAATGGAAGGTGCTGTGAAGATGGAGGGAACGAGATGGGAGATGTTGACGATGTTGAAATGGACTCGCTCTATACTAACTCTATGTTCAAAAATCCAATAAACTATATTTTAAAATGAGAATTCTTTGGCCTGCCCGTCGTGCTGCACATGAACGTACAAAGTATTCACTCAACGGACAATTCTGGGTGCTGTCTGATCCTGCAAACTATCATCTGCCCCAAAGCATCTGGGAAGTGACATTTGGGACTGAACAAGAGGAGTGATGATGACATGTCACCCCTGAACAGCCTTTATGGAACTGAACTGCATTCTCTGGAGGTGCAAGCTTTCTTTCCCCACCCTGTTTTCTCCCCTTCTCACCTGGGTTATGGCATCTGACCCAACCATTCATTCTTCACAGGTAAGGCTAGGTAATTGGTGTCAGCCAGCTGTTTGACTTGGAGGGAAACACAGCAGAGCCCAAACCTCTTCTCACCTGAAATCAATGCATGCTCACTTTCCAGCAAGGGTCACAAGACAGCAATCAGGGCAGGAACCTTGACTGATTTTTCTCTTCCCTAGTCCAGGGGTTCTGAGAGAAATTGGAGCAGCAGAAACTGTGAACTCAGTACTATCTGGAAATGTAACAGTAATGTATCATATTAGTAGACCAGGCAGGGCCTTCAACTCCTAGTCTATCAATATAATTGGAACCTGTATTAGGCAGCTGGGAGATGTGGTGTGCTTAAGTGGCAGAACATGAATCTGAGACTGCTATTTCACCCACATGGTGATATTCTGAAGTCCATTATGAGAAAAGTGCAGCGCAGAGATCAGGCGTTTTTTCACAGGCATGGAAAGAATATTGGAGGTGAGTCAACTGTGGTCATCTTTAGAAGATCACATGATAGATGTGGTGACTGGAGGACAATAAATAACCCGGGGCAGTCCACTCACACAGAGGATGTCTCCTCTTTTTCTCCCTGCTCTGTGTCGGTAGCATACTTAAGAAATAAGTATTTTTGAAGTTCACGTGTAGGATCAAGGCTGCATGTATTCTACATACATGTAAGACCTATGTGGACAATTAATACTGGAATTGGATTGGAAAATTGAACAACGAGGCCAAACTTGCTACGATTGTCCCTCACTCATGCATTAATATACTTGAGTAATAGTTTGCGCCAGTAGGTGGCATTGCGTCCTCATTAAAGTCAAATGGCTGCTCACCGACCAGTAAAGTGCTCTTCATTCCAGGCAGTACCAGCGCCATCTCTTTCATTGGACAGATTACATTAAATATTTACAGCAACAAAAAATGAAACCAAGCAACAGCAAAGAGAAACATTAACATAATTACTGCTGTTCCTTCTGTTTCACTGGTACAGTAATCTGTAAAATGCTGATTTGCCCAGTTATTTATTGAAATGTTACAGCGCCAAAACATAAACATGAAAAACTGCAGGGGAACCATTTAAAAATAAATTATTTCTTATTAGAAAAATGAAAATGTGAGGAAAACCTACACTTTGGAAGATGCATAACAATCCATTGTTCAATTTAGTTTCCTACATCACAACCGTGACTGCACGTCAAAAGTACTTAATTCACTGTAAAGTACTTTGGGACATCCTGAGGTCATGAAAGGCATGGTATAAATGCAAGTCTTCCTTTCTTAGTTCAAGTCTTGGTTAGTAAAAGGCACTGTATCCTTGGACTTGGTGTGTAATATTAGAAATTGGATCAAAGAAATCTGGAGCATCTGACACTGTACCTTTTAAATTCCAGATCACCATTACCTGTGGTGTCCATATCTATATCATTAAGAGTGTCCATAGGATACAAGTAACTTTTAGTGATGCCCAGCATGTTTTAGAGCTCAAAGCTCTTGGTGAATGTAAAATTTGAGCCAATCAGTCTAAAAACACTCACAAACATGCAAACTATGCTTCATAATCTCTCAAAAGTTTCATTCATAAAAAAGCAATCAGTCACATCCCTAACATTTTGTTTTCAAAGTCCTTTGAGCTACCATATTGATTTTCTACCCATTGTGCTACATTCCTCTAAAAACAAAATTTCTAACATAAACACATTAAAAAATCAACAATGTGAAAGAAATCAAGAAATGTACCTGTAAACTTACTCTTATAATCTTCCAATATCTCTAACACCCACAGATTCCCCTCTGTCTGGGGCCTGGGGTCGCTCCCTTCTCCATTCTTGGAGTTTAGGGTGTTTGAGCTGAACCTTGGATTATGTCTCTTTACATGGGCGATCTCAGAGCTCAGTGCCCCTCGTCCTCACTGCTGCTCTTTCTTTGCTGCACCTCGAGGTGCTTTGCACACATGCAATTGCAGTGTTTCCCATCTGCACGAGTTTGATTTCCAGCCCTAGATCTACGGTTCGTTATTAATTAATCACATTGCTCACCGCAGCATTGAAACATAAAGCTTTTCACGTGTACTTACTCCGAAGCTACAGCTGTGAAAAAAGAATGTATAGGGTTCAGAATACCAAGGAGGAACTGTCTGACTACACAAAATTTATTGGGCGATGGACCGTGAAATCTATTAATAAGATCATTAAACAACAACAACTAGCATTTATACAGCCCATTTAGTGTAGAAAAATGATAGATGTGTGGGACTTGGTGAAGGACAGAATATGGCAGCAGTCTTTTGGATGAGCTGAAGTTTACGGAGGGTGGAGGATGGGAGGCCAGACAGGGGAGCATTGGAATAGTCGAGTCTGAAGGTGACAAAGGCATGAATAAGGGTTTCAGTGACAGATGGGCTGAGGCATGGGCAGAGGCGAGCGATGTTACTGAGGTGGAATTAGACAGTCTTTGTGATAGAGAGTATATGGGGTTGGAAGCTCATCTTGTGGTAGAATAAAATGCTGAGATTTCAAACAGACCGGTTCAGCCTGAGACAATGACAGGGGAGAGGGATGGAATTGTTGCCGAGGGTATAGCGTTTGTGGCAGGAGCCAAAGACAATGGTTTCGGTCTTCCTAATGTTTAAATGGAGCAAATTGCAGCTTATCCACAACTGATTATCAGACATGCAGTCTGACAATACAGTAGTGGTGGAAGGGTCAAGAAAGGTGGTGGAGAGGTAGAGCTGGGTGCCATCAGCCTACATGTGGAGCTGACCCCATGTCTGCAGATGGTGTCGCCAATGTGCTGTATGTAGATGAGAAATCTATTGCTGGAGCTGCTCTGGCTACGATCGAATAGGCATGAGTGGAATAAAGCAAAAGCAATCTCACCAAGCTGGACAACAGAGGATGGAAGAGGGTGGTGTGGTTGACCATGTCAAAGGCTGCAGAGAGGACAAGAAGTATGAGGAGAGAAAGTCCACCACAGTCATGGTCACAGAGGATGTCATTTATGATTTTGGTTAGGGCCATTTCAGGATTTGGGATCTTGATACTATTAGAATAATGGAAATGTTTATGAAAGTGAGGCAATAGGTAACGAATAAACTGGTGCTGTTGGATTAGTATAGTGCTTCCAATGTCTCTGATGAAGAAAAGCAAAATAGTAGTGCAGATTAAGTGAAGATGGTGAAGCACTGGGCTAGCCACACCAATGTAGGTGCAACAATGGGCTTCTCTTACCTGTCCAGACTGGCACTATCCATGAGCAATGCCATGGAGGACTCTACTAATTAAAAATAAATGTAAGCAATCTCACAACTGTTGGACTATAACCTGGTGTTGTAAGATTGCTTACATTTGTCCACCCCAGTCCATCACCGGCATCTCCACATCATAATTAAAAATAAAGATCTTGATGTTTAAATGGTGATTAATGTTTGTCATAATAAAAGCAAATAGCATCAGTCATTAAATATTATACAAACTGGTGGTCTAATAAACATTAATAGTTTAAAGCCTAATTAAGTATTGGTTAGAACACAACAGAAATCACCGTGCGGAAGATGAGTGCTGATATGTCACCTGCTCCTCCACTGCTATATCCCTAACTATCCGTAACTGTGTTTATTTTCCGATTCAGTAATAAAAAGTTAGGTCGGTACAAAATAGTTGCCACTGGAACTGTAACAATTCTTTAAATTACAGCCTTGGTGATACAGGGAATTGAGAAACATAGAATTTACAGCGCAGGAGGAGGTCATTCGGCCCATCTTGCCTGTGTCGATGCTAGCTCTTCAATTAAGAGCTGTCTGATCTAATCCCATCTCCCTGCTGCTTCTCCATACCTTATTATTTTCTTTCTTTTTCAAATACTTATCTAGTTCCCTTTTAAGTTATGTTAGAGTGCCCGCCTCAATAGCCCCTTGAGGTAATGCATTCCATGTCATTCTGGGAATTGCACACTGGACCAAAGTTTCTATCAATCCCACTGATTAATACATTAATAAGGCATAAAATTTATGATGTGCAGTGACACTGGCCATAAACATTTGCACATTTAGTAACACTGGGGAACAAAAAGGACACTTATGCAGAACAATATTACAACCAGAAGAGATATTATTAATCATAAGCTTTTCTTGTCCACCTGTGATAGGGGAGGGGGGGCAGTGGTGGGGAGGGGGGAGTGCAGAATTCCTCGGTGCATGATTTGTAGCAAAAATCATAAACATGTTTACGATTTCAGTGTGAATGGAAATTGTTCTCCCAGATACCAGTATACTTGAGTAATAGTTCATGCCAGTGGGCGGCAGTGTGTCCTCATTAAACTTAAATGCCTGCTCACCGACCAGTAAAGTGCTCTCCATTCCAAGCAATACCAGTGCCATCTCTTTTATTGGACAGATTACATTAAATATTTATAGCAACAAAAATGAAACCAGGAAACAGCAAAGAGAAACATTTATATAATTACTGCTGTTCCTTCTGTTTCACAAATTGAGATCACTGGTACAGTAATATTAATGTGAGTGTCCTTTTGTGACTTTTACAGCCATAACAATGCTGATTTCCTCAGTTATTTATTTAAATATTACAGCACCAAAATATAAATATGAAAATGCAGGGGAGGCAACCATTTAAAAATAAATGATTTCCTATCAGAAAAATAAAAATAGGAGGTTAATCTTGCACTTCAGAAAATATGTAACAATCCAGTGTTCAATTTAGTTCAAGTCCAGGCCAGTTAAAGGCACTGTATTATTGAGAATAGAAGGAAACAGAGCAAAGAAATCAGGGACTTGATGATCTTGGAAGATTTAGCAAGGTTTATGGAACCTTACGAAGATTAAAAACCTCTGGGTGATTGATAGTTTATTGTTTAATTGTGACAAAAGAAATAAGGACCAGTTATTTAATATGGCTGAACCTGTCTGTGTATTATATATTATTAATTGAGAGTATAATCCAATTGAATAATGCTTAGGACTGAACAGTTACTGATTGGAACACACTTCCCAGTAGATTCTGCTGATCCTTGCCTGTAGAGTGCTGTCAGTTCTATTCATTCTTAGCTAGGTTGATAGGTAGGCTGTACCATAGCAGGATGGAGTGTCACATTCCAGGCAAGTCCCAGTGTTTATTGTAATACTAATCCAATGACCATATAGCGGAATGGAAGGACACTGCCTTTTGTTGTGAAATTACGACCCGCTTAAGGAGAAAACCTGACCAGCAATCTGCTGTTGTTTTAGTCCGTAAGGAGTATCAGATGTGCCTCGTTATAGAAAACCTATATCTGCAGTTCTAAAGTGGTTAGTCCATGTCTACAGGCTAACTTGTTCACCTAATTTTTGTTTAAGTGTTCCTTCTAATGGAACTACAGTAAGTGGGCAGTCCCGGGATCACAATCCTTTTTGCGAAGTATTGCTCACAACCCGAAGAAACAAATAATACAACTGGCTTACATTTGTATGTCAGCGTTGTGAATGCAGCAGCTTTCTGTCTAGCTGTTTAATGTAACCAGCTTGAACTTCCTGCTTTCTGCATTTCATTAAATGCTCAATCGGCTGACTTAAATTTGATAACTTTCTTTATGACGAATAAGATTTTATTATAAAGGGTTTTAGTGTGCATAACAGTTGAGTCTTGATTAACATGTAACCAGTACTTAAAAATTAATTGTACATCAGCATTATAATTAGGTCAAGGATTTCATATTTTGGAATAAATGGGAATGCTGCATTAGGATCATTTGCTTAGATCAACAACTACAACTACAATAACTTGTATATACATAAAAACCCTAATATAAAGGAGTGTCTCCAATAATTTACAGGGGGGTAAAGAACAAGGGGAAAGGTTAACGGGGAAGAAGAACTGAAAATATAGTTGAAGAGGTATGTTTTTAGAGAGCTTTGAAGAAAGAGAAAGAGGTGGTCAGGCAGGGTGGGTATGGAAGAGAACTCCAAAGAACAGGACATAACTCAGACCTCATTTCTCCCTAGATTATCCAGACACTGCCCTGATTTTAATATTGAGTACACTTAAACAGTGTATAATTCCCTAAGAGGAATATCCATTTTTCTACTGAAGGTTAATTTACTAAAGGTATATTCTATGTGACTTTTTATTGATTGGTCACAGTAATCTCACTGATGATACTGGGGATTTTCTCCTTGCTTGTATTGGTTAAATGCCTTGCCGCTCCCTGTCAAAAGCAGCAACCAGAGGGTGTTGCCGCCCCAAGATTGATAAGGGAAATGTCACTCACAGTAGGCCAATTCTCTGCATTATTTGGCCCATTTGAAACAGGTTATAAGCTGGGTTTTATCCTTGCCTCAGTTGCTGAAACTATATACTCAGGGCTCCTCTTAGAAATTGGGAAAAGCCAGCAACTGCAAAAAGAAAAGTCAACTGGGTGCAGATTGACATAGTTTAGTTTGTCTCCATGAGCACGAGGTATCAGAGTTTTCACCTGTACTGCAGATAATAAACCTGCCAGAACCTGCCAAAGTGCTATTCACACCTGTGGTCACCAGGGTTGCAAATGTCCCTTTTCAAAAAATTCTGAATACAATCAGGATTGCTAAAGAACAAAGGGAAAAGTGCAGCCTGTGATTTTGTAGAGTGGATGATTCTTCTTTGATACAGCGGAAGCACAGTTCCAATTAAGAACCCTTTATTCCAAGTCGCTTGACTCACAGCAAGTACTTCCTCCATGCTGAGTCATAAAACAGTGCTTACATCAGAAAATCATTGTACAGCCTACTGGGTAGTGAAAAAAGGAAGTAAGTGTACTGCAGAAAAGAGAAAACAACAGCTGAGGCCAATTGACTCAGATTGCAGTAATTTTCCTCTACGTCTTTTTTTCTCTCTAATCTTTCTTTTCAGAGGCACAGAAGGAGAGAAGTTGCAAAGCCCATCATAACTACTTTGTTGGGGTGTGTTACTCATTCTCAGGTAATACGTCGCTGAGTCAAAGTGTGAAAATTGCCTTCGATTCCTAAGAAGTTGCTAACTTTTTCTCGCAACTTTGAAAATAATGTCAACTAGACATTGAGTTTTCTCCCCTCCCGCTAATTTTGTTCTCCTAAAATATTGAAGCCCATCCTCTGTAGTTCTGAGATTTTCCCCTCTCCTGCCTGCTCCCTGTCTTTGAGATCTCCCTATGTGTCTCCAAGATTCTCTGCCACCTTTTCTGTGTGACTGACATTGTCGAAGCATGCTCCATGTCTCAGGGAACATGGATAGGACTAACCTCGCCCTGTTTAAAACTATAGGATTTGCTCGTTGCTTGTCAAAAGACTCCAATAATCAACAGTTTGCTTTGTGCAGCAATAATAAGGAAACTCCTGGAATCCTAGAAAGAGCAGGTCAAATTAGAATCATAGACTTTATCTGCACAGCAGAAAAAAGCCTAATCAGTCCAGTTTTGAAGGAAAAATGCTGCACACCGTGGTTACCTTGAAAAATGTTTTAAAAATTGATCGTTGATCCCAAGGGAAGAGGATGGACAATATTATTGTTCAGTGTCATTCTTTTAATTTTTATAGATTATACAGTAAATTCACTCATATAAAGAAATTGGTGGTGGGTATGTCACTTTAAAACACATTCCATAAATTACATAGAATTACATATAATGTACAGCACAGAAACAGGCCATTCAGCCCAACAGATCCATGCCTGTGTTTATGATCCACACAAGCCTCCTCCCTCCCTACTTCATCTAACCCTATCAGTATATCTTTCTATTCCTTTCTCCCTCATATGTTTATCTAGCTTCCCCTTAAATGCATCTATGCTAGTCACCTCAACTATTCCTTGTAGCGAGTTCCACATTCTAACCACTCTCTGGGTAAAGAAGTTTCTCCTGAATTCCCCTTGGGATTTATTAGTGACTGTCTTATACTTATGGCCCCTACTTTTGGACTCCTCCACAAGTGGAAACAGCTTCTCTATGTCTACTCTATCAAACCCTTTCATAATCTTAAAGACCTCTATCAGGTCACCCCACAGTCTTCTCTTTTCTAGAGAAAGGAGCCCCACCCTGTTCAAACTTCTCTGATAGGGGTATAACCTTTCAGTTCTGGTATCATCCTAGTAAATCTTTTTTGCACCTTCTCCAGTGGCTCAATATCATTTTTATAATATGGAGACCAGAACTGTTAACAGTGCTCCAAGTGTTATCTAACCAAGGTTCCATACAAGATTAATATAACTTCCCTGCTTTTCAATTCTATCCATCTAGAAATGAACCCCAGTGCTTGGTTTGTTTTTTTTATGGCCTTATTAACCTGTGTCACTACTTTTAGTGATTTATGTATCTGTACCCCCAGATCCCTCTGCTCCTTTATCCCATTTAGACTTATTTTCCAAGGACTATGTGGCCTCCTTATTCTTCCTACCAAAATGTACCACCTCACACTTATCTATATTGAAATTCATTTGCTAATTACACGCCCATTCTGCAAATTTATTACTATCTTCCTATACTTTTTCACAGTCCTCGTCAGTATTAACTATAACCCCCAATTTGGCGTCCGCAAATTTTGAAATTGTGCTTCCGATTCCCGAGTCCAAATCATTTATGTAAATGGTGAATAACAATGGTCCCAGCACCGATCCTTGTGGAATACCACTTCCTATCTTTTGTCAGCCTGAGTAACTGCCTTTAACCCCTACACTCTGTTTTCTGTTTTGTAGCCAGCTTGCTATCCATTCCGCTACTTGTCCCCTGACTCCACATGCTCTGATCTTAGTCATGAGTCTATCTTATTGAAGGCCTTTTGAAAATCCAAATATATTACATCTGCTGCATTACTCTTGTCTACCCTTTCTATTACTTCTTCAAAGAATTCAATAAGGTTGGTCAAGCAAGACTTTCCCTTTTGAAATCCGTGCTGACTACTGTTTATTATACTTCCAGTTTCTAAATGTTTTTCTGTTACATCTTTGAGTAAGGATTCCATTATCTTTCCTACCACCAATGCTAAGCTAATTGGTCTATAGTTCCCTGGACTAGTTCTATCTCCCTTTTTAAATACAGGAATCATATTAGCTGTCCACCAGTCTTGAGATCTAGATTATATTTAGTAAACGGATTTAGCTTGATTTTGAAATAATTAGTAATTACTGAGTTTTTTTTATTTATTAAAGTTTTAAAAGTTGATAGTTTGTAGTCCCTTGGTTTAAATCACTTTGCACCTCCTTCCCCCTCTGCATCTAATTCCCACACTCACCAAATTCCCAGTTGAAAGCCCTCACTCTTTTAGCTATTCACACCATTAGAAATTCACTCTTTGTCCTTGCCCACCTCTGTGCTCAAGCTATGCTCTTTTTGATTTGCAAATCAGTTCAAGATTCTACCTAAACTCTGGTACAAAATTCCAACAGGAGTCTTGGTGAAAAGAGGACGTACACACACACATACACACAAGAGACTTGCTCGCCAATTTAAAAATTGAACCCATCAAAATATGTGCGGCTTGTAAAATGGCATTTATAGGGGATATATATATCAGATTGAAAATGTGTTCAAAATGGTTCCTGACCAGAGGTGGTTAGCAGACATAGTTCAGTTCAGGAGATCCAATAAATACAACAAATCTAAACATAATGCGATCTTTGACATTTCAGATTCCCTAGTTCAACATTGTTGCCATATGTAATAAAGCCCAATCAATTGTTTATCATTCATTCGGCTGGCTGCTGACCACGTCAACAGAGAATAAATTGTACAGTGTTATCTCCTTAAAGATAAAAGAAAATTTGTCGCGATTTGGTTTTACTTTAATTTTTGTGGAAATGGAGTTTTCTTGTTGGAGACTTTCCCTTTTAGACAATTAACTTGAAAACACTAAATATTCCTATCCACCTTTAGGCATAACAAAATAAATTTATGCATTCTCCAGATATTACCAAGAACATTCTATGCTCCCTCTTTCTTTCTGATCTGCTCACGATCAGTTGTTCTTGCTTTGGTTAAGAAGGGAGTCATTGCACAGTAATTAGGAGTGGGAGCCCGAGCTGATTTTCACCTCCCCCTTGCCCAGTAGTTCTGATGCCAATAATGGTACCCCTGTACCCGTGCTGGAAAGTGTGCATGTATGGAGGTTGGGTAAGGACAGGATCAGGATCATCCATACTCCCTTTAGATGGTTAAATAACCCACCGCCATTCAGTTTTGGATTCAGTTGGAGGTAAGTCCAGGGGGGGAGGCAATCGGAAATGGGCAAACGTGGGTCGGATTTAGCTCACAGTTTTACTTTGGAGGTCAGATGAGAACTCCTTCTAATCCTGGATCAACATTTAAATAAGTAAGGACTGTTGGTTTGACTGCTGTGCTCCTGAGAAAACTGACTGCAGCATGCACTGACCAATTTCAAAAGGGGCCAAAAATGTGCATAAGCAATGGGCCCAGATAGGTGCCTTGGGTGACTATAGGGCACCCTAACCATTATGGTGAATGGTGCACTTCCAGATAAAAACCAAACTAATTAAGGGGAAAAAATCTGGAAAATTCCTCTTCTACCCCCTTAGATGATTGAAACTCTTGGAGGAGACCACTCTGGCTCTGATTAATGTCATACAATACCTACCTCTACGAGGTGATCTCCACCCCAGCGAGAAACAGGTCCAGCTCTCACTTGAAGGAATTTGGAAAATCAGCGTTCACCGCATGAACTGGCAACCTGTTCCACAGGTCCACTATTCCCTGGGAACAGGAGAACCACCTAACATCTAACCTAGTTCTGCCCTTACGTAACTTGTACGAGTGACCCCAGGTCCGTCCTAACCTATTCATTTGAAAATTTACCACAATTCAATTTCAGGATAGAAAGCCCCACATTTTGATACTCTGTTATACCAGTTTATATCTCTGGGTGGTACTTGACTATTTGAAATACAGATTATTTATTTCACTTATCTCAGGGTATCTCCCGCGGGAAGATATTTCTCAGATCCTTGTGGAGTAGTTAGCTACATTAGGGTCATTGCTGGGGCATTGTAGAGATGTTCAACTTCTGTCGCAAAATTGCTGAAATATTTAATTGTAAACAATTTTACAACACCAAGTTATAGTCCAGCAATTTTATTTTAAATTCACAAGATAAAATTGCTGGACTATAACTTGGTGTTGTAAAATTGTTTACAATTGTCAACCCCAGTCCATCACCGGCATCTCCACATCATGAAATATTTAAGGCGTGGAATAGTCCCGCACTAATACAATCAAGGGCAAATGAATATTTACTGTATAATAGGGTGCGGGCTGACTGGGATTTTACGGCGCGGGTTTACTGTGTGTAATACGGTGCAGGTTGGCTCCGATTTTTAGCTGCGGATTTACTCGGTGTAATACGGGTCGCTCTCTCTGGGAGGCGCTGGGTAGCGGAGTTACATGACGGCGGATAAAAGCTGGTGGAGGTGGCGGGATGGGGGGGTGATAGTTTGCCGCCATAATTGGTAATCAACGTTGGGGCTTGTGCTTGCAGAAGGAATATAGTTGGGGGAGTGAGAAAGGGGGACCGCGGGCACTTGGAATCTTCCTGAGGTAACTCTTTCTGTAAATGTATCTCTTTGCAACATTGTAACCTTGTGTCGAGGATTCTGTGGCCGCGTCAGTTAAGCTGTTGGGATACATTGTATCCAAACTCTGTGTGTGTTCAGTTCCGTGTGAAGCCGCAAAGGTTTTACCCTCAAGTTGTGACTGAAACTCTCTCAATTTTAAAAGCTTTAATCGTGTTTTGAGATTTGGTCGTGAGGTTTATTTCCTGGGCTGGAGTGTAATTCTAGTGGCGCATTAAACCTCTCCTCATAATTTTTTTTTCTATACTGCAATTATAATTTTTTTTCAAGTTTCTATCAAACTTCAAAAGTCCACGAGGTAAACTGCTCGCTCCTTTTTTTTTTGTTGTGTGTGTGTGTGTGTGTGTATATTTTAATCTCCAGATCGGCTGAAAGCGAGCCAGCTTGAGTTTAAAGATAGCTGAACTTATGACCCGGAATATCGGACCCGGGCTGCCCTTCTTTATCGTGAATGCTGATAAATGCGTCGAGTTCTGGGAGACATCGTAGTTTATTTTAGTCACCTGGCAACCCTCCCGCCGAGTGCAGAACTAGTTGAGAAAGTCTCTGCTTCTTTTGATCGAGTTTCGTGCCCGCTGGATGCGAGACCTGCAACGACTCGTGCTGGAGTCCGATTCACTTCACAGCCGGCAGCCTCTTGCCAACGCTCTTAACATTCTTCACCCCATTTTAATTTTGTTAAAACTGAAATCCCAGGTTAACGTGGATAGCAACACACTGCATTCGTGGGTCCTTTAAAACTGCGCCCGACCATCGTGTTCATTGCAGTTATTGTCAGTAGTTTTGCGACTTGAAAAAAACATGTCAACGTACCTCTCGCTACGTGTTTTTTTTTATTGTGCAATTGATGTGTATTTTTGGCAATATGCGACTGCTAAGATCAACTAGTGCTGCTAAAAATAGTGCAACTGCAGAGGACCAAGGGGAGAGTAAGGGAAAGAATGTAGAAAGGCATTATAGAGTTGATGTCCCTTATTCAGTTTGTGAATGCTGGGATTGTCGAAATATTCTGCTCGCTCCCATCTAATCATCATTAGTTTTAATGTGCATTCCGTGATGAAATTAGTACTCTTGAGTAGATATCAACCAACTTTTTAGATTGCATAATGTATTTTCCGGTACATTTTTTAACGAACGATTGTAATGGTAGCAACTGGGTGAGGGTGATCTGTCTGTCATTATATCCGGGTATATTTGCCCTCTGGGGCAGAGTGTGTGGCAGAAACTGCTGCTTGATAACGAGTCGAGTTTCCTTCGTGGCCTTTTGGTCTGTGCCTTTGGGTGAGTGCATATGATTCATGCACTGGCAGTACTTACGTGATCTATTGTACTTCTGGTACCTAATATCAAAAGCAGATTTGCCATGTTTGAGTCATCTGTACTGACTTTCTTTGTTTACAATTACTGTTAAACCTGTATGCAGTGGGCCACTTACATGATCTTTAAGGGGGTGCACAATAGGGAATAATTTATTACATTGGAGCACAACTTGTTGCATTTGCCCTAGTGCTTCACAGATCATGGTACTATTTAAGATCATGTTTCACAAAAGTGGGAATCTTCAGTTCTGGCCGTATAGTGTAATTGGGCTGTAATTTTTTCACTTTGTGTTACAGGTGCAGTATGACATAGTTTGTGATTGTGTTAGAAATGCAGCCGTTCTAAAATTGCATTCTTTGGGAGCTCAAAGCTCCTGGAGGGGAGGAGGAGGGTTAACATTTCAGGGCCTGACACAGCAGTGTAGCCTTCTGAGTTACACTGCTGCTTTTATGTTAGCACACCAAAAATCACTTTACAAAAAGTGGTGGTATAAATGCAATCTCAAACACTTAAAAAGAGAAGTGCAAACATAATTTTTGAAGTGTGGAGGTCTGGTTGCTGGTGGTTCTGTCCACATAATGGCATTTCCAAGACCATCTGTATGGTTGGTCTCTTATCCCTTGGACCAGGGTATGTGAGCAATGTAACAAATAAAGAGAATTATATGTTTTATTATTTAGTGATGTTAAACCATTGGGGCAAATCTGATTTTTGAAAATTGGTTTCAGCTAGCTGTGACTCTGTGTGCCCTTTTTCTCTTGGCGACCAATACGTGGAATTGGCTGTACAGTTGGACCTTGACAGTGTATGTACTGGTAGTAGGAAACATCTGTCCTAAATGGGCTTTGTAAGTTTAAAAAATTACTTGGCGGCTACAACAGCTTGTTTGAAATGGACGTGTGGAATGATGAGCAGTGGAATAGACAAGGGAATTGTATGGAGGAAATGGTGAACATCTAGATATTAACACTTCCCCCTCATAAAGTGTGGAATCCCTCACCTCTCATGGTATGGGACCTGTTAACTATGTTTGCATCAAGAAAATGGATATAAAACATGAAAAACATTCCATGGCATACATCACAGCTCTCGTTGTTTGCTCCATTTTAATTCTGGCAGAAGATCCAAACTCTATGGATGAACGAGGATTTGCATCATCCACATACATCATCACATCTGGAGGGTTTATTGAAGGACACACCTGCCTGATTTAAAAGGCCTTTTGCATATCTCACTCACATTCTTAAGTTGTATTAACCCCTTGTGGACTGATTCTAATGTTAAGCAGTGTATTGATTCAGTAACTTGTGGCTCTAGTTACCATGTAAACATAACTAACTGCATAGTTTTGGTCTATATACATTGGTCTGTCAGTGTGGTATCTTCCACTTTTTTGGTCAAGCAATTTCTGTGTTGCTATTAAATGTCATACAAACGGCTTGGTGGTCTGGTTTATAGCTTTATTCCTGATACCAAATCTGTTTTCATATCTTTTCAAAAATAGTGTTTGGCCTGAACTAATTGAAACCAATATGAAAATATACTTTAGGCTCGTGTTATCCAATGCATTCGACACTAGCCCCACGTGACACATTGGGAATTTAGACGTGGCAAATTGCAATTCTGATTTAGTAAATAAAAAATGAGTAATAGACACTGTCGTTGGGCATGTGATCTTAATACTCTTATTCACACAGCACATGCATGTGTACTTTAACCTTTTTGTGTGTTTGGTAGAATGGTAACACAAGCAGAGTGTGAGGGTTTTTTTTTGATGGTTACTGAATAGTGGTAGATGTGAAGTATATTTATCTGTATTGAGTTTTTAAAAAATTTGTTTAGGGGATGTGGGCGTCGCTGGCAAGGCCAACATTTATTGCCCATCCCTAATTGCCCTTGAGAAGGTGGTGGTGAGCCGCCGCCTTGAACTGCTGCAGTCTGTGTGGTGAAGGTTCTCCCACAGTGCTGTTAGGTCGGGAGTTCCAGGATTTTGACCCAGCAACGATGAAGGAACGGCGATATATTTCCAAGTTGGGATGGTGTGTGACTTAGAGGGGAACGTGCAGGTGGTGTTGTTCCCGTGTGCCTGCTGCCCTTGTCCTTCTAGATGGTAGAGATCGTGGGTTTGGGGGGGTGCTGTCGAAGAAACCTTGACTAGTTGCTGCAGTCCATCCTATAGATGATACACACTGCAGCCACTGTGTGCTGGTGGCGGAGGGAGTGAATGTTTAGGGTGGTGGATGGGGGTGCCAATCGAGCGGGCTGCTTTGTCCTGGATGTTGTCTAGCTTCTTGAGTGTTGTTTGAGCTGCACTCATCCAGTCAAGTGGAGAGTATTGCATCACACTCCTGACTTGTGCCTTGTAGATGGTGGAGAGGCTTTGGGAGTCGGCAGAATACCCAGCCTCTGACCTGCTCTTGTCGTCACAGTATTTATGTGGCTGGTCCAGTTCAGTTTCTGGTCACTGGTAACCCCCAGGATGTTGATGGGGTATTCAACGATGGTAAGGCCGTTGAATGTCAAGGGGAGGTGGTTAGACCCTCTCTTGTTGGAGATGGTCATTGCCTGGCACTTGTCTGGTGTGAATGTTACTTGCCACTTATCAGCCCAAATCTGGGTGTTGTCCAGGTCTTGCTCCATGCAGGCACAGACTGCTTCATTACCTGCAAGATATTTTGTACTAGAATTAGCACATGTAGCTAAAACTGTGCATGCATGCTCCATTTATACAGCACCTTTCACGACCTAGGGATTCCCAAAGCTTGTTAGTCAATTAAGTGCATTTTGAAGTGTAGTCACTGTTGTAATGTAGGAAATGCAGCAACCAATTTGTGCACAGCAATGTCCCACAAACAGTGATAATGACCCGAGGGATCAATTTTGGCCAGGACACCGGCGAGAACTCCCCTGCTCTTCTTCGAAATAGTGCCGTGGGATCATTTACATCCACCTGAGAGGGTTTAACATCTCATCTGAAAGACAGCATCTTAAGCAGCACTCCCTCTGTATGTCAGCTTAGATTTTGTGCTCAAGTCTCTGGAGTGGGACTTGAACCCACAACCTTCTGACTTGGAGGCAAGAGTTCTGCCACTGAGCCAGGGCTGACACCTAAAGAAGACACGGAGTAGTTTGTTGGGAGTGAATAACAAATTTTACTCCTTTTTAACTCTATGGGGTGGGGGAAACTATATGAGGAAAAATATAGCTGGAGCTAAAGAGCAAACTGGAGACCTGCAACAACCTTCTCCCTTCCATTGAAGGTGTACACCCAAAATGTTAATCTCCTTTCTCTCAGATGTGGATTGATCTGGTATTACTTTAACTGGGTTGAGAAATGTGCTCATTTGAACAAAAATGAAACCAGTACAGTTTGAGGTAATACTAGTGGCCAATTTACCACTATCCATGTGAAAGGAAAAATAAAATTGACCAAGCTATGCTTGTTGCAGTGATTTAATAGTGTGCTTTGGGTGGCCATTAAGGAAGGAGGTACCAAGTAAACTGAACTTTTTGGGGAAGCCAAAAATGACTGAGCATTATCGGCAAGGTTTCAAAATTCCGAAGGCTGTACAAAATATATCTTAGAAGCCACTGATATTTCAGAAGGGTCAAGCCCATTCTGCATGCCTGTATTTATTCAAAGCAGCTGTGTGCCTTGATTTTGGCCCACACTGATGTGTTATACAGAACCATTTTCAAATAAAAGCAAGCCTGAGCAGACAATTTGATTATCGTGTCTTATTTTCTGGCACAGGATCATCTGTTTGGGAACAGTCCATTGCCGGGTCAGTGATGTGACCGTGTTGCTGGTGTGTGTGGATGGGCTGAGCCCTTGGTCTGCCTGTGGTGCGCAGTAGCTGTTTGTATTCTGCTTGGGTGTTAACTGCCTCTGGTTGAGTTACTGCCTCTGGTAGCATAGGGACTTTACGGGGGAAGCACCTTTAGGTGACTCTGTGACCTCATTCACGTTTACAGGGCTGTTGCTGCTGTTGGGCGTAAGGTAAATGCAGCACAAAAATAATCACATTTCTGAAGGTTATTCCAGCATTGGATCTACTTCTTAAAGCTTTAAAAGTATGTGCTGTCTGGAGTCCTAGTTCTAAAATGATATCCATGGTAGTATTTGGAAGAGGCCAAGTAACTTTTTTTGAAAAAAAATTACAACAATTAAAAATTGTAATATTCAAGCATGGTCTTTCAGTCACACTTCTGAAGCCTTTTATATAAAAAGAAAAGTATTAATCCTTGTAATTGAATGGAAGTGTGTGGAATCTGTACAAGTAGCTATATATAGCACAAAGTAGCTTAACCAATTACTGGGCACTGAGTTGGAATTGAGGCCTTTAAGATCTAGAATGACTTGTGGGTGGGGCTAAATGCTAAATTTTATAGAGAATAGTATCTAACCCACAGCTTTGCTACAGGGATTTTTTTTTTGGCGGGTTGGAGGAGATTTCTTAGTGTGTGTGTGTTCTCGTTCAATATTGCCAGTTTATTTTCCTGAAGGTCAGGGAGTACAGGTGTGGGGAGAGGAACAGACCAAGCAAGAATTCTGATTGTTCATCGAACTGTCAGTTTAAACTGGGAGGTGACAGCTTTTACAATGAGGAATGGCTGGACTTCGGGGTGAATTTGACGTTCTGTCGCCACTCTAAATGAAGCTGTATATTCATTCCATAATCCTAGACTAACAAGCTTGCAAGGTCAAATTGACATGGCCATCTTTAATACCTGGTCACACTCTTCAATATCTCATTGAACTACATGTTTCAGTGCCTATGCTCATAGTGCAAGCAAACTGTTGACTTTATTTTGGTTTTTGCTTGCTCATTTTAAAACTGTTGTATTTGTACGTGTGATTCAGTAGTATGCAAATGGTGATTTACATCATATTGTATCATGTGCTGTAAGTACATTACTGGAAAAAGGCAGGTCTAAGGAATGCTGTTAGTCATGAAATATGTCTTGTGCTTTAGACCCAGTAATACATTTCCAAAATATTAATGCATGAGGGGAAAAGCTTTCTTGAGTTACTAGGTCGTAGTACTGCCAGCCTGTCTGTTGTCTTGGTTATACTCTCAAAGCTATTGGTCAGTTACGTGAATGTAATTGACACCACAGGGCTCCAGTATAATAGCTTGTGATATGGCTCCTGCGGTTGATGCAAATCTATTCGCTGCTCAAGTACAGCAGTAAATATTTCTTTCCCCAAAATGTATTTTATAATTGGGTTGTCTGTCGTCCTTTTTGAAACCAAACCTTTTAGTGCTTTTCATTTTTTTAAGTAGTTCTTCTGAATTGATATTAAACTGTGTATTTTGCTACTTATTAATTTTCAAAATTTCCTGGTAAATTGCCTTTATCGGTGTTTGAATCCTGATTTTAATTTCAGTTCCTAAAAGCTTGAGGCTGTCATTAAAAATATATCTTGGCTGAGATCTTCTGCCCTCCCTCGACCAGTTTGTGCACTGGCAAGGTTCTACATGGGTTGAAGATACACTCTGTCGTGTCCCCACCCCTGCTGGAAATGATGTATGGTGTTCGATCAATCTACCCATATATGGGTTGTGTATTGAAATGACATTTAAATGATGGCAATGCATCATCTGGTTCATAGCAATGCTGGATGCAAGGGGTGCTGGTTCGTCCTTGGCATCCAGCATCACTGGTCATAGATGGTTCAAGGCTTAAATTTTAAAATGCCCTGGAGCGTGTACAATTGATGGTAGACCAAACAATTGTATTGACCGTTGCACCAGAATTCCCAAAAAAGTTTCCAAATTTTCCCAGAAACTTCCAGGCCTACTACTGCAAATCGCTGTCCCCAATCATAACGGATTCTTCGGCAGAGGCTGGGAAGTCTGCCATAAATATTTAATGACCCTGAGGCCAGAAAATCAGCCGGGGTCAGTGGCGCATATTTGTTGCAGGCAGAAGTCTAACCTGTGTCTGTTGCACTGTAGATGTCACACTTGTTACAGGTGCAAAACAGTTTTTTCTTTTTGACTTGGAAGCTTAAAATTCCAACCTCCAAAGTTCCCTGATCAGCAACAACAAAGAAAACTTGGATTTATATAGTGAATTTTAATATAGAAGAATATTACAAAAAACTTCATAGAGAAGTGGACAATTAAAGGCACAATGGATTTTGACAGTGTTTAAAGGCAGTAGATTGGTTTATGAAGGGAGTGCTCGGAAGCAGGGTCAGGTCAAGGAAATTGGAGGCTTTGACATGGATGATGGGGTGGGAAAGAGATGCACAGGAGACCAGAATTGGAGTAACGAAGAGCTCAAGCCAAGGGACATGTCAGTTCAGATGTCTGGTGCTCTGGTTCACCCAAAACTGCTGGGTAGGTGGCGTGGGAGAGCATGGTGTTTGATGGGCAGAGGTCCTCTGGGAATCTGGCATGTGGTGATGCATAACTTCAGTCCCTTAAATGACAAATGAAAGGAGTTTGCCTGTTCTGAGGTTCTGTTTATTTACCACATCTGTGGAATATGTCTCACCTTGCAAGATTTGGTGTAGTCTCTTTGTAGTACCTATGTTCAGCATTGATACTTTTTTTTAATCATTTGGCTATGAATCCATGTTGGCCATAACACCAGCCAGCTTACTTGCTTCCTTTTGAGGGTCTTTTTCCTTCTGTGATCATTGACTATATTTAAGCTACTCAAAATTCATTCCAACAATCATGTTGGCGAGCGTGCAGTCAAGAGTGGAGATGTAGGGCAGAGTTGCTAGTGCGAAGTCGAGGACTGAAGAAAGGCAGTGAGTGGTGGTGCATCATTTGGAACAGATGAAGCATGCTTCTGAGACTCAGTCAAATGTGCTGATGAATGGAGGGAATTTGCTGGCCCTGAAGTTGTCTACTTAATTACATTTAAAGGGAGGACAATATGGGCAACAGGATAATACATTGTGCTATGCATGGTATAATGCTCCTATCCTTCTAAAATGACACATCATCCAACTTACTATGAACGATGCCATGGGGGATCTGCTAATGCTTATATAAAAGCTTAGGGTCTTTTTTTTACAAATTTCTCTTTTATTGTTGATATTCTTGGAAGTTGTTGCATCAATCGTGTATATTTACAAAAAGAAGAATTTCCCATTTGGATTTTACATGATTTAAAGCTGCACTTGAGGCTCTGCTATCTTGCCTGTGAGGGCTGCTAGATCCTAATTGGTAGTTAAATTATGGTAACAGCCATACATTGTGGAATGTTGCAAATTTGAGATGTATTGGGTAAATTTTCAGTTGCCCATTTCTGAAATCATGGGCTGCATGTGAATGATTTCCCTGGCATATGTGCTCCTGGCAGGTGATGCATCACCTTGAGTGAGCAGTTGGAACTCTTGCGTTTAGAGGTGCTTTTGATAGTAAAGGCCAACTGAATAAACTTTTTTTTAAAAAAAAACCTTTCTACTCTGATGCCCATCACCATGCTGTTTCCTGACTGTGGATGGTCTGGTGCCCTGCTGTGACCAGATGGGAGGGATACCAACCACCTTCAAGGAAAGCATATCTCCATGTAAGCCTGACTGAATTTGGGAGTTTGCTGTATGAAAGACAACACAGAACCTGTATTTTACTACTGAGCAGTAATGTGGTAGTGATTTTAAAGCTGATAAACACAGTTTCTTTAGAAACAGATGATATTCAGCAGACTTCACTCTCTCTCTCTCTAAAACCAGGATATTTTTTCATCTTGGGGTGGGAAAAAAAAATATTTCTGATTTTACTGTGAGTTTAAAAAAAAAGATTTTGCGGTTTCTTCAGTGCCATACTGTGACCTGTTAAGATTTGGAACTTTTATTAATCACTTCAGGGAATATCCTTAAAAGCTGAGTTCTCCACTAAGTGCAGCAGTTCTTCCAAGACAACCGTTCCCACAGCTGAAAAACTACTGGAGCAAATCTATTCTTGTAGTTGATGAATATACAGTATTATAATTAGATGTTTTTTGCTTCTAGGATTTAATAGTGTCCTATCACTGTAACTGGAAAGTCCCAGAGCTAACAACAAAACTTGGATTCATGTTATTTCCCTAAATTTGTTGGACACAGTTCAGGAGCTGTTAGTGTGGGCAGGGTTGTGGGCATAACTGACTGTCTCAAAGCAAATTGTGCTTTATATCTGTAGGGCAGCCGAACTATCAGACGCAAGGGTTTTAATTTAAGATGAAAGAATAACCACATCCTCCTAGACAGTTAAAGCTGACACCATCTGCTACCATATTGTACTCAGCAAGAGTTCAGATTTGTGACTCTACTTTTTTGTTTCTTGTAAATATGGACCCTTACCAGTCGTGGTCAGCTTGTTAAGTTACGGACAACTGACTGAGGCTACTTAACAAAAGAACGTAAGCCTTGTGAAGTTTGTCATTGGCAGTTCAACCAGGAAACAACATTTGCTAAATATATGAAGATGACACTGTCAGTATTTCACCAAGCAAGACTGTTATTCTGAAAGCGGTACTTTCTTTTGATGCAGTGACTACTTGCCATTAAATGATCGCTAACACTGCACTAGCTCTTTCATTGAGCATGAACCATTGAAATTTAGTGGTTTTAGAAAGGTTTCATGGTACATGCATCAAATATCTAGTTAAATTGTAATGGAATTTGCAACTCCGCCCTAAAATTACTGAAGCAGATTTTTTTAATCCATTTCAAAACCAATATGATCCCACAGTATTTTTTACATTCAGATACATTGAAGTTAGCTGATTGGAAGTTTTCTTCCCCTCCCTTCCCCCTGGGATAACTGTTCCAGAAACTGAGGTGGTTCTCCAGCACTTCACCTGCCTGTTCGTCCCCTGTACTTGAAGCGGTGAGTGGCGGCATGGAGAGGCTCACAGCCAAAAGGGATCCTGCTTTCAGATGGCTTTTACATGCATGAACTTTCCATCAGGACTCGGAATTCTGTCATTTTAAAAAAAATAACTGATGCCACTGAGGACATTTTGAGGTGCCCCTGAGTTGTACGGCTCAGTTCTACAATGGACAGTGCACTTGCTACGTGAGTCATCGGAGAGGAAGAAATGTATGCTAAATTTGGATGATGCAATTTCCTCATCTGACTGCTTTTTAGACTCGTACCTTTTTTTAATGTACATGGCTGGAATGTAACCATGTTCCTATTCATTTTTTGATGAAATAAAAATACAGCAAGCTACAAGTTAGTTTTTGTTGTTGCTGCCTCTGTTACAGAAGCAAAAGAACAGTTCTTTAGCCATATTCCAATTGAGAGGTATTGCCTTTTACAAGCTGTGCAGTGAGTCGTGGGTAAGCTTGCATGTCTCTATATGGCATGTGATGAAATTGAAGCTGACAGGTTATTTTTAGAATGGATTTTATTGCTTGGTCATTGTTTTTTTTAGAATAAAAGCCTCTTTAGTTTCATGCCTGTCTGTTTGCACCAGTAACTTCAAGTTGTATAATAGTAGTTAGTTGGTATATTATATTATTATTTTTCTGCCTGTCTCGGTCTTGCACAACAGCACTCCCTCCCTTTTGTAATATCAGTTGCCTGATAATTGTGTAATGTAATTTGCATCACTTTCCATCTGTTATTGCGCATTAGAAATAGTAATTAGAGCTGGAATGTTTTATCCGACAAAAGTTTCAGAACTTTGAGCGAGTATGAATAGTTGTGCAATGACTGTCGGTGGTTTGTTGAATCACACCAATGAAGAATCAAACCCACTAGTAACACATTTATACAACTTGCTTGCTCATCACTGCTCATTGAATGACTGACCTGTTCAACAAGGTTTTTTTTTTCATAACTGCTTCAGTGAGATGAAACCTTTTGATCTCCTGTCTCCTTTTTTGGGGAAAATGTTAACCGCTGTTAAGCAAAACCCATATTTACACGTGGGAATTGGCGTGTCTTGGAAGAATTGATTTCTAGATAGCATAGCCCATTATAGCAGGAAATTGGGATGGCTTGTCAAAGCTGAAGAATGTTGTGGTGCTGTGAATCACTGGGTGGTAATGATGCTGGTGTTGCTTTTTCGTCTTGACTCTCAGGCCATTATCTCATCAGCTATAGCAAAAGTATGAAAACTAATGCTATACAGGTGTCTTTGGCAGTGTTGCCACTCGGGTCTTTGGCAGTGTTGCCACTCGGGGGGGCGGGGGGGGGGGTGGTCAGTGAAGTGTGATGGTGGATGTGTGAAATGCTTTAATGCTATGTCTGTTTCTGGCTGTTCAGACTGCTTTTTTTCGACAAAGGGTTTGAAAATGAGTTGCATTCACTTTGTTTTTTTTCTTTTTTAAGCAAAAGTATTTTCTCAGAAGGTTTGGGGGGAAATGGCTCCTCGATGTCAAGTGGTTAATGTGCGAGTTGGAAGTTGTTTTTCCCCAGAGACGAAATAAGAAGTAATTTGCTGGCTCGTCCAGGCAATCTGAAAGAAAACACCTCGTACCTGCTGTGTTGATCTCTGCCCTTTTAAATAAAAAAGCAGAAGGGGGCTTTTTGGACAGCAGGATACTGCACAAGCAGCCGGGTAGTAAAAGGACAGGAGCTGCAGGGATCGGTGATATTGCCCTGGGCTGTTGGACAGAATGCAGAAGAGTTTTATTCTGGCCAAGTTAAGATCAGCAACTGAAGTAGGGTAGTTCATTTTTCTTCCATTTATGAGAAGATAAATCTTAATGTTAGGTGAATCTGATCATAACTGCTGTCTGCATGTTTATCTTCCTGTGAGATAAAGCAGCTTCATGATTTTGTATTCAGCCGTGCCTCATCTCGTGGTAACTTGTTTGCTGTTGAAGAAATACATATGCAAAGGACACTAGTATCCGATCCAGATCACATAGGGATGCTATTTTTACATCTCTGCATTATGCGATCATACAAATAGATATAGGGCAGTATGAGTCAATGCCCAGATCACTTAAGGGAACGACCTGACTCCATTGAACCTGAGAAGGTATACTTGAATTCGTAAAACTCCATTTGATCTTTGGGGAAAAAAACCTACTCCTATACTTGTGGATTCAGAACTTTGAAATGTGGATTGTCCGTAGGGAGCTTTTGAGCTTTATAACCTCAGGATGCAGTATTAGTAGGAGCAATTTGAGGTGTATTGCCCAACGTTGAAGTAAATTATCAGTGTGTTTTCATTTCTTTCAACCTTTTTTACATGGGATGATTGCTCTGGCTTTATTTAGCAGATTGGCATTTCAGGCAAGCAAAGTGACTACTTCTGGTCCACCAATGTCTCATTCTCCTTGTTAGAATACTAGAGCATTCCTGGGAAGCTTGTACTTTTCAACCATCTACTTTTGTAGAGTTCTATATATACTGTGTATGCCCATATGAGATTAGAAATTTGTCTCTAGTTGGGACGACAGGTGGATGGAGAAGCCTCTTGTATGTGGGTTATATCTTCCCATCAAGCGGAGCCAATTCCATAAAGCGCATGTGCCCAACAACATTCCATCAGCTGTTAATTTGTGAGGTTTAAATGACCTATATTCCCAGCTTCAGTCCAGAATCCTGGCTTTAAACTCTTGAAGGACAGGAGATTTAAGCTAAGCGAGGGGAGACGGGACTGAAGTAGGGAGGAGGCAAAGTTGCTGTTTAAGTATCGCAGTGGTGTCGGAACAGTGCAGCAGCTGGCTGGAATGTGCTGGTTGAAATGAGAAGGAACATTGAGTGGATTTGTGGATGTGGCTGACACAAGGATGAAAATTTTTGTGATTGAGGTTTTGTAGCAGGTGATCCTGGTTTTGTGCCAGTGACTTAAATTTGTTTGGAAGTTGAGATCTTGTATGTGACTCGCCTTTTGCAGGATTGTAACCCCTTGTTACCCACCACCATTCCTCTTTCTCATTTTTCCTCTACCCCCTGGCCCGGCTCCATTTACTATATTAGGAACCGTGAATGTTAATCTGACCAGTCTTGTAAAATTTGCAGATGTCACCCATCTTGCTTTTCACAACTTGTTCTGGGAAAACATGGGTTACTTGAATAGCAGATAGGCTTTGCAGGAGAGTCCTCGGTGAAAAGCTGGTTTGCCTGTGCATTAATAGTTTATAACTAAATCGGGTCATTTAGTTCTCCTGGTGTTCAGATTCTGAAATTTTTTTGCTGGTGTATTTTTGGATGCAATCCAAAAATAACAACTCTTAATAGTGTTGGGACTATGACTTCTGGCAGATAAGTTGTCTAGTTTTATAAGTTTTGTCACCTCTCCTTCACTTCTGCTCTTCCTGTAATTGTATTATTTCAGGAAGGGTGTGTGTGTGTGAGTATGTCTGCATTATTGTGTGCACTTAGACTTGTCTAATGAGCACAGACTGTACAGGTAGTCTCATTGGTAATCTTTGGTTTTGTGCCCAGTTAAATAGCCTGCTGACACTTGCTAAGTAGCCTCATGAAGGATGGCTGCGCTGGACAGTAGTGCCAATCTTGGTTCTTCTCCAGCAGGAGTCTTTTGCAGCAGCGGTGGTGAGGGGAGGGCGAGAGTGTTCAAATGCAGTGAAGAGTTTCTAACAAGTTTTTACTTTGAAGCAAAATATTGATGCAGTGGAGGCTGAAAATAACATGTAGCATCCACTAGTGTTTTTTAATATGGTTTTTTTGTCACTGTACTTTGTTGTCTACTGCACCACTTTTTACTAAATTAACTGAGCTTGGTAGTTAAGTGTCACCCCTTCCCCGACTGGCTTTGCAGAAAAGGTTTTTTTTTTCCACTAATGAATGTTAAATAATTCTCTGATTTTTACAATCGGGATGTCATGGTCAGAAAGCCACCTGAGCAACTTTGCTGTATGCGCCCCTTCCAACATTCTATCCCCAAGGAATCATGCTTCCTGTTCTTGGCTGCTGGGTTACCAGCTGGTACTTAGTGTTACAGTCCCACTGCCGGGTTCTGGCCATCTCTCCCTCCACCGCCGCATGACTGACTTTCTGGGCAAAAGCTGCTAGAAGTTCTTTCCACTCACTTCTTCAAATTTGATAACCGATTCTTGTGTCATTCTTGTATTGGTGTGCCAGTTCAAAATTCCTAAGCACTTTTCCAGTTGAAGTAGTGCAGTATAGTGGCTGTTTGGACAACTCTGGCCCTCAGGAAAATCTGAAGGATTCTGAGGCGACGACATAATAAAACAACTTGCATCTATATAGTGCCTTTTTAATGTAGAAAAAAAATCCTAAGGTGCTTCAGAGGTGGAAGGGAAAAATGAATGATGAGCCAAAGGAGATGTTGGGGGCGATAGGATATGGGACACAGAGTTTTGAACGAACTCAAGCTGATGGAGGATGGGAAGCCGACCAGGATAGTGTTTGTATCGTCGTGTCTGGAGGTGATATAAAAGCACGGTTGAGGCAGGCGATGTTACAGAAGTGGAAGTAGACAGTCTTTTGTGATCGAGGATATGGTGTCGGAAATTCAGCTTTGTCTAATTTGTTGCCGAGGTTGTAAATAGCCTGTTTTAGCCAGAGACAGTGGCCAGGGTGGAATTGGTGCCAAGGATTATGAAGTTTGTGGTGGGGACCAGAGAAAATGCTTTCAGTCTTACTAATGTTTAACTAGAGGAAGTTGTGGCTTCTCCAAGACTGGATGTTAGACAAGTGAAAACAAGGAAGGGTGGACTGGTGAAGCAGGCTGCCGCCAGCGTTCGTGGGGAAGCTCATCCCACGTTTGCGGATGATGTCGCCAAGAGGCAGCATGTAGATCTGGAAGAGGAGGGGGCCAAGGATGGATCACTTTGTTGGTGGTGGGGGTGGTGGGGAGGGGAGGAGAAACCTCTGGAGGTAGTGGTGTAGGGGGAGCTGGAGGGAGGGTTGGCTTGGTGGGAAAGGGGATGTGGGGAAACAGCAGAAGCAGCTGAAGAGATGGTCTCAATCTTAGTGACACTTTTCTACCTTTTGGTGGTCCTTAATTCGATCTGTTGGAAATGACTGTTACAATATGAATGTAATCCTGCCCTGGGTAAGACATTGAGAACCTAAGCCTTGCAGGGCAAGTTGTGAAAATGCATTTAATAAATCTGCTAATTTGAGGGTTATTACCATTTTTTAAAAAGCCCAACTAGTTCACTAATGTTCCTTCGGGAAGCACACTTGCCATCCCTACCTGGTCTAACCTGTGATTGCCTCTTAATGTCCTCTGAAAGTGGCCTAGCAAGTATTTATGTTCAAATTGCTACAAAGGCAACTAGGGATAGACAATGAATACACATAGTGAAAACATTCGAGAGAGTCCCAATTTCTGTGCGGAATTAGTTGGTGGCGGTAGCGTTGTGATTGATTTGTGTTTAAGGGAGCAAAATCATCCAGTTTTGATGATCTAACTGACTTGAGATTCCAGTTTTTGTTTTGTGGCAGTGTTTCATTTCTTTAGATTGATGTTTGACACAAGTGACAGTCTAAACAATTGTAAACAATTTTACAACACCAAGTTATAGTCCAGCAATTTTATTTTAAATTCACAAGCTTTCGGAGACTTCCTCCTTCCTCAGGTAAACAATGGCCATATAGCTTGCACTGTTGAGTCACTATCCAGGAACCCTTGCTCACTATCAGCTGACCCCTGTATGTGGACAGAATCCAGTTGTTTGTGATGTTTCTCATGTCGTCTTGCCTGCCAATGCTTGCTGTTTAGGCTCTCTCATGGAAGATTTACTGCTTGGGTGAGATACTGAAGGGTGCCTGGCTCCTGTGGAGCAATACCCCATCAAGAGGTTAAAGCCTTCAACTTATCATAGGTGGGATAAACTGATTGTAGTTTGCATGTTTCAAGAGGAGAGGTCTGAACGATTGTGTGGGTTGATGTGTGACCGATTTCTCTTTCTCAGTAATCTTACGCTGTTACAGCTTGACTGCAATTTTTCTGTGGTGTAAGCCAAGCTCACTGACTCGAACAGTTTTTTGGGGGGGGGAAGAAAAAAGCTGACCGATTTTCATAACATTGTCAATTATGCCAGAAACTAGATAGCTTTTGGATCCAACAAATTTCTATTCTGTTTAATTTGAAAAGAAAACAAATGTTCACTCGAACTCATTTCATTCTAAAGAGAATTTTCAATATCAACTGGGGTGGTCTCATGCTTTGTTATAGTTTGTGGGTATCTTTTATGTTTAGTGTTTCGGAAGTGATAGATTTTGACATTGGTTATTATCCAGCAGCTTATCTATTTACAGCCTCTGGTGCAAGTTTTATTTTCATACTTTTATTCAGAACAAAGCTGGCCCATGTTTATAACTGTATTAGAGAAAGAAGTGGCATTAGTTTGTGTTTTGACTGTGTAAGTGAGTGACTGCAAAACCGATTACACATTCACTTTTCTGACTGGCATTAGAAATCGAGCAGACTGATCCCAAGTATCAAGGGTATGAGTTTGGAAGAAAAGTTAGCAAGATTGAGCTAGAAAGAAGGCAATTGAGAGACCCTGTCCAAGTATACAAAATATTAAATAGTATAGATAGGTAAACCCTAGATTATTGCTTTAAACCAAAAAATTGAAATCATAGGATATAAATAGAAATGAGTTTAAAAGAACCAAGCCTGCTTTGAGAGATTCCAATCAGTTGAAGTGCTAGAGACAAAAATATTGGAGTTTTTAAAACATAGTTGGAAGCCTCAAAGAGCCAAGATACTGGAGGGGTGAGCTTCAGTGGGCTGTATGGCCTTGTCTCATCCCTGACTTTTATTGTGTTCCAATGATTAAAAGTGGGGAGGGTGAGGAAGACAAAACCAGAAATTCAAGCCTGATCTATTTTTCAATAGAGGTGATGTGTGTGCCCATAGGAGGAAAGAAATATTGTTGGAAACTGCAGATAATTGGGCAAAAGCATATATTTTAAACCAATTACAATTAATCAAACTCTTGTTGCAGTTCAGTTAAGTGCTCAAAATGTGCAGTCTTGTGCCATTTCTGCATCATAGGACAGAACTGCTCCATTAACATGTACCACAGGTGGCTATTAAATATGTTGCTTAGATTTTGCAAGTTTCTTGAACTCGATGGATCTGGAAAGTTGTTAGAAATAGATATGAGTCACCAATACGTGGCTCATTGAACAGCAAAGAAGATATTGCAAGTCAATAAACAGTCTATACTTTTTGTGGAATGGAACTGGAGTTGAGGTTGAAGATCAGCCATGATCTTACTGAATGATGGAGCAGACTCGAGGGGCTGTAAGGCCTACTCCTGCTCCTATTTTTTATGTTCTTATCTCTTGTGTGGCTTGGTGTCAAATTTTGTTTGTTAGCGCTCCTGTGAAGCACCTTGAGACCTTTTTTACTACGTTAAAGGTGCTATATAAATGTAGGCGGTTGTTGTCTGTTGCTGTATAAATTTGCAGCCCTGACATTATATTTTCTTGATTGTCACTAATTGCTTTAGCCCTTTGGCCCAAAAAAACTCCCATGAAATGGTGGCACTGAAGGATGGAGGATTAATGTTGGAACTTTTCACTTCCAATCCATCCCAAATGTACAGTGCTCAATGTTAACAGCCCCCCTGACATCTTTTGTAGTCGAGTTGAGTCTTTGCTTTTTATTTCCCTTCCCCTGCCTGCCCCACCTTGTTCTAAATGAGCCTGTGCTCCAGCATGCGGGCAAAGTTGTTTTAAGGAACATGGGCAACTTTAAATAGCGCAATGATTGGAGCACTTTGTGTATTCTGAATTCTAACTGCATTGGCTTGTTTAAATGACGCAAATAAAATTCTTTCAACACTGTACTAGCTGTGACTGGGCTGATTCACTTGAGGTGGATTGGAAACAGAACATTTCATTGCACCAGAAAAATGTCCTCCTTTATGGAGGATTAGAGGCAGTGGTCTGGGCCCTGATGTTTTGTAATGACTCTGTTCTAGTTTAAATCTTCTGAAAGGTAGTAAGTATTTTTTCCATGGGTTACAAAAGTTAAATTAATATTCAGTTCATGTGAAATTCCTGAAGTCCTTTTTTGTGAGGAGGATTGTGGAAAGCTGCCAAAGTAATCTTGCTGGAATCATGTTGGAATTCAGACTTGGGCATGTTCCAGTAATTGCTGTTTTCTGTCATGTATTCATAGGCTGTATTTTAATGCATTTGAATAATACAGATCGTCATTTCATTCTTGATGAGGCACTTTTGAAGTTAACTCTTTCGGGTCTTTTGTATAATTCCAGTGTCTGCATCACTGGAATTCTTTTAAACTCTTGATTTTAGATCAACATCTTGAACATTTCATGCACGACTCTGTTCCAGTTTGCCTTGAAAAATGGATCACGTGAATCATGATGCAATTGTAATGAATAATTAACGATGCAAAAACATTTCGCGCCAATGCAAATCTTGTAGTGTGAATGCACTGTGCCTATTCTACTTCCATGAGGTTTATGAGCTGTGTATTTGTTTATATTTTAAAACTGGTTAATTATGAAATTCATGAGGCTGCATTGATGTCCTCTTCACTGCAGATCAGTGTCTGAGGAAGTGCCATGCAGGTGATCCTGAAGCGCTGACTCTTGCTCCAGTATAGTTCAATGAGCATGGGAGAAGTTCTGTATTGCATTTGTAACATATATCTATTTGTCTTGCTGGTCAGTCTGTGTCCTTCTCCAGTTTTACCCCAGCCTTCTTACAATTGGCCATTACCCCCCTCCCCAATCAATAGCATTTTTTGATGTTGGCCCCTCGATTCCGAAGTCCAGAGTTGAGATCACATATGAACCAAAAGTTGGCATTGAGGCCATTTAAACCTTGGCGATATGTACAGCTTACACTAGAAATGGCTGTGACACCAGCACCCGTCCATTTTTTGGGAGCTTTAATTTCCTTTATCGTTTGATGACATCAAGTTATGATGTGCAGCAGTGATTCGATTGTGAGTTTTAGATCTTGTATCCAGTTCTTAATGGTGAATCATTTGAACATACTTTGCATGAGATTTAGAAGTTGAGCTTAACCTGACGTGCATATTAAACACTGGGGTTGAAACAATGAACAGGTCATGGAGTATATCTAGCAATATGTTTGGACCTGGGTGGGGAGTGGGAGTGGATGTAGAATTTTTTTTTTAAAGTAGGCCCTGTAGTTTGCTAGGAGTAACAGTGTTCATACTGAGCTCATCTGTGTAGTCTTTGGATTTCTTATCCAAAAGAGTCTGTCTTTTTTAGGAGCAGAGATTCTACAGGGAGGACTTGATGGTCAAAGTTTAATCTCTACACTGTAGAAGTTAACACACCTTCATTTAGTTGGGTGGAGTTCATTAGTCCAGGCCTTTAATGCAATCATCAAATGTTAAATGCCAGCAGGACTATTGATCCTTCCATCTCTGAGACTTCTCCCTCCTGGGAAGTATTAAGTCAAAGGTTCTCTGCCATCCTGTGGAGATACCACTTTGAATTGGTGCCCCATGAAATGTAGAAGAAACTTCAATGTAAGTCCCTCTCCCACTCTCTCATTGAGAAGCCTGTGCACACCTGTGACTGAATACAGTCTCCAGTTTTGTTTGAGGCTCAAATGTGGACTATTATGCAGTAGTGTTCACACTTGTGGCATTAAATAGCGCAGCAATATTTCAATCCATTAGCAAAGCCCAACTAAATATAGCAAAAGTTCTATCTCTCATCTTCCTGTCTTCCTTCTGGTTACCTGGTCTTCAATAGCACTGTGTATGATATGTTGTGAAGATGTTCACAATCAATATTTGTCTTGCTGCATTCTATTCATCTGGTGGAAGCCAAAAGGAGTTATTTAACTAACCGATTGCAGTGTGGAGCCATTTTCAATTGTTTGACTTCAGCTTGTTCCTTGTGTGCTGCAGTTGAGAGCTAAGAATTGGTCAACATGTGTTGATTTGCATGGATAGTTGCAATATTTTTGTTTGCTTTGTATGTAAGGGTGGATGTCTGGTCTGTAGACAATTGTTAATAGACCTTGGTGTACGTGCCAATGTAGAAAACTAGTAAAAGCTGACAATAGCGTCAAAAAAACCTGGTTGCTCAAGTACAGACCTGATTATAAGCCTATGACATGTGAAAACCAGTTATGGGTTTTGTAACTTAAGCTGTTGGTATACCCAACATTCCTTCATTTTCTTTGGTGGGGGAGGAGAGAGAAAAAGACGCATACATGGAAGCCTAAAGAGGGAAATACAAATATTGAAGGCACAAAATGTGTTTTTTTTTTGGTCGGGCGGGGGGGGGGGGGGGGGGGGGGGAGGGGAGGTGTCTGAGGAAGCATTGAATTTTTTACATTTAAAAATGCTTTCTGTTTAATTTGAACCATTTTATATCCTTCAATTATTTAAATTTTTAATTTGAAGGAAAACAAAATTGTTTTCTTTGGGATTTTCAATCCCTTCCCAAAAGTTGCCTTAACTCTCCCACATCCAACCCCATTTTCCTTTTCCAGAGACACAATTCCCCATCCAACTTCTTACCCCTCCACAAATAGACTCCCCCCTCCAACCGTTCCCATTGGCACCCTTTTTCTCCTTACTCCCTCCCCAATTACGTCCCATCTGGCATTCTTCTACCGCTCTATTCAAGTGACTTTTTTTGTTTGTTTCTTTCTTTCTTCCCTCCCCACCACCCCCTCGTTGAATGCTGGCACACTTCCCCTCCAATTTCTCTGAATTGATAATGATGCGTTTCCCCTTTCCTTGTGCCCCTTCCCATCTGTGTCCTGACAGGATTCTGGCCATTGCATTCTGTAGGTGGGAAATCCTATTCTTGAGTTCCTATCATGGTGTGCAGCAGCCAGGATCCCATTGATTAGCAGCAGGACTCTGAGTGGCACTGAGGGGAGCGTGGCCCCTTTTGTCAATTGACTCCCAAAAGTTGAATGTCAGTGTGAAATACGGGATCTTCAACATGTATACTGTATTTCAGGTGTATGTGTGTTGTTTATACAGCAAAAGAAAATTAAAGCTAAAATTGGCAAATATATCTAAACTCTTGAGGTGCTTTTATTGGGTGTGACAAAGTTACAGGAGTGTGAAAGCTTTAATACCAACTTTTGTGGAGTCTGTCTTGTAATCATCCAGTGTCAGCCGTGGCTCAGTGGTGGAACTGCTGCCTCTGAATCAGAAGGTCCTGGGTTCAAGCCCCACTCGAGAGACTTGAGCACATAATCTAGACTGACACTTCTGAAAGGCAGCACCTCTGATGAGACCCTGCCTGCCCCCTTAGATCGATATAAAAGATCTCATGGTACTATTTGAAGAAGAGCAGGGGAATTCTCCCAGTTTTCCGGCCAATATGTATCATTCACCAAAAAAAAAATAATCTGATCATTTATCCAATTGCTGTTTGTGGGACCTTTTTTGTAGCTGCTGCATTTTTTTTAATTATTCGTTCACAGGATGTGGGCGTCGCTGGCGAGGCCGGCATTTATTGCCCATCCCTAATTGCTCTCAAAGGTGGTGGTGAGCCTTCTTGAACCGCTGCAGTCCGTGTGGTGACGGTTCTCCCACAGTGCTGCGTAGCGAGATTTTACAAATGAGTGGCTTGCTAGGCCATTTCAGAGGGCAATTAAGAATCAACCACATTGCTGTGGGTCTGGAGTCACGTTTAGGCCAGACCGGGTAAGGACGGCAGGTTTCCTTCCCTAAAGGACGTTAGTGAACCAGATGGGTTTTTATGACAATCCGGTAGTTTCATGGCCACCATTACTGATAGTAGTATTTTAATTCCAGATTTTTTTATTTAATTAATTGAATTCGCCAGCTGCCGTGGCGGGATTTGAACTCATGACTCTGGATTACTAGTCCAGTAACATAACCACTATGCTACCGTACCCTACATTACAACAATGATTACACTTCGAAAGTTCTTCATTAGCTGTGAAGTGCTTTGGGCTGTCCTGAGGTCTTGAAATGTGCGTTTGTTCTTTTTCTTCTACCTCCTATATTTACCTGTACTGTGAGTTTGTAGTACAGATCATTGGTGTAATGTTTATTGTATAAAAGGGCTGAGTATTCCACAATCAAAGAATTCAATATTACTACAATTTAACAACTTTTTCTCTTTTTTTAATGTTGCAACCAATAAAAGTACAGGATCACATTATGTAAGTATGATTTTGTAATGCTTGATTGTGTATTGCTGGAACAAAGGTGCTCTGCATCAGGGTGATTTTGGGGGTCCTGTTTCAAAGTGACAGTATTCCAGAATCTGGTCCTGAGCTGACTCTGGAGAGCAGCCACGTGAGCTGCCCTGGGGAAGTCATCTTGCGCTAAAGTTTATAATACTAAATGGTGTGTGGTGCTCCATTCAATGTTGTAAACTTAAGCAGTGCTTGCCTATTGCATCCCCAGGACATCGCAGTGTGCTTCAGTCAATGAGTAGCTTTTGAAGTGTCGTTACTGTTTTGTGGCAGCTAAGACAGGCAATTTACACACAGCAAGGTCCCACAGATAGTAAGGAGGTAAATGACAGGTTAATTGGTTGTTGGAGGTGTTGAGGGATAAATTAGATAACTGGAGAGGAGAACACACCTGCTCTTCAAATCATGCCATGGAATCTTTTTGCATTCACCTGAACAGACCAATGGAGCTTCAGTTTAACAATCCAACTGAAGGCCACACCTCCAACAATGCAGCAGTCCTTTGGTACTGCACTCAAGTGTCAGCCTGGGTTGTATTCTAGCACTGCCCTCTTAATCAGAGGCCAGAGTGCTACTGTTGGGTCAGATTGACTCTTCATCACTGTTACAATACACAAACGGGCCATTTGGCCAATCAAGTCTTCAGTGTTTACCTCCCTAAACTGTAATTCCACTCCATCACTCTTGATCGACTTTAATTCTCTTTTTCAAGTAACTATCTAATTGCTTTTGAAAGAATTTATTAACTATTTGTATGATTTGTTGCAGAACATGCATAATAACCACCCTCTGTATAAAGTGTACGAACCTCCCTTCAATTTTGAAAGAGTAAAAAAAAATTAAAGACTTCATCGCTGACCATGGAAGCAATTTATCACTTGCCTAATTGTAGCCCTTAATAATGTTGAATTTTTTTTTAGATCACCCCTTAACCCTCTTGGCTCTAGTGGGGTTAGGAAGCATTTATTTCATATCCTTCCTATAATGAGGTGCACAAAACCGTACACAATACTCCAACTGTGGCCGAACTAAGGTTTTGTACAACAATAACCCCTTGCTTCTGTATTCTGTGCCTCGAGAAACAAAATCAAGGATTCTCTTAATGATTGCCCAGGTATGTCCTGCCAAAAAAAGCAGGACAAATCCAATCCGGCCAATTACTGCCCCATCAGTCTACTCTCAATAATCAGCAAAGTGATGGAAGATGTCGTCAACAGTGCCATCAAGTGGCACTTACTCACCAATAACCCGCTCACCGATGCTCCGTTTCGGATCCACCAGGACCACGCTGCTCCAGACCTCATTACAGCCTTGGTCCAAACATGGACAAAAGAGCTGAATTCCAGGAGGTGAGGTGAGAGTGACTGCCCTTGACCGAGTGTGGTACCAAGGAGCCCTAGTAAAATTGAAGTCAATGGGAATCAGGGAAAACTCTCCAGTGACTGGAGTCATGCCTAGCACAAAGGAAGATGGTAGTGGTTGTTGGAGGCCAATCATCTCAGCTCCAGGATAGTTTTTTTTTATTCGTTCACAGGATGTGGGCGTCACTGGCAAGGCTGGCATTTATTGCCCATCCCTAATTGCCCTTGAGAAGGTGGTGGTGAGCCGCCTTCTTGAACCGCTGCAGTCCGTGTGGTGACGGTTCTCCCACAGTGCTGTTAGGAAGGGAGTTCCAGGATTTTGGCCCAGCGACAATGAAGGAACGGCGATATATTTCCAAGTCGGGATGGTGTGTGACTTGGAGGGGAACGTGCAGGTGGTGTTGTTCCCATGCGCCTGCTGCCCTTGTCCTTCTAGGTGGTAGAGGTCGCGGGTTTGGGAGGTGCTGTCGAAGAAGCCTTGGCGAGTTGCTGCAGTGCATCCTGTGGATGGTGCACACTGCAGCCACAGTGCGCCGGTGGTGAAGGGAGTGAATGTTTAGGGTGGTGGATGGGGTGCCAATCAAGCGGGCTGCTTTATTTTGGATGGTGTCGAGCTTCTTGAGTGTTGTTGGAGCTGCACTCATCCAGGCAAGCGGAGAGTATTCCATCACACTCCTGACTTGTGCCTTGTAGATGGTGGAAAGGCTTTGGGGAGTCAGGAGGTGACTCCCCATAGTGCTGCAGGAGTTCCTCAGGACAGTGTTTCAGGTCCAACCATCCTCGGCTGCTTCATCAATGACCTTCCCTCCATCATAAGGATAGAAATGGGGATGTTCGCTGATTGCACAGTGTTCAGTTCCAATTGCAACCCCTCAGATAATGAAGCAGTCCGTGCCTGCATGCAGCAAGACCTGGACAACATCCAGGTGTGGGCTGATAAGTGGCAAGTAACATCCGTGCCAGGCAATGACCACCTCCAACAGAGAGTCTAACCACCTCCCCTTGACATTCAACGGCATTACCATCGCTGAATCCCCCACCATCAACATCCTGGGGGTCACCATTGACCAGAAACTTAACTGGACCAGCCATATAAATACTGTGGCTACGAGAGCAGGTCAGAGGCTGGGTATTCTGCGGCGAGTGACTCACCTCCTGACTCCCCAAAGCCTTTCCACCATCTACAAGGCACAAGTCAGGAGTGTGATGGAATACTCTCCCACTTGCCTGGATGAGTGCAGCTCCAACAACACTCAAGAAGCTCTACACCATCCAGGACAAAGCAGCCCGCTTGATTGGCACCCCATCCACCACCCTAAACATTCACTCCCTTCAGCACCGGCGCACTGTGGCTGCAGTGTGTACCATCCACAGGATGCACTGCAGCAACTTGCCAAGGCTTCTTCGACAGCACTTCCTAAACCCGCGACCTGGGTCGTCGCTGGGTCAAAATCCTGGAATTCCTTTCCTAACAGCACTGTGGTAGAACCTTCACCACACGGACTGCAGCGGTTCAAGAAGGCGGCTGATCACCACCTTCTCGAGGGCAATTAGGGATGGGCAATAAATGCTGGCCTCGCCAGCGACGCCCACATCCCAAAAGTTGCTCATTGCGCTGCCATTTTAAATGCGTTTATCTGCACACCAATGTCCCTCTCCTCTGCTTCACTTAAAACCTTACCTTTTTTAAAACTTACTTCCTATTCTGCTGAATTAGCCATCCTGCTAGCCTCTCTATCTCCTCCTGTAGTCTTTCTGTTCTCACCACAGTTTTCCATGGGCCCCCACCCCCTCCTTCCATTTGTGGTCATCAGGAAATTTTGATATTGTTACCTCAATTCTTAATCATTTATGTCTATAAAGAAAGAACTTGCATTTATATGACATCTTTCATGACCTTAGGATGTCCCAAAACGCTTCACAGCCAGTAAAGTACTATTAGAAGTCTAGTCACTGTTTTAATGTAGGGAAACATGGAAGCCAATTTGTGTACAGCAAAGTCCCACAAACAACAATGAGATAAATGACCAGATAATCTATTCTAGTGGTGGTGGTTGTGTGATAAATATTGGCTGGGACATTAGTTGAACTCCCCTGCTCAGTGCCAAGAGACCTTTTTACATCTACCTGTGAAGTCAGACAGGGCCTTGGTTTAATGTCTGAGCAACTTCCTTTTGACCCCTGCTCTTTTTTGCTTTCTACCCTCAAACCAGCCTAACAACGTGACCACATCCTCTTTAATTTCATGTGCCTTTATCATTGCCATGTGCCTTTCCTGTGGTATCTTATCAGATGTTTCTCGAAGGTACATATAAACCACACCACTGTACTTCTTTTAGTTATACGTCTTTGTTCTTCTTAGAATTCTGTGAGGTTTGTTGTGCACTACCTGCCCTTCAGAAATCTGTCTGGCCCTCAATACTTTTGATTCTCCAAGTGCTTAGTAATTCTACCCTGCATTATAGGCTCTAGTAGTTAACAGCAAGATGACCTGGCTTATTCCCATCTGCAATATCTTCCTTGACTTCCCTCTGGATCCTCGGATGTAAACAGGCAGGTCCCAGTGATTTTGTCTACTTTTAAGGTTGTTAACTTCTCATATCATTTGTCATTGAAGTATAATGTCCATTGATTACACCACTGTTGTCCAACAGAAATTACTGACTACACACGGCTATGGCTACGCCAACACATTTTAGCCACATGCACTCATTTTAGTAGAAAATGCCTTGCATATCCTCAAACAATTCAGCTAAATGTGCCTGATGTATATTTTCTTAACAAACATCTACTATCATAGTAGGTGCAGCACAGGAGGAGACCATTCAGCCCATAGTGCCCGTGCCGGCTCTTCGACAGAGCTATCCAATTAGTCCCATCCCCCCTGCTCTTTCCCCACAACCTCGTAAATTTTTCCCCATTCTTTTGCAAGTTATTATTGAATCCATTTCCACCACTCTCTCAGGCAGTGCATTCCAGATCATTACAACTTGCTGCGTTAAAAAGTTTCCTCATGTCGCCTATGGCTCTTTTGCCGATCACCTTGAATCTGTGTTCTCTGGTTGCTGACCCTTCTGACACTGAAAACAGTTTCTCCTTATTTACTCTATCAGAATTATTCATGATTTTGAACACCTCCATCAAATTTCCCCATAGCATTCTCTGTTCTGAAGAGAACAATTCCAACTTCTCCAGTCTCTCCACATAACTGAAGTCCCTCGTCCCTGGTACCATTCTAGTAAATCTCTTCTGCACCCTCTCTTAAAGCCTTGACGTCCTTCCTAAAGAGTGGTGCCCAGAATTGAACACAATACTCCATTTCATAACCAAGGAAGTAAAGCACCCCCAATAATCAAAACCACTCCGCATTTCGTCACACCATTTCACCAACGCAAGCACCAAATGATTAAACTACGCGTGCAAATATGATTATTGAGATCACGTGCCCAATGACCATGTCTATTACTGATTTTATTTACTAATCAGAAATGCAATTAGTCTCATCTGGATTTCCAATTAGCCACATTGGACCATCAAAGATGTGGGAGGCAATCTTGTCGGAGAGAAAGGGAATAGGAGAAATATTATTTGGCCTCAGTTTACATAGAAGGTGGATATTAAGATTGTAAAACTGCCAAAGGTGTGTGTGTGTGTGTAGAACATATTGGACAACACTGTCCAAATGGCTAACATTAATTGCCTGGTATAGACGGTTGCCCACAATAACCATATTTGAATACTCGTATACGCCCTGAACTTGTATACATGTAAACAATTTTACAACACCAAGTTATAGTCCAGCAATTTTATTTTAAATTCACAAGCTTTCGGAGGCTTCCTCCTTCCTCAGGTGAACGATGTGAAAATGAAATCCTCGAAATGAAATCGCATTTATAATTCACAGAACAATGCTTGGTGAGTACAGACAGTTTTTTCAACTGCCCGTTGCCAAGGCAATCAGTGTGCAGACAGACAGGTGTTACCTGCCGGGTCTCACAGAATATACATGTAGCTGATCACTATTGGTAAATAGGTGACTACAGATTTTGACTGCACATTTCAAATAAAGTTTTTTTTTGTTAAATTATATGGTAAATTTGTGTATTCAAAAGATACACATGTGCATTATAAGAAACTGTGATATTGTTGGTTGAGAGACATAAAGTTTGCCAGGACCACTCTTCTCCCTGCTTTACTCATTGTCTAACTTTGAATCACATGATTCATTTAAAGGGTGAAGGAAGAGGAGGAACTCTGTCCATAGCAATGTAGCTTAGAGAGCTACATGCTAAAACTAAATTCAGGCTATAACACCAGTATAGAATGTTTGTTTCTACTGAACAAGCAACCAATTCTCACCAAAATAGCAGTTGACTGTCTATTGATCCCACCACCACCCATACTGTACTCAATTCAAACCTTTCATAAAAAAGAGACACACTGCCCAGTAACAATTTAAGAGTTGTGTTTTCAATATTTTTTTTGTGAAACCCCAGTGGCTAGTCTGGACAGTAAGGCCACTAGTGTTCTGTTTGGGACATTAAATTACTGACATGTGTTCACTCTGTCTCTGCCTCAGAATATTTCTTTGTGCTCTCTTCTGGAATGTGCTTAACACTTTTTTCCCCTCTGTTGCAGAAAGCTCTAATTAGCATCAGTGCCATAATGCCTTCCTTGTGAATGATGCCTGGTCACTCATGACAGAACAAACTTGAATCTCAAAGAATTAATTAAAACTAAGGAGGCATAAAATGGTAGGATGAATTGGTGTGTAATTCTTGTTAACTGAGTGGCGATGTATGGTTTATTATAGGAAAGCCCTGTTATTTTCAGACTGCAAAAATTAATGAAATGAAATTCTGTTGTAAAGAGAAATGTTTGACTGTTGAGGTTTACTTCTGCCAGCTGTGTGCCCTTGTGCCAGCTGTGTGCCCTTCAGATGCTCAAAGCATGTTTCCAGATCCAATCAGCTAACAATTGGAATAGTGCAATTAGTTGACTTATAATCCCCATGACTCATAATGCTGATGAGGGCATTGATATTTAAAGTGATCTCTACAATGGAGAGGATAAACATGTATGCAGCTCCTGTGTTTTGTGGTGTTACATTGGTTTTGAATAGGCATTGGAAAGAATTTATTTGTGTGCTAAAAGGGCTCAAAAGACAGTTGGTAGCCAATGTTCAATGGAGGAAATATTTTGGCAACTTAATGAAGCCCATTGTAAAAATGGCAACTGAAACCAAGTCCAGTCCTCCCTGTTCTCTCCTTGCCCCCCACTCTGTGGTCTTTTCTCTTGCAGAAGATGATTCAGGGTTGAGCACGTTTCCACAAATAGCATTCTGCTGGTAGCTTCCCAAGTGATCCTAGGCAGTAAAGGTTGGCAGGCTGGTTAACCATTTGTGATGAGGGATTTTATTGTCTTCTACTGGAATCCCTGCACACTTTTTTTCTCATCTTTTTCCCCCTCACCCTGCCATGTATCAAACTCCTGTTGTGTTTTCTATGTTGCAACTAAGTCTTTTGTCAATACTAGTCAAACCCAGGAACACTGATAAATTGTAGTGCCCCACTGCTGAGATCAGTTAAACATTTACCTGAGGAAGGAGGAAGTCTCCGAAAGCTTGTGAATTTAAAATAAAATTGCTGGACTATAACTTGGTGTTGTAAAATTGTTTACAATTGTCAACCCCAGTCCATCACCGGCATCTCCACATCATGGTACAGACTAGGCATCAAACATGGACCTTTCCTTGTTTGGCTTTGCACTTCATGTGTTGCTTTTAGCCAGTGAGTCAAAGGGGAGCTCCTGAGTATTGTGCCTCATTACACTTGAACTAACCTGTCTTGTTACCAGTCTCTTTTTAACAAAAAAAATCAATGTTGGGAATCATGATGCTGGGGATGGACTGACTGGTCTTTTCCTGTCTGTCAGTTCCTTATGTTAAATACTAATTCTTGATTTGGAGAATATGCTTGTGTGGTGCTGGGTTAGGGTGGAGATTGAGGTGCATTCTTTGAACTTCTGTTCCATGCAAAACTTTGCTTTTTAGGGATGCAAATTGAATTAATGACATTGGGTAAACTCTCTCTATGTAATGGTCATCTGCCACTGTTTGGGTGTGAAATAAGATTAAATGCTGTTTTTCTTTGCCAAAAAGAATTTTTGTGTTGGAGAGAGAAGAAAATGTCAAAAAGAAAGAACTTGTGTTTATATAGTGCTTTTCATGATCTCAGGACATTCTGAGGCGCTTCACAGCCAATGAAGTACTTTCGAAGTGTAGTCACAGTTGTAATGTAGAAAGCGCAGCAGCCAATTTGTGCACAGCAAGATCCCACAAACAGCAATCAGATAATCTGTTTTGGTGATGTTGGTTGTGGGATAAATATTGGCCAGGACACGGATGAGGGGGTGATGATAACTCCCCTGCTCTTCAAATGGTGGCCATAGGATCTTTCACGCCCACCTGAGAGAATAGACAGGGCCTTGCTTCAACAACCCATCGGAAAGACGGCACCTCCAACAGTGCAGCACTCCCTCAGTACTTTGCTGAAGTATCAACATAGATTATATGCTCAATTCTCTCGAGTGGGACTTGAGCCCACAACCTTTGACTCTAAGGTAAGAGTGCTAACACTGAGCCAAGGCTGATGCCTGTCAAAATATTCAGAATTGTGAAGATGGATTTTATCTGTATGTGTGTGTATATATATATATATATATATATATATAAATTAAAAACTGTGGCGACCCACTGTCTCCCTGTACCACTCACCCATTCGCTGTCACTCCTTGGGGGTAGGGAAGGAAACCTCTCTCGGTACAGTAAGTGACAATGTGATGAAAACTCATGAGGCCCATGCAAATGTGAGTCTCAGTCTGGTCTTGAGGTTTCCAGCTTTATCTTGAGGAATATCATCTGATAGGAGAACTGTATGTCTGATCATCAATGGCTTCCAGTTGTAACAAGGGAGGTTATGGTATTGAGAATATTTTACCAAAACCGGTACTGAGGATGCTTATTGGTGATGTCAATCACTTAGTAATGCATTGTCTGCACTTTTTTGTACCTCCTGGCTTATTGGCTGGGCAAAAAAATACTTGGACACCTTATGAGACTTTGGGAAATTATAAAACTTTCATGTGGATTTGTTCCATTTTTCTGTTGATCAGATTGGCTTAGTTAGCTTGGTAGGGTGGGAGAGGGAAGTGAAAGGTAACTACAGTGGTGCATTGGTAGCTTAATAACTTACCTCAGTTGTCTCTGGTTCTGCAGATACCTTACCAGGCCAGTTCTAATTAATAAAATCTTGTTCAAAAATTTTAAATAAATTTTAGTTCTCATAAGCTGCCTATTAACCGAGCCCCTTCTCCCAATGTACTTCATGTTTTTAAAAGCATGTAGCATCAGATTTTCTTCCCTTCCCCCACCCCTTCTTTAAGTGGTGTTGAAGTTTTGAAGAATCATAAAATGAGTTGGAGATTCAGAAAATGTTGTCTGAGAAGATTTCTTCAACATTTGACATTTTAGACTGGTATGGAGAAGAGTCTCGCTGCAGATGTGTGCTTCCACTTAAGTTCAGTGTTCAGATACACAGTATTAGAAATACTCCCAGGGACAGTTAATGCTGTTTGGCTTCGCAATATTACAGTGCAACTTCATGTTCATGGAAATCCCCTCGAGCAATGGTTTTCTGGAAGTAATGATGCTTGCATTGTGGGGTTTGGGGAGAGATTATGTGTTTGCAGAAGAATCCTGTATATATTTGGAAGGTTGACTTATGTTACCTTGGATTTTCTTCACACATGAAAGATGGGTTGAGTTTAACCCTTAAAATTGCAGGTGCAGTGAGTTTCCAATCTCTCCAAGGCAGGGAAATTCCAGGCCCAACTCTCAAGTTTTATTTTCAACACTGACAATTGGAAGACTGATGACAACATTGAAGCTGATCCAATGTCACTGATTTATTGCTGTAATGGGAATCAACGCAAATTAAACACAATAGTGGGGGGGGGAAGAAAAGCTTAATTCTACTTTTCTGCCTTTGTCCTGTCATTTCTCCCCTCCCCCTCCCATTCAAATTTTCTTCTATTTAACTCCTTATTTCTGTTTGTTTGTTTGGACTGTTTCCTTGACTCCCAAGGCCAGGATAGAACTTAAAAAAAAAAGTAATGTTGCCCAAGTCAATTTTAAAATGGATCCAATGCTATAGAACAAGTTTAATTAAGCATGAAGCTGGTATCTTAATCATAAGAAAGAACGTGCATTTATTTAGCATATTTCATTACCTCAGGATGTCCCAAAGTGCTTCACTGCCAATTAAATACTTGTCAAATGTAGTAATTGTAATAATATAGGGAAATTCAGCAGCTAATTTGCGCACAGCGCAGTCCCCCAAACAACGAGATAAATGACAAGATAATCTGTTTGTGATGTTGGTGAGGGATAAATGGTAAATATTGCCCAGAACTCCCTACTCCTTGAATAGTACCATGGGATCTTATTGCTCACCTGAGAGGGTTTAATGTCTCGAATGAAAGACGGCACCTCTGACAGTGCAGTACTGCACTGAAATATCAGGCTAAATTATGTGGTCAAGCCCTGAACCCACAACCTTGTGACTCAGACACACATGCGGCCATTGATGCAATCATGTGACGGCTGACACTTGACAATCGTGCCTCATGAAGGAGTGTGTTAGCTTTTGGCCGACTGTTTTCCCTTGCCTGTGACGATCTAGAATTTGTTTAAGCACGTTTTTAAGATAACCTAGCTGATCTGTGACTTTGCATAGAGGGCGTTATGAGACCCAGTGTCGTCTTCAGGTGAAGAAGGGTTAGAGCTTAGGGAATAATTAGACCAGGGCACACAATTGAAAGACTCATTAACTCATTACCCATTTTAAAGTCCTATATTCTGTTCATAAATAGCTATTTGATTTTTTTTTATCAATAAATAGCAAAACTTGCAGTTATTTGGGATGCAGAGAAGTAGTTAGTTGGGAGTGCAGGGGTTGCTCTACAGTACAAGGCAAAGAGATGCAAAACTAGGGGCAAGACACCACCAATGGAGGATGGTTGAATTAAAGGTGACTAGGTTACGTGGGCAGTTTTCATATATAAATATGGACACAAGAATTTATAATAGGGGTGGGGGGGGGAAGTTTGACAAGAACATGACGGGATGTGAAGCTTTGCAGACAGGAAGTGCAGATTTTTAATATGGATGTTTAATCTTCATGAAGATCTTTTAGCTTGAATAAGTTATGCTTTGTGTATAAATTTTGGTTTCCAGTTGCATGGAAAAACCTCAATCTTAGTATTTATGTGACTATTGATATAATTGCTCTAATCACTGAAGGTGCCTGAAATATCCCAGATTGGGTAACTCTCAGTAATATTATCGCTCTGCTGTTGGGGCAGGGCAGGGGGGGGGAGAGAAACCTGATCGTGTTGCAAAATTAAATCTGTATGAAGTATTAATTTACAATTGCTGTTGCACAGCTGAAATATGTATTAAAGAATGAACTTGGTATATCCGTTACATTGTCTTCCAGGTCACCTATATGTGTGTGAAAGTGTTCCACTGCTTCAAAAAATAGCCTGGGATCACCATTGCATCCTGTCCCGAAAGTGACCTCAGATTTTCACCGATGGGAATGGTCCAGACTAAAGCTGCCATTCTCACTATGCACAATCTAGGGACATCTGTACATGTACTCTTCAAATGGCAAATCTACTGCTTTTTGCATTTTTTCCTACAATTGACCCAAACTCTGTCCAGCCTTTGCAAGGGCGATCGGCTTTCATCGAGTTGGGAGGGAAGGTTAGTCTTGAGATAGAATCGGGGTGACTCTGTAGGTGTTGGTGTAATGGGAAATTGATTTTATTTGAATAAAAATGGCTAGTGATTGAGTTAATGAGAACATGTTTGTGTGCCTCAACAACGGCTCTCGTGAGGTGCAGAATCCTCTCCGCAGGCTTTCAGTAAGTTTTCAATGTGTGGCACAACACTGGCAAATACTGCTGAGAAAATAGTATGTCGCTCACTTGGAGAGAATGAAGGACATGGTGTAAATTTGGGGGTTTAGTACACAGTTTGTTAAAGTTTGAAATTGTGGCTTTTTTCATATTCAAGTTTACATGGTGTTCCATGTACAAAATGCTGTGCTGCAAACTTCACTGTTCAGATTTTTGTTACCAGCTGCTTTATGTTTGCAATGAATCACAGTTGCAAAATGTTTTCCTAAACAAGTTGAAATGTCGATTGAGTGATGGTGAAACATTGTCATTTCTAATGCTTTAGATAAACTTGTTCTTGTTCCAGGAGTGATTCTTCTGTACTGTAATGTCTGTCCTGTTTACATATTAAATCACTTGTATTTTCTTTCCCACCCCTTGCCCAGTAGTTGTCTGCTATAGACTTGAATTGCAACTTATTTGTATTATTTGCTGCCCTTGGTATGAAATCTGTTTTAATTTGAAATTAGTGCGTTTTAATTTGAAGCTTGGCATTCAGGTTATTACAATTATTCAGAATACAAACTGATTTCAGAGTTTGGTCATAGTATAGGTTTTTTAAAAAAAACTTAGTTTTCAATAGGGCGAATTGCAGCTGAACTGAAAGGGTTCATAGATACCCTTCTGAATTTCAATTGATCTAAATTTTAACTGGCCTGAGCTCAAATATACCTAATGGGGAATTATATGTTGAAGGTGGGTTCCACCTTGAGTTCAACTTGTAATTCATTTACAGGAGTTAAGGAACCTGTTTGAAAAACTTGGAAAGTCTGGTTAGCTGCTGACATCCTACCTTGTTTGTCAGCAATTTAATCAACAGCAACAACCACATGCATTTATGTAGCACTTTTTTAATGTTGAAAAACATCCTAAGGTACTTCAGAGGCCTAACAAAACAAAATGAATGCCAGGCCAAAGAACAGTATATTAAGATGGGTGACCAAAAGCTTGCTTTAAGAGAAGAGAGAGGTGGTGATGTTGAGGTATATGCTCTTCTGGTTTGTGGGGGTTTCTGTGCTGATATTTCATGGAAAGCATTGCATGTTTTTTAAAAAAAGAGTGCCAGTTTGTTTTTTAAAAATTCTTCAGTTGTAATATTTTTGTTCCAATTCCTTTTTGAGCTTATTGTTTCAAACAGTCAAGATTGATATTAGAGGGGTGGGATGGAGTGAATAGCCCTGAGAGATATCATTTAGCTTTTTTTTACACTACACTAAATATGCAGCACAAGATGAGGACCTGCTCCTGTGCCCACATGAGTCACTGTGGTTTTTTTTGTGCTACTTTTGGAGTGACTACTTTCTCACACATCACTGTTCTGAATACAGCAGGTAAGACATCTTTCAGTCTAAAAGGAACATGCTGCCTCCTCCTTCACTTTCCCTTCCCTCCCTCCCCATAAAGGAACATGATAACAGTTACATCATGATTAATGCTGTGAGATTTGATTTGTAAAACTATTTTGTGAAATTCAAATTGATTGCTCCTAAGAACTCCCTTTTTAACAGGGAGCTGTTAAACTGCTTTTAAAGACCTAAGTAAATATTGTAGAATATGCTAATATACAGTGATCTTACTATTAAGATTTGTATCAATACAACAACTTGCATTTCTATTGTGCTTTAATGTAGACCAGAAGGTTTCAGGTTTGATTCCCTGGTCTTAGTTGACTACAGGTGAATCAGTAGTTGAGGTGCAGTAAATATCCTCTTGTGCCCCTCAGGTGGAGGTGGACTAGTCGGTGTTCCTGCTGTGGATTTAGGTACATTGTAGATATGCGCATAACTCACTTTATGTTCAAAATTCTGCGATCATTTAAACCACGTAATTAGTTTGCGCCTGGATTACATATGTATCTTCGTGCAGATGTGGAGGAGACTCCAGGCCATAGTGTGGATTTTCCATTCTATCCTGCAGCTGAAATTAGTGCACTGTTTAAGAATTCCTTGACCGAATGACATTGACCTCACTGGTAAGAAGTGAAACGTATAACATTAGTAAGCACCACGCCTATACCAGGAAACGGAGCTGAAATCGTCTAGATAGTGATTTTTTTTTAAAATGTAGACTTCTGGCATTTCTGAAGGGGCTGGAATATAGTGCAACTGTTAAATATTGGGAAAGTAATGAGGACCTTCCACCATCAACCACAGATGCCTGCTTCATGCTTCACGTTTATAGTTGAGAGTTCACATTGAAGTGTTAATGAGAGGGGAACACATGGTGCTGGCATTTCAGGAAACAGTTGCCACAACTCAGCTGCTCTTTTTGACCCCCTGTTAAGGGTGAGATGCTGCTACGGAAACATCAGTTTCCTTTACATACTGTGAATGTGTTGTAGTATTTCCTGGTACAAAGTGAGGATTTCTGTGCTTTATTCAGCTGTGGAATGAGGAATCCTTCATCAATTGCAATATTCATTTGGGTTGCTTTTGGAACAAGAATTTCAGGGAATTCAAACCAATATTGATACTGCATGTCCTCCACACACCTGGTATCACCTTGCTGCGGCTAACCGAGAGAAAGCACTCGTTCACCTGGAGCCTGAGATTTACAAGCTCTTAGGACAGTACTTTATGAAACTACAATTACCTGGATTTGATTTATTTAGAGCACTGGCCTTGGAGACAGAGATTAGGTTAGCAGATCAACGCACAACAGACCTGAGACTATTCATGAGCAATGCCATGTGAGATGTAGCACGTTTTAAGCGAGGATAGTTTTCCTTCACTGCCTTCCAGTTCAATTTACTGAACAATAGAAGCAACTGCACCCCTTGGTTTAGGATTAAATAGGAAAAGCTACAGTCTTGTCAAATTTTCTTTCTTCTTTGCTCCACTGATTCTATTCCGCAGCAATGCAATATTATTGGAACAAAAATAAGTTTGCACTGCAATGATTTGTGAACTTTCTAAAGATCTACTATGAATTTAACCTCTGACTAGATGATCAGTTGGAAATAACCGCAGCTAGAGAAGACTCTTGTAGTTGAATTGTGGATGGCAATGCCTTTTGTGCTGTGTACTTTTTTTTTTGAAAAGCCACAAGTATCAATTTGGTCTGTTGAAAAACAGCTTGCTCTTGTGCAGCAGCTTTAACGTAATAAATGTTCCAAAGTACTTCAGAGGTTAAAATAATTGGACACCACCATCACAGTTTGAGGAAAAGAAATCTGGAAATGAAAAGCAAATGTGACCATGAAGTTGTTAGATAGTTGTAAAAACCCAACTGGTTCACTGATAGGGAAGGAAACCTGGAATCCATGCCCAATCTGGCCTATATGTGACTCCAATCCCACACCAATGTGGTTGACTGTTAACTGCTCTCTAAAGTGGCCTAACAAGCACTCTGTCGTATCAAAAACCACTGCAAAGAACTGCAGCCATTCAAGAAGGAACCCCACCACCACTTTCTCCAGGGATGGACAATAAACAGTGGCCTTGCCAGCAATGCCCACGTACTGAGAATTTTTTTAAAAAGAACATACCGGGAGAGTGACAACTCTATCTGGTAGGCTTTTAATCTTTGTTGTATTGATCACTAACCTATACCACGAGCACCACATGGAGGTTGTCGTTCTGCTCCCACAGACTGCTGGATATTGCGCACCAGTCTGGGCAGGCTGCTCGTACACCAAATCTCTGAGCATGCAGCTTAATGTAATGATGAGAACCATAACTGGAACACTAAAATCACCACCCATTGAAAGGTTGCCCACTGTGGCACATATACCTCCATCTAAAATCTGCAGAGACACGCATACAGCCTTGTGCGTACAATCGAACCATGGCTAACGTGAATTACCAATTCATGAGGACCTCCAGAATCTCTCAAAGACCAGCCTGAAATCTAGAAAACTTTTTTTGGGATTGGTCTAATGTCCTCGTTTAACCCTGAGGCACACTGGAAAGAGTTCTGGAACAATTCTGATGTCCCAAACAAACACCTGATTACCGACCCCACAAAAGAACTCCCAGGCTTCAACTTTGCCCAGAAATGATAGTCCATATTGAACTTTTTCAAAACATTGCATGGCACATGCGGTCATTTCTTACACCTCTGGAAAATGAGGCAAAGTGATTGTGGACACCAGTCACAAACTATTATGATCCAAGAGGTAGGTTTTGAGGAGGCTGGTAGCAAGGCAGAGAAGTTTAGGGAGAGCATTCCAGAATGTTGTACTGAGATGGCTCTGTAACCAAAAATGGAGTGGAAAGAAGGTTAGAGTCATGAGTGTAGAGCATATGTGGGACTGAAGGATAGAAGAGGTAGGGAAGGGCAAGGCCATGGACATAGAAGAACTTGGAGATGAACAAAAGCATTTTGAAATCACTGTTGATTGGTTGGTTGACGGGGACAAATGTGATAGGAAAGCAGGCATTAGTGTACAATAGGATATGAATCGTGGAATCTTGATTTGTAATTTAGATTTAATGACTTAAGTTGGGAGGCTGGCAAAGAGCATTGAAGTAATCCAGTCTGGAGGTGAAAAAGCATGTTTAAGTCATTCAGTAACAGTGGGAATGAGAGTTGAAAAGGTCATTAGGGTGTGTAGTTTGAACCTAAATTCAGGGTCAAATAGGACACTGAGATTATGAAGAGGCTGGCGCCGTTTGAGTGAGCTGCTGTTGGCTAAACCGTTGGACAGAACAGTGATTAAGGAGCAAGGCAGAGAAGTACAACTGGGTGTGATCAGCATAGATTGGAAAGCTAATCTAAAGGCTACACATGCTGCTGACGGGAACAGAAGGGGGCCAAGGATGGAGCTTTTGGCCACACTCATGGTGACTCATGCAGGCTCAGGAGAAGCCATTACAGAAGATATGCTAGCTTTGTTGGGACAAGTAGGAATGAAACCAAGCTCAGGCAGTGCCACAGAAGTGGACAACTAGAGATGGTGGAGGAGGAGGCTGGAGTGGTCAAATGTGCCTCGTACTGCAGAAATTTTGGAGGAAAAATGCACAATGTTTACAAAATATATTATTTGTGATATGAGAGAGAGGGAGAAGGGCCCATTGACTCACCAAATATTGGGTCAAGAATGAGTGTGTTCATAGGGGGGTCAAGGTACAAGACCTCTGGATCTCATGGGTGAGATGAGTTAGTTTGAGGACCTGGGCAGAGATTGGGAAATGAGATATCGAGCTGGATTGGGTTAGGGGAGGGAAAGAGTCTGGGGCAGGAGAGAGTGACAGCTGGATGGATGGTCTTTACCTCACCATTTTGTGATTTGGGGGAGGGGAAGAAGAGAGGAGGGAATCTGAGGAGGTGATTTGTTGAGAGAAGCCTGGCATTGGCATTGCCCTTGTCGTCCCCTGGAGTAGTGGAAGGATTTAGATGAGATGAGTGCTGCTGTATTGCTTTAAATGATTGCTCACAGCCAGATTTGGCTCAACCACACCAGCCATGCAGGTGTACTCCAGCCTATGGCCCTTGGCTTCAAAAGTGCAGAGGTGAAGCCTGTGCCAGGGGAATGGTGGGTGGGAGACAGCTAATGCATTGAAGGCCAGAGGCAAGGGAGCTGTTGGATAGGGGAAGTGCCAATGGTGTTGAAGTGATGAAGAGGAAGTTAGGAATTTAAATGGGTTTTGGAAAAAGAGCTGGGGATTGCTTATGGAATCTAACGCTTTATCTGTTCTATCATCACCCCTCCTCCCCAAAAAACACACACATTATTTTTAAGAGGTAAGGAAAGCCAATTCCCCAGGTCGGATATAATGCACTATTCTTGGGAGAGAGGGGGAAAATGTTGCATCACTTTAGTCCAGAGATCAAGTACTGGAAATTGAAGGAGAGCAGTGTTAACCACTTGATATCAGGTGCAGAGCCTATAGTGCAGTAACATACGAGGCCACCCCCTAGCGATTCTTATTAAACTTTCTAGGCATAGCTTTTGATGCACCTGTTTGTTTGTAGAATCAAATTAGCAGACTTTTTAATAAAATGTAGGCAAACAGCAGATGCATCTTAAATGTCAAAATTTGAATAAAAATACTTTCTCTTTTTCTTCCCCCTTCCCCCTTGGAGTTGGGAACTTCCTGGTAATTCAGAAATGGAGACCATAGCTTTTTTTTTGCTGTCAGACCACTGTGGAACTTTAAATTTGTGTCCATGTTTCATTTATACTGTAACCTTGCAGAGATAAGATTAGTAATTCACACACATTATCTTCAAAAGCAAAAGCTTGCTGAAGGGCATATCTTATTTCATCAATTCAACATTGCCTGCTAGTACATGGATTAGTAATGACCTTTTTTTTTTGATTACTGTATGACCCCAGATAGACTTATTTACTACTGCAATATTAGTTTGGAAAAAAAATCAATGACTAGGTTGCACTATATACTGAAGTAGCCTAATTGTGTAGGATTTTGTGCGAATTTTTCATAAGGTGTCTCTCTATTTTCATTTGCATTTTGGGAGTTTAATTAATGCCTTTTGAGCTAAACTGAGAGCTAGGTTAACCCATCATAGATGTCAAATTGCCCTGTTATTAATGGTTGAGTCCATAGCACAAACTTTCTATAGTTGAATAGCAGTTGGTGTCTTGGGAGAGTGGAAATGGCATGAGTGATCTTGTAATGCTGGGTTGAGGTATGTTGGAACAGGTAGAGGTTAATTGTCCCACAAACCACCTGCATTCACAGATCATGTGTAATCTGCTCTATCATTAGCGCTTACCCCATCCACTTAATGTCTCGAGGAAATTTCTGCATTCTCCCCAAAGGAGACCAAGCGAGTCTCCAGAGTGTTTATCATCACATTAGCCTAATATTAATCCTGGGCTTTGCCCGACAGAAATTTTTCTCTCCCTTTCTTTCTCTGCTGTCACATAGCACAATATTTTATCTCCTCTTGGTCCCATTCTTAAAAAAAAAATTTGCTACCTTTTTATTAGTACAAAGGATAGGGAGGCATTTCATTTCCATTTAGGCCCATTCTACACCTCACTTGCAACTGCCCAATTCTGATACTCAGTAGAAAATCATTTTGTCTTCCTCGCTCCTCATCCCTCATCCCTCCCCACTCCCAACATGAACTTTTTTTCTTTACCCTCCCCTGCCCCCAACCCCACCATTTCCTCATCTCAACAAAAGAACAATCTTATGGCTTATAGTGGTTCTTAGTTCAACTTATAAAGCATCTCCAAATTGTGAATGGTTGGTTGGTTTAAGTATTTTTAGTTTCTATTTTTTTTAAAAATTCCCAAGGCAGATTGATGTATCTAAATTTACAGCATCCTCATTGGAGCTGGGATTTAATTGAAAGACTGGTTTCAAGTTAGGTTTTCGAATGCTTTTGAATCGGTGATTTGAAATGAATGTCTTTTTAGAAAAGGCTTGTCTTCACCAGTGAAGATGTGCATTGTTGGAATATTTCTTGAGAAGAGTATTCTACTGCTACGTAATGAAAACTTTATGAATACATATTCTTGTAATGAAGGAATAGTTCCCAGTGTCAAACTTGGTTCTGCAATCAGCTTTGTGTGCCAAATTTTAAAATCCCTACTTTATAATTTGATGTAATTTCAGTATATGCAACTTTTTATCTCTCTACAGCTTGGATGCATTGTGTTGTTTGTGTTTACAGCAGAATTCTTGACTGGTTTCTGAATAAAGTATCTTAAGCTCTTGCTGCCAGGTTTTAGTTTTCCCCAGACTCTACTGAATTACTGATCTCAGCGGGGACAGCAGTTTTAAGTGATGTCACAACTGGCCTTGGTGCTTCTGTTGAGGGGGAAATTCGCCAAGGTTCTTGCTCCTGACCCTTAGTGGCTCCCGCTCGACAGTATGGATGTGTGGACATCTGGATGAGAACAGGTTTGGCTTTTAGCTTACTCCCATGGTTCAATAACCTGCTAATGCCGAGCGGCTCACACGTGACGCATGGCCATTTGAACGAGTTACTGGAGAGCTCCTGCCTCCCTTGGAAATGTACTCCAACAAGAATCAGCCCCTTCAGGAGAAACTGAGAGATTGGCAACAAGAAATTTAACTCTTCCTGCCTTGAACTTGGCAATTTGATCATCCTCTTCACACTGTGAAGCTTGGTAAGTATATTGCTTCTCATATGAAGGATGTCCATAGTAGGGAATGGAGGAATTTCTGTGCACATATCCTTAATTGCCAGTGCAGACTGCACCCATCTCTGCAACTGATAGTGTTTCCAACTCTGGAGCGATGATCTGGTTAACTGTATATAGAAACCTAGAAATGAGGTTGATGTATAATTCAGGTGAAATGTTTACCCATGTTCTCTTTACAGGTGCTGAAGGAACCTGCTGTGCGTTTCCATTTTCTGTCTCTTTATTTGGTTTCTGGTATTTTTTTAAAATGTTTAATTCTTCTAAATAGGAAATGTTCTGTACCTTTTTTGAGCTTTGGCTCTGTCAACCTGTGCTGAAGTTCTCCCAACTTGGATAAGTGAAGTATGTGCTTTTGTAAGGAGTACATTCTGTATTGGCAAGCAGAAACTACTTGTATGGATTTCTCAGTTTATTTTGGAGTTGAGTAAACAAGATCGGTTTCTGTGCACGCCAAGAAAAGTAGAAAGCTGTGCAGGGCCAATGATCAGGAATTGTAAATGGTGGGAATTAATATTCCCCGTCCATCTCTCCCAGTATGTAACCAAGAAGTGTAGCAGCAATATAATTTTAGCCCAAGCCTGAAAGAACTACGCCCATCACCAGTGTAACATTTCCATCTTTTGGATGTGGTCTCTGGGTGTAATGCCCAATTTTTAATGGTCAGTTATGGACTGGTTTTGTGGTGTAGACTTTTCCCCTGGAACCTGGGATGTGGCTGCCAATGTGTCTTTCATGTAAGTACTTTCTTGAGGCAATGGAAGAATTCTCCTGTTAGTATGAACTGAATTTAGATTCCAGTTTTAGTGGTGAAAGGGCAGTGTTTTGTTTTTTAACGTCTGAACCTCACTTTGCCAGTTATCTCCATTTCACTCCATTCCAGTCACTCCTAAAAGATTTTTTTTCCCCTTGTAAATCCTTCCAAGGTAATTCTAATTTCAATTGACTGTGACTAGAGTTCTACCAACACAGCATGGAGACACTAATTCAAAGGTGTGATCAAAGAAGAAAATCCTAGACGATGCAGTATTTGTTATGTAAATGAGACATTTTACAAGAACTTGTCTAATTTGTACACGTTGCCAGTTACACTAGTATCTAAGCAGGATTTGAGCTCAACAGCTAGCAGCTGTTGCCTGACTCTTTCAAATTGGCAACAGATTGTTTAATTAGCATGTTAAATATTGCTACTGTTGATGATAATTATGCAAGGTTAGCAGAATGTGCAGGATTTTGTGTGTCTGGCAAAAGCTCATATCCAATCTCATTTATGCCAATCAGTTACTTGTTGGTTAATCGAGTGCCCAGTGCTCATGTAATCTATTGCCTCACCGATAACATTCTGTTCAGCATAAGAGCAAATGGAAGGGTGAACTGGGCTGCACTCTACTTTATTTTGGTAAGGATGACTTGCCAAGTAAGTGATCCAAAAATCTGTAGATAAGCGATTATCTTAATGGAATTGCTTCACAATTTGGTATTTACATGTCTGATAGGTCAGTAATTTCCATGTAAGTGCCAAGATGTACAAACGGGATACAAAAATAATGGAGACTTGACTAATAGACGCAGGTATTTAATTTAAAAGGGACTGGAATACATTTTCATTAAAACCTCAACAGAAAGGTCCATTCAGCTGTGACGATTCGATATGAAGTTTATGGCACCCAGTGTATATACTCCAAACTTTAAAAAAAATTGTATTGACATAAAAACTAATTTCAAAGTTTTCCAGTGAAATACAAAATATTGAGGTTTTCTTGTATTCTTGTCCTTTTTTGGATATTGTTCCGATTACAATGGTGTGACTTCCCACCTTTTGTTGTTTGGGAACTGACTATTGTGTGTAATTTGTTTCCTCATGTGTAGAGCTGTAAGAGTCTGCATGAAATTACTTTTGGTAGTCTCTCTCAGCTTCTCAGTAACCATATTACATGGACCTTAACAACTAGGATGGGTGTATGCTATGCTCACTTGAACTGTGAAATATCCAGCAGTTCACTAATATATGTTTTGCCATTCCAAAATATGTATTTTGAGTTAGTGTGGATTATTGGTGTTACACGTCTGTTACTGAAGAACTATTGATACCTGTGCTCTCAATTAGCCTGGTAACTTCATCGCAATGGCACAAAAGTGTATGCACTATGAAAAACTGTTGTGTGGAGGTGATGAAGATGACTTGTTTTTCTGCTCCAAAACCCACTGAAGGTGTTTAGTGGTAGAGTCTCATTGTTGGCTTAAATGGTAATGCTTGTAAACAATTTTACAACACCAAGTTATAGTCCCAACGATTTTATTTGAAATTTACAAGCTTTCGGAGGCTTCCTCCTTCCTCAGGTAAATGTCAGGAACTCCTCGAAGCCTACGCATTTATAAATCACAGAACAATACATGGTGATTACAGACAGTCTTTGCAACTGCCCGTTGCCAAGGAAATCACCGTGTTCAGACAGAGGTGTTACCGACAGAACCCCTGAATAATGGTAATGCTAAATGAGTCTGGAGTGCGGTGTCTGCAATGCATCGTTTTTTTTTCCAAAACTGAATGCTACGTTGGATCTCTTGATGCACATGCCAAATATAATTTGGATGACTATCTTTTAATAGACCTCTCATGCGTTGGCCAAGCAAATATAAGTCCATTTGGAGGCTTTTGTGGTGTCTGGTGTCTCATGAAATGGCACTTGTGCAATAAGAGGAGGAGTTTTATTGGAATCCACCTTGTTCAGCAAAGTGGAGGAAGAGTGCCCTCGACAGCTTTTTATGTTTTTGAGTTGCTGGCTGCTGACTCACAGATCTTGTGTAGGCGGCAATAGCCAAAGGCTAAATCTGACCGTCTTTTCAGACTGACTGCCGAGAAGACTCTTTTAAAAAAATTTGATCTTCCTCACTGCCAGTCTTCCTGGGGCCGGTAAATATGTTGTTACAGCGGGTTTGCTGTTCGTGATGCCCATGTCTCAATAACATGATGCCGCAATGTCCATACTTCACATGTGCACTGGCCAAACTGTCTTGGCCAATGTGCACATGCATGCAATAGTGAGACCCACAATCCAACCAGTCTAAGGAAAGATCCATGTCTAAATGCAGGAATGTGCCAGTTAGTTCACTGTCAAAATCTGGGCTACAGTCTAAAAACAGCTCTTCAATCAACCCATGCTGTGCCTGGCCTCTGCGTCAAAATTAAATGGTTATTGTTTTCCCAGTAGCTTTTGAATATATATTAATAATTTTGCAATTTATTCCCAGTGGCAGCCTCATCCAGGTACGATTATTGCTCATAAGTATTAGCCTTGGCTCAGTAGTAGCACTTGCCTCTGAATTAGAAGGTCATGCGTTCTAGAGTCCCACTCCAGAGGCTTGAGCACATAACCCAGGCCAACACTTCAGTGCAGCACTGATGGAGTGCTGCACTGTCACAAATGCTGTCTTTCGGATGAGACGTAACAGATTATCTGGTCGTTGTCACGTTTCTGTTTGTGGGACCTTGCTGTATGCAAATTGGCTGCTGCGTTTCCTACGTTACAACAGTGACTGCACTTCAAAAGTACTTAATTGACTGTGAAGCGCTTTGGGATGTCCTGAGGTCGTAAATGGCATTATATAAATGCATGTTTTTTTTTCTTTTTATATCTGTACTGTGCTCATATCCACAAATTAGTCAGTTATACCCTTTAGGAGGTGCTTTTGTCATTTATAATGCCATTGGGATTCCATAAGAATGTTAACTACTGGAAATTTAATGTATGAATGATCACTTCATAGCCAGTCAGGAAGTAGTGAATAATTTTCATTTCCCAATCACAATATTTGAAAGATGCAACTTATCTCTGTCATCTTTCAGCAGGACCTAAATCAAAGAAACTAATTAACAATTTGAAGTGTTAAAATTCCCACAGTTTATCCAATTAAATATAATCTGATATAACATTGGGATGACTTGGAAATTTTTAATAACCTCTTTGAATAGTGTCTGATGGCCCTAGGAGAGTTGCAGTAAATGTCAACTGATACATTAACTACACTGAGGAGCACATAGTGCAACATCTACGGAATTTCCCCCAATGATGTCGTCTATGTTTGAAGAACATTTATACCATGGTGGGTAGAAGAAATATTTTAAGATAACCAACCCATAAAGTTTTAAAAACTACGTTTCCTACCCAATTTCTTCCAAATGTTGGCTGCAGCTTTTCAACTGCATTGGAGATCCAGGACTAGTGCTGGTTTTGATTCCTGCTCTAACATGAGCCCTATGGATCCAGCCACACACCAGATAGAAAAAATATTTTTCTGGCTGGGCTTTTCATAGGCTGCCACATGGCTCTCTTCCCTCAGAATTTGGGGTTTCTTGTCATGGACAGATGTCATTAAATGTCTTTTTTTTTAAAAAAGGACTATTTTGATATTGAATCGTTACTGCCTCCCAAGGTGTAGAATTCATCGATTTGGGGATGTCGTGACACTAAAATTAAGGGGGGCAAGCTGTGGAATTCAGTTTTTATGTGGATGCCACAGTTTTTTGAAGTTATCAGAACTACACTCTTAGTTCATTTAGAATTGAAATTTGCATCTACTTGAACACTGGCCTTTGTTAATTGGTTGGAAAGCTGTGTTTTAACATTTAGTGGTGCTGTGTAAACCCATAATAATTCTTGTTTTTCAGCCATTTGGGCAGTGATTGACTTGCTAAACCTGAGTTCTTTCACAAAATCAACCAAATGGCCTCCACATTTTCACAATTTTAGTGTATGTTCTATGTAATATCACTCCCCCATTTAAAACCGAGAGAGGTTCAGTCTTCAGCTGAGCTAATCATTTTTGGGTTTTTTTTGGCTCCAAATTCAACCATTGGAATGCAACACTCACTTAAATCTTCAAACATTTGAAGGAGGGGTGCATATTCCAGTACACTTGCTCAGTTCTTTTTTACATAATTGGAACATTAATCAAAAATGATGCTTAATTGTTCATTTGTTCTCAATACAAAAATGAATAGCTCGCCATCTAAATAGAGAAACGTAAAGGGATGATATTTTGCAGGACCGCACTAAGTATGTGACCTTTAGTAGCCTGTGCTGCCAATAAGGTTTTCTGTCAGCAGAAGCATCCTACTTGTGCTTCATACAAAGAAAAAGTTCAAATGCTGTTTGTGATTCTTGTCAGTCAATGTTGAAAGCTTAGTGAAAGTCTGCTTAGGCCACTAAATTGTGTTCAATAATCTGTCACAATATCATCTGACTTTGGAGCTGTTTTTTTTGTGTTTTCCGTAATGAGGTGCGTAATGGTTGGTGTCCTTGCTCCACTTGAAGCTTCTTGCCTTTCTTGCAAGCTGAAGATAACTAATTGACTTAAACCCTCTGCATCCTGTTGCCAGGCCTGTTGAAAAATGATCAATATTGCAAAACTTGCTCCAAAAACACGCAGCTTGTCAAGGGTGATGGAAAAACTGGAACCTGATCCTCTGTTAATGATTTGTGATGCCTTTAGAATTCAATTTGCTTTGGAAATGCAAGAACCACAAAATGATGCAGGATAATCTTTTTTAAGAGAATGGAGCATCTGCCATCCTTAGAGTCATAGAGTCAGAGAGTTATACAGCACGGATAGAGGCCCTTCGGCCCATCGTGTCCGCGCCGGCCATCAGCCCTGTCTACTCTAATCCCATATTCCAGCATTTGGTCCGTAGCCTTGTATGCTATGGCATTTCAAGTGCTCATCCAAATGCTTCTTGAATGTTGTGAGGGTTCCTGCCTCCACAACCCTTTCAGGCAGTGAGTTCCTTGGTCCATCCTTGCGTCCACAGGCAGTGGCTCCCGCCAACAGTTCTAATCCTCATGTTCACCAGTACCAATGAAGGCAATTAGATGTTGTGGTAACCGTCTAATCATGGCAAAACATTCTTGATTGTCGGCTGAGTTCTATCCTATTTTATCCTGTTTTAATTTGCAATCTGCTGTAGACTATCCATGCTGATTAGTCTTAAAAAAAAACCCCATCCCACTTCAAACTACAGCATGGGGTAACTTTTTAATAAACCCTGAAGCTTTTCAGTATCCTTTTTAGTATCTCATTTAAGTTAAGGCCCGGAACTCCTTTATTCCCATTTTATCTCCCACCCTCCAGCTGCTCCTTCTAATTGGAAATCTGTGGAATTTTCTTGATGCCTGTTGGGGTCTGTTTGACTCGGCGGCAGCATTTACACCTCCTGAGTCAGAAGTTTCTGGGTTGAAGTCTCGCTCCAGGATTTGATGGTACAATCCAGACTGGTCTTTCAATGCTGCGTGAGTGTTATATTTGTTAGAGCTGACGTCTTTTGGAAGACACATTAAACCAAGGCCCCGTTTCTGTTTAGAAGCATGTAAAAGATCTAATGGCAGGGAATCTTCTGGCCGGTATTTAGCGCTGAAACAAAGCACCACTGAAACTGTTTTGTGAAATCTTGCTATGTGCAAATTGGCTGCCACATTTTTCCATATAACAGGACTGCATTTCAAAAATAATTCATGAGCTGCAAAGCACTTAGGGATGTTCTGAGGATGTGAAAGGAGCTGTATGAGTCTAAGGTATCTCTGTCTGTAGGTATGTCTTTTTTTTCTCTTTGTTTGTAGTGCGATCACGGCCACCGAATTTGATGCTAAAAAGCACCTCCGTGTCTGAATGGAGAATCCCTTGTGTCTTGTTAATAGAACAATCTATGCTTGAGCTCCCAGAGATGGTAAAGTAACTACACTTGTAAAAGCTGAGTAGCTGAGTTGCTAAAAGCAGTTTTAAAGCAGTCTCTTGACTCATAGTACAGTTTCTCCCATGATTGTATGATCTAATTTTGTTGAATCAAACTATTTTGATTTAGCCCTGTAATAGAATTTCTAGCACAAAGATGGTCTCTCAGTTCTCTAGGGTACAATGAATAGCAAAATTATCATCTCTTCCTGTGAAATGGTACATTGTGACAGGTCGTGCAAGTCTGAACAAAAAGGTTCTATCTCTGAAGCGATTTGTGTTTTTATGTTGTAGATTGAATTACAGACTAATTCACATTTTCAAATTAGTTATCTGCATTTTAGAGTTACTGATCCAAGGATGAATATATTAACTAATGTGTGGGGTTTAGCTGCAACAAAAATCTTCTGCAGTGACTAAGCTGACATTGAGTGTTCTAAAGCTAACTAGCTGCGTGTGTAATGCTTTGTTGATGGTTGCCGTATGTGGACTGTTTGAATTGATCCAGAATGTTTAATTGCAGCAGTTCTCGTAACTTTTTAAAAGAAAACTGCATAAATGATGAAATCCAACTTTATGGTGCAAATATCACCACTGCTGCCATATCCTTCCCATCAATGTGGACTGGCATGGAATAGGGCAATCTCTATCTGCCCATTGTGTGCACAGCAAAGAATTGCACTGATCCCGAGGGCCTGGAAGAGGTTTTTCTTTGGACGAATACCTTGTCATTTCCTTCCAGATGTTTGCCTTGGTGAGGGCCAGATTTGAGCCCATATCTGGCATGCATGTTCATGAATTTCTGCAGTGATGTTCAGTCCTGTGACACGTTGCCCAAGTCTTATTTCCCTGACTTGCACTGCACATTGGGAGCCAGACTGAATTCCTCAATTTTTTTTTCTGAACTGTGGTAAATGTGTTCATTGTTTTGTGTTTTGAAACTAGTTGAACAGTTGTAAACTGGTTTCTGTACCCTAAAAGGCATTGCACAATGGCACGTTTGATTGTTTCACCATAAGATGGCCTGCTCATGCACCCTGATCGCTTCAGCAAGACGTGGTGATTGTGACAGAGAGCAAGTTTAGTAAAGGGACTGGTGAACGTATCCTAATGCCCCAATTCTGTAATTTAAACATTACAGATGTAGATAAGATGTTTCCACTTCTGGAGGAGACCAGAACTAGGGGCCATAAATATAAGATAGTCACTAATAAGTTCAATTGGGAATTCAGGAGAAAATTCTTGACCTGGAGAGTGGTTAGAATGTGGAACTCGCTACCACAAGGAGTACTTGAGGCGAATGGCATGGACTCATTTAAGGGGAAGCTAGAGAAACACAGAAGGATATGCTGATAGGGTTAGATGGAGTAGAGAGGGAGGAGGCTCATGTGGAGCATGGACCTGTTGGGCCGAATGGCCTGTTTCTGCTGTACGTTCTATGTAACATAATGTTTTGAGTTAGATGTTCGCCACAGTGATGGGATGGAGACACCAATGTCATCATTACCTCTGCTGGCACAACGCTTGGATTGGTATGATTCGGCCTGGTTTTGAGTTTTGGAATCCAGTCATAATGAAATTTCTTCTTGACTGCTGGTCATTACGAATCAGTCAGGTGTCTTGACATCCCCAGTGTTTACTATGGAGCAGCAACGAAACATGTGGCAAGAAAGATGAATTTTCTTTCCTGAGGCTTGCATTATTGATTTTTAGATTATCAATGGCGCCATAATCAATTAACTCCAGACTAAACTTGGCCGTAATAAATTGGATGTAGAGATAAATTTGTTTCAGGCTGGAATCATACTGCACTCTGTGCATATCCAAACTTGAACTCCGTGTGAAAAAGATTAAGTGCAAGATGCTCTACACGCTTCAACAGTCTCCTCTGTTATACTGCTGCTCGTGTGTATAACTGCACCATTATAGACCTCTACCATTTTGAAATCAGTTGCTGAACACTGATAGCCAAGATAAAAATCTATGGAAACACAGAATATTACAGTGCACAAGAAGGCCATTTAGCCCATCGTGCCTGTATCTGCTACCTGAAAGTGCTATCCATTTAGTACTTAGTCCACTCAACTTTCCAGCATCCGCAGTATTTTCTTTTGATCCGTTTAGTATTGTTCCCTTGCCCTTTCCTCATGTCCTTTTTCACATTATTCAAAATATTTACCTACTTTTTAAAAAGCTATTTTGGCTTCTGTTTCATCACTGGTTCCTGTAGGATATGGAACGTCCTAACAATTCTCTGCGTTAAACAAATAAATATTTCCTAAACTGTCCCTTTTGTTAATTTTTTGCCCTCTATAGTTAGAGACCAGAATAATTGATGCTCATGTAAATGCTACGGTTGATGTTGATTACATAGACTTTCATCACGGGATGTTTCCATTGAAACTGTTTTGTATATTTGCAGCTTTTTAATTATAGCTTAAAGATGTACACATTGTGTTCCAATATTCTAGACATAAATGGTATTTTAGTTAATTAACAAACCACCCAATCCATTAACAATTCAAATATAGCCTCTGTAGTTAGTGTGAAATTGTGTTCCAGGTATATAGATAAGAATGAAAAACCAAGGACTATGTAAGATCAATGTGTTTAATCTATTAAAACTGGTATTGCTTGTCTGTACAGCATTCCAGGACAGGCATCTAGAGAGTTTGGCAGTGTCATAAATCAATCTTGGGTAACTTATTTAAAAAAAATATTATTCTGAACAGAGAATATGTGTTGATTTATTTTAAAGAAAGAATAGAAATTACCGGTCCGTTGAACTACAGACAGCTTAAGTATGGTAAGTTCCTGTCTGTATCTCTGTCCCAGTTTTTGACTTGTTTTATTGTAAACAATTTTACAACACCAAGTTATAGTCCAGCAATTTTATTTTAAATTCACAAGCTTTCGGAGGCTTCCTCCTTCGTCAGGTGAACGATGTGAAAATGAAATCCTCGAAATGAAATCGCATTTATAATTCACAGAACAATGCTTGGTGAGTACAGACAGTTTTTTCAACTGCCCGTTGCCAAAGCAATCAGTGTGCAGACAGACAGGTGTTACCTGCCAGGTCTCACAGAATATACAAATCACCAAAAAAAAAACAACAAACAAAAAAAAACAGAGATAGAGAGGTAGAAACATAGAAAAGACAGCAACTGACCCGTTATATTAAAAACAGATAACATTTGTTCGCTGGTGGGGTGACGTGTAGCGTGACATGAACCCAAGATCCCGGTTGAGGCCGTCCTCATGGGTGCGGAACTTGGCTATCAATGGGAAGCCTCCGAAAGCTTGTGAATTTAAAATAAAATTGCTGGACTATAACTTGGTGTTGTAAAATTGTTTACAATTGTCAACCCCAGTCCATCACCGGCATCTCCACATCATGACTTGTTTTAGTTCATGTTGAGAATCTAGTCTACGCAGTTTTCTTACAGCATCTTGGATAGGTGTGTCTGTCATGTGCTGCTGGTTTGTGTTTAAAATAGAATTTTTATTACGTGTGTGTGTGTGTGTGTGTGTGTGTGTGTGTGTGTATATACGCACAAGGTCATGCCTTTTAAAAGCAAGTGGATGGCTTCCTTACAAAGTATTTTTACTAGTGACGTGCACAGGACAAGCCAGTAACCTTCCAGCCAAGTGTCTGTAATGGTGTCTTTGACGGTAATATTTCATTTATCTTGACATTTTGATGGTCCAAAAGTTGCACAAACTTGACTATGGAAACATTTCAAATGTATGCCTTTTTTTGATGAAGTAGGTCTTAAACCCCTTTAGATAACTCTTATGGATAGTGTACATGAGCTGTATTTTGTTGCTGACTCCACTCCACAAGGCACTGGTGTTGTATGGCCATGCTGTTGCTTAGATTGTGATCATCTACAAAAACACATTCTTAAATTGCTACTGTTGGTTACGTTGTCTTGATTTGGTTTTATTTCCCTTACAGATCATTGAAAGAATGTTTCAGTACTGCGAAGATTAAATTGCAGGAATAAAAGCAATGTGAGGTATGTAAGTTTATTGCATTCACAAGGTGTTGGTTTTAAAATGCTAAACAATAAAATGACCTGTTCAGCTCATCTTTGACCGAGATCTAAATGATTCCGTTCACTTGGGAATAAGTAGGAAATCTTTTTGTTTCTTGTAACTCTGTGCCGCCATCACATGTGGATTGTTGGATAAGTAGGTTATTCCCTTTTTTCTGTAAGTGAGTTCACTGAACATTGTTTTTTCAGCATAGAATCATTACCTGAAAAGCCAGCATGAATGAATTAGTCCTATGTATTGAACCCAATTCTGAAAGGACTGGGCTCCTTTTTTGTATTGACTTTATTTCAATGTAAATTTAATATGGGAAGCCTGGATTGGCAGCCTTTTGCAGGAGTTTGCCATTTGGAAATTTAAATGTAACCTCGTCTTAGCACACTTACTAAACGTGAGTGAATATTCCAACATTCTTAACTTCTGGTGTGTGCACAGTAATTGCCTACGTTATAAGCTTCCATATAGCAGCAAATGAGAGTGAATTCATGTGTGATTCAGATCCTGTCTTGCCACTACCCGTGGTGTGGCAGGATTTTCCACAATTGGATGTTTCTGTAACCTGCAAGCACTTTGGGAAAGGTGGGGGAGAAAGGAAAATATGTGAAAGTGATGACTTGACATAAATGGAATTCTGAATTCAATTGTACTATCCCAGTAGCAGTTCTTCCTTATGACATTTTAAAGGTGATACAGTACCTTTTTGACAGTGTTGGGAGCATAGAATAGCACAGTAAGAATAATTTTAAGATGCAAGTTTAAAAATAGCAACCCATATTGATCCTTATGTTTCTCTTTGCAAATGCAGCTTCATTAAATTTTCCAAATCTAACTTAATACATTGACAAATAGCATCAGCAACATCTGCAGAAGGAAAAGAATAAATCATCCAGGAACTCTTGATGCCAAAACCCTTGGTTGCACCATCATATAAAACCAATGTTATAATAGTAGCTCAGCAACTTCCCACCTAAAACCAGTTCCCCATTTCTTTCAACCTGGATGTCTGGGAAATGTATTAAATGATGGCAAAGTGTTGCCCCAGAGGGAACAAGGGTTGGGGAAGAAATCAAATTACCCATATTTCTAGTCCCAAGAATAGTATTGGCACGGCTCCATTGCTGTGGTATCTTCTACAGCGAAGAGGGGTGGGCACGGTGAGATACTAGGAGGGGGGAATCTTCAAACATTTCACTAAGTAATCTTCAGGAATTAAAATTGGCTGCTAGGCAGTTTCCCTCCTTTTTCTCTTTCTCCTCCTTCCACCCCCCACCCCCCAAGCTTTGGGGGGGAAATACTTAGTTGAATGTGACATGGTTTTTAAAAAAAGAAAGATAATTATAATCATTTTCATAAAGATAATGAACAGAACAGCAGTCAAACTACATTCTTGCAAACTCCTGGGTTCCCTGATGAAAACTTCTCAGCTGGTTCCCATCAAATTGAGATGTCGGCTCCTGCACAGAAGTTCCGCAGGGACCAGCAGAGAGGTTTCAACAAGTTTGTAATGTGCTTGAATTAATGTGCCACTACAATTTAGTACAAGCCTTAATCTACTGTCATCTATCCTTGTATCTGCATTATATCAGCAAGTGTGATCAAGGGTTGTTTACTGTACCCATTGAAAGTTATTTCTCTTCCCACTCCACCCCACCAAGGATCCCATAATGGCAAACAGACCACTTGATTTGCCAATAACTTTGCCATTCCAGCAGATTTGAGGTACTAGATTTTTTTTTTCCTCCTTTTTTTAGGGCAGGAACTAGGCTTTCACTTCTTGCCACTGATGGCCTGAATGAGATCTACAAACGAGTATTACTCTGCCGCCTCCTCACGCCAATCCCTCCCCTACCCCTGGGTCAACAACCATATTCACACTTCAGTTCCTGCATCTCAAAGTCGCTGGGAACTAATCAAGATTATGATGTCATTTGGATCTAAAATCAAAAAAACACTCCATTTGCCTTACTTTTTGTCATCTTAGCTTATACTCCTGTGAAAGAGGAAAAACCCAAAATGAAGGTGCTGAACCAAAGACCCAGTACCTCCTCTGCAATGAATTCCTTTTTCAACCATAGAGTCAGCTCTAACAAACACAAGTTGTGTGCCTCAATGTTACTACATTGTTCATCACATGAAAAGTATTCCAGTCCCCTAACTACAGCTATACATCGCCTTGCTGTTGTCAATTTTACAGATTTGAACTTGTGCAAACCAGAACTGTGCAAGTGTGAGTTCGATAATGGAATTGTGCTGGTTAGCACTGAGGTTAAAAACACCCCATTTCCCTATTTTTAACTCTTGCTGAGTGTGATGTTAGCTATAGCCTGCTATAACTGCAAGGCAATCCCTGTTAAAGAAATGCTATAAATTTTGAATAGAGGGAAAATGAGTAGTGGAGAGAAGTTGACATTGGAAATTCCAAACAGCACGGTGTCTACATTTGGTGAGCAAGGGCACAATTTGTGCAACCCTTCACTCTAAATGTAATCGGCCACCAACGACAGCTTCACCACTCAGTTCATCTCTGGTCTGTGCTGCAGCAGGCAGTAGGTGTCTTTGTCGATGGTCCATTGGCAATAGAATAGACAGTGGCTTTATGCAAAGAAGTCAATGGCAAGAGTTGTAGTTTCAATGTTCTGCTGTTCGGTTATGGTGATGGGAGAGACGAGCAAGAAAAGCATGGTGTTCAGCTATTAGATTTCTACAGACGATGGGTCCCATGACTTGTGAAGCTGCAGCAGAATTAATTGCTTTGAACATTCGCACTCCATCACAAAGATGCATCAAAGCAACAGCACAAAATCTTTTTTTTAAAAAAATTGATGAAATGAAATTATAATTCCTGCCAACATTGATATATTTTATGTGCAAATCAAAATGATGACTGTGGTAGTGATTTATGAAACCATTACAAGGGAGCCGCAGCTTGTCCTCATTTCGTTGATTCGTACAGGGACAGAATTGAGTAAGTGCAGCATTGCTTCTGCATTTTTTTTTAACCTGCTAGAAAAATGTGACTAGGGCTCCATATTCTAATTAGTGTATGTGTATCTTTTGAGTGCATCTGGTACTGAAAACACGAAACAGAAGACGTGAAGGTAAAGTTTACAATTTTTTTTTCCTTTTTTGAGTGGGTGATATTGTTGCTGAGGAATCAGGCACCCAATGTCGTTACCCAGCACTTTCTGGTCAGGTATAGTACAGCTAGTTGTGAAGTAAAGCTCCCGCTACTCTGCCTCAGTAATGTGCCACAACCTCACAGGAGCACCTCCTGCTACACCAGAGTGGCCTTTTTTTTTCCCCCTTTCCCCAAAAACCATCCTTGTGACTGTCCTTAATTTGTCACTAATTGGCAATGTCGCTCAGTTTTGTGCTGTACGTCGACATCCACTAAGAACTGCATTGACACCACCCAAACTCATTTCATGTAGGACCCTTGCAGCCAGCAAATGTAGGAAAGTTTTATCCATCACCTTTTTTAGGTTGAATTTGAACCCTAGTCCAGAGGTGAGAGCAGCACCTCTCCCCATAACTTGCATTACTTTTATGCTTGTCAAGGTGAGGGAAATGCAAGAATTGAGCACTCCCAATGTTAAATGCCGTGTAAAAGATTATTACTCTGCTCCTAACTAGGCACATTTAGCCAAACCTTGAAGAGCACCCTCTACTGCACCATTTTTCATTTCCTATAACGGCAATCTTTCAGCTGCTGATTGGATTAAAATTGATAATCACAGTGAAGGATAGTTGTGTGCTGTGGGCCCTCTTCCAGTGGGAACTGGATTGGGGCCATCCACACTCATTTTTGATAGAACCCTTCTGCTATCAGACCAGACCGATCCATCTGAACTGGATTTGATCTCTGGTCTCAGATGAAAGGACAGTGTGCTAAAGCTGCATATTGAAATCATTTGGGTTCAAATTGGGGAACTGTACCTTATTAAATCAATACCTTTTATTGAGTAGAGAAGTGTTATTATGGCCAAACAGATAAGGGAATGCCAATGTGTTTTCTATTAGCAAGTTTTTATTCTTTGTCAGGAGTTGTAAAGTGCTTCTGTGACACTGAATATGATCTTTAGAGTGCTTAGTCTTGCAATCAAAAACTGGGGAACTATAAATGAGAACGAAAACTGTTTGTTTAACCTGTTTTTTGTTTTAAATTTGCTTCTATGCTTTAGGAAGTGCAGCCAAGTGTCCAACATCACCTGGTGTCTTTAGCAACCTGAACACGTTTGAACAAGGCCAAGCAAATTGGAAGATTGAGTGGGAGGTGATTGGGTTGTTTGGTTTTTTTTGCTCTGGAAATTTAACCATGGGGCAAAGAGTTACCGTTGGACTCAAGACTGTGGATGTGAGGGATCCTTCTTATAGGCCTCTTCGACATGAACAACAGGGGCTTGACTACTGCAAGCCTGCTCGGCTGGACATGCTACTGGACATGCCACCAGTTACTTGTGAGGTCCAGCTATTGCACTCGTGGAACAATGATGATCGATCACTAAATGTATTTGTGAAAGAGGATGACAAGTTAATATTTCATAGGCATCCAGTGGCACAGAGTACCGATGGCATCAGAGGCAAAGTCGGATACACCAGAGGACTACATGTGTGGGAAATTACTTGGGCAATGAGACAACGGGGAACGCATGCACTGGTTGGTGTTGCTACGATAGATGCTCCTTTGCACTCTGTGGGTTATACAGCACTTGTTGGAAGTAATTGCGAATCCTGGGGCTGGGACCTTGGACGTAACAAACTGTACCATGATGGCAAAAATCAGCCAAGCCAGACTTATCCAGCTTTCTTGGAGCCCCACGAAACCTTTATAGTACCAGATGCGTTCTTGGTGGTTTTGGACATGGATGAAGGAACTCTAAGCTATATTGTGGATGGACATTACCTGGGAGTTGCATGTCGAGGACTTAAAGGGAAAAAACTTTATCCGGTTGTTAGTGCTGTCTGGGGTCACTGTGAAATCCGAATGCGCTACATTAATGGACTTGACCGTAAGTAATCTACCACTGTTTGTATTTCATTTTTTCTGTCCAAAGTTACTTAACCCTGAACAGTTTTTTTAAAATAAGGCTTTTTAACAGAGGTAAGTTTGAAAACTAGCCGCTTGAGGTTTATAATCTGACTCTTTCAGACTGTTCAATACAAACGCTGATTATTTAATTCAGTGCAATACTGCACAAGTTTATTTGAACACAGCCACGTGAAATATATCTGGAAAATTAATGTATTTATGATTGTATTTTGCTGGGAGAGCAGACTTTGAAAAAGTTTTTAAAAAAATTATCACTCTGTTGAATCAGACAATATATGTGGACGAGACTATAGAAACGTGTTTCCAGTGAAATGGTCACTTTCTCACTTCATTGGAAAGAAATTGTAATAGTGAAAGAGCCAACTTAGTTGACCAGTCCACTGTTGGCAAAAGGCTGTGCCTAATGAAATGGTTCAGACAACTGCAGTTCCTCTTTATGATTAGGTCATTGGGCAGGTTCTGAGCACACTTTGTTTCTAATTCTGTTAAATAAGCTGTGATTTAAAAAAAAATCTTTCCTGTTTGAGGGAAGTGTCCTCCTGTATTTTGAGAGCTTTCTCTTCTAGGGAAAAAAAAATGTGTGGAATTTTTAATTTCCTTTCCAGAGAGCTGTTAAATGCTGTGCATGTTCATGGAGGGTAATGAATTCCTTTGCAATATGCAATCCAAAAGAACCTAATATTCTGGGAGATGCAATGTCTGTTTGCATGGGTAGAACTTGCAGAAGGTTTCTCTTTTTTTTCTTCCACTTGCTTCTCCTCTCCCCTGAGTGTTGACGTATACTGGGAGCTGATTACTTGTGCAGCAACAGACCTCCATGAAGCATTCACAACACGTGGGCCTGACCGATTGAATGTGGATAAACCAAAGGCCAAAAAACTGCAGATGCTGGAAATCTGAAACAAAAGCAGAAAATGCTGGAAACGCTCCTGGGTCAGATAGCATTTGTAGAGAGAACAGAGGAATTAGTGCTTTGAGGGTGGACTTTTTGTCAAAACTGGCGGACATTATAGATGAACCGTATTCTAAAAGGAATGGATAGGAGGGAAAAAAAACTTGCGCACAATGAATGTGGAGAGGTTGTTCAGCAATGGAGGGACATCAAAGTTGAAGCTGACCATCATCTTGCCACACACACTCTGAGAATACTGGTTGTGTTGTGTTTGTGCTCGCGTGCTCTCTCTCCCAGCCCAGGAATCAAACCTGCTAGTCTTTGTGGCTCAGTATTGTAAATACCATACAGTGAAATTACTGGGACTGCCTTTAGGTTTTGTAATTTTTAAAAAAATGAATGCAAGGCAGATGATGGGTAGGAATTCATTCTTGGGGTTCAGATGATTTAATGACTGCTTCACTCTCTTGTAGTTTGACCCTTTCAATTTACTGCCTTGTAATCTGCTCATCCAGTCAGTATCCTCTTGCATGTGCATTTAAGGATGTGCAACAGTGCTAATGTAGAAGATGGAAAGGTCAGTGAGGTTGTTATAAAAATGCTCCCACCACACTTAGCAATCTAGAGTGGAAGATAGCTTCAGGACATGAAAAAAGCATTGTCTACTACTGTGCAAGTGCAGAATCAGAGATGGCATAGTGGTGTGACTGTGTACAAGTGGGAATGAGATTGAGATGGGAAGTTATGCTTGCTGTTTTGTAGGAAATATGGTATCAAATATAAGAATACCTAGAGATATTGAACAAAACCTTTTATAGATAAAACAAAAACATGTTTTTTTTTAAATGTAGGCTAACCATTTACTGATTTGGAGAGGTCAATCACAGCCTTTAGTCAATAGATTCCTGGTTCCTGTGACTGGCTTAAAATGGCAGGAAAAGTGCAAAAATCACATTCTCACACTCCCAGTTTTAGCGGGTACGGCCCTGCAGCACAGAATTGTCCCAGCACTGACATTCCTCATCAGGATGAGCACCGTTTATAAAATTGACAAAAAAATCAAATGAAACTAGCTTTTACCAGTGAGCTAATGCAATCTTTCAGTGGGTTATCTGCTGCTCCGCATCTCATTAAACACGAGTGTACAAGGTACAAGTAGAAGACTGTGAGTTAGAGTGCAATCCATTAGTGATATTTAGGGAAAGGATGCATCAAGCGTGCAATGTACTATTTAGCGCAAGGCAGGTACAAAAGATCTTTTACAAGTGCCTATTTGTGTAATCTAATGTTGTCTCATAGGTGATGGGGTTGTAATTTTCAAGAGCGGAAAGGATTTCCTTCTGTCAGTTACAGTAGAATATGGTTGACTAAATAATGTAATTCCTTCATTGAGAAGGACTTCTGCAAGGAAATGGATTGTAATTGCTTCACTTTCCCCATTATTCATGTTTTTATAACTTGTTAGAATTCCTAGTTAAATGGCTGTGTCATCCAGCTTGATGACATGGATAAATATAGTGCCTTGTACTGAAAGCATGTCCCCGTTATTTGAGTTGAATGACCACAAAAATTAGCTTTTTTTAAAGCCTTTCTCAGTGACTATTTTTCTTTGGTCCAATTAAACTCCACGCAGGCAGAAGCAAGTTTCAAAATATAGTTTAATGGCCTTCTAATGTCTGTCTAGTGTATTGAGATAATTGCTACCATTACATCGCCCTACGCTTTTGTATATTGAAGTTAAGTGTGGAAAAGTGCCCACTGGGACACTCTACTTCATGGCTGAGGACAGGGAGGGGGTGTAGATTTGACCTTTAGCACTCCTGTTTAATTTTAAAGCACAGTAAATTCAGGAAGACTGAAATACTTGTAATTTTGGCCTTAATCAGCAAACCAGCCACTCTGTATAACACAAAGCAAAATGCTGGAAATTTAAAATAAAATAAAAACAGAAAAGCCTTGGCAACATCTGTGGAGAGGGGAAGGTGGGGTTAATGTTTTGCGTCGATGTATAGGGTTCTGACAAAACATCAATGAGCATAAAAGTTTCTCTGGTAATGCTCCAATAGCTTTGCTCCTTTTGTCTCCATGGCCTGCAAGGCTTGGTACTAATTATAGGCAAGAGGGTAGACCAGCAATTGAGCTCCCAATATCTCTATTTTAAAATGGCTGCCACCCAACCTTCCCCATGTGTGTAAGTAATTGCCCCCCCCCCCCCAACACACTCTCTCGAGCTTAGAATACACCACTAATTATACCCAGTCTGTCTATCAGAACGCGTATGCTGTAAGTCGGGTTATCAGCTCTGGTTCAACATATCCCTGGAAGTTTCATCACATGACATCTCTCCTCCAAAAGCCCCGCCCAGTCAAACATCCTTTACCTATCTCATTCTTATAACTAATAAGTGTGCAAAGAAAATGAAAAAGAAACACTTTTTAATGCCCCAGTGATTTTTCTCCTGGGTTACTCACAGCACTGTCTTTGAGATTAATCTTTAATACCTGGGGACTCTTGGGCAGTCCTGGAGGGTTGGCCATCCTCGCTGAAAGGCCGTTGCAGGGCCTTGTCCTGGAGTGCTCCTTTGCGCACCGAAGGTCTTTCACAGAGAGCTATTTTCTTTGAGGATTGATGTTAATTGAGACAATATACATGTTTGGATTGCAAAAAAGTAAAAATGCTGGCTCACCTCAAGGTCATTTTTAATGGTGAACTGTCACATGTCAGATTAGGTTAAATTATCAGGATAGATGACCATATACAAGCCTTGTATTCCCTGGAATATAGAAGGTTAAGGGGTGATTTGATTGGGTTTTTTTTGGAATTGATAGAGTAGATAGAGAGCAACATTTTCCACTAGTTGGGAGTCTAGGTCAAGGGGAACATAACCTTAAAATCAGAGTCCGGCCATTCAGGAGAGAAGTTCGGAAACACTTCTTCACGCAAAGGGTGGTAGAAGTGTGGAACTCTCCCACAAAAAGCTGTAGATGCTAGCTCAACTAATAATTTTAAATCTGACATCGATAGTTTTGCTAGCCAAGGGAATTCAGGGCGATGAAGCCAAGGCGAGTAAATGGAGTTAGGGTATAGATCAGCCACGATCCCATTGAATGGCGGAACAGGCTCGAGGGGCTGAATTTCATGTTCCTATGTTCTAAATGGCGTCTCAAACTCGCAACAAAAGCCAATTTTTACATTCTCCCCACCCCGCTCCCTTTTTAGGGCTATTCAGGACCATTAAAGAAATGTATTTGAAAGTTGTATTTAAACCAGAGAAAATGCCTAAATTTAAAAGTACCTGTGGGTCTGAAATAAAGCCGTAGTTTTTGTAGAGTCATTAGATAACCCACCAGACACATTCAGGCAGAAATAGCAAACCAGTGGTCACAATGCTGGAGATCCGTTTCTGAGAATTACTAAATGTTACGGGAAAAAATCCTAGAATATGTGATCATGGTTTTCCCCAAATTTTCCTTGTCCTGAGCTTTACTTTGTTGTTAATCCTTAACCCAAATAGTAGGAACAAAATTTACATTTGGTATCTTTTTTTAATTTTTCTGGCAACCCTCCCTTAGTATTAGAAATTAAAGTTAAGTACCCACATCTGCAAAGTTAGTGTTGTAGATAAAATTGCTTGAGTTCACTTGAAGTGTATGATGGCTGGGAAAATTTTGCCTCTTGAATTTACTGGTAAGACTGTGATGCAAGCACTTTCAGTGTATTTTGGAAGTGTGCTTGCTGCCTTTTGTAACGCTCGCTGAATCGAAAGTTTGTCTCAGCTGCCTTCCTCCACTTAATCCCTTAATTTCCTCTCGGCCCCTTTTTTTAAAAAGAAAACTTGCTGCAGAAATTTGATCTCCTGGCATGGCCATTGCCCATCAATGGGTAGATTGTAGATTGACTGCACCAGAGAAATTACTTTTTCTGAACCAACTTAAAATATATGCGTAAAACTGGTTTAGTTAACTTTTACACACTTCACTTTTGCTTACTGTGTGCCATAGATTTTTTTTTTTTTCCTAGCCTTTTCCCCCTTAAAGGGAAAAGAAATGCGTTTAGCCACGGTCCAGGATGCTGTGGCCATTGCCTTTTACCATTAGACCCAGACACACTGTATTAATGCATTTGGGCCAAAGCTTGCCTGAAAGAGTAGCATCGTGCGCTCAGTTCACTATCTGTAGGCAGTTGAGAGGTGATTTTAGATGAAGGATGGGCAGCTGTTTGATGCAGATCTGAAACGATGGCCTATTCTTTAACGATATCTGGCTATTCAGGAAGACAACAAGCACTTTGATGTTGACCAACTTTTTGATCTCCAAGTCTTTGAAGGGAGGTTTTATAAGAATCCAGTCCAGATACCAGAACTCAACTGAGGAAGCAGAAAGTCTGAGGGATAAATAACTGCCTTTGCCCTGTTGGCAGGGCAGCTAGCAGAGGGATCTATCTTACATTTATGTAAGAATTGCCCAAGTAGGCTTGTGTACGTGTGTTCTTTACTTTTGTAGCAGTACGCAAACAGAGGTTGAGCTGATTGCACCAAGTGACTTTCATCACACTGTGGTTTGTCTAATGTGCAATAAAGCAGCTTACAATCAGAACCAAACAGCGCTTCGTGTTAACTTGGTTGACTTTTGGAGAGATTAAAGGATTAAAGGGACAGATCCAATCCAGATCATGAAGTAGTTTCATCGTTCCACTCCTGAATCCTGCTACTGTAACATCAGATACAGGGCAATGAGAGTGCACTCCTGCAGGAGAGTTTAAAGGAATGATTGACACTACTGAATCGAAGCAGATGTCTGTAGCAGACCTGAATTAATAAACCATTTTTTAATTGACTCTCTGCTTTCATGTGGAGGTTGGGGAGAATTGGGCTTTTATTGCCTACAAACTGGCTTCAACAGCCATTTATTAAAATGGGGAGCCATTTGGAAGCCTTGACTCACCAGATCGACCTGCGACCAATTAACTGAATAAACTCACCAGCAGCACAAAAAAGTAACCGTATTATCCGTGTGTGTTTGTAGGGTCTCTTGTTCACTTGCTCCAGTCATCCCACTCCTTCCTCTCTTTTTGTACAATCGGATGTACTAGAAGCAATTGATCTCGCCAGAAAAATTCCTGTAGCTCACGCTATGCAGTTTTCAACAAGCTCCTTTGTTTAGACTTCACTGAAGAGGCTCTCGATTGTTGGGAATTACGAAACTCCCTGCGATTAGTACCTGCCACATTGGCAGCCATTGTTGAAGGTTCCCCGATGAAGTACATTTTGCATCCACCTCTTGTTTTTGGCTGTGTTTGAATGATTTGGAAACCATTTATTTTTCCCTCGGCTTGATTATTTTTGGTCTGGAAGCCCTTGTTCAGTAGATTGAAATGATTAAATATTCCACTGGACAGGATGTAATCTGTGAATGGCAGCAGGCCTGGGTTGATCAGTAGAGATGGATAAATAGTCTCTGGTTCTGCTTGTTTATCTCTGGGGGGGGGGGGGGGGAGGAAAGAGAAGAATCGAGGAGTATATAATGAAGAGCTTTCCCCTGGGATATTAAATGGGTAGAATAGTATCCATCGTATGATGGGTGTCTTCTTTCCTTTTAAATGAGTTTATAAATGGGAGGTTTTTTAATTCATTCTTGGGATATGGATATTGTTAGCAAGGTCTGCATTTATTGCCATTACTAGTTGCCCTTGAGAAGGTGACAATGAGCTGCCTACTAAAACAACAACTTGCCTTTAACGTAGTAAAATGTCCCAAGGCGCTTCAAATGAGCATTATCAAACAAGATTTGACACTGAGCCACAGAAGGACAGGTGACCAAAAGCTTGATCAGAGGTAAGTTTTAAGAAGAGGTTTAGGGAGGGAATTCCAGAGCTTAGGGCCCAGGCAGCTGAAGGCACGGCTGCCAATGGTGGAGCGATTTTAAAATTGGGGATGCACGAGGCCAGAATTGGAGGAGCACAGAGAACTCTGAGGGTTGTAGGGCTGGAGGAGGTTACAGAGATGGGGAGCGAGGCCGTGAAGAGGTTTGAAAACAAGCATGAGAATTTTAATATCGAAATGTTGCTGGACTGGGAGCCAGTGTAGGTCAGTGAGTGCAGGGGTGATGGGTGAACAGGACTTGAACCACTGCAGTCTGTGGTGAAGGTAGGGAGTTCCAGGATTTTGGCCCAGTGATTATGAAGGAACAGTGATGTATGTCTAAGTCAGGATGGTGTGTATAAATGTAAGTGTTATGTGTGAGTTGGAGGGGAACTTGGAGGTAATGGTGTGCCCTTGACCTTCTAGGTGATAGAGGTCATAGGTTGGGGAGGTAGCGTCAAAGAAGCCTTGGCGAGTTGCTGTGGTGCACACTGCAGCCACAGTGCACTGATGGTGGAGGGAGTGGATGATTAAGGTGGTGGATATGCTGCCAATCCAGTGCACTGCTTTGACCTGGCCGGTGTTGAGCTTCTTGAGTGTTGTTGCAGCTGCATCCATCCAGGCAAGTGGAGAGTATTCCATCACACTCTGACTTGAGCCTTGTAGGTGGTGAGAGTCTGCATTTTTACCCCATATTTCTATACTTGGTCAAGATTTACGTTGAACAGATAAAGTATATGTCTGTGGGGGGTAAGAGAGCTATTTAATGCTCATCACAAAAAAAATTTAGCCATAAACTGACAATTTGGGTGTTTAATCTGTTGGACCAATTGCTGCACAAATTACAGGTACCAATTTTATTTGATATTTACCCAGGATATCGCAAGCTAAACTTAAAGCTTGTGCACAATTGATTTCTACCTGAGGCAATCTTAGTCTCCACATAACTTTTCTCTTGTACTATGTTACTATTTCCAATTGAAAGCAAAATTATGTCTGATCCTTAGGTGCTTGGTTCACCGACTGCAAAATGACAGCAATTAATGGGGATGCTGCTTGACTATCTTACAGTGTGGGAAAGTTCTGCAGTACAACATGCAGCAAAAATCACCAATCTTCAGGTTTTATTGACAAAATGTTTGTTTTTTAAGTTTTAAAATAGATTCCTCGGAGTCAATAGTAGCTGTTTTGACTTTTCTCTTATCCCCGACATTACTTTAGCAAGTGCAATTGACTGCGTTGTACCTTGATGTGGGAGGATAGCCTCCTGTTGCTAGCCTTGACTAGGCTATCCATGAAAGAGACACTCTGGCCCTGTTTTCCCACTTCTAATGATGTAAGCTTGAGTGATTCTGGCAGAGGCTTGGGAGTAGGTCTCTGCTGTTTCCTGTCAGCTGGGCATTGACTCATGATGTTTTGGGAAAAGGGTTCCAGGTTGATTCAAGGAGGAGATTAAGGCATTTTCTCGATTTTATAGGTTCAGATCTAACTTCAAAAAGCTACATCTGGATTTAGTGATGTTGATTCCTGGTTTGCAGTACTGCCAAGATGTAGCTTTTAACTTGCTATTTAACGCAATGCTATCAAATGAGTGATACACAGGTCACCAGCCATTCCAGTCATACATGTCAGAGGGATTTGGGTGTCCTCATACAAGAAACACAAAGTTAATATGCAGGTACAGCTGGAAATTAGGAAGGCAAATGGTATGTTAGCCTTTATTGCAAAGGGGTTGGAGTATAAGAATAAGGAGGTCTTGCTGCAATTATATAGGATTCTGGTGAGACCATACCTGCAGCACAGTGTACAGTTTTGGTCTCCTTACCTAAGGAAGGATATACTTGCCTTAGAGGGAATGTAACGAAGGTTCGCTGGATTAATTCCAGGGATGAGAGGGTTGTCCTATGAGGAGGGATTGAGTAAAATGGGCCTATATTCTCGAGTTTAGAAGAATGAGTGGTTATCTCATTGAAAGGTATAATATTCTTAGAGGGCTTGACTGGGGAGATGCTGAGGGGCTGTTTCCCCTGGCCGGAGAGTCTAGAACTAGGAGTTATAGTCTCCAGATAAGGGGTCGCCATTTAGGACTGAGATGAGGAAAAGTGTCTTCATTCAGGGTTGGGAACTTTTTGAATTCTCTACCCCAGAGGGCTGTGGATGTTGAGTTGTTGAATATATTCAAGGCTGAGATCGATTTTTGAACTCCTGGGGAATCGAGGAATATGGGGATCGGGTGGGCAAGTGGAGTTGAGGTAGAAGATCAGCCATGATCTTATTGAGTGGCGGAGCAGGCTCAAGGGGCCGTATGGCCTACTCCTGCTCCTATTTCTTATCTTGTGTTCAATTCAGGTTGAGTTTCTCAATTCCTTCAAGTAGGAATTGGATGAATGTCGAGGAATGGTTTGGTGATTGGAGGGTACAGACTGATGATGATGGGATAGGGCTGAGCTGCAGGATCAGGGTGGGAATGTTGTATGAGAACGACAGGGTGGAATAATACTCTGGAATTTTCATTACCTGAGCAAAAGTCCTGCAAGAAATGAGTGAGAGAAAGCCCATGTGTTGAACGGGGATTGGTAGAAATTGCAAATTCCAGTTTCTGAAACAAGATTTCCAAAGTTACATACAAATAAACCATTGTGTGTTGTGTTAATTGCAGTTAGTGCCCCCAGTTTCTGTTCGTGTTCTTACTGTTGGGAGGTTACAGTTGTCATTACTTCTTTTCTCCACTGAAATAACTGCCATTGGTTTTCTGCTGATGTCTTGAGGCTGTTTGTTGGAAACTTTTGAGTTGCCAAAGGAGGAGCTTCCTCCCTGCTATTCTTCAGACTAGGTGATGACCAAAGTTGGGCAAGAGAGGGAGCGCTAAATTGGAATCAATTGTTTTTTCTTTCTCCCCCCACCGTGTGTGTTGATTTACTAACTAGATTATTCCGTTTGCAACAATTTAAAAAAAATATTGCTGCAACGATGGGGCGGAGAGTTTTCCTTTGCACATCTGTCTGTCTCAAAAGTTAGGATAGGGGCTGTGTTGGAATGTTGGTATTTGCAGGGTGTATGAAAACAATTGTTGTGTATCACAACACTTAAATGCTCTTTCTACTTCATTTAGAAACAGGAGTGTGTTTTGACTGTGCTTGGGCTGTCACGTGTAATCGAAGAGCTGAATGTTCTGTGCAGTGACTTGACCTGATGTGTGGAAGTTTCAGTCCTTTTTGGATTTCCTGTATAAGTCAGTATACTTTAAGTACAATAGCTTGTGTCAAACAAACTGAATTGATTTTTTAAAAAGTTAATATCAATATTTTGGACTGTTCAGAATAAACTGTACTTGCTACATTTTGTTTGTTTTGAAATCTCTAAAGGCAGAGTTCTCATTAATATAGATGATAGTCTCCTTTTATGCTGGCAAATCAATGCAGCTAATGCATACCTGCCATTCATTCCAGTTATGTCCTTCGAAATTCTGTACTGACTGCCCGTTATATGATTTTCAGCGAGACCCGCCTTGAGTGACTTCTCGGGAATCATTCATGAAAGGAGTGGGGCAGGAGACATTTCCGTACTAGTGCAGGATATCCCTTTGTTTTGCAGTATAACCAATAAAAACTTGCATTTATACAGTGCCTTTAACATAGTAAAATGTCCCAAGGCGCTTCACAGGAGTGAATATCAAACAAAATTTGACATTAAGTCACGTAAGGAGGTATTAGGACAGGTGATGAAAAAGCTTGGTCAAAGAGTTGGGTTTTAAGGAGTTGGAGAGGTTTCAGGATGGAATTCCAGAGCTTCAGGCCAAGGGCTGAAACGTATTAGGTTGTTTTGAAACTATATGACATGGGGCCAGAGTGAAAGAGGCTTGGTGGTTACCTGTTTTTTGTTACTATGACTGTGCTTCTTTGTCTGTTTTGGTGAAAAGCTGTGCAGTGTGCAGGCAGCTGGTATGAAAGTGATGTTCCCCACTCACTGGTGGAACTGATGGATGTGTACTCTGAAAAAGATGGTTGTAAATTCTGATAAACGCAGTCACATAAAATGAGGCTTCACCTATTGTTTAAGGAGGGAGCACGGCTGTACCAGAACCCTTTCAAGACTCTAGAGCAGACAGCTACAGAGGCAGCTTTTATTTGATTATGGTTATGTCTCCCTGTAAAAATAGAACTAGTATCTGCAATAATGGAGATTATAGGGCAGAAATGAGAAAAGCAACACTAATTCTGGCATGACTGGGGTGGGGGGAGGAGGAAGATGATCTAATTCTGGCAAGTTGTTTAAAACTCTATCATCTGCAACGTCAACCCATTGAGCACATTTGTTTTGAGGCGTTACTACTATTTACAGTCAAACATTCTTCTGAAAAATGTGAGGATGAGACCACTGTCTAGACTGCATGTACTAATGCAAATGATTCCTAACTTCCCAGCATGATATGCCCAAACATTTCTTGGTACAGTATTTGTGGGTGGTTTCATGGCTAGATTCAAAGCCTGCATTATTTTGAAACTTGTGACTTGATTTGCTTTCCTGGAACTGTCCTGTGCAGATGGACTTGAATTAGAGGTTTGCTTGCAGTTAAGTGTGAGGATTACAGTATTAAAAAGTGCTCCCCACCCGTGAGCTGTACTTGAATTTGTTAAACTAAATAGGTTCATTATGAAAGTACTAGTATGTCTTAGGTAACTGCATATGATGGCATCGAGTTTAATTGTTGGTTAAAGGAGTGAGTTTTCAGGGTAGAGGAAGGGAAGACCTGTTCAATATTACTAATGTGGGTTCCAAGTCTATTGTGCTTGAAGTTGTCTAATTCAAATCCAATTCATCTAGTACGCCCAGTTAGAAATGGGTGTGGATGGCCACATTGGTGGCTGTCTACAAGTAATGAAAAGCGGTCTATTGTGTTCCTTGGGCCTTTATTAATGCTCTGGTGATAGCAAGTCATACCAGCATAAAACTAGCAGCAAGAACAATGTCCATTTTTCTGCATCCAAGATTTTGGTGCATGCGGCTAAGTTTAACTTAATTATGAAGGGTGCTTTAGTAATGGTCTTGTATTACTAAAAGTTTGAACATTTTTTGCTGGACCGTGGTTGAGTGTATAGGTAAGCTATAGAGTCCATTGAAGAAGCTTAACCTTTTTTCAGATTACCTGCCTTTATTCATAGTATTTTCATTCACTGATTGATTGTAGTTTGCTGCACATAAATTCGAGAATGGGACAGTCATGGAAGTGACCCTTTCAAGGAGCCTTGGAAGTCTCCTTAGACTGTCTCCTAAGCAACCTGTACAGAGGAGAATGGATGCATAGGGAATTGAGGTGAATTTTTGTAGTACTCTGCAAGTGAGGTTGGCTGAATAATGGACTGGATATAATTTGAATTGTGAAACTGTATCACTAGCTGTTCAAAACCCCTGAGAGAACAATTTATTTCATTACAGGATATAATGCTGATTGTGAAACTTCCCATTTCACCATTATGGTGTTTGTGTGAGTGTACGTAGCCAGATGTCCAGGGAAATCTGTTTCGTAGGCACATTCTGATTGCATGTTTAAAGCCTCCCTCGTGAGGCAAACCTCTTTGGAAATGCATTAAAGCAATGACAGAGCTGCTCTCCAAAAAAAGGAGTTTGCCTCTGGAGTATTTTACTATCCAGTATGCACAATATGAATGGAAATCAATAGTGCCTCTCTGTTCTCTTTTTTTTCTCTTTCTTTCTCTTTCTCTCTCTCTCTCTCGCTAAATATATAATTGATTTTCCACAAATATTTGCCTACTTCTGGGTACATAGATTTAACCACAGTCTACACAACAGTATTCTGCAACACTGTACAGCAGCCCCTGAAAAAGCAATCAGATCGCGAAGTATCCCACTCAGTACATTACTGGCTGATAATATTTACGCACCACTGAGAATTGGCCATTCCAAACCTCCAGACTTGCAATATTGAAACAGGTTGAGTAAGAAATAGGAGTACAAATGGAAACTCAGTTGGGGCATCATGATCCTGAAGGGCATGGTTCATGAGCAACATATGCCTGTGTTTTGGGGACACAACTATATGTATAGATGGAAACCTTGAAGCGTTTGATTTAGTTTTGCTTCCTGTTCTAGGTTGTGACAAGTATGCAACAAATAATTGTGGCATTATACACCTACTCCTGCAGCATTGGCCAATCCTGATTTGGGACCTGGAGTGCAGTTTCTGATTCCGCAGTTTTCCAAGGTCCGGAATGGACACTCGTCCATGCTCCTCCACTGTTGTCACTTGTTGCCCTGATGCTGCAGCTTCAGTTGGTGACCTGACAGACTCCACCTGCTGCTCCAATCGGCATTGATGCCGATACTGGAGCAGTAGGTGGAGAGTTTTGGGCCATCAACCAGTGCTGTATTCAAGGGACTTTCAGGCTTTCTATCTGGAACAGGCGTTTTGCAAAAAAATTACATTTTTATTCATTACAGCTTTTTGCAAAAAGCTGTAAAGTGCCTTGAATGACATTGTCTTAATACGAAGGAGAACATTTACACAGTGCAGGATACTTGTACTTCTTTCAATTCAGTATACTGTATACGCTGCTCACAATGTGGTCTCCTCGACATCGGGGAGACCAAACGCAGATTGGGTGATCGCTTTGCTGAACACCTCTGTTCAGTCTGCACGCATGACCTTGACCTGCCGGTCACTTGCCATTTTAATTCCCCGTCCCGCTCCCACTCTGACCTGTCTGTCCTCGGCCTCTTACGCTGTTCCAATGAAGCTCGAGGAATAACACTTCATCTTTCGTTTAGGCACTTTACAACCTTCCGGACTCTACATTAATTTCAATTACTTCAGATCATAACCACTGCTCCCATTTTTTTTTGGACAGCAGGTGCTGGTAATGGTTCTGATGTTGCCATTTACAGCTCCTCTAGACCCATCTTTTATTTCTTTACTTGTCTCATTACCACCCTCCTTGCCTTGCACCATCATCCCTTTTGTCATTTCATCACTCCTGCCCTCCACCCTATCAAGACCTTCCCTTTTTTTTCTTTCCTCCACCCCCCCTCCCCCCACCATCCCCTGGCTCTGAACTTGCTTTAAAACAGTTTAATCTTCAACTTCTCCCAGTTCTGATGAAGGGGTCATCGATCTGAACCATTGGGCTCGATGTTACCAGGGCTGCGGGTTCTCGGCGGGGGGGCTATCGGACGCATGGGTAACGCGCCCGGTGAAATTAGTCAGCTTCCTGCGCGATTGTACCATCCAATCCACAAATTGGATCCACTTACCTGCTCCTCCGGGTTCCCCGCTGCTGATCTGCGCGTCGGGCGGGCTGTACATGCGCAGTAAGATCTGTCAGCTGGAGGCGCTCTATTTAAAGGGGCAGTCCTCCACTGACGGATGCTGCAACAAATAGCAAAAATTACAGCATGGAGCAGCCCAGGGGGAAGGCTGCTCCCAGTTTAATGATGCCTCACCCCAGGTATCATCAGATGGGGTGAGGAGGAGGGGGAGGACAGAGATCTCCCCCCCCCCCCCCCCCCCCCCCCCGGCGTGCGGGAGGAAGCTGCCTGCCTCTGCCACCAGGAAGGCCTGGCTCGAGGTGGCAGAGGCGGTCACCAGCGCAACCAACATATCGCCCACCTGCATACAGTGCAGGAGGCGCTCCAATGACCTCTGTAGGTCAGCCAAAGTGAGTACACGTAGTCTTTCCCCTACACTCCGTCTGCCACATCACTGTCCCCACCCCACATCTCCTTCAGCACTGCCAACACTACTCTGTCACATCGCCCCTCACACCCACTCAAACCTCATCCTCATCTTACTTGCACCTACTCACCTCGCCAGTACTCATCCCGCCACTACCACTCAACCCAATCCTCATACAATCTCATGGCTCTCTCTCATACTCACCCTCTCGTGCATTTCTTTCACAGTCAGCCTCACTCAACCTGCCACTACCTGTGCTGCAGCCACAGGGCAGGCATCACATATGTGCAGTGGGCAGCGTAAGGCAAACGTGTCGTGAGCATGAAGGGGATGCACAAGGGTGTTTGAGGGTTTGTCATGGGTGTTACTTATATTGAATTTCTGACCAACTCACATTACATATTATATTGGCACCACTACTGCCATGTCTTTGCGAATCCTGTCTGGTTTGTGCAATAATGCCCTCTCCTGAGGATCACTGAGGGCCCACAACTGATGCCACCCATTGTGTCACTGCAGAGTGGGTGTAGGTGTATTTGCAGGGCTCTTTTGCGCAGACGACTGAGAGACGTCGGCGATGTCCCCAGTTGCACCCTGGGAGGATGCGAAGGAGAAGTTGTTGAGGGCAGTGGTGACTTTGACAGCGACAGGTAAGAAGATGGCGCTCTGGCCAGCCGGGAGCAGCTCGGCATGAAGGAGGCTGCAGATGTCCACGACTACATGTCGAGTGACTCTGAGCCTCCGTGTGCACTGAGGCTGAGCCTCGGTCTGTGGACCCTGTGGCGAGGGTAGTGCCCTCTGCGATGCATCTCTCTCTGCGGTAGCCCTCCCTCCTGCTGTACAGGTGGATGTGTCACAGCACTCTTGTGGAGCTCCACGTGTCAGAGGTGGATGGCGAGGCTGGTGATGCTGTTCGCCCTCCGAGGAGTTAATGACTGCAGCTACGGCGGCCCCCATCCGCAAGATGTACATCTGAGGGGGTCCGCAAGGTAGGTACATGTGTCTGGACCCCAAGGTAGGTGTGCAGGTTGGTGACTTTGACTGTCAGGAGGAGGAGGGTGGTGGAGGCCAAACTTTGTCCAAAGTGACAGAGTGGCCTCCTGCAATGAGTGATGGTCTCTTTTCCCCCCCCCCCCCCCCACCTGTCAAATGGACCTTTGCAGCTGCCACAGGCTGACAGCTGCAACACGTCCATTTGACCTGGGGGTGTTTCCCCCAGTGGGAAACAGTCCCAGTTTGCTCTAAAATCTCACCCCTCCTCACATAATCCCTTAATCAGGTCAGTTAATGACCTGAAATACCTAAATAAATACTTTCAAGTGGCATCCTGCGGGATTCCCACCAGCGGGGGCTGCGCGCGCACTCCGGCGCGTCAGCGGGGAACCCGGAAGTGTGCGGGTTCGAGGCGGGCTCTGGTCCTGCTCCGGGATTCTCCGATTTTCGGAGCCCCCCCTGCCAGGAACGCACCCGATAGCGGGTGCTAAAATGACGCCCGTTAACTCTGTTTCTTTCTCCACAGATGCTGCCTGATTTAGAGTATTTCCAGCATTTTCTGTGTTTGTCTATCCGATAAATGCTTTCACCAGAATTTTCCCAGTTAGAAGAACACAGAATTGAGATGGGGACAAAAGTCAATTCGTCCTTGGGTAAAACATCCATACTAGCTTGTTCAGCTGCATTTTTTTCTTTCCTTTCAATGATCCTTTCCAACTTGTTTTGTTCTACATGTTAGTCAAACACCTTGCATTTGATAGAAATCTGTTCCAAGTACATGGTAGTGTTGCTCAGTCTACTTATGGCACCAATATGTTGAAGGCTGAAATCTCGCCCAAGCCAATGCAAATTTTTACGACCACTAATGCACTGTTGTAATGTGTAGTTCAAAATGCTGTCTCCAGATACAACTTGTCCTTGAAACAACGTTAACGGCAATTGCAAAGCTGGACGTGTTTAGTTCAGGATAGAATACAAAAGTTTCTCATACTATTTATGCTTTCCCAAATGACTCTGCTGTACAACAGGATGTCCAATGCTTTGCAGAAGGGACTGGAACCATGTGCCACAACTAGTGATTACGCCATGTATGATTTAAAATGTTTTTGGATGAGGCAAAATTATGATTGAAGGTCATGTCTATACTCAGATTCTAAAAACTTTCCATATTTAATGGAGAAGCATTGCCAACCTCTTCAGGTACGCTCAAGTCTCTGGAGTAGGGCATGAACCCATGACCTTCTGACTCCGAGGCAAGGGTACGCCCACTGAACCAAGACTGACACCTATGACTTACACTTCATCCTAAACTCGACCTACTAGGTGGTGTTGTGCATTGATTGCTTCATTTGAATTCCAATACAACTTATAGGGTGGTTGATCTCTATGATCGGCAAGTGTTTCCAAAGTCTGGTCTTGTCCGTATGGGGCAGCACTAGACGAAGTACAGGAATGAAGATGGTACAGTGCAAATAGAAATCTATCTTGTAAGGAAGTTGGCAGGTGACAAAATAAAGCGACCTGGTACAAGGCATTTCCTGTAGATATTTGAGAAGGTAGATAATTGAGTGTGGTTATTGAAGGCTTCATTGTAACTTGTGTCTGCTTGAGTCTTGTACAGGTTGTGTGACTGCTTCTAGTGAATGATGCAAGGGATTTAAATGGGAACTTAAAGATACACTGAAGTGTCTTTTTAAGACCTTTTTGTATTAATTGGTGGTACTGAACTGGATTGAACTTGAACTTCTTTCCGGCCTATAGTTTCTGTATCACGTAACTATCATTGGGAGCATAATTTTGGGGGAATGATGGGGCTCGATGAAAGAATGGGCTCAATGGTCTCCCTCATCTATACTTTATCTTTGATCCTCCAGTATTGTACCAGAATTGGAATAACCACTTTCTCTTTCCACCTTCTCCTTTTCCCACCTCATACAGTTCAGTGCTGAAGAAATAGATTCTTAAACATTTGAACAAGAGCTATTCTATCTTAATGACCGGTTTCACTGAACAGGATCACCTCCAGTATATTGAGTTTCAAGTGTAAGATGTGGAGTTTGAAATTGCAGCAGACTGGGAAGAGATAATGAAGTAGATTTCAAAAATTGGGCTATTAAAGTATTGCACTGAATACAGCAACTCTAGTGGGAAATATTTAAAACTGTGATCAATAGAGTTCAGAAGAAATATATTCCTCTCAAAAAGCAAGAAGTAGCCAATAATGACACACCATGGATGAATAAAGAGAGATGGGTAAAATTGAAACTAAACAAAAAGGCAGGTTCTAAGTACATAGACAAGAAAGGAGAGGATGACAAAAAGGAATAGGAAGAGGTTAGGAAAGAAGTAAAATATACAATTAGGAAAGCATATAACAAGAAATAGTGAAGTATTCTACAGACACATAAATAACGCAAGAGAAATCAGGATAGGGCCACTAAGGGATGCACAAGATAAACTTACAGGTAATGACAGAAATATTAAATAATTACTTTGCCTTAGTATTTACCAGGGAGATGAACAAGGTGGCTGTGATATTAGAAGAAGAGATCAAAAAAGATGGGTTGGTGGGGGGGTGGGGGGGGGGGGGAGAGAAAATTGATAAACTAATTAAACTTAGAGAGCAGAAAACCCCTGGTCTGGGAGGACTGCATCCGTGCATATTTTTTTTTTAAAGTTCGGGACGAGATGTCAGAGGCAGTATTACATATAAAAATTCATTAGAAAAGGGAATAGTGTCAGAGGACTGGCGGACAGCTAATGTTGTTCCTGTATTTAAAAAGGGAGCTAGAACAAGTCCAGGGAACTATAGACCAGTTAACTTAACGTCAGTGGTAGGAAAGATAATGGAATCTTTACTCAAAGATGGAATAGAAAAACATCTAGAAAATGAAAATATAATAAAGAATAGTCAGCAAGGATTTCAGAAGGGAAAGTTATGCTTGACCAACCTTACTGAATTCTTTTGAAGCAGTAACAAAGAGTAGACAAGGATAATGTAGTAGATGTAATATATTTGGATGTTCAAAAGGCCTTCAGTAAGGTACCACATTGTAGATTCATGACTAAGGTCAGAACCTGTGGAGTTTGGACAGGTTGCAGAATAGATAGCAAGTTGGTTACAAAACAAAGAGAATAGGGGTTACCAGGTAGCTACTCAGACTGGCAAAAGGTAGGAGGTGGTGTTCCACAGGGATTGGTGCTGGGACTACTGTTGGTCACAGTTTACATTTAACAATTGGAAGTACAATTTCAAAATTTGCAGAGGACACCAAATTGGGCGGTGTAGTTAATACAAAGGAAGAATGTCAAAATGTAAGAAGACATTAATAAACTTGCAGAATGGGTGTGCAATTGGCAAATGGAATTTCCATGTAGATTAGTGTGAGGTGGTGCATTTTGGTAGGAAGAATGAGGCCACATACTGCTTGGATAGAAGTCTAATTGGGGTAGAGAAGCAAAGGGATCTCTGGGTAGAGATACACAAATCACAAAGCGACTAATAAGGCCATTTTTAAAAAAAAAGGCAAACCAAGCACTGGGGTTCATTTCTCGAGGGATAGAATTGAAAAGCAGAAGTTATGTTAATCTTGTACAGAACCTTGGTTAGACCACACTTGGAGTACAGTGAACAGTTCTGGTCTCCATATTATAATAAGGATATAGATGCATTGGAGAAGGTACAAAAAAGGTTCACAAGGATGATACCAGAACTGAGGATATACTTATAAGGAAAGGCTGAACAGGTTGGGGCTCTTTTAAGGAGTGACCTGATCGAGGTCTTTGGGCTAGTGATAGGGTTTGATAGGGTAGACGTAGAGAAAATGTTTCCACTTGTCGGAGTCCAAAACTGGAGGTCAATTATAAGGTTGTTACTAATAAATCCAACAGGGAATTCAGGAGAAACTTGTTTACCCAGAGTGGTAAAATTTGGAACATGCTGCCACAAGGCGTAGTTGAGGCAAATAGCATTTATGGGGAAACTTGATAAGCACACGAGGGAGAAGGGAATAGAAGGATATGCTGATGGGGTTAGATGAAGTAGGGAGGGAGGAGGCTTGTGTGAAGCATAAAGGCCGGCATAGACCAGTTGGGCCGAATGGCTTGTTTCTGTGCTGTAGACTTGATGTAACTTTGCGCCAGAATGCTGACGGAAATTACTCCTAGTTGCTCTATCAATTATACCACAGAATTACATTGCAGTTCGGGGTGGCTGGTTTTTCAGATCCAGGCTCTCGCTGTTGAAAGTTTAAATGCCATTAGAGCAGATGTCCTGGAGTCCATATTAACAAAACTCTTGTGTTTTTGTCCGTGAGCTTGACTGTTGCACTCCGAGTTCAGGATTCGTCTGGAAAGGTCAGTCTGCTTTTCTTGGCAGTGTGCGGTGCATCGCTCCGAACAATGGCTGGACTTCAGCAACCATGGAAAAGTCGATTCCTCCGGGGAGGTGTGCAGAGGGATCAGCTGCTGTTCCAAAAACAGTAACTTAATCCTTTGAGGGCAACAGTAGCACTTTTGTGCCAACAATGAAAACACAACTGGTTTACAGTTTATTCAGAGAACGCCCCCACATGTTTTAGCTCAGTAGATTTTCTTAATTCTGTTTGTATTCAGAGTAAGAATTTTACAGAATCTGTTGCACAGATATATTTTGAAAGGCTCCCGAGGAATAAATAGAGCAGTCATGCTGTATTTGCCAGTTTGCACAGGTAGTTATGCTATTTACATACCCATTGTTTGTTTGGTGCATGTAGTGTGCCATCAGTCATCCTGTCCATGTGTGTTTTAGAAACAAGGGTAGTGTGTCAGATTTTCAGGGCTGATTATGAAGGCTAGAGCCACTAGACAGCTGGTTAGCAGCTGTCCAGTTGCTGGCCTGTAGTATAAAGCACTTGTTTCACATTTTTATGGAAGCATTTTGTGCAACATTGCATTTAAAGAAATTTTTTATAAAGTGAACAGATTGAAACCACAAGATGTGGTTATAACTGAGGTGTGAAGATCTGCTTGATTGATGCTCCCTCACTGGACTCGATATCCAACACCTGTATGCTGTGGCTGCAGTATGTACTCTCTACAGGACATACTGGAGCTTGCTTTCACAGCACCTTCCTTCCCTGTGACCTCCACCACCGAAAAGAACAGGAGCAGCAATGTCGTGGGAACATCACCACCTAAAAGTTCCCTTCCAAGTACTTCATTGGCTGTAAAGCGCTTTGGGATGTCCTGAGGTCGTGAAAGGCGCTGTATAAATTGGAGTTGGGATGTCTTGTTGAAGTTGTACAAGACATTAGTTAGGCCACACTTGGAATACTGTGTACAGTTCTGGTCACCCTATTATAGAAAGGATATTATTAAACTAGAAAGAGTGCAGAAAAGATTTACTAGGATGCTGCCGGGACTTGATGGTTTGACTTATAGGGAGAGGTTAGATCGACTGGGACTGGGACTTTTTTCCCTGGAGAGTAGGAGGTTTAGGGGTGATCTTATAGAAGTCTATAAAATAATGAGGGGCATAGATAAGGTAGATAGTCAAAATCTTTTCCCAAAGGTAGGGGAGTCTATAACGAGGGGGCATAGATTTAAGGGGAGAGGGGAGAGATACAAAAGGGTCCAGAGGGGCAATTTTTTCACTCAAAGGGTGGTGAGTGTCTGGAACGAGCTGCCAGAGGCAGTAGTAGAGGCGGGTACAATTTTGTCTTTTAAAAAGCATTTGGACAGTTACATGGGTAAGATGGGTATAGAGGGATATGGGCCAAGTGCAGGCAATTGGGACTAGCTTAGTGGTATAAACTGGGCGACATGGACATGTTGGGCCGAAGGGCCTGTTTCCATGTTGTAAACTTCTATGATTCTATAAATGATGACTGAACACATACCATCGTCCCTTCATTGTTACTGGGTGAAAATCCCCGATTTTTCCCTTACTGAACAGTATCATGGGGGCACCATCAACATGGGGACTGCACTGGTTCAAGAAGGTGTCTATTACTGCATCTTAATTTTGTTATGACATATTTATATTTGATATATACTTGCAAGATAGGAGACTCATCAGACTTTGTACTGAAAGCCTTGCTCAGTGGAATCAGGGTTCTTTGTATTGATTTTTTTCTCTGTGGGGTGAGCATAGTTATTTGGGAAAATGAGCAGACTATTCCTGTTATGGTAACTTCGGGTGCTAGAATGGAACTTGGAATTCTATCTGTGCAAGGAACTAATTTGGACTAAAATGTCGTCACTAAGCAACATTTTGTTGACTTAATCAATTGTTTTGTTGCTTCTCAGTTGGCTTGCTTTGTAGATTCGGATCCCTACTTCTTTGCATCATTTTTGTTTGTGGAGAGTGAATGGCTGAAGGTTTTTCCCTGTCATTTCACCATCTGACTGATCCAAAGACATGGGGTTGGCTTCCACATGTATGTCCCCTCCACTGCCCCTGCTGTCAGACTGCTTTTCAACATCCAGTCTTGAATGAGCTGCAGTTTCCTCCAGTTAAACATTGGGAAGACTGAAGCCATCATCCTCGACCCCTACCACAAACTGTGTCGCTTTGTCACCACTTCCATCCCCTTGCCCGGCCACTGTCTTGGGTTGAAGCAGATTGTTCACAACCTCGATATCCTATTCAATTTTGAGCTGAGCTTCCAAACCCATATCCTCTCCATCACAAAAACCACCTACTTCCACCTCTAACATTGCCCCCTTTCACCCCTGCCTCAGCTCATCTGCTGAAGCCCTCACTCATGCATTTGTCAGCTCCAGACTTGATCATTCCTGGCTGGCCTCCCATCCTCCACGCTATGTATGCTTCAACTCATCCAAAACTTCATATCCTACCCTGTACCAAGCCCCGTCACGTTCACTCATCAATCTGTCCTTTCTGACCGACATTGGCTCCTGATTTTCTCCCCCGCACCCCCCCCCACCCCACCAAAAAAAATACCTACAATTTAAAATTTCTATCCTGTGTTTGAATTCCTTCATGGTCTTGCTCCCCCCCTACTTTTTGCTTAACTCCTCTAGCCCTACAATCTCCTCCCCGCACCCTCCGTTCCTCAGACTCTGGTCATTTTTGCATTGTCTTCGCCCCCCCCCCCCCCCCCCCCACTTCCTTCACCCCACCATTGGCAGCCATGACTTCAGCCACCTAGACTCCACGCTCTTGAGTTCTGACTCCACCTCCTCCATGACCTGCCTTAAATCCCACCTCTTTGACCAAGCTTTTGCTCACCTCTCCTAATATCGTCCCCAAGCATTCTGTTTGTTCTTTTTGAGTTTGTGTTAGAATAAAATGATTTAATGAATCATGTCATTCTACCCCCAGTTCAGTTTACCTCTGTTTATGTGGATAAAATGGGATGATTCTATGAATAAAGCTGAAATTTTCATGGTTTTCAATGCGATGGTGCTGCAGGACTAGTCGAAAAGTATCAAACGGATGTTTGGATATTTGCTTACAAAACCAAGGAAAATGTGACTGGAGAAACCCTGTGCGACACTTGAACTATCAGTGGAAGCTATTACTTTAATGGCTCGATCGTTGGCTGCCGTGCTTTCAGCTGCCTAGCCCCTAAGCTCTGAAATTCCCTCCCTAAATTTCTACCTCTCCTCCTTTTTAAGACGCTCGTTAAAACCGACCTCTTTGACCAAGCTTTTGGTCACCTGTCCCAATATCTCCTTGCATGGCTCGGTGTCACATTTTATTTGATTGTGCTCCTGTGAAGCGCCTTGGGACGTTTCGCTATGTTAAAGGTGCTATATCAATGCAAATTGTTTTATTTTACCCAGGGCTGTGAGGCTGTGGAATACATTACCAGAGTTAGTAATTGGAGCAGAGATAATGTCAACATTTAAGGATAGTTTAGCTGAGTGGTTGAAGGAAAATGGAATAAAAGGATAAGGGAGCCAGGCAGATTGGAACTACGGCTCATGGGGAGGATAGACATCAACACTGGTTCGGTGGAACGAATGACCTATTTTCTTATGCTTTCTATGTAGCAGCTGACTCAAAAAAGGTCAAGTTGGCAGAGGTCAGGCAGCAAAGTCAATACTTGCCATTGCTGGGAAAATGGTGCTTTTATTTTTAAATACGTGCCAGCAGGTCCGAGGATAACTACTACCCTGGGCTGGCTGAATTTTTAAATTTGGCGTGTACAATGCTGAAACACTAAAATTGGGAGTAGCTTTTGTTCTATAATAACCTAAAGTGTAGAAAAGTAATGGAAATTAAACAACTGTGCTCAACCTATGTTCCCATTTTCTCTCTTCTAATTTTTTTTGTAACTATTTCAGAAAAAAAATGTAACATTTTACCTAAACACATAGGTTTAAAATCTCTTACTTACTGGTTTCCTGCTGCCTCCACTCATTTAGAGGTAGGAGCACCTTTTCAAGAGTTATGGTTAACCACCAGCAAATTGATTGGTAGGGACCTAATGACGTGACCAGGTTGTGTTCTTAACGGGGCTGCCACCAGATAAATGTCCTTGTCCACAACCTGATTGTACCCAGACCAGCAAAATCATCCACCATGTTCAATTGTTACTGCACTTGGGTAAATTGTTCCAAATTGAATTATCATCAGATTGTACTGAAACTGTAATTATTTTTGTGATTTGCAAATTTTCAATCATACTCTGATTTCATAAGAGCAGATTTTCGTGGTGACCTGCTTGAAATGGGCTTTGTTCTGAATCAGTTGGGAGGAACTTTGCCTTTAAGTTGCGAGGAATGTTAATTTCTGAATGTTTCTATTAAATGATTGTTGGTGAACTTATGATGGAAACGGTCTGTGTTGGGATGAAGTGAAGTCGCATGTGGAAGTGTGCTAAATACATTTTTGAAAGGCAAGAGAATTGCTTAGATATTCTGGATTAGAGAATGCATCTTTGCCAATTTAGCTTCCTTGCCCAGTTAAGATTGGAAGCTTCTTTTGATTGGTATCTGCACTCCATGGGGAAAGGTACACTCTTTACAATCCTTTCATCAAAGCAGTTCTGATGGGTTCACTACATCATTCAAAGTTGCTTAATTCACATTATCTGAATTTTTTTTTAGCACTAAATTCCCACTTTGTGTTGTCTATAGTACTTAATTTTTATTTTGTGCCAAGCTGACTCAATTATCAGGACTAGACTGTAATCTGAAGACTGGCCACATTTCCATAATGTTGCTTTTCCAGTGACAGACCATTGATTGAAACATTTTAAGGATGGATAATGTCACGTATGCTCCATGCATTGCAAAATACTTCAGAATAATTTGCTTAAATTAACCTCTTATTACATAAATCTGATTTAAAATTCTAACTTAATTTGCTGCCTAATATTGTGCTTCAGGCAGAAAGTCTTTTGGCTGTTCATTTGGTGCCTTTTGTGATGCGAGAAATGTCATGGTGTATAAAGGGCATTTAGTAATTTTGAGTTGAATAGTGGAAGAATTTCCAATTAATTCTCTTGTTCTATATTGTGATTAGTCACTGATATTAAAAAGTGTGATTGATTACCAAAATAAGACCATTAACAACAGTTGCACCATTAAGTGTAACCGTGGGTCTATATTCCCTTGTTATTGCCCTGGAATGAATGGAAGAAAGACTTGCACCTTTCACAATCTCAGGATGTCCCAAAGCATACATTTGAATTGTAGTCACTGTTGAAATGTAGGAAGGCACTTGTTTTAAACCAGTCCTGTTGAGCAGTAGTAAATTGGAGCTCATTTGAATCCCTCTGCTTTGGTTTGGCTATTTTGTGCCTGTCCTTAGGATATCAGACTGTGAATTGATTTTTTAAAAATGTTATGGGGCCAGGAGAAAGAGAAGGCCTATTTGACTGAGATGTAATATCCAGGAATTATTCATGCACCGTTCCAGCTAATCGCAAGATGCAATAGTGATTCTGACAGTGGGAAAGGAAAAAGAATAGTTGGGGCTACATTGAAACATCTATCTAATTCCATAAACCAAGCTATTGTCGTGTTCTCCAAGGATCAAAACATCATTTTATCAGTTTTTGTTAACGCAAGTACCTGGTGTGTAACGCAGCTCAGTCGTTAACCTTTGAAAACCAGTCAAGTGAAGGGAACGCCAGTAGATCACATCGCTTGCATTCATATTATGATTGGATATTTAGAAATCTTTTGCGTTATTTACTGAAACATGCTTTAAATTGTTCTGTAGTTACAATTATGTTAAAAAGCCACGAGGCTTGTAGCACTAGTGGATGGTAATTGGTTGTCAATTACAATGGAGGTGAACAAGAAAAGCAGAGTATATGGCAGGTGATGAGATCAGCTCTTTCCACTGTCAGTTAATACTTTTGATGGCCTATACATGCTTTCCATGTTATGTAAAGTACTACAGAACTTTATAATGGTTACTATATGTAGACATTTTTAACGTACCAATACAATTTTTATCTAACGCACAAACCCCTGTTTTTAACTTTCCTTTCAGCTGAACCACTGCCTTTGATGGATCTTTGTCGGCGTTCAGTGCGGGTCGCTCTAGGCAAGGATCGCTTGAATGAAATCCAGTCACTACCACTACCAGCCTCCCTGAAGAGTTACCTTCTGTACCAGTGACCGCGTAAGCAATGGACTGAAACCCTAAGAGACACGTACGCAGGCAGTTATTCTGCTTACTCTCCATCCATTATGTGGTGGGCATTATTTTCAAACTCTGACCTTATTTTCCCGCAAAGCTCAACAGCTCCATGAAATACTTTTTTTTTGTTTAAACAAAAATCTGTTTTTCATCCAATTAATTTTTAGGTTTGAGATTTTACACCATGTTGGGAGATGTGGATATTTTTTACAGTGTCAGTCAATGCGAACCTTTCCATTAATCCTTTCTGAAATCGAAAGACATATCTAACTCTTCTGATTTGGGGATTTGGTTATTTTTAATTTCAAGAGGCAGCTTTCCTCTAAATTTGGTCTAATCGTCTACATTTCGATTTGTCAAAATGGAAATATATCCCTGTTTTCTGCCATGTATTGCTACTTCTGTATGCAAATAGTGTTGGGCTCTGAATTGTGCTTAAATTACAGTATATTCTTTAGCTGCTATAGAAGTCTTTATGGATGAAAATTTCAGGTGGTAATAAGTTTGTGGGGGTGGTGGAGTGGGGGGGGATTGATGCAACCCATTACAATTATATATTTTTAAAAATACAATCTACATTGAATATTTGAGTAGGGAAAATTTTCAAGACTTGTGTGATTCAGGTTAAGATCCGATTCCATGTAGGATCCAAAGGAAGCTGTCACACTAACTAACGCTGATTTCCTTACCCCCGCAGTTTTTTTTTCTGGTGGAAAAATAAACCAAATCTATTTTTAAATTATTAAATTACCTCACCTTGACTCGAATAAAGTCTTTTTTGTGGTTGGTCCAGTGTCATTACTATTTTTTTTTAGTTGACCCATTGCTCCTTTGTGGTTACTGAAGTGCACAAGAAGGTATCAGAATTGTGAATTAAAGGAATGCTGTTTCTTTAAGCCAAACGCTTTTTTATCACAAAGACTCTTACTAGCAGGTCTGGTAGAAAACTGCTATAATAGCTTCACTTCGCAAGTAACTGTATAAGTGACTAGTTTTAGGGAATATACCGGACGGGTCCTAATGTGATGCAGCATCTATTGGTTTTAATGTGCAATATGTGGATAAAATGGTTGTTTTAAAGCTATCATGAAATAAAATTTAACTTTTAAGTTGGGTTTTGTTTACTTTTTAGAGCAAAAAAAATGGTTGTGACAACATTAGAATTGAAATCGTACAGATGACTCTAGTAGGACATCAACAGAGTGCCTGTGAAATATGCCACTGCTCACTTCTCTGGCATTGTCCTGTCCTCACTGTATTGTCTATATTCTCCAACATGTAATACTGCTAACGTTTATCATTACCTTTGCACACTCGTTGCTATTGTCCAAATATCTAAATTTTCTGTAAAGGCACTACTGATGCGAGTTTGTACAATTTCCTTTCTTTAATCCATGTTTCAGTTTAGCAGCAGGGTGTTAACATGAATAAAATCACAACCAAAGTGGTTTAAAATGGATCCTGTACAGACTATGTATATAAGAGTATATGTCTATTGAAAGCTGCTGTAGGGTGCCTTTTTAGTAAGCCTTAAGCTATTTTATTTGCCATGTATTTGGAAGGGAAATCCTGTCTATCCAGGGTCGGGATTGTTTAAAGGGCAAAGTGAATTACACTTTTTTTTGTTGCAAAAAAGTTTATCAAGTGATGTCTGTGGTTCATAGTTGACACAACATTGATTAATTGGGATAGTTAAAAGAGGCTGACCAAGATGAAAATTTAGCAGATATTTACAATCAAACGTGAGAACAGATCTTCATGAATGCAACAAACTTTAATGTTGGTCCATTTGCTTATGTTGGCTAAATGCTCCAACATTGAGTTGTTAAGGTCTGCAGAGAAGTAATATGATTTGGCTGTACTTTAAACAGAGTGACTTACTCAATTTTAATGCTCCATAATTCTTTTCGGAACACGTAACTGCCCGAACTTGTGGTATCAAATATTACTGTATGTACCTGCTAATTTCATCCTTTACTGTAATCAATCAAAAAGAGGTGTCATCTGTATAGAAGTATTTATTTGACTACTTTTGGTTTGGGGAGGGTGAAGAACTATGTCATCTTCATCACTGTGATCTCCCGTGCAAGCAAGAAGACGTCTGCCAACACTTTTATGAAGAGTTCTCCTCTGTCTTCTGTTGATCTGCTTCCTCTAAAATGAAGTTTTTCTAAAAGGAGCAGTGTTGGAGCTACACAGCAAAGAACTTTAGCAGATTGGCTGTTTTACAAGAAAATCAAAATGTATCTGACACACATGGTTGCATTAATTGCTGAGCGAACTTGAGTAGCTCTTTGGCTAAACCTGAAAGGGAATCTCATCAAGCAGAAAAGCTTTGTACCAATTGAATGCTTTTCTAATTGCACCTTTAAAAGCCCCAGTATTTGCTCAAAAGAAAATCGCACTGTTTGTTTCTTGAACACCCTGGAGTGCTCCAGTGATTGTAGCAATGATTGAGATCTTTTTTAACTCCTTGTTAAATCTCCCGTATGTGGCAGGAGGAGGAAACTGGTTTATCGCAAAGTAGATTAGATTGTTACAACCTTTTTAATTTATTATAAGACGCTGTTCCATGTGGTTGCCTTTGTTTCTTGTGTTCTCCTCGGAATATTGCACAGACTGAAGGGACGCATCTGTTCTTAATTTCAGTCACCAAGATGCCCATATTGTCGATCATTGAAAAGAAACCTTGCTTTAAACTAATGTTGTGCAGCTTGCACATGAACTTCCATGAACTTATCAAATCTATTTAACTGTCCTCAAATATTTTGTCACTGCAATCCTGTATGATTTGACAACATTAATTCTTTAATTCTTCTATGCTGTAGATATTATACACAACTACCTAATAAAGTCTATTAAGAATGGAAGAAACTTTGTGATACTCTTCAATGCAAATGCCTGGCAGATTCATTAAAGGTTCTATTTTTGAAAACAAAATCTAACATCTATTCTCTGCTGAGTACTGTCATCCCATTTTAATTGGAAGATTTGAGACCACACTGGTCGAACGGAAAAACTGCCTTAGCTATTAAGGCGTTGGCAAATCTGCTGTAACACCTTCTCTCATCACCCCTCCCCCACTCCCCAAAAAAAATCCTGCTAGTAATTGGTTGCATATAGTGACACCATCATTCTCGGCCAGAATGGAGATGATTGACGAGGGAAATTACCCAATCACGCCTGGAGCCTGCACTGCTGTAAGTGACTGGGATTGATTTTACGCACGTAATTTGTAGTATGCAACTATCCTCCACTGCATTTTGCTGGAGAAATCATCCTGCTTTTATTGGCAAAGTTGCTGAGTACTGATTGCAGCTGCAGTTGGTAGAGGTGCTTTTTAAATAGATTCTGTAAATAGACTTTGCTTGCTGTTTGCTGAATAAATAATGCAAGGCCTGCCCCACCTCCAACTCATTGGCTGACCATTGTCAGTAGACACTCTGCTAATAGTGTTGCATAGACCCTCTTTCACATTTTACGTTGATCTGCAGCACTTCTCTTTTACACCCTGCTCTCCTCCAAACTTGAGAGGGGCTGGGTTTATCGGAACCTAATTGTTCTTGTTTCTTCCCACCCCCCTGATACTTAGTTATATTTCAAGATTTGTTCAACCATGCCTCATGGGTACAGTGGAAAATTGTACAATTAGCACAAAAATAAATGGGCAAACAAGACCTTGTGTTTGATCACATTGATGTATCTTAAGAGGGATGGAAAGAAAAGTTGACCACTGGGTATTTTGTCTGAACTTTCTTGTTTACAGTATTATCTCCCAGTTTGCATTGAGATTACTTTTTTTGTTGCTTAGTGGAAACCTCCCATTTTGAATCTTATTCCCTCCTTTGCATGTTTGATGCCAGTTTTTTGAGGTGGGGGAAGGGATGGGTTCCTAATGTCCTGGAATGATTCCCTTTATTTCAATGGAGGGCTGGGCTGGGAGCCAATTGAAGTGCTGCTTTGCCCTGGAAAGTGCTCTCCCAGTTGAGGATACAGCAGTGCCTAACCATTCATATTTTATTTCTGGTGTAGATGTCTGAAGTGACAGCAAAGTATTTCAGTGCAGGTAACTATGGGGTTGCAGTTTCTATGGAAGGATGGGCTGAATGGCCTCCCTCACCTGTATATAACTTTCCTTCTTTTAACTTAACATTAACACAGCAGATGCAGACTTGGGTTTCACTGTGTGAAGACTCTTGGTTCAAGGAATGGGTTGGTTTTGTTTGCAGGTGGTATACAATGAATTAAGTGTCACAAGCATTTCGCAATGAAACTTGCTCAATCCCATGTGGTCCATAACAGGAGCACTGACCACTCTATACCCTACTTGGTATCCAAGCTAGAGAAACATCTGTGAAAAAGACCTTGGCATTAATTGAGGCATTGATTTATCAATTTTCCATTGATGTTCAGAAACTGTAGAAGCCACTGAAGTACTTATTTCTTATATCTCCTTGGGTTTACATAGCTATCTTAAGCCATATTAAGAACAAAAAGCTGTTGATCAGAACCTGCATTTCCACTTAAACTGGAGTGTGCTGTTTTTGTACATTTTAAAAGCTGAACTTTTTAAAAAGTTCATCCAGTGACCTCTGCTGACACCATTTGTGTGGACATCAGGTGAGGATAACATTGGGCTGGACTATATACCCCCCACACCCCCCACAAACAAAATGCCCTGCTGCCTCTCACTCACTAGATTCTCATGAGAGTAATGGCTCCTTGAGTGTGGTACCAGAAGTACCATGGGCCAGTATCACAAGGAGCTAACACCTTCAGGGGGAGGGGGGGTGGTGGAGATCCAACTGTGGCAGCAGAACAAAGTCTGTTTGACTCCAGTTAGAGAGAGGGCATACACAACATGCATGAAAAATATTAAATGAGAAAACGCCATTTTGCTTGGCGGCACCAAACTTCGCTTTATGGGTAGAGCTGGTGACCATTTTGCAGTGTATCACCAGAAATAATCATTCTAAAACTACACCTTTTTAAAGTTTCAGCTTTTAATGTACAATTATAACACACTGCAGATCAATCACTGAACATGCACTTGAGTATCAGGAAATGTGTATATAACAAGTATCTGGTTGTAAAATAGTGGATGGAGCTTGCTACACGTTTCAGATGCCTTAGACATTCTCTTGGGTAGAATGTGGGCTGAGCATCTCAATAGGACCCTTTTGGGATTTGAACTGGATAAATCTTTCACATGTGCTTCTCCAACCTTTTTCAAAGGTGGACTGGGAAACACTTGGTGCAATGAGGCCACTTATAAATTGCTAAGCTGTTTCAGTCCACAGACAGCAAGTGAACATAGAGCAACAGTCCAAGTAAATTTCAATTAACTCAATCTCATTTCTCTCCTCAGAAGAGGGTGGAATAATAAACCACAGAAGTCCCTTGTGTGAGCTTGTTTTTGGCATTTCTCTTTCCAGGCAACTTTTAATTGCAAAACCTGCATCTTCAGCATCCAGCCCTGGGCACAAGGCTCTATTTCCCCCCCCCCCCCCCCCAACTCCTTTGTTCAAAACCCAAATGCTCCCGCCATAGATTTTCACTTTTTTAAAATTCTGACTCCGGGAAGCAGAGGGGCAGTGTCTCCTGACACTTGACTGTGATGGGATTTGCCAGCATGCCTGTCTACCAAACCAACTACCCCTTTTCCAGGAGTATGTTCATTACAGGCACATTGGACTGTGCCCACATTAATAGAACCATCCTCGCCACAGTGGATATGAATATTTGGCCACCTGAGGTGAGATGACTGATTTTTTAACATCCCTGGTCATCCTGGCTAAAAGGCCTGGGATGAAACAATAGGTCCTTGTACGCATTTGAAATGGACTGAATTATGACATCCCCCAAAATGGCTTGTCTGAATTTAACATACTCTAATGCTTTTAGCCTTTGGGCTTTTTTTAAACCTGTGCTTTGTCACTTAAACATAACTCAATCCCAAAATCCTTTCTGTGGAGAAAAAAAAAATGTTGGGTGGGGGGGTTATTGCCAATCTCGTTATCTCAAAGTCAGTATATGAAAAATACTCGTGTGTATATAGTATGTTGTACATCAAAAATGTCCATTTCTCACAATGAATTTACTTTTTTGGGGTGCAACAACAAAAGCAGTGACTTACGTAGGTAATACCTATGTTAACATTTAAAGAGGCATTGTTGTGAACGAAGCAAGACGTTTCCTTGAGGTCACCTGAGCTAAACAAAGGCAACTCCAGCAAAATCTTCCCTTCATTGGTGCCCTGGAGAGGCCGGAGCCTGTAAAAGATGGTATGGGACTTGAGAGAGGGTTTGGCGTGATTGACCAGGCCTGTTCGACACAGGAATAAAGAAAGGAGCATTCAGTAGAAATACCAGATAACTATTTAGCATCCATATTTTAGCTCCCCCTGTACTATTCTTGGTTAAAAGATGTTACGAAGATCCTTGCTTGTGGGGGAGCACAGATTATTTTTATATATAATTCCTCTTGAAAATGAAAAGTTTTCCAGTGTTGACACTAAGCACTCGCAGGTTATGTACCAGATGGGTTAAATTCCAGGTTTGGCTTCCTTTGTGCTCCAAGGCTGACACCATGAGCATATTATAACATGCATGTTTATGACATAACCCATATTAGTTGATATCTGCAAAGCTAGTTTAACTAGCCATAGTTTTTGAATGTTCAGTTTAGAAATTAATCCCTGTAACTTGCACCAGGTTGGGGGGGAGGAGGAGGGTTGATAGTAAATTGAGCTAAAGAAAAAACCATGAGATTTCATATGCATCCTATGACTATAGGCAGAGTTTCTACTAGCCCTGAGGGCCTAGCATTAATGGATACATTTGTTCTAGTAAATATTTAAACTGGCAATGACAACTTGCATTTATATAGCACCTTTAACATAGTAAACCGTCCCAAGATGTTTCACAGGAGCGTAATCGGATAAAACAACTGACATTGAGCTAAAGGAAGCGACTTTAGGACAGGCTTGATCAACGAGGTAAGTTTTAAGGAGTGGCTTAAAGGAGGAGAGAGAGGCGGAGAGGTTTAAGGAGGGAATTCCAGTTTTTAGATCCCAGACGGCTGAAGGCATAGCCGCCAATGGTGGGGTGAAGGAAGTAGGGGACGCACGAGGCCAGAATTGGAGGAACGCAAAGTTCTTTGAAGGGTTGTAGGGCTGGCGGAGATTAGAGATGGGGAGAAGTGAGGCCATGGAGGGATTTGAACACAAGAATGAGAATTTTAAATTTAAGGCTTTGGTAGACTCGGAGCCAATAAAGGCCAGTGCGCACAAAGATGATGGGTGAATGGGATACGTGAGCGTTACAATACGGGCAACAGAGTTTTGGATGAGCTCAAGTTTGTGGAGGGTGGAAGATGGGAGACTAGCCAGGAGAACATTGGAATAGTCGAATCTGGAGGTAACAAGTAATAGATGAGGCAGGGGTGGAAATGGGTGATATTATGGAGGTGGCAGTAGACGGTCTTAGTGATGGAGAGGATATAGGGTTGGAAGTTCAGCTCAGGGTCAAATAGGATGCTGAGGTTGTGAACAGTCTGGTTCAGCTTGAGATAGTGTTCAGGGAGGTTGGTGGCCAGGGAACGGAGTTTGTGGCGGGAGTCGAAGACAATGGCTTCAGTCTTCCAAATGTTTGGCAGATATTGAGAACAATGTGGAGCCCTGTTAACACAGTGTCAGTTGTCTCTTAAGGAATCTCTCCATCTATATAAAAACCTGTCGGTTGTTTTGTATGGAAACATTCCAATATAAATCAAGTGCAGGGCTATGGGGAAAGAGCAGGGGTGTGGGACTAATTGAATAGCTCTTTGAAAAAGCTAACCAATAATGGCTGAATGGTCTCCTCCTGTGCTACTGATTCTATGCTACTATGATTAAGTGAAACTTTTGTTGTAAGGGTGGTCTTTTATTTTGCATTACCAGACATTATCTTTAGTGTTAGTATATTACTAACTGAATGACAGTTAATATCCGGTCCTATTTGACTCTGGAGTGAACAATTACTTGTGCTCTAACAACTTTTAAGACAATCTTATATTAATGCTGCAAATTTAAATTTTCATCTTGCAGGCTTTAGAATGATCACAGTTGACCGACCTTGTAATTGGCCCTAAACCTTTAAGTACGTGGGATTCTGACATATTTTCCTTTCATAAAGCCCAAGTTAGATGTCACCTAATCACTACCACTTGTCCCTTCTGTGCACTCCAACCTTAGTGGTGCTATAACCATGGGCTGTCAACTAGCTTTCCGAAAGAAAAACATGGAGAATGGAAAGCGTTCAAGTGTATAACTGAAGTCACTGAAGGTTTCGAGACGGTGAGACACAGCCCCTCATTATTCACTCAGTCTGGTATAACTGACTTTTCAAGCTCCCAGTATGTCCATGTCGAATCTTAAAGTGCAAAAAATCTAAATGGATTTTTTTTTTTTGAAAAGGCTTCCTGAATTTAGTCCAAATAAAGGTCACGTTATTCTTATGGTGGAATGATTAATCCTTTTGGAGCAAATGACTGTTCCGTGGTTATTTGTCAAAAGGGGGTGGAGATGACTTGTTGCTTTGTTTCAGTGTGTGTCTGTTAACTATGTGCAGTGACTAAAGTGAATTGGCCTTTTAGTTCTTTGTAATACAATGAAAATTCCATCATCTGCCATAATGGAGGATTCCCTAGTAAGGGATAATAGAAATGGGTGGTCAGGCAAGAGTCCCCAAATTCTGGTGGTATATCTGGTAGAACAATACTTTTAGAAATGGGCAAGAATATGAGGAACGCAAATTGAATTTAGTATTTTTGGGTTTCGAGGCTGATTTTATGTCCGACTTTATTCTGCAAAACATCTCCATAATCTGAGTGCGGATAATGTTGGTTACTGCATCAGCATTCCTCAAACAATAACTGTGATGACAAAGCAAGCCTTTGCATAGTTTTAGGTTATTTTTGATCAAGTTGTCTGTGCCAGAAAGTTAATCTTCAAAAATTAGAGAGGGAGGACTACATTAAAAGGAAGTTATAGGAGGAATTAAAATACCAATAATTGATCACTTGAAGAAAGAATGTAAAGCCTCAAATGTTCATTTTAAGTTGTCCTTCCAGGCTCTCGTTGCAACAAAGTTCCAAATTAATCCAATTGTGTCAGTAGTTAAGTTCCCTTTTTACCATATGTGGTAAAATAATCAGGTTGTACTGCCTTTTCCTTCCTAAAACATTTTCCCTGGAATGTCTGTTTTAAAATCTGAAAACTGCCTCAGAACAAAAAAATTGCACTGCCCAAGTCCAGACACCCAAACAGGATTTTGTTCCAGCTACGCTGAATATTTGAAATGAATGACCTCTTCTCTTAGCTTGACGTGTTCTCTGTTTAAACAGGACAATGTGGCAACAAAAAATGAAGCTGTCAGTTGTTCTCAGATATTTTAATTGGCAACTGCTGGTAAAGTCTCCCTAAAAACTGTTTTTAAAGAAATTACATGGGTTTATCTGAAATACTGACACATTACACAAGGGTAATTAACCCATGGCAGATGCTCTGACTGTCTCTTCTGTTTAGTTTGAACTGTTTAGTAAGTTCGATGTTAATGTGAACAGTTTAGCCTACAGATGCTGGATTTAACAGGAGTGTTACCTACCTAACTTTCTTCTACCTAACCCACATTATCGGAAATGCAAAGGCAACCAAAACGCACACTGACAACATTGTAGGTTGTACTTTCAGCAAACTGGTCACTTTAGGCCTGTGAAATGCTTGAAATGTGTAAAATGTGAAAAAAGAACAAGTTACTTCACTATTCATTTGTAATTTTGACACTTAAAATCTTAACTCCCCTCTGCTCCCTGAAAATGTTGACACCTTCCTGGACTGCAGTTCCGCAAGTATCTCTTGTCTTCTGGTATCTCACGCAAATGAGCATTATTGATGCGTCAGCCTTGGTGGGATGTTGACAGGCTATTTGGTTGCAGAAGTCATCACGTTGAAGCCTGAATCTGTTAGAAAATGTTCATGTTCCAGCAGGGATAGAATCATAGAATCTTACAGAACAGAAGGAGGCCATTCGGCCCATCGTGCCTGTGCCAGCTCTTTCAAAGAGCTGCCCAATTTAGTTCCACACCCCAGCTTTTTCCCCATAATCCTGCAAATTAGTCTTCTTCAAGTACCTGTCCAGTTGCTGTTTGAAAGATCCTGTGGAATCTGCTTCCACCTTTCAGAAAGTGCGTTCCAGATCTTAACAATCCTCGATGTGAAAAAATTTATCCTTATTTTCCCTCTAGTTTTTTTGCCAATTATTTTAAATCTATGACTTCTGGTTACTGACCGACTTACCAGAGGAAACTGTTTCTTCCTATTTGCTCTATCAAAATACCTCTATGCGAACTGGATAGTAATCAGGAGCAGGAACTCTGGCCTTTTTTTCCCCCCCGTCCACCCAGCCCTAGGGATGCTGAGGCTAATTATAGCACATTCCCGGGATGCGATCAACTAACTCCATACAGACCAAAGACTGAACTTGGGAGCTACTTGGTCTCTCTCTCAGCCACTCGTTATTGGAACCTGCTGAACCACCGGGGGAGCCACATTACTTTTTTTGTAAGGGTTTCTGTGATCTGAAGGTTAGTGACTTGTTCCTCTGATCTTCTCGCACACTGCTCCTATTCTTTACTGGTTTGTGGGGGGGAATGAAAGAGTCATTATGTGGACACAAAAGTGTTTGCCTGCTTGGAAGATGAATAAAATAAGATTGAATTAACATTTCCAGCTACGTAACAATGATTTACAGAATGAGATTGGTAGAGCTCTGCAACAAAATCAGCTGCTAGCCTTCCAGCTGCAAAAGCTATAGTGCGGCATCCTAGAAGAGGCAGAAATTATTTTTAATATGTTTGCAATTGTTTTTCTCTTGAAAGCTGATGAACAAGATGGAAACTCTCTTTCCCCCCTCCCCCCTTCCCACCAACACCAGATCTCCTCTGATAACATAAGGGGAGAGGCGACAGATGGCATAACTGTAGGCCACTTGACTGTGCTGCTCATTGACAGTCAAGTAATGGGGTGTGTTGATGAAGGGTAATCCTTTCATGAATATCTTTTTTTCTTTTCATTGTCCATTTGCACATTCCACTGATGACCCACCAGAGATAGGGACTATAATCTAAAAAACACCCGTGTCTAAATATCAGCCAAAGCGGGAAACTGAATTACTCGCTCAATACATGCGGCTATAAAGCATCATACAACATCTCCAGTTAAATTTTTTTTTAAATTAAAAGATGCAAAACCCTGAAATTACACTTCATTTAGAATTGTTTTTTAAAGTAATAAAAGCAAAATAAACAACCACAATTTTTGTTAGTTATCTGCCTATAATTATTCAACTTTAGAACAAGGACTAACTTTTATGTAGATTAAGATGATCAGTGATATACACAACAGCAATAAACCCAGCTTGTTCCTTTCTTAACTGGACAGGAGCTTCACTTATTAGCCACAAAATACAAATTTAAGATAATTGCTAGAGCATACCTCAACCAGAAAGGACCAATTTTGCTGACACCATGGGGGTGATTTTAAACCCCAGGGACGGGTGGGAGTTGAAAGTTTTTTTTGGGGTCGCAACTGCAAAATTTTCGGACTTTGCATTCCCAGTGGGAAGCCTGTACTTTTATACGCCGCCCTTAAACCCAGAAATAAAGCCGGGTTGCGGTCGCGACCCAAAAAACAACTATTTTCAACTCCCACCCACCCGTTCTTGGGGTTTAAAATCACCCCCCATGTGATCCTTCCACTCTCAACATGTTTAATCTTTGACCAACCAGGACAAGACTTGTTAGTATTTTCGAGCACCTGTCCTGTGTCCAATGAGAAACGGATTCAGCTAACTTGCTTACGATTCTGACACACCACATACTAAATCCCATTCCCAGGACCTAAACCTCTGGGGAGAGAAGACTGCTTTGGAAGGGGTTGAGAATATACAGTATCATTCGCCTTGCTACACAGGCCCTCTCCAGACCTCCTTTACATTTTAAGTATGTTCAATTGACCAATTTGTTAGTTGTGGGGTCCACCTTTATGACATCTGTATTTCATTTACTTTTCTGATTTTTTTTTTGTGTGTTAAATAGTATAATCTTTTGGAATGTTTGGCCTCCTATGTGGGAAACAGCCCTGGCAGACATTAAAGACAGCTATAAAGAGTAAGTTGTTGACAGATTAAGACACTGTCTGGGGCTTGAAATGTACGACTTGATTTTAAAATAATTACTATTTTTCTGGCAGGTTGGTTGGGTAAATTTCCATACAGGTATAAGTTGCAATGAAACATGTTCTGTATTGACTGAGAGTTTCAAACTCTGGGGAAAGGGGAATGTGAATGTAAGCCGCCTGCCACTTGCTGACTTAGAGACACAAGCTACTAATGTATGTGTTTTTGGAAAACAGGAATTTGTAATCTATCTATTTGGTCCATGATATTCACTTTGAATTGCTTTAAATTGAGTCTTTCCAAAATCAAATCGTAGTTTCTCCTTCACTAAAAGCCAAAGCTTCCATTTCTCATGTCTTCAATGTCGGTTTCCCTTTCAGTGCAATTTATAAGGGGGAGAAAGTTGACAACAGGAAGTGCAAGCAGATATAAGATTTTTAATATAGATAGTAAATGGTCGAAAACTTCAAACCAAGCCAAGAGGGCAGAGTAAGAGACACCGACTCAAACCAATAAAAAAGCAGTTTGAAGACTGATGTGAGAAAGTTCCTTCAGACAGCGATCAACACATGGACTGGACCTTCAGGTACAACAGGAGCCAAACAGCCTGGATTCACTTTGGGTACGAGTCGATGCTGTGACGGGAGGACTGTCGAGTCTTTGTGGATGCAAAAGCCACCGTGGACCTTTCTGTATCAGACTTGTGAAATTGGGAACATGATATTGACTCAAATACCACTGTCCTGTTAAAAGCGAAATGATCTGAGTTACTATACATCTCCTGAGCAGAAAAGACACACTGGTCTTTGATAATTGCAGACCTGAAGGAGTCTGATGGTGAGTGGATACAGCAACAAGAAAAGGCTTTTAGGGTCATTAAATCTGTCTTTTCACTGACTTACAATATGGTGCATGTAACATTTAATTTTCCCAAGGAATGGTTCTGCAAAATTATTGTGCCCTTATTGGCACCATGACTGAAATGAGCTAACTCAGCACTGACCAAGGAATTGAACCTGGGGTCTTTTAGGTCCCTATGTCTCAGCAGCTCACTGGGTAAACTTGTTGGCATGACCTTTCCAATTATCCCAGCAGCTCAGGAACTTTCATGTGTACAACATTATTTTAAATTCCCTCATCCTGCTCTCTTTGATCTGATGCTTGTGTTCAGCACGATGCTAAGCTTGGTGATTTGCAGAGATCAGGAACTCATCGACGTGGCAAAACCTGGTTATGAAGGTTGGTAAGAGGTTGGGACTTGAATCCTTATCTCCTCGTTCATCAGGCCGTGCACTAAATTGCACTGTGCCACTGGCTCACCAGCTCTTTCTACTTCAAGAGTAACATGACTTCTCCTTAAAATCCAGTTATCCAATTCCTCTGATTTGCTGAGACCCACCACAGTTGCAGGAGTATTTGAAGTTGCTGCCAGTGAGCTCAGACCTGCATATAAAGGAGGATAACATTCCAAGTCTGAAAAATTAAAAGCCCATAGGACCTTGGCATATTTCCATCTAATACTAAATTTCAATGAACAAATCCAAGACGTGTAACTATGTATAAAACATAATGGCCATTTTAAATGTAGATTGTTTTATTTTTCTACAAGTTTTAAAACCCATAATTTTTTGTGCAATTGCTCCCAATTGATGGTTATTCTATTCCTGCTTTAATTCAAGAAAATAAAACCAATTGAAATCTAAAAATGATTGTTTTGAAAGGGCCTGAAAAGTCCATCTCTCCCCAGTTTGTGTGCCAACACTGTGTACCTCATGAATTAAGATGTTAACCTCACCTGTATGTAGGCTTAAGAATATTGCAATATGTTCGTGCAGGGTATCTAAGAGCACACTGGAACAGTTAGACATGGAATGGCAGGAGGTGATGGAGCTTTCATGGCAATGATTTAAAGCTTCATTCCTCCCTGGTTGTGCTAGGCATAATGTTAAATATAAATTAGGTGCTCCATACAACAAGACTGAATGTTAAAAACACAGAGGATACCAAAGTTTAAAAGAACTAGTTAATGTTGCATGCATTTTGTTAGTCTTTTCTTACTTCTGATTCAAGCCAAAAATGCCTCCATGATTGGCAAGAGTTACCAGGGCATAATGTGTCGGCAGCAGATTTCACAAACCACTGCTCCACAAGGCTGTAATCAAAATTATGGATCGGGAGCTATTGGGAGAGGAAGCCCATGTAAACATTGTAAACATTGTTCCAGTAAATGTGAAAGTAGCCACGTGATGAGCAGTGTTCCTTGAATAATATGTGAGATTTGCATCCAAATTGCTCTGATTTATGACTGAGAATGTTTGTGACAAACCCTTTGAATAGATCTTCCTTGTATGTAAGCTGTGACGCTAGAAATCGCCAGCTGAACCTTGCAACACTTTGTATTTTGCATGATGTTTCCATTAGTGCTCCTTCATGCTACCTTCCTCAATCAGAGAATAAATCCAAAAATATTATGCTGAAATTATTGAGTGTCCTGATCAGACTGCATCCTTGAGTAATGTAGTTGAGTGGCTTTTGTCACCTAGACGCAAGGGAAATATTCAAGGTGGTGCAGTGAAGAGCCGTGAGATTGATCCCCAGTATCAGAAGATTGAACTGTGAGCAAAGACTGGAGAATTTTAGTCTTGAAAGAACGCAACAGAGAGGAGATCTGAAATGCAGGGTTGGATGCTGAAGGTTTTTTTTCTGGACAAATGAGTTAGGATGCTCTAAATGGCCTTCCTTATCTGTATTGATCTTATGAACCAACAGGTAAAATACTATTGGCTTTATCATAGTTGGTATAGCACGGGAGGAGGCCATTCAGACCATCGTGCCTGTGCCAGCTCTTTGAAAGAGCTATCCGATTAGTCCCATTCTCCTGCTCTTTCCCCATAGCTGCGTAATTTTTTTTCCCTTAAAGTATTTATTTAATTCCCTTTTGAAAGTTACTATTGAATCTGCTTCCACCATCCTTTTATGCAGCAAGTTGTAATGATGCACTGCCTGAAAGAATGTTTCCTCATGTCGCCTCTGGCTCTTTTACCGATCATCTTAAATCTGTGTCCTCTGGTTACTGACCCTTCTGCCACTGGAAACAGTTTCTCCTTATTTACTCTATCAAAACCGTTCATGATTTTGAACACTTCCATCAAATTTCCTCTTTACTGTCTCTGCTCTAAGGAGAACAACCTCAGCTTCTCCAGTCTCTCCACATAACTGAAGTCCCTCATCCCTGGCACCATTCTAGAAAATCTCTTCTGCATCTTCTCTACCGCCTTGACATCATTCCTAAAGTGTGGTGCCCAGAATTGAACACAATGCTCCAGCTGAGGCCCAACCAGTGTTTTATAAAGGTTTAGCATAACTCCTTTGTTTTTGTACTCTATGCCTTTGTTAATAAATGTAAACAATTTTACAACACCAAGTTATAGTCCAGCAATTTTATTTTAAATTCACAAGCTTTCGGAGGCTTCCTCCTTCCTCAGGTGAACGAAATGAAATCCGTTCACCTGAGGAAGGAGGAAGCCTCCGAAAGCTTGTGAATTTAAAATAAAATTGCTGGACTATAACTTGGTGTTGTAAAATTGTTTACAATTGTCAACCCCAGTCCATCACCGGCATCTCCACATCTTTGTTAATAAAGCCCAAGATCCCATATGCTTTTTTAACAGTCGTCTCAACTTGTCCTGCCACCTTCAAAGATTTGTCTGTGTGCACCCCCAGGTCTCTCTGTTCTTGCACCCCCTTTAAAATTGTACTATTTAGTTTATTATGCGTATATATCAAAAACAGTAGTGGTCCTAATACTGACCTCTGGGGAACACCACTGTATACTTCCCTCCAGTCTGAAAAGCAACCGTTCACCACTACTCTCTGCTTTCTATCTCCTAGCCAATTTTGTGTTCACTGCCACTGTCCCTTTAATCCCATGGGCTTTAATTTTGCTAACAAGTCTATTATATGGTTTAAAACAGATCTCTGACTTGACGAGTCCGCAGTACGTTACCTTGTGCCCAAGCAAACATTTAAAATGTTCCACCCATTGCTGGGGGATAAGCTCTTAAAGCTTTCAAAATGTATCATCAGGACAGCAAATTAATTTGCAGGCAGAGATAAAACTCTCTGGCTGCACTGCTTGTAAGGCTAGGGTATGGATGAGCAACACTAAGACTTTGGTATAAGTAGGAAATACATTAATTCTATTACATCATGAGTCTTATTATGTTCATTTATTGCCACTTCCATCATCTTTGGAAAGTCAACACATTTTCCCAGAGGCAGAGGCACTCTGAGGATGAGTCATCTAAGCTGCACATGGGATTGGCAGACGTCTGACATCAGGACAGCTGCCCAGACTCTTGGTCAGACAATGATTTGTGCCATTGGGGTAGGGGGAGGGGGGAAGAGACAGAATCTTGAGAGGCATAAAAGCAAGAGAAAATCCTGATGTAAGTGAGAAGCTACGTTCGATGTTGCATCATTTTGCAAGATGATTGCTTCTGTTCTATAAAAAGCACATTGTTGATCCTTTTTGCTTCTGATTCAAAGTACAGATAGCATTCTGAAATAAAATGGAGATTGGGTGTTGATTTTCTTTGGGGAAAATGTAACAAACTCTCAATTTCTTTTTTAACAGTTCTGCAGTCCGAATTCTGAGATAATATCAGCAAAAGGCACTGGACAAAACGTGACCGTAAACATCCCAGCAGTACAGGCCCAATCTTTGCTGCCATGTGGGCCATGTGTTTGCCACTCAAAAACAGCAGTGGTCCTAATACTGACCTCTGGGGAACACCACTGTATACTTCCCTCCAGTCTGAAAAGCAACCGTTCACCATTACTCTCTGCTTTCTATCTCCTCGCCAATTTTGTGTCCACATTGCCACTGTCCCTTTAATCCCATGGGCTTTAATTTTGCTAACAAGTCTATTATATGGTTTAAAACAGATCTCTGACTTAACGAGTCCGCAATACATTTACCTTGTGCCCAAGCAAACATTTAAAATGTTCCACCCATTGCTCTTAAAACTTTCAAAATGTATCAAAGTGAATGTGTTTAATTGCTCTGCGGTAAAAGCTGGGGAATTTGCCTTTTGGCCCTGTCCCTCCATCATTTGTTGCCCAATCTGTTTCCTCATAGGAAACATAGGAATAGAAGGAGGCCATTCAGCCCCTCGAACCTCGAGGCCTGATCTGTACCTCAACTCCATTTTACCGGCCTTTGCTCCCGATTCCTTGATACCCTGACCAAACAAAAATCTATCAATCATATATCACGAATAGATATTTTATCATCTTGACAATCAAATTGTAGCCAAGACTTTATTTTACCCATTACATTACGTTAATTGTGAAAATCAGCATGTTTGGCACTATCCCTTAGGCCCATTTGTGCACTTTTAATGTGCAATTATAGTGTACCGTTTTATTCCATATAAACACAATTTAAAAGTGATTTGCTCGCATTAGTCCCTTCTATATTTGTGAAAGCGTCATCAGGATGCTGGCTCACACACCTATCACTAATCCATTTACAGCAATCTGTCACCGCTGTAGCCTAAAATGTTGATTTTTGACTCACTAACATGGAGCAGTAAAGCGCTGATCTCCCTGTCAGAGTCTATCAAGTTCAAACATCTACTCTGGCTAATGTGCTCTGATGCGCTTTATATATTTTGGAGGTAGATTACAAGCTTGAACGACTGTTTGCCCCACATGCCAGCTTATTAATCTTGGCATTCCATCACAAGCTTCACCACAGCAAAAGAGAGAAAAACCAACCCTTGCCTTTGTAGCAGCTGGTCATGGAGCAGAACTGGAAGATGTGCTGGAACAGCTATTTGCTATCGGGGCCCATAGCCTTTGCAGTGTCCACTGCACATAACTGCTTCTTAATGTTACGTGGAGTGAATCGAATTGTTTGAACACTCACATCTTTGTTGGCTGGGACCTCAGGAGGAGGCCGAGTACGATTTTTGGTGAGGGTGCTTGCAAACATTTCTCCTGCACCCATGCTAGGGTTCCACCGTGGTTGAGAATGGGCATGTTCATGGAGCCTCCTCCTTCTGTTAGTTACCTGGATGTCTATCACCATTCTCAGCTAGAGAGCTTTTCTTTGATCCACTAGTTGTGGGATCTCATTTCTGTCTACAGCCTGCAGCTTTTGGTGTTTAGCATGCAGATAACCCTGTGTAGTAGTTTCATTAAGTTGGTACTTCATTCTAAGGTATATTTCATGCTGTTCCTGTCATTTCCTTCCAGGCTCCCTATTGAGCCAAGGTTGATCTCCTGCTTGATGGTGATCGAGGCGTGAGGAATGTGCCAGGCCATGAGTTACAGATTGTGGTGGTATACAGTCTGCTTTGCTGATAGCCAACAGTGCCTCATGGATGCTCAGTTTTGGACTGCTGGATCTGACCGTAGTCTGTCCCGCAATGATAATGGCACGCAACATGACGCAGGATGCTTGCATTCTGGTGGTTTGGTCAATCCTACCAATGCTATTGTGGACAGATGTGTCTGGGACAGGTAGATTGGTAAGGATGAGATCACTTAGATTACTTCCTCATGTTCTTTCTCTCTCAACCAATTCGGTCAGTGCTGTTACTAGTGAGTCACTCTTGGTAGTGGATATTGAACTTCCCCCTAACCAGACCATATTCTGAGACTTGTTTCCCTCAAAGCTTCCTCAAAATTATGTTGAATATACTGTGGGTGGGCAATGGTGATCTGTGACCTTGTTTGACCTGATATTTCACGGGCTCAGGACTCTATGTTGAGGACTCCCAGGACCACTCCCACCCACGGTGCCCCCACCTCTGGTGGGTCCATCCTGCCATTGGGACAGGACAGACCCAGGGATGGTGATTGAGGAGCCTGTGATATTGAATGATAATATGATTCTGCAAATATGACTGTGGCTTGACTAGTCTGTGGGGCAGTTCTCCCAACTTCAGCACCAGTGAGGAGGACTTTGTGGGGTTAACTGGACTGAGGTTGCCTAAGTCATCTCCTGATTCATTGGCTGTGTTATTGTGTAAATCCGATTTGTTTCCCCTTACTTCTGAACTTTGTAGCGATTGTTTACAACTGAATGACTTGCTAGGTCACTTCAGAGGCCATTAAGAGTCAGTCACGCATAGGACAGACCAGGTAGGGATGGCAACCTCCCTTCCATGAAGTGAATCATTTGGGTTTTAACAACAATCTGGTAGCTTTCATGGTTATTTTTCTGACACTAGCTCATAATTGATCAGATTTACTACATTCAATTCACAACCAGCTGGGGTGGGATTTCACCACCTCTGGATTGCTGGTCCAGTACCGCAGGTATGACTCTACCATCCCCTTTGATGAGATTAGTCCTCACTTTTGGACCATTTTTGGTTTCTTGGCATTTTGCCATTGCTTGTGTATTTTTTTTGTTGGATTGGATCTTTATTTGTTCCCTTTTGTTTAGTCTCAGTGTTATTGCTGGACCCCCATCACACTTTCCCTGACATAGGATGTCCCAACTGCCCACTGGGAATTAGCAGAGTCATGCCTCACCTCAACAAAATACACAGCAGAAAAAAACTCAATTTAAAACCTTGCTGCCAACAGGAAGTGTGGGTGCCGCTTTAAGAAGCTGCAGTGTTTATGTTCCTTCTCGCCGTTCTTAGATTTGAAAAGAAAAGTCAGCTTATGCTAAACATTCCACATAAGATGGAGGCAACAAGTTCATCTATAACTAGCGGATTTCCCATGGTGTTGGTAAGTTGGATAATATTTTATAATGACAGCAGTGATATACCATGTTACACACACTTTGATGCTAAGGTGGATCTCCGATTAAATAGCTTGTTCCTTTTATGGCCACAAATTCTAATTTCAGTAAATTCTGAGCTTAAGTGTGGTGCAGGAAGTTCACAAATTGGCAGATGCCTGTGAATTGTAGGATGGAGATCAGAAAAAAAAGCATTAAATGACTGCTTTTCTTTCTTTTATTTATGCTTTTGATACTTGATCTGAACTGTGACAAATGTGCGTTGTTACATATCCCATTGTGTTGCTTACTGATGGTCTGGGTCCAGGATTGTCCAGGAGTCTCCAGGAATTGAAGATTAATTTCCAGGAGAAAAAAAAAATCATAGGGGCATTAAAGAAGTGTTTAATTTTTACATTTTCTTTGAACAGTTTTGTTTATTAGTTGTAAAAAGATCGGCGATGGGGATAAAAAGGCTATTCGACTGACAGTCAGAGTCATCCAATCAGGCAATGAAGAGCCTGTTCGCTTTCCAATTGGATGTGCCGGATGACCAATGGTGGGGGCGGGGCGGTTGGAGGCAGAAGGTCATGTGATGACATCTCCAGGAATACGTCAAACCAGAGTTCGCAGCCCTGGTCTAACATTGGCCTATAAATTGCTCCAAGCAGCGAAACAGCAGTGGTTGCCAATCAATAGATTTAAAATCACCCACTAAGTTACTGCGTTCTTTTTGGTGACAACTTTCTTGAACTACAAGTTCAAATAGATCAGCGTTCTTTCCTGGGCTGTGTGAGTGGTGAAAGGATCTCTAAAGCCCCTCAACCAATTGGCTTGAAGCAAACCACGCTGTGAGAACCAGGAAGTGCAGCTCATAGACAAACAGTGCAGACTAAAAACCCAGATGTGCCCGATAAAATGATGTAGAGAAAGCGAAATAAAGAGAGGAAAAGATTAAAAGACTGAGATAAGAGTCGGAAGGAAAAAGTTTTTAAAAAATGTTAAATTTTTTAATTTAAAACTTTTTTTAAATGTCCAAAATCTATTAAAATCAGGAGTAATGAGACTCCACATTTTTAAAAGTTAATTTTTAGACAGGTTGTTTGGCAGTCATTAAGACTTACCATACTGTTAAAACTTAGTTTAGACTTAAAAAACTGAGCGTACCTGTTTTGTGGCGAGATTAGTTAGTCACCAGCTGGGCAGGAGAGCAAGTTGGCGCTGGTCCATTGATTGTATTGATTGCAGCCGGCAAGGTCCCTTTATGGCAAAGCTGTCAGATTGCCGGCGAACCAGGAAGAGCAAGTTTAGGATTTCCGCGTTTGACTGCGCATGTGCGGACAACGGAACTTGCTCTTCGATTTTGCCACTAATAACGGTGAACATTGTTGGGCTCACCATTATTTTGAAAGCAATTTCCGGCCCAAAGTTGTGGTGTTTAGATCCTAACCTGGCCACTGTCTGTGTTACTGTCTGTGGGGAAGTGGTCTAAAAAGATCCTTACATCAAATAGAGGCTAATTATTACTGCTAGAAGTTTTCTAGATTGGCAGATGTTTGGCTGCTCTCCTTTGGGACAGGCCAAGGTCAGAATAAACAGTCGGGAATGACTTGCTTCTTTCTCTTTTTTGCATCAGATTAAATTGTGATTTGTTGGTGTTTGGTACGAAGCATGACAGATGCTCTCAATATCTTTTATATAAATAGATGATGCAGTGAATTATCAGTACTGTAATCATCTTTATTTTCAGAGCATCGAATATTTTATCTTATTAGAAACCCATTCATGTAAATCATTTTAATAGTTTGTTAATGTTCACACAAGATGGCAATTACTGCTGGTACATCTGTCAGCATTCAGCTTGTTTAGTTCTGAGTCCGATCTTTTCACTGTAGGTTTCTCTCTCTTTAAACTACACCCACTTAGCAGTTTGATGTTTTCTGACAGATTCTGGGCCCAATTTATTATATTATGCAGAATTTATTTAAAACTAAATCTGGAACTCTCCCCCCAAAAAGCTGTTGAGGGTAGGTCAATTGAAAATGTCAACATTAAGATAGATAGATTTTTGTTAGGCAAGGGTATTAAAGGTTATGGAACCAAGGTGGGTAGATGGAGTTAAGATACAGATCAGCCATAGAATTGAATGAAGAAACAGGCTCGAAGGGCTGAACGACCTTCTCCCCTTCCAGTGTAACTTAATTGAAATGAGCTTTAGTAGATTAAGTTATAAGACATGGCCGCCTTCACACTTCATTTGTTTCACTATAACTGAAGAGGTTTTCTGAGATGCTGATGTTTACTATTCGCGCATTGTTTCATGTTGGTCGAAATAAGAGATTAAACATATATAATAACAACAATTTATGTTAGTAATTAAGATATGTGATGGGGTTGAGGATTTGCATTGCAGCTTGGTGTTCCAATGAGCGATGTTTGTGATTGGTAGGAGATTGGTTCACATGTGGTGAGTTCCCAATCTGGGCTTGGTCAGGTTGAAGCCAGGTGTCTCTGGAGGAAGGGAACTTTGCTGGGCAATTATCCTTATGGATGTGAGCAGAATGGCTTTAGTATAGCCCATTAGAATAAATTAATTAATTGGGCTTTAAGGGAGAGAAAATAAAATCTTTCAAAACATGGAGACAGCAATAAGGAGAGATATTTTCTTTTAAAAAAAAATGCAACCTGTGTATTGAGACTTGATATTAATCTGCAACTTTTCATTTGTCTCTATCACAATATCTAATTTCCAATTAGTCTTAGGTATTCAGAGTTTTCTTGTAAACCACAAAGGGAAGTGAAAATTCGAGGGAGGGTTGAATCCAAGACCACTCTCACGCACTTCCTGGTGTTTGACCCTTTTGGCTGCAATTAATGCTGACACGTAAATCTGGGGAGAAATTAGAGATGTAAGAACATAAGAAGACATAGAATGAGAAAAGGCCTTTACATTAATACCTTTCACAGACCACGTATGATTTGTTCTCCAATAGACCTTGTATGTGTCTATTTAAAGTTCTCCATAATACTTCTTCAAAAGTAATCAAGCGAATAGCAGAATAACGACAGCATCCATCACCACATTTCCAGTATTCAACCCTGCTTGGGGCCCCTCAACAGATGACTTCTCTCATGCCAGTTCACAGAGCACAGAAACCATTGTGTTCCGTGGGGTATTTGATTATCTTGGCCCAAACCTTCTGACGCAAGAGGTTCCATCTTGCATCATACCATAAGAGAGGCATATAGATTGTTAATCCTGGGAGATACTACATCCCATTCTTGACAAGTGAATGTTTACAGAAGCTACCTTGTCTGGTGAGAACAAACGAAGAGCATTGGGATTGCTGGCTCAGAGCCGATGGCCATCCTCTGCCTCTTGAGCTTTCTTCATGGCAACAATCCAGTTCCAATTACCTAAACTGGAAACTCATTTGTTTGATGAGCAAAATCTTGCCACCAATTAGTGAGATTACTTCATGAAGGCTTATTGCATCTTCTTGCTGACTTTAGTTGTGCGAGAATGAATCCAAAACTTTTCCGTTTTCAAATCGTGAACGAACAACATTTCAATCACAATTTGATTCTTTCTGTTCACAATGTCCCAGTTACTTACGGGTCTCTGAAAAGTGGGAGTCTCACTCCAATATTCCGGCTAATATGTTCCTTCTAAAATGTTTTGAATAAAAATATTGAGAAGTATGTAGAGTAGTGGGCCCAGTTTTGATCCCTCTACATGGTGGGAGATATTGTGGCCTTAGAAAAGGTCCAGAGGAGAGCAACAAGAATGATTCCTAAATTAAAGGACCTCAACTACCCAGATAGGCTCAAGGACCTTTATCTATTTACTTTAGAGCAGCATAGACATAAAGATGACCTGATAGGGGTAGTGTGTCTATTGATAAACTGGAATAATCTAACAGATTGGGGAGGACCAGGGCACATGAGTTTAAACTATGGAAGAGTAGGAATAGACTGGATATTGGGCAGTTCTTCTTTTCCTGGAGAGTAGGGAATCTCTGGAATGTGTTGCTGGCTGGTGTGGTGGGTGCTGACCCTCTGTCTTCAAGAGGGAGCTGGACCGGTTCTTGATTGGGGCAGAGATCACATCATATAGAAGGTAAGTGTTTTTATAGATAACACTTGGTCCGTGTGATAACCTGAACTGGCTTCAATCGCTTGAGGGGGTCGGAGAGGGATTTTACACAGTATTTTTTCCTCTTATTGGCCCTGGATTTTTTAATCTGCTTTTTTATCTCTCTCTCTCTCTCTCTCTGGAGATTACATGGTTGTGGGGGTGGGAGGGAGGGAGGGAGGAAAGTGTTTCATCATGATGCTCTGGCCATCATGGTATGGGGCAGGTTTGATGGACCAGCTGGTCTTTTCCTGCCTGTCAATTTCGTATGTTCGGATTAAATGGGCATAAGGTGACTGTGGATCTTCAGTTTATAGCAGAAAACCAACATTTAGTTTATGAGCACATAGAGTGTCAAACAGCATCAACCATATCACTGGCAAAGTATTTAAAACAAAGCTATAATAATGAACTCTCCAATATCCAGCAGTCAATAAGGTTTGACTGCTGTGTAATGATCAAATAATCAGACTTTGTAGAATCATACACAGAGCATGCTTTCATGGTTCAATTTCAGTGCAGTAGTGTTTCCAGACTTGGACCAGTGGGCATTTAGTCACCAAGACCACCTACTTCCACCTCCATAACATCGCACATCTCTGCTCCGCCTGAGTTCATCTGCTGCTGCAACCCTCATCTATGCTTTTGTTATCTCGACACTTGACTATTACAATGCTCTCCTGGCAGGCCACCCATCTTCCACCCTCCGTAAACTTGAACTCATCCAAAACTCTGCTGCCCATATATTAACTCGCACCAAATCTCATTCACCCATCACACCTGTGCTCGCTGACCTACGTTGGCTCCCGGTCTGGGAATGCCTCGATTTTAAAATACTCAACCTTGTTTTCAAATCCCTCCATAGCCTCGCCCTCCCTATCTATGTAACCTCCTCCAGCCCGACAACCCTCTGGGATCTCTGCGCTCCTCCAATTCTTGCCTCTTGCACATCCCTGATTTTAATCGCTCCACCATTGGCAGCTATGCTGTCAGCTGCCAAGGCCCTAAGCTCTGGAATTCCCTCCATAAACCTCTCCGTCTTTCCGCCTCTCCACCTCCTTTAAGACGTTCCTTAAAACCTACCTCTTTGACCAAGCTTTTGGTTATCTGACCTAATATCTCCTTATGTGCCTCGGTGTCAAATTTTGTTTAAAAATCGCTCCTGCAAAGCGCCTTGGGACGTTTTACTCTGTTGAAGGCTCTATATAAATGTAAGTTGTTGTTGTTGTGTTTGGTTGGTAAGGAAAGTGTTTTTCATTTTCAATTGTCTGCTGCCTAGTAACAGGCAGAACCAGTTCTTTTAGATTTAATAGCCACTGAAAGTCTAATTAGTTATTAGACAGCTGTTTGTAATTTGACTTTTTTTTCCCCAACATATGCTGCACCTGCACTTTCTAAATGGCCTGATACAATACACAAGCTCAGTAGGAAATGAAAAGGAGGTGAAGGATTATGAAACGCCTGATAAACAGAGACAATGACTCATTTCTTCTTTCCAAATCCCTCAGACGCAATAAGTCCAAGGTGATGTTAACAACTTGTAATACGACTTTATATTGTGTTCCTAAACTTGCTGTATGTGGGAAAGGGGCTTTGACACCATGGTAAAGATCCCTGTGTTTCCATATGGAGGGGAGTGTAATGATGCTATTGGATTGAGGAAAGCTTCTGATACCACAACATATATTATACTAGCTAATCTCCTGTGGTGTTGCTCATGGGTAGTATGGGGATTGGAGCACAGTTGTGAAGTTTCGTAGCTAACCGAGTCTGTCCCTTTTGAATCCACTGTTCCAGGTTATCCCTCTGGGAGAGGTGGTCTACGTAAGGTGCTGAGCTCAAATAGACTTTAATTTGTTGTTTGGTGAGGGACATTTGCAGATTGCCAGATTCCTGTAACTTTCCAGGTTAAGACAAGAATTTATTTCATTCTTTTTTAAGTTACTTTGGAGTGTGATAGATACTGATGAATTTTGTATATAAAATATAGATATTACACTGACAGGGATCTTGGTATAAATTTCAAATCATAAGATTCTTAATATCTAGCAGTCAATTGAATATTGTTGATTGCAGCAGCTGGAATATACCATCATTGCCAGGAAATTGCTTTTGTAGGAAAACCTCTGCACAAAGGCAGACAATTCTTCTTTTGCAAATATGGGTTTAATTGCAAAGCAAGTCAAAACCACAAATTAAACTTCTGGCTTCATCCTGAAAATTATCAATGTAAGATGAAGATATTTGGAGCCACCTGCAAATGGTTAGTGTCTAGCAACTGGGTGAGCTTCAGGAAACCTTATTTTAATTTAATAGTTAAGTTGTGGTGGGAAAAAAAAAGTCTGATTTCCTACATTCCAATTTGAACATCAAAGGGGACCAGAGTTAGTTTCTGCGTATTTTTATGCTTGAAGAGGCTGCTTTTCACCAATCTGACTGTTGTTGACCTATGCTGCTTGCTGCAATAAGACCTGATGCCTGCTGGATCGGGGGCGATGCTTTTACAGTGGCTGTCAAAGTCACCACTGCCCTTAACTTTTTTCACCACAGGGAGCATCTCCCAGTGCACAGCTGCTTCAAGCAGGTCATCAATGCCGGTCATCAATGCCTCTCTTGCCAGAACAGACCAGTACATTACTTGCACACACCTCTTCCTTGCTCCCTTCACAGCAGCGACTAACAGCATTCTGTTCCCACTCCTGTAGCCTTTGCAGAATCACCAACTTCTCTCGTGGCTCCTTCCTCGCTTTACACATCACCTCCCCATCCTTGTTCCATCTCGCTCCTTCCCCCTTCTTAGCATGAACCCCACACATCTGCACTCTCCTTTTGAAGGAGATACTCACTAACTCACCGAGTTAAAATCGGGGCCTTTGATTTGTTTGGAATAAGGGCTTGCTTATGGGAATGATGTTGAGCACAAGAGAAATATCTGGTGAAGCCCTAACAATGTAACAATAGTTTTGCTGACAAGGTTGTTCCTCACCCTCTTGCTAGGAGTGTATTACAAGGGGGTGGTGTTCATTTTTTTTTTTTCAGTTGTCTCTCCAATCCTCACCAGCGCACTTTCCAGTAGGGATTACTGGCTAGAGATCAGGATGGGAGTGCTGGCTGACTTTCTGTGCTTAACTCAGGGGTGTTGAGGCTAATTGTAGCACTTCTATGTCTAGAATTTCTTTTTGAAAAGGAAATTTAAACAAAAAAAAAACATCCTACATTGAATAACTGTTGATTGATGTGTAAGTCAAGTCATTACATGTACTGACAGAACTTAAAACGCACACAGCAGGTGGGTGTATCCACCCAGTTTTTTTTGTAACTTTGGATTGTTGGTGTGATAATGCCACAGATTTGTTGATGGGGTGGGTTGATTCAGCAAACTGAAACAGGGAGGGGGGTGAAACTTTTAACTTCATTTGTGGATGTCTTTTTGGCTGTAATTGGAATATTATTACAGTGAGTGTGCGAGAAGATACTATCCTGTCCATTCCACCTCTCCACTGAAGGTAACTCCGATATCAAACAGCTCCTTCATGGGCTGGAGGGGCAGAGAGGAGAGAAATCCAACACCAACACTTTTGTAGAAGATCTGAGTCGGATCCAGAAATGGACTGTGTGATCTGGACTTTTATGTATGTGTGAATTATCTGATGGGAACAAACAAAAAGAAAGAATTGGCGTTTATAATAGTGCTATGTCACATCCAAAAGTACTTCATAGCCAATGAATTACTTGGAAGTTGGTCACTCTTGTACGCAAATGTGACAGTCACTATGTGCACAGAAAGATCCCACAAACAGTAAATGACCTGTCAATGTATTTAATGGTGTTGGTTGAAGGAGGCATTATAGGTTGGTCACGAGGAGAACTTCCTGCTCCTCCCTGCATAGTGCTCAGAATCTTTTTTACATCCGCCACCTGAACAGGCTGACTGGTTTAATGTCTCCACCAAAAGGTGGTAACTCAATCAATGCAGCACGCCCTCATTACTGAATTGAAGTGCCAGCATTGATTATGTGCTCCAATCCTGTGTGAAGTTTGACCGACAGGATACCACTGAGCCAAAGTGACACCTTTTATTGCATTTCTCTCATCACAAAATGCTTCACCTACAATGAATTACCTGAAAGCACAATCACCCTTGAATACAACAGCTATTTTGCGCACTGTGAAATCTCCCAAAAATGAATGAGCTGAATGATCGGTTAATGGTTGAGGGAGGAATGGTGGCCCAGTCATCAGGAGAACTCCGTCCTCTTGAATAGCGCCAAAAGAGGTTTAATATTCACTGGAGTCAGCAGCCAGGGTCTCGTGTTTAATGTCTCATCCAAAGGATCGTCGACATTATAGCACTCCCTCAGTACTGCATTGAAGTATCAGCCTAGAAATGTGCTGAAGTTCGAGAATGGACATGCACATCCTTTTTGACTCAAATGGCAGGATTGCTACCATAGAGCCAAACTGGCATTTTAGATCACGTATTACAGATTCCTGGTTAATTCGAATTGATTTAAAGTCTATGCAAGTCCTTTAATGAATGCGACTACTTCCAATGTAAATATGCATTTTAATGGCAGGGAAGAGGGAAGAGGGCACAAAAAAAATTTGATGAGCAGTTTCCAGGGAATGTAGGCAGTGCTAAGTACTGGGATCCTTTCATAACTGTAGTACTAATAAGTGGGGGGGAAAAAGTCAGTCAAATATTGGAGTAAGATTTATTGAGCTTGTCATTAATATTAAACATTTTTTTATAAACTGATTCTGCCTAAAATGATATGTAATCTAAAAATCATCATATTCACCAAATTACTTTCTCAGCAGTATCTTCGGGCAGCGACATTTTGTAAAGAGGAATTTCTGCTTTGCAAGCCAAAAATTCCCAACCACGTGGGACTTCAAAAGGACAGCCTCGATAATTTTTTTTGTGTTTTTTAAAAAAACCTTCACAAAAGCCTTTTTACTGTGTGCATCTGTGTGGAGGTGAAGAGCAAAGCTTTGCTTTGAGGCCTATTACTTTTTGGCTTCATGAGCAGAACTACTCAGTCCTGTAGCTAAGGAATTGGCTTCATTAGCATCTCGCGTGCTGGCACTAGAAACAGAAGGAAACCTTTAATTACAACAATACTATTTCCAGCTTGGCTGCAGTTACGCAGCATATGTAAAGCACATTTAACAGAGAAGGAAAATAGCTTGTTCACATTCTGTTTATTTAACTGATGTCCTGTAGTTTGACCCCACCCCCCCTCCCCTGTTGTCGAGGATGCAATTGGCCATCTGAATGTAACTTTCCATGCGAGGGTTGAGCAAAAGACAGTCCAATCCAGGGAGGATCCAACCCGCAGGTAAATTTGTGCTGAAGTGATATTTGGGGTCAGGCTGCCTGCCACAAGATGGTGGGGCCTTTTATGGAAGAATTTTCATGCACGTTTAACAGTTCATAAACACAGCAATTATTCAACAACTTAACAGGCAGTGAAGCTCCTCATACTCCAAGAATCAATTCAAATCTGCTGATCAGACATTTTGGAGTCATGGGTCATAAACTGTCCCCAAAAAGCCCATTTCTCCAATACTGAGTTTCCATCATTGTGGAAGCGATACTTGCCAAAAGGACAGCAATATTTAGTTTAGGAATACACTTCCTCCCCCACCCCCAGTACATCATGGGAGAACATCATCTACAGGGTCACCACACATGGAAAGAAATCAGGAATCACTTCCGTGACTTGTGATGTTTACCCTTTGGTTTGCAGAAGATTTCAGATTATTCAGGCAGCAGAGCCATATTGCACCAAAAGCCGGTCCCACAACTGTCAGGGACTGCACCCCCAAATGCTCCCACAAACGTCAGGGACTGCACCCCCAAACGGTCCCACAACCGTCACTGCTGGGCTAACCAGCAGCACAGATACAAACATACGATTGTTGCACAAACCTTCCATTATCTTTGAATAATCTGAAAATTCTCGTGTGATTGAACCTCTTGTACTGCTACAAAAATAGCCGTGCAGGGGGCACCACCACAGGTACATGACCGTAAGAGAAAGACCGGTTTCACGGGTGAAGTCTTCTGCTCCTGACTGTGACTCTGTTGTGCAATGAGATAATGAGCCATATTTTCAGGCCACAACAACAACCAGGTTTGCAGTCGGTCATCACTTTCAAATGCTCCAGTCCGAGATGATTGGATGAGGATGAATAAGTCATACTTATTCAAAGAACTCTTGTTCTTTGTGTACCATTTGCAGGTTGATGTATGATTGAATAGAAGTCTTTGCAGTTGATATATAGGGGATGAAAGTGGGAGCCCTATCTCCAATCGAGTGCAGCTGATGATACTGAAGACCTTGGAGAAGCCAACAAAGGTGCAGAATTGAAGTTGTCTCCCTAACTGTTGAAATGCACTCTGGAAATGACTGACCCTGCAAACCCTTGCATCTGTCGCATCTTGTATGTCGGTGGCCATCCCTATTTGGTATTAATCAAGATACGCTCATTCCTCGGTGTCGGAAATGAGCCAATGGCAAAAACAAACAGGCCAGTTATGGACTTCGCATCATGGGCAGAACAAAGTCAGTCACAGAAGAGACCTGCATGTCATATGGTTCACATTCTGTAATTACCTGTCTGGAGAATCTGCTTCTTCAGACATTTGGTCTGCTGTTCGTCCTACTATGACATTCTGGCCATGCACACCCGCCCCTCAGATACAATCTTCGACTGTGAGGCTGAATCTCCCATAAGTACCCACCTCATCTGACAGGATAATGGCAGCCATGATATTGGCAAAGACTATATTGCCGTCCTCTTGCTGGGCTTAATGACCAGTTGCCTGGATTTCCCGATTGATATATTATTCGAAATTGAGGTACTTTGTTCCAATTGTGCCTATTGCACTGAGGTTATTTGTGCACACGTCTCTTAATTGATCATGCAACTAAGAGAGATTCTGCTTTAATTGGTTCTGCCCCTCCGCCCATTTAAAGAACTTGATTTTTATGGCAGGTTCATAAACCCCCTTTTCCAACAACATGTCAGAAACCGATAACATCTGTCCACATTGGAGAACTCATTATTTGCTCACAGCATTCCAGATGTTGCACCGTCGGGAATGTTGCCAGTGCCTGGAAACTTGCCTTTATTGCTACTTTGCTGGGAGAGTGAGGAGGGCTGTGATTACAATTTAAGTCTCGGCCGGCGATTTGGTACGTTAATACACTAACTTGCTGCATCCTGGAATGGCAGGTCACGGGTTCGTTCCCTTGTGATTTCCCCACAGAGCAAATTCCTGAACACGGCTACAGTCACACAGGAAAGGGAAAGAAAATCCGAGAGCAAGGGAACCTGAACCATTCTCTCAGCTCCTCGCGTAGGGCTCAAGAAAGTTGTAGCTTCAGGTTTAAGAGTAGGGCAACAGACTGACCTCTGTCAGGGAAAGATGTGCAGATAGGGAGGGGCTACCTGGATTTACATTAAAATAAAGGTGGGGAATAGGAAGTGAGAGAGACCTGAAGAGGAAGAATAAGTTTTAAATAGCAGAAAATTGAAGTCTTAAGGAAATAAACCTAGTGTTTCCGATGGTAACACCAGTAATCAATATGATGATAGCTACTTGGCCTTTTTGAAGTTGTTTTTGAGGTTTGAACAGTGCAATTGTTCACCCACAAATTTCTAGATGTTTTTGAAGATCTCCATATTACAATTTGTTAAAATCTGAGGCCGCCTAGAGGCAAACATTGAAAGTACAACACAAAAGTGCTACTTGCCAGCCACGACTGACCTCATCTGAGAGATCTTACTTGAAAAGACAGAGAGAGACTTTCAGTTCCCACCGTCTTACCTAGTGATCAGTGAGTGGGGGGCTCTCTTTGTGCAGCTCAATCTCATGCTGGAAACCCATTATTTGCTTCGGCCAATGCCCCTTTAAACATGTAAAGTGAACTTTTTTTTTATTCGTTCATGGGATGTGGGCGTCGCTGGCAAGGCCGGCATTTATTGCCCATCCCTAATTGCCCTTGAGAAGGTGGTGGTGAGCCGCCTTCTTGAACCCCTGCAGTCCGTGTGGTGAAGGTTCTCCCACAGTGCTGTTAGGAAGGGAGTTCCAGGATTTTGTCCCAGCGACGATGAAGGAACGGTGGTATATTTCCAAGTCGGGATGGTGTGTGACTTGGAGGGGAACGTGCAGGTGGTGTTGTTCCCATGTACCTGCTGCTCTTGTCCTTCTAGGTGGTAGAGATCACGGGTTTGGGAGGTGCTGTCGAAGAAGCCTTGGCGAGTTGCTGCAGTGCATTCTGTGATGGTACACATTGCAGCCACTGTGCGCCGGTGGTGAAGGGTGTGAATGTTTAGGGTGGTGGATGGGGTGCCAATCAAGCAGACTGCTTTGTCCTGGATGGTGTCGAGCTTCTTGAGTATTGTTGGAGCTGCACTCATCCAGGCAAGTGGAGAGTATTCCATCACACTCATGACTTGTGCCTTGTAGATGGTGAAAAGGCTTTGGGGAGTCAGGAGGTGAGTCACTCGCTGCAGAATATCCAGCCTCTGACCTGCTGTTGTAGCCACAGTATTTATATGGCTGGTCTAGTTAAGTTTCTGGTCAATGGTGACCCCCAGGATGTTGATGGTGGGGGATTCAGCGATGGTAATGCCGTTGAATGTCAAGGGGAGGTGGTCAGACACTCTCTTGTTGGAGATGGTCATTGTCTGGCGCGAATGTTACTTGCCACTGATGAGCCCAAGCCTCATGCAGGTCTTGCTGCATGCGGGCTCGGACTGCTTCATTATTTGAGGGGTTGCGAATGGAACTGAACACTGTGCAATCATCAGCGAACATCCCCATTTCTGACCTTATGATGGAGGGAAAGTCATTGATGAAGCAGCTGAAGATGGTTGGGCCTAGGACACTGCCCTGAGGAACTCCTCGGGCTGAGATGATTGGCCTCCAACAACCACTACCATCTTCCTTTGTGCTCGATATGACTCCAGCCACAGGAGAGTTTTCCCCCTGATTCCCATTGACTTCAATTTTACTAGGGCTCCTTGGTGCCACACTCGGTCAAATGCTGCCTTGATGTCAAGGGCAGTCACTCTCACCTCACCTCTGGAATTCAGCTCTTTTGTCCATGTTTGGACCAAGGCTGTAATGAGGTCTGGAGCCGAGTGGTCCTGGCAGAACCCAAAGTGAGCAGCGGTGAGCAGGTTATTGGTGAGTAAGTGCTGCTTGATAGCACTGTCGACGACACCTTCCATCACTTTGCTGATGATTGAGAGTAGACTGATGGGGTGGTAATTAGCTGGATTAGATATGTCCTGCTTTTTGTGGACAGGACATATCTGGGCAATTTTCCACATTGTCGGGTAGATGCCAGTGTTGTAGCTGTACTGGAACAGCTTGGCTAATGGCGTGGCTAGTTCTGGAGCACAAGTCTTCAGCACTAAAGCCGGGATGTTGTCGGGGCCCATAGCCTTTGCTGTATCCAGTGCACTCAGCCATTTCTTGATATCATGTGGAGTGAATCGAATTGGCTGAAGACTGGCTTCTGTGATGGTGGGGATATCGCGAGGAGGCAGAGATGGATCATCCACTCGGCACTTCTGGCTGAAGATGGTTGCAAACGCTTCAGCCTTGTCTTTTGCACTCACGTGCTGGACTCTGGCATCATTGAGGATGGGGATGTTTACAGAGCCTCCTCCTCCCGTTAGTTGTTTAATTGTCCATCAACATTCACAACTGAATATGGCAGGACTGCAGAGCTTTGATCTGATCCGTTGGTTGTGGAATTGCTTAGCTCGGTCTATAGCATGTTGCTTCCGCTGTTTAGCATGCATGTAGTCCTGAGTTGTAGCTTCACCAGGTACGCCTGGTGCTGCTCTTCTACACTCCTCATTGAACCAGGGTTGATCCCCTGGCTTGTTGGTAATGGTAGAGTGAGGAATATGCCAGGCCATGAGGTTACAGATTGTGCTGGAATACAATTCTGCTGCTGCCGATGGATCACAGCGCCTCATGGATGCCCAGCTTTGAGCTACTAGATCTGTTGTGAATCTATCCCATTTAGCACGGTGATAGTGCCACACAACACGTTGGATGGTATCCTCGGTGCGAAGACGGGGCTTCGTCTCCACGAGGACTGTGCGGTGGGCACTCCTACCAATACTGTCACGGACAGGTGCATTTGCGACGGGTTAGATTGGTGAGGACGAGGTCAAGTAAGTTTTTCCCTCGTGTTGGTTCGCTCACCACCTGCCGCAGGCCCAGTCTGGCAGCTATGTCCTTCAGGGCTCGGTCAGTAGTGGTGCTACTGAGCCACTCTTGGTGATGGACACAGAATGTACTCTGGGTGGGGGACTTCAGTCATTCTGTGCCCTTGCTGCCCTCAGTGCTTCCTCCAAGTGGCCTTCAACATGGAGGAGGACTGATTCATCAGCTGAGGGAGGGCGGTCGGAGGTTTCCTTGCCTATGTTTGACCTGATGCCATGAGGTCCAGAGTCAATGTTGAGGACTCCCAGGGCCACTCCCTCCTGACTGTATGTCACTGTACCGCCACCTCTGATCAGTCTGTCCTGCTGGTGGGACAGGACATACCTAGGGAGGGTGACGGAAGTGTCTAGAACGTTGGCTGAAAGGTATGATTCTGTGAGTATGGCTATGTCAGGCTGTTGCTTGACTCGTCTGTGGGACAGCTCTCCCAATTTTGGCACAAGTCCCCAGACGTTGGTGAGGAGGACTTTGCAGGGTCGACTGGGCTTGGTGTTTTGCCTTTGTCGTGTCCGGTGCCTAGTGGTCTGACGCCGGGTGGTCCGTCCGGTTTTATTCTTATTATGACTTTTTTTAGCGAGATTTTACAACTGAGTGGCTTGCTAGGCCATTTCAGAGGGCAATTAAGAATCAACCACATTGCTGTGGGTCTGGAGTCACATATGGGCCAGACCAGGTAAGGACGGCAAGTTTCCTTCCCGAAAGGACATTAGTGAACCAGATGGGTTTTTACGACAATCCAATAGTTTCATGGCCACTATTACTGATACTAGTATTTTAATTCCAGATTTGAATTTATGACTCCGGATTATTAGTCCACTGCTCTGGATTACTAGTCCAGTAACGTAACCACTATGCTACCGTACCCATTATATCTGAACTCATGGTGTTGTTTGTACTTCCTTGTGATGATAGTCACTCCTGCATTGCCATGTGGAATTGAGGTATTCCACTGACTTGTTTTGCTGCTTCAGAGAAGGTGGCTTGGCTCATTTGAACTCTACAATCTCCTGGCATTGATCCCAGGGCGATCATGTGGAAGTCTGCAAACTAGACCATCCCACCCTCCCAATTGGTGGAGGATTTATGGAGACCAGGGCCGTGCAAATGGAAAAATTAAGTGATCTTAAAGTTGAGGTGCATTTGGTGACTCCATTGTAATTATCTGTTACACTATAGTCAGAAATAAAATGTCTTTATATTTTAATTCTAGTATGTGTGTTTTTATATTTCACTGCAAGGCAAGCTGGATGGAACCTGTTAAATGCTCGTATGTTTATCGTCAAAAATCCCACTATGGACTTGAATAAATAATCTAGGCTGATAATTCAGTGCAATGCTGAGGGAATGCTACATTGTTGGAGGTGCCACCTTTCAAATGCAACATTAAAGTGAGGCCCCATTTGCCTGCTCAGGTGGATGTAAAACATCCCATTGTACTCTTTGAAGAAGAGCATGAGTTCTCCGTGTGTCCTGACCAACATTCTGCCCTCAATCAACACCACTGAAAGCAGATTATCTGGTCATTCATTTATTTGCTGATTGTCTGACCTTGCTGAGCATAAATTGGTTGCTGCGTATAACAACTGTGATTGCACTTTAACAGTAATTTATTAGTCCCAAAGTGCTTTGGGACATCATGAGGACTTGATAAGGTGCTTTTATAAATGCAAATTCTTTCTTATGGGTGTGTGAATGATCCTCATGGTATATATCACAATACAACACCATGACTCAAGAAATACAAAACTCGTGCATCAACCAGGGGCCTGAATTCACATTAGCTCTCAAAATATTATTTTATTTAATTAGTAAGGTTTGGAGCTCAGCGAGATACCCCGTGGAAGAATCTCATTGATGCTGTGGACATCTGCCCTCGTCTCCATATGCTGAAACAGAACATAGGTTGTACTTTTTGTAAAATCACATGAGTAGAGTTTAATTTTGCGATCACATTAGAAGAGATTTAGATCTCCACATGGGGAAAAACATGTCATTTCTTTTGCAATTTAGGATGTTGTTGCAGCCTTTGGAAGTGTAAACTCGAATACAGAGACACTGAGTGAGCTGCCTTCACTTGGGCTACAACTTTTTTGGCAGGCAACCAGGTCGGATGATTAAGTATCTCAACTGGCTACTAACCAAAAAAAAATAACAGTCCTGACCCCTGCTTGAACTGCCCCATTGCTGGATCACTGCTGCAGGTATTTTTTTTTAAAAACAGTTGTTTTTGCAGTGCATATTATTTTCTTCCAGAAGCCGGGTGGGACTATCTTTCACTGAACAATAGGAACAGGAGTAGGCCATTCAGCCCCTCGAGCCTGTTCCATCATTCAATTAGATCATGGTTTATCTGCATCTGAAGCTTGATAGCTGCAGAAGGTGTACTCAATACAAAGTTGCTTAATTCCAATTACTGTTAGTTTAATTTGTTTAACACTAAACTCCCACTTTGCTGTGTTATTTATGTTGCTTAATTGAAATGATTGGATAATTCAAATTTTCCTCACACAAAAAATGATTGGATTCTCAGGAATACCCTGTATGCAGTAAACCAATTCACTGCATCAAGCATGTTTCATTTCCCCTTAAAGCCTGGACTACTTAAACCTGCTTTGCAATTTTAAGAAAAAAACTTGAGTGAAAAAAAATGTCACTGTGAATTTCTAATATCTAGGGTTGTGAAACTTGGCAAGTAATTTCTGAACTGCAGTTAAATCTTAATTGGGTTCAAGCCAGCGTAATCAGCAAGTGTTAATCGATGTCCCTGGAGTACAGACAGGACGTGCTCCTTTTACCTCACAGCCCCTTTATTCCTTTATTATTTAATTCCAAAAAGCATGTCCTCTTACAAAAATTGATTACACTTTGAAACGAGCCACTGTCTCTGGATCAATTCTGGTTGTGGATTGACTTTGGATGTGGTACAAACACGAAAAATTGAATACTCAGGAATGTGTCATACTTGGTTTACGATTACAGTTCTGCTTGGTTCAGGGCTTACTTTCCTCGGAGGGATGAGCCTTGCTATTTTTGTGATTATATTTCTCCTCTTTCTTGGTCGTCTTCCACATAATGTACATAATCAAGATGGCAGGCAAGCAGGGGACCTGTTTCCAGGCCGCTGGGAGATGCATCAGAGCACAAATCTTCCAGCCTTACTAGGACATCGGCCTACATTCTATTTTTAACGTAGGTGTAATGCCCTATCCTTATAAAATACTGATTTACTGTGAACCTCGCGCGATGCTGCTCACGAGTTGTATGCATTTCCTAATACTTCAAGTGTCATATCTAAGGCGTCGCACTTGGGCTCATTTTTTTCATGTCCGTAATATTTTTCTTAAAATATCAATTCTCTCCGCTGCTTCCAGACTTGTCCATCACTGCACAGCAAGAGGCCAGGGCTGACAAACAGCAGGTGCTGGCAGCTCTGGGAATGTTCATTCAACTCACAAGGGAAGGATTCTTAACTGTGTTCTGGGGACAGACAATAGGGAGGGGCTTACTGCTGTGATTGGCATGGGCAGCAACCTTCAGGGGGAACTATATATTTACATATTGTAATATATTCGAAATAGTTAACATACCTTTTATACCGAATTTTTGAAAAAATGACCATATAAACCGGTATTTATGCTGCTATGGTATCTGCTCATCTGACTGCCATGGGTAAGGAAAATACTATTTTTTTAGCAATCCAAAAAAATTTGCTGTGTCTCTTTATAAACTTTTTTCACTGCAGGTGTGCTCACTTCTACAACTCAGCACTCCACTGCAGCAGTGTAATCTCTGCCTCACTGTGCACAACACCACTGGAGACCTGGTGCTAATATATTTAAGATGCCACGTCTTAAGATACGCAGCCATCACATTCCAGATTTGTTGAAGGTGCTAAACAAGCATGGAGTCACTAACTTCAGACATTAACTTGGGAGACACAAAATTACAAACAATTTAAATTGCCCTCTAACCTCAGCAGTTTCTAAGTAGCTACATTTACCTGCATTTTCCTATTCAGGACAATTGCCTTAAAGGTACAGGCCTGGCCAACAGTGAAACATCACAACCGTGTTCCAGTCAGAACAGGCTCGAGGGGCTTAATAGCCTACTCTTGTGTTCCTATGTTCCAGTCCAGAGACTACTTACGACCAATGTCATCGGAGATGTGCTAATTTTCCATCCTTGCCTGTGGGAAGGCCCTGCCTCCCCTCGAGTACTTCTCATGGCAGCAGAAATAAGATCTGCAGCTCAGCATGTGGCCATTACAATCAGAATCCAAATGTACAGTCTACAATCTAGTGACACGAGGCTGCCTCAGTTGGATCAGGACTTCTACATTTTGGAGAAATTGGTTTTATTGAATCTTAAGTGATTACAACATTCTCTGAACAAAATAAAACATTTGAATCATATTACAATGATATGTTTGGGAAATGTAAACTAGTTGCTGCAGTGTTATTGGAGAAGGATTTCATAAAAAGACACAGCAATGTGCAGTATGGGTGATTTGATGTGGGCTCTTCTTTTGATCTTTGTGTATCCTTGCTGCGGTCTTCAGCTGCTCTCAAACATCAGGCTGCCATTAGCCACATCATAGGCCAGATTTCCCTCTCGGTGGGTGGTCAGGTTTATTTGCATTACATGTGCAGGCGATCCACTGACGCATCTTCCACTGGTAAGTTTAGTCATCCAAGTAATAATGGGAGCAAGTGACGTGGAAATGAGCCACTCGATCATTGTTCCTGCTGACCGTAAGATCTGGAAAATGTTGCTGGAACAGGGGCAGGGAAAGGAGAAACCACTTTTTAAGGTAGCTTGTAGGTTAAAATTTTAAAATTGATGGTTCAGATGGATGCTTAAGGTTCTATGGCAACATTCAAAGATGAATGGGGCAGTTCAGCACAGATGAAATGGGCCGAATGGTCTCCTTCTGTGCTGTAATTTCTATGAATCTCTTGGTGTCCCAGCCAACATTCCTCTCTTAACCAACATCACCAAAAGCAGATTAACTGGCTAGTCAGATCATTGCTGTTTGTGTAACCTTGCTGTGCACAAGATGGCTGCCACATTCATTGATATGTTCATCATAGAATTAGTTATTTTGAATCTACTGTACGAGAAATGCTTTGGGATAATTGAGAGGAGGTGCTACTGAAATATAACTTTCTTCTGTCCCAAGTGTGTATGGAGGCAAGTTGCCAAATCACGTGACAAATATGAGATGAGTTGTGGATGACTGTAGAAACATCCCAATGATGTCAAAAAGATGATTCAGCACAGGACAAGGTCAGCTTCATCCAGAGACTATGACGCTGATCTGGGGAGGCTCTCAAAAGTCCTTGATCGCTACTGAAGAAAAAGTGGTTGAGTTCGTCACTTTAGAGGCTGCGAAGAAAGAACCAGAGTCCCTGGTTGGAATGTACAGCTCCAGCGCCTAACAAAATTCTCGTAAGTTGTTCAGATTGTCGTGTGTGAGCGTGTGCATACGATGCATTGAATTACTTTTCTCGTGCAGTGACTGTTATGTCGGTGAAGTAGCCATTCTGCCAACAACCTCCCACAAACAGTAATGAGATGAATGACTGACTAATCTGTTTTAAAGTAGTGTTGGTCGAGGGAGGAATGTTAGTGCGTGAGTGGAGCTCCTTGCTGCGTTCCACTAGTTCCACAGGATGTTTAACAATCATCTGAATTACTGGAAGAGCCCCAGTTTCCCATGTCATCTGGACAATGGTACCTCTGATAGTGGAGCACTCTTCGATACTGCGCTGGAGTGCTGGTCTAGATTATGAACTCACATGCTGGTGTTGTGCTTGAACCCACAACCTTCTGATCTGGGGGCAAAAATGCGACCAGTTAAGCCAAGTCTTCAATTTAGACTTAATGCCACTTCGTGGTTCATGTTGTAAATCGCCATTGAAAGTCTCAAGAAAGCATTTCCCCCACTGTTCAACTCTGGTTACTATTACTTACCACCTAGAGTGACTTGGAGCCAATTAAACTCAATCATGCTGAGTAAATTCTGAACTGGCGTTAAAAACTAGCCATGTATTTACTCCCTAATAAGTAGTTACCAGTGTTGCTTAGCCACCAGAATCAACGTCACATAGGAAGCCATTGACCAATATATCCAAGGCCACTGATTTGCAGTTTTCATGAAAGATGGACAAAGCTGCAGAATATGATCACTAAAGCACAGCTGAAAATCCTGTAAACCCATGTAATAGAAACAAAATGTGACTCATTCAGTCACCACAAAGCACTGAGCCTAATTACTCATGGACCGAATCAGGGGAATGCAATTCCCAAAACATGCCGAATTCCCATGTAACAAAATTGTTACATTGGGAGTCATTTTGGCGAGGCACTCCTCCCAGCATGCAGCCTCACCATTGTTGAGCGCGGTAGGAGAGAGCAATGTGCTCACCAGCATTCATCCTAGAGCCTCGCTGTATTACAACCATTCAATCAGAGTAAGTGGCCCTGAATATGAGCATATGGTAGAGACCATAAAGAAAGGGATAAATTTTTGGGGGGCGGGGGGTTGCGCAGAAAATTTTTGGCAGCCAATTTGAGGCCCGGGGATTTAGTGGGAGGCCTCCCTGTGCCATTTCCCCTGATTTTTCACTCTGGGACCACCCATTGCTGGGTGGGAATTCAGAGTTGAATCTTTTGAATTTGAAAGCAGAAGTTTAGCTGCTGACTAAAACACTTGAAGCTCAAACAATTACGTGAGTCTCGGTGTTTCAATAGACTAGAAAATTGACAGAGATAAACATTAAATACTCTGTGCACTCTAGACTGAACAGGCAGTGGGAGGACCATGAATAGTCAGCTTCTGGTGTATTCATTACTTTTCACCAATGAAAATATTATCACTTCCCAAAGGTGGATAATCATTCTCTTTCTCTTTATTGTTCATAATCTTCCACTCCATACGTCCATTGCACCTGAGACAATATTTCATTGTAAGTTACGACCACCCAGCCTTCAGGACCACCCACTCAGTCTACTCATTTTTCATTCACGTTTTATTCATAGCTCCCAGGATTTGGATTTTAATAACTCTTTCAAACAGTTCCGGTAGAAAGAAAAATCCCATTTTATGATATCTGACGTACAGATGAATTTGTTGATAGTGTTTTATAATGCACATTGTTGCCTGTTTGATGCAAGAATTCCAGTCACACTTTGGCTCCTGTTTCCCTCACCTCCCTGACGTTGGAATATGGCAAAAATTTTCAATTGGGATTCCTGGATTTTAAAATGATCCCATGGGAGCCACAAGATTACTAGATTTCCTGACTTAACGAGCACTGTACACGAATGAAAATGGTTTCTGCAGTCATAACACCTTTTCCTTTGGGTAGCTGACACTATCTTGAAAGCAGGGGTTCCTCAACAATATGTCAATATTTTCAGGGGATCCCTTGGAGTGTGTCAGTATTCAAGGAGTCCCTGGAGTGTATCAATAGTTGCTGGAAGGTCCACAGGAGTCTGTCAATAGTTGTTCGGGGTCCTCGAGAGTGTGTTAATATTTTGAGGGGTTGCGTACACAGAAAAATGTGAAAATCATTGATAAGGGAGATGAATTTCATCGAATCATCGAATCATACAGCTCAGAAGAAGGCCATTCGGCCCATTATGCCTGTGCCAACTCTCTGAAAGAGCTGCCAAATTAGACCCACTCCCCTGTTCTTTCCCCATAGCCCTGCAAAATTTTCCTTTTTTAATTTGACCGGTGAACACAGGTGGCTGTAAACTTGTGTAAAACAATAAAGATTTAAAAAACTTGCAAATGCTGGAAATCTGAAATAAAAACAGAAACGGCTGGAAGTAACACCGCAGGTCCAATTGCATCTGAAAAGACAAAAAACAGGTTAACGTATTGTGAGAACATGTTAAACGATTGCCAGTTGCCTTTGCTCGTCTCCTGGGTTGTTTGGAGCGGAAGTGGGCTTCGTTATTGGCTGGTGAAAGTGGTACATTTCCAATCTGGGTAATCAATACTTTGTAACTGAAATGGATACATTGGTTAATTTCAGTTAGTTCCATATTCAGAAACATGTACTCCTCCAACTCTGCATTCCTCCAACTTTGGCCTGTGGTGCATTTCCCACTTCCGTTGTTCCACCATTGGCGGCCGCGCCTTCAGCCGTCTAGGCCCAAAGCTCTGGAATTCCCTCCCTAAAACTCTCCATCTCTTTCTCTCCTCCTTTTAAGACTCTCCTTTAACACCTACCTCTTTGACCAAGTGTTTGGTCACCGGTCCTAATTTCTCCTCCTTTGGCTTGGTGTCAATTTTTGTCTGATTATGGTCCTGTGAAGCGCCTTGGGACGTTTAACTACATTAAAGGTGCTATATAAATGCAAGTTGTTGCCTTGCTTTTTGAATAGCGCATTGGATCTTTTACATCTACCTGAGAAGGCAGGTAGTACCTCAATTTAACATCTCATCCGAAAGGCAGTACATCTGACGGTGCAGCACTTCCTCGGTAATGCACTGAAATGTCAGACGAAATTACGTACTCAAGTCTCTTGTAGACCGGAGGTCACCGGTTACAATTATTGGCTTAGTACAAAGAGGAGACGAGTCAATTCTCTCTTAATTCTCAATTCGCTTTATTAACGTTGTTAGATCATGTACATATAGCTTATACGTCTGGTTAGATATAGGCATGCAGTTTACAGCAGGTTATACAGTTTTATACCCAAACTAGGATTTAAACGCACACCCACTAGGTTGCTCTGACACTCCCTGAGTGGTCACAGAATCGAAAGGATATTATATTACCCGGAAAGGAGAGCTGACGCTGGCCAGGCGTTCCGTTCTCTCTCTCTTGACGTCGTCTCTACGTCCCTGACGTAGGGTCTTCCACTTTCGCGATGGTTAGTCTCCGGAGTCTCGCACACACTGGCACCAAGCCTGCAATTCCTCAGTCTTATTCCCAAGTCTTACCTCTTCGAGTGGTGTTGTCTTTCTCCTGTTGGCTTAGATTTTCTCAAGTGGTCGGTGTCATCCCTTGATTGGCTCTGTTCCAAGGGGTTAGGTAGCATCACCTCATTACTCCTTCTCTAAATAAGGACTGGTGTCTCATCACAGCCCCTTTGTCTCTTAGAAGCGTAGCGAATTCAAACCGGTTCCGGCCAGCTCAGACCAGTGACTGAACTCCAGGTCACTTCAGTTCAAAAGTTACTTTTGCCTGAGTGTTAGCAATTCGGAATAAACTCGGTAGTTTTTTGCAGCCCCTGGCCAACACTCTGGAGTGGGGCTCGCGTCCACGACTTCTGACTCGGAGGCGAGTGTGCTACCAACATAAGGTATATTGGGAGAGAATAGAGGGAGCTTAATTGTCTCCGTCACACTTGTGTGGCCAGCAGGAGTGATGTGCATTAAACAACACCCCTACTTGCCTAGAAAGCAACAGTAACTGCACTTCAAAGTAAGCCGTTGTATGTGAAGCACTTTGGATTGTAATGTAATGAGAGTCATGTAAGGTGGCTCTATAAATGCAAGTTCTTTCTTCCTGGTTATGCTTTCTGCACACAGTGGTGCTTTAGTTTGAAACTTGGGAATGCCACCGTGGATATGCAGGAACATGCGCCCATTCCAGGTCACTCTACAGATCAGAAAATGAAATGGACCATGAGTGGGAGGAAGAGAGTCGGTAAAATGGAGCTAGGTGCGAGGCTGAACGAGTGGCTGAAGAGGAAAGTCTTTGGTAGGCTTTTGAAAGCAGGGAGAGGGACGATCAGGTGGAGCGTTTTACAGAGAGAACTCCACAGAGAACAGGATTACTAACTGTAGAATGAAGAGGACATAGAACAAGGAGTAGATCAGTGTCAGAGAATCCCAAATGGATTAATAAGACTATATGAGATGAAATATGTCAGAAGATCAAAGCCTGCAGAAAGAAAGGAGAGGGAAACCAATGGGAATAATCCATAAAGTTCCCCAAAATGGTGGTCGAAGGAGCAAAGATGGAATGAAAATTAGTTTTTCTGTCGAAACCATAGATGACAGTAAGACATTCGTCCAGCGTGGGTGGAGAGGGGAAGAGAAGTGCTTTGTGCCATCTGGCTCACAAACTGATGATGCTTTGCAAGGCCCTCTCAAAACTCAATGACCATCTTCCCCAATAACTGATGGATCCACTAAAGTTAGTGGAAGGAAAGAGGCAATGAGGAAGCCAAAGAACAGCAGGCTATTTTATCCAAAGCTCCTGCTGTCTGAACAGAGAATTCTGAAAAGTTATGAGAGGTTAATCCAGAGATATCCAGCAGCACATTTATCTGGAAAAACTCACTTTTATGTGGTATTAGTTGATTGTAAAAACATCCTGTACAGAAAAAGAACATAATAGGAACTAGACACTATTACCTAACCTTCAGTCTCTAACTGTCATGTCATGGCTTTCCATTTTATGAGCTGTTCTATCTCACATGCGTTGCCATAAAAACTGACTTCAAGAATCCAGTATGGCTTCAAGTAGTAATACCAGCTGTCTAGACTGGGTCAGACACATTGACATCGTAATAAATTAAACTCTGTGTTTGTTTTCAGCTCCAACGATAAAAGTCAGATAACTCCGCTTGATGCTTTGCTCGATAGAACAAGACTTCCTTTTCTTGCTGATAATAGCTCATTTAGTTCTGCTCAGACTGTGCCTTAAAGCTGAATAAAGGATCATTTAAGGATATTTTGTTCCCACAATCGGGTTCCTGTGCCCCTTTGTGATGATACTATGGGTTCACATTTAGCCAAGAGTTTATGTTTTTTATTGTTCATGGTACACTCAATTTTTATGAGCATGACTCGATAGATGAGGGAAGCGGTGTTTGATTCAAAGACGGCGTTTACTGAACGTAATGCAATTATTAACTTGTTAATAATATGGATATCCTAACATCTTGTTCTTTCTCTAACGTGTTCTCTCATTGTTGCTACACTTAGGAACAGGAGTAGGCCATTCAGCCCCTTGAGCCTGTTCCACCATTCAATTAGATCATGGCTGATCTGTATCTTGCTTCCATAACCCTTAGTGCCCACTCGCACTCTGGTGATGCGTCTGCCGTCTCCGTGGGTGGGGACGACATTGGCCTCTTCCAGGGTTAAGCGCCTTGGGACGTTTTGCCACGTTAAAAGGTGCTATTTAAATGCAAGCTGTTGTTGTTACAGGTGTAATGCTTATTCCATGGATCAACAGGCTGAAAAAAACCAGTGGAAATCCACATATCGGCCAGATGGAGCTGAGCAAACAAGGCTTCGTCTGTGGTTTGCAGTCATTTTGATCAAAGCTGAACTTACCTCAGTGCATCAAACTCCGAGCCAGAGCTGCACCAATGAAACTGAGGTATGCGGTTACAAAGAATTGATAATATTTGCATTTATGTAACACCTTATCACATCAAAATGTTTCAAATAATCCATTGCACAAAGTGCTTCTTGAAGAACAGTAGCTAATATATAGACAGGGGCAGATTTGGCTGAACACTTAGTTATTTTAAACAGTTACAGATTCACATTTCGTCATGATCAGCAAAAGGTTTCTGTTTCTAAGATATCCCGTTGAGGTCGGTTATGTATATATGTGTATATATTAGAGAGAGAGAGAGACTGACTGCTTTGTCCCTGCCTGAGCTACCTTGGTGTTTTTAGGGAAGGAGAAAGAGGGGGGTGATTAAGTTTTAGCCCACACTTCCCCATATGGCCTAAATTAATGCCCATTCACTCTCAATAGGTGGAAATTCCAGCCCATAATATTCAGTCGCCTTTTTCCACATCACTGATGTCACCCTCACATCCTAGGTTCCTATTTGCTGATCTACATGGATCTTGTTTTAAAGCCTGGTTTTTAAAAAATCTCTAATTAAAACTCTATTAGTAGTTCTATGATCATTGGTCAAATTCAGTGATACCTGGGAGCATGAGAGCCCAACTAAATTGCATAACGGCTGTACCCTGACGATAACACTGGGCTTCGTCATAAGCCACTCCCTGTGTACACGAGGAGCACTATGTAAATATATGCAAGTGTCAACGAGGCCTTCAACATAGCAAAACGTCCCAAGGCGCTTCACAGGAGCGTAATCAAACAAAAATTGACACTGAGCCAAATAAGGAGATAGTAAAACAGGTGGTCAAAGAGGTAGGTTTTAAGGAGCATCTTAAAGGAGGAGAGGTTTATGGAGGGAATTCCAGAGCTTAGGGCCTAGACAGTTGAAGGCACGGCTGCCAATGGTGGGGCGTAGGAAGTGGGGGAGGCAGATGAGGCTCTCGTCTGTTCTCGTAGAGTTAGAGAAGGTTACAGAGATACGGCGGGGCGAGACGATAAACAGATTAGTTGGAAATATTGGTTGATCGCAAACTGATGGTCTAGCTAGACTGTTCTGGCTAATGAATTACCCAGTGTGGTACTGATTGGATCCTTCAGCTGGTACCTTGATTAGTTGACTGTTCTCACCTGGGGTGGGGGTAGGAATGCTACAATTGGCTTCATTGTTTCTGGGACCGGGCGAGAAAGAGATCAGCGAGGGATCGCACTCCTGACCACTCACCAGTGACTTCTGTATTAGCATTAAACAGAAATGGGTTTGGCTGTGACGCCTCTTGCAGTAAAACAGTTTGCAGACCCTTACTGCCCTGGCTCACGCATGAAGAATGCCCACTGGGGTGAGGTACTAAAAGGCCTGTCATCAATAGTAGAATCATACCCTTTCAGGAGAGGAGAAAATTTGGGGGAAGGTCGCAGGGTTAGGGTTGTTCAACAAGAAAAACATTCTGTGGTTCTGTCATGACCCAGGTTACGCACTTGTGTTACTTGAGACACAAACTCTCCAACAATGTAGCTGTGTACAGTACCTTTCCTCAGCTGCATAAGATTAGGACTGCAGATGCCTTGCAATAATACACATTAAACCGTCGCCATTGTGCTCAATGGACCAGTCTGCCGTTGCACTCCCTCTGTACAAACCGTTAGATTTCCGATCCGGATTGCTCGTGCTCAAGAATGGAAGGGCTGATTACACAGTCCCGTTGCAGTGTGTCGGTGATGCTGTCTGGCAAGTCAGCAATTCTTAAAAGGCTGCTGCTCACAATTAAAGCAGAGCTGTCTATTGCCAAGGTTAGAGGTTTTCTGATAGCTCAGATTGAAAGCAAGGAGGGAGATGAACGTCAATAATGAAAATCGGCCCCAATATTCTAACTGCAGCCTCAGCAATGATTTGTACAGGATTTCCTTACTTTTGTACTCTGTACCCCAATTATAAAACCTAAGATCCCATATTCTTCTGCGGCAACTGGTACAAGTTAGGACACTCTCCACGTGAATATATTAGGATCTACAGGACTTAAGAGTGCCACATGTGACTGACTGTTCTGCTAACAGTTACACCAAAGATGACGAACAAACGGGGAGCTGAAGTTTCCCAACCCACCTATCGACTGGGTTTGAAAAGCTACCAATGAGAGGGGAAAAGAAGACACTGGAAACATAGGAACAGGGGTAGGCCATTCAGCCCCTCGAGCCTGCTTAGCCAATCACTTAGATCATGGCTGATCTGTACCTCAACTCCATTTCCCCACCTAAGCTCCATATCCCTCAATACATAAGCAAGAAATATTTTGTACTTCAACTAGAATAATATTGCAGGCCAATTTGCAGAAATTATATACTTATCAAGGTAATTATCTTCGTTACAACTGACTGGATGTCTTAACTTGCTGTTCGCAGTAAATTAAGATGGTGTTTCAGTGGATTTTATAGCATTCCCACTTGGATGGTGAGTGAATGCACTTACCACTGCATTCCTGTCTGAGGTTTCTTAACTTCTGTGAATTGGACATCATCTGCTCTATTTTTAATGGGATAGGTTTATGTTTTTTTTTGAAAAAGAATTCTCGCCTTTTTTTTTAATGAGCTCATTTTTGAGCTACAAAGACCAATCTTCAGAGCTGCCACAAATCAAATCTATGTGGGCCTAGCTTTTATCACATGCCAGCAGTCTGGATAACACACTTAATCACCGTTTAAAGAAAGTGGGTGCTCTGTATTTGTAGAATTACTGCCATCGTTCTCAATTACATTTATGCAGTCCACGAAAAATAAACCGTTTAACATTCTTTTATGATTAAAGAAAAAACCTTTATGGGAGGTATGATTTTATGCGGGTAAAAAGTATACATTTTCCCGCTGAAAGTTATTCCAGGTCTAGGCACTGGGACAGAATTCTGAGGTAAATAATCCTATTTAAAACTGTGGGAATTTGCTGGGCATGGCTGGTCCTGATTAGCCATGAGTTCTACCTTGTCCAATCCATTGTTATTTTCAACTGATAATTTGCATCAAGAATATAAAACCAGGACAGCAGTTATTGTCTGCAGTCACAGTCAATGTATTCAGATTCAGTCATTCACACATACGCTGTATGATTCTGTTACCTAAAAACGACAAACAAAGCATCCTAACTTTTCACAAAACTCAAGCTGAAAGAATAGAAAGTTACCAGTGTCAGCATATATCTCAAACCAAGTCTCATCCTCACTGTTTGTTTGTTTATTTTAAGTGTTTCTCTTTCTAGCTATAATATAAAATAACAGATGGTTGCAGTAGCAGTCTAAGCTTGGTGTCCAACATTACAGCGTTTAATTTGCACTGTCCGTTCTTTTTAGGGCTGCATATAATGACACCACAAGTCCCGGCCAGAATGGAGATGATTGGGTAATTCCCCCGTCTATCACGCCTGGAGACCGCACTGCTGTAAGTGACTGGGATTGATTTTAACACATAATTTGTATGTAACTTCCCTCCACTCACTACATTTTGCTGGAGAAATCACCCTGTTTTTATTGGGACATGTTGCTGTAGTTTCGGTCACGAGTTCTGTTTGCTGTAATTGGTAGAGACTCTTTAAATGGACTGTCAACTGTTTGCTGTCTTGCACTGTTTATACAGACTCTGCTGAGTTAATAGACTTTGTTTGCTGTAAAGTAGACAGTTTGCTGTAAGTCCCACCCCATCTCTATCTCATTGGCTGACACAGTGGCGTCAATAAACACTTTTTAGTGCACTGGTTAATAGTGTAGTGATAAAGTATGAACATTTATAGAGGTCCTATACTTTGATAAGTACATATCAAGATAAATCTGTGACATTCCCTGAACAATCAGTGTCTGGCAATGTTTCAATTAGCTGACGAGTTTGAGGCAAACTACCCCAGCCAGCACTGAAGATAGAGTTCTGCCTCCAGAGGCTGAACTCGTCACGTATATAAAGTTGTTGACAAACTTTAATAAAATGAACCCTTTTGATTCAACCTTGAATTACAGAGAACCCTAAAACAAATTCAAAATCAGAACATCACTGATGCATTAATAAATGGGTTGGCGAGTGCATTACAATAACACAGACAGAAATTAGTGCATTATAAAGAGCTCAGAGAAAAAAACTTTCACCCCTATATATCATGGGACCAATCTCAGGAAGGCTCTATCTCAACATGGTGGGAATCGCATGTTGTTTGACCCATACTATTATTTACCAGTTCTATGCTATTGGAAACAGGCTGTTCATTTGTGAAGCATCATTGCTCCAGTCTAGGTTTTCAAAGCAAAGTAATACACGGTGTAGGAAATTCAAATCACAAATATTTAATATCACCTTTTTTGACTCTGTACTTTTTAAGATGTTTGCAAACATTTCTTTTGCAGTTAGTCATGTGAAAGAACTTTTGCAGTTCATTAGGAAAAAGAGGATGGTCAGGAGCAGCGTTGGCCCCTTAAAAACTGAAAGTGGGGATATTGTCATTGACAATGGGGAAATGGCGGACATGTTGAACGATTATTTTGCGTCAGTATTTACAGTAGAATAAGAGGATAGCATGCCGGAAATCCCAAGAAAACTAATATTGAATCGGGGACAGGGACTCTATAAAATTAACATAAGTAAAGCAACAGTAATGAAGAAAATAATAGCACTAATGAGTGACAAATCCCCAGGATCAGATGGTTTCTATCCCAGGGTTTTAAAGGAAGTAGGTAAGCACGTTGCAAATGCCCTAACTATAATCTTTCAAAGTTCTCTAGATTCAGGAACTCTCCCTCTGGATTGGAAAATTGCACATGTCACTCTGCTTTTTAAGAAAGGAGAGAGAGGGAAACCAGGGAATTATAGACCAGTCAGCCGAACATCTGTTGTGGGGAAAATGCTGGCGTCTATAATTAAGGATAGGGTGACTGAACACCTCGAGAATTTTCAGTTAATCAGAGAGAGCCTGCATGGATTTGTGAAAGGTAGGTCGTGCCTGACAAACCTGATTGAATTTTTTGAAGAGGTGACTAAAGTATTGGACAGGGGAATGTCAATGGATTTTATTTATATGGACTTCCAGAAGGCATTTGATAAGGTCCCACATAAAGACTGTTAGCTAAGATAGAAGCCCATGGAATCGAGGGAAAAGTACGGACTTGGTTAGGAAGTTGGCTGAACGAAAGGCGACAGAGAGTAGGGATAATGGGTAAGTACTCACATTGGCAGGATGTGACTAGTGGAGTCCCGCAGGGATCTGTCTTGGGGCCTCAATTATTCACAATATTTATTAACGACTTAGATGAAGGCATAGAAAGTCTCATATCTAAGTTTGCTGATGACACAAAGATTGGTGGCATTGTGAGCAGTGTAGATGAAAACATAAAATTACAAAGGGATATTGATAGATTAGGTGAATGGGCAAAACTGTGGCAAATGGAATTCAATGTAGACAAATGTGAGGTCATCCACTTTGGATCAAAAAAGGATAGAACAGGGTACTTTCTAAATGGTGAAAAGTTAAAAACAGTGGATGTCCAAAGGGACTTAGGGGTTCAGGTACATAGATCATTGAAGTGTCATGAACAGGTGCAGAAAATAATCAAGAAGGCAAATGGAATGCTGGCCTTTATATCTAGAGGACTAGAGTACAAGGGGGCAGAAGTTATGCTGCAGCTATACAAAACCCTGGTTAGACCGCACCTGGAGTACTGTGAGCAGTTCTGGGCACCGCACCTTTGGAAGGACATATTGGCCTTGGAGGGAGTGCAGCGAGGGTTTACTAAAATGATACCCGGACTTCAAGGGTTAAGTTACGAGGAGAGATTACACAAATTGGGGTTGTATTCTCTGGAGTTTCGAAGGTTAAGGGGTGATCTGATCGAAGTTTATAAGATATTAAGGGGAACGGATAGAGTGGATAGAGAGAAACTATTTCCGCTGGTTGGGGATTCTAGGAGTAGGGGGCACAATCTAAAAATTAGAGCCAGACCTTTCAGGAGTGAGATTAGAAAACATTTCTGCACATAAAGGGTGGTAGAAGTTTGGAACTCTCTTCCGCAAACGGCTTTTGATACTTGCTCAATTGCTAAATTTAAATCTGAGATAGATAGCTTTTTGGCAACCAAAGGTATTAAGGGATATGGGCCAAAGGCAGGTATATGGAGTTAGATCACAGATCAGCCATGATCTTATCAAATGGTGGAGCAGGCACGAGGGGCTGAATGGCCTACTCCTGTTCCTATGTTCCTAAACATTTTTTTTTTAAAAAAAAAAGCTGCTTCACCTCATCTGCCTTTTTAAGTTGCTTTGAAAATTATACCAGTTGGGTGTTATTCGAATTGGATATAACTTCCCATCAGACCAAGTGGAAGTCTTTTCCACATTGGCGAGTGCCAAAATCCAGAAGAAATGAAGCTGGCCCATAGGCTGGGAGAAGTCAGTGTCAGAAGCAATAACCTGTTAAGCTGCAACCTCTTATCCCTCTCGTGATGCAGGTACTATTTTTGAAACACTGCAGCCATGACTGAGTGTAGACATATACCAAGCCATCAGAACTAACAAATTAATAAATCAGTTGTATCTGGATGGGAAGATGAGACATATTCAACCTATGGTACACTGAACTCCTTTTTGGAGTTTTGAAGCACTCATGTGCATTACCTCACATCTACTGGAATCAGGTTAAACCTTTTGGGATGAGCACAGATCTAGGTCGGAAAACAGAGCCACGGTGAGCAGTTTGCATTGTCTGTGATCCTCTCAGGTGCACTTTCATCAGGCTCCGATATCTTTATCAGGGGAATTTCATGTGCTTTGGTTGTGTCTTTTAAGATGACCTCAGTGGCATCACCATGTCACTTGTGCAATGTCACTGCTTGGGTGATCTTAGTTTCATTGTTAAAGGGAAGGGGAAGTGAGTCTGTCACTTGGAAAGCTTTTGGTGGAAGAGGTGTCGGGGGTGGGGGGGATAAGAGGAATGAATGCCTTGTCAAGGAGGCCACTGAAGATGAAGCTGACTGGTCAGATATAGCCTACAATTGCCGCTGTAACTCAGAAAGCTGTCAAGTGCACGTTTTATTAGGGAAGTTGGTTAGGAGAACAACTAGCAGGAAATGTTTAAAAAGAATGTCATTGGTACAAGCTTGGCTGAGGAAGTTCTCATGGATACTTAGTCTCTGAAGAAAATCACCGAGGCTGTTTTGTTTGGGGAAGCTATCGGCTAGACACTTATCAGAGGAAAAGACAAAGATAAAGCATTGGTGGAGGGGAATCTGATATCATTGTGAAAGCCACGATGTGGAGATGCCGGTGATGGACTGGGGTGGACAAATGGAAGGAATCTTACAACACCGGGTTATAGTCCAACAGTTTTATTTGGACACGCCTGATGAAGGGGGAAAGCTCCGAAAGCTTGTGATTTTCAAATAAAACTGTTGGACTATAACCTGGTGTTGTAAGATTCCTTACAATTGTGAAATCTAACAGAGGTTGGTATCGTTTAAAGAAAGACTTGTATTCACAAAGCGCCTTTCGTGTCCTCAGGACATCCAAAGCTTTTCACAACCAATGAATTACTTTTGAAATGTTGTCACTGTTGTTTTGCAGGCAGATGTGGCGGCTAATTTGTGAACAGCAAGATCCCACAAACAGCAATACATAAACGATCAGTTAATCTGTTTTGGTATGTTGCTGAAAGGATGAAAATTGGGCAGGATGCTGGCAGAACTCCCTGCTCGTCTTTGAAGAAGTGTTATTGGATCTTTTACATCCAGCTGAACAGGCAACAGGGCCTCAGATTAATGTCTGGTCTGAAAGACTGTATAATTATAAACTGGATGGATCCTGGACTAAAGGGGATATGTTTAGGGACTATTGAGGATATGAAGGGCTAGTGTTAGGGACTGCAGTGTAAACAGATGCTTCGCAATATTGACTAAAGCTTCGTTGGTGGGGCTTTCTCAGGTCTTCAGAAACTTGACTAGTGATGAGAGATGGTTCAACGTCCATTTCTAGGCAGAATTTGGGCAAAGGCCCTGTTCCTATATTTCTACTTAAAAAGGAAGTGAAGAACTTTGTTTACATTGTACTTCCTTCAAAGAGACAATAAATTTTGTTAGCAAATGCTGCAGCACAAACACTATTGTTAACTATGTGCTGCATTCCCCTCTCGGCAGCAGTGTTTGTAATGTCAGTGCTGAGGAACTGGCAGTGGAGGTGTTGCAGAAGTTCATGTATTAGCACTGTTCATTTTTAGGGGGTTCCCTCTGTCGTGAGACGGCGACATTTCATTGAAATATTTGGTGACAGTCTTCCTAAACGTACAGTGCCTTAGTGCCACTTGCCTGCTCCAAGAAGGGAAATGGCCCCTTTAAATGTTGAATTATGGAGGAACATTTGCTCCATTCTACAGACATAAATGCACCAATGCAAAAGTTAATCGGAGACGCATTCACATGAGCGAATGATGGCATTGCACTGCGGAATAGAACTTTTTTTTCAAAACCATGCCACATCGAATTTAACTTGGCACTGGCATCAGCCATACTGCTGGCATTAGACACATGGATACAATTTAGCCTCTTGTGGGGATCAAATTTACTTAAAATAATCTGGAATTGAATTTAGTCTCCTTCACATTTAACATGAGAACTAATACATGTATTTACAGTATCCCATTACAACCTGAGCTTGGATCAATGTGGCAAATGAACAAGAATTGCAGGCTTCCCTATGTTTCCTTTGATTCCAGTTACTACAGAGATCGTTTTGAAATCTCAAAAAAAATAAATGAGTAAACAAATTTGCACCATTTAGAATGCAATTTGGACCAGGAGTGGATTCACAGGATTTTAACGATCTCAAGAGAAAGAAATTTCTCCCTACCTCTCTCCTCATTCTTAGTGATAATTTTAAATTGATGGCCCTTTGTACTGGCTCCCAACCAGAGGAAATAGTCTATCCTTATTCATCCTATCATAATGTTATAAGCCTCTATTAAATCTCATCTAAGCTTTCTCCGCTCGAATGAAAATAATGGCAGTCCTCAAGTCTGAGAATTATTGTGCAAATGTAAACATGCTCACTCTAACAAGCAATGTATCATTTTGAACCTGTTCAAACTGCACTGGTTTACACAAGCAAAATCCCCTTTATTCTGCACGGTTAATGGTTGTTGATAAGCCTGCTGATGTATCTCATTACCTCGTGCAGTACAATCAAGCAGTATATCTGCAGAACCTGCACCTTCATTACTCTTTTACCAATATCTCACCGACTTGCCATAATTAAAAGAATTTCAAATTTCTACACTTTATATGACAGATAAAAACTAGTTGCCTAATTGAATATTGTCCATAATTCATTGGCAAACTTCTGTAATACACAGTTTATGCTTGAATAGTGCACAAAACAGCAGAGATTCTGGTAAATAATTATGCCTAAATTCTATACTTCAGCATGTTGTTATTTCATGTCCTCTGCATGATATTTTGGTGCACGTTGCAATATTTACAATTGTTTGCAATGAATCATATTTGTTTATGTTCCCTCCTTTCTTTGCTCTGCTCCTTTTTGCTCATGTATTGGTTAACTTTCTGTCTTTTGGATTGGATGTTAAAATCGAGCCCTGTCTGCCCTCTCAGGCGGTCATAAAAGATCCCATGGTCCTATTTCGAAGAAGAGCAGAGAAGTTCTCCCCGGTGTCCTGGCCAATATTTATCCCTCAACCAACATCACTGAAAAACAGATTATCTCGTCATTATCACATTGCTGTTTGTGGGATCTTGCTGTGCGCACATTACAGTACAACAGTGATGACACTTCGAAAAGTTGGCTGTAAAGTACTTTGGGATGTCCTGAGATTGTGAAAGGCGCTGTCTAAGTGCAAGTTCATTCTTTCTTTAGCTGTAACATCAGGTGGAAGGAACAAAATGACAACCACACACAAAATATGATTTTGGGATGTTCACTGACGTGAGTGGTGGCATTACAACAGGAGTGATATAGTTCTGTCATAGACTGGATTTTTCCACTCTATATAAAGTCAGTCAACTTTACAGGAGAGACAATTCACTCTATTTTCTGTTTACATCACAGTGCCACAATGCTGCTGTTTGCATGTTGATTTGGCTGTTCCTCAGTCCTGCATTTTTCTTCTGGAAGAGGCATCTCTTAAATGTATAAGCTTCCCACTAAGTTTATTGACTGGCATATTTATTTCTGGACATTTAAATGCATTTACGAAAATGTGGGGGTAATTTTGACTTTGGCCTTTATGTAAAACGGGCGATGTCGATTCAGCTGCCCGTTATAAGAACATAAGAAATAGGAGCAGGAGTAGGCCAATCTCTCCCCATTTTCATTTCTATTGACTTCAATGGAAATAAAATTCGGGAGAGATATATAACGGGCGGCTGATTCGATATTGCCCAAAGTCAAAATTGCCCTCTTGTGTGAGGAGTAAAGCATTGTGCTTACATGAATTCCACAGTCCCAGTGTAGGTACTGCACTGCTGTTCTGCTTCCAACATTTCTTAAGTCCTGGTTGAAGCAATTATGGGACTCAAACAACAGATTATGAAATCATTGCTGCTTTTCTCCACACTATAAATCAGCTCCTGAATAACTCTGCAGAACCAGCAGTGATGCCTTGGGTGCCAATAACTATACACCAGCTTTTGCTAAGGATGTGCACTTCTCTTTCCACATAAAGGACTTCCACTCTGTTAGTGTGTTATGGGATGCCAGAAGGTCGCTCGAGGTGTCTGTCAGATTTCCCTGACCGCACCTGCAAATTATTCATTCTTCTTCTGGGCTTCCAGGAGAATTGACTGGCGTGGTTTGTTGTTGCTGGGTAACCAATAGCCAATGGATGGCAGTGTCTGAGTTTTCTTAAAGGGGCAGTGTTGCATGGAAACATTTCAGGTTAGATTCCTGAAAGCAGCATAATGCGTGTGAGCTTCACCCTCTGACTTTATGGTGAAATCAGATCTCAACTGTGTCTAGCCCTTGTCGCATATCCCCAGCCACCTTTCATTTTGTTGTTTGGTCAGATTTAAGCCTGTCTGAATCAACAGCTTCCCTCCCTATACTTGTAATATTAAGATATCCATCCGTGTTACCTTTTGATTAGCTATTGCTCTCCATATACACATATATAACGTGTGTGTGTTTTACAGATGGATCTATACTTCCTTTTCTCTAGCTGTCTTTATCACTTTCTCTATCTCACTACTCCTCCATCTCTATCCATTCTAGAAACATAGAAACAGGAGTAGGCCATTCAGCCCCTCAAGCCTGTTGCACCATTCAATTAGATCATGGCTGATCTGTACCTCAACTCCATTTCCCTGCCCTCGTTCCATATCCCTTGCTACCCTTACCTAACAAAAATCTATCTCTCAGTCATGCAAATTTCAATTGACCTCAAGTATCCACAGACTTTTGGAGGAGAGTTCCAGATTTCCACTATCCTTTGTGTGAAAACATGCTTCGTGATTTCACTCCTAAGTGGTCTAGCTCTAATTTTAAGATTATGCCCTCTTTGCTCTACCTCCATATCTATCATTAGCTCTATTTAGCGAGCTCTAGCTATCCATCTATCCTCCTCTATTTCTCTTTATCAATCTATCTTGATCACTTTAATCTATCTCACTATTTTCATATTGTGTGCTTGTACTCTTTCTCTCCCTTTTTCTTTCTTTTTCTCTTTTTTAAATCTATCTCTCTCTCTCTCTCTCCCTCCCGTATAGCTTTCTTCAAGTTCCAAGTAGAGTTCATCACACTATCTGACAGGTTGATTAAGCAGATGCCACGATGTATGTATCCTTTCTACCAGGCAGTCTCGGCAAAACATAATCATTACCATTTCTTTCCTGCTGTGTTTTTTTTTTCATTTGAACATGACATACAAAATTGATGTTTCTCAGATCACAACGTGGCGCATTTTCTATTTTTCAAGCTGTGACAGAAAACTAGAATATGATTTAGAAGGATGCCGGAATTTACAACAGCCTTTGGGAGGATGCAGGGAGGCAGGAAATGTGAAAACATTGATTGACTTTCAGCTTTTCTGGCCAATATTTTTTGTAGCAGAATCCACAATACTGGGGGCCACAATTGCCCTTTAAATGGAAGAAGGGCAAATGCCTGTAATTAATGGCTGCTAATGAAATCATATTCTCAGACCTCACGAGGGTGATTTTAAACCCCAAGAGCGGGTGGGTTGGGGACGGGTGGGAGTTGAAAATAGTTGTCTTTTGAGGTGCGACCAAACCCGACTTTATTTCCGGGTTTAACCTCAGCGTGGAAAAGTACAGGTCGGAAAATTTTGCAGTTGTGATCCAAAAAAACAACTTTTTTCCAACTCACCTGTTCTTGGGGTTTAAAATCACCTCCCACCTGTTTCAAAGCAGTGTATTCTTACAATTTAGTTGGTGAGTCATTAATTACAGCGAAATATGGGCATTTCTATTTTTCATTAAAAGTGGAATTTTGGGCCCAAGGTTATATTTTCGGCAGAATGAATAAGTCTGAGTAATTGAGCATTGCAGGGTATGACCGATTGGGTATTTCTTTAGAGGGGAGGCTGAGGGTATTTTGTTTGAGGCCCTTGTTTCTTTTTTGACTCAATCTCCCTGTTTTTTTCACATTATTTTCCCTCTTTAGGTCCCACAGTGCCAGTCCCTGACTGAGGTCCCTATTCTGTTCTCTTTTTATGCTGATGTAAAAAAATAAGTTCATTGCAACATTCATAGTGCAAACTCATTTTTACACCGAACACATGCAGTGGGACGTTAGCAAAGCCCAAACGCAAAGAGCGAGTTCGGAGAATGGAATAGTTAATCCATCACTGGAGGGCTACACCACAGACATTCTGACACATTTTAGGAGACATGTTTTGTCCAAAAGAGCACAAAGTACGACAGCCCGTCTCCTGTGAATGATACGTAGGCCCACATCCTCCTTTTCAAGTAACTTTTTTTTGCCCATTTGTATCTGACCCTTGCGGGTGTCCGAGCAGTGCAGGCAATAGTTCTGTTAAATTTGGCCTAGTTCTCATTTTTCCCCCACCCCTCCAACCAATCCAGACAGGAAGTTAGCTCCTTGTTTCTATTGTGTTGGATGACGTAACTTTCTCTATCTTGTTAAATCAAATTCCAATGTGAAGGTGAATCAATAACTTGAGCATGTGTGAGCGCATGAAATGGTAAATGAAACTGGTTTAGTGCACGGAAACACTACAGCAGCTTGAACACCACATGGGTACCCGGAGTGGGCAGCCAGGCTACTTATTTCCAGTTCTCTGCAAATGCCGATTTGTAATCAATTGCCAGGGAGTGTGTGGCACAAGTTGGGTCACACTCTCACATCCCCTTCCTGGAAGGAAGCATCTTACATTTGCTTCACATCTTCCCCTAATGGCCCAGGCTCTTATCAAGAATGATGGGAGAAAGCACAGGGATGAGTGAACACCAGGGCTGTCCTAGGCTCCACTATCTTCAGCTGCTTCATCAATGACCTCCCCTCCATCATAAAGTCAGAATTGGGGATGTTCGCTCATGACTGTACAGTGAGCAGTTCAATTCGCAACCTCTCAGATAATGGAACAGTCCGTGCCCGCATGCAGCAAGATCTGGACAACATCCAGGTTTGAGCTCATAAGTGGCAAGTAACATCCGTGCCAGGCAATGACCATTTCCAACAAGAGAGAGTCTAACCACCTCCCCTTGACATTCAATGGCATTATCATTGCCAAATCCCCCACCATCAACATCCTCGGGGTTACCATTGACCAGAAACTTAACTGGACCAGCCACATAAATACTGTGGCAACAAGAGCAGGTCAGAGGCTGGGTATTCTGTGGCAAGTGACTCACCTCCTGACTTCCCAAAGCCTTTCCACCATCTACAAGGCACAAATCAGGAGTGTGATGGAATACTTTCCACTTGCCTGGATGAGTGCAGCTCCAACAACACTCAAAAGCTCGACACCATCTAGAACACAGCAGCCCGCTTGATTGGCACCCCATCCACCACCCTTAACATTCACTCCCTTCACCACCGGCGCACCGTGAGTGCAGTGTGTCCCATCCACAGGATGCACTGCAGCAACTCGCCAAGGCTTCTTCGACAGCGCCTCCCAAACCCGCGTCCTCTACCATCTCGAAGGACAATGGCAGTAGGCGCATGAGAACACCACCACCTGCACGTTCCCCTCCAAGTCACACACCATCCCGACTTGGAAATATATCGCCGTTCCTTCATCGTCGCTGGGTCAAAATCCTGGAACTCCCTTCCTAACAGCACTGTGGGAGAACCTTCACCACACGGACTGCAGCGGTTCAAGAAGAGGGCGGCTCACCACCACCTTCTCAAGGGCAATTAGGGATGGCAATAAATGCTGGCCTCGCCAGCGATGCCCACATCCCATGAATGAATTAGAAAAAAAATCACCATCAGCTTTTTTTAAGGGAAAGAGAAACTTTCAGCTCCTTTGTTGCCGTCTACAAGAAATCCCTGTTAATGAGGGTAGACAGTTGTGCTACGATTTATAAAAAAATCATAAAGTCTGGACTGTGGAAAGACCATTGGGATTATCAAGCTCACTTATTTTCCACATCGAGCCTGGATCAATTGGTAATTGTTAGCAGGCTTTTCAACCGTGGGGTGGGATATGTTCCTCTGCGTTCGGCACTTCAAACCGAACTGGAGTGATGATGCAAAAAGTGATGTGTCTGGGTGGAGTAATGGTGGCCGAAAGCTTGGATTGACTTAAGAAATGTAACTAGATGTTGATATGAGGCAGAATTGTCGACTTTTCTGGTTGGATGAACTAAGATGGCTTTCCTCTCCTGTACAATATAAAACGTGCTGTGTGAATACTTACAAAGTCAGAAATTGAAACTCACTGCAGGAGTAGAAGCTCCCTCTCCCTGCAAAGGGACAACACAGTCTGCACCGACTAAACTAAGAACCAGGGTGACTCGGGTGCTGGTGTTTTTCAGGGCTGCTGGCTTGGTAACATTATACCCCTGCATTGTGCCCTTGCTGTAGATTCACACAGCACATTACTCTGCTGCAGTGTAATTAAAGAAGACACAGACAGCGGAATAAAAAGAGAGGCAGAGACACGTGGGCTGCGATTCTCTTAATCTGATCGAATGGAGCTTAATGCACAAAGAGCTGTAAAATTAGGAGCCCTCCCCTCCCTCCATGTCCTGGCAGCTTCCAGCACAGGTTTTCCGAATGAAGTCTAAATCTAATCTCGTCTGAATGGGGTTTCTAATGATTAATCCATAAAAATCCAAGCCTGAACTCACATTACTTTTGAAAACAAATAAAATGGAGACATTCTTGTGGAGATAGACATAAAGCTGTGTGTGTGTATATGTATGTGCGTGCGTGTTATATATGTGCATGTTTCTATGTGTCAGCGGTGTATGTATGTGTTTCTGTGTATGGAGTCGATTTTAATTGTTTCTGCCAGGTGGGAAGTGGATGGCAGTGGGTCAGCTGCCTGCCTTCACATCCCACCCTATTTTACACCCCACCTGATTTTCTTTTCCATGGGGCGGGGTGTAAAACAGACGGCCATTCTGCTGCACCTGGTTCCTTGCCTGGTGAACAGTTAAAATGGACCCCATGTGCACCTTTGCGTGTATATAGGGCTGTGTTTGTGGGTTTCTTCATGTGTATGTGTTTTGGTGTATAAAGAGGTACGTGTGTCTTTAACTCTTGTTTGTGTTAAAGTTCGAATGTGTGTACGTGCGAGTGTTTGGCTCAGTCGGTGAATTTCCGACATTCAGCTGCCAATTGTGCTTTTCCTCGAGGGTGGGTTTCAGCAACAAATAGGACCACGATGCTTTGGTGCATCACCGACAGCAGGACCTCCGTATCTTCAGCTTCCAAAGGTGCAGTGTAGCCCACAGGTTTTTGCTGTGTCATTCTAAACAATTAGTTCACTTTTCAGTGAGCACCACAACTTCCCCTTTTATGACGAGCTACAGCCCTTTGCACAGTAAAGGGAGGAACTCCCATAGCTCATCTCCTGAGCTGCAGGTCCAGATTAGCCTGTGCCTTGGGCCAGCACAACCTCATTTTTACCTGACAAAATTAGGGCTAAAATTTCTGCTCCTGGGCTGTACGTAGCCAGTTATTCTAAAGGTGTGGGGCAGGATGTGCCTATTTCTGTCTAATTCTGGGCTGGGCTGTATTGTGTCCAGTTCACTGTTTTTCTGCAAATAAATCCTGGCAGATCGGTAGGGACATTCCCAGTAGCTTACTCAGCCTTTTCAAATTCAAATTTCAGTTTACTTCCTCCACAACCTCACTTGGCAAACTAGAATAGACGCAGCCTTCAGCATGACTACCCTCCACTTACTGCTCGTGGGGAGAGTCACAGGGGGAAGACTGAAGTCCCCGCTGTATCCCTGGTGCATTATGCCAGTGCACGCTGCCCGTTTCAGTTCATGACCTGATAGTTCTGTGCGTTAGCGTTCACTCCTTGCAGCTGTGGGGAAATTAAATTTGCATAGATGCCCCACAGCTGACGGGAATTCCTGCCACTCTCTGTCCTTCACTTCAGCAGCGTCCCACTGAGGGTCGTCCACACTTATTTCTGTAACAACAATGACTTGCATTTATATAGCGCCTTTAATGCAGTGAAATGTCCCAAGGAGTGATTATCAAACAAAATTTGACACTGAGCCACATAAGGAGATATTAGGACAGGTGACCAAATGCTTGGTCGAAGAGGTAGGTTTTAAGGAGCGTCTTAAAGAAGGAGAGAGAGACGGAGAGGTTTAGGGAGGGAATTCCAGAGCTTAGGGCCTAGGCAGCTGAGGGCACGGCCGCCAACAGTGGAGCGATTAAAATCGGGGATGCGCAAGAAGCAAGAATTGGAGGAACGCAGAGATCTCGGAGCGTTGTAGGGCTGGAGGAGGTTGCAGAGATAGGGAGGAGCGAAGCCATGGAGGGATTTGAAATCGAGGCGTTCCTGGACCGGGAGCCGATGTAGGTCAGCAAGCTCAGGGGTGATGGGAGAACGGGACTTGGTGCGAGTTCGGGTACAGGCAGCAGAGTTTTGGATGAGCTCAAGTTTGTGGAAGGTGGGAGGCCGGCCAGGAAAGCATTGGAATCGTCTAAAGGTAACAAAGGCATGAATGAGGGTTTTAGCAGCAGATGAGCTGAGGCAGGGGTGGAGACGGGCGATGTTACGGAGGTGGAAGTAGGCGGTCTTGGTGATGGAACGGATATGCGGTCTGAAGCTCATCTCCGGGTCAAATAGGACGCCAAGGTTGCGAAAGGTCTGGTTCAGCCTCAGACAGTGGCCAGGGAGAGGGATGGAGTCGGTAATGGGGAAGTCAAGGAACTAAAGATCTGTGCCAATTTCATGTCTTACTGCTAACTCTATTGTTACTTGCGACAGAGGCAGCCCCATGACTGCATTAAGCCAGCCTTATTACAGGAAATTCAAAATTACAGGCGACCAACCCTGCAGAAAAATGAGGCATTCGTATGATTTTTTAAAAATTCGTTCATTGGATGTGGGCGTCGCTGGCAAGGCCGGCATTTATTGCCCATCCGTAATTGCCCTTGAGAAGGTGGTGGTGAGCCGCCGCCTTGAACCGCTGCAGTCCGTGTGGTGAAGGTTCTCCCACAGTGCTGTTAGGGAGTTCCAGGATTTTGACCCAGCGACGACAAAGGAATGGCGATATATTTCCAAGTCGGGATGGTGTGTGACATGGAGGGATATAATGAAAAATATTGAAGTACCCTTTGTACAGTAATTAGAATGAATCAGAAATTAAATTAAAGGGGAAGTATAATTTATTGGTTTGCCCAATGAGTTTAAATATTTTAAAGGCACACTTACCAGTATTTCTCACTTTTTAAGTTTTCTCATCTCCCCTCCTCTCTTTCTGAAGGCACTGGTTCTTGCAGTACGTCTGGTACCTTACCCAAATGCCCATTCATTAGATCTTATCCCGAACATTGAAAGTTGATAGACTATTTGACAATTGCAGGCATCACCACTGTGCCCAAGCCTCTGCTGCCGCATCACTTCATACGTTCAAGTAAAGTTCATTTGTGTGCTCTGAGTACAGTCAATAACCCATTTATTTTATTCTAAACATTCTACGTTAAACCAGCTCAAGGGAAATTTATGTGAACGTGTTTAGCAGTGCTCTAACAGAGGAATTACATAGGATTTACAGCACAGAAGCAGGCCATTCGGCCTAACTGTCTTAATTATATCGTGATTTATATCAATTGGTGTTAATTGTATTCAGGTGGTGTGTGTCCATTGGGGACTCTCTTGTATCCTTTCCAGATGAGAGCTTATCCAGGGTGTGGTGTGTGTGTTCGGGGAATCTCTGTGAAAAAAGGCTTGGAAGCGACTGAAGACCAGGCTCTTGTATTCTATCCCTCACCACTGGGCTATCCAATTCCTAACAGTCTATGCCAGTGTTTATGCACCACACGAACCTCCTACTCCATCTAACCCTATCAACATATCCTTCTATTGTCTTCTCGCTCATGTGTTTATCTAGCTTCCCCTTAAATGCATCTATACTATTCACCTCAAGCATCCTTGGGGTAGCGAGTTCCACATTCTAACCACTCTGGATAAAGAAGTTTCTCCTGAATTGCTTATTGGATTTATCAGTGACTATCTTATGTTTACGGCCTCTTGTTTTCGACTCCCCCACAAGTGGAAACATCTTCTCTCCATCTACCCTATCAAACCCCTTCACAATTTTAAAGACCTCTATCAGGTCACCCCTCTGTCTTCTCTTTTCTAAAGAAAAGAGTCCCAGCCTGTTTAGTCTTTCCTGATAGTTATAATCTCTCAGTTCTGGTATCATCCTTGTAAGTGTTTTTTTTGCACTTTCTCCAGAGCGTCTATACCCTTTTTACACATGATATTTACAAACGCTGCTATCAAGAACATGGATTTTGGTCCCCTCCAGTAAAGGGATGGTGGGACCAGTTGTGATGCCCCTCCTGTTGCCCCTTGCCCCGAGCTGAAATCAGCTGACTGAGCACAAACGTGGAATCAATCCTAGGACTTCCTGCTTTGCACGGCTCAAACTTGCACCTGGCAGTCTCTTTACCCAGCTGCTGTAATGCTGTTTCTCTGCTTAAGGATAGCTGGTTTGAAGCAGCATAGCAGGAGACATGTACATAAAACAGGTTGTACAACTCCCCTTCAACCGATGACATGCGTGGGCCATGATGGCCACGTAGGACTGGTGTCACTGCAGCATAAAATATCTGCTTCCGGATCACTGCCTGATTCAGCCAACGAACCCCCTGATTCCCGCGCTGAGTTAAAATTGGGGCTTTTATTTTTTTGGCAGGAGCAACACCCCACGTGTAGCACCAAGCCGTACAGACTAGGAAGTCCCAGGCTACTCCTGGTCTGTGCTGAGTTAGTTGATGTCAGCTGTTTTACAATTGGACTCAATACTATGGAGTAAGAAGGGGACAGATCAGCTCTGGTTCCCCCTCACTCCCCTCCTGAACGCGGTGCAGTAACGCCTGCTGGAAAATTTACGCCAACATGCGACACAATTAGATTCAGTTTGGCCTCGTGTTTAGGTTCCACGTGAAGAATGATCACTAGGGTACCAGGTACGAGAGGGCTGCTGGTGTGTACAGAACAGATACTACAGGGAGAGTCAATGCCTTCAGGAGAGAGGGCAGAGAATCGGAACAAAAAGAGTCACAAATTGAGTGAAATTGTAAACTTTTTTTTTTACATTCCCAGCACACAACATCATAAAATTTGCCCACTTCCCTATTTATGCAACATCTGACTGCAAATTTACTTTCATGGCAGTTTTTTCAACTGAATTGCAGCAAGTGGCTAAGCATGAGTTGCGGAGACTTTTAGACTGAGAGCCTTAACAAGTTTCAGGTCCTGCCTTCAGACATTCTCTCAGGTTCAACAGTGCGGGTCACTCCCATAAGCAGTCTAAGCATCTTGCGGTGTGCCCGCACTGGTCCAATATCTAACGATACAACAACTGGCAATTATATGGCAATTTTAAAGTAGAAAAACATTCTAAAGTGCTTCACCGAGGAGCAATCAAAAAAAAAAGACACCAAACTAAAGGAGATATTAGGAGGGGTGATTGAAAACTTGCTCAAAGAGTTGTGTTGTGAGGAGGAGGTGGAGGGGCAAAGGGGGTTTAGGGAGGGAATTCCAGAGTGTGGGGCCCAGGCACAGAAAGCACGCTCACCAATGGTAGGGCAAGCACAAGAGGCCAGAATCAGAGTAATGATAGCATAACCTATACAATAGGATCTCTTGGATTTCGCGGAGGAGACTTAAGGGTTGGGGATGAATGGACGCAATATTGGTGGTGCGCCTGCCCAGAGTGCAGCAGTTGGGAGGATCAAACCACTTCCAGGCTGGGGTCTCATTCGCGTTTTCTTGGCGAGCTGCAGGCACCAAACGGCCGCAGTTCACTAATGTGGTGAGGAGGAAAATCAGGCAGCTACTGTATGCAGCTGGCTCGCAGCTAAGGCCTGTTGAGGAGCAAATGCCAGGCAAGGGATAGAATAGGCCGGTGCAGGGCCGATAGATTTTTGTGGGGGCCGAATGACCATTCCTTCTCCTCCTGACCCCACAAAAATCTTTTAAAAGCCAAGGACAAAGCCTCCAGTGGTGCCTTTAAGAACTAACGGTTAGGCTTCTCAACACCCAGAGAATGGGACCGTCATGCACTGTGCATGCTCCACCCACTTCCCCTTGAAAGTTGCAATCGGGGTTGCACAGCAGGCGCAGAAACTCCAATTGCATTTTTAAACAGCCTGTTTTGGGCGGGAGTGCTGGGCACCCATTTAAAATCTGCCTGAACGTTGATTCAGATGAGAAAACAGTTGCAAAATGTCCCTATCAGATTTTCAACTGCTGTTGGCCCATTTTTCAAGCAAGAATTGGACGATGCCCGCTGTTTGATCCTTTAAAGTTGGGGCTGGAAAGCAGGAGGTTGACATCTGCTGGCACAAACAACATAGAGCAAATTTGGAGGTGCCATCTGCTTATATTATATTTTTTGATACCACTTCATCATCTGGTGTCATTTCAATATTAAGATTTATGTCTGATGTATCACACAGCATGTCAATGTACCAAAGCTTGAAGGATTCGCATGGGGAGATTTCCTTCTGGTATTTTGTCCAAAGTAACTTTTGGGTCACTTCTAGAACTGGACAGTCTTGAACTGTCAATGTCCCATCGTCTACAAAGCACCCTTCCTGAAACCATTGCATTGAGTGTGGTCAACGAAAGAAAGCAAAGTAAACAGCATGGAGATAAAATCTCATCTTTTGCCCAGCTGTTACTGTGAAGGGCAGAGATTCATACTTCAAAATATCTTTGGCAGCACATCTGCACATAGTCACTAAAAAAAATCCAACAGGAGAAACTTCTTTACCCAGAGAGTGGTTAGAATGTGGAACTCGCTACCACAAAGAGTAGTTGAGGTGACTAGCATAGATGCATTTAAGGGGAAGCTAGATAAATACATGAGGGAGAAAGGAATAGAAAGTTATGCTTATAGGGTTAGATGTAGAGGGGTAGGAGGAGGCTCGTGTGGAGCATAAGCACTGGCATCAACCAGTTGGGCCGAATGGCCTGTTTCTGTGCTGTACATTCTATGTAAGAGACATCAGCATTGTCTTTTTGAAAGCAGATATTTTCTTTATTTTGGTCTTGGTTTTGCATTTTTAGAACGGTATCAAACCTCTCCATTTCCTTCAATCTTTTCTTCATGCTCTTTTTTTTTCCGGTCTCGGCGCTGCTGCAGGTGCTGGTGGTGAGTGGGTAAATGGAAGGGTTTTTATTCTCCTCCTCAGTTACAGTGACTGGTACTGCTATACACGAACCAACAAGAGGTATGTTTGCTTCTTAAGAAGAACAGGGTGTGACTGAAACAAAGCTTCATCATGTATCAAATGGGGAAAAATACTGTACTGTATTTTTATATGACTTTAGATGGGCAGTGATGCAACTTGAAAATTAGCACTGGTAAGCTATATGTTTGAGAGGTGGTTCTTTTTCCTTTGTGGCCGAGAGGTAGCTAATGCACAAAACTGTCCGGAGATCATCTATCATTTTCATGAGATACCTGCTGTCTAGGTGAGGGTGAGCATGTTGTTTAATGTGCAAATCATCCAGGGAACAGTAGTTTGGTTCTAAGGAGATATTATAATTAGTTGAAGGACACTGGGCATTTTATTTGTAGACGCTAATCAAACCGACTTTTTTGGACTCTATATGGGGATTGGATGGGAAAGTGGAGTTGAGGTCAGAGATCAGCCATGATCTTATTGAGTGGCGGAGCAGGCTCGAGGGGCCGCATGGCCTATTCCTGCTCCCATTTCTTATGTTCTTAAACATAAAGAATATTTTCAGTTGCGGTCACATGGCAAGAGCAAATGAACCAGGAGCCTACATTTCATACCTTATCTACTTAAATATTAGAAGTTGTTAATATTTTAATTGTCTGATGACTTGAGAAAAATCTATTTGTTTTTCAAATGAGCCCATTTCAGTGTGGAAGAAAGGCAAACATATGGTTGGCCAGCAGCTCTGGCATCTTCAGTTCCTTGTACTTCAAAGTAATTCATTGTGTTCATCTCTTGGGCTGTTTCTCAGAGTTGTGATACGGTGCTATGTAAATACAAGCCCTTTCTTTCTTTCCCTGCTTTGCACTGCCTGTTCCGTGTGATGTGGCTAAAATCGGCTGTGATGTCATTGCCCCTATAGTAAACAATTTTACAACACCAAGTTATAGTCCAGCAATTTTATTTTAAATTCACAAGCTTTCGGAGGCTTCCTCCTTCGTCAGGTGAACGATGTGAAAATGAAATCCTCGAGGATTTCATTTTCACATCGTTCACCTGACGAAGGAGGAAGCCTCCGAAAGCTTGTGAATTTAAAATAAAATTGCTGGACTATAACTTGGTGTTGTAAAATTGTTTACAATTGTCAACCCCAGTCCATCACTGGCATCTCCACATCATTGCCCCTATAGTTATTGATCAGGAAGCTCAGTCAAAAGATACTGAAAAGAATTGCTAAGATATCTGACTCTTATTGTATTGAAACAGTTTATGTATTATGTAGGTAAAATGGTGTACTGCTAGTTTCTTGCTGTATTCTTTAGCTTCTGTGTAAATATCTTCTGTATAACTAAATCTGACAATTAGTTTTAGCCCGAGCATAATGGTCTGACAGTGTGGTATTTATTATCTTTTTGGAGTGAACATCCCATGTGGTTTCCATACCATAAATAGGTAAGTGTTAGTTCCATGTAGCTATCCCTATCATGATAAGCATAGGGGTTCAAATTTCGGTTCATAGGAGACTGAACCTATTATGGACACTGCAGGCCCCAGGAAGCTCTGCCGTTAACCCCACTAGGGCATCTGGAGTCAGGAGGATGTTTCTTATTTTAAATAATCTTGCCAGGCAGCCATGCCACTATAGGTGTACCTTGGATGCCTGCCATAGGGGGCAGGAGCAGGAGAAGTGGCAGAGCTCTTGACATCATTGGCAGTCCCAATCATAGTCCCGGCCTATTCGCATCCTTGTTAAGGGGGCCAATTTCCAATGTCCGTTTGTTTTTGTCCTCCGGATCTCAGCCAAGACTTAGGCCTGGATCGCCACAGTGGGGCTTACTTCTGCTGGCTGGGAGGCCGATACTCCTGCTTTCTTCCCACTGCAATTAGCTGCCTGGTGCACCTCAGTCTGTGACCAGGAAGACTTCTGGGCTGGAGTTTTTCCACTCACTGGCCATGCTTCCTCTGATTTGGAGGACCACATTTGAAGTAGACCGAAGTTCTGCCCAAAACAAGACCCACCAGCTCCCAAAACTGACAGTGGAGGCCAGGAGCCAGAGTATCCAAGCCCTGGCCTAATTTGCAGGTCTTCTGTTGCATTCCTGCCTAACTTACACTGGAAGGTCTATAGATTTTTATGGCCTGTGCTTTTATTGTGAACACAAGTTTAAAAATTGTTGGGGGAGATGGGGGGGGGAAAGCACCTGGTTCATGGCCTGAGCAGCACAGGAGTCATTATATTCCAAACAGCATTCAATCTCTTCTCTCTCTCACTATAGTTATCATAACTCTCAATCCCTTTCATACAACTTTTTTAAAACAGTGCAGAGAAGAGCCACGAGGCTGAGTTACGAGGAAAGACTGGAAAAGCTTGGACTGTTCACCTTGGGCGACTAGTGGTACATTAAGAGAGTAAATAGTATAAACAAAGTTAAATGCAGAACATTGCTTCAAGTGAAACCGTGACAGTAGAACTAAAGGGCATAGATTCAAATCAGCAAAAGGCAAACTTGGGACTGATATCAAGAAGTTCTTTTTCACAAACCTGAATAGTGAGATGGTCGAGGCAAAAATCCTAAAATCATGTAAGGAACAGCTAGATGTTGTGACGGGAGAACTCTAACTTCCTTCCGGTCGGCTAAGCTACGATGGTCCAAATGGCCTTCCTCATTTGTATCGACCTTGTGATCTTGTGACATTGCATTAAATGTTTTCGCTGAGAGTCATTTCCTCATATCCACTGACCAATTTTTCTTTCCCTTCCCTCCCCCAAAATGAGACACTTTTTTGACTCATTGCCCTATCCTAATTCCATTGGAGAAAAACCTTGAAGCTTTGGAGCACAATAACATTTTATTTTTTTTTAAGCTCATATTTGCTCACGGCTTATTCACACAATGTTCGCCCTGACAAATCTAAAACATTCTGGATCAGTAGTTCAGAAAATCTTTAATTTTTTTTTAACAACTGGCTCCAGGACAACAACTCATTTCCCTCTAACTAAGGATAGGATACTGGTAAAGCTTAAAAAAAAATTCTCTTTTCTCTCCTCATTTCTACCTTGCTTTCCTCCTTCACTTTTTTTTTCTTTTTCTCCCCTTCCTTTCTGTCTTTCTCGCTTCCTTTCTCTCTCACACAGTTTGACTGGTCTTAACCTTCATGTCAGCCGTGGCTCAGTTGGTCATACTCTTGCCTCTTCTCTAAAAAGGTCGTGGGTTAAAGTCCCACTCCAGAGACTTGAGCACAAATTTAGGCAGGTACTGCAGTACTGAGGGAGTGCTGCACTGTTGGAGGTTCCATCTTTTGGATGAGACGTTCACCGAGGCGCCCTCAATTGGACCTAAAAGATCCCAAGACACCATATTTCGAAGAAGAGCTGGGGAGTTCTCTCCGGTGTCCTGGCCAATATTTATCCCTCAACCAACACCACTAAAACAGATAAGGTCATGGCTGTTTGTTGGAGCTTGCTATGTCCAAATTGTCTGTCCCATTTCCTTTCCGTTACAACAGTTCAAAAAGTACTTCATTGGCTGTAAAGTGCTTTGGGACATCTTGTAAGGCGCAAGTCAGTCTTTTCCATGGCCACTCTCACACTGGACATGTAGGCACAGATGATTAAATGTTCTTCTGAAGGATTCCTGTGCTGCTGAGACAACTGATGTGCCATCTGTCGAATCTTCCCAGTCACAATTGGATAGGATAGGTTGTGAGATTGGATTAATATCCTACACTTTTGATTGATTAGCTTTAAGTTGAGGAGAAGTTTAATACAGCTTTACTTTGTGATTTATCTGTTGTAGTGGTTGCCTTTCTCAGAGTTTGAAAGAGTTTGGTAGAGTCCAGAGGTGCAGTAAATTGTACAGTGGCCAGTGGAGGGAATGGGGCTGATGGACCACATGGCTGTTTCTTCTTCTATACTTTCTGTTCAGATATCCTTCCTACTCACCCAATGGTCTGACCGTGTAAGTGTAAACACGAGTTCTATCGCTCCAGGGTGCTGTGCATTTTCAATTTATGCCAATGATTCTCAACACTCAGCTTAAAGTTTCAACCAGATTAAAAAAAGAATTTGCATTTATATAGCGCCTTTCATGACCTCAGGAGGTCCCAAAGTGCTTCATAGCCAATTCTTTCTGTTGAAAGTTCCCTTACCTTCACTCACTGCCTCTCTCTGGTAACCGGTTCCCAGAGAGAGGCAGTGAGTGGAGGTTAGGGGACTTTCAACAGAAAGAATCACAGAAAATTGGAAATTGTTGCTACACTGCATCGAAAAATGGCGAATCATGGAATGAAGCAATTCATAATTTTGCTGTGAACCACCTATCAGCAAAGGCCAACTGTCCGTTCCCTTAGGCTGAGGAATGGGGCTTGGTATGGGGAGGGGCGAATAACTGGAAAAGAAAAAAAATTGAGAGAAGCAAATACATTCTTGAATATATCCAGATTTATGATTTATCCATTAATATCAGTCTACAAAGCCTCGAGGACTGCAGAATTTAAAACAGGTAGAACCAGCAGAGCAAGATGTAACAAATCAGCATTGTGGGATATGCACACATGCCAATTTCAAATGCAAATTTGCACTTGAAATTGACAAACAATTGCAAATTTGTGTCCAGGTGCCCAACTCCCTGCATCCAAAGGCTGAGTTGAGAACTCGCAAAATTCACTGCCATTGGTTGGATTGAGGGTCGATGACCTGTGACTGTTGTGTTGTGAACTTGTGTTTGGCTCTGGTTATATTTGACGACTCATCACAACTGATCACCAATTACTAGTTACCATTAAACATACAAAATCCTGTTCCGCTGCTAATGAGGGATTGAAATTTGGTGCATTGTAAACCAACTGCTAAATATCAATTGCACCATACTAATTAGTAGCAGTGATCTAGTAACATAATTAGTTTCAGAGTTCCTATTTATGCAGAAGGTTTCTAATAAAAGAATAACTGCTTTGTGTATGTTAGAATCTCTTTCAAGTCTGTTTTCATTTGGTCTCTGTACTTTGAATACATTACAATGTCTCTCTTGTGGTGATAAACTATTTGGTGTAAAACTACTGCAACTAGGCAATTTTAGAGAACAATATTGGTTCATTTATTCCAAGGTGTTGACTTTGAGCTGAGCTCCTTGCCTCTGTAATTCCATCTGTGATCATCCACCAATAATCTTGCACCTCTTCCCTCTCATACCCCCCCCCACCTCCCGTCTCTTCTCTCCTGATAATGGGTATAACTTAACTAAGGTCTGGTCTCGACCACGTTGCTCAGCCTCCACCCCACTGCTGTGACTTTCACCAGGATACTGTTTCACTGTCGGACTCTGCTCCCACTCAATCTTCTGAACTTTGTGCTCGGACTTTGCTCCTGTATTGTACCACCTACCTGTGGACACCTCTGTTATCGGGACTCTGCTCCTCTAATGTACCACCCATCTGCCACTGAAAGGTAACCTTCATAATATTGAATTTACCACCTTGACTCATGGACTAACCCCAACTTGCTTCTGGGCTTTACTCCTCTGACGTGCTGGCTCTTAACTGACATCTGCTGCTCTATTGATTTCCTGGGCTGTTCTTGGTTCTTCTGTTCTCTGATGGGTTGGATCCTTCTCTTGGTTTCCTGTGGTTCACTCTGTTCCTCTATGGCTTCCCTGGATCAACCTTCACTCCTCTGCTGTTCCTCCCCAGAGACTTTCCCCTCAAAGGAGATTCTCAAGCCTCAGTTTTGAACTCCAGGTGTGAGTCGTTTGGGTAGGAGGGAAACCGCCTGGCCCTCCACAGCGGGAGGCCCAGGAGATTTTAACTTGCAGCTTTATGTCCTCTCTGGTTCTCCAGCTCTGGCCTTCTGTGCATCCCCCTCCCTTCATCCCACTATTGGTGGCAGAGTCTTTAGCTGTGAGCCCCACACTCTGGAACTCCCTTCCTAAATCCCTCTGCCTCTCCACTTTTCTCTCTCCAGTTTTAAAAACCTTCTCTAAACCCATCTTTTCAATCAAGCTCTGACATCTCTCCTATCTCTCCCACTATAGTTCGGTGTGCATTCCTTTACACCTTTTATCTATGTTTCGACTCCACTCTCCATACACCTTGGGGTGTTTTCTACTTTAACAATGCTATATAAATGCAGGTGGTTGTTTTTCAAACTCCAGTGTTATGATACTGCAAGGCAAGAGCACTTAACTTGCAATCCAAAATTAATCGGTTCAAATCCTGCTTTAGGCACCCATACCACGCGTAACATTCTGGCTTCATCCTTCTTGATTGTTTCTTGTCTGCACAAACTGTCACTAAAAGTTTTTTTCCCCCTTCGGGCACCCACAGCACATTTTATATTGCTTTTATGCGCATTCAATTGCTTGACACTTGAATCTGCCTGATTCAGTTCTGATGAGATTTGGCAGCTCATACCCGGCTTCTTAGAGAAACCCTTGTGATAGCGGATGATTGTAGCTCAAGGGTCAATACATCAGAATATATCTTGCCCTGATGTGAACACACCTCTTAGTACCCTGTGTTGGCATAGCAGCAGACACAAAAAAAATCTACAGCCTGAAACTACCCTTTCCTTCCAGCAAACGTTCACTGCGCGTCCCTGTGAGATACAAGTAAGCCACGTGACTGGTTAATCTATGTAAGTAGGTTTTTTTAGTCTTAAATTACTGATTTGGGGACTTAATGGAAATGGAAAGTCTCACCTGTGGGGAGAGGAGAAGGGAAAGGGAGAACAATTTGAAACATTCTGGTTTGTCCCCAACCCCCATAGATGCCCCATCTGTAGGCTGAGCACATGTCAGCATTGCAGGTGGAATTCTGAACGTACCCTTCCCAGCTGAAGAAATATGAACGCAGCTGGGGTGCAGCAGTTACATTAAATGGAAAATTGAATTCTGTATAGGCATCTCTGTTGTTATGATGACTGAGTGCTTTGCCTGTCAACCAAAACAAATCCAATCAGGGAAACTGCAGACCCATTAGCCTTGCGTCAATAACCGGTAAACTAATGGTTATTAGATATCAGGAGCATACCTAAGAGTCATCTGCACAATATTAACTTCATAAATAACAGCCAACGCTGCTCTGGAAGGGCAAGATCCAGTTGAACCAACCTCACTGACTTTTTTTTGAGGAGGTGTCGGAGCTGACCTATCAGGTGGACTGTGGTAAATCATGTGACAAAGTGCATTGGGTCTTCCGGAAAGCTTTTCACAAAGTTCCTCATGGGAACTCGAGGTAAACGCTGGACAAGATTAGGAACCTGGTGAAAGTAAGGACACACTTGTGAAGGGGTGGGGGTGATGTCTGAGTGTGGAAGGGGTAAGTACTGAGTGGAGTACTTCAGGGTAGGGTGCTGGGACTCTCCTGTTTCCAATAACATCCAGTACCTCAATGCAGAGGGGCTATTTTTCTTCTACTGATGTGTCAATCCTAAATAGTTATGAACAGGTACAAATCTTGCCAGAATGGTAATGTACTGATAGCACTCACATTTCACAGCTCCAGGTGCAGATTTGGTTGGGTATAAGGAGTCCATTAGCGATTGAAATAGAAAATTGGGTGTTTGTGCAATTTAAAGGTCCATGAAAGCCTGAGTCACGTTAAACAAAATTAAGCAAATAGGTGCAAAAATGGAATTTAAACAGTAATTTTATTTTGTCTGTTAAGTGAACTTTTGCTGGCAGCTGATGCTTATTACACATGGGCCCAATTTTGAAGTGGTTTTGCACCAATGTAATGGTCAAAAAACACATGCAGTGCCTTTATGATGTCACTCCCACTTCATGTGAATATTTTCATTGTACCTGTCCCGAAAGCCCAGTATCATTATGGGTCTCTGTCTCTTTCCAGGTCCATTGTTCCCATGAAATTAAATATATTGGGTATACTGACATGAGGATCAGTGCCGGGGACTCAATCCAAAGTGGTTAAGTTTGGAGATGATTAGGTTAAATTACAGGGAGCGACCAGCCATCTGCAGAAAAACAATGGCAGATGAAATTTAATCCAGATATTAGACGAGATATTAGGCTGCATCCATACTGTACAAACTGTGTAGAAATAGCTAATGGTGAGGCTGAAAGAGATCTGGGGACATCAGTTGACTGGGCACATGTGTCCAGCAATTAACAAGGCAAACCGCATGCTGAGGTATGTTGCTAAATGAGTAGGGTGCAAGTCAGAAGAGGTGATGCTGAACCCATACAGTGTCCAGGTCAGCCTGCATCTTGTGCATGGTGTCCAGTTTTGGTCACCAAGGGATAAGGGAAACATTCAGGTGCTGTAGGTGATCCAGAAATGAACCACAAGACTGATTCCCAGCATCAGGTATTTTGAGGGTCGATTCGAGAAACTGGGGTTCTTTAACAATGAAAGCAAGTTACTGAAAGGAGGAGCTTGGAGAAGCATGTACGGTGTTAAATTGTATAGAAAAGGTGAACCAAGGTAGCACAGATTCAAACTGGTGAACGGCAAATCCAGGATTGTTGGCAAGAAGAACTTCATCACACACAGGGTAATAAACAAATACCGGCAGCAGGGATGGTCAGCCTGCGCCTGTAGTGGTGAAAAAGAGGTGCCTGCCCTAATGCCGGAAAGTTGGAGCAGGACCCTGCTGTTCAAATGAAGGGAGCTTGAGGCCCATTTTGGGTAAAGAAATGCCACAAATTTTTATTTTCTCCACTGGGATCAAATGGACTGAAGTTAGAAAGAAATCAATCCATCCGGGATCAATAACCTTTCACCCTTTGCATTTTTTGGGGCCTTTACCTGGCCCGCCCTCCAGAGGTGTGGCTTCTGCTGGGCTGGATGAGGGGATGCTGGATGGAATTCCCAGGATAACCTGCGAACGTCCCCAGACACACCTCCACTTAAGGAGGGGTGGAGGGCTAGCCCACCCCTTAATTAGAATTTGGTTCCACCCCAAATTTGTGCTCTACCCCAAATTCAAGCTCCCCCAACTGGTGATCCACTTGAGTTACGTCCTCTCACCCCAGCAACTTTGATCCCATTGAGCTTTGAAGAGATGCTAAGGGAGATTAATCTATTCTCATGTGAAAAAAAAGTGTGCTCAACACAATTTAAAGGATTAACTTCTTTACACACAGTTGTTAACTTAAAAAAAAAAGTTCTCTCCTCTCGGCCCTGACTCTTGCTGGTCTACAGTTTCATTGGCTGCTGGCTGCCTTCCAGTACCTTGACCAAGTACCCATTGTTTAAGTTCAAGCTTGGATGAAGAGTTGGCAGGGTGACATATAATGAGTGACGCTGTAAGTAAGGGCATTTTGTAGCTACAACTGTTCCATTCATTTTTTTCTCTTCTTTTTGTCCACCGCTAGACAATTGACTGTGATGCATTGTAGGTGTGGCTCTGGCCTGTTCGTGCCTCCAACAATGCTTGAGCTATCTGGAGCAAGACAAAGAACTTTTCAGATGACCTTCAAACAGAGGGGATAATGAATGCACCTCATGTATGGGCCAAAGTGATGTAAAAATTCCAGATAGTTATGTGATCCCAAGTTAACTGTGGAACTCCTTACTTCCCTCAATGTTCTTCCTGCAGTGTATAGATTTTTAAAATCAAACTTGGGGGGGAGTTTTCCATCTTCACCTCCTCTGGTGGGGAATCTTTCTGTCGAGAGTGGATAAGAAAAATTCAGGGTGTGCTGCACACAATTTTCCAACCATTAATCTAGAAGGTTGAAATATTATGGGCAGCATATGATTGAATAGCCAACTCTTCCAGGAGCATCAAGTCAGACAGTTAGTCCAGCCCAATCACTACTTGTCGATTTTATCTATTCTTCTCTCCTATTCTTTTCGACTTTGGTGTCCCATCCTGCATCGTGGACCACGCTCCTTCACCTTGGTTCCTCAATGAAAATGTCAGTTCGAAGGAGAGCTTCTGGGTTTTGAGCGAGCTCACTGAGCAGAGCAGCAGGTCATCGATGCTGGGAGTGGCTGCTAGGCTTGTCCGCTATTACCTCGCTCTAGAGAAAGTGAGAGTGACAAAGATTTAACCCTTTGAGGGCTGGGCACCCTTCACCGCCAACATGCACGCACCTGCATGCGGGTGCATAGTGTTATACTGGGTTGGAATATGCCAGAAGACAGATCTGCTTGCTTTCTCCTCAGAAATTTTTCTTTTAACGATTTCCTGGTCATATGTTGACTTGACTAAAGTTACCACTCCTTGGAAATCCCTATTTACTCATTGCTTGTCACATCACAACGTATGCATTTTCAATAGAGCTGCCATGTAGAAGTAGTAAGAGAGGGGAAAGGTACAAAGCCGCAGACTATCACAGTGGCCGTTGACCCTATATTTATACTACGCAGAAGAGCGACTGCAGTCTCCAGAGAACTGGAGCGTGCGATCCTTAAGGTGGCTGAGAATTTTTTTAAAAATCCTTCCTGGCCAAAAGCCCAGCCTCTTAGATCTCAAGTCTTTCACACGAAAGCACTGCTATAAATTTTGGTTCGACTAAACATTTCTCAGATAAGTATAAAATATATTGTCGTAGGTTTAATTTGATAAGGATGCCATGCATTCCTGCTTTGCAAGCCACTACAAAGTAGTAACCTTTTTCATTTCATTTCCCCCTGGTATCATGTAAATTTGAGCCACTGTATGTGAGAAGCTATTTATTTTCAGAAAAAAGGAATAATTTCACTGTTGGCAGATTGCCTTATCTGCTGGAAGCACATGTCAAGAAAGTATGTAGGTAAATATCCTCATTAGGTTTACTATTTTGAGGGTGCAGTGGCATTTTCACAATGTGGTCTTGGCTATTTTAACACATTAGATAATCTGTTTTCTCTATCAGGTTCCATTTTGTTTTCTTCCAGGGCTCTTTGTCCAGCCATTATACACTCCTTGACTTTACTACAAAACTAAGTCTATTCAGCCGACCCAAGCTTTGTTTCTGTGTTAAAGTCTATGCCATTTTTCCCTCACCCGAGGCCTAGCCTCGGGGCGAGAAAACTCCGCGCGGTCGATTAGTGGGCCTGAGAGTTGGGGATCCCTCGCCGGGGCTGGGAACCAGACATCTTTGCATAAAAGACTCAATATGAGGCTCAATACAACAACCATCAAGAACACTTGTTATGACCAACCCAGAACACCAAGAGCTGCTAACATTCTCTATCGGCAAATTTTCCCCAGACATTTTTGCCTAGACTTTCCACCCCCAGAGAGAGGGGCAGGACTTCTCCCTATCATGGAGATGTACCCCTGACCCTGGATAAGCCATCAAAAAATTAATGCGCTGATGAGTGGAAAATCGGGGCATTTGTCTTTACCTGAATACTTCTGTTATAAGAGTTCAGAGAGATATCCTGATTATTCCTTAAAGTGCGAGCTAACACTACAATTTTAACCCCTTTTCTATCTAAGCTCCCCCACCTTGTCAAACTGATTTTTTTTTGATTTATGTAAATCAAAATGAACTAGAATACCACACAGAGCTCTGTTATGTGAAAACTGATTTGTAATACTCAGCTGGAATTTTAATATACTAGACAGAATTACTTGAAAAGCTTCAATGTTTGCGAAGAGATCGATCTTTTTATTTATTTTTGGAATGTGGGCAACATTGGCAAGGCAGTATTTATAGCCCATTACCTTGTTTGCCTGAGGGCATTAAGAGTCAAGCACATAGTGTGGGACGGGAGTCACGTGGCAAGGGCAGGTTCCCTTCCCTCAAGTACATTAGTGAGCCAGTTGGGTTTTTTTGTGACAAATCAGCAGCATGGTCATTTTTCCTGGTCATGATGTGGAGATGCCGGTGATGGACTGGGGTTGACAAATGTAAGGAATCTTACAACACCAGGTTATAGTCCAACTGTTTTATTTGAAAATCACAAGCTTTCGGAGGCTTTCTCCTTCGTCAGGTGAGTGTGACGAAGGAGAAAGCCTCCGAAAGCTTGTGATTTTCAAATAAAACAGTTGGACTATAACCTGGTGTTGTAAGATTCCTTACATTTTTCCTGGTGGCACTGTATAATACCAAATTACCAGATTTATCAAATTCAATCTCAGAATTTGTCATGGGGGATTTGAACTCAAAACCACTAGGCCACCTGTACCCAGGATATTCTCTTATGCATAAGAGATGTCATTGCCTTTAATATTCAGTGAAATAAAAGTCCGCAATACTGCGGTGTGAATTGTGTGATGCAGTCACGAATGTTGCTGTCAGGAAACTCACTGATTTCTGTAAATGAGCTAATGCATCTGTATGTAGAATAACACACACTAGGAGTGTTTTGTCAGACAATTGCATATCTCACCATTAAGATGGCATTGTCAAATTGCTCTACATTTGCCTTTGTGGTTTATAATGTCAGCTGAAGATTTTGACCAGCTGCTGTGTTGTAACACACTCCCAGCTGTACCTTAGTGCAAACATACTTCAATCTTATTCTTTCTCAACAACTTAAAACTTAGAGGACGAGGTCACTAATCATGGGACTTTTAAGGTGCTTTTATATTGGTGTTTGGATCGCAGTGAATGAGAAAGTTTAACATGATCTGGGAGTCAGAAATATCTAAGACCACGAGTCAGGTTCATAATTTTAAAAAAGCTCAATTCTGGAATGAGGGATGACAAACGGAAATACATTGGGGAAGGTAGTTCAACAACACTTTGGCAGAAGATAAAAGGAGTGACTTTAAAGATATAATGCTGAGCATGCAGGAATAAATATATTCTCAAAACCAACAAGCTCAAACTAAAGAAACATGACCCTAAATGAATCCGCAAACTAATTAAAAGTGAGATAAAGAGGAAAAGTGGTGTGTACAAATCCTACAGGGAAAAAGAAAAAAGGGCCCCATTGGGATGAATACAAGAAATTGCAGAAATATATTAAAAAGATGATCAGAGAGACAAAGAGATACCTGGAAAGACGAAATCAGCTGAAGTAAAGCATATCAAAAAAAAAATTCTTTCAATGCTACAACAGCAAATGGGCAATTAGAGAAGAGGTGAAAACCATAAAAGATGCAAATCGGCTTGAAGCTGAGAATGAGCATAAAAGAGTGTTTCATGAATGGTGTTGAAATGAAACAGAAAGAGACCTAGGTGTCTTAGTACTTTCAACACTAAACTAATGCAGAGCAGTTATCGACAAAGCCAATTAGGTGTTGAACTACACTGCCAAAATATTAGAATGTAAGTCAGAGGAGGTTATGATCAAACTTTTTAATAATCCTCTAAACAGACCGCATCTGAAATATTGCATCCAATCTAATCTGCCAAGAAACAAGAGACATTCAAGCACTGGGGTCAGTGAAGAGAAGAACATCGGGTTGATCCCCAGTGTAAGGGGTATGAGTTATGAGAAAAGATTGGCGAGACATGGACTTTTCAGCCTGTGTCTAAAAGGTAATTGTGCAGAGGTATATAAAGTTGTCATGGTTGTTCTGTTGTTATAAAAAGTTAATGATGAATATTACTTTACTTTAAAATGCAGGAGTGGAACAAGGGGATGCTGGTTCAAACTGGAGAAGGGTGCTTTTAGGACAGATATCTGGAAATTCTTCTCACAGTGATCAAAATGTGGAATAAACAGAGAGAGTATAGTGGGCACAAAAACTCTCGAATCATTGAAGAAAGAGTTGGGTGTTATGCGGTGGGAAGGGGATAGTGTTAGCATCGCTGTGGAAGAATGGATCTCGATGGATCGAATGGCCTTCCTCATCCATAATTATCTTGTGTGTGTGCCTGCTCCCCAGGATTTACACTGCTAAAGCCAGTTCCCTCCTTCCTACAGTGGAATTCAAGTAACACAAACCTTGGCCTATGATTATCCTGTTGGAATAAAGGAGCCAGATTTAGTAGTATAAATAGTGGGAGTCACGGACATCGATCTCCCGGAATCCTGCCTAAACAAAGCAGCTTTAGAGTTAGTTTCAAGTCCTGGGACAGACAGGAACCGGCTTGTGCCAAAACTCGACCACGCTGGCTGTTTGGGGAAATTTTCACCACAGACACTCTCTTGTGGTCCATACTTTGCACAAGTGTCTGCTTTATTTTCCTAGTTTTAGTCTTTGGGGTTTCATTTCCCCTTTTAGTGCAGTTAATACAGTACCATATTTTTCTTTGCATGTGACTTTAACGCAGCCATTAATGTGAGTATATGTGTGTGTGTATGTATTTGCATGTGTGTTTGTGTGGTGTTTGTGCATGTGCATGAGTGGAAGGGATTGGATGGCTATCATGTCATTGTTGTTTACTAATGGGACCTGTTATCGTGTATGTTATACACTAGGGTGCTGCTTTGCTTTCCATTTCTTACTTCACAATACATTAATGGATTGTTTGCAATTTATAATATGATGATTCTAGATCCTAAATGAATTGTAGTTAAAATGATGCTTTAGTTTCCTATTGTTTTGATTCAGTCCTTTAACATGGAGAACTGTAATTGCCTCTTGCATTATCATAATACATGTTTGAAGTACAATAGTCATATCTTGATGCTCACATGTATTCTTTTTCATTTTGTAAAGCATTTCCAGTTCAAGGAGAGGTTATTCAACAAACTGTTCACACAATGCCTTCCATTTCTGGCCTGTTGTGTTCAGCAAATACACGTTAAAATGGTGAATGCCAGTCCTTAACATGGACGTTTCAGCAGCATCAGGTGGTCACAGGTGCAGGGATTGGCCTATCTATCAGCTAGGAGCCATTTGCTTAATTTACTGTTTTATTGTAACGATCTTCATTATTAGCGCCAATATGCAGTTCGTCCATATTAAAGTTAATAGCCTGTTTCCCATAACTGGAATTCAGTGAAACATCAGGTATAACCTTATATGAGAGAATTTCTTGGTGTTTGCAATTGTAATGGGAAATTCCTGAAGTGTAAGGGGATTTTACACTGTTAACTGGTAATGTAGTTGATTTTTGAAAGGACAAGAGCTCCTATTAAAGGTGATTGTGCTGCAGTTTGGATTGTATTATAAGTAATTTGGGCAAAAAAAGAGCTATTCATTTAATCAGAGTGAACGGTTCAAATTATTTAGTTAACAATGGGATTTTCAATTTCTATAAAATTAACTGCCGGAGTGTGTAAACGCATCCCCTTGTGTACTGATAGCCAATGACTTGTGTGTACGTTGGTTAAGGGCAGGATATGGATCAGCTGTGATGTCCTTCATGGTAAAATAGCCTGCCAGGACTCACTGGGCTCACACATGCAACATGATCACTTGGGTGAGATACTGGAGGGTGACTGCTGCTTGTGACATGGTACCCCAGCAAGATTCAGCACCTTCAGTGTCAGCTTGGCTCGTATAGTTGCACTTTTTCACAGTGTCAGCTGTGGCTCAGTTGGTAGCGCTCTCGCCTCTGAGTCAGAAGGTCATGGGTTCAAGCCCCACACCAGGGACTTGAGCACAAGATCTCGGCTGACACTCCAGTGCACTGTCAGAATGCTGCACTGTCGGAGGTGCCATCTTCCGAACAGCAGGTGAGTTCTGTCCAGTGTTTACCCATCAACCAACACCTTAAAAACACCCCCTGGTCATTATCATGTTGCTGTTTGTGTGCAAATGGGCTGCTGCATTTGCTACGTTAGTGGTGACAACACTGGCTTTACATTGGCTGTAAAGTGCTTTGGTATGTCCAGAGGTCATGAAAGGCGCTATATCAGTGCAAGTCTTTCTTTTCTTTCTTTTTCCCTCAGAGTCAGAAGGGTGTAAATTTAAGCCCCAATCCATGACATTAGCGTATAATCTAGGTTGACACTTGGGTACAATGCTGAGGGAATGCTGCATTGTTGGAGATGTTGTCCATTGGATGAACCGCCATCTGCCTGTTCCAATGGCTCAAGTAGATGTTGAAAATCTCATGGCACTATTCAAAGAAGAACTGGAAGTTCTCCTGGTGTCCCGGCCAATATTCCAAATGTCACCAAAATTCTTGCTGTTTGAGGGATCTTGCTGAGTGCAAAATGGCTGCCCTGTTCCCTACATAACAAGTGACTGCATTTCAAAGTAGCTCACTGTGTGTTAAGTGTTATGAGACAATTATGAGAGTGATAAGTTGCTCAATAAATATAAGTGGTTTTTCTTCTTGAGAGGTTAGGAAAAAAATTGGCAACAAAAATCTTAAACAACCTTGCATAAGTTCTAACAGTATGTGACGAGGCTGTGTGTCCTTGTGGGGATAACCGCCCTGCGTTTTGTGCAGATTGCAAAGCACCACGGGTAATCCCTGTATACACATTACGTAGATATTGATCCACAAATGGAAAAGGGTTGAATGTCAATCAGTCACTTCTCCATCTTGTATTGCTGATAGATGACGGAACGCGTGCTTTCTTTTTTGTAAACTTGAAGCTGAGCTGCATTTTTCCCTGAAGAGTTTAATTTCACCAGGTAGGACTTCGTGCTGAGTTTGGTGGGCATGACTTGGTCTTGATCGAACTGAGCCAAGTACCAGGAGTGTGAGGTCTCTTCACTCATCTCTTGTTGGCCCCATGTTGTTTAACAGCCCCCTTTAAATGTGCAATGTGTTACTTGTAATATGTAAAATTAGTGCCTCCTGCCATACTCTGTTTATACCTACGCTGTGTAACTGTCACACTAAATCAAGGAAAGCAGTGTAAGGCAAGAGACATCTGGTAACTCCAGCATTGCCTTTTTTAGTATCTGAGAACATAAAAACTAGTTCCTATAAAGTAAGGCTGGAGGTAATAATCAGAGGTCTGAAGCAAAGCGTTAACCATGTCTGTCTAGACTGTCCCACTTCCTGAGTGTTGGAATTCCAAACCAGACTGCAGAATTACACAGAAGGGCAGCTGATAGAATTAGGGTTTGTCCAATTTTTTTTTCTCCTGCCCACTTGAAAGATTATAAGATAAAACTATAGATTAGTACAAAAACAATCTCACCACCAAAACTAAGTTACAAATCAACTGAGTAAACAATGGACAGCTACAAACCCTAATCACCCAACGTTTTGCATCAATTATTGTTAAATGTGTGCAAGATTACAATCTGCTCCGGATAATTAAGTCATTTTTTGCACAACAAATATTGCCTTTTCCAGTAATTCAAATTAACTGACTTTGAATTAAGAGTAAGCTAATAATGAAAGATGAATACATGTATAAGTTTTTTTTCATTAAACTAGTCCTATGTACCAAGGGAACTCCCATGGCTTTCTAACTATTAGGGAGATGATGCACTGTTTTATAAGGACAAGAGTGCTACATTTCATAATGCACAATGTATTATCCTGCTATTAAGTTAGGGCTGTCTTTTAAGGCAACGATATCTAACTTGGACAAAAGAGCTAAATTCCAGATGTGAGGTAAGAGTGACTGCCATTTAGAGTGAAGGCAGCATTTGACCAAGTGTGCATCAAGGAGCCCTAGTAAAATTGAAGTCAACGGGAATCAGGGAAAAAACTCTTCAGTGACTGGAGTCATACCTAGCACAAAGGAAGATGGTTGTTGGGGGCCAATCATTTCAGCCCCAGGACATTGTTGCAGAAGTTCCTCAGGGCAGTGTCCTAGGCCCAACCATCTTCAGCTGCTTCATCAATGATCTTCCTTCCATCATAAGGTCAGAAATGGGGATATTTATTGATGATTGCACAGTGTTCAGTTCCATTCGCAGCTCCTCAGATAATGAAGCAGTTCGAGCCCGCATGCAGCAAGACCTGGACAACATCCAGGCTTGGGCTGATAAGTGGCAAGTAACATTCGCGCCAGACAAGTGCCAGGCAATGACCATCTCCAACAAGAGAAAGTCTAACCACCTCCTCTTGACATTCAACGGCATTACCATCGCCAAATCCCCCACCATCAACATCCTGGGGGTCACCTTTGACCAGAAACTTAACTGGACCAGCCACATAAATGCTGTGGCTACAAGAGCAGGTCAGAGGCTGGGTATTCTGTGACTCACCTCCTGACTCTCAAAAGCCTTTCCACCACCTACAAGGCACAAGTCAGGAGTGTGATGGAATACTCTCCACTTGCCTGGATGAGTGCAGCTCCAACAACACTCAAGAAGCTCGACACCATCCAAGCCAAAGCAGCCCGTTTGATTGGCACCCCATCCACCACCTTAAACATTCACTCTTTCCACCATCGGCGCAGTGTGTACCTCTACAAGATGCACTGCAGCAACTCGCCAAGGCTTCTTCGACAGCACCTCCCAAACCTGCAACCTCTACCACCTAGAAGGACCAGGGTAGCAGAAGCATGGGAACAACACCACCTGCACGTTCCCCTCCAAGTCACACACCATCCTGACTTAGAAATCTATCGCCATTCCTTCATTGTCACTGGGAGTGTCTATGGATGTTGTCTATATGAACTTCCAGAAGGCATTTGATAAGGTTGCGCATTAGCAAAAATGGGAGCGCATGGAATTGGAGGCAACCTTGCGACATGGGTTGATAATTGGTTCAGATATAGGAGACAGAGAATGGGGATAAAGGGAATTTACTCTGGTCGGATTAGACAAGTGCTGTTCCCCAGGGATCATGTTTTCACCATATATATATTAACAACTTGGATGAAGGTTTAGAGAGTTGTATATCTAAGTTTGAAGATGAGACTAAGTTAGGAGGACAGTAAGTTGTGTAGATGGGAGCAGGAAGTTATGAAGGAACACAGACAGATTAAGTAAGTGGGCAAAACTATGGCAGTTGGAGTGTGGGGGAGTGTGAGGTCGTCCACTTTGGATCCAAGAAAGACAAAGCAGAATATTTTCTTAATGGCGACAGACTAGGAACAGTAGGGGAGCAAAGGGATTTGGGTGTCCAGGTACACTAATCAATTAAGCTAGTGCACAGGTACAAAAAGTAATTAAAAAGGCTAATGGAATGTTGGCCTTCATCTTAAGAGGGTTGGAATACAAAAGGAAGGAAGTTATGCTTCAGTTGTACAGAACTTTGGTCAGACCCCACCTGGAGTATTGCGTTCAGTTTTGGGCACCAGACCTCGGGGAGGATATCTTGGCCCTGGAGGAGGTACAGCGCAGATTCACCAGATTGATACGGGGGTTAATGGGTTAAATTATGAGGCGAGGTTGCATAAACTTGGGATGTATTCCCTTGAGTTTAGCAGGTTGAGCACTTTTTCACAGAAAGGGTAGTATAAATATAGAATTCTCCCACCCCCACAAAAGGCTGTAGATGCTGGGCCAATTTAAATTTTCAAGGCTCTTTTTATTAGGTAAGGGTATCAAGGGATAGGGATCAAAGGTGGATAAATGGAGATGAGCTACAGATCATCTATGATCTAATTGACTGGCGGAACAGGCTCGAAGGGCAGTATGGCCTACTCCTTCCTGTTCCTGTGTTGTTGCTCAAGGTAAGGCAGATGACACACTATTTTAGGAGGACAGGAATGTTATACCATGCAATGCATTATGTAGTGCTCTGTTAAGGCCACAAAATCTAATTGTTAAGTAAACAGTGGTTCAGGTCAATCAGAGTTTAATTGTCATTTAGTCAGGGAGCTTTACAGATTGAAGTGTGCTTGTCAGTTTCAGACTGCAAGTCAGATGCAGCCACCATTAGAAGACTGGTTTGCATCTGTAAGTTAGCTATATAGATAGATAAATATAAATATGTGTGCATGGAACTGACTTTTATTGGATTTGGAGAATTGTCTTGAGGTGAATGTTACAGTATACGGTCTGTGTCCATATGGAGAGAGCAGTCCCAGAGAATGAGCACTGCCCTCATTGAATGCATTGTACATTAACTCCAGCTGTGTGTGTCACTGTGGCAAGTCTCCACAGGGAAAATGTTAAATTGAAAAAATATATCAGCTTTGTACAAACTGGTCTTATAAATCTTTAATTTCTGAATGGAATTTTTTCAGTTTCAGATCATTATTGAACCTGGTCGTGTACGTGGAAAATTGTTGGCTTGTAAACACTGTATTCCAGTTGCTGGTTCTCTTTATGATCTAACGGTGACCTTGAGTCCCCTTTTTCCGATGCTCTAATGTCCCATAGTCGCACAATAACATTCTCAATGTATTTAATCTGCTTTTAAAAGGCCAGATTTAGACTATTTCATCTTGCACGTCTTTCATCTCGGGCCTACAATTTCCCTTGAGGTGTCTGTCAGCCATCAGCTGAAATTTACTCTGTTTATTTAAACATTTTCTGTACTGTATTACATAGCTTTTTCCAGGTTTCCCTACTTGAAAGCAGGGGGCTTCAAAGAAATGTTCCCTTTGTGCCAAGTGTTGGATGTATTAGGAAAAGCTGACAGGCTGATTTCCTGATCAGAGTAATTTCACTTAAGAGCATTTTTCTTGATGGAATTTCCTAGGAATTGATCAGATGGGCCAAATGTTCCAACGCCTCGGTTTTAAAATTCTCATCCTTGTTTTCAAATCCCTCCATGGCCTCGCCCCTCTCTAACCTCCTCCAGCCCTACAACCCTTCGAGATCTCTGCACTCCTCCAATTCTGGTCTCTTGCGCATCTCTGATTTTCATCGCTCCACCACTGGCAGCTGTGCCTTCAGCTACCAAGGCCCTATGCTCTGGAATTTCCTCCCTAAACCCCTCCGTCTCTCTGTCTCCTCCTTTTAAGACGTTCCTTAAAACCTACCTCTTTGACCAAGCTTTTGGTCACCTGACCTAATATCTCCTTATGTGTCAGTGTCAAATTTTGTTTGATAACACTCCTGTGAAGCGCCTTGGGACGTTTTACTACTTTAAAGGTGCTATATAAATGCAACTTGTGTCGCCATCATCAAACACAAATCCAGGTCTTCAGACAACTTTGTGATCTTGACTCCCAAAAGTACAGCTGCTCATAAGCATGGATGGATGCAGAGAAGGGGCCGCAATGGCTGGAATCATTTGCTTCCTGCATCTGCTCTAGTTGTTTCATTCCTCAGTGTATGCAAAAATGTTTCTGGTTGCGCCTGGAGGCCAATTGTTTTCCTAGAGGGCAGAAGGGAAAGTCTGAGTTCCAGCCAACAAGTCTTGCACATTTCCTAGCATGCAACTGAATAATGGCATTGATGGAGGCCCAGGAACAGGTCAGCTGCTTGCTCATGTAGTTGGGAAACGAAAGTGAGACTGAAAACAAAGTGTTTCACCAAAAACATTTGCTACGCATGCAAGCAACCCATTGAAGCACTTGCAAATGAATGAGAAAATGTTTTTCAAACGGTTTTTCATCTAGACAGTATCCTTTTAAAAAGGGAATGGTGGCTAAGCTGAGCCCCATGTGTACAACCCCCCCCCCAGTTAAACCTGCTTACGATAAAATAATGAACCGTGCTGTTCACAAGGAAGGGCTGTTTGCAATCTGTGCAACTACCCACGAACACAAACAATTGAGCAACTTGTAAGGTAAAATGCCGAGCATATGTGTTTTACAATGAATGTTTTCAGGAAGGAAAACCTTTGAAAGTTACTTATTTTCTGTTACCTAACTCCTTCCCTGAAGGTGTTGGCAATGTTGTGCTGTTGCTCACCAGCTGTTGTAGGGAGCCGCAAGGGAATGCCCAGGAAGGCAGGCTGTTCGTTTAGATTGTAATTAATGGTTAAAAGGAAATCACTTCCTTCTCCATTGTCAGTGGTCTCCACTTATGTAATTTGTTCTTTTGTGTGGACAAGGACTCAAAACATTTGACTCATAGTAATCCCTTTTGAGTTCCGAATGTTTTGCAGCATGTAGCGCAAGTACACCAACCACATGAATCAAGGACCCTCAACAACTTGCATTTATTTAGTGCCTTTAATGTAGTAAAACGTCCCAAGGCGCTTGACAAGAGCGTAATCAGACAAAAAAAGGAGACATTAGGACTGGAGACCAAAAGCTTGGTCAAAGAGGTAAGTTTTAAGGAACGTCTTAAAGGAGGAAAGATTTAGGGAGGGAATTCCAGAGCTTAGGGTCTAGATGGCTGAAGGCACAGCCACCAATGATGGGACGAAGGAAGTGGGGATGCACAAGAGGCCAGAATTGGAGGAATGCAGAGATCTTGGGGGGGTTAGAGGAGGTTACAGAGATAAGGAGTGGCAAGGCCATGGAGGGATTTGAACAGGAGGGTGAGAATTTTTCAGTGTACTTTAAATTGCCGAAAATGACACATTCCAAAGCTTACTTTTATAGTCAAGTCCAAAATTCATTTGCATGAATCTGGGTAGCATATGGAACTTATGGTAGAATGCTGCGAAGAAAAATAAATTCTGTTCTGAGCACTATTAGTCAATCGAATCTTGTCCACAGCAGGTTTCGATTCTTGGTTCCTCCATGCCCGCTTGAATACATAAAAGAGATATTCTAATCTGTTAAACATACAACCAATCATTTTGAGAAGGGCTTAATGACAACAAAATTGCAACCCAAACCACTTTTAAAGCGTTGTGGATAAACGGTTTAAAACAAAACCAGGCAGTTTAAATCTTCAACTTTCAAGGTAAACAAAGCAGATTTAATTCAATAACCTGCCTTCTAAATAATTTATCAGCATCCCGTAAAATGTGCTGACTGCTCGCGAATAATCCAAGCTGGCCAGCTCAGCTGTAATAGGTGGAAGCAGATGACTGTGCACCTGGTTTGTGGTGACTGCGGTAGGAATTTCATTTTGAAAGACAGAACTTTTGGCAGGCAATGTTGGCAAGCAATAGGCATTGCAGGGTGCTCTGTGAGAAATGAGCACTGCTGAGCTTAGAAATGAGCTTAGAGGCTCCACTACTGGACCCCAAGTATCCACCCTCACCTCGGGCTGCGCATAGTGCCCACCGTAGAAAGGGACTCTTCCCGCAGGACCTCTTGTTAAAAAAAAACGAGTCTCACAATTGGGAATATCTCTCAAAATCAAAGTGATTTCAAATTAATGTCTTTTTGGGTTTAGTTAACTTTTATTTTTGGGTTTCTTTTTGCTTTTTTTTAAAAAAAAACAATATTACAGTTATTGATCAGGAATGTTGACTCTCTTAAGGACCTGGTGGAGGCTGAGTCTGTCTATTGGCAAATACCCAACTACGGCCATATGGTGAGGGAGAGGAGTTGGGTGCTCATTCTAGGCTTAAACTAGAAGAGGCAGAAATGGCACCTGAGGGGGGAAAGTTCTGGAAGAAGACTCTACTTCATTGCCCCCAGCCCCACCAGTTGCACTTATTGGCCGCAAGACCATTCTCGGAGTAGGCTTTTCCAAGATAAGAAGCCCACAGTTCTGTGTAGGTATGTACGGGCCTACATGTGTGCTGAGCATATATCTGTGCCAAGTATTGCAGCATCCAGGCACTAAAAGACATTCACACCACCTGTACTGCCATGACTGCACAACTGTAATGTTAACATACTCTCCATTGTCCCATGTGCCCGTTTCACAAGTGAAAGGTCCAGGAATCCAGTAACAAATATAAGCACTCAACGGCGGTTTTCCGAGTGCTTGCTGCCAGCAGGGAACCCTGCCTGCTGGCCGCTCATGTGAGGAGATTGCAGACTCGCTGCCCACAATTTTAATGGACAGAAAATCGTGGAGCATCCTGCAATTTTTCAACATCTGCCACAAATTGGCAAGGTTCCCTTCTGGTAGCGTGTATTCAGAAAGTGTGCCCTTAACAACACAATGTATGTAATGTATTAAAAAATCTCTGCCCATTTCCATTATAAATTCCTATATCCATATTGATAATGGTAACTGCTTTTATAAACTTGCCACGCTGTAACTGCAACCTCTCATCAGTGGTGGTGGTTTAGCGCCTCAGTTTTGCATTTTCCAGCCCCTCAGCCTGCACTGAACTCCAACCAACTCGACTTCCTTAAGTTTTGCTATTCAAATATAAATAAGAATGTAAATAAAATCAAGGTTTATAAAAGTAAGAACAGAATGTATAGCTTCAAAATGGGGACTGAATGACATCCATGTCCCCTGCTCAAATTATCCCCATCCTCTAACCCCACTTTGTCTGAAGACCACACCTGGTCTTGACTCCCTGTGTGCAATGCCACCGGAGATTGACTAGCGTTAAATAAAAATAAAAAGTATAATCACTTCAATTCTGCTTGGCCTGGCTAATTTTTAAAAATATTTTCTCCTCCCTTTTACCACCGAAATATCCCATCTTTCATAACCTTTTTTTCCCTCTTATAAAGTAAGCTTTAAACCTTCTACGTATCTGGTTTCTTCTTTCTTCCAGCTCCCACCCTCTATTTTGGAGTTAGGAGAAAAACAACTTTTCAAACCCATCAAAAGCTCAGAGATGAAAGATCTGCCTGTTCAGTTCAAGTGACCAGTTTAATAGTTCGCCTTAGTCCAGAATAGCACCCTCCCCCACCCCCATCTTGCAGCCTGATAATGCCCAGACAAGTAAATGTGTTTGTAGCCCCCAGAATGTCAGGTTCATAAATTAAGATGAGTAAAAGTGAGATGGGCTTGCTGTGTGAAAGTGATGCAATGCAAAGTGACATCATGACATTGTGGACATCATCATGTGATCGTCAAGCAAATTCGTAAAGCAATGACTAATGGACAGGCAGACAAGGTGGAGCAGGAGGCATAGCAATAGCATCAGGCAACTTAAGGAGTGGAAACGACAGCAATCAGCATCCCACCACTAGTGCTGATTTATAATACTTGTATGATGAGGTTTCAGAAGCTGCCTTGTAAGTGTATTTGCCCTTTGTACTTTAAAGCAAATATATTTACCAGTAGCATAATGTAGATTTAACCAGTGTCTGGTGCCGTCATAGTAATTTACTGAAAAGTAACCACATTTCATACAATAATCCGCTGCCTCTATTTTAAACAACAGAGATGCCAAGTCACAATTTCAGGCCTGATGCCAATGAGCTTAGTGTCATCTCACAGGATAAGTAACAAATGCTGTCAAATAGATGGTGAAGACTTGACATTGATAGTTGCCTTATCATTTGCCCTGGTGAATGGTGAAAGACAAAGTGGACCTAGCCAATTGGCTGTATGAGGGCAATCAGAAAACTATAGCAGACTGTTCTATTCTGAAACAAGGAAAACAATGATAATCCAGAGGGAGCCAGAACCCACTGGGGTCGATCTTGACTTTGTGCGATAATGTGAAATGGGTGATAGCCTATTTCACATCTTTCCTGATTTTCATTTCCATGGTCATGCCTGCTGCTCGAGGTGAGATCGAGCCTTTGAGGGTATGTTTCTGAGATGTTTCTGTTCTTCAAACAGCAGGAATGTGTAGCCTGAAACCCTTATTCTTGTATTTTGTGTTTTTCCTCCTTTAAAGAGGTTGCGCTGTACTGAGACCACCTGCATCTAATGTTACTTGCTCCTGCCATTTGCTCCAAAACAAATGCCATAAGTATGTAAATTTTGTCTCCAACATCTTTATTATACGATCTACTCCTCTTAATCTGAGTTATTTGATCATTCACATTTTTTAGCACTAATTTCCCACTTTATTGTATTTTACATTGCTTAATTATTATTAGATAATTCAATTTTTTTTGCACAGAAGGTGACATTGAATTATCTGGAGTGGACAGTACTCGAGCAAAAATAAAACACAGAGCAAAGAATCAGCACAAGCACAGGACAAGGATTTGCATCTGACATTCCACACAGCGATTTCTGATCTGAGTCAAATCACTCGGGAGATGCCAAGCAGAGGAAAGAAGGAGAGTCAAAGGACATGTCACTTTGGAAAGCTCTTATACAATTTTGGTCACCAGGTTACTGAGCAGCACAGGCAGATGCTGGGGAATAGATTAGAAAGAAAGAAATTTGCATTTATATAGCGCCTTTCATGACCTCAAGATGTCCCAATGTGCTTTACAGCCAATGAAGTACTTTTTGAAGTGTAGTCACCGTTGTAGTGCAGGAAATGCGGCAGCCAATTTGCACACAACAAGGACCCACAAACAATAATGATAATGACCAGATAACCTGTCTTAGTGGTATTGGTTGAGGAATAAATATTGGCCAGGACACCGGGGAGAACTCCCCTGCTCTTCTTCGAAACAGTGCCGTGGGATCTTTTACGTCCACCTAAGAGGGCAGACGGGATCTCGGTTTAACGTCTCATCTGAAAGATGGCACCTCCGGCACTGCAGCACTCCCTCGACACTGCTGCACTCCCTCGACACTGCAGCATTCCCTCAGTACTGCACTGAAGTGTCAACCTGGATTATGTGCTCAAGGTTGACATGCAACCCAAAGAGCCGTGTGTTGAGGGGATAGGACACGAAGAGAAGGAGATTAAATAATGGCAGGGTGCCGCAGATGGTACACCATTGTCCTACACACACAGGTGGAATAATGATGTCATTGCATTGTTATATTGCATTCAAGACTGGCAACAAATTACCTGAGGAAGAAACCAATATGGTTTCAAACCATTCTTAATGGGATTTTCCCTGTATTTTCTAAAGGAAATATTTCCTTGTGGTTAAAAACTGCTGAACTCTCCAGTCAGACTTTCTATGGTGGAAATTATATAGTGCAGCAGAACAAACCCCACACATTACCAGACCATGTCGCATGACTGGCTGTTGGAGTATTGGAACTTTGCATAAAAAGTTTCCTCAGGTGGTGAAGACAGCACCTGTGCAGATCAGAGCAACAACAAATCACTGCAACAGGTTCGGTGCCTTGTTAATGAGCCACCAGTTTTTATGTCTGCCTCTTGTTTCTTTCAGATGCAATAATCAAAATGTAAATTTTCCTGTTATTTTTCCACAAAATGAAATAAATGAGGGTTGATTTGATGTTTCTTACTGTCTGAAGACTGCGAGAGTGAGCCAAAACTGGACGGGTATCTTCAGGTGGGTTAGCTTTCAGTCATAGATGTCAATACTCTGCGATGACACCATCATTCGATCAGTGCACGTGCAGTTCCTATCTCTTGTCCATCTGCCTCCCTCCAACTGGCCACTTTAGAGGTGAGAGCAGCTTTCTGCTGCATATGACTCAGTGCTACACCGAGCAGTGCCTTTATCACAAGGCAGTCATGTAAGTTTTGCAGACGCAATTTGCATGTTTCCTTAAGAATTTTGAAACTTGAATTTTTAATTAAAATAAAACATTGAAACACATAACCTGTGCTCGCACTGTCATCGCCTTTTCCTCCTACTTGTTCTTCCCTTGTCAATCTCTGTTTTATTTTAACTTTAATTTTCCTCCTCTTCTGATTATATACTCTTCCCTCTATGCTAACCATTTCCCCTATTGTTTTAATATCTTTAACTTACCTTTTAATCTGCCCCCTTCTATTTTTGAGACAAGAGCGACATTGAAAAAAATACCTCTTATATGGCTTAAAAATGGTTTTCAGCCAATCAAATATCATGATTGATGTGACCATGGTGGCTCATTTGCCTATACCTCATGGGAAGGGGCTATCAATGGATGAGAATATTCATCAATGGCCTCGTGGAGAAGGGTACAGCTGGATGAATTCGGAAACTCTTCGTTGGCACACTAAGAGTTAACTTCTATGCATGTAACTGGTGCTATTGGAGGAAATGTCTAATAACAGCTGTTTGATCAAATTGTCCTGGTGGTTGATGAGTAGACACCTGGAGAATTTCTCTTGCGATACCAACAGCAAGTCATGGCCTAATAAATACTTCAAGGACCTAACAAGAGTGAACATCGGCTATGTAAACCGTACATTCCTGAGCAACGCAAACTGTTATTCACATATTCTGAGAGGACGGAAGGCACCAGAATTACATTCAAAAAATATATTAATGGCCTGCAGTTAGGAAGGGCTGTAATTACTTCTCTCTTTTTTGGTTTATTTCCCTTTTTCTATCAACCCTCTGCTATCGTGGCTTGTCCCTTCCACAATGGAACATATGTGGAACACTCGCTGCCCCACCCCAACTGTCCAGATATAATTTGTTTTGAGAAATATTTGTTGAATGATACGAATGGGGGAGGGGTGTGGTGCATTACTTGGTGAAGGCTCATCAAACTTGTGCAGAGATATGAGGGGAGTAAAGGCATCTGGTATCTCTAGTTAGCACCATGGGAGAGGAGACATATGTGGTTTGCATGAAAGGAATTAGAATAGAGGATGATTTGTGGGAAGAAGGAAAGTCTTTAACTTGGAGTCAGGAGCTAAAGAATGCTTTAATAATTCTTCTTGAATTTTCGGAAGCATTCCAGTTGAATGCAACAATATATATTTTTAACAACCCTGACTTATTGCTTAATATTCTTTGTATAATCTTCTTAAAAAGCATTCTCGAGGAAAATGTCAGGCTCAAGTCACAAAACTGCTTTCTGGAAATAGTTTCTTGGATTAGATTTTATAGGGAGGAAAGGAATTATTAAAACCGTGCAAATATAAAGTTCTGACTTTTAAGAATTTGTTGAGAAGTCTTGACCGGACCAGCGTCCTGAGAAAACTTGACATGACGATTTCTGGTTATTAGTGGGTGGATTTTCCACTTAATTGATATGAAAGAAACATCCAGTTTTCATCAGAGCTGGCTCCATCTTCCTTAAAGAAAAGAATGATTCTCTGTCAATAAGCACAGCTGCTAGTTCCATGTGATGGAATATAACTTGCTCCCTGCAGCACCCCTAGCTATCAGTAGAGGCGTGCTGCCTGCTCGCTCTCATATTATCCACATGATACATTCATCTAAGCAACAAAAGACCCCCAGTAGAGCGCTCTGTATTTAAAGTGGGATTAGCGAGCTCCAGTGGGGCTGCTTTGTTGCTCAGCCATTTCCGCCAAACCTCAGTCTCCTTGGGCACATCTCTGCCGTCATTACCAGGTAACTGTGCCTGATAAGGGAGACCCACTGGCCTAGGAATTTGGGCATGGGCGGCGCAGGGAGAAATCCATGTGTCTAAATGGTGAGGCCTGTGGCGCCCCCCATATTGGGCCTCGGGCCTCATTTACATCAAGCTGGCGAGCTGCTGAGAGCAACAGTGAATCATCAGTGAACATGGGATACCTCTGTGCAGTTGTGAGGGCAGTGAAGTACTGCATAATGACTCTCTCCATCTGATCCTGAGCGCGCTGAAGTCTGACAAGATGGCCTGTTGTAGGTTGGAGCCTAAGGCCTCTATGTTGGCAGTCTGAATATTCCCAGGAGATCAGTCAATTGGGCTTAGGACCTCTGTCACTGGGAGGTCTGCTGCAGATGTCTCTGAAGCTGCCACGTGCTCAATGGCAGACTGCAGTTCTACGAAGCAGTCACCTATCTGCACATAAACAGCAGGTGGACTTCTCCAGAGTTGCCGCCAGTCTTTGCAAGGAGCGCGACGCAGACTGTAATGACAGCAAGAAAGGTTGATGCTGAGATAGCATCCTTTTTAAATTGAGATCTGAATCCCTGTTCTGCAGCTGAGGAAGGACAAGATCTAACCTCCCAGCTATCAGCTTCCTCCTCAGCCACCACTACAAATGAAATATTTTGTGTTCTCTCTCTTTCTCCTGCGTTTCTCAGCCAAAACAAAATGTTCTTTTAAAAGAAAGTTGCCACCCTCAAAATGGCTTCTGCAACTGGGTGCTGGTTAAATTGGTTTCCATTCTTGTGGCCCTGAATGAAGTATATTAGAAACAAACTGTACAAGACATGGGTCTGAAAAAACACAAACCCTAGAAACAATTAGCATGGATCACAGAGCTATTAAGTAATGTCATAATCTAATCAGAATGCCCCTAGCATCAATTGTACTGGCCAGACACCACAGATGGCCATCACCGTGCCTATGTTCATGTTATGGACCTGGCTTTTCATAGAACTGAGGAACTTTACTCAAACAATCATTTAAATTCTCAAAGGAGAGATTGTATTTCAAGAGGTTTGAGGGTATAAGGATTGGACACTACTGATATCCAATTTATTTATACTTTTGACCTGGAGGCAAAACATGTCTCCCTGGATGGAACGTGTCTGCGATTCGGATGAATACTTACCAGCAGGCATCAGTTGGCTATTCCCTGCTGAGAAGTGCTGGTCTATTTATTGCTTGAGAGCTCAGCAGAGAAAGCCCTTCATAGAAACTCAACTAATTGGTTTGGCCATTTAGCCCTTTTGCAACCGATTTAACAATGCTATATTATTTGAACTGACATCTACAACTGGCTGTTACTGCTTGCTGCTGTCAATTAACCTGTTTGGTAGTTTATTCTGTTCCAAAGGTAGCTGGCGTGACTGATGTTGATGAAGTTACCTGGGTGTGTAGTGGAAATTCAGAGATTCTGTGAGGTCAGCCCAATGGGATGATGGTGAGTTCCAACCTCACCGTGTCCCAGCTCCGGCACTTCAGCACCGCGATTTCAAATTGTCCCTACAAAGTTCTAGTAATCCACAGTATACCCATGAATAGTGCACCAATGGCTGGAGTCAGGGCTGAATGTATGACAGAATGTATTCATTCTCGGGACGTGGGTGTCGCTGGCAAGGCTGGCATTCAATGCCCATCCCTGATACTGAGTGGCTTGCTAGGCCAGTTCAGATGGCAGTTAAGGGTCAACCACATTGTTGTGGGACTAGAGTCACATATTGGCCAGACCAGGTTTCCTTCCCTCAAGGACATTAGTGAACTAGATGGGTTCTTATGACAATCCAATAGCTTCTTGTCACTTTTACCATTACCAGCTTTTTGTTTCCAGATTTTTAAAACTGAATTCAAATTCTCAAACTGCCAATGGTGGGATTTGAGCTAATGTTCTCTGGATTATTAGTGCAGGCCTGTGGATTACTGGTCCAGTAACATAACCACAACACGACCGTTCCCTAAACTCACACACATCCCATGGATGACACAGCAAATTTTAAATACAAAACTGTATTGAGATATGTAAAAATACCACAGATACCATTGGAGACTTGAGAAATAGACTTGAGATTGATGATCATAATTGGTAATTGTTGTGGAAATCTGCCCACTCAGTCTCCATATGCAAAGGAATGAAAGAAATGCAGGTTAAGATTCCAAACAGATATTTTACACTACTGATAAACAACAATTCTGTCCTCTAGAAATAAGAAGACACTGGCAGAGAATCAGGGCTTTGTGTACATATATTAAGGGAATTCTTTAAGCTACAACATTTCTGGTTTCCTACACTAAAAGCAATCAAATGTATTGCTGATACAAAGGCTCAGTGGAATCCAGCCATCTCTATGCCAGGCCTGCTGCCAGATATCATTCAAGGACTCAAGAAGGCCAAGCTCCCTGATGTTCTGCTGTTTGTGGCACGTCATGCTCGGTCTGGAAATCGGGCCAACCTCCAGCTAATATTGTGGGACCGCTGGAGGCCACCAAAGAAACCGGCAGGTAAGTTTGTTTTTAATTTACCTTGATGTGTTTGTTGTAACAGGTGGCGAGAGGTTGCAGCACCACCTCTGGAGCAAGTAAGAATAACAGTCTTTATTGTAATAGGGTTTTTTTTAAGAAGTTACAGCACACCTCTGGAACAAATAAGAACAATTGGCATTACTGTATATATGTGTGTATATGTATGGGTGTGAATATAATCAATGTATATTTCATATAGTTAATAAGTTTTAATGTGTACTCTGGGGGGGATCCTCATTTCAATGTTGATTTAGAAATTTTGTTTGTTGACTATTTGCATGTTATTTTATTTATGTGATATGAAGGCTAGAATTAACTCATCTAAGATATTGTTACCGAATATTTCTATTCTCTCAATGGGGTTCATTTTAAAATGATTTATTTTGTCTCAAATATAAACTCTGTACCTAGTTTCACTTCACTTATTGCTTCCCCGATGTGCATTTTGTTTCGGCAATATCAGAAACATACTGTTCCATATCTTAATACTTTGTATATTTTTTCAGTTTTGCAGAATGAATGTTTGTGTTATTAATGAGTAAAAATAGTAGCCTGTATTTCTCCTGTGGAATCTTGATCTCCCTATTCTTGGAAGCTGACTAAGACTAATAGGCCGGTGGTGTTAATTACAATGAAAATATTGCCCTTGTAACATGGTTACATCAGCGCTCTGACACGTATCTCAATTCGCTGCCTTCAATTTTGGAAGTCTGGCTGGATTGAAACACAACTGGAGAGGCTTGAGTTATGAATTTAGACAAGTGTCCTGAGTATTGACCCATATAGATTTCCTAATATTATTGCAGCACAAGGCATGAAAAATGTAACTTTGCAAATTATGCTCAGTGGTGGCCTGTCCTTGGCATGACCTCTTATTTTTATCCTTCCATGAGGTTCTTTTTAGAAAACAAGCTGGAAAGGATGACCAGGTGCTGATTCTTTGCTCTGCACCTGATGTCTAAGAATAAAGTAAGTCTGGTTGGGTCATGGCCATCAGAAAAGACATAAATAATCTCCCTTGGCAGAAAAATGTGATTTGAATCCATTTTGAATGGTGGCTCATATGGAGATGATGTCGAAAATATTGGGTCCAATATCTCTGTCTTCATTAATTTTTGGAAATAAGGTGCAATAGTTAAAAAAGAAACTGTGTAATGCTGGTAGAAAATGTTAATGGACTTGGCATCCATGTTTAGCATAATCGTAAAGATTCCTCATCCTCCAAAAAAAAGAAATAAAACAGGCTCGCAAAAAGTCCCAAAGCTTTTTTGTAATCCCCAAAAGCTCATGGCAGTAACTTCTAACAATCCCTTTCAAGGAAAGCTTTAATAGGCTTCTGTCCTCAGGACAATTCCTCTCTGGTCTACTCCTTCAGCACTAATACATTAACATTGTTTCTTTGCAATGTCCAATCTCTTTATTCAAGAAAAACATAATTTGCTTTCATATCACATCTTTCCCAACTTCAGGATGTCCCAAAGCACTACAGAGCCAATTAATTACTTTTGAAGTGTAGTCACTGTTGTTTTTATAGGCAAACATGGCAGCCAATTTGCAAACAGAGATAGATGAATGACCAGTTAATTTTTTTTGATGGTGTTGGTTGATCAATATTGTTGGCCAGGACACTGGAAGTACTTCCTGATTATCAAAAAAAAAGCATGGAATCTTTTGTGTCCATCAGAATAGGTGGACAGGGCCTCAGTTTAATATCTCATCTGAAAGACAGCATCTCTAACATTGGAGCACTCTCTCAGTACTGCACTCAAGTGTCAACCTTGATAAGTCACTACCATTCCCTACTAGATCGCACTAGCCCCTTAGGATACAAGTTCAGCTCTTTCTATCAGCTCTTGAGTAGAAACATCTACTTAGACTGTTACTGCTCTGGAGTGAATATACTCTCCGCAGTATCTAACTACTGTAGGGTGCCTATTCTCGTATTTCTCTCCCTCTCAGATTCAACAGCTTCCTAAAGCTAGGATTTGAAAGGTTCAAGATCGTTAGAGGAGGGAGGAGAGACAAAGGGAGCTAAAGAGTTCCACTGTTTTAAAGTTCCATTTGAGCTTCATACGGATTTAATATGTGCTGAGGAAAAAGAAATGTTTGGCACAAAACAGGGAACTAAACTTCTTGGAGGCAGCATTAACAATGGGAGAGTTGTGGGAGTTCCATTTTAGATCAGAGGAGATAGTGAGGCCAAGAATGCTGTCTAGACGGAATCAAAATGATAAAATAAAGAAGTGGAGAGAGTAAAATGACAGCAGAATATTTCCCTAAACATGTGAATTTATTCCATCTAGGGACAGCTTGTTCCATTCCAATATTATTGTTTTTCTCTTTTTTTGGACCCCGAGAAGTTGTTCCTCCAAAAACATCCAACACCTGTCAAGGTGACCCAATGGAGCGATGTGATAATGTCTCACAAGCAAGCTCACAATAAAGGTGCTTCTATTTAGTTAGAAATAACAGGATCCAGGTATATTTCCCGATTGATAAAGTTCATGTACCAATGCTTAATACTCTTGTGCTGTACGGGGTCATTTTACAGATTCACATTCCCAGCACGGAGCTGTGGTTGTCCAGGCTACACATGGGAAATCCAGGTGTATGCTCTCGATGATCTTCCATCCATTATGAACTGAAAGTCATAGGGAATGTCTGCCTGAATTGCTGACTGGTGCTACCACTGACACTAAACTTTTTTTTAAAGGAGTTTAATAATTGTTACCCTCAATACTGAACCAAAAATTGATCCTAATACAGAGTCTGAAATTATATGCAGTTGTGGTGTTTGCAGCTGTTTCGTCTAAAATATTAAAATAATGCGAACTCTTTATTTGTGACCATAAAACTGCTTTATTTAACCGTTCAGAAGTTTTACATTTTACAAGTAATTTTACTTATTAATTCAACCATACGGGAAGCTGAAAATCTCTCAAACAACCGTGGAACTTGATTTTTAAAGGCTATTTTTGTAGTCCGCAGATGTGCTATTTTCTGATTGTTCCAAAATTTATTTCACAAAGAGCAGTTTGAAAACATTCATCCTTAGTCTAACCCAGAAAATGGAATCCTGAGTGCTAATAATCCCTGTTATAATAAAATGTTTTCAAGTTCCATTGCTGTTGTGGTTATTTAGATGAGCCTTGATAACAGCATATCTTTGATAATGAAATCCTGATGTGGCAAGTAACATGTCATTATAAAGAGCACTGTGCTCGCTGACCTGCATGGGCTTCCGGTCTGGGAACGCCTTGATTTTAAGATTCTCATCCTTGTTTTCAAATCACTCCATGGCTTCGCTCCTTCCTATCTCTGCAACCCCCTCCTGCCCTACAACCCTTCGAGATCCCTGCACTCCTCCAATTCTTGGATCTTGCGCATCCCTGATTTTAATCGCTCCACCATTGGTGGCCGTGCCTTCAGCTACTTAGGCTCTAAGCTCTGGAATTCCCTCCCTGAACCTCTCCACCTCTCTACCTCTTGCTCCTCCTTTTAAGATGCTCCCTAAAACCTACCTCTTTGATCAAGCCCTATCTTAATATCTCCTTAAGTGGCTCGGTGTTAAATTTTGTTTGATAATCGCTCCTGTGAAATGCCTTGGAACATTTTACTACATTAAAGGCGCTATATAAATGCAAGTTGTTGTTGTTGAATCACCAATGCCCAGGGTCTAAAATGAATAGTCCTAAAGTTCTAAAAATTATCAAGATTAGGAGGGAAGAATTCTAAAAACTTTGGCCCACAGAAAGATCGGATTGTCCTGCCAAAGCAGTGCTGGACTTCAATACGTCACTTGGGAAATGCCACTAACAGGAAGTTGGTGTTTGCATTCAGTATTGGCAAAAAATTCTCATTAGTCTTTGTAGTCCATGGAACAAAATGGCACTGGTGGGAACACTAAGACCACTTATCATTTTCTTGTTTTCAAATCCCTCCATGGCCTCACCCCTCCCTATCTCTGTCACCTCCTACAACCCGTCAGGATCCCTGCGCTCCTCCAATTCTGGCATCTTGCGTAGCCCCGATTTTCTTCGCTCCACCATTAGCGGTCGTGCCTTCAGCTGTCGAGGCTCTAAGCTCTGGAATTCCCGACCTAAACCTCTCCACCTCTCCTCTCCTCCTTTTAAAATGCTCCTTAAAACCTTACCCTTTGACCAAGCTTTTAGTCACCTGTCCTAATATCTCCTTATGTGGCTCGGTGCCAAATTTTGTTCCAGTTGTACAGGTGAATGTTAAAGATTTCACTTTTCAAATAAGAGCAGGGAGTTCTCCTGGTGTCCTGGCTAATATATCTCCCTCAACCAACATCCTTCACCTCCCCCCCCCAAAAAAAAATTGGTCATTCGTCTCATTGTTGTATGTGGGATCTTGGTTTGTGCGAAATGGATGCCGCTTAACATCAGTCACCCCACTTCAAATGGTATGTGAAATGCATTGAAATGTTTCTGAGAGACTTGATGAGTTATTCTATAAATGAACGTATGAAAAGAAAGGCAAGAAAAGACCACCAGGCCCAAGCAAGCTTGCCTCATCCAGTAAGTGGTGCCTCATCCAGTAAGTGGTGCATGAGGGCACATCAATCAGCCATCTCTAGAAATGCTGTCTCTGGGGGGAGTCTTTTTCTTTCTTTATGTTTATGATGGCAGTGTAGTGCCTTCTTTAAATATTAGATTCATGTGTTGTTCTGGTGCAATGGCAGCAGTAGCACTAAAACATACCAGAAGCATCTGTAAGTGGAAATGCTCCAAATGTTATTGATAGTGATGAACCACGTGTGAGTCATTAATTCTTGTTGTTAGGTCATTTAAGGTTTGTTCTTTCAATTTGTAACATAAGTCATCAGGGCAAAATGAAATATTTAAACTTCCACAGGAGTAGATGCCCTATAAATGTGTATTTGGCGCTTCATTTATTTATTATTTGTATTTTATGTGAAGGCAAAAGCAAAATACTGCGGATGCTGGAAATCTGAAATTAAAAACAGAAAATGCTGGAAACATTCAGCAGGTCAGGCAGCATCTGTGGAGAGAGGTTCAGGGTCAACGTTTCAGATCGATGACCTTTCATCAATTCTTTTGTTGACCTGAAACGTTAACTCGGCTTCTCTCTCTGCCTGACTTGCTGAGTGTTTCCAGCATTTTCTGTTACCACCTTTTATTAAGGTTGTTTCGAGTTTCCCCTTGTGATTTTCCTCCATTCTCAGCTGAAGGTGCTCGTTCCCTGCCTGGAGTATGGATCCACAGGTACTGCGGTACCTCCAGTATCTTGCCTAAGTGGCCATTCTTCATGTGGGAGCTGAGGCGATCTGGGTCAGCTGTTCAACAGTGGGGGGACATTACACGTTCCAGCAGAGGTCACTGCATATTAATTAGGGATGGGAGCCCCTGCGATGAAGGATACTCAGTGACCAAGCTGACAATGGTGCTGCTGGGAACAGACAGATTTCTGAGAGCACTCACTGTCTGCAGAAGTGACAATATAACTGGGTACAAGAAATTAACCTGTTCAAAATCTTCAGTAAAAGACTGAGGCGTGGAGGTAAAATTCCTCTTTTAATCAAAAATCATGTCACGCTACACGTAACCCCACCAGCGAATAAAAGTTATCTGTTTTTAATACAATGGGTCATTTTCTGTCTTTCTCTTCCTTCAGAATGTTTCTCCCTCTCTCTCTCTCTCTTTTGTGTTCTGGCCGTTTGTATATTCGGTGGTCCTGTAGGTAACACCTCTCAGTCTGAACACTTTGATTGCCTTGACAACGGGCAGTTGGAAAGATTATCTGTAATCACCAGGTATTGTTCTCTGAATATAAATGCGAAACGTTCAAGGATTTCATTTCCACATTCACCTGACGAAGGAGAAAGCCTCCGAAAGCTTGTGATTTTCAAATAAATTTGTTGGACTATAACCTGGTGTTGTAAGATTCTTTACATTAATCAAAAACGGGAGAATGCCTGTTTTCCTCTCTCAATTCACATCGAGTTGATGAACTTGCATTCTCAGACCTCATGTGTTCCTTAGCCGCACATTGCCACAATTTGCTAATCACTGCATATCAATTGACTGATCTTTCTGCCACCCAAGCTCTGAAGATGCTGATACGAATTGTAACATGCCCACCCCACTTCATACACGCAAAACTGACTGAGCACAGGCCGGGCACCTTCCTGATTTGCGTGACTCAGAAAGACATTGGGCAGTACATTCACCCAGCTGAGCTGTCTGGGGAGCTCCCTTACAGATTTCAAATGGTCTACGGGTTCCTGCCCTGCAATCAGTGCGACTGAATAACCAGCGGGGGGGGGGAAGCTGCGATGGTTTAACAACAGACTGACTTGGGCACAGCCACCACAATATCCTTTTGCTGGAATCTCAGCAACAAAAGAAATGGGTCTCATGTCTGCATCACCGTTTCCTGAAGAGAAATTATTCACAGCCATCGTGGTTTAGCTGGCTTCTTGGCAAGACATCACAAGACCGATGCAGACACCACAAGAAAGTTTGAAGCCATTTTAATTGTGTTTATTGCATGCCGCAGTTTACTTATAAAACCTGACATTGAATTCATAACTCAGTTCTTAACAGAAAACATTTTCCAGAAAAGGCCAATAACACCATGCAGGCGTAATATTTTTTTTTAAGTTAATTGGGCCGATGATGCCAATTGTTTCTGCCGCTGTTGTAAGTAAATGGCTCATAAGGGAAAATTTAAGAGCATTTACAAGAAAGTTGTGGCTCGCGTTGTATTTTAATGTGCAACTTTCATCAACTATTGTCAAACATAGGGTAAAGCTGCTTGTTATGGCAGAGTTAGACCTGTAATAGTTAGGTGATGTGAGAGGATACTCCGTGACCAATCTGACAAACACTGCTGCTGGGAACAGACAGATTTCTGGGAGCTTGTACCGTCTGCCGAAGTGACGGTATAACCGGGTACAAGAGGCTTCTGTTCAAAAACTTCAGTAAAAGACAGCGGTCTGGAGGTAAAATTCCTCTTTTAATGAAAAACGGGAGAATGTCTGTTTTTCTCCCCAATTCAGGACCAGATGATGAATTTGCATTCTCAGACAGCACATGTTCCTTAGCCGCATATTCCCACAATTTGCTAATTACAGAGAAAAACAATCATTCCCCTGTGTTCCGGTAAAACAGGAATGTCACTCCCTCAACGTCTTATTGCTATAACAGTCCCACAGCTTGCGTTGGGTATTAACACCTTCAGTACAAGAGACTGGTTCACCATCCACTGGAACTCTTGCTTGTAGAAATGCAAACAATTTTACAACACCAAGTTATAGTCCAACAATTTTATTTGAAAATCACAAGCTTTTGGAGGCTTCCTCCTTCCTCAGGTATTGTTCTGTGATTTATAAATGCGAAAGGTTCGAGGATTTCTTGACATTCACCTGAGGAAGGAGGAAGCCTCCGAAAGCTTGTGATTTTCAAATAAAATTGTTGGACTATAACTTGGTGTTGTAAAATTGTTTACAATTGTCAACCCCAGTCCATCACCGGCATCTCCACAACATTGTAGAAATGCAACCAGGCAGGGGCAGTGGCAGAGCTAGGTTTGTCTGACTGGTGGTGGGGAGTGGGTTGGACTTGAGGTTTGGGCGAATTAGCATGAAGGAGACACTAACTGGGGAATGCCAGCCTACCTACTCCGAAGGCCGAGCTGAATATCTCAGACTTGCAGCCTGAACCTGGGGACCGAAGACTGGTGACAGAGATTCCTGGGAGCGAAATGGAGGTGTTCCTCCAAAGCAGCGTTGGTTAACCTCAAAATAATTTGGTGGGGGGTGGGAGCGGTCATAACCTTCACTGGCTTCGCTACTGGACAGGAATATTATTGCAGCTGTACACAGTGGCTAAATTACTATTACCAAGTGAAATATTTTAAATGGAAACCAATTCCAATGTTAGAAACAGTTGGACTGAGGTCAATGGACTGACCTTTCATCTCTGAGACCAAGGTTCAAATCCAGTATCGACTGATATTTAATTATTGCCCCCTCTGTCTGTCTGCTGGTTGTCAGAGTCCTGTGTGGAATGAGTTTGGTCAGTCTCAGTCCAGTTCTTAGTGGGACATGAGCCACTAAGCACAAATGTGGCATCTAATTGGCAATCCCATTCAAAGAGGTTCTGAGGAAGGCTGGTGTGGGAAGTGGAAAATATCGCACTCATGCAGTAGGAGGTCTTTTCCTCAGCTTGAGCCTGAGACAAATTGTTAGGGCAGATTGGAGGGAGCTTCACTGTGTGTCTGACTGTGCCGTACCTGCTTGGTTTTGACACTAGAGGGCCAGTCTTCCAAGCTCATGGTGCCGGTTGGAAGCTTCGACCACTGGCCAAGCATATCGGGAAATCACAACCAGTGCTGATACCAGCTTTTTATTTCCACATTTTTTTTTAACACTGAATTCAAATTCTTAAACTGCCACGGTGGGATTTGAACTTGCGATCCCTGGATTATTTATGTGTCTGAAATGGGAAAGCGTTCAGCCTGTTCCATTGGATGTTTAAGACCCAATGGCACGACTTGAGCAGAGAGTTCCAACACTCCTCCCTCAACAAATACCACCAAAGGAACAGGCTAGCTGGTCATTAATCATGTTTCGTTTGAGGGAAGTTTTTGGTGCACCTGCCGACATAACGAAACTCACTGTACTCCAAAGGAAGTTCCTTGTGATGCTTTGAGATGTTTCAATGGTGTGATAAGATGCAGTATAAAAACAAGCATTTCTTTCTAATGACTGAGACTTGCCAGGTCTGAGACTCTCACATTTGTGCTGGCCACTTCTTTCAGAGCAGACAAGGCAGAAAGCAGACCACCCACCTGCCCTCTTGGCTGGAGAATCATGTTTGCCAATTAGGAAAAACAAGATGAGTAAGGAAAAAATGCAGATGAAAACCATGTGATATGAACACATCATGCAGCTAGAGATATTACCTGAGCAAAGAAAATAGAGCAATCTGCTCACCCACTGTCCAGTTACAACTTTGCTTTCGCTGCCCTTGAGCTGTTTTCTTGGCATAAAGTTACATTAAGGATTGACAAATACTTTGAACGACACTGCTTGAACTCTGTCAGTGCCTGTTTGTTTTCTTAAACTTCTGTGTGGTCAAAGAACTTTCATTTTCTGGTTCATTGCAGTATTAAGTCATTTACTGCCCCGTTGTGTTTATTAATCCTCTGCCACCTCGTGATTCTGTTCCCAATGTGGCCTTTGCTGGTTACCAGAATACACAGTGAGCTCACAGCAGCTGCACACACAGGTGCCAACATCCAAATGACTTGGCTTTGTAATGATGTAATGTTGAAATTGCTGTCTCCGTGGTTATGAAAATTAGAGACTAAAACTTATGTGATCGTTGGAACCTGGTTGGCAGCCGTTTTGAGGCATTCGAGAGAAATATCAAAAAAAAGTGAAGGTCCGTGAGTTACAGAATTATTAAAAAGGACAAGATGATAAAGTGAATCTGAGTGTTTCACTGTTCTTTCAGTCAGTGGGGCTGATCTTCTTCCTTCGGTGTTGACGAGGAGCAATGTGGGCATCTGAAGTGTGCATGATTCTCCTGTAGGCCCTCATTAGCTTGGAGAAAGAAAGACTTGCATTGATACAGCGAGTGTCGCGACCTCAGGACGCCACAAAGTGCTTTGCAGCCAATGAAGTACTTCTGAAGTGTTAACACTGTTGTAATGTAGGAAACGCGGCAGCCAATTTGCGCCCAGCAAGGTCCCACAAACAGCAATGTGATACTGACCAGATAATGTTGGTTGAGGAATAAATATTGGCCAGGACACTGGGGTGTACTCCCCAGCTCCTCTTCGAAATAGTGCAATGGGATCTTTTACATTCATCTGAGGGGGCAGACGAGGCCTCGGTTTAGTGTCTCATCCAAAAGCCAGCACCTTCAATAGTGGAGCACTTCCTCAGTACTAATAAGAACATAAGAGGTAGGAGTAGATCATTTGGCCCTCCGAGCCTGCTCCGCCATTCAATACCATGGCTGATCTGATTTTTATCTCAACTCCACTTTCCCGCCTGTTCCCCATATCCTTTGACTCCCTTGCTGATCAAAAATTTGTCTAACTCAGCCTTGAATATAGTCAATGACTCAGCCTCCACTGCTGTTAGGGGCAAAGAATTTCAAAGGTTCACAACTCTCTGATAGAAGAAATTTCTCCTCCATCTCCGTCTTAAATGGGCGACCCTTTATTCTGAGACAATGCCCCCTGGTTCTAGATTCTCTCAGCATTTAACCTGTCAAGCCCCCTCAGAATCTTTTATGTTTCTATAGGATCTCATTCTTCTAAACTCCAGTGAGTTTAGGCCCAACCTGCTCAATCTTTCCTCATAAGAAAACCCTTTCATACCTGGAATCAACCTCGTGACCCTTCTCTGAAATGCCTCCAATACAAGTATATCCTTCCTTAAATAAGGGGACCAAAACTGTATGCAGTACCCTAGGTGTGGTCTCACCTGCACAGTTGTAGCAAGACTTCCCTGCTTTTATTCTCCATCCCCCTTAAAATAAAAGTCAATATTCCATTTGCCTTCCCAATTACCTGCTGCACCTGTATGCTAACTTCTTGTGTTTCATGTACGAGGACACCCAAATCTCTCTGGACCACAGCATTCTGTAGTCTTTCTCCATTTATATAATATTTTGCTTTTTTATTCTTCCTACCAAACTGGATGACTTCACATTTTCCCACATTCTACTCCGTCTGCAAAATTTTTGCCCACTCGCTTTATCTATCTATATCCCTTTGCAGACACTTTGGGCTCGATTTTCGGATGTCCGAGATGGTGGGTTCGTGGCGGGGGGGCTCCGAAAATCAGGGATTCCCGGGGCGGGTCCGGAGCCCGGCTCCAACGCGCCCACTTCCGGGTTCCCCAGTGACGCGCTTAGATGCGCGTGCAGCCCCCGCATACGGGACTCCCGCCGGCAATTAAAGCCGGTGGGATCCCACTTAAGGCAATTAATTAGATAGTTCAGGTCGTTTGTAGGATATTTTAGGAGGGGTGGGATTTTTAACTCAACTGAGCGTGTTTCCCGTACTGGGGGAAGTACTCCCAGTTGAAATGGACATGTTGCAGTCACCAGCCTGTGGCAGCTGCAAAGTTCCATTCGACAGGTGGGGGGGGAGACCCTCACTCATTGCAGGAGGCCACTCTGTCACTTTGGACAAAGTTTGGCCTCCACCACCCTCCTCCTAACAATAAAATTCACAAACTTGCAACCTCAACCCCGGTGTGCAGACACATGTACCTACCTTGCAGACCCCCTCAGATGTACATCTTCCGGATGGGGGCCGCCGTAGCTGCAGTCATGACCTTCTCGGAGGACGAACAGCATCACCAGCCTCGCCGTCCACCTCTGACACGTGGAGCTCCACAACACAGTGCTGTGACACATCCACCTGCACAGCAGGAGGGAGGGCAACCACACAGAGAGATGCATCGCAGAAGGCACTACCCTCGCCACAGGGTCTACAGACCGAGGCTCAGCTTCCTGGACCTCTGAGCAGCAGTGCACACGGAGGCTCAGAGTCACTCGACATGTAGTCGTGGACATCTGCAGCCTCCTTCATGCCTAGCACCATCTTCTTACCTGTCGCTGTCAAAGTCACCACTGCCCTCAACAACTTCTCCTCCGCTTCCTTCCAGGGTGCCACCAGGGACATCGCCAACATCTCTCAGTCGTCTGCACAAAACAGCCCTGCAAATACACCTACACCCACTCTGCAGTGACACAGTGGGTGGCATCAGGTGTGGGTCTTCATGGTGATCCTCAGGAAAGGGCATTATTGCACAAACCAAACAAGATTTGCAAAGACGTGGCAGTAGTGGTGACAATATATATGTAATGTGAGTTGATCAGAAATCAAATATAAGTAAAAACCATGACAAACCCTCAAACACCATTGTGCATCCCCTTCATGCTCACGACACGTTTGCCTTATGCTTCCTACTACACATATGCGATGCATGCCCTGTGGCTGCAGCACAGGTAGTGGCAGGTTGGATGAGGCTGACTGTGAAAGAGATGCACGAGAGGGTGAGTATGAGACGGAGCCATGAGATTGTATGAGGATTGGGTTGAGTGGTAGTGGTGGGATGAGTACTGGCGAGGTGAGTAAGTGCAGATAAGATGAGGATGAGGTTTGAGTGGGTGTGAGGAGTGATGTGATAGAGTGGTGTTGGCAGTGCAGAAGGAGATGTGGGGTGGGGGTGGTGATGTGGCAGACAGAGTGTAGGGGAATGAGTAAGTGTACTCACTTTGGCTTACCTAGTTAGGTCATAGAAGCACCTCCTGCACTGTATGCAGGTACGTGATATGTTGGTGGTGCTGGTGACCTCCTCTGCCACCTCGAGCAGGCCACTTCCTCCCGTCCGCCGGGGAGAAGATCTCTGTCCTCCTCCTCCTCACCCCATCCAGTAGGACCTGGAGTGAGGCATCATTAAACCTGGGAGCAGCCTTCCCCCTGGGCTGCTCCATGCTGTAATTTTGGCTCCTTTCTGCAGCATCAGTCAGTGGAGGACTGCCCCTTTAAATAGGGCTCCTCCAGCTGACAGCCTGTGATGCGGCTGCGCAGTCCGCCCGCTGCGCAGCTTTCCAGCGCGAAACCCGGAAGCCAAGGTAAGTGCCTTCAATTAGGCTGCGATCGCATGTGAAGCACCCCGAATTCACTGGGCGCGTTACCCACGCGCCCAGTCGACCCCCCCGCTGCCAACCCGCCTCCCTCCTAAAATCGAGCCCTTTGTGTCCTCCTCACAACTTAGTTTTCCACCTATCTTTGTATCATCAGCAAATTTGGCACAATACACTCTGTTCCTTCATCCAAGTCATTGATATACATTGTAAATAGTTGAGGCCCCAGCACCGAGCCCTGCAGCACCCCACTAGTTACAGATTGCCATCCTGAAATTGACCTCTTTATCCCGAACCCTCTGTTTTCAGTTAGCATGGATAGAGGATTGGCTAACTAATATATTACCCCCAGCACCATGAGCTCTTACCTTGTGCAATAACCTTTTATGTGGCATCTTATCGATTGCCTTTTGGAAATCCAAATACACTACATCTACTGGTTCCCCTTTATGTACCCTGCTCATTACTTCCTCAAAGAACTCTAATAAATTTGTCAAACATGATTTCCCTTTCATAAAACCACGTTGACTCTCCTTGATTTTATTTTCCGTCTCTAAATGTCCTGCTACTACTTCCTTAATAATTGATTGATTCTAGCATTTTCCCGATGACAGCTGCTAGGTTAATTGGCCGATAGTTACCTGCTTTCTGTCTCCCTCCTTTCTTGAATGGGGGTGTTACATTTGCAGTTTTCCAATCCGCTGGGATCTTTCCAGAATCTAGTGAATTTTGGAAGATTACAAACAACGCATCCACTCTCTCTGCAGCCACTTCTTTTAAGACCCTCAGATGCAAGCCATTAGGTCTAGGAGACTTGTCAGCCTGCAGACCCATTCGTCTGCACTGGAGTGTCAGCCTAAATTTTGTGCTTATGTCCCTGAGTCAGAGGCCAGAGTGCTACCAACTGAGCCAAGGCTGACACTGTGCCGAGCCACAGTTGATACTGGAGGGGGCGGCGTTTGGACACTGGTTGAGGTGCTCCAAGAGATAGCAGCAATGTTAGGACTTCCATTTGCCCTCCCCTCTATGAGAGACCCAGAAGATCTTTATCTTGTAAAAAAAAACAATGAGGCAGGATTTTATAGTGCCAGCTTTTGATGAATCGTGGTAAGTTTGTAATTTAATTTATGCGCACCAGAAGTTGTGATTTGCATATCATTGGTCTTCATGTCTAATTAAAGGTTTCATCTCTTGTGGTGCTGTGTCATGTCTCGGATTGCAGCAAAACCTCAAACAGCAGTCCAGACACTCATGGAGCGATTTGGTAAGAGGATAGCACAATTGCTCCTCCAATTCTGGCATCTTTGTGCATCCCCGAGTTTAATCACTCCACCACTGGCGGCCGTGCCTTCAGCTGCCTCGGCCCTAAGCTCTAGAACTCCCTCCCTAAACCTTTCTGCCTCTCTACCTCTCTCTCCTTAAGAGACGTTCCTTAAAACCTACCTCTTTGACCAAGCTTTTGGTCACCTGTCCTAATATCTCATTATGTGACTCGGTGTCAAATATTGTTTGATAACACTCCTGTGAAGCGCCTTGGGCCCTTTTATTACGTTAAAGGTACTATATAAATGCAAGTTGTTGTTGAGCCAAGCAAGAGGTGGAGGAACATATGAAATGAGTGTGTGTATGAGAACTGATAATGTGGGGATGTTGGTTTGATGGTGAGGATTCTCAATTTCCTCCAGGTGGCAAGGAGGAGGTAGAAGGTCGGGGGGGGGGGGGAGGGGGAAGGGGGAAGGGGGATTCCTACTCTGTGGTAGGGGAACAGTTGTTAGTGGTTTCGGAAAGGTCCTGGTGATTGACTTAAGCAACTGTCCAGGGGACTTGTGATTGTTTCCCCTTGTCTGCCTCTAAATAAGCCATACTACAAAGGAGGGGAGGGTGGCACAGTACTGAACATGGTCTCCATCACTAAGTGTAAAGGACTAACAGCTTCAGCAACAAGTGCAGAAGCAACAAAACTATTATTTTAATTCAAAAAACCAAAAATGATTACCTTTTTTTTGACAACACCAGCCTGTCCCTTAAGACAGATGAGACCAAAATGGCAGCTCTGGAATGAATGGTGCAAGGTTCTTCTGGGTGGAGTTTGCCCCTGAACTGCCCCCCCCCCCCCGCCCCTGCCTGGTGCTATCACAGGAAATCTGATTGCAGAGGTCCCTGACATTCCTTTGCATCAAATTTACATTACGGCGCCCTCTTCAGGCACAGTGTGGTGCAGACACCAGAAAGGCTACAGAGGAAGTTTGGGTGCAGTGCCGTTTAAGAACGGAATGGGAACAAAGGATGTTCTTCAGGCGCTGTTTGGAACAGGGCAGAGGAAAATCGGTGCTGGCTTAGTCAATTTGACTTAGTTTGTATCCACCTCACCTTTTGGTCAGAAAGTCGTGGGTTCAGGCCCCATTCTCTTGCATAATCGAGGCTGACACTCCAAATCAGTATTCAATGGGTCATGTTGTCAAAGAGAACATCCTTAAACTATGGTCCCATTTATTTGTTCTGGTGATTGAAGTGAACATTCAACATACCATGGCCCAAACCCATGGTTCTCTCGATGTCTGGCCAATAATCCTCCCTCAACCAACACGACCAAAAACAGATTAATCCGTCGTTCATCTCATTGCTGTTTGTAGGATTTTGCTTAGTAGCGACATTTGCCCACATAAGAACAATCACTGCACTTTAAAGTAGATCATTGTATGTGAAGCACTCGGAGTCATTTCTGTCAGACGTGGACTATACCCACAGTCCCTCATTGTTTAATGTTTGGTCAGGTGTGTAATTATGTATCAATTCTTCAACAAACAGATAATGATCTTCATGGCGTAGGGCAGAAGGCAAGAGAAGGGCATCCGGGTGCTGACAGTAAATACTAAAAATAACTCAACTTCTCCATTATGAAGGGGATCATTTATTTTCATTTGGCTGCTTGCCCTCCCTCTTGACCAGAAACTGGTGCGGGGGAGAGGAAGGGGCAAAAGAAAGGAGACATTAAAATAAAGGTCAAGAGGGAATTTGAAATACATATGTCCCCACACAGTGCGGTGCCAATCTACATTGCTATCAGAGGTGAGTGGACATTAAGTGTTGCTCCAGAAGGAGGGCAAAATAGTTGGGAGTGGGCAGGGGGGTAGAAAAAGTACAAACGTAATAACTGTAGACTTTTATATGAATGAAGAGTATCGTGGAGGACGCACTGTATTGATTTTTTTTTTAAATGCCCTGCAAATGGCTTGTTAGAATGCAGCATGAGGCAATTTTCTTTCGTCTTGATTTTAATTGCCCAACAAATTGACGATCACAAAACCAAACTGAAACAAGCAGCAATTTTTTTTTCGACGCTCAGTACAAGTGAGGCAGGAGCCTTTGCACTATTGACACCTTTTCAAAAACCTTGGCTCACTTTACGACCTGAGTTATTGGAGCTTATCCGAGACATCTATCGAAGGCGAAATGAGGTAGATTTTTGCCATAATCTCGAGTGTGAAAACAATACGGTAGAATGTGCCATTTTTTTCTGATCTGTTTTTTGATCTTTACAGGTCTACCAAACTCCATGGTGCAAGATGCATCCTTTTTTTTATTCGTTCATGGGATGTGGGCGTCGCTGGCGAGGCCAGCATTTATTGCCCATCCTTAATTGCCCTTGAGAAGATGGTGGTGAGTCGCCTTCTAGAAAAAAAAATCCTCTCATTCTGGATGCTGATTCTAAAACAAACCTGCCGAAAGACACAATTTATAAAATCCCCTCTCCTTGTTGTATGAAGTGACACTGCCAAACCTCAAGAGCTGTGACGGATTGATTGGTAGCAGCAGAGCAAGAATTGTCAGATTCTTTTCCTACCCCCCACCCCGAATGTTAATTGTATCCATGTGATTTATATCAACTGGTGTTAATTGTATTCAGGTGGTGTGTATCAAATGGGGACTCTCGTATCCATACGTAAGATTTTTAAAATTCATTTATGGGATGTGGGCGTCGCTGGCGAGGCCAACATTTATTGCCCATCCCTAATTGCCCTTGAGAAGGTGGTGGTGAGCCGCCGCCTTGAACCGCCGCAGTCCGTGTGGGGAAGGTTCTGTTAGGTTGTGGTGGGTGTAATATGGAACTCTGTGAATAAAGGCTTGGAAGCAACTGAAGACCAGGCTCTGATATTCTATCCTTCACCACCAGGCTGTCCAGTTTATAACACTGAAGACATTGTACCCCAGAGTACAGTTGCACAGTTGCCCTCTCGTACCTACCCCAAGTGGACATTATCCACGTGTGAACCTTGACAGTAAGCGCTGAGAGGTAGAGGCTGAGGAATCACAGCTGAGGCTGATGCTGCTCTCAACCGACCTTCACCTGCACTTCAAACAGGAGTTGCCAGATAGTAATCATGAGAAGGAACCCTGGCTGATTTTCCCCCTTCCTAACCCAACAACACTGAGGCTCATGATTGCCCTGACTAAAGACAACTTGCTCAGCAAAGGCTCAAGCCTGGGACTTTTCTGCTGTGCGTGGCTTAGTTAGAGAATTGCAGAGTTAAATGTAGATTCAAACTCCATTAGGAACGCTCACTAGTGGAAGATATGGTACCAGGGATGAACGGCTTTAATGAGGGAAGACTAGAGAAACTGGATGTTTTTCACTAGAGCCGGAGGAAATCTGATCGCGGGGTTGAAAATCATGAGGAGTTTTGATAAGGTCGCTCAAAAATAAACCTCTTTCCGCTGGTTAGTGCGTTGGTAACTAGAGGGCATGAACTTAAGATCATCATCAAAAAGATGGAGGAAATGGTTAGGAAACATTTTCTTTTTTACGCAGAGGGTTGTTAGGACATGGAATACCCGACCAGAAACAGTGGTGGAAGCAGAATCCATAATAGCTTTTACAAGGGAACTGGATAAATATTGGGAAAGAAAAATTTAAAGGTTATAGGACTAAGTGGGTAGTTCTTTCAGAGGCACGATAGATCGAATGGCTTCCTTCTGTGCAGTAAAATTTCAGGATTATTTGATATACAAAGATGTCCTGAGTTCAAGGGCATAACTCAGTGTTGGGATTGAGGTACACTGCATAAACCATGAGAACGTTAGTTCTAAGTTAAAACATACTCCCATATATTGCACCTATTCTCTGTTATAACCCTTGATCTTTGAAAAATACCCTACTGAAATGTCAGTTTCTGATGATTCAGTCCTACAGTCATTTAGTTCATCTCACCGTTACCTTTTATTCCAAAACTATGGGAATGAAAACTGATTGATTTCTGTATTTATACACGTTTTAGTCATGAGACATATGGGGATATTTTTCTCCATTGAGTAATGTTAGCAAAGACGTTGCTGTGAGAATGAAGAAGGTTTCCTCAATTTTCACTCACACTGACTTTTCCCACCATTCCGAGGGTTGGAAGCACAGGAATGGCCAAAGGACCAAACACTTACCATGTTCTCTTTTAAAAGATATCAACCAGAAATTCTGTGGGGGTTCTACTGGTCTCGCACTGTCACTCCTGCAGCAAACCAGGGAAATGGCAAAAATGGTCGTTCACCTGGAGGTTTCTATCAGAGTTATGGCAGGAGACCAGTGGAACGGCTGCAGAATTTCAGGGCCTATTACCCATTCTTCTTCCACCACGATCTGATAGGCCAGTCTATGTCCTAACAATGCTGTTTTCTTTTCTTTTCTCTCTCACCCCTCCTCCCAATGTCATCCCCTTTTATTCCCTCTTCTGCTGAAGGCATTGATTCTTGCTGGTGTATGGTTCCACGGGTACCTGTAGCACATTTCCCACATGGCCATTCCTTATCTGTGGGCCTGGACAATGAGTATTGGTCAACTATTCAGCTTGTCAGGGTATCAGAGCCCAGCCTGATCCTGTTCTCACTCACGTGTACTTTCCAATAGGGGTCACTGGACAGTGATCAGGCATGGGAAATTGGCCCAGACCAAAATCTACCCCATCTTGTGCAATATACTATGAGTATTTATAGCCTTCCTTTACTCTAGCAAATATCAGTGTTTCGTATCAGTTTGAATATGTAAGTTAGAGGCAAATCCTCAACAATGAAAGGGTTTGATAGGGTAGACGTGGATAAGATGTTTCCACTTGCGGGGGAGACCAGAACTCGGGGCCATAAATATAAGATCATCACTAATAAATCCAATAGGGAATTCAGAAGAAACTTCTTTACCCAGAGAGAGGTTACAATGTGGAACTCACTACCACAAGGAGCATAGTTGCATTTAAGAGGAAGCTAAATAAACACACAAGGGAGAAAGGAATAGACGGATATGTTGATAGGATTAGATGAAGTAGGGTAGGAAGAGGCTCGTGTGGAGCATAAACACCATTATAGACTGATTGGGCCGAATGGCCTGTTTCTGTATGTAATTCTTTGTAACCAGTGTCTGATAGTGTTTCAATTAGCAACAGCCTCCAGACTGAAGGTGGAGTTCTTTCAGCAGACGATGAGCTACTGTCTATAAATGTCCCTTAATATTCAGTTTGGAATTACAAACAAAGCCTAGACAAGTTCAAAATAACAATATTACTCTTGGGAAAATGTTACATGTCAGTAATAAGGTGAGATGTTTTTGGATACATTCATGAATTATGACAGCGACGTTGGCCCCTTTCTTCTTTTATCTCCTGCAACAGAAAAAGGCGAGTAAGTTGGAACTGCACTATTTGCACAGCTCTGACCATCTCCACCTACATTCATCGATGCATCTGTTGGAAGACACTGCACCGATGCCACTAATTCCTGGAATGATGGACCCGCCTCTCCCCTCCCTTCCATCCCACTCACAATCACAGGGAGAGTCATCACAGCTCTCCGTGTGTAAGAGTTCCGTCATTTCCTGAGACGGAAGGGTAAATGTTCATCTTCAGCGCATGGGATGAAAATCGGCCGGGTTCTATAACAGGCGGACAATCTGCTCCACCAGATTACTGTCCATGTCATGAAGATGAAAATTTACCCCATACAATTTACTGCAGTCTAAGGACAAAGGATTATTTCACTGTAGGCTTACCATATGCTATTTTTCTTTCTGTACATGGTAAGTCAATGCTTCCGGGCAGAACAGCACTTAGTGCAACTCAGCATATTCTACATTGCAAAGGGAGATGAATGCTATTTGAACCTCTCCTGTACTATACTTAGCAATACAAAATGTGATTTATTTAACCTTGTACCTTCAGAAATGTCACTTTGTGTGGAACACTTATAAATACAGTCCTCCCTTCTGTGTGAAGATTCCGGTCTCTCAGGTTGGGTTGCCAACTCTGACTGGGTATATTCCTGGAAGTTTCATCACATGACCTCCCACCTCGAACCACCCCATCCCCCACATTCCCGCCATTGGTCCATCCTATAGCCACGCTGCCTTCCAAAGGCCAATTGCAAAGACAGACACTTTGTTCCCCAATTGGATTAAACTCCAATATTTTTATAATGAAAGTGTTCAAAGAAAATGGAAAAAAAAATCACACAATTGTTTTTAATTCCCCTATGATTTTTCTCCCAGGTTGCTCGCAGCAGTGTCCTGTAAATTCCAGGTCATTCTTGGAGAGAGGGTTGGCAACCCTAATCTCAGGCGTATGTGGATACAAGTAAAATTCCCCATTTCTACTCACATCTGCAGGGTTTTTGGATACAGTTCACTTAGAATCAAAATAGTTGCAATGTCAAACCAGTAACCGTGGCTGAAAGCTTTAAAATGCGGTGGCCATTTCTATGAGGTCTTCTCTTGGCATCTGAGACAGTCTGGATTGTGCATTGTGTATCTTGCAGCATGCAGGGAATTGGGATGAGTCCTCCAGTCATGGCTTGAGGCATTAGATAAACAAAACAAAATTTAAAAATCGAAGTTTAGACAGCAGTGTTGGCATGGATTACATTTTTACCAGAATAGGCGAATTCACTCAATTGTGTGTTAGTGATAAATTCAAATAATTTCAAGTGCCATCCTCTGGTCTAATTTATGACTGGCAGTAAGTTAACTTGGTGAATCTGAAAGTGAGTCGGCTGGAGCTGGATGGTAGATTTGTGCAGTTACCACCGCAGACTTGTCCAATACATCTTTACGCCCAGCAGTAGGACCCCAGTTTATCAAATGTTCTGTTTACTCCAAGGTGATACTTGTGCTGAATGGAGGAAATCTTGTGTCAGCTCTTTTTTCCCCCATATTTACATTTCATTTTTCATGTGGGTATTTTACTGGCAAGACTGGCATTTATTGCCCATCCCTGGTTGCCCTGAGAAGGTGGTGTTGGGCCTTCTTCCAAACAGTTTGACACAATTGAGTGGCTTGCAAAACCACTTCAAAGGACAGTTAATAGTCAACCACATTGGTGTGAGACTGGAGTCACATTTCAGCCTGATCTATATGTCAAGACAGCAGGTTTCCTTCCCTAAAGGACATTAGTGAACCAGTTGGGTTTTTACGATAATCTGGCAGCTTCATGGTCACTTTTAAAGCTTTTTTTATTTGCAGATTTTTTTTTAAAACAGAATTCAAATTCTCAAACTGCCATGGTGGGATTTGAAATCGCATTCTCTGGAATATTAGTCCAGTTACATAACAACGACACAACTATTCCCCTGCTCCAAAGTCTAAATGTTTCTTGATTGCAACAATTCCTTGTTTTTGCCCCGTAGGGATATGAGGCGGTCCATCATCCTGGGTTTCAGTGCAGGAGAAGTTAATAGAAGTTCAAATTCAGGTCATAAAAGGATGCACGGTGCACACAATTGGATTGTTTACGCACAGCAAGGTCCTACAAAGAGCAATGAGATAAATGACCAGATGATCTGTTTTAGTGATGTTGTTTGAAGGAAAAATGTTGGCAAGGGCACAGGGAAAACTCCCCTGCTTTCCTTCAGATAGAGCCTGGGGATCTTTTACGCCCACCTGAGAGGGCAGACCTCAGTTTAACATCTCATCCAAACTCCCTCACATTCCTCTCTCTGCTACTTTAGTGAGGGAATTAACTCATTTATTTTAAATAGGTTATTCTCTCCATTTAATTAGTGGGCGGAGGAACTTGTCATGGCAGCGTTGAGCATTCATACAATAACATCACTGACAGCCATTTCTAACCTCGAAGGAAGGGAGGAGAAGAGACAAACATCAGAGAGAAAAATAGGAGATAAACAAAGGGAGACTTAGAAGAGATAGAAAATGAAAGCAAAATATACTTGTTTTATTTTATTGAGAAAACTAGGTCTGTAGTGCAGCACACCACCAAGATTGAAAGAGTAGGGCAGAAAGTGAGGTAAAAGTTGTAGTTAGGTGACACCAAGTTTGGGTTTTAAAAACCTCTGGTTTGTAGGAGGAAGAGAAGACTGAGGGAGGTAAGGAGTTCTAATTTGGAGAAATAAAAAAACCTTGCATTGATACAACACCTGTCATCAAAACACCTCAAATTACAAAACATCTGAAGTACTGAGAAAGAATGAACTTCAGATGGTGCAATGAATCCTAATTTCAACACAGTGAGGACGCAGGGAGTAGGAAGGATGCTCTTGTGAAGCTGCTTGTGATGTTTTTCTCCATTAAAGGCATTATGTAAATGCAAGTTGTTGTTGTAGTGTAGGATGGCGTATTTGGAGCATAGGAGGAACAAAAGAGGAAAGTTCAATGGAGTAATGTCCACAGTAAACGGGAAAAAATAAGAATGGTTATTACAAGAGAGAAAGAGGTTGGAGTCTTAAAGGTGAGAAAAGGATCAATTATCTGCAGGACAATCCACCAGAAAAAAAAATCTTGAATGTACTTGGACTTGATAATATGTGGAACTCGCTACCACATGGAGTAGTTGAGGCAATAGCATAGATGCATTAAGGGGAAGCTAGATAAGTACATGAGGGAGAAAGGAATAGAAGGATATGGTGTTGGGGTTAGATGGAGTAGGGTGGGAGGAGGCTCGTGTGGAGCATAAAAACACTAGCATAGACCAATTGGGCCAAATGGCCTGTTTCTATGCTGTAAATTCTATGTAACTTCCATTTATATCAAACCTTATCACATTATAGGACACCTAAACGTACTTTAAACCACTGGATCATTTCTTTGAAGTGCAGTCACTGTCGTTATGTCGTTATGTAGACAAATGCAACAGCCAATTTTCACCCATTAGAGGCCCACAAACAGTAAATAAATTTATGACCAAATAATCTGTTTTTGGTGGTGTTGGTTGAGAGTGGAATATTGCCCAGGACAATGGGAGAACTCCCTGCTCTTTTTCAATTAGTGCTGTGCAATCTTTTACATCCACCTGAGCAAATGGACAAGGTCTTGGCTTAATGTCTCATCAAAAGATGGATTTGGAGAACGTTGAGAAGAACAGAAGCATTTGGCTCAAAGGAAGAGTTTTACTTTCTTAGGAGGCAGCTTAAGATGGTGGCAGGTACTTCCACAGAACTGAGTGCCCACACCAAAATTTAAAATAAAATACATTTATGGAAAGAAAATTACTTTTGGACAGTAACATTTCTCAGACCTTTCCTTTAACAATTCCCTGCCGTTATATTTCTGCAGTTCCTGGCTGTGATTAGAAATAAAATGGTGGCTCTGAGTTCGGTTGAGGGGTTGTTTATACCAATGACTGCAACCTATCATTTATACTGTAACCATAGAAAATTATAAGCTTACAATTGCATTATAAATCTTTTTGTAAATGTGCATTAATATTATAATGAAGACAAATTAGCTTGAATCAGTCTGGATTGTCAGTTCTTTTTTGGCCTTAGTAATTGTAGTGTCAACTAAAATACAATTTCAGAAAAGAAACTGTTTTTAAAAAAAAAATTGACCTGCAGTTCAACCAAAGACAATTGCTATGAAAATGCTTAAGCCTATAAGGATCTCATGCCCACTGTTGCGTGGAAAGTTATGGTTTTTTGTGTCTGGTTTGGTTTCCAAACGACATTTCTGTCTGGGGAACAGCGGTGATATCCTGCAAAGCTGTCTGGCACATCAGTCAGAAACTGAAAGGACACCGCAGCAGGTGAAGCTGGCCATATGGTTCATTCGCTAGGAACAATTACCCAAATATTGCAGCTATGCAGCAGCCTGTGTGCTTTGCAGTGAATTAATAATCCATTTAACCATTGAATTTTCTTGGCACTTTGCAGCGCACAAAACTGTTTCACATTCACAAACTTCTAAGCAAAATGCATCTTTTAACAAATTAATGTTAACTATCACATTAGAATCTATTATTTCTAACATTAATTAGGATGAGGGCTGTCAAATGTCTGTGGTGAAGTTGACCTATTTTTATTAGTCTCAGTATGCGAAACATCTTACACCTTGATTCGAGCTGTTGCCTTTTGCTCTTATGCGACCTAATACACACTTGAGAGCTATTGGCTGGTGTAGTGGATTAACACAATACTCTTTTTATTCTCTCGGACCTGTTCCTGAATTCTGACAGATGGAGGTGAAGGTCTTCGCATTCCTAGCTGGCTCTCAGACGTGACATAGACTCAGCTCCTAATGCACTTGGGTGCAGAGCGTGGACATACCTGCAAGAATCAATTGGTTGTCCTCGTCTGAGAGAAGAAAAGAAGGACAGGAGCAGGAAAGTTAAAAGTTCACACTGGTGCAGTAGGGGTGTCCACCTGAGGCTGGAGTTAAGGCACATTGTTGGGGCAAACAAAGAAAGTTTTATTCTCCATCTAACTTTTCAGGGATTGCCTGATGTTGACATGGGGAGAGGGGTGTGTGTGGAGGGGAGGCTGATTTTCTCGGTACGTGCTGCCAATGGGGAGCCTTGTCTGCCACACGAATCAGGTAATTGCAAGCAGCATGCCCGCGATTTGCCAACAATGCGCGGCCTGTGGGCAAGGCTCCCCTCTGGAAGCACATACTCAGAAAATTGGCGCCCGGGTGCAACAAGAATTCCGATTCCCAGCAATGGCATCCCTCACTTGGACCAACACAAAAAAAATCACCAAGGGAATTGTGGTATCAGAAGTTCCTTTTAATGACCTGGTGCGCTAACATTTTCAAAAGCAGAGATGCCTTATTACAGCGGAACTAGAGTGGCAGAATGGTTATTTATTTTAAGTCTCATGAATATATGTATATTGTCTCACGAAATCAGACATTTTAAAGAAACCGGTGAGAAAATAACATTGTAAAAAGATGCTCCAGCATTTTTAAAGGATGTCCTGACTTACAATTCCACCTTGAAAGGGAATGCCAAATCCGAATAAGACTGTTTATTCCCGATCCACTCAGGTAACGTTATACTGACTATTTGATAGGATAATATAGAAGTGATGATGCAATTAGATTACCAGAGCATCACATACCGACTGTCAGGCTGAGGTGATGCAAGGTATAGTTGACAAACTTTGCACAATTTCTTTTTGTGGAGAAAGCTGACTCTGCAACTAGTTCACTGTGAGACACTGTCTGCAGTAGCAAATTACGTTGCCATGTTCCTACTCTCTGTAAAAGCATGCAGTCAGGTGAGAGTAAATAAGAGGGGGGAAAGGTAGGTGTAAACTAAGAAACACATCACTAAAAAGAGGCCATTCTTTTCTAACACCCAGCTTTCAAACTCCGTCACTGTGTTTCTTGTCTTTCTCTATTAAGTTGATGCTACTATAGCCAATGCTGTATCTCCTCTCTCGTTCCTCAGCTGCAAATATGCCACCAGATTCATTCTTCCTCCCTACCTCCTCCTCTGTTGAAAACAAGACTCACTGCACCGTATCCCACACTAACGCATTCTTTTCTAGGACCTCATGGAACTAGTTGTCTTCCAATTCTCTCACAACCTACAGGTGTTTAAAGCCCAAGGTCCTGGTGAATGTTTTTTTATTGCAAGCCACTAAGTTTAATGCTACTTTTACAACAACAACTTGCATTTATATAGCGCCTTTAATGTAGTAAAAACGTCCCAAGGCGCTTCAAAGGAGCGATTATCAAACAAAATTTGACACCGACCCACATAAGGAGATATTAGGACAGGTGACCAAAAGCTTGGTCAAAGAGGTAGGTTTTAAGGAGAGTCTTAAAGGAGGAGATGGGGTAGAGAGATGGAGGGGTTCAGGGAGGGAATTCCAGAGCTTAGGGAAAGAGTAAATCATTAACTTCTTTTTCACTGCAGCCTGAATCTGTGTAATGGTTTCAAATGATGGACAAATACTGCTTTTTTGCAGTACTGGAATTTTGTTTGATAATCGCACACAGATAAGCGACAGGAATTTCACACTTTGTTCGTTCTTCATATTTCACTTTCTTTTTTCTGTCACAAATTCTACATGCAAATGGAAAAAGACCTATGATTCAAACATGTGGGAGACTGTAGAATAAAACGGTTTAACAATCAACAGGGATCGGGGTCAAACAACTGCAATGCCAAACCTGGCAAAAGGAAGCAGATGTATCGTCTCGGTTGTCTAACCACAAAAGATTGTGATATTTGAACACAACTGTTAGAACCATTTCATTTTACCACAGGTGATGAGTTCTCAACTCAAGATAATGAACGTCCTAGCAGCTTTGAATAACACTTTGATTTTCTGACATGCACTGTTCAGAGAAACTACGGGTGATCTACTGAATTATTTCTTGGGAAACATAGTCACAGCCGCAATGTACTCACAATGTAAACACCATCCATCAGTAGCACGCAGGGCCAGTTGTCGTGCCTACAACTGTTGAAGACATAAAAAGGAGCCCAAAACTGAAGTGACCCAGCCATCAAAGTTAGCAACACAGATACCCTGCAGTAATTTCAGGGCAATAATGATGGATAAAGACTGCTTGAGCTTCATTGTCATAGCTTACTTCATCAGAGCACATTGATTACATCACCACTTTGTAACCATTCTCAGAATATTGCTGAAACCACTTGGTCTCACTACCTCTCTCCCCGCTTTCTCCTTAAAATCCATCCGTGCCTTTGGTCCCTAATTCTTGCTCAGCTCCCTTGTACTATCCTAACTCGCATCAGGTCCTGTACACCCATCACCCCTGTGCTTGCTGATCGACATTGGCTCCCGATCAAGCAACGCCTCGATTTTAAAATTTTCATCCTTATGTTCATCCCTCCTTATCTTTTTTTGTTCGTTCATGGGATGTGGGCGTCGCTGGCAAGGCAGCATTTATTGCCCATCCCGAATAGCCCTTGAGAAGGTGGTGGTGAGTTGCCTTCTTGAACCACTTCAGTCCGTGTGGTGAAGGTTCACCCACAGTGCTGTTATGTAGGGAGTTCCAGGATTTTGACCCAGCGGCGATATATTTCCAAGTCGGGATGGTGTGTGACTTGGAGGGGAACGTGCAGGTGGTGTTGTTCCCATGTGCCTGCTGCCCTTGTTCTTCTAGGTGGTAGAGGTAGTGGGTTTGGGAGGTGCTGCAGTGCATCCTGTGGATGGTACACACTGCAGCCACAGTGCGCCGGTGGTGAAGGGAGTGAATGTTTAGGGTGGTGGATGGGGTACCAATCAAGCGGGCTGCTTTGTCCTGGATGGTGTCGAGCTCCTTGAGTGTTGTTGGAGCTGCACTCATCCAGGCAAGTGGAGAGTATTCCATCACACTCCTGACTTGTGCCCTGTAGATGGTGGAAAGGCTTTGGGGAGTCAGGAGGTGAGTCACTCGCCGCAGAATACCCAGCCTCTGACCAGCTCTTGTAGCCACAGTATTTATATGGCTGGTCCAGTTAAGTTTCTGGCCAATGGTGACCCCCAGGATGTTGATGGTGGGGGATTCGGCGATGGTAATGCCGTTAAATGTCAAGGGAAAGTGGTTAGACTCTCTCTCTCTTGTTGGAGATGGTCATTGTCTGGCACGAATATTACTTCCTACTTATCAGCCCAAACCTGGATGTTGTCCAGGTCTTGCTGCATGCAGGCACTGACTACTTCATTATCTGAGGGGTTGCGAATGGAACTGAACAATGTGCAATCATCAGCGAACATCCCCATTTCTGACCTTATGATGGAGGGAAGGTCACTGATAAAACAGCTGAAGATGGTTGGGCCGAGGACACTGCCCTGAGGAACTCCTGCAGCAATGCCCTGGGGCTGAGATGATTGGCCTCCAACAACCACTACCATCTTCCTTTGTGCTAGGTATGTCTCCAGCCACTGGAGAGTTTTCCCCCTGATTCCCATTGACTTCAATTTTACTAGGGCTCCTTGGTGCCACACTCGGTCAAATGCTGCCTTGATGTCAAGGGCGCTCGCTCTCACCTCACCTCTGGAATTCAGCTCTTTTGTCCATGTTTGGACCAAGGTTACAATGAAGTCTGGAGCCGAGTGGTCCTGGCAGAACCCAAACTGAGCATCAGTGAGCAGGATATTGGTGAGTAAGTGCCGCTTGATAGCACTGTCGACGACACCTTCCTTCACCTTGCTGATAACTCTGTAACCTCCTCCAAGATCTCTGCGCTGATCCAATTCTGGCCTCTTGCGCATCCCTGAATTTAATCGCTCCACCATTGGTGGTTGTGCCTTCAGCTGCCTAAGCTCTAAAATTCCCTCCCTTTTCCTCTCCGTCTCTCTCCTTCTTTAAGTTACTCCTTAAAACCTACCTACCTCTCTGACCAAGCTTTTAGTCTCCTGACTTATTATCTCCTTACTTGGCTCGGTGTCAAATTTTGTTTGATGCTCCTGTGAAGCGTTGCTTTAAAGGCGCTATATAAATGCAAGTTGTTGTTGTTGTAAGTAAACGGGTGCTGTAGAAATGTATCTTGTTCTTGTCATCAACCTTGACTTCTTGCTTTCATTTGTTTGGTTGGGGACAACTTTCCAAATGCATACTGGTCAACTGATAGATGATGCTTCTCTCCAGGTTCCAACCTCTCGCTCCATCACCATCCTTGTCTATCTCTATTTTATCAAGCCCACTAGGATCAGTGCTCCTTTGAACTTTCTTCAGTTGTTCTTTCTAAGCTGCCAATGTGCCAACCTGCATGCTGAATCAAAGTAAAGACTCATTGCACAGTCTCCCCCAAGGGGTGGACATGTACCTTTGGATCCACTTCACCTGACTAACATCCAGGCAAGGGTCAAAAAGAAATAGGTTAAAAACGCTAACGCCAACACTGGTACTCGATAAACTCAGATCATTTTATTCTCTCTTTTATTTAAGGCAAGTCAGGAGAAATGATCAAGTAACTGAAAGGAGCAGTATCTTAAAACTGTAAATAAACTACTTTCTTTCCGCGTCCCGTTCCATTCCTGTATAATTTGCCGAGCGAGAGCCAGATAGCCAATCCATGTCCAGGCTTCTGTCAATGCCGATCTGAAATTGGCCAACAGGAGGAGCATGATTGGCTCAGCCTCTGATTTTCCCACATGACTTCTGGGGAACCTTCTCCCCATTTAGCTTCCCAGACAGTCGAGGCAGGATTCAGTAAATCATCGGAGTGAATATTGGCACCGCTGTGTCAGCCAATGTGTAGGAGACGGGGCAGAGCAAACTGAGTCTCCGAACTCATGACCGAAACTACAGCAAACTGAATATATTTAAGAAGGAGCTCGGTAGATTTCTAGATACAAAAGGCATCAAGGGGTATGGGGAGAGAGCGGGAATATGGTATTGAGATAAAGGATCAGCCATGATCAAACTGAATGGCGGAGCAGGCTCGAAGGGCCGAATGGCCAACTCCTGCTCCTATTTTCTATGTTTCTAAATAGAGTCTCCCAAGTATAGTAGGATTATTTCTCCAGCAAAATGCAGTGAGTGGGAGATAGTTACATAATACAAATTGATTATTTCTCCAGCAAAATGGAGTGAGTGCAGGATAGTTACATCATACAAATTATGTGCCTAAAATCAATCCCAGTCACTTACAGCAGTGTGGTCTCCACGTTTGATTGACGGAGGAATTAACCAATCATCTCCATTCTGGCTAAGTCTTGTGGTGTCACTATGCAGCTGTGCACAGATTGGCTGCCGCACTTCCCTACATCACAACAGTGACTAGACTTCAAAAAGTACTTAATTGGTTGTGAAAGGTGCTACATAAATGGGAAGTTTTTTTTCTTTCTCTACAATCAATGGATTACTTTTGGAGTGCAGTCACTATTGTTATGTAGGCTAAAAACAACAGATAATTTGCACACAAGGTCCCACAAACAGCAAATTAGGTAAAGGACCAGTTAATGTGTTTTTAAGGTGTTGATTGCGAAAGGAGTGTTGGCTTGGACATCTTTGTGCTCTTCTTTGAACAGTGTCATGGGATCTTTTACACTGACATGGGCAGGCAGATGGGGCCTTGGTTTAACACCTCATCTTAAAAGACGGCACCTCTGATAATGTAGCACCACCTCAGTACTGCATTGAAGTGTCAGCGTAGATTATATGCTCAAGTTCATAATTGGGTTTAAGCCTACAACTTTCTGACTCAGAGGTAGGAGTCCTACCAACTGAGCCAAGATGACACCTGTCACATCATCTACAATAATTTCCAGGTTGTGGTTAAAACCAAGGATGCAGTAGTGTACGAATGAAAGTCAGATTGCATGGGAGGACTCAGATGGAAAGAACAGTTGAGAAAAATTCCAAGAGTAGAAACTTGTCAACACAAAACAAAAGCATTTGGTCCCCCAAAACCAGTCACAAGATCACTGCTGGGTAAGGAAATAACTGCAAGCAGGAATACATTTTTGAAAAGCCAAGAGATGTTCTTTACAACAATAAAGGCTGAGCTGAATATTTCCCCTTTATTGTCATAGACAACAGTTGGTAAGAGCAATAGGCGTGAGGGCCCCCAGTATGAACCTGTGGTCAGAAGTCTTATTTTTTTGTCCGACACACACACCCTATGATTGAGACCACTTTCACACTGAAGTGGAGTTTGTGAGGAGATTGTGGAGAACGTTAACAATATATTCACCAATAGGTTTGCATTTCATTCATGTTAAACAAACAGCCATTCATGTGGTCATTGATGTGGGCAGGGGGATTCGGGTGACGTGGGTAAGCCTGCCCATTTGAAAATTTTGCATTGAGAATTCATGAATATGTTGTGGTCCCTTGGTTCAAGTATGGCTTTGTGCCATTTATGTGGGCAAATTTGGGCAATTCCAAGTTGGAGGTGTGGGTGTACATAGACAACTCTTGTACACACCTCAGTGTTGTCACTAGTTTCATTAGCAGCCTTTTATATTATAGGCTGGGTCTAGGACAGCAGCCTAAGAGCACTGCTATCCCAAATTTGGTTTTAAATCATGCTACCCGTCCACTCGCGGCAGAGGGGCACGACTGCGCAGAATGGGCGTAAGAAATGGGGCACTGCACATGTGCAGAGTCATTGGGCTTGATTTTAAACGTGAATTTTGGGGGCGGGGGGGTGGGGGTTGGGGGGGCTTCGAAAATTGCAGAAATGCAGAGCGAGTTCGGAAGCCGGCTCCAACCCGCCGACTTCCGAGTTCCCCACAGACGCACCTACGTGCGCACGGGCGACCCGAATCCAGAAGTCCCGCCGGCAATTAAAGCCGGCGGGACGATAGTTAAAGAACCAAATATACCTCATTGAGGTACTTAAGGCACTTTACTTGTGACATATTAGGCAGTTAGAACGATTTTTAACTTACCTGGGCAGCTTTCCCGTGGCTTCTGATACATGCCTTCTGTTATTCCATCTAAGGGGCTGAGACAGAGTGTCAGCAGGCTATTCAGCTGTGGATGGCAGCACGCACACTTTTGAGCCATGATCACTGGATAGCAATCAGGAACCCTGGCTGATTTTTTTTTTCCTTTTCCCTAATCTGTGGACACTGGGACTGTTTGTAATGTTCCAAACACTCTCCCACCTGGAACCTGCTAACTTAGTCTGAAGTAGGGGATGGAAGTTGGGAATTTTCTGGTCTACGTGACCCTGTACATTGCTATTGCGGGTTGGGGAGGGGGGGGGGCAGGTGCTGATTCCCATTTAAGCTTTTTCAGGAAATTTCCTATACTTACAGACTAACTTAGGGCAATAATTGAGTTCAAGGTGACTGTGGAAATTCAAAAGCTCAGGTATTTTTAAAACTGCCCCAGCAATGATTTTTTCTGTTCAGAATTTTATTTTGCAGTTGAAGTCATGTAATTTCCTTCCAAGTTACTTGTAATGACCCACAAATGTACGAAAGTAATTACCCATCTTATATACAACTATGCAACTCACATCTTGACTTTATCACTTGACCTTTCATGAAACTCAACCCATTAAATCCCCTGCAGTAGAATAATCATTAGTCACACTGTGACAACGTTTACACTATAGTGAAGCTTTAAGCATTGAGATCATATTCAGGATGTGAAATATTGATTATCAAAGTATGACTGCAACAGTTTAAAGGAAAAATCCACTGACTGTGGTCGGATCTGATAGGAAACAATGAATAACATCTGGTATATTTAACTTTTTTTTACATTGAAGGAACAGCAGCTGGTTTCTTCCAGCCTCAACGTTTCAGTATTTTCCCACATTTCCCACTGAGCGACACAGTTGTGCTCTAGGTAGATTTGAAAAGGTGCCACAACCTCATGGCAGCTAGGACAGAAAAGGCAGATGCTGAGCAACAAACTGGTTCCTCTACCAATGATTAAAAAAAAATGAACCACTTCATCTTATTGCAATTATAGTAACAGCTTGTACAGCAAGCAGCAGCCGTGCTCCGCTGGGTTACAGGCGCAGCTGATTCCACTTAAAATGGCAATAGCTGACTACCAGATTTCCGCCTTAACACTGATATCTAACAGAAGAACTGCTTCGAGCATTTGAAGCGATATTAGTGTAGGACTTTTCTTACACTTCAATGCATTTACTCTTGACTTTTGACCAGTTTGTTTTTGTGTATATTTACGTCTCCCTATTTTCCTCTCTTTCCAGATCATTTACCTCCCTTTTAGTCTTTTTCCATTACGATAATAAATCCAATAAGGAATTCAGGTGAAACTTCTTTACCCAGAGAATGATTAGAATGTGGAACTCACTGCTGTAAGGAGTAGTTGATGCGAATAACATAGATGCAATTAAAGGGCAGCTAGAGAAGTGCATGAGGGAGAAAGGAATAGAAGGTAATGCTGATAGGGTTAGATGAAGAGGGATGGGAGGACACTCATGTGCAGCATAGACCAGTTGGGCCGAATGGCCTGTTTCCAGACTGTATATTCTATGTAACAGGGCAGACAGCAAACAAGGCCATCCTATTTTAGTATTACTTTACATATTTGGTAGACTGTCCTGTGGCTTTCCAGGTGAGGAAGGTCAGTGCTGGGAATTGGGAACGCTTTTCCTCTCCTGGCACCCAGTGTTGGCAGCAAGGACTCTCAGATCAGCAATAGTGTTTGACCAGTCACCACACTTGGGTCGTGAGTTCAAATCCCATCACAAAGCTGCATCATCCCCATTTAATGGATGATAAATCACACAGGCCTGAAGCTTTTTTTCCATTTAAATTATGATTGCAGGACAAACTGAGCAGAAGATTATTCCATTTCAGCCAGGATAGTAGGGTAGACAGGGCCGAAAATAGCTGCTCCATGAACACTAGTTATTGTGCTCGGGGCCACTGTCCCTACAGAAACAATATTAGTTTTTTCTTCTGTTCCTTTTCCCCGTGTTCTTTAAAACTCTCCACTTGTGCAAAGATAACACATGCGATTCGTTACCCTAAGATTGCATATAATTAAAACATGAGCACATAACACTAAATACATGTAGACAGTGACACACTTTTATCCAATCATTTCCCATACATATTTATATCTATTTTTAAACCTATCGCAAGGCGATATGAAGTCAGAGAAAACATTAGCAGAAACTAACGAGCAATATTAGCTAAACTTTAACCATTTTTGTCGCTTTATATTCCTACTGGCACAGGCACAATGGGTCGAATGGCCTTCTCCTGCGCTGTACCTACTATTTTACTACTGTTACTTTGATTTCCTCGGGGAGGGGAGGTGGGGAAAGTGTCCTTGAAATGACAGCAGAACTCCACACCAACAGGATGCATTTTCCTACAAAGATAAGTGTTCACGTTCCACATTTTGCAGTAAAATCTCAATTAAAACTAAAAAAGAAATACTTTGCGCAGTAACTGAGTTTATCAGGATTTGGAGGATTGTATTGTTCATCTGGCTCCTTTTCATAAGACAATTTCCCCTCGCTTTCCACTCAGCTGTCCCTATTTCCCAGGTAAAAAGCAGAGGAGACACATTATGCCAGGTCTCCGTGCACCTTTCCCTGAGTATTCTTGAGTGAGGGCTTAGAGCTGAAACAGGTGGAAGGATTCAAAAGCCATCAAACTGCCTGCCGCCTCATTTCCCTGGTTTCCACATGGTGGGCACCCTGAAACCAGCTTGCCCATTTACTGTGGGTCTTTGAAGTTGTGCCCATGCCCTCAGATTGGAGGATCTGAGAAGGGGCTGCCAGCAATCTCCACCTGCCCTTGAACAGGTAAGTTATGATCCTTCCAAGGCCCGTGAGGAGCATCAGCGGGGCTGTTTTTGGACAGCAGCCAGAAAGTCCCACGGACACCAGCCATTACCACTGTCGCAGGCCTCTCCTGATTTTGGGCACATGTCCACTCCAAGGGACATTGCTGCACCAGCGGGATATCTGGTTCATCTCATGACATGAACCTGTAATCATGAGCAGATTCAGGACCATTCGGGCAACAAGAATTTCCACAGCGCACGGCAGCGGAGAGTGGAAGAGGAAAATCAACCCCATAGCTCTGTGCTCAGAAATGTAGGGCCTTATGCATGAATTAGGATTTGCTCAATTTTCATTGAGCCACTTACTGCATAAATTGTGCCTCCACAGCTGGATTAACAAACTTTGGGATATTTATGCCCATTAAATAGCTGATTAGCTGCTTGAGAACTGTTAAAAATATTCTGAAGAGTCATGACTGGCTGCCATTGCTCATTACTATTAACAAAGTTGCGTTTTCAAGAAGTGAAGATTTCAAAATCGCATTCCTGTGATTTTATTAACAGGTTCTAAGGTCCAAATGACGACCGGCATGTTCCTATTTTTATTCAAACAAGGGAAACTGCAGCCTAATATTCTTGGATCTGGAATATCCTGTGTTGTTTTTATAAAGTTTTTGCATCATTTATGGCTGCAAACACTCCAATCTGATGATGTCATCTGACATGTGTGGGCGCCCAGCGTGCAGCAGGGCAAATGATGTGAAAAACACATGTTGTCATCAGAAACTGTTCCAGTAGCAACACGGAGGTTCCACACTACCCATAATACAGCTCAGGGACCTTATGTAAATATTTGCTCGTTTTTTGTTAAATAGGCACACCGGGTTACATATTGTTGTTCTGGTTTGATGGACCCTCTTTGTTTGGCTGTATCTAAGTATGCACTGGTCTGAGTTCAAACATATCTAATATTTTATTGTATCATAAAATGGATAACTTGCACAAAACTCATTACTTAGGCAAAAATATATATGGTTGCCAATTGTTTCCCAGCATTTCTTAAAGGGCCTGACTTGGGCTGTGGTGCAGTTCTGCAGGCAGAAGAAGTCATTCAATGGAGTTTTTTTTTATTCATTCATGAGATGTGGGTGTCGCTGGCAAGGCCAGCATTTATTGCCCATTCCTAATTGTCCTTGAAAAGGTGTTGATGAGCCTCTGCAGTCCGTGTGATGAAGGTACTCCCACAGTGCTGTTAGGTAGGGAGTTCCAGGATTTTGATCTAGCGACAATGAAGGAACAGCGATATATTTCCAAGTCGGGATGGTGTGTGACATGGAGGGGAACGTGCAGGTGGTGTTGTTCCCATGTGCCTGCTGCTCTTGACCTTCTAGGTGGTAGAGGTCACGGTTTGGGAGGTGCTGTTGAAGAAACCTTGGCGAGTTGCTGCAGTGCATCCTGTGGATGGTCACACTGCAGCCACGGTGCAAGGTGATGGATAGGGTGCCAATCAAGCGGGCTGTTTTGTCCTGGATGGTGTCGAGCTTCTTGAGTGTTGTTGGAGCTGCACTCATCCAGGCAAGTGGAGAGTATTCCATCACACGCCTGACTTGTGCCTTGTAGATGGTGGAAAGGCTTTGGGGAGTCAGGAGGTGAGTCACTCGCCGCAGAATACCCAGCCTCTGACCTGCTCTTGTAGCCACAGTATTTATATGGCTGGTCCAGATCAGTTTCTGGTCAACGGTGACCCCCAGAATGTTGATGGTGGGGGATTCGGTGATGGTAATGCCATTCAATGTCAAGGGGAGGTGGTTAGACTCTCTCTTGGTGGAGATGGTCACTGCCTGGCACTTGTCTGGCACAATGTTACTTGCCACTTATCAGCCCAAGCCTGGATGTTGTCCAGGTCTTGCTGCATATGGGCATGGGTTGCTTCATTATCTGAGGGGTTGCGAATGGAACTGAAAACTGCAATCATCAGCGAACATCCCCATTTCTGACCTTATTATGGAGGGAAGGTCACTGATGAAGCAGCTGAAGATGGCTGGGCCTAGCACGCTGCCCTGAGGAACTCCTGCAGCAATGTCCTGGGGCTGAGATGGTTGTGAGCCTAAGCACTGCTTTTATGCCACTGGAAGCATTGTAGCTAAGACTGATACTGTCCTCAGCCAACAGACAAGCACGTGCGTGCACACATACTGCAGCAGTACTCACTGAATACCAATCCAGAAAGGAAACCCTGTCTGATTTTTAGCCTCTCTATCCCAGGAATGCTGAGGTCACTTGTAATGTCCCAACTGCCATCGCAACTGAGGTCAGATAACTGATCTAAAGACCAGACCAGGCTCCTCTGCGATCTTTTATGTCTCAGTACTGAATTTATCCACTGAGCCATCATGGGAACTACAAATGATTATTTTTTTATAAATCATTAATAGTTTATCTTTCATTTACAAGAAATGCGTTTAGCTTTCTCTCATTTAAGATCGGGCTGCTTCCTTTATGGTGGGATATCCAATATTAATCAGCACTGGACTCCTCAAGACGCTGCATGCTATACTGAACTATCTGCCTGGAAAATATGGTCTATGTTCCTTACTGTAAATTCTTCCCAGATCATGTTCTTGCTCACCATATACAGCATGAGTTACTGTGAATCAATTTCTCCGTCCTGGCCGACTTGACTGCTGAAGTGAATGGTTTTTTTTATCAACTTCACAGAACATTAGAAGCAAAATCAAAACAGAATTTTGGTTTTAAATCTTATCCTTAAAACCACCAAACACACACGAGACTAGAAATTACCGATGCCTCTGTTAAAACAATGGGCAGAAGAATAAAATATGGATGCTTTAAAGCGTCTGTACAACTTAATATCACACACGGTAGTTTCCAGTATGGAATCATGTGCCAAAGTGCACTGCTGTGAGCTTGTTCACTTGACAAGAATATACTTGCTCATATGTTAACAAGTATGTTCAATGAATTAGGATTACTCCTTTCATCTGTCTTTCATCTGTCACTGGTACTTTTAAATCGGGCTGCAATGATTAATCATAGTTTTTGGTTAAATGTCAGCAGATCGGGTTTACGGTTTTACGTGAATAATGATTCATACTGGCAATATTTTCCAAGAGAAATTACTAAACTTAATATTTTACCCCTCACTTTCCTATACTGTCACAATGTCAGATTATGGTATTTGATGCTGCTTCAATGTTGCCAAAATCGGTAATATAAAAAGAGGGGTGGACATCATACAGTGAAGCCGCTGGAGCTTCTCACCAGCCACACCCAGGCCACCGACGTGTCCTTCTGTGATGTCCAAATGGATGTCCCTCATAATGAAAAGATTGTGGCAGCATGCGGCACTCCACAAAGAATTTACAGACTGACACTGCAAGTCATCCCCAGAGTGTTCGAGGTATTTAAATCTCTGCTTGACTAGAATGAAGCTTTCCTATTATGGAGTGAGGATACTTGCCTGTTAATCCTAATGATTAGCTGACATTTAGAGTCACAAAATTAGAATATAAATTCTGACGGGTGAAGGTTGCTACGAACACTTAATGTGCTCATGCTACGTTCCTGTGTGCGCTACTTTTATGCAAATTTTATATTGTGGGTTAATGCCTGTGTAAAGACACCCTACAATGGAATCCAAAGCGAGTGTATTAAGTATTTGTATGCAAACTTCGCCGATTGGCATTCCTACCTCCTAGTTTCAAGCTGTAACCACGATCTCCAAAAAGGCAGCCTTGCAGTTAGTTGAGAAACACGTGTCTCGTTCAGGCTGAATAAAATTGTATGTTGGCCTTGAGTATTTGGCAGTCAACAGAGATTTTTTCTGGGCAACACAGTCTACCTCCTTACTGAGGGAATGGAAACCCTTGTGGTTTGTGTGCACTGTTTGAATGATTGACCTAGTATCTCCATGTGGACACAGTCAGCCACACCCAGCACTCTGAGAAAGCAAACAATCGGGGGAAGGTTTAATTGTGAGCTGTATGCTCTTAGGAGAGAGTTAGCAGACCAAAGAGACAAGCTTCCATGGGCTGATTAGCCTTTTCTTGACCTTGACTTTTCCTATGTTCTGATTTGTGGCCAACTGCTTTCTCTAAACTCTTGGGGAAATTAATAGATCTGCCAATCTTCTGGGGTAAGTGCACCTGTCACGTGCTGGATGTACTTGGCCATGGTGCATTCCTTAACCAGTTCCTAGTGCTTGAAGCAAACCTGTGGCTGAAGCAGTTCGGACTGTTGTCGCTTTCACCATCACAGCCAGAGCAGGAGGAGCCATTGGCGACTTCCTCCAAATCACAACCCCAACATGACCTCCCTATTGAGCTTAAGGCTGGGAAACGCTGCTCACCATTACCCTCAGGAAAATGATCCATGGTGGTAAGGCCACCTCCTTACTCACCTCCTCCTTTGTCAGTGCCTCACCTTCCTCTTTCTGCTCCTCATAAAATCAATACATGCTTTTACAGGAGGCAGTTCTATCTTCATCCTTTCAGCATACTTTTTAGTTAAAACCTGATTCCACTCAGGCACATATGCATGCAAGTTTATGATAGTGCAATATAGCACAACTAGGTTTTCATAATTGTGGAGACATGGCGGGCTGACTTAAGTTGACTGAATGCTTCTATATATTACCAGTCTTGTAAACAAGGTGCTCCTATACATAAATTAAGTATGATGTGGAGATGCCGGTGATGGACTGGGGTGGACAAATTTAAGGAGTCTTACAACACCAGGTTATAGTCCAACAGCTTTATTTAAAATCACAAGCTTTCGGAGGCTTCCTCCTTCCTCAACTGACGAAGGAGGAAGCCTCCGAAAGCTTGTAATTTTAAATAAAGCTGTTGGACTATAACCTGGTGTTGTAAGACTCCTTACATAAATTAAGTAGTGATGGACAATTGGATTTATATTGTATGGATTTACCTGAACATTTTATTTGCTTTACCAGTTATAGGCCAAATGCTAACAACCTGGGAGTTCCTTTTCTGAAAGTTTCTGCATCAAATCCTATAAAATCTCAAGGGATCCATTTTGTTTTTAGCTAAGTGAAGATGATTATGATGAATTGGGGATGCTGCTGATTATCTCCATTTTATAACCCTACTTGATCTAATCCGTATGTCCTTTTCAATTTTCAAAACGTATGTGCATTCTGCTTAAGGAACATCTGCAAGATTGATTTTCTATAAATATCTAACACAGATGCTATGAAGTAAAATGAAAGAAATCCATGAGATTATCTACACTTCGTAACTCCCGGACTGCCAGCTTAAATTCCATCAAAAATTAAAACAAGAGGACCCTGAAATCCAACGGGTAACGATCCCAGCGATTGCACTGTGGTCACTCCTGCCGGTACCGGATTTTGGGGGGTGTCAGGTGGGAGGGCATCTCATTTGCATTTCACCCACTGGCAAAGGTGCCACTTGGGGCATTTCTTTGACGCCCGCCTGCCAAAATTGCACCAGCTGCCCGACCATGGGGTCTCTCCAGGGGTCCAGGCCGTTTGCCAGACCTGCTCCCCACCAGTGGGGTCTACACATGCCCTTGGTGAGATCAATATGCCTTATCTCACTTGGCGTACTAACCGCCACTGATATTCCAGGTCCCCATCCAAGGCTAGGAGTAAGAATTCAGCTTAGCTTAACAAGTCCCCGCTTTGACCCATCATTTATTTTGTACAGGGTGGACAGAAATTCTGCCCCTTAGAAGGCAGTCTGGAAATTTGGAGAAATGGAGGAGATCCAACATAACAGGGTCTCTTTTTTTTTTGAAGATTCCACTGGCCTCCCCTAAAAGTCACAGCAGGAGACCAGTCGAGTCCCGACAGAATTTCTGGGCCACACTTTTTACGGTCTGATTTTTATTCTGATTATTGACTTCTAAGAAAATGAGAATGTAGGAACAAAATAAATTCATTGAGTCTATCCCACTCAATCCATGATTCATGTTTCACTGTAGAAGTTTCAGCAAAGATGGAGACCATTCAGCCCATCCTGTCTGTGCCAGCTCTTGGCTAGAGCAATCCAAAACAAATCCTGTCTTTTTCTCAAGACCTGATATGACCATTGCTCTTAAATCTTTTACCTACCCCAAACCTACTTCCCTTCTCTCACTGCTGACTCGGCAATAATTTCCAATTCCTTTTTGAACGCTTCAACAGTCCGAGGGTGATTTTGACTTTGTGCGATAGCGTAAAACAGCTGATATCAGGCTGATAACAGATAGCTGCCCATTTTACATCTCTCCCGATTTTTATTTCCATTGATTTCAGTGGTAATACTTGGCATAGAGTAGCATATCAGCAGTCCTTATACGGACCATTGCAGGATGCTCAACAAAGTGGAGAAAAGATTTGTAAATGATTTTTGTGTTTGTAAAGATTTGTAAATGCCTGACCCCCTCCCCCACTACGGCCCTACTCTGGGTTTGATTGCGCCCTCCCCCTGCACCCCCCTTTTTTAACTTACCTCTGTGGCGGAGCCGCCAAATTTCACGCTCCTCCCCCCCCCCCCGACAATTGGTGAGATGCTCCGAAAGCGCAGGCAACTTGCCGACGGGATGCTAATGAGGCCAGACCATGTAAATGGTTCCGGCCACGGACCACTTCCATCGGGTGGGCGATGGGCTCAATCGATCCGCTTTCAGCCCGATGGAAGCGGCCACATGAAAATCTACCCCATTGTGTCTGAAGGTGATGATGGCGTGGATAAGGTTTCATCAGCTAATGGGCTGATGTGGGGCCGAGGCAGGTGAAATTAGATAGTATTTGTGATGGAGAAAGTTTAAGGTCGGAAGCTGAGCTTGGGATTAGATGGGACACTGAGGTTGTTAATAGTTTCAAACCCTAGAGAACTCTGCTAGTCACTGTTGTCCAATTAAAACTACTATCATTGATCATACTCATCGTTTCCCATCGTTCAACCAATTTATTGTCCAATTTATATTCTCCTTTGCTTCACCAACTTTCACTTTAACCACTAATTTTTAATGCAGCATCTTATCAGCTATCTTCCAAAAGTCAAGATATAGAACATCCACCTTATTACTCTAATCTCTAATTCTGCTACATCTTCAAAGAATTCCAATCACCCTGTCAGGCACAGCCTGATTTTCATAAATTCATGCTGACTTGCGGTTATTCCCTTTGGTCTTGTTAAATCATTTCCATTATAATAGACTCCAATGTTTTTCCTACTATAGATGCCAAACTAACAGGCCTGTAGTTCCCAAGATCATGTTTCTGACCTTGTTCAAAAAAGGACCAATGTTAACTATTTTTCCATCTTTTGGTACTTCTCCTGGGTTTAATGAACTGATTTTTTTTTTAGCCACAGCTCCCCTACTTCTACGTAGTTTTCTTGAATGTATTCCATCTGGTCCTGTTACCTTATGAATATTCAAGCTCCCCAGTGACTTCACTAACCTATCTTTTATTCTAAGAGCTCAGATGTATCCCTTAGCTTGTCAGCCATCAGGAGGGCAGCACACCAGAACAATTGTCTGCAGTCAGAACTATTGCAAAAAAAAAATCGTATTTCCACAATGTTTGTTTAACCTCTCCCAATATCCTCTCTTTAAGATACCTCACTTACTTCACAATCCTTTGTCTATGCCAGGCATACTTTCAAAAAAACTCTTTTTATTCCTTTTAATATTCCTCACAATTTCTGTTTCCAATTTTCTCTTCCATCATGGATTATCTGTTCAGCCATTTCTAAATTAGTTTTGTAGATTTTACAATCTTCCTTATTGAATGCTATGAGTTCTCAAAAGGGTAAAACTCAGCACATTATAAAAAGTTTGTTGTGCTGTTATCCCTTGTCCAGTTAAGAGATGAGATCGGATGGCATCATAGCTGATAATTGACCTTTACACAATTTCACAATACAACAATGTTAAAGTCTTCCTTTGAACTTTAAGTACAAAGTAGCATGGGGCATATTCTCTGAAGGCTGTAACTTGTCCAATGCTGCAGTGAATTAATGAATGCACTGAGCTGTCACTTTCTGCTTTAATGGGCTCTATGTCCCTTATTATTTAATTTTACAGCACAGAAGGAGGCCATTCATCTCATTACACTTGTGCCGGCTGCCTGAAAGAATTATCCAACAAGTCCCATCCCTTTTCCTTTTCCCTACAACCTTTTAAAAATTTCCTTTATCTTTTTTAAAAGCTATTATGGATATTGTTTCCAACACTCTTTTGCTTCCTAATAACCTTCTTCATAAAAAAAATCTCCTAACCTCTCCCTTCGTTCTTTTGGTGATGATTGTAAATTTATGCCCTCTAGTTACTGATTCACTGACCAGTGAAAAGAGTTTTTCTTGATTTACTTTATCAAAACATCTCATAATTTTGAACACCCCCAGTAGCAACGCAGGTTAATAAGGCCATAAAAGAAGCAAACCAAGCACTGGGGATCATTTCTAGAGGGATAGAATTGAAAAGCAGAGAAGTTATGTTAAACTTGTGTAGAACCTTGGTTGGACCACACTTGAAGCACTGTGAACAGTTCTGGTCTCCATATTATGAAAAGGATATCGAGGCACTGGAGAAGGTGCAAAAAAGATTTACGAGGATGATAACAGAACTGAGAGGTTATACCTATCAGAAAAGATTGAGCAGGCTGGGGCTCTTTTCTCTAGGAAAGAAAAGGCTGGGTGATGACCTGATAGAGGTCTTTAAGATTATGAAATAGTTTGATAGGGTAGACATGGAGAAGATGTTTCCACTTGCGGGGGAGACCAGAACTAGGGGTCATAAATATAACATAGTCACTAATAAATCCAATAGGGAATTCAGGAGAAACTTCTTTACCCAGAGAATGGTTAGAATGTGGAACTCGCTACTACAAGGGATAGTTGAGACGACTAGCATAAGTGCATTTAAGGGGAAGCTAGATAAACACATGAGGGAGAAAGGAATAGAAGGATATGCTGATTGGGTTAGATGAAGTAGGGAGGGAGGAGGCTCGTGTGGAACATAAACACCAGCATGGACCTGTTGGGCCGAATGGCCTGTCTCTGTGCTGTACATTCTATGTAATTCTATGTAGATCGCCTCTTTACCATTTTTGTTCCAATCAAATCAACCCGTTTCTTCAGCTTTTCCTCTTAACTAAAGCCTCCAATTCCTGGTGTCATCTTAGTGAATTTGTTGTGCACTCTATTGCCTTGATATCCATCTTAAAGGAAGGCATCCAAAACTGGACACTATATTTTAACTTAACCAATGATCTGAATAGGTTTACTATTACCTCATTGCTTTTATGCTCTGCACCCTTATTTATAAAACCTAGGATCTCATATGATTTTTTTTTACAGCTTTATCAACTTGTTCTCTCACTTTTAAGCATTTTTAATGTTTTACCATTTAGCATATATGATCATCTCCTTATTCCTCCCAAAATGCGTCACCTCAGGTTGTTCGCCTGAAATAGGAGTTAGGCCCTTTAAATATGCTAATGAGACCCCTTACGCCTGTTGAAGGTTCCTTTGAGAAATTAGTTCCTGATGAGCATGAAAGGCATTGGGCCTCCCCCTCTCAGGATTCTTCAGTGGCCCCAGGTGGACGCCAACTAAAAGTAAGTTTTTTAAATTTAGAATACACACCTTTCTGTGGAGACAGAACGAGCAGGAGTTCTCCCCCCTTAGATAACTAACACTGTGATTACAGCTCCTGAGGTTATATAACTAACACTGTGACTGTAATATTAGAGGTTACGTCAGTGGCATTACAGTGTTGGAGATTATATAACTAAACTGATTACAGTACATATCAGGAGAGATTGAGTAGAATGGGCCTACACTCTCTGGAGTTTAGAAGAATGAGAGGTGATCTCATTGAAACATATAAGATTCTGAGCGGGCTTGACAGGGTGGATGCTGAGAGGCTGTTTCCCCTGGCTGGAGAGTCTAGAACTGGGGGGCATAGTCTCAGGATAAGGGGTCGACCATTTAGGACTGAGATGAGGAGAAATTTCTTCACTCAGAGGGTTGTGAATCTTTGGAATTTTCTACCCCAGAGGGCTATGGATGCTCAGTCGTTGAGTATATTCAAGGCTGAGATCGATAGATTTTTGGACTCTAAGGGAATCAAGGGATATGGAAATCAGGAGGGAAAGTGGAGTTGAGGTCAAAGATCAGCTATGATCTTATTGAATGGTGGAGCAGGTAGGAGGGGCCATATGGCCTACTCTTGGTCCTATTTCTTATGTTCTTATGTTCCTACATAGAATTACATAGAATGTACAGCACAGAAACAAGTCATTCGGCCCAACTGGTCTATGCTGGTGTTTATGCTCCACGTGAATCTCCTCCCACCCCTCTTCTAACCCTATCAGCATATCCTTCTATTCCTTTCTCCCTCATGTGTTTATCTAGCTGCCCCTTAAATGCATCTATGCTATTCGCCTCAACTACTCCTTGTGGTAGCGAGTTCCACATTTTAACCATTCTTTGGGTAAAGAAGTTTCTCCTGAATTCCCTATTGGATTTATTAGTAAATCTTATATTTATCGCCCTAGTTTTGGTCTCCCCCACAAGTGGAAACAGCTTCTCAACGTATACTAGAGGTTACATATCTAATACTGTGGTTACAGTACTGGAAGTTATATAACTAACACCATGACTATGATAAGAGAGATTACATAACATTGGCATGACAGTACTGGAGTTTACATAACAGTGTGATTACAGTACTGGAGTTTACATAACAGTGTGATTACAGTACCGGAGTTAATATAATTAACAGTGTGATTACAGTACTGCAGGACATGGGATCAAAATTAAATAACTTTAAGCAAGTCTAGAAATTAGAATTTGTTTTTTGCCCAGAGAATAATGGAAAAGCAGAATTTACTCCCAGCAAAAGCAGCCTGGACTTTATCAATTCATTCCTTTTTTTAAAAAAGTATTCAATAAATAGTTGTTTAGCCTCGTGATTAAGGATTCCAACTTATAAGGATAGACAGATAATCAAATATTCTAAGAAACATGAAGGCGTTCGCACAACTGGGACTATAAAACTCTGGAATGTAACTGATTAGAACTATAACTTTGTATTCTAAGGCAGGATTATTGTTCTGAAGTTTTGTTTGATTACTGTTAGGAGGTGGGAGGGACTTCAAAGAGCTCCAACTTACTGGAAGTTTGTATGTGGTTGGATCCCTCCCTCAACAGATGAAATGATGTGGAGATGCCGGTGATGGACTGGGGTGGACAAATGTAAGGAATCTTACAACACCAGGTTACAGTCCAACTGTTTTATTTGCAAATCACAAGCTTTTGGAGATTATCTCCTTCGTCAGGTGAGTGACTCACCTGACGAAGGAGATAATCTCCGAAAGCTTGTGATTTTCAAATAAAACAGTTGGACTGTAACCTGGTGTTGTAAGATTCCTTACATTCAACAGATGAAATGCATCGGTCACTATCCATGATCGTGCAAAATGTACATGGCCTGCTCAGGGTTGAATGGTGTTTCCTTGTTCCAGACTTCCTTATGTTTTTATGATATCACCACATGACAGAACAAAAACCTCATGAGATTCAGGGAACATTTCATATGACTAAGTCTCCATGGAACAGAAAGAACTTCCATTGTACTCCACAGTACTGAATATGTCTACATGACTGAAAATACTTGGACACGATTGAGGATATCTCCACATGATTGGGGAACCTTCTTGTCTTCTTTGCTCATTTGCAGGTCCCTGTTTCATCAGGGTCTAGAGTTGGACTTAATGCACAAGGAAATTAATACTGTACTGACCTGTACAAATCATTGAGCAAGATAAATACGTAAAACAAGAAATAAAGAAAGAAAAAACTTTCGGTCCCAAAGGGCTTCACAGCCAATGAAGTACTTTTGAAGTGTAGTCACTGTTGTAATGGTAGCTACAATAAATAAAAGTTTCTATCCACTGTGGTGGCTGTCATGGGTCATGAGGACCTCCCCTCCCCCACTCCCCACCCTAGCGCCCAGTCCAGCAGTACAGAACGCATCCCTCTAATACTGACATAGTAACTAAAACTGCCTCAATAGATCGAAGCAGAAAAGAATGCAAAAAGCACACAATTCATATCAAAGCATGACCAAATAGCAGTAATGGGCTCTGCCTGCGGTGTACTGAAGGACTGAGGCCTGGTCAATTTGCACACTATGGCTTCAATTGACCTACATGTGCTAATTTCCCAGTAAATGCAGGTAAGGGGTGATCTAATAGAGGTGTTTAAGATGATCAAAGGAGTTGATAGGGTAGATAGAGAGGACCTATTTTCCTCTGGTGGGGGAGTCCAGAACAAGAGGGCATAACCTTAAAATTAGAGCTTGTCCATTCAGGGGTGATGTCAGAAAGCACTTCTTCACACAAAGTGTCGTGGAAATCTCAAACTCTCTCCCCCAAAAAGCTATTGAGGTCAATTGAAAGTGTCAAAACTGAGATTGATAGGTTTTTGTTGGGCAAGGGTATTAAAGGGTTATGGAATCAAGGCAGGTAGATGGAGCTAAGAAACAGATCAGCCATGATCTAATTGAATGGTGGAACAGGCTCGAGGGGCTGAATGGCCAACTCCTGTTCTTAGGTAGCTGGCCGTTGGCAGTTAATTATAAGATACTGAAATGAGATCAAGCGACTGGTGACGTGGCAATTTAGACTGTTACAATAGATGTGCTCTTTTATTAAAGCAGTGCTCAATGGTATGAGCACTTTGCCAACGCAGGAGGAATTTCATGCACAATAACCCAGAATTTTTGTGGAATCTGATACTTCCTTTGTGACTACGTAGACCAAACAACTCACCAAGTATGGATGTATGGTTTCACTCTAATTGAATGTTATCCGTCGCCTCATCTGAAAGGAATAAGATCAAAATTCTTCCAGATGTCGGTTCGAAAGGTACTGGAGGTCACTGGCAAAAGCCTGCAAATGGCTGTGCTGAAGCCTTTCACACAGATTAGAGACGCTGCCCTTTTCAATGTTGTGTGAAGCCTCGCTGAAACAACATCGTGGGCTGTTAAAAGAATTGCAGCAACAAGGCAGATATCCCAGCCCTGAGTTGCATTTGGACCTCACAACAGCTCAAGACTAGAATCCAGTGGCAGCAGTTTGGTCACTGAACATTTTTGGTGTAAGTTGTCAAGGAAAAAGAAAATTGGACTTTGTTACTTGTATCAAACTCATATTTAAGATTATGGTTGTTTATGATCTCAACAATGAACTATTTACATTCAACCAATATTTGCCTACTCTTTAATGAAATTAAAATGATCTTAACTCCTTAAGCGAAAAGTTATATGTTTACAGAGGGGAGGAGACATTTGAGATGGATGATGTCACTGCATTGTATTCTCGTGTCACTGGATCAGTTCCCAGCACTCTCGCCTCTGAGTCACAAGGCTGTAGGTTTAAGCCCCACTTCAGGAATTCAGCACATAATCTAGGCTGACACTCCGATGCAGTACCAAGGGAGTGCTGCATCGTTGGAGCTACTGTCTTTCAGATAAGATATTTAACTGAGACCCTGTTCAGGTGGCTGTGAAAGATCCAATTGCACTTTTTGTAGAAGAGCAGGGGAGTAGTCCTGGCCAACGTTTATCTCTCAACCACATCAGGAAAACAGGTTAACTGGTCATTTATCTCATAGCTGATTGTGGGACCAAGCTGTGTGCAAATTGGCTGCCATATTTGCCGACTTAATAACAGTGATTGCACTCCAAAACTGTTTCATTGTATTTTTAGTTTTACTCCCTGATGGGAAGAGGATAGGGAGGGTGAGAAAGGGAGTTTTAAGTGGATATACAGTGATAAGTGCAGTGCACACTGAGATATAACCCAGTGCACTTTGATTAACTAATTCAATTAATAGTCACATAAAACCATTAAGGACAATAATTGTTTTACAATAAGGCCTGAGTTACTCGGGACGTATTGTGGTACAAAATTAGAATAATACTCTGGAATATGTGTGGACTGATCAAAAGCACAAGAGTTCTGTATTTAAACAGAGAGCAATGTAGCTGGAGCTCTCATGCAATAGAGATAGCTACCCCACAGACAAGCAAGGAAGCCCAAAGAGAGCAGGCTAAGCATGGTTATATCTTGTGTTATAATATAAATAACACAGGAGTGATTATTTTCTCAACTCATCCAAAATAAATGAAAATGTACGGTAACAGCAAGTTCAAGTTGGAGATTAACTTGATTATTAGAATCATGGAATCATAGAATCTTACAGCACAGAAGGAGGCCATTCGGGCCATCGTGCCTGTGCCAGCTCTTTGAAAGGGCTATCCAATTCGTCCCACTCCACTGTAGCAACATGCCCCTAACTCAAATGTCATCATTTTCAGCAGGGATGTTTTTGGTACCCTCCAAACTGTGTTTTGCGGTGGAGAAGGGCCTCACAAAATCTATCCCATGTTTTATCACAAAGGTAGGACACTTTGAGAAAATCTCTGAATGGGATTAATTGCCAAACTGGCAAAAGATCATCAGATACCCTCGCACATTAGGGCAGAGCTGATATCTCGTCTAATGGAGGTTGAACAAGGAAAGCACAAATGATAGTTGAGGAAAATAATTATTTATTTGTTGATTAAGAAAACTGGAGCCAAGTCCAACCATAAAGAGGAGATGCGACCCTAAAATAATTTTGTCTGTATATATTTGTCTGCTCACCGTGCAGTTAGAATCACAGGAACCCCATTTTTTCTTTGCACAAGCATTTCTGAATCTATTTTCTCTAACGAAGAGTCAAACTCCCATCCACTTTAAAGTGTGATTTGGGACTAGTAAATATTTCCTCAAAGATACTATGGAAGAGAAAAGAGTCAAAATGTGCTTAAACAATCTGCAGGGAGGCTGAATATTCCTCCACTCCACACACATTAGCTGGTTTTCAATTGAACTGCAGTGAGATACTGGTTTTACAGTACAAATCACCCAGAACAGGTCAAGATGCAGACAGGCCTAATATTTCCTTAGAATTCAGAAGGAGACCTATATACACAAGTTTTCTGCATGAGATTAATAACATGTACAATTGAAAGAAAGGATTTGCATTTATATAGAGCTTTTCATGTCCTTAGGATGTCCTAAAGTGCTTCACAGCGAATTAATTATTTTTTGAAGTAAATTAACTGTTGTTACTTTATGTGAGGGAGAAAATTGCTTTAGGTATTCTCCTGCACAGTGTGACTGAAGATTACTAATAAGGAGCGAATCAGAAATGGGTCGGCTATAGGAGAAACACAATAACTGTGGAGAACTTCTGTCATAATGACAGATTCAGCACTCTTTGATTTGGCCTTGGCCCTGGTGTCCTCATGTCTGATGTTTCAGTGACTGGCCGGTCCATCCCAATTCATGGCAGATGTTTTGTCATTTGAGAGGAAGGGCTGGACGTGTCGGAGGTGACTTCACCCTGAGAGGCAGCAGCCTCATGCGTGCCTATTCCAGCCACAGCCCTGCTCCTGGGCATTTTCTCAGCAAATCTGATGATCTCTGTGGGACCAGACCTCTGGGCAGGGAAGCCTATGTACAGCTCTCTCCATCAGATCCCCAGCATGTTGAAGCTTATTGTAGATTGGAGCCCAATGCCTCTATAGCAAGTGATAGTGGGTGGTCACAACTCCCGCAATGCGACATTCCCACTGACTCCCCTGCTCAGTTTTTGGAAATCTGCTCCTTTAGTTGTACGCATTGGACAACAAACTAACATTTGTGCCCCAGATGTACACAAATCAAAAGTTAAACCCTTATGATGGGAATCCACACAATTTGGGGAAATGCCTTACATTGCAGTATAAGACTAGTGATGTAGAAAATCACCAGATAACTGATCCCTAACACCACCACTTTAAAACAGCTCACAGGATGTTTTACACACCATGTTGGCTTACAACCGTGGGAATTGCCTCTATGGATGTAAACTGGAAATGTTGAAATTCTAAAACACACTTAATTGAGGGAATGTATCATTCTTCAACACTTTGGGAAACTGATGACAAAATTCCTTCGCCAGACAACCAAACATTTATTCCGCTGAGACCGGGGTTAGGGATTTTAGGAAATCTTTATCTCATTATCACAACATCGCACAGATCCATACTTGTAGATTTAGGGAAAAAGGCTCATTACATAAACATTAGGAGGTTGAAGTTCGAAGAATGTTTTTCCACACAGAGGGTTATTAGAACATGGAATGCTTTACCACAACATCATTTAAAGGGAAATTGAATAAGTATTTGAAAAGGAAGAACGTAAAATGATTTGGGAAAATAGCAAGGAAATTAGATTAGAGCAAATAGCTCTTGTTGAAGAGCTAGCACTGATCCAGACCTGATGGGCCAAATGACCTCCATCTGCACTGTAATTTTTATCATTCTGTTGAAGAGTGCAGATCCAACAGCAATCTCAGGACAATGGTGAGCACAGAGTATTTGAATATATAAATCAGATTAAATAGTGAGGAGACACTATTTCATTGTACGCGGCTGATGCCGTGTGATTTCTCGGCTGGCTGCTTCAGGCCTGCATTCAGCAGCGAGAGGGATGCTGAGCAGACAGAAAGAATGCAGACAGAGAGCTAATGGAATCTATGGTTAACGTCAAAGAGCACAGAGAGCTGTAGCCAGCCTGAGATGTCAGATCCCAGCAATGGGAGGGGAGGGGGTGAGGGGGAGTGAGGGGCGCAGTGTTAGCGAACGGTATTTCTCTTTGACATATGGGAGATTATTTTTAACGGCTGATGGTGCTTTACTTTTGGTTTACAGAATTCCACGAACCATCCTACAGTATTCAGCCAGTTTGGCAGTGCCTGTAGTTTTTAACTATAACACGTGTTTACATGTTAGTTCGTTTATATTCAGTTCACAAGGTACTTTATACAATGATATCTTACAGATGTGCGCTGAATGTGCTGGCAAGGCTATACATCTTTGGGTGGCACTTTTCGTGATGGGGTTGGAGTGATTTGCCAACTGTGGCTCTGCAAGGCATTATTCGAAAGTATGACAATGTACAAAAGGGAACATCCGTCCCCATTAAAGGGCTTTTTCCAATTTTGTTCTTCCAGTATTGCTGCACACAAGGCCCTTTCTGCTCATCTTGCAGTGTTTAGCATTCGAAAAGATAACGGTGGACGGATGCACTGACCTGCTTTTCACAACTGTTGGCATTTTTGACAGGACTCAACAACAGAATGTCCCCCTAAGCACGTTACAAAGATACCTCAAATTACAATGTAACAACCTGTGAGCGACCCGATTTCTCCAGTACCTCTGTGTTGTAACACTGACAGGTTCCTGTATGGGCAGTAATGTTCGTCAATAGGCATTTCAAGCCATAAAATGATTGCCTAACATAAGAGCTTTAGTGGTTTGGTTGCAGTGCATAATAAGGCAAACTGTACAGGATTTGTGGGGGAGAGTTAAAGTTTGATGGCCTTTTCGCATCGATGTTTATGAAATACCTGATAACACAGGAACTTTAAGATGCAGAAAGTACCACTGAGATGGCTGTTCCTTTGCGAAGAGGTGTAGGCCAGACTGACTCTCTACGGCACTGAACACATTGTCAATGTGGCAAGTTTCTGCAGTAGAGTTTTTTGCGTTACAGTTTTGACTGTGGGATTAGATCAGTACAGGAATAAAACTGGAAAGAGCTGAAAACACACAGCAGTTCAGTCAGCACCAGTGGAGAGAACAGACAGACAGCGTCTAGGGCAGATCTTATGAAGGGTACGAGCCACAAACATTGACTGCCTTTTCTCTCCACGGACGCTGACTGACTTGCTGTGTGTTTACAACTTTTTCTGTTCTGGCTTCCGATTTCCAGCATTTGCAGTATTTTCCTTTTTCCAATGTTCATACGGTAACATCGGCAATAATAATTTCCAAGCTTGTCTGTCAGTTAAGTAACCAATGTAGTTAGGGTATCATATAAGAAATAAAGGGGTATTTTTACAAGTCTATGTTCCTGATACGGAGCCACACAGGCAGTGGTCGTGTCAGTGGAGATAGAGATACACTGCCCCAACTCTGTGACGCGCACTCACTGCGATCGAAGCTTTATGCTGAGAATCAATCCTTGTGAAATTACTCCTATCACGTATTTAAAAACATCAACTCAAATCCCATAAAATGCTGTAGGTGCTCATGTTTTTCAGGTAACTAGAATCATATAGTACAGAAGGAGGCCATTCGGCCCATCATGCCTGTGCCTGGTCTTTGAAAGAGCTATCCAATTAGTCTCACCCCCCCCCCCCCACACTCTTTCCCCATAGCCCTCAGTAGAACCTCCATTATCCCTTAGCCCAGTGGATAATGGAATGTGGTGGATATTTGGGAGTCCCCAAATTTTAGTTTCAAACATATGGGGCGTGATTTTGACCCCGAGCCGGGAAGGGGGCAGGGGGGTCAAATTGCGGACTGGAAACGCGGAAGTACGGGTTTCCCGGACGTCCTTCCGATTTTGACGTAAGGACAACTTTTATATTTTTTTGTCGGTTTGCCGTCCGACTGACTGGCCTGATTGAGACTCTGGCCTCAGTCAGATGGGAGATTAGCCAGGGAGAGAGGACATGAAAAGGTAAGTCTTCAAGTAAGTCTTTGTTTGTAAGGATGGGGGGAGGGGGGCATGGGTGGGCATGTGGGGCACAGGGGCATAGGTTGGCACAGGGGCATGGGTTGGTATGGGGGTCACGGGGTGTAGTAAGTCATGGGGGTGGGATCGGGGGTCAGTCACGGGGGGGTGTCGGGATCGGGGGTCATCGTGGGGGTCCGCGATTGTTGTGGGGCGAATCGGGTGTCATCGCAGGGGCCCGTGATCATTGGGGGGTAGTCAGAGACCAGGGGGGTGGCGGTCCACGATACTTTAGGGGGGGTCTGGAGATCGGGGTGGGGGCGTCCGCGATGATTTGGTGGTTGTCTGAGATCGGGGGGGGAGGGTCGACGATCGTTGGTGGGGGGGAGGGTCCACGATCATTGTGGGGTCTCTGCAGGTAAGCTTGTTGGGCCTGGGGGAAGCACTCCTGCTCCTCCGGGCCCACAACCTGTGCCAGAAAGGCACTTACCTGTTAGTTTTGGGCCTTCTCGCCTTCTTTCACATGGCATAAAAGAGAAGGCCTGGGAATCCCGGCCCCCAGGGGTTGAAATTGGAAAAATGGAGGCCCACAGTCTCCTTGAAAGGTCTTAATCACCAACCCGCCTCCTGGGTGCGGGTTGGTCACCTGCCCCTCATCCTGCCTCGGTGAAAACCGGAAGTGGGCGGGTTGGGGGCAGGTCCGAAATGGTAGCGATTTTGAAAGCTAACCCACCCGTTTTTCCCTTTTAAAATCGTGCCCATGGTACGGCAACACCCTCAGCTCTAATAAGGCACCAGTGTCAAACAGCACCCGTTAAAGACATGAGTTCAAAGAGAGAGAGAAAGCTGCCATCTCTCGTTGGATTTACTGTTTATTCTGGGTTGTATTAAACATCAGGTTAACAGGAAATAAGAGCGCAGGTAATTTCAGAGCATGCTCAGTGCTACCTCATGGATGGTTTTATGCCTCACAACTGAATGTGACTGGATAATTCACAAAGAGCTAAATTGACAGTGAGCTGCCTCCTGAGCAGAGGTGAGCAATGTTTGCACAGGGCAGCGTCACCTTCTCCGTTTCTCGCAGTTCTTGTGATTTTGAGCATTTGTCATTTAAATTTCGACATGTCTCCCACCTGTTTTTGAAGTGGGAGATCCGGGAAAATTTGCCACCAATTGTTAAACAGCGTCAGCCATTTTAAGGCAGCAACTATGGTAGTTCAGCAGGACCGGTGGATAATGGAAAATGGTGGACAGTTGGAAGTGCCCAAATTACTGGTCTTACACAAATGGTACAGCAACACCCTCCACACAGGAATGAAAACAATAACAGTAATAACAATAATAATTTACGATATCACAACAGTGACTACATGTCAAAAAAAAAACTTAATTGACTGTAAAGCGCTTTGGGGCGTCCTGAGGTCATGAAAGGCGCGACATCATTGCAAGTCTTTTCTTTTCTTTAACAGGGCAAGTAACATAAAACTGAGCATAAATTTTCTTGGCCTGCGAGGTTCATTTATGTCAGACAGGAGGAGACCAGTGTTACAGGTTGAACAATAAGCAGCATCTTACAGAGAAGCACTTGGCAGGTAACCAGGGGGGCAGATAATGGAGGTTCCATTGGATGGAAAATACTTTTGATGCTGCCAGCCACCGCATACTAGTCTAATTTTAAAAAATGAGTCTACTTTATTGTGACAAGTGAAGTCTGCGAAATTTCCTAACTTAGGAAGCTCTGTTGAGACATTTGGAAAGGCAACGTTTTTGCATATTCTCAGAGCAGCGTTTCACAATAATAAGGAATCTAGTCCACACTACTATTTAAAGATGACTTCTCACAAATCAAACAGCTCTAGGATCTTGCGCTAGGAACATCTACGGTCAGGAGGCTTTGTGTGGAAGGTTTGTAACACAGAGAAAACATACTGTAAGCTTATTTATTCAGAATTCCAAAAATAGCTTTTCAAAATGATTGAAACCACATTGTGCAGAGATAAAAACAAAAGATAGAGGGAAAATAACCAAACACAGCTGTTTTGTTGAGCGGAGCTGAAACACCTCAGATTGATTCATCCATTTATCTATGGCCTATAACCGTATTATTATTGGGCTTTAATAATTTTGATGGGAGGCTGCAGCATGCAACTAATAGCCATCTTCATATGAATATACTCAATGCTTATAATTATGTGGGTTTTCTGATTTGGAATTGAGTGGGCACATCAACATGTCTAGACAAGCAAAAAAAAAACAAGGTTTGGTCAATGCTTTAATCTGAAACGATGTATTTTCAGCTAACTGACAGACTGTCAAACTACAGCGATGGGCAATACGTAACCTGGCGCAGTCATTCCTTTGGTTACACAATGTTCTCAGCAGCTTTCAGAATTCTCTTTTCGTGCATTTTTAGTTGGATCAAAACAACAGGCAAAACACTAGAACATTGAATTCGATATTTTAATCTTGTCGTAGTTATTTTGCTTCTGATAAAATGCTTTTGCTGCATTGCTCCAAAAGTTCAAGATACCTCCAGCAATTTACTTTGCAGCTTAATACAGTCCCCACCACTTAAAACGTCCGCATTTAAAATGGGCAGTCGCTTAAATCGGCCAAAAAGCGATAATCGTTAGCCATTCGCATTAACGTCAATTTGAAAGTTGCCGGTTGTAACGTCCTAAATGCTCCATTTATTTCGGGCAGAAACAGCTGTGCTTACTCATTAGTTCGCACCTCATTAAGGTGCACAGAATGCAAGAATACCGTGCTGAGGTACACTGGATGTGATAAAAGAACCTTCTTGAGGCAGACTTCATTTTAATATTTTATATTTTCAGATGAGAATCCTTCACTAAAAACCTGCGTGGCTGTGCAGGAGATTTTCCCCCATTAAGGATTGACAAGGCAAAGAGAGAACTCTTTTACCTTTCCAGTGAATTTGTGCCTTCAGTCCATCAGCTGTAATGAATGGCCCAGATTTGAAAGCTATCTGGTAAATATAGACCTCTGGTAACACTGGGCTATTACTTTGTTACATTTCTCTCAGCTATGACGTTTACATCTGCAAGCACTCAAAATAAATTACAATCGAAATTAAGCTGTTTCTATATCGAGAATATGTGTCTTAGCTGCATGAAAGCACTTTAATCCCTTAAATGAAACAGAGTAAATTACTTGTTGAATCATAGCTGCAGCCTGAATTTTAACTGTCCTCTCTCTGGTAGTCTTTAAAACTGTAATTGAAATGTTTTTAGTTTCACTAACGCTACCGCGTTATACTGGCCATCACGTACAGCGGGCAAATCGTGTTCACACCAACACGCCTGCTATAAGCAGCAGGGACTGCACAAATAGCAACTGCAACACAAAACAACGCCGTTCGGCCCAGCTGAATGAACTACTCCCACCAGTGATTCTTGCTAGAATTTAATTATTGTCTTTGAATCCGTTTTTGAGATTCTAAATTTAGTGTGAAGAGGCTTTGACCCCGAACGATCAGTCCTCGGCCAAGGCCTCAGCTTCGTCCCTCTCGCCCCCACCTCAATGAATTTCGAGCTCGACACCATGCTGAGCTCTTCTTCCGTCGCCTTCGCCTCTGTGCCCACTTCTTTGGGCAGGAGTCTCCACCCCCCCCCCCCCCCCCCCACCCACAGCGGACCCATTCTCCCGTCTTCAGAATTCTCATTCCACCTGGACCCCTCCCTCTGGCCTCTTACCCTCTCTTGATCTTTTCACTGCAAACTGCCAGTGTGACATCGGCCATCTCACTTTCTCTGCTCCCCTCACTCACTCTCTCTCACTCCAACCTACCTCCCTCTGAACTCAGGTCCAACCACGACATTGTCATTAAACCTGCTAACAAGGGCAGCGCTGTTGTTTTGTGATGAACAGACCTCCACCTTGCGAAGGCTGAACACCAACTCTCCGACACCTCCTCCTATCTCCCCCGGACCATGACCCCACCGCTGAACATCAAGCCATAGTTTCCCAGACTGTCACTGACGCTCATCACCTCTGGAGATCTTCCCCCCACAGCCTCCAACCTCATAGTCCCCCAAGCCCCACAGCTCGCTTCTACCTCCTTCCCAAGATCCACAAACAGGACTGCCCCAGGAGATCCATCATTTCAGCCTGTTCTTGCCCCATGGAACTTATTTCCTCCTATCTCGACTCTTTTTTCTCCCCTTGTCCAGTCTCTTCTGACCTACATCCGCGACTCTTCTGACGTCCTCCGCCACTTTAACAGTTTCCAGTTCCCCAGCCCTAACCGTCTCATTTTCACCACGGATGTCCAGGCCCTCTACACCTCCACCCCCACAAGGACGGCCTGTGGGCCCTCCGCTTCTTCCTTGAACGGAGGCCCAACCAGCCCCCATCCACCACCACCCTCCTCCACCTGGCTGAACTTGTTCTTATGTTGAACAACTTCTCCTTTGACTCCATTCACTTCCTCCAATTAAATGGTGTCGCTATGGGAATCCATATGGGTCCCAGCTTTGCCTGCCTTTTAGTGGGATACGTGGAACATTCCTTGTTCCAGTCCTACTCAGGTCCTCTCCCTCACCTCTTTTTCCAGTACATTGATGACTATATTGGTGCTGCTTCCTGCTCTCGCCCCGAACTAGAAAATTTCATCAACTTTACTTCCAATTTCCACAATTCCCTCGCCTTCACATGGTCCATCTCCAACTCTTCCCATCCCTTCCTCGACTTCTCTATCTCCATTCTGGGGATAGGCTGTCAACCAATATCAATTGTAAGCCCACCCACTTCCACAGCTATCTTGATTACACGTCCTCCCACCCCGTTTCCTACAAGGACCCGATTCTCTTCTCCCAGTTTCTCCATCTCTGTCGCATCTATTCTGATGATACCACCTTTCATACCAGTGCTTCCAATATGTCTTCCTTTTTCCTCAACTGAGGATTCCCCTCCACAGTAGTTGACAGGGCCCTCGACTGCGTCTGTCCTATTTCCCTCACCCCTTCCCTTCCCTCCCAGAATCATGATAGTGTCTTCCTTGTCCTCACCTTCTACCCCACCAGCCTCCACATTCAACGTTTTAATCCTCCACCATTTCCACCCCCTCCAGAACGATCCCACCACCAAACACATCTGCCCCTTTCAGCATTACGAAGGGACCGCTCCCTCCGCGGCACCCTGGTCCACTCTTCCATCACCCCCAACACCTGCTCTCCTCCCCACGGCACCTTCCCGTGCGAGCGCAGGAGATGCAATATCTCCCCTTTCACCTCCTCCCTTCCCACCGCCACAAACACTCCTTCCAGGTGAAACCGCGATTCACTTGTACTTCTTTCAATTCAGTATACTGTATTCCCTGCTCACAATGCGGTCTCCTCGACATTGGGGAGACCAAACGCAGATTGGGTGATCACTTTGCTGAACTCCCCCGCTCTGTCCGCAAGCGTGACCCTGACCTGCCGGTCGCTTGCCATTTTAACTCCCAGTCCCACTCCCACTCTGACCTCCCTGTCCTCGGCCTCCTACACTGTTCCAATGAAGCTCAATGGAAGCTCGAAGAACAGAACCTCATCTTTCCTTTAGGGACTTTACAACCTTCTGGACTCAACACTGATTTCAATAACTTCAGATCATAACCACTGCTCCCATTTTTTCGGACAGCAAGTGCTGGTAATGGTTCTGCTGTTGCCATTTACAGCTACTCTAGACTGATCTTTTGTTTCTTTACTTGTCCCATTACCACCCTCCTTGCCTTGCACCATCATCCCTTTTGTCATTTAATCACTCCTGCCCTCCACCCTATCACACATCTTCCCTTTTGTTATTTCCTCTCCTCTCCATCCTCCCCCCTTTCCCTGGCTCTGTACTTGCTCAAAAACTTTAACTCTTTAGCATCTTCCAGTTCTGACGAAAGGTCTTCGACCTGAAACGTTAACTCTGTTTCTTTCTCCACAGATGCTGCCTGATTTGCTGAGCTTTTCCAGCATTTTCTGTTTTTATTTCAGATTTCCAGCATCCGCAGTATTTTGCTTTTGATACTCTGTTAATCCTGTACAATCACATGCTAATAGGTTGTTTCCTTGCTGTGCTAACCAGTCACAACAAACCTGAAAGAAAGAAGGAAGCACTTACATTCATATATTGATCGAGCTGCGCCTATTTTACAGGCTTAAATCAGACGCCGGAAGTATGCCAACAGCCATATTGGTTAGGGCTCTTCCATAGGTGTCCAGGGCACGCCTGAAACATAAGAACATAAGACATAGGAGCAGGAGTAGGTCAATCGGCCCCTCGAGCCTGCTCCACCATTCAATAAGATCATGGCTGATCTGATCCTAACCTCAAATCTAAAGAACACAAGAAGTAGGAGCAGGACCCAACCACTCAGCCCCTGGGCCCGCTCCGCCACCCACAGGGCCTTGACTGATCCGAACTCAGCTTCATGTCCAATTTCCTGCCCGCTCCCCGTAACCCCTAATTCCCTTTACTTCTAGGAAACTGTCTATTTCTGATTTAAATTTATTTAATGATGTAGCTTCCACAGCTTCCTGGGGCAGCAAATTCCACAGACCTACTACCCTCTGAGTGAAGAAGTTTCTCCTCATCTCAGTTTTGAAAGAGCAGCCCCTTATTCTAAGATTATGCCCTCTAGTTCTAGAAACTGATGTTTGGCCCATTGCATATGCAAATCGGGGGCCGAATGCCTGTCTCAAGCCCCATCTCGAAATTGGACTTGCGATGCACAAGCACCAACTGACATTTCCGGGTCTTGAGCAGTCTAATCAGAGGTCCTTAAAGGGGCTGTTGGAGGCCGCTCAAAAAATACCCAAAATCTTGTGATTTTATTTGTATTTTGTGGAGTCAATTTTCCTCCTGACTCCACAAAACAACTGCAGCCGGCGACCAGCCCGCCCTCATCCTTTCCTCCCCTCCCGATCGCCTCTCCCCACCCCACCGACCCCGGACTTACCCCTGAGCCTCAATGCAGGGTGAAATTCTTAAGGACCCAATAGGCAAGCTGCGTCGGGGCACCTCATTGGTGTCTGCAGCTTGCCTGATTTATTTCGATAAGGCCCAAGGACGAATTTACTTTCGCCTCAGGGGCCTACCCACTCTGTTGGAATGTTTGCTGGAAATATTCTGTGCAAGATCACTTTGAGTAGTCTCAATTCAGTTAACAATGGTTTGTGCTCACAAAACTAACATTAATTCTGCACTAATTGTAAATTAGCAGTCCTGCTCAGAGAAACCACAGGGTGGCTGATGTGGGAAAGAGAAGCTGTCAAACTTAATAGCGAAGGGTGCTCTTCTGAGGATGGTGCTGAAGCACACTGCTAGAACAGAGCAGAAGTAGTTTTATTCCACAATCAGATGTGCTGTACCTGCTCCGGGAGTCCTTAATTCCAACAGTGGGTGTTTAGAATACGAAAGTGTTCCACTTTCTGGTGCTAACATCCCTTACAGCACAAAAAAAATCACCGAAAGAAATAATGGACCTGAATTTCCTCGATCTGACTTCGGCCAAAATTACGCTGGTTTCTACACCGATCTTGCCGACAGCAGTTTACGCCAAAATTTCCTGAGAATCTCATTGGCATATGCTGGAACATAAAAACCAGCATGAAACCAGCAGAAATTAGCACAAATAATTAGGACCTGAGGAAAGCGCAGAACGTACGCCATCTTCCTTCTTTATCTTATTGATGCAACGCTGGTGTCGTGCTGGAAATTCCGGGCCAATGAATTGGGTAAACTCAAGAAGTAACTTAAAATATAGCTGCGAGGAATAAACAGCTCTTGTTTGTCTGCCGTCTCTTATATCTGTTGGTGAACTAAGCTGAGTTTAAGTATACATGCCAACATTATTTTAGAGGCAAAATCTTGATGGACTGGGGCACTGATGATGGCAAGTTGCTGTGCAGGATTATATCTCAATATTGAAACATTATGACCAAGGAATTTGTAAAAAGGGACATTTGTTTCATTTGGCCGCTGATAAAGAATTGTTTTTAGAACGTGGGTTCCCTTTCTTTTCATGACTGACTCCACTGAAAATGTCATTCCTTTCCTTCGTTCTCAAGAAGATATTGGTTGACACCACCATTGTTGGAGGTTTGATCTGCTGCTGTCATCTATCTATGGATACTTCTCCATTTATGAGAAGGAAAACCTGAAGCTAAGAAATTTCAAGACCATATCCAGAGAGCTTTGTCAACCCCATAATGGCATGCTCTGGTTTCTTGGGTAACAGGCAGATTGAGTGTCCTACAACATTTCAATCATGCTTTTGAATTACTCTGAGAGTCTGTCTACTCTGCTGCTTATCTGTTCACTGCCTGCCTGATGAATGCTAACCAGACATTTACCATTTGGCCTTTATGCTCAATGAGATTTTGTATGACACTAGGGAAGGTAATGAAGATGGATTCCAGAAACATCACTGCTGGTGTCGTCTTTATTCCTGGAAACGTGAACCTTCTCCTGCGCTTGATTTTCACCAATACGTTCTTTGGGTGCTATTTGATGGTGCTGTCCTGTCCAGTGCCCTACTCTGAGGCCCTCTTGATCTGGAGTTTGTGTAGGTCAGAGAATCTGGAAATCTGGTGGTTGTGTCCTTTGCAGAAAAGGAGAAGGAGAAAGTCTGGTCAAGTGCTACCTTGGTGCCTCGTTGTCAGGAGTAAAATAGCAAAATAATGCATGGTTTCAAATCAAAAGTCGTGATCAACTTTGTTTATAGTTTAGTGTTGGAGGAAAATGGAGACCAATGCGTACAAATGAAAACAAATTGCAGAGATTAAGAGTGGATTTCCATTATTTTCAATCACACCTCACTTTAGTCCTGAAATCTGACCAGAGCCTGATTGTGACTCAGAAGAAGTCAGCTCAACAGAAGTTAACTTGATAATGTAATGCAGGTGGGACAGGTGAGCAGAACTGTATAAAGAGCCAAATATTTAATAAACCAGTTTAAAATTACTGATATCAACTCAAAACTAGGCGTTCCTTTATCTAATCACGATATTTGTGAGGTAAATATTCAGGGAGTTTAAATTGATCACTTTCCTCAGCAGACTGGCTGACTGTCGTCAACTGCCCAACTTCCATGATGCAGCAAGTGAGTCTGAGCGACAGGCAGTCCATGGGAATCGTGCTCCCAACCCTCTGGGCAAGAGACGAGCATTCAACCTCTTCAAGTACTGGATCACTCAGAATCCTGTAGAATGAACATTTAGTTAAGGGAATCCAAAGTAAAGTGACCTGTCCTACTATAACTAACTGGGTTACTTCAACTCCGCAATACGAGTTGCAGAATTGCTGCTGCACTTTCCTAAAGTAATAACAGTTTGCATGAAGGTATGTGTTAAGTGAAGAGCAGGGCTGATTTGAAACTGAATGCAGACGGTAGGAGCAACAGTGATCCAGACTGCAAAATATACAAGTATGAATACATATTGCAAGGGGCATCTTTGTAATCATCATGGATTTGTATAAATGTGTGGATGATCTGTGTGATTGGGCACCTAAGGACTTGAAACGGAAAGCGACTATCAGGGACAGCACACCTCAGCTGCGGAAAATGTGGTGTGTATGTACATTAGCCGCTAATTCAGTTCCAGAATAGACCCCTCAAGGAAGCAACTTTATTTAACCTTCTCATGTATTGGAAGTACCATGTTGGTATATAAACAATAGCACATGTATGTCAGCAAAATTAAAATACAAAATTTAATTTAACAGCCAGATTACTATTACAGGCATCCAGGTTGAAAGATACAATTTTACACCATTAAGATGCTATGGAGAAGGGGTATCGTAAGAACAACTGGAGGCAGCTTGGTAGTTGCAGCGTCAGAATACGGGACTCCACGTGGGGACCGAACGAACTCCTAGTCTCAGTCCAACTTCGTCAGTCTCAGCCAGGTTATCTTGAAGATGGGAGGAGAGGGAGGCAGGGAGAGGAAGAAATGATTGGAAAGTGGGTTGCTTCTCTCCCCACTGAAGCACATCTACCAGCAGGATGAGTGAGCAACACTACTGAGGTTTTCAGTGGAGATGTCCAGTGGCTGCACGGTTATGTGGAGAGTCTTGTACATTATAGAATTTTGGGTCCATCAGAAAAGATTCTCCATTTTCCCTTAAGTCTGCCGTGTTTGTCTTGGAAACAGGTTTCAACCAGGTTATTTGACTTGGACTGTGAGCACAGAACTGGAGGACACGGGCTCGAAACATAACAAGCTTCAAGTGAGACTTGAGGTTAGAAGAAAGTTTTTCCCAGAGTAATTGATACAGGGAGCAGACTCCAACAAAAGCAGCTGGTACTGTGTAAATTAACTCCTTAAAAAAAAAGAGCTGGAAAACATCTGGTTGGGAATGGGATTCACAGATTATAGGGATAAGTGTTACAGCTTGACCTTGCTCCAGCTACTTCTTCCTCATGCACAGTGCAAAAAGCTCGCTTCAGTAGGCAAGTCTTCACTCCCTGTGAACCAAAGCGTGGCCTTAGGCACTGCAGTTTGGCCTCAAAGTATGTTCTAAATATTGAATGGAGTGTGAAATTCACTCCACTGCAATCAGTCATGCAGGGCTGTGCACCCAGATGTGCTCACTTGAGCAGCAAGAACCTTACAAATTCTACCCTCAAATTTACTAAGAATAACCAACAGAAGCGAGATTGAAACAAAACAAATTGAGTGCAATGAAAGAATGCTTAGTTCTTCATCAGCGCCTTAAAGCTGATTCAAAACTGTAAAACTCCTGAATCTTTAGTTAGTCTCTTAATCGGATTATACATGGGTGGGGAGATGTGCAACAGAGGCAGGGAGCAGGGTTGGTAGGGGCCCTGGACAGGGGATTTTATTTTGTTGAATTGGATCGTCCCCTTCAACGCCCATTCCAAACATGCACTGTGGAACTGTAGCACTTTTGAGGTGGCCAAGTTGAATTTGACAAGAACTCCTATTTAAATTTTTTCGGGGCTTTAATGAGCTTTGCACACAGTTTGTGTGCAGGCTCCCAGTTTCCTTTGCCGACCATGGCATTATTGGTTCCTTGGTGTTTCACAACACAGATGTGGTTTCCATTCGCTAGAAGAGAGTTCCTAGTGAGCCCAGAAACTACAGATGAATCTCACTGCTGTCCATGGCTCTAAAATTGGTTCTTCAAGTTTGTGTGGTACATATAACAAAGTGGAATAATCCGATAGAAACAGCTGGATTCTGCTTTTGTGTTGGGCTGGTTGTGACTTTATCTGAGATCACAGAGCATTGTCAGTCTCAGGGAAAACCTAGTTGCACTGTTTTCACTTACGTTCTTGTGGCCTTTCTCCTCGTGCCTCACGCGAGCCCTTATGAAGAAGCCGAAAGCTATGGGAGCACACGGCCAAATCTTGGTTCATTCCCAGTAACACTCAGCTCGATTTGGCCGCCTGAGACTTTCCCCTGGATTGCAATGTTGAAAAGGAAAAATACAAGGAAAACTTTTGAAAAGAAAGCAAGGGACAGCAAAGATTAGAAGTGGAAAAAATAAATTCTTATGAGTTATCTGATCTATGAAGACATATTTAAAATCCTGCAGAATTTTAATTTCCTCCAATGTAATGCTTAATTCTCATAATCCTTTATGACAATTTACAGGCCATGGCAGAGGGTGAGTGGACTGTGAAACATTACTGCAGCAAAGTTTCCAGAGGATTTTTTCAAGGGCTTGTCTTATTTTGATGAAGCAATGACTTAACGTTGTTTACATCATCCTCTGATTGTGATACTACTTGCCAGCCTGCCAGGACATCTTTAACACCACCAACATGTAAAATTCACTCTTCCGATGGACTTTAATGGGGAAAGTATTTTACTTGCACATTAATGCATAAATATCGGAGGAAACACTAACCTGGTGTAGAGTACAGTAGATCCTCTTTTGAATTCTGAACTTGCGAGCTGTGGAGGGGGAATTTTAAACAGTTTATCTGGAAGTGAGTGAGACACAAAGCGGATGTTATATCAGAGATTGTGTCTAGCTATGGTGTTATAATGAGGCCACTATATATTCCAACTAAAACGCAAGCCAAAAATGTACTGTTCCAAGTAACTGACTGTACATTTGATCGGTGACCAGAGCTGCACACAGAATCTAGTGGAACTTGTTGTTTTATTTGGATATTATAGCGGCCCTCATTACGACATGATAGACTGTATGTTTGATGGGTTTAAATTTCATTTATTATGTGCTGTCTCTTAAATGCACCTATTTGTGTCAAAAAGCTCAGCCAACACTGCACTCCCCTGACCGCAATTGCCTGCGGCCCCCTCCCCCCCTCACCACTTACCTTAGTGCTGGGGACTGTTCCCTCAGCTCGCCAGCAGTGGCCTCCTGCCGTGCAAAATTCCGCTCCCGCCCGCGTCATTCCCGCCAGGTTCGGGCGGGAGTCCATCCTGGAAGATGGTAATAAGGTCCGGGCCTCACGCCTTCGCTATCATGGACATTTCCCACCCACCCTGGCCAATGCAGGCCAACCTCTCGCCACGAGTTAAAATCCAGGCTTAAGTGTTGGTGCAAGACCTAACCCACTTCACATTATCACTAAACTTGTGGTGTAAATGCATCCTTAATCGATAGGAAGGGCAGTATGACCCATGAGAGGGTAGAGATGTGAACAACAAAGATTATTTTGAGACCTAATAGAGGTCCTTAAAATTATGAAGCGGTTTGATAGAGTAGACTTAGAGAAGATGTTTCCACTTGTGGGGAGTCCAAAACTAGGGGCCATAAATATAAGATAGTCACTAATAAATGCAATAAGGAATTTAAGAGAAACTTCTTTACCCAGGGAATGGTTGTAAGTGAAACATGAAGTAGTTGAGGCGACTGGCATAGATGCCTTTAAGGGGAAGCTAGATAAGTACATGAGGGAGAAAAGAATAGAAGGATATGCTGATAGGCTTAGATGAAGTAGGGAGGGAGAAGGCTTGTGTGGAGTATAAACGTTGGCATGGACCAGTTGGGCAAAAGGACTGTTTCTGTGCTGTAAATTCTATGTAATTCTATCAATTTAAGTTATGTGAAGCCAACTGGGTTCGTTGCTGTTTTGCACTGCCAGCCACTGTGTTGTCTTTAACTTTCTGAATCTCCAGTTAAGGGCTGCAAGGTAGCACAGAGTGTTGGAGCATCAACAAGAGGTCAGACATGTCTTCACACTTGTGATTCTACAAACAGGGATTTATTGATCTCAGCTGCACTATATTGGTCAGCTGGTAAGTAAAGGTAGAGATCTTTTCACAGGCAGGGAAAGTCAAAAGGACAGCGGTCCAGGCCCAAGCCTGATCTCCAATTAACACTAGCTGCAATGTGTTTTCGGTCAAGGTCTGAGAACAGCTTATCTGCCCACTCCTCAGCTAGTAAACAGTATATGTGGCGCAGGGAGATCCGGAAAAGGGGGAAGGTGAGAAAAGCAACGGCGTTAAAAATGTGTATATAAATTTTAAGATGGAGTTAAAATGAAACTGAGTAATTGGTAGCAGACGGTCACATTCATGGCTGCCTTGTTGCACAAAAATTCCTGGTAAGCATACAAACCGTTGCGATAAACAGGACTGAAACAGAGAAAGGGCAGGTTTTACACATAAACAAACACAATAATGTCCCTAAGTATTCTATCAGAATGCCTTCCATATGAGTTGGAATGTAGTTGTACTGCCACTTTTGTGTCATTTTCTGGTGCCAAAGTAGCCGTAAAGCTCAGAAGTTGATCCTGATCTGGCATCCAATGTTGTAAAGCCAAACGGTTTAAGACCCCCACTGAAGGCTGCCCTCACAACATTCTGAGCGTGTTGTAAACATACTTTCCAATGATGTAAATGTCGACTGAAAGTCGGCACTCCTGCCTGCACTCTCCGAACATCAAAAATGAGCCACTCTGGGAACATACAGAAGTTCCTTTGTCATTGACCTTAGTGACCGACAACTATATGCAGTCAGCAGTGTAATTCCAGCCCCACACTCCACTGAAACGAGTTTGAGATCGGCGACTGTGGTATCACTGGATGTTTCAACTTCATTAGAGGAACTGAAATGCTATGTGAAAATATCATAAATTGGACTGTATAGTGAATTTCCACGCTTAAAAACGGTAAATTTTACCAGTAAATTCTTTTTAAAAGGCTGCTAAATAAGATTTCAGCGCTTGTCCAGATCTCTGCTATTAGTACAACTCCCAAAGTCACTGAGATCCTCTCTGGTTTTGATTGTCCAAGTTGTGCATGTCTTGGGAGTAGGTGACAAACAGTGAACTTTAACCCCTTTGTACTGTATTATGTGTCATCCAGTTTCACAAATACCGGAAAGATGTTCAACAAGAAACAGAACGGAGGATGTTATGGAGTTCTGTGTAGCCACAAAATTGTCGATTTGTTGAGATTTCCTCCCGAATCCTCGCTGCCTCTCTCCTTTAAAAATCCTCCCCAAAGACCCATCTTTTTGATCTGACCCTTCAGTCACCTCTCTCCCATGGCTTGGCTTCCATCCCTTTTGTGACATCTCTGTAAAGTGCCATGGGCTGTTTTGTGTGTTAAAAGCGCTATGTGAAACCAAGTTGTTGTCGATTGGAAGAATTCTAAACATTTTGTAACTGTATAATTGTGTTCAATGTTGCATTCTGTTGTCCGACTGTCCTGTACAGGTCGTTGGGTTCTTGGAAATATATGGATTGAAAGCGCACTGTAAAATATTAGTAACATATTAATATGAAGTTCCTCTAACCATTACTTTAACAAAGACTCAAGCCCATTTAATAAACATGCTAACACTTAGCTACAGTACAGACAGAGAAGTCTTAAATCAAGACACTAATGCACAGGACAATTTCAACCCAACACTTAGACTATTGAATAGCAGCATTGGGTTTTATTTTCTGAATCTTTTCACGGTAGTGTACCATTCCGTCTATGATGAACCAGATATTAATTCTTTGACTGCATTTCATAGCAGTGTAAAATTACTTTGTTTAAACAGAACATAAAAGGATAATATATCCTTACAGTAAAAATAATTTTAAATCATGTTTATTGCATTTTCTAAAAGTCCAGCCTAAAAATATACAGCATTTGGGAGTTCTAGACTGCAATCCAGTTTTGATGATCTTTCAGAAGGATATTTTGGGTTGAGCTGCACAGGTGATGGTCTGTACTTACGTTTCTCCTGCCAGTGAAGGCAGCTGTGGCCTCCAGAGGCCCCCGAGCTTGAAGGGACATCAAAGCACATCATGTGAAGAGAAGATGAACTGCTTCCTTTGGGCTAGGGTTGACAGCAGCAAGATCATTTCTTCTCCAGCCTAGCCCAGACATTGCTGTATCCAGGCTGTCTGGTATTTTTGGCAAGCAAGATCTAGAACCGTCAATTTTGCCAAACATTTGCACTTTGGAGCGTTTAATCTGATTCAGAGGTTTTAGTGCTTATATTTTCCAAATTTTTCTCTCTTTTTTTGATGGTCTTTCCCCTTCTGTTTTCTGCCTCTTTCACTTCAAGCTGTCTCCAGTCAACAAAGTCTCCGAGGTCTCCGAGCATATCTCTACAGAGCTTCAGTGGAAGCTTTTATTTAGTTTCTTTAGTTAATTTAGTTGCCAAGGGAAACATCTGCTTTTGGCTCCTGATTGGAAGTTCTTGACCACAAGGTAATCTCTACCTTGTTTTATGGACACAGTTTGCAGGGTTGAATTCCCAAATTTTGGACTGAAGCAGAGAGTCTAGGCTGCCTCATGATCAGGAAAATATGTGAATAAATTGGGAATTTAGAATTAACCTTGAACTCTAGGTGAGGTTATGTTATGTTTGTCCATCTGGTTGCCTTCCTGCAAGAGCAGAGGAGGAAGGAAGATATTTTTTCTCTGTCATCATCCGACATCTTTCCCAAGTAGCTATTCCTCATCTGTGAGTCTAGACAGCAAGTGCTGGTCGGCAATTTGACTGCAGGGTTGTCGTAACTGAGTCCAACTCTGTCCTCAACCAACATCCACACACTCGCACTCCCAGCAGGAGGAACCACAGCTGATTTTCCCCTCTCTGACCCAGGGGTTTTGAGGTAAAGTGTAATGCTGAGATCACCTAATTCAATGGAGACTGGGGACCAAAATTGGGACCATCTGGATCTCAACTACTCACTGCACAAATTTGCAGAGCCCTTGGTGAAGGCCCAAAGGGCTTTTTTTTAAACTGCAACTAAAGATGAACATTTGTATGCATTTTTAAAATAATTCTTTTCTCAGTTCGGTGTCACAGTGAATTCGATTGCCGTATGTTGAATGTTATTTACTGATGTAAGTACACTTTGGCACAATTACACCCCCCCAGTTGTGAGCTTCACCACCCCCAGATCTTCCCTTCCTCACCAACTCGATCTGATTTAAACATCGGCACTTGGGGAAAGGAACGGTCAAATAATTTTACTTAAAATTAGAGCTAGGCCATTTAGGAGTGAAATCAGGAAGCACTTTTTCACAAAAAGGAGAGTGGAAATCTGGAACTCTCCCCCCCAAAAAGCTGTGGAATCTGAGTCAATTGAAATTTTCAAGACTGAGATCTATAGATTTTTGTTAGGTAAGGGTATCAAGAGATATGGAAAAAATGCAGGTAAATGGAATTGAGGTATACAGCAGCCATAATCTGATTGAATGGTGGAACAGGCTCGAGGAGCTGAACTCCTGTTCCTATGTTCCTAATTAATTTGTTTGGTTAATTGAACATCACCCTGGAAAAATATTCACACAAGGCTTTTCCCTTTATTCCATAAAACCATGTAGCTTACATGCTGCTGTAATGAAGCTGTCAGGAATATAAATGAGTCGGCCGTGTATTAGGTTTGGTGGATTAACAGACGATTCTGGTAACTAATGTTTTAATAACTGATCCTATACTGCAATTAAATTTATCACTTCTAATTCAATAAGATGGTTTTTGCTGTTATACAAATTTAATGAGGTTACTTCAGTAGGAAAGTCAGTAATGATTAGTTCCCAGAACCTACCTCTTGGCACTTTTAATAATGGGAAGTGGAACTCATTCTATGTAGAGCGTATTCTGGCCATTTGCAGGAACTAGCTGCTACTGTAGAGAAACGACAGAATCTGTGCACAGTGGAGGTCTCAAGTAAAAATAGTTTTTGCCATAAAATCCAGGGCGTATATTACACCACTGTGCAAGCCGAATTTTATCCTTGGGGGGGCGGGGGTGAAATCACACAATATTAGTGTACGAATGCTTAATGCATTCAAATTAAATTCCATTGTCCACTAATGAAAGTTAGGAAGGTCTCTAAGTTCCCAAAGGGCTACCTTCAGAACATATACTCAAAATAAATACCATCGTGTGCCAAAAATATGGGAACGAGAGATTTTTTTGTAGCCTGATTCAGGTCCCAGAGCCAGCTGTTGAAAAACTCCAGCCAGGTCCCATTATACATAGTTCGACACCCTGCTCAAGGTAAGGGAAGATCACATTACCACACCTCTTTTTAAAGCCATAACATTTTCTGGTTTTAATATCCTGACTGCAGTTTGCAATCATGGAAAATTATATATTCATTACAAGCTCACTATGTTGGTCCCTTTCCCCGGGTGCAATCTTTGTTGATTTGTTCTCAGGATGTAGGCGACACTGGCAAGGCCACATTTGTTGTCCATTCCTAGTTGCTTTATAGCAATTGTTTTACAATTGAGTGGCAGGCTAGATCACTTCAGAGCGTAAACAGTGCGGACTAGAGTCTCACTTGGGTCAGACCAGTTAGGGGGGCCCATTCTCTTCCCCGAACTGGTTGGGTTTTCGTGACACTGAACCAGCTTTCATGGTCATTTTTCTGGTACTGGCTTACAGATTACCAGATGTATTGCGTACAATTTACCATGGCGAGTTCTGAAGTCGTGACCTCTAGGTTTGCTCGTCCACTAACCGATGCACTACTGTATCCTCTCTCACTGTTCCTCTTTCTCTCCTTCCCACCTCTCTCTCTCTCTCTGCACTCGCGTGTCTTGACTTATCACTTCTCATCATTCTTTCTCATTTCTCTCTACCCTTGTCACAGCCGGTCTCCTACTCCCAGAGTACGCAAGTCAAATGTGGGGGGAGCACAAGCTCCCACGGTATCAACGTTCAAAATCCTTGCAGGAAACTTTTTGAGACCTGCTAAAGATTTCTGGCGGAAGTGAAAGCCAGACCAGGAACTTCTGTATTGAATCAGCGTAAATAGGATGATGAGAGCCAAATGATAAAGTCTCAATCTGAAGAAAAAAACATGAGACTAAATCCAATTTGCTCAAGTCTTTTATCGAAATTTGCAAGTGATACTTTCAAACTATCCAAAAACTTGTTGATTTTTCACATCCCTGGGGGAAAAGAATTCCATGTTAGCCAATGGGATAACATTGTGAATGCAGAAAGTGAGCACCATTCCCAGAAAACCAAGACATTCCCTAGACAATGTGGAGAATGCAGGAAGTGCACCATTCCCAGGATTGCAGAGAGAATGCAGGAATTGTGTATCACTCCCACTACCACGAGGGAAAGTATCAACTTGCTGAGTTGGACAAATTAATCAAAAAGTGACATGGGATAGGCTCGTGTCACTGGAAGCCTTAAAGGAGTGAGGACATGGTCCCTGTTTATATTTACCACAGAACAAGAACAAGAAAAGGTCACAAAGCTCAGTGTGCAGGTATTTTTTCAACACTTCCATAAAAAAAAATACCATAATACATCTTTAACATTTCAATGGAGCCCAACATTGGCCTGTAAGGTAGGCATTGGGGATCGAACTAAATAAAGCACAAGCAATAATTGTTGGCTGTGCCTGTTGGATAAATATTGTATCTACTGGGCTCCTAATCTGTTTTCTGTCCACATCATGGGTGTAAATATAAAGTAGCATCATCAATAGCTTAAACTCCGAGCATGCCGCACATTCCACTCCCGAAAGGGGGCTTAAACCAATTCCTCCCTCATTGTGCTGCCACAAAAGACAATGCAGCCCAAAAGTAGGTCCATAAAAACTTGGCCCTCATGGGTGTTATCTGTTTCAGTTAGCACTTTGGTAAAAGGAAGTGGTTTTACACGTATGAAATATTTGATCTTTGGGGGTTTAGATATTATCACAGTTGATCTCAGGCAGCCTCTGCTGCACAAGAAACGAAGTCAAATTCTTGGTAAACATCTGGGGCATGATCTGAAACTCGACAATTTCCGCTGGTACGATTAAGACATTCGCATGCTGCAGGCATGTTATTAGCTGTAGGACTCCCTGCTTTTTCCAGTTGAGTAACAGCACCAACTGTTGTCCAATCTTCTCACCTTATCTAATTACATCTAGTCAGTCTCATTGGTGCTCAATAGGGGCATACAAACAGAGAAACAGTGGTTTATTTGGTACAGTTTCTGAAGCCAGTCGTACTGAATCTGTTAAAGGGATGGCCTCACCTTACAAAGCAGACGGAAACTTTGCAGGGGTAACCTGCACTTAATCACCATGTGTTTTTTTTTAAACATGTTCAGAACTATTATTCAGAAAGTCACGGCAGACTCCATGATCACTGCTGTGTTTAATAATCTCAAATCAGCTCTGTAGGATTTCTGTCATCCTTTATCTTAAATATAATTGTGAATTTGACACATCTTGTTTCACTTAAAGCATTTCTGTGTTGGACTGCGCCAAAATAAAAAAAACTTATTATTTGAAACAAAGCTTGGAAAAATGGTAACCACAAAAGTTCCTAATACTACAGGAAATCCTACAAAGGAACTTATTGTGCACCACTTTTTTCCCAGCTATTTTTAAGCTACTGGTGGATTTCCCATGGCATTTCTCATGGGTAGTCTGGGATTTTGGGACACAGTTCTGATGTTTATTTGCCAACCTGGCCTGGCTTCCTAAGGACACCACTCTTAATCGGCAAATCCAGGAATTTATAACCACCGAGGGCATTTGTAGCTGTAAATTTCAGGCTCCAGGTTAATGATTGGCTTCTTTCCTCTATTGCTTTAGATTGCTTTCTATCCATAACAGAGGACGACACCTTGAAATATCATCTCTGGAATATGACATTTGCGCAATAGACTTTTTTCTCTTTTGGACTTTTTACCCGTCTTCAGCATTGTTTCCCTTCCCTGGACCTTAGTGAACAGGCTCCACCACGCTGGTTTAACGTGGAGCTGGGAGGAGCTCCTCCTGGTTCTCTCAGCTTCACAATAAGGTAAGTAAGAAAGCTGAAACCTACCTTTCTGGTGGCAGCCTCCAGCCATCCCTTTATGGACCGCTGGTTTGAGCCTGAAGAAACTGACCGCAGTTTCTGTGGCGCATGTTGTGGTCAGTCGCAATCGAATTTTGCAACGGGGTCCTGAAACAGGTGTCAATATCCAAACAGCCTAATGCCTGTTTCAGGCGCATTCCTTGGACGCCTATGGAGGAGTTCTAAGCAATATGGTGGGTGGCACGTCTGGCGTAGAATGAATGGACGCACGCCATTGGACTCTTGGGCGCCTGTTTCACGCCTCTAAAAAGGGTGCAGCGTGATCCATTTTCTAGGCTTTAGTCTTTAACATCTGCCAAATGTTTTGTGCTTCACATCTTGATTTAATTTGTAAATAAACATATTAGATATCGTAGTCTAGCTGTCATTTCCAAAGTGACTGTGGTAGCATAGCATATGACTCTGTTTAATGCAGCATGCAGATTACTATAAATAGGGTTACTGGTAACACTCCAGATCATGCAACTCTGCAAGGACACATTACTGGAAAGGTACAGCTTCTGGATTATAGGGGCCTGGGACGGCCTATAGCTGCTGCTATGCAACTGTTGAGAGAGACAAACAGTTCAATAAAAAGCCAAAACAGCAGCACACAGGAACAAGGGAAATCCTAGGCTTCAAAATCAGATGCCCCAAGTTAGACCATTCCTCACCACTTTTTCTTAGAGCAGTGAAAATTGACCTCTTTACCCAGTGATTAGTTTGCTTCCAAACGCCCATAAACATGTCTCTGATATTACAGCCTGTTTGTTTTCTCAGGACTGGCTGGTCTGAAAATGAAATCACTCATGAGCTGTTTTGGAATGGCACTCAAGGAAATCGATGAAGGGAGAGAAATGGGAGGAAAAGAAAGAGTAGATGATTGTGGTTGAAAAGGTTTAAAGGCCAAAAAATAGTAAACTTCCTAGCCTTTTAAAGAAGGCCTTTGTGTCTTTAAGCTTCTACATCACCTAAACTTAAATAAGCTCCCTGCATTGCTCAAAGCAACATTCACAATATTGATGCCCAAATGATTCAATGCATTTCTTCATAGCTTAATGGTATGTCAAACTGGAAGCCAAGTTCATGCTCACCTTGGGAAATGACTGCGGTTTTTCGAGGTTGCTGCATGTCTTCGAAAAGTTTATTAAATTTTCTTGTATGATTGAAATCCCAGATAGTGAGCTGTGGTAAGGGAGCACAAACCCTTCGTGAAATCGGGGCCTGAGAGTTAATGAACAGCTGCAGTGCAAAGAGGGGATCGCAGTTCTTAAAAGTGTATCAGGAGAGATGCTTTTCATAATTGACTCCCTTCATTCTACACGCTAATCCAAAGTCAATAAAAATTGACTTCAGCTTACATGTATTTGAAACTTGGCTTACAGCTAAGGAATTAGTTGTTTGAAGAATTTGTTCATAAATACATTGATGCACTTTCCACTGCAGCAGTTTTACAACAAATTCTATTGCGGCTCTGAAATTCAGGTGGAGTTCAAGGGGGAATGTTGGTCGGATCACCCACAAGGGAGGGGTGATTGGTGGAGGAGCGGGTGAGTCGTCTGTCCATGGCCCCACACCAAAGTACTGCTTTGGGGGCGTGTGTGGGTGCATTCCTGGGAATTCCACCCAATCCACCGCCAACAGACCTGGGGGACCCTCGGCAGCTGAGAGCTGATGTCGGTCTCGTACTGGCCTTACCAAGGCTTTTATAATGAACGGTGATCTTTCCCTTCAGAGGAAAATTAGCATTTTCTCATCGGCCCTATAAGGGCCTCAGACCCGTCCAGTATCGTCCAGACAAGTAAAGCACTGGTATAAATATTTCTCTCTGCTATTTTAATGGAGGCGTTAACCTGTTTATTTATAATGGGTCAATCCATCTGATGAAATAGAAGATTTTGATACACGTTCATACAATGACATCAGCAACACCATTTCCACCCTAATCAGTTTTACAAACAGGATAGGATTATTAACACCCTACAAGCTCATCCCTATCCCACATATCAATCCCACCTATCTGCTGTCTCACCATAGGTAATATGTACCGATTTTACCCTTCATATTCGCATCTACTTTTTCACTAAAAATCGAAGAAGTGACAGTTCCTATTTCCCTCAATCTCTTCTCTTCACAAAATAATTGCAGCTTGAGCCTATCCGCTTCAACAGTCTTCCTCGATAACTTCTGCTATAACTCTGTTACCTTTGCATGAAAGCATTCCACCTCACTTCCCTTCTTATTCCTAGTTTTAACTCGCGTACCTTGGAATTGGAATCTTCACCACAGGGAACAAGATGCCCGGATTGGCTTTTGTCAATTCTCTTCATAAATTCAATTTTACATCTTAAATTATTAACATATCTCTCCTCCCCCTCCTTTTTGTATCAACTATTCTATCGGATGATGTCAGGGGCTGAATAGATAAGCAGGTTAGAGAGTCAGGCCCATCAGTGTAACTGTCCATTGGGAGCAGGGGACAATAAAATTTGTCACAATACCTGTGACAATAAAATTTGACATGTACTTAGGAAATAAAATCTCTGTCAGAACTGAAACTATTTTCTATATTAATGGAGGGTGAGACATACTTGAGGACAGTTTGGGAGTGTTTTACTTTTCTGGCAAACTGGCAGCTATGATTAACATTTTGAGGTTTTACTCTGCAACCTCAGAATTTTTTTCGTTTTTCACTGACTTTCAAATTTATAATCACATTTTAGTCGAAATATAAACAAGAACCTCAGGAAACAATTGTCCAAAAAGCCATAGTGACCCGGATTTTGCCAGTTTTACTGGAGCAGACTGAAAGGGCAGAATACAATATTTGCATATTCCCTTTAAATCCCTGTATTTTTCCCTATAGCGACATACTATGCCCAAAAGGGTGGAGAGCCAACCTGCCCCTGGGCCTGTATCAGTCCCGCTGTCGACCAGCCATATGGAGGTAAGATGACAAGCCCAGGAATATCTATTTCAGCAATGTTCCATCCCTGTGAAGCATTGTCAAACCTGCGATCGTAATTTTTATATTTAATTTCTAAGTGTATGATAAATGTACAGCATTTTATTGGAACCGAGATTTTGTGTACAAAGTTGTAGGTTTTGTGAGCCATTCGTCCAACTGTCTTACTACCTGAAGGCCTGTTTTGTCCATGCTTGGGCCTAGCTTCCCTTCTTCCACGTCTATGCCTCCAGACTTAGTGGCAGTTGGTGCCGTAGTGTTTTCAGCTTTCTTGCAATCACTTCTCATTCTATTGCCGCCTCTTTGGTTCTCTGCAAACTCTTGCTGGAATGCTGAGCTTCATGGCTTCAGTCCCCGGCATAGTCCTCATTTACCACCATTGGACATTTGTATCAGGCTGAGTCAATACAGGGTGATATTGCTGAGAAGGAAAAATCGAAGAGAACAGAATTTATTAGTGAGTGAATGTTTGCCAGGGTTATGCTTCATGGAGCCAATATTTTTACCTAAGAATTTTACTTCAGGCAATCATATATTTGAAAAATCAATGAGATTCTCATGGTTTCACATCAACGTGTAAGAATACTTACAGAGAAGGATTTATATGTGTTAGAAGTGTGCAAGAGCTGCTGAGCGAGGCTTAATTGAACAGTGCTCCCTAACTACGGAGAGTGAAATGCCCTTCATTTGAAGGAACATGGAATGATCCTTTCAGGCCCTTCTGGAAACCCCTCAGAGACTCATTACATCTCCAGTGCCCATATCTGTGTCCCCAGCAGGCTTATAGCAGCCAAGATTGGCAATAATTCTCCCTGCTGGAGTCGACGGTTGTCTCCTAATGAAAAGCGAGAGAAATGAAGCACCATAAATGTGCTTGATATGCCAGGGGCACAAAGCTTTTTAGGCTGAAATGGCGCTGTGCGATATTGGTAACCTCAGTTGTACTTCATCTTAAGCTGATAAGGTTTTTGTGCAATCTGCTGCTAACACCAGTTATTATAACTATCAAAAATCACAAAGTACAGTCAGATTCTTAAAGGGGAGAAAAAAAATTTTAGGGGAGAAAGCCTGAACTATGAACAAAATATGATTTTCACAAACACTGTTTTCAGAAGTAGTGTTAACTCACAGTTATTGCTCTTTATTACTGTTTATATGGAGACAGACATAACATTTTAGGGTGGGCATAACTTAGGAATGTGTCACGTCTTTTCACTGCTGGCCCTATCTCTATGAGGACCTATAGATCAGTTAGCTGAGCTAAGAACATAGCACTCGGAGCAAGTCTAGTCAATCAGACACACGCCATGTTTGAGGCCAATTAGATCCTAATATGGTTTCAGCATATATTATTGTACTTTTTGGATCTCTTTCCGCTCAACCCATTTGTTTCAAATGCTATTAGCCTTCAACTGGACCATTTGGCAAACAGTTATGTCTCAGTACCTTAGATGTTATTATTTTGAGTTATAAAGAAAGGATCAATTATCGGATTTGTGGGCAGGGCATACCTGGGCAATTTTCCACATTGTCGGTAGACACCAGTGTTGTAACTGTACTAGCTGGGGGCGCGGCTAGTTCTGGAACACAGATCTTCAGCACTACAGCCGGGATGTTGTCGGGGCCTGTAGGCTTTGATGTGTCCAGTGCACTTTTCTTGGGATGATCGATCAGTAGAACAGGATTCCAGTCATGGTAGGGAAGACTGACTCCTTCAAAAATGCATTCGACGCACTTCTGAAAAACAATATGATCACGGCAGAAGGAAGGTAAGATAAATTATTCTGGGAAATAACTAACGGGCTTGGGGTCTCCTGGGGCTTGCTTGATCACCTTCGAGGGGTTAGAGAGGAATTTTTGAGAGAAGATTCCTAAAATGGCTACAAGTAAAGTGCACTTGGACCTGATGGTCTTTTCTCATTCGATATACATAACATAATATAACAGCTTCCTCCAGCCTTATGTTGCAGTTTGCATCCTCTGATCTTATGACTCCTGTACATCGGTCATTCCCTCTGCCACATTCTATTGCAGAGCCCTCTGCATCCTTGGCCTTATACCCTGGCCAAACCCTCCTGAACCTCTCTGCCTTGTCACCTCTCTGCCACCTTTAGGAGCTGACACAAGACCTCCCTCTTCCACCATGCATTTAATCCCCTCTCCTAATTCTTCCACTACTGGTTGCCACCCATTTCTCCTCGGAGAAGCACTTTGAGTTGTTTACTAAATTAAAGATACTACATAAATGTAAATAATTGTTCCCTTTGGCGTTTCTCTTGTTCCTGTTGTTTTAATTGCTGTTTTGTTGCTGTTGCCGCTATTATTTTGTTTTGTGGCTGATGTTGCTCTAGTTGCTTTCCTTGTTTTTCTTGCTTGATATTATTTTTGTTGTGAAGTTGTGACCTTCTTGCTATGCGTGCTGCTATTAGATTATACTTCGCTTCAAAAAATAAATCATTTCAGATTTTTTTTTCCTTTATTTTTGGTAAAAGCACAAAAATCAGCTGGGAATAGACCTGACAGAAGACAATTGACATAATTAGTCCATTTGTTAAGATTCGCTTACAGTGCAATGATTGCAACGAATTCCACAAACCCCCCCTGTTGCACTGGAGAATTAGTGTCAATGCCACTTTGAGTCTCAGGAGGCCATTTCTGTTTCCAATAACGTCGCTGTCTTCAAAACCATTCAGAGCTCCAAAGCTGCCACAAAACACGACTCTATGCTGCAATTACTTTCAAGAAAGGTATCATTAAAAATAATTAATGTACGCCATGAAAATTCAAATATTGGCCTCCAGAGTCTCAGTTGAAGCAACCTCCAGAATTTCAGTCACATTATTCTGCTCTCAGCAGCATGTATTTCCTGTTAACAGACATTTTTCATTAAGGAATCTATTCTTTAACAATAGTCCAAACACTGGAAGTACACCCCAATTAGTGATAATAGACAAAATGGATAGAAAGTCAAATGGGAAATGATTGTATTTTAATATATAATCTCCTTACAATTTAAAACAGAAACTGGAAATATTGGTGGTCATGTGATCGAGCAGCTCATCCCAGGTCATAAAATGATTAATATCCTCATGTAATAATTGTGGAGCATTATTTTCACATCAGGAAATGTTGGAGAATGCACAGCTGTTGCAGTAAGAAATTAAAAATAGAATTAAAAGTGCTCCAGGGAGGGTTACCAACTCTGGTGGGATGTATTCCTGGAGGTTAATCACGTGGCATTTGGTCATGTGATAATTGATCACGTGACATTGTCCGGGCTCAGGCATGCAGAATGGCCACTCGAGGGGTAGCTGGCGCCTGGGGAACTGTACCCCAGTGAGAGTCAGTGCCAGGGGAACTGTACCCCAGTGAGAGTCAGTGCCAGGGGAACTGTACCCCAGTGAGAGTCAGTGCCAGGGGAACTGTACCCCAGTGAGAGTCAGTGCCAGGGAAACTGTACCCCAGTGAGAGTCAGTGCCAGGGAAACTGTACCCCAGTGAGAGTCAGTGCCAGGGGAACTGTACCCCAGTGAGAGTCAGTGCCGGGGGAACTGTTCCCCAATAAGAGTCAGTGCCAGGTGAACTGTAAGCCTGTGAGAGTCAGTGCCAGGGAAACTGTTCCCCAGTGAGAGTCAGTGCCAGGGAAACTGTTCCCCAGTGAGAGTCAGTGCCAGGGGAACTGTACCCCAGTGAGAGTCAGTGCCGGGGGAACTGTACCCCAGTGAGAGTCAGCGCCAGGGAAACTGTTCCCCAATAAGAGTCAGTGCCAGGTGAACTGTAACCCTGTGAGAGTCAGTGCCAGGGAAACTGTTCCCCAGTGAGAGTCAGTGCCAGGGGAACTGTACCCCAGTGAGAGTCAGTGCCAGGGGAACTGTACACCAGTGAGAGTCAGTGCCAGGGAAACTGTACACCAGTGAGAGTCAGTGCCGGGGGAACTGTACCCCAGTGAGAGTCAGTGCCGGGGGAACTGTACCCCAGTGAGAGTCAGTGCCGGGGGAACTGTACCCCAGTGAGAGTCAGTGCCAGGGGAATTGTACCCCAGTGAGAGTCAGTGCTGGGGGAACTGTACCCCAATAAGAGTCAGTGCCAGGTGAACTGTAACCCTGTGAGAGTCAGTGCCAGGGGAACTGTACACCAGTGAGAGTCAGTGCCAGGGGAACTGTACCCCAGTGAGAGTCAGTGCCAGGGAAACTGTACCCCAGTGAGAGTCAGTGCCAGGGAAACTGTACCCCAGTGAGAGTCAGTGCCGGGGGAACTGTACCCCAGTGAGAGTCAGTGCCAGGGGAACTGTACACCAGTGAGAGTCAGTGCCGGGGGAACTGTACCCCAGTGAGAGTCAGTGCCAGCGAAACTGTACCCCAGTGAGAGTCAGTGCCAGGGGAACTGTACCCCAGTGAGAGTCAGTGCCAGGGGAACTGTTCCCCAGTGAGAGTCAGTGCCAGGGGAACTGTTCCCCAGTGGGAGTCAGTGCCAGGGGAATTGTACCCCAGTGAGAGTCAGTGCCAGGGAAACTGTTCCCCAATAAGAGTCAGTGCCAGGTGAACTGTAACCCTGTGAGAGTCAGTGCCAGGGGAACTGTACCCCAGTGAGAGTCAGTGCCAGGGGAACTGTACCCCAGTGAGAGTCAGTGCCAGGGGAACTGTACCCCAGTGAGAGTCAGAGCCAGGGGAACTGTACCCCAGTGAGAGTCAGTGCCAGGGAAACTGTTCCCCAATAAGAGTCAGTGCCAGGTGAACTGTAACCCAGTGAGAGTCAGTGCCAGGGGAACAGTTCCCCAATAAGAGTCAGTGCCAGGTGAACTGTACCCCAGTGAGAGTCAGTGCCAGCGAAACTGTACCCCAGTGAGAGTCAGTGCCAGGGGAACTGTACCCCAGTGAGAGTCAGTGCCAGGGGAACTGTTCCCCAGTGAGAGTCAGTGCCAGGGGAACTGTTCCCCAGTGGGAGTCAGTGCCAGGGGAATTGTACCCCAGTGAGAGTCAGTGCCAGGGAAACTGTTCCCCAGTGAGAGTCAGTGCCAGGGGAACTGTACCCCAGTGAGAGTCAGTGCCAGGGGAACTGTACCCCAGTGAGAGTCAGTGCCAGGGGAACTGTTCCCCAGTGAGAGTCAGTGCCAGGGGAACTGTTCCCCAGTGGGAGTCAGTGCCAGGGGAATTGTACCCCAGTGAGAGTCAGTGCCAGGGAAACTGTTCCCCAATAAGAGTCAGTGCCAGGTGAACTGTAACCTTGTGAGAGTCAGTGCCAGGGAAACTGTTCCCCAGTGAGAGTCAGTGCCAGGGGAACTGTACCCCAGTGAGAGTCAGTGCCAGGGGAACTGTACCCCAGTGAGAGTCAGTGCCAGGGGAACTGTACCCCAGTGAGAGTCAGTGCCAGGGAAACTGTTCCCCAATAAGAGTCAGTGCCAGCTGAACTGTAACCCAGTGAGAGTCAGTGCCAGGGGAACTGTTCCCCAATAAGAGTCAGTGCCAGGGGAACTGTTCCCCAGTGAGAGTCAGTGCCAGGGGAACTGTTCCCCAGTGAGAGTCAGTGCCAGGGAAACTGTACACCAGTGAGAGTCAGTGCCGGGGGAACTGTACCCCAGTGAGAGTCAGTGCCGGGGGAACTGTTCCCCAATAAGAGTCAGTGCCAGGTGAACTGTACCCCAGTGAGAGTCAGTGCCAGGGGAACTGTACCCCAGTGAGAGTCAGTGCCAGGGAAACTGTTCCCCAGTGAGAGTCAGTGCCAGGGGAACTGTTCCCCAGTGTGAGTCAGTGCCAGGGGAACTGTTCCCCAGTGAGAGTCAGTGCCAGGGAAACTGTACCCCAGTGAGAGTCAGTGCCGGGGGAACTGTACACCAGTGAGAGTCAGTGCCGGGGGAACAATACCCCAGTGAGAGTCAGTGCATCCATCGGCAGCGCACCCCATTGGAGAAAAATCAATTTCAGGTCACTGGCAGTGGTCCTCTGTAAGTTCCAGGAGAGAGGACAGATCGGGCAATGTGGGGTGGGGGGGCAATCTTCAGGACTGTGGAGTTCGGGAGAGCACTCCTGCTTCTCCTGGCACCATAGAAAGGGTTATTTTTTTTAAATTAAAAAACTTACCTGAGGTTGGCAGCCACTGGGGGGCCACTCAACAATCCTGAGGCGGGAACTAATTTAGATGAGGAATCCTTCAACAGGCGTTAGGCCCTTCGTTAACATACTTCAGGGCCCTGACGCCTGATTTAGGCATCCCCCTTAAACATGGTCCCCACAAATTTAAGTGGGACCAATACCTGTGCAGGTTGGGCGCAGTCCATCCCAATGCTAAATTGGTATGATTAGCGCCCATTAAACACCTGAAAAACGGGTGCAATGCCTACCAACCTCTACCCCTGTAGGTCTGGCTGACACTACAGGCATGATCCCCCACAGTAAAAAATCTATGGCTGGCAGCCAACAGGAAGGTTTCAGACACGAGACAGGCGGGTCCAATACACAGGATATGTGGGATTTTAATTACTTTTGATATAAAAATCTGCCACATAGATGTAAGATATATCGGTTTGTATAATTGTGAATTAATTTGAAGGAAAATTTTCATTGCAGACTTAATTCAATATCATTGATCAAACAAAAAGGGCAAAGTATAGCTCGAAGGAGATCATTTTCTTTCGTCTGAAAGAGTTCTGAACCAGTAGGTTTTAATAAGAAATTGAAACGACTCATTTTAAAAAAAGGACAACTTTTGTTGAGTTTATGTGCTTTGGTGTTCAGTGGGCTTGTTGACCTCGTGAACTTTTGCCCCTGCGGCTGTCAATTGGTTAATTGGATATTGTAGCATTAAGGTACCGAGTGTAGCGAGTTTTTATCCAATCAATACCAGGCACCTGGAGTAAGGGGGATGGCCCTCTGTTTATGACCAGGGAATGTCTCTTCCAATCTCTGCCATCCCAATGTAACCTGAATTCCCTTCATGTCCACTCACATGCGCATTTTGGCTGTGGCTCCAGACCCAAGCCCATCACTTCTGTTTCCCTTTTTTGTTCTATTGGCTCCTCTCGGGCTCTTCTCTCTTTTCCCCTCCCCTTCCTGTCACCCAGTCATTCCATCTTTCATTCCTCCTTTTTTTGGGAACTTTGCCCCCCAATCCCTACCCCAACCCCACAACTATTCCCATGCCTTCCTCCCATCTTAGCCTCTGTTCCAAGCTTGAATCCCCCTTCAATGAGTCCACACCTACCCTCTCTGCTTCTCGTGGAATTCTCCGAAGGGTCCATCAAGGTACCCGTCACTGCCTCCTTATGAGCAACAATCCCAACTGCCTCATCCTCCTCTTTCGTCAACCTTCCCGCCCGGGGCGTGATCTGGGGCCTAACCCCACCAACCTGCTTCACCTCCTCCTCACCCCATCCATCATTATCCCCTTGAACTCTGCCTGCGGATCAAGCATTGCAACCCTCTCCGCATTTGTCTCCAGGATGCCCGTTCACTTGCGCACAAGGTCCATGCCGTCGAGGATAATTGCACTGACATCCTGGTTTTCTCAGCTGAGAGGCAATTAAATGTTTTTTTCTGGTGGAGCATTTTGTACCACTGTTTTCCACAGGGCTAGTTAGTGGTTCCATCGGTCAGCTTAGTTTCGAGTGTTAGTGGGGCTAAAGATCTAACCCTGCCGACCGCAAGTCTCCATAAATGCTAAAGAATTAAAGCAAAAACTTGCATTTATGAAGTGCCTCAGGAAGTCCCACAGCGCGTTACAGCCGATGAAGTACTTTTGAAGTGTTGTTACTGTTGTAGGGAAAAAAATTATGGACAATAATGAAGAATATGGACACATTCCCCCAGCTTGTTACCCATGAAACCCAATGTCGATTTACAGTGAGAGTCTTTCCCCCTCCAAACCCCATCATACCGTCCAGATATGCTGACTACATGATACTGTAAGGAATCTTACAACACCAGGTTATAGTCCAACAGTTTTATTTGAAAATCACAAGCTTTCGGAGGCTTTCTCCTTCGTCAGGTGAAGTGTGGGATTCCTTGAAGGTTACCGCATTTATAGTCAGAGAACAATGCCTGGTGATTACAGATAATCTTTCCAACTGCCCGTTGTCAAGGCAATCAAAGTGTTACTACATGATACTGGAAAGGAACTTCATGATGTTACAAAATGACTGCTCCAAGGTTGCCTGTAAACATTATTTCTAAAGCATGAAAACTTCTACACAATCTTAGCTTCAAGCCTCTCAGCCATCTTAGAAAGACTAGCTATTTTAGGTTTCCTTCATTCATAGCTTAAATATGCCCATATTTTACCCAAGATAAGAACAGAAAACTTGTTAGGAACTTGTTAGATGAGATATATATTCAAGGGGAGAAAAATGGTCTCATAAGACACTCCTAGTTTAATCCCTCGCTCGTTGCTCAGTCAGCTCCACTCACTGGATAAGTGTCAAATCCAACAATTCCCTTATATATTGGGTAGCTCAGTCGATTAAATTCCCGAACTGGGACCAGAATTTAAAAACCTCTCAGCCCTTACATCCTTCATAGGTAATTAAAATAAGTGTCAGGTCTTCGGATGTGGGCAGGAAACTGGAAACTCCATTCCTAATGGAGACCATCCTACACAGATAATCTCTCTGCTTCGTGTGCCATCCATTTTGTTCAAGTCCTGTTCATCTAGACAACCAGCTAGGACTGGGTTATAAGGCTGGGCTTGTTCCTTGGATAAGTGTTTTATCCAACAGATCTGATTAGGATTTCTTCTCATGGGGCTAACCAGAACCCATTGATGATGTTGTCATTTCTTATCTACGCAGCCTCATTTATCACATTAGTGGCTGAGATATCACCAATATCATCGTATTACCAGAAACCTTATTTCTTTGAATTAGATAAGATGTGACACATGACAATGATGAATTGAAGGAGGCAATATTCAGGATCAACACAGTGTTATTGTGACCTGGGGCACAGTGTGTTAATGCTGCTGATACCTTAGGTGTTAATAAAGCACCTTATAGGAATGTACAATGCTTTCCTCCTTCCTATTTATTCCACACTTTAGGAAGGATGTCAAGGCCTTGGAAGAGCACAGAGGAGATTTACTAGAATGTTACCAGGGATGGGGAACTTCAGAGGCGAAAGAAGATTGTTCTCCTTAGAGTAGGGAAGGTTAATCGGAGATTTAATCGAAGGGTTCAAAATTCTGAGATGTTTTGATAGAGTAAATCTGGAGAATCTGTTTCCACTGGCAGGTGGGTCAGTAACCAGAGGACACAGATTTAAGATAATTGGCAAAAGAACCAGAGGGGAGTTGAGCAGAATTTTTTTTAGGCAACGAGTTGTTATGATCTGGAATGCACTGCCTGAAAGGGCGGTGGAAGCAGATTCAACAGTAACATTCAAAAGGGAATTGGATAAATACTTGAAGGGGAAAAATTGCAGGGCTGTGGGGAAAGAGCAGGGGAGTGGGACTAATTGGATAGCTCTTTCAAAGAGTCGGCATAGGCACGATGGGCCAAATGGCCTCCTTCTGTGCTGAATGATTCTATGATTCTATTGGCTCTCTAATGGGCCAATAGGGACCAGTAGCACACTGGTGAGGTAAAAGGGGGTACACATTCGAGGAGAGAGTCAATTGGGAAAAATTATAAACCTAAAAAAAATGAGAACATGGCAAATGTTAAGAGTTGTGAACATGAGCCTCCACGAAACACAAAGTTGAAGAAATAGATTCTCTTGAATCAATTTATAATCTCTAATGGTTGTGAAGAAAGATAATGATAATACCAGTAGGGTCTTTCAGTCACACCTTTATTTTTAATTATTTTAAATATCAGTTTGGCTCACTTGGTAGCACTCACGCCTTTGAGTAAGAAGGTTGGAGGTCCAAGCCCCAATCAGGGACTTGAGCAAATAACTCCGGCCATACTGCTGGTGTGTTGCACTGTCACAGGCACCATCCTTCAGCGAAATAGTTAAATTGAGGCCCCGTGTCTAATTGTTCCAATGACTCAGGTGGATGTTACAAATTTCTTGGCACTAGTTGAAGAACAGTGACTTCATGTGGTGCCCTGGTCAACGTTACTCCCTTAACCAATACCATCAAAAACATTAATTTGTTATTCATCTTATTACTGTTTGTTGGATCTCCAGCCTGCGAGGAGTGGGTTATGAGACTGGATCTTTCCTTAGATAAGTGTCATAACCAATATATGTCATATGTAGAATGCTATACAAAATGGCTACCATATTTGCTTACATAACAACAATCAATGATTTCAAAAGAAAGTCATTGTATGAAACGTATTGAGGGATCTCTGAGAGATGTGATAAGGTGTTATACCAACACAAACCTTTCCTTCTTTTACAACTGCTGTGATATTGGATGGAGCTGCCCTGATGTGACATCATGATGTTCCCTTCCAGTGTCAACTTGAATCAGAATGGTGGCTTGTAAGATGCTCTCCCCAGCACTTCCATGATGGAGTGACGAAGAGGAAAAGGGGGAAATTATTTTCGTGGCAAGTGGGGGAATATATCAGCCAGCTGGCAGAGTCAGATCTTTAGTCTCACCAACACTCAAACCAACTGGCCAGCCATCCCAATGGAAAAGAACAGTACAAAATGTTTCCCAAATTATTTCATTGACTCTCAGATACATGGGATTATAGGACATCCCTTGCCTAATGGTAAATTATATACTTGGTTTCTTTTTATTTCAAAATATACTTTATTTCATAAAATTTAAGGATATGTACAGTTCAAAGTAAATATACAATTACAGTTCAAAACAGTACAGTACATATCGTACACACTCCGATCCCGTCATTACGATTCAAAACACAATACGTAAATTCTAACACATTCTGTACAATACATGGTGGGATGGCCTTACACAGTTGCCTTTCTCCATGGTGCCTTTGCGTAGGCCACACTTCGCTTCAGTGTTTCCCACAGCACGTATTCCTGGACCTTGGAGTGTGCCAGTCAGCAACACTCGGTCGTGGACAGCTCCTTCAGTTAGAAGACCAGCAGGTTTCGGGCGGACCAAAGGGCCTCCTTCACCGAGTTGATGGTCCCCCAGCAGCAGTTGATGTCTGTCTCAGTGTGCGTCCCGGGAAACAGCCCATAGAACATAACGTCCTGTGTTACCGAGCTGTTTGGGGTGAATCAGGACAGATACCAACGCATCTCTTTCCATACCTTCTGCATGAAGGGGCAGTCCACCAAGGTCTCGTCCCTGCCGCAGCCTCGAGGGCAGCTCACGGTGGTGCTGAGATGCCGTGCATGTTGGAAGTATCGCACTGGGAGGGCCTTTCTCACCACCATCCAGGCTACATCCTGGTGCCTGTTGGTCAGTTTCGATGACGAGACGTTCTGCCGAATGGCATCGACTGTCTGGTCGGGGAACTGCCCAATTGGATCCACCCTTTCCTTTCCCTGCAGGACCCCCAGAACGTTCTGTGTCGACTGCTGTCTGCCTTGTGGTTGAAGGGGTTCCTCCTCAGGAATTTCTCCGCCTGGGACAGGTGGTGGGGTATGGTCCAGATGGACGGGACGTCCTGCGTTTGCTCGGCCAGCGTGGCCAGACCCAGCCTTCTCAGTGTGTTGGACAGGTAGAAACACAGCACGTAGTGACACTTGGTGTTTGCATACTGGGGCTCTACACATTTCCTGATGCAGCCACACACAAGGGTGCCATCAGGATCAGAGCAGAGTTGGGGATGCTCTTCCCCACCTTTTGACTGGGGTCTTCTACATGGTGACACTGCGGACGTGTTCTACCTTGGACCTCCAGACAAAGTGGAAGATAGCTCGGGTGCCTGTGACAACGGAGCTGTGGGGAATGGACCAGACCCTGGCCACATAGAGCAACACCTTGAGCACCTCACACCTTATCACAGGGTCCTGCGGGTTATTGGGGGGAGTACCCCACCCATATACCAGCTTTTGTTTGGCCTTGGCGATCTGCTCCTCCCAGTTTTTGGCGCAGGCCAGGGGCCCCCCCGAACCAGACCCCCAGCACCTTCAGGTAGTCGGGACTGACGGTGAAGGGGACAAAGGATTGGGTCTCCCACCTGACAAAGAATATGGCCTCGCTCTTACTTCGGTTCATTCTGGTCCCCGAGGCCAGCTCAAAACGGTCGCAGATGCCCATCAGTCTGTGGACCGAATGCTGATCGGAGCAAAAGACGGGGACGTCATTCATGTACAGGGAAGCCTTAATCTGATAGCCTCCGCTGTCTGTGATTGTCACCCCCCTGATACCTGCGCCATTCCTGATGGACGCGGCAAATGGCTCAATACAACATATGAACAAGACCATGGAGAGAGGGCAGCTCTGCCTGACTCCAAATCTGATCAGAAAGCTCTCTGACTCCCACCCGTTGATTAGGACTGCGCTACAGATGTCCGTGTAGAGCAGTCAGATCCAATCGCAGATTCCTTCCCCAAACCCCATTTTGGTGAGCACATCCATCATGTTCATGTGGGATATTCTGTCAGAGGCCTTCTGGTCCAGGCTGATGAGGTAGGTGTTCACCCCCCTATCTTGCACGTAGGCGATCGTATCCCTGAGCAGCGCAAGGCTATCAGAGATCTTAGTGCCGGGTACAGTACAGGTCTGATCCAGGTGGATTACCCGCTCCAGACCGGACTTGAGCCTGTTGGCGATGACCTCAGACAGAATCTTGTAGTCAACATTTAGCAAGGAAATGAATCGCCAATTTTTTTCTTTCCTCTCCCCCTTCCGCTTGTGGATGAGGGTGATGATGTCTTTCCTTGTGGACTCTGACATGCTGCCTGCCAGAAGCATACTCCCATACACTTCCAGCAGGTCTGGGCCTATCCAGTCCCACAGAGCCGAGTACAACTCAACCGGTAAGCCATCGCTTCCGGGAGTCCTACTCTTCTCGAAGGACCGGATGGCCTTTGTCAGCTCATCCAAGGTCAGTGGCCGATCCATGCTCTCCCGCTTGCTGTCCCCTGAGACTTCCGTGATAGAGGACAGGAAGGACTGTAGGCTTCACATCATACAGCCCGGCATGAAGGGATGATCCTCAGTATGTCGGCCAGAGAGACGTCACCGAGCCGTCGTCCTCCTTCAGGCTGCTGATCACAGAGGTCTCTCTGTGCAGCTTCTTGAAGAAGAAGCGCGAGCACTTCTCGCCCTGCTCCACGGAGCAGACTCTGGACCAGAAGTTGATCTTTGAGGCCTCGGAGACGAAGAGTGAGGCTTGCTGGCCCTTCACCTCTCCGAGTTCCTCCCTGACATCGACCCCCATCGACTGCAGCTGTCTTGTGACACTTCCCTCTGTCTCTCTCTCGCCTCCTGAACACCTTTTGAGGATGAAGAACCTCTTGATGCTGGCCTTGATTGCTTTCTACCAGAGCACCGTGGAGTCAAGGAGGGGTTTCACGGTCCTCCATCCTATGAAATCCCTCTTTAATTCCTCAATATTCTCCGGGGTCAACACTCTCCCGTTCAGCTTCCATATCCCCCTACCTGCCCTCTGGTCCTCCTGCGATTGATAGTCAGCCAGTAGGAGGCAGTAGTCAGAGAAAAACACCGGCTGGGTGTTGGTAGATCTGACCTTGAGCATTGGGGACACAAAAAGGAAGTCTATCCTGCAACGGATGGACCCGTCTGGCCTGGACCAGGTGTATCTCTGCCGTCACCGTTGTGCTGCTTCTGGTTGCCTAGAGTCGGGAGACCTCGCTCTCCGTGTTGCTACTCTTGGCGTCCCGGAATTGGGGGGCGCAGCGCTGCTCCCGGTTCCCCGGTGCTGGGAGTTGCTGCTCCCGGGTTTCTGGAGCTGAAGCGTTGTCAGTGTCGTTGGTCACCGTTGTATTTTGCCTCTTCCTTTGATGGAGGTGGGGTTTCCCCCCCTTTTCCTTGTTCATTAGCCGAGGAGCGGTCGCTGTTGTCCATTGGGGACTCTAAGCTCCTCTTGCTGCTGGCAGCACCTTTAGCATTCGTACCTCTGGTCCTATGGGACTTCCTCTTTTTCTTTCCCTGTGTCATCCATCCTTCTTCCATCCCTGAGTCGCTTTCCGTCGACTCTGCGTTCTCAGGGGAAGTCCCAGGGTTGGGTGTTGGGATTTGGCTGCTTTCCTCGACTCTCCCTGCTCTTTGTCCTCCTCCTGGTCTTTGGCTCTTTCGTGTGGGATCACAGTGGGGGGGGGAGAGGGGTCTGCCCTTCCTTTGGGCAGTTTCGACTGCTGCTCTCTTCTACTGCGTCACCTTGCCTCTCGCTGCCTGTACTCTGCGGTTTGGACAGGTCTTGTACAGGCGACCAGCCTCTCCGCACAGGTTGCAGCACTTGGCCTCCTGACAGTCCAGCGTCTGGTGGCCCTCCTTCCTGCAGTTCCTGCAGATCACCGCCTTGCAGGAAGTCGCCTCGTGCCCGGGTTTGCCACATGATCGACACACGCTGGGCTGCCCTTGGACCACCGTGTACCCACGACTCGTCCCAGTCACGAAACGTGATGGGAGGTGGATGGTGTTTCCATCGGCCTGGATGCTCCTCTTGCTGGTCCAGACCCCGTGTATGTCCTGGATGTTGATGCTCTGATCCGCTCCGTCAACGTTTCTCTTGAGGAACATCAGCACATCCACGACGGGCACGTGCGGGTTGAACACGTGGACCGTTAGCGTCCGTTTCTTCTCCTGCGGGAACGCGAAGAGCGGTTCCGCGGTGAGAAGCGACAACAATGCTTCCTTCCCCTTCTCCTTGAAGGCCTGGAGCATCTTCAGGCAGCCTTCGACGCTCTTGAAAGCCACGTCGAAGTACCCGCTCCTCGGGAAGTCCTGCAGGCAGAAGGCGTCCGCGGCCTCGAATCCACAGGCTTCCAACAGAACCTTCCTCACAAAGACGTCCCGCTGCCACGGTGAGGGTCCTTCACCCGTTCCTTGCGGTCAGCCTGACGATGTTGCACATCCCGCGCCCGGGAAGCTCTGGTCGCCATGTCCGCTACGAAGATAAAAACATTTTCACCTTACTGGAGAAAGGTGTTTGACCAGTCCCCGGCCAGCATTGAGATTCACCTCTACGTCAGCAAAGCCACAAACAGGTTAGAGCTGTTTCTACTCGTCCTGCTGATCCTGGGAGATCCGCCTTCTCGTTCACAACTCTCCCCTGCCAGGTATATACTTCTTATGTGTAAATAAAAACTTATTGTGCAGGGAACGCATTTTGGGTTTTGAATAATATCCCAGAAAAACTTCATTTCAGTGGCACCTGTTGGTTACAGTCGGTGTTACTGAGCAAAAGCAAACGTACTCATGCTTAATATTGCACTTCTTTCCGTGCAGTGTTCCTGTGACAGCATGACTGTTGGCTGCTATGATGGAGCTAAATGCTAATCACAGCACAAAGCAGCAGTCTCTCTGCCTGCAGGACTATTGATCTGTTTTGTGTTGCAGAGTCCTCCGTTGGACAAGCATGGTATTACTGAGAGTGTTTCAGACAGTTTGATGATGCAACACACATGCACTCATTCTCCCCACAGACCCCCATTTGCAATTAAGTCTTTAATGGAGTTCAGTACGTCTTTGGAAATAGCCACTAACAGTTATAACATTCATTTGATAACAAAAGGGATTTTGAAACGTGGTATTATTAATTTCTAGCTTTAAAGGAGCCAAACAATGCTTTATTCATAATTTTATGGGATTAAACCAAAACTTGATTTTTGATTTTGAAGTTGAATTTCCACTGCAGTTTGCAAAGGGTTCAAGCATAAGGCAATAGTTCTGTGTTTTAATCATCTCTTTGTCCCCTGTTCCAGCCTGTGTAATCATTATATAAGCTATAAAATTTGTGTTAGGCAAAGAAGGAGTGTATATAAGTTACTGTACAGTCTGACCTGTGTTCTGTTATACAATTAAGGGGTAACTTTAAAAGTTTGCACTTCCATGGAAGAGCTTTGCACATGGAAAGAATATTCCGGAAATGTAGGTGAGTGCCTGAATTCCTGATACTGTATATGTCCTCGAGAGTGAGGCACCATGGTGGGGGGTTTGGGGGTACAAACATGTCAAGCTATCCCTTCAGTGTGAGCTTGGCTCAATGATATCACTCTAACCTTTGAACCAGGAGGTTATGGGTTCGAAGCCCTACTTCAGGACGTGAGTATCTAACGTAGACTGATGTTTCAGCGCAGGACTGAGGGAACGCTTTATTCAGAGGGGCTGTTCTTTGGGTGAGATGTTAGACTGAGGACAGGTCTGTCATTTTGGATGGATGTCAAAAATCCCATTCAATGATTTGAAGACGAGCTAAGTGGTGTCCTGGCTAACATTTGTCCCTCAGCCAACTTCACCGAAAATAGATTAGCTGGTTATTTACCTCATTGCTGTTTGTGGGATCCTGCAGTGTAAAGAAAAATGGCTGCTGTGCTTAATCACACAATAACAGCAACTACACTTCCAAATAATTTGTCATAATAATGTGTTTTGGCATGATTCTGAGAGATTTGACAAAGTGCCATACAAATAGAATTTGTTTTTAATGTATTTATATTCCAGAACTGCTTCCAATAGTGGGCCTCGGTGTTGTGGGAAATTCTCCTGTTTATATTGTAATGCAGTTTTGACAGCAGTCAGAACAGCACAGAACGCAGCTGCCGTTGTTTGGAAGTTGATATTTGCAGCCAAGTAGTTGGCAGCCATACCTTCTCCAATGGCTGGGGAAAGTCAGTGCAGGTTAGTGAGACATCACTGTCCTGAATGGATGGGCCGAGCCATTTAACCCGCCAGGAGCCAGTCTTCTCCGCCTCTTATTCTGTTCATATTACCTTAAGGGATGGTGCGGTCTCTGGAGGCACTTGCTGTTCTGGCAGGGCAGACCACCTCCCGAGGCAGAGTCACCACCTTGGGACGTCCTCAGGTCCTTAAAGGCGCTACACGAATGTAAGTCTTTCTCTCACTGCTTACACTTTTGGTTTGACACTGACTGTGGAGCTGCTGTTAGCAGTAAAGTGACAAAGTAAAATTGGTGTCAGCTGTGCTCAGTGTGTAACAGAGCAACCAAAATGGTGGGTTCAACCCCCCCCCCCCACATACCTATGACACTTGAATGGCATTAAACCAAAGTGAGGTATTGCTCCATCTACCTTGGGGGGTGCAGCACAAGAAACATTTTACCAATGTGTTCTGCAAAAGCACATTACAGTGTAATGAACTAAACACAAGGAAGAAACCACCCCTTATCCAGGTACAAGGTGTGCTGTCTGAGCTGTGATGTTGAACTGTCTTGCCACCCACTCTCTTATCTGCGGCTCCTTCTACTTGTTGCCAAGCTAGTCCCAGGAGACCCAACTGCTCCTCTGCACTCCATCTTGTGGTTGGGTGTTGAATGTTTGACAAGCAGACAGTTTTATCCAGAAGTGTTCGAGGAAGATAAGCTGCTTGTGACAGAAAAATGCCATCATTTACTCCCCAACTTGATCTCATTGAAAGCGCATTTACTGAAACAAATGAGTATTTGGAGCCCCGAGTTCATTTGATAGATCACATAAGGATGAATGTGACACCCTGTAGTCAGCTGTCTAGGCCCTAAGCTCTGGAACTCCCTCCCTAATCCTCTCCGCCTCTCGACCTCTCTCTCCTCCTTTAAGACGCTCCTTAAAACCTACCTCTTTGACCAAGCTTTTGGTCACCTGTCTTAATATCTCCTTATGTGGCACACAACCGCAGCAGCTTTGGGGCCCACGAGAGCCTGAAGCATGCTGCTTTAAGAAAGAGAAGTGAAGACGACTTTTTAAGTGTTGAGAAAAAACAAGGAAAGGCCCAGCAACAGGCCTGAGCTGAGAGAAGGATGATTTAATCAGTCTTTCAAGCTGAACAAGCTTTTTTTTTCTCTCTAGTTGCTTTTCCAAGTTGTTGAGACAGGGAAAGTCGGCATTTTTTAGCACATTCTGTTTTGAGCTTGCAACCAGGCAGTTACCTCAAGCGACAGCTTGACGTACTGAAGCAATCAAATATTTGCATAGAACTGCATCGATATGGAATGACCTTCTATTAAACAAATAGCTCCTTCCTGGAGGGTATATTTAACATAAAGAGTCAAATATTACGTTATTATCACTTGGAGTGTGCAGCGTGGCCCAATTGTGTGGACAAGCTGTCTGCAATAACCAGGATTTTAACTGACTCCTTTGCTTTATTCACCAGACAAGATCAATAACATTCATCCATCTGATTTATGGTTCTATTTTATGGCAACATTATTTATATTGAGTTGTCAATGTGCAACACAGGTAGTTGTTGAATCCTATTCTGTCATATTGTGCTGCAGAGCATAATTGTCCTTTAGGGTTACCGTTGGATGAAGCCTTTCCCTGTGAACAAAATTAATTTGCAGTCTTCTGTAACCGGCTTCTGATAAATTACAAACATCAAACTCTCACACCAGCTGGAAGAGATTTACGATCCTGAAATTGCACTTTAATTGAAAGGCAAGTGAATTGCCAGTTTTTATGTGTAATTAATGACCCATCAGGAAGATCACATTCTCAGAGATAATCGGCCGGATTTTGCTGTGAAAATAACGGTGAGGCTGACAGCGCTCAGCATTATTCATGTGCAAATTGGACAGTAATTTCTGGCGACCGCACACGCGCAGTTTAACGCGGAAATCCAGAAGTTGCTCTCCGCGATGCGATGCTGCTCCAAACGCTGCACGAAAACGGCATCTCGCTGTCCGACTCCCCGTTCGTGAAGTTCCTGTACTGACATCGCAGATACGGACTAAACACGCCAAAGAAGTTAAGTCAAGTCATTTCAAATCTAAGTACCATTTTAACGGCCTGATAAGTCTTAATTACTGCCAAACAACCTCTCTGTGTGGAGTCTCATTCCTTCAGATTTTAATTATTGTTGGACATTCGAAAAGAATTTAAATAAACATTTTTTCTTACTTTTTCTCCTTTAACCCTATCTCTTAATCCAATATTTCTTTCCCTCACTTTATTTATTACTGGCTGCAGTTTGTACCATCCACAGGATGCACTGCAGCAACTCGCCAAGGCTTCTTCGACAGCACCTCCCAAACCCGCGACCTCTACCACCTAGAAGGACAAGAGCAGCAGGTACAATGGGAACAACACCACCTGCACGTTGCCCTCCAAGTCACACACCATCCCGACTTGGAAATATATCATCGCTGGGTCAAAATTCTGGAATTCCCTTCCTAGCAGCACTGTGGGAGAACCTTCACCACACGGACTGCAGCGGTTCAAGAAGGCGGCTCACCACCACCTTCTCGAGGGCAATTAGGGATGGGCAATAAATGCTGGCCTCGCCAGCGACGCCCACATCCCATGAACGAATAAAAAAAAAAATTTTGCTTCCTGTACCTGATTTGACATTGAATTCATTATTCTAACTTACACTTCCTGGTTCAGTCTGCACTGCGCGTTAACAATGCTCCAATCTGAATGGTTAAGGAGGTACACAGCTGCTTGCCCTGTTCACACAGGTCCCAGATGCCCTGTAGAGGGCGATGCACTTTTTTTGATCTCTAATTTACAGGAACTGGCCGTGCAAAAGCTCATAGAAAGTCAATGGGCGAGTGCTAGTCTAACAAAAGATTGGCGCCGCTCGTTCGCTGCTCACAGCAAAGTTCAGCCCGATGTGTTTTGAAGCTGCCCACTTCCATGATTTTGTTAATAGATGATTAATTACATGGGAAAACATGCATTTTCTTACTTTTATTAAAGGTGAAGACCCGATCATCATTTAACTCTCCTAGTCCAATATCAATTAAAAGATTGCCTATAGAAATTCTACTTACCGGACAAATATTACCTTTTCTGCAGAAAACTCAGTTCAGCAATTAAAGTACTTATGTACGTTGTTCTGTGTGTTTTCTTTCTTTCCTGTTCTCTCTCCTCCTGAAGGCTCACCGCTGATGAATGGTACCGCAGACCCCAGTACCCTTCAGTCCTCCCACTATTCACGTATGATCCTTGGTAGCAAGTGTCAGCTGGCATTCTGATCGCAGGGACGTCACCTCCAGGCCTAAACCTGCCCACACAAATACTTTCAGCAGGAGTCGCTGGATAGAATCCCAGAATGTTGTAGCGGAGAAACAGGCCATTCGGCCCATCAATGAAACAGGCCATTCGGCCCATCAATGAAACAGGCCATTCGGCCCATCAATGAAACAGGCCATTCAGCCCATCAATTGCACTGATGTTTCTCTCCACATGAGCCACCTAATTTAATCCTCCTCCTCGGCTTGCTTCATGTGTCCCTTAATATTCCCCTTTTCAAGCAACCAACTCATACCTTTTTTTAAAGTATTATTGATGGCTTCAACGGACGATTCCAACACGAACCATTTTTTATGATCACCTTAAATTTTTACCTTCTTGTTACCATCTTGCTGACCAATCGAAGCAATCCATCACTACTTCCCCTATCACAGCCTTCATAATCTTAAAGACATCAATCAGGTTCCCCTCAACCTTCTCCACTCCAGTGAAAAAAGCCCAAATTTCACAAGTCTCTCTTCATAACTGTAATCCCTGGTAACATGCTACTGATTCTACATTATATTTTTTCCATTGCTTTTCGATCCTTCCTATAATGGGGTGGAATGATTCTGTCTGGAAGCTTTGAAGGGAGTCTGCCCACAGCCTTCAAAAAGAGTTAGATAACTTCTGTAGTCAGTGAGAAACAGAGAAAGAGCCGATATGGAGAACAATCACATAATATGGTTTAGCTTAGCAGTTTATTTATTCATAGAAAATGTATTATTTTCCATTACGATGAGGAGCTTGCTAAGCATACTGTGAATATATATGTTGTGATACTGCTACTATCTGCTTGTTCTGTCACTGTTCAATAAATATGTTTCGTGGTTTTAACTCTAAGACAAGGTGTAACGTAGTGTTATTCTGCTGCCTTACCAAGACAAGGAGGATCCTATGAGGGAACATGAGAAATAACTGAAATACAGGAGTTTATAAAGGGTTCTCTGCTTGTTACCCAGGCATGATACAAATCTTACCTAGGCATCAGAGCAGGTGAGAACACTGGGGGTAATTTTGGCTTTGGACGGGCGATATCGATTCACCCGGCCGTTATACATCTCTCCTGATTTTCATTTCCTTTGACTTCAATGGGAGTGAAAGTCTGGAGAGATGCATAACAGGCGGCTGAACCAATATCGCCCGCCTTACATTATCACCCAAAGTCAAAAAATTACCCCGACTCTGTGGGATGTAGGGAGCTAGAGCTTACCTACGAGAGAAGTCTGAAACATGGAAGCTGGAGTGAAAACAGATTTTTAAAAAAACAAAATCATAACAGTGGTGGCCTCTCTCGTTTGTCTAGAAATTGGATCATCAATTTCCTTTCCCTTGTTGGGCAGCATATAATATACTCGATCAGGAGCCCATACGGGAACTTGAGCGAGAGCTGGGATTAGACTAGGTGGCTCATTTGGAGAACGATGCTGACAGCGTCTCGGTGGGCTCTTTATGGGCTGAAGCGTTCTATGATTCTCGGAGTACAAACATGGATGTCTGATGTTACCCTGCCAACCTTGGCTGAGTTTTCCCTCCTTAAACGAGGCCAACTGTAGCGCCCTCCACCTCTAGTTGAGATCAGCCAACTCAGTACAGACCAAGAATAAAACATAAGAGCTTATTGCTCTGTATGGCTCAGCAACTCACTGGATAAACTCACTGAGCCATCAGGGAACCTTTGTCTATTCTGTAAGAAGTGAAATATTTAACTCTCAACTTAAAACAAAAAAAAAATCCACCCAGTGTTAATCCCTTATGTACATAGTATTGCCAGAATGTCATTCTGAATCATAAAGTAAATGTATACTTAAACCATGGGATACAATTAGCAGCAGGATAGGTTTGGTAAGAGGCTGTATTAAATCAACAGGATGTGGTTTACAGCATTGAAAGCGAATGTGGAAAATATTACATTGGTGAGAACTGCAGACCAGTATCACCAAGATCACAGCGTGTTAAAGAATACAGTCATACAGCACCTCAAACAGTAAGTGCCTCACCGTAATACGAACAGTCAGAGCATCACCTTCACATTGACATCGCAGGTACCACTTGAGATTAAACATCCCATAATGCAATGCTAGAAACTAACCCGCCCACTGGCCCCTCTCACCAAACGGTTGGAATTTAAACAGCTGCTTACCGTCAGTGCTGTGACTACGAACATTCAGCGGATTGATTGGTTCTGTAATACAAGGACAAAGTGGGCGGGGGACCTTATTATAAAATGCTCAAAACTCTACAAACCCAGGACCTCATGTTATATCCAAGGATCCCGAGGGAAGCTAAGGAAGGAATAGCAAAATCTCTGACTCTAAAATTTCCAGAGAAAGCCCAGCCATCTTCCCTTGACCCTCAACAGCACTACCGTCTCCGAGTACCTCACCATCAACATCTTGGGGGAGGTCATTAACCAGAAGCTGAACTGGACCAGCTGTATAAACCTACAAGAGCAGGGCAGAGGCTGGATACTCACCTGGGATGGGTAGTCATCACAACAACATTCAAGAAACTTGACACCATCCAGGATAGAGCAGTTCACTTGATCGCTACCCCTGTTACTGGACTCAGTATCCACCCCCTCCTTCACTGTGGCTGCAGTATGTATGATCTACAGGATGCACTGCAGCAACTCACCAAGGTTACTTCAACAACATCCCTCTCCCCTGTGACCTCTACCACTGAGAAAGACAAGAGCAGCATTGTCATGGGATCACCATCACTTCCAAGATCCCCTCCAAGGCACACACCATCCTGACTTGGACATATATTGCCGATCCTTCGTCGTTGCTGGGTCAGAATCCTGGAATTCCCAACTTTATACCATTGTGGGAACACCACCATCACAAAGACTGCAGCGGTTCAGGAAATTAGACACCTTTTTTTTATTCATTCATGGGATGTGGGCGTCGCTGGCAAGGCCAGCATTTATTGCCCATCCCTAATTGCCCTTGAGAAGGTGGTGGTGAGCTGCCTCCTTGAACCGCTGCAGTCCGTGCAGTGAAGGTTCTCCCACAGTGCTGTTCGGAAGGGAGTTCTAGGATTTTGACCCAGCGATGATGAAGGAACGGTGATGTATTTCCAAGTCGGGATGGTGTGTGACTTGGAGGGGAACGTGCAGGTGGTGTTGTTCCCATGTTCCTGCTACCCTTGTCCTTCTAGATGGTAGAGGTCGCTGGTTTGGGAGGTGCTGTCAAAAAAGCCTTGGCGTGTTGCTGCAGTGCATCCTGTGAATGGTACACACTGCAGCCACTGTGCGCCGGTGGTGGATGGGGTACCAATCAAGCGGGCTGCTTTGTCCTGGATGGTGTTGAGCTTCTTGAGTGTTGTTGGAACTGCACTCATCCAGGCAACTGGAGAGTATTCCATCACACTCCTGACTTGTGCCTTGTAGATGGTGGAAAGGCTTTGGGGAGTCAGGAGGTGAGTCAATCACTGCAGAATACCCAGCCTCTGACCTGCTCTTGTAGCCACAGTATTTATGTGGCTGGTCCAGTTAAGTTTCTGGTCAATGGTGACCCCCAGGATGTTGATGGTGGGGGATTCGGCGATGGTAATGCCGTTGAATGTCAAGGAGAGGTGGTTAGATACTCTCTTGTTGGAGATGGTCATTGCCTGGCACTTGTCTGGCGCAAATGTGACTTGCCACTTATCAGCCCAAGCCTGGATGTTGTCCAGGTCTTGCTGCATGCGGGCTCGGACTGCTTCATTATCTGAGGGGTTTCAAATGGAACTGAACACTGTGCAATCATCAGTGAACATCCCCATTTCTGACCTTATGATGGAGGGAAGATCATTGATGAAGCAGCTGAAGATGGTTGGGCCAAGGACACTGCCCTGAGGAACTCCTGCAGCAATGTTCTGGGGCTGAGATGATTGGCCACCAACAACCACTACCATCTTCCTTTGTGCTAGGTATGACTCCAGCCACAGGAGAGTTTTCCCCCGATTCCCATTGACTTCAATTTTACTCGGGCTCCTTGGTGCCACACTCGGTCAAATGCTGCCTTGATATCAAGGACAGTGACTCTCACCTCACCTCTGGAATTCAGCTCTTTTGTCTATGTTTGGACCAATGTAAAGAAACTTTCTTGAAAAAGTGCATTGTTAAAGGGAATAGGGAGCGAGCAAGTGCTGGGAATAGACTAGGTGGCTCATTTGGAGAACGATGCTGACACAGTGTTGGTGGGTTCTTTCTGTGCTGCAGCATTCTATGATTCTAGGAATATAAACATGGATGTCTAATGTCACCCTGTCATAATGGTAGGAATGGAAAATGGTGCACACATAAACGGGGTGAAGAGGCATTGTAGTATGACAACACATTTAAACACTACCAAGAAAAGGCTAAACAAGATACATTATTTAATGCATTATTCGTCCCAAGGGCTCAGTGGATGAATACACTGCCAGTGTGATACTGTAAACAATTTTACAACACCAAGTTATAGTCCAACAATTTTATTTTAAAATTCACAAGCTTTCGGAGGCTTCTTCCTTCCTCAGGTGAATGTTAAGAAATCCTCGAACCTCTCGCATTTATAAATCACAGAACAATACCTGGTGATTACAGATAGTCTTTTCAACTGCCCGTTGCCAAGGCAACCAAAGTGTTCAGACAGATAGGTGTTACCTACAGGGCCACCGAATATACAAATGGCCAAAACAAAAAAAAACAGAGAGAGAGAGAGGCAGAAACATCCGGAAGGAAAAGACAGCAATTGACCCGTTATATTAAAAATAGATAACTTTTGTTCGCTGGTGGGGTTACGTGTAGCGTGACATGAACTCAAGATCCCGGTTGAGGCCGTCCTCATGGGTGCAGAACTTGGCTATCAATTTCTGCTCGACGATTTTGCATTGTCGTGTGTCTCGAAGGCCTCCTTGGAGTACGCTTACCCGAAGGTCGGTGGCTGAATGTCCTTGACTGCTGAGGTGTTCCCCGACTGGGAGGGAACCCTCCTGTCTGGCGATTGTTGCGCGGTGTCCGTTCATCCGTTGTCGCAGCGTCTGCATGGTCTTGCCAATGTACCATGCTTTGGGGCATCCTTTCCTGCAACGTATGAGGTAGATACTGTGTGATACTGAGCTGAACAAATCACAATGGTCCCAGCTCTAAACCTAGTCTGCGCTGATTTAACTAATCCCAGCTGGAGCAGTGTTAGAGATGATAGAGTTGGCCTCAGCCCCAGGGTTCCTGCTCTTGGTCACGACTGTGCGTCTGTCAATATCATGGGCTGGATTTTGCTGTGAGCGGCGAGTGAGCGGTGCCCGCCTTTTGTTGGACTTTCACTCGCCCATAGACTTTCGATGAGCTTTTGCACAGCAAGTTCCTGTAAATTAGAGATCAAAAAAGCACGGTGCCCTCTCCAGGGCATCTGGGACCTGTGTGAACAGGGCAAGCAGCTGTGTACCTCCTTAACCAATCAGACTGAAGAATCCTTAATAACAGCACAAAGTCTGAACCAGGATGTGTCAGTTAGAATTGTGAATTCAATGTCAAATCAGGTACAGAAAGCAAAATAAGGAGAGGGAAAGACAGATTGAATTAAGAGACAGAGATAAAAGAGGCAGAAAGAAAAAGTTAAAAAAAATGTATTTTTTTTTAATGTCCAACAATAATTAAAATCTGAAGGAATGAGACTCCACACTTGTAAAAGTTAATTTTCAGTGCCAGAGAGGTTATTTGGCAGTAATTAGACATACCACACCGTTAAAAGGGTGCTTAGATTTGAATTGGCTTGACTGAACTTTCTGTGGCGAGTTTAGTCCATATCTATGAGGTAAGTACAGGAACTTCACACTGTTCAGTACGGGGAGCCAGCCAGCGAGATGCTGTTTTCGTGCAGCTTTTAGAGGAGCTGGGTATCTGGGCCAGTGATTTCCGCATTTAACTGCACACGTGTGGTCGCCAGAAGTTACTGTCCGATTTGCACATAAGTGACGGTGAGCACTGTTAGCCTCACCATCATTTTCACAGCAAAAATCGGGCCCCACGTGAGGACAGAATGTGGCTCGGCTGTAAAGTCCCAGTCCTGTTTTCCCACCTTCATTATAAACTGGCCTGCCAACATCCACTGCTCGGCTTCCATGAAGAATGGCCATTGCAATAGGTATCATGGGCTGCCATCACTTAGGGGACTGTACCTCAGCCCAAGTCACCACCTTCAGAAGAGATGGGGTGAGAACAATGGTAACAAAATTAAGAAATACCCAGGAAGGGGTTAAACGCTGTTACTATGGGGATCAGATAACAGCAGTAAACCATCCAAGCTTTGCTCTCATGGTTTATGATGTCATTTGACTCCCTCAATTGATTTTACTGCCTTGTAACTCCCTACAAGACAATCATTATTGTTCCTATTGCCTTTGGTTCTTGCCAAATCATGTGTTGGTACCCAGTGTGGTCCCTGGAATATTCTGAAGAGCTGTGCAAACATTCAGCTTGGTATTTGAAGCTTCAGCTTGTATCTATCAAATCTTAATGTCATGCAAAGCCTATCCTTTCAGAGAAACTACAGCGCAGCAAGCAAATTAACTTCATGTGCCTCGAACTCATAAATGCAGGCTGAACAAAAATGCTGTAATTGGAGGCGGAATGGGAATTATTCTTGGAAACAACTGAAATCAAATCCAAAGAATGTGCAAAAAAGGTAAAACTTCTCAATTGTCTGGAACAAACTTTCTGCGTTTCCATGGAGACAGTTGCCACAGGAGTAAAAGCAAATGGTATTATCTTCCAAAATAATGACCCTCCTGATTTCCATCTGTTGGCAGTGTATGTACAAGTGCTGGATTTCCTTGTGTTGTGTAGGTACAGTTAGGGTCTTGCCAAAGATATCTGGATTAACATTATAAAGAATGACATGACAGAGTTTGGTGCATGCATAGTTACCAGGATTATGAATTCTTTCCAAGGACACTGTGGTGTGTGAAAACACATTCTTTACTTCCAGACATCACGCAGCAAAAAAAAAACTGCTGCTCTGTTATTAGGCGATCCCATTGTGTTCAGACCTGGTTTTTGTGGCTATTCCCAGTCACTGATATACACGAGTAACACGGCATTCATATAGAATACACCAAGATGATATTAAAGGATCACAAAGTACACGAGGTTTACTTGTTCTATTTTCACATTTGTCTTCATTTAGTCACTTAAGTGAATGGTCATATTCTATAAGTATGCTGTAGGTCACACCAGAGATGTTTCCAATACACCAGAGAGTCACAGTGACTGTTAACTTTCATAATCATCCTGGTTATGAACCCTTTCAGAGATGCACTCTAGCTAGCTTTTTTGAAACATTATTACAATAATTAACATGAATTCCTTGACTCACCACAAACTAAATGCCCCTGATTTGGACCCCATGCTTTTTTGTCTTCCAATATTTTTTTTGTGTTACCTGCAACCTCTTTATCTTCAAGTAAGAAAGAGAGATAAATGGAGTTGCAGGCACCTGGTGTCTCCGTAACTTGTGGTAGCAACACTGTTTTCAGCAGATAGACTGCGTCAGGTGTGCAGTGGCCATTTTCTTTGCCGAAAGCAACGTGCTTCTGTTCTAGAGGAGGCTCCATCTAATGGTCATGCTAAGAACTGACAAAACATTTGCTCTCACTGGTAAATTGGTCTGTCGTGATATAGCAACAGAATAAAACATGGAACAAACCTAGCTAATTCAGCGCATCAGATGATTATAACTTGTACGGCACAGACTATTCCCAAAGTTAATTTCCTTCGGAAGCAGTAACCGTGGATGAGATCTCCAACAAGATGAGGCTAATTTTAAAACTATTTCAAATCATCTATACCTCACAGCAATTTAAAGGCCTCAATCACTTCCCATCTTAATCTTTTCTCTATAAAAGTTCAGTTCTGTGACTCCATCTGCATAAGTCCTGTAACAATCCTTATTTCTCCACTGAACTCCCAACACATCAATATTCTTTTGTAGATAGGGTGCTCAAAACTGATGACAACATCTAAATGTGGGCTTGCCAAAGAGATATGCAGGAGGAAAATAATCTGTTTTTATTTACAATCAAATGCCCTCAAGATGCATCCCATTACTCAATTAACCTTGTTAATGCTCTCCCCAAACCTCTCCTCCTCTCCATATCTCTCTCTCCTCCTTTAAGGTGTTCCTTAAAACCTAACTCTTCGATCAAGCTTTTAGTCACCTGTCCTAATATCTCCTTATGTGGCTCAATGTCAAATTTTGTTTGATAATCGCTCATGTGAAGCGCCTTGGGACATTTTACTACATTAAAGGCGCTGTATAAATGCAAGTTGTTGTTGTTAATAACAGTTTCACACTGACTGAAGAGTTTCTGTGAATCCTTGGTTATTCCACCCAAATCTTTTTCCTTTTCAAGTTTTCCTGATTGACGCCCATTCATCCTGTCCATGATTGCTGTTCCAGTATACATTACGTTTATCCACAGTACAGGTGGTAGCAGTAGTGGTAAAGCATTCCAGTGGCAGGGAATTGCAGAAAATTCTGTTCTTGCGTTGTAGAGTTTCATATTGGTATTAGTGCCAAAATGAACAGTCAGAATTGAATTATGATCCTTTCCTTAAATTTCACAACATATATAAGTTTATTCCCATATTGTTATTTTCCCCACCCACCACTGCAAGGCCACTGCCAATATTGCTGTGCAACCTCTAGGTTGTGTAAGAGCCCGGATTCTACTTCTGATTCTCATTCCATCTCCATGGCAATCCTCTTCTTCTCTGTGTGGCATCTCTTCTTCCCCCTCCTCGGTCCCTCCACGCGTCTTTCAGCGTCTGTAGGTGTCCATCGCGTTCCTCCTACAGACCTACAGACGCTGAAAGACGCCCTAGTAAGAACGGGATATGACGCTCGACTCATCGATCGACAGTTCCGACGGGCCACAGCAAAAAATCGCATAGACCTCCTCAGGAGACTAACACGGGACGCAACCAACAGAGTACCTTTTGTCGTCCAGTACTTCCCCGGAGCGGAGAAACTACGCCATGTTCTCCGCAGCCTTCAACATTTCATCAATGAGGACAAACACCTCGCTATGGCCATCCCCACACCTCCACTACTCGCCTTTAAACAGCCACCCAACCTCAAACAGACCATCGTTCGCAGCAAATTACCTAGCTTTCAAGAGAACAGCGTCCACGACACCACACAACCCTGCCACGGTAACCTCTGCAAGACATGCCAGATCATCGACACAGATACCACCATCACACGAGAGGACACCACCCACCAGGTGCATGGTTCATACTCCTGTGACTCGGCCAACGTTGTCTACCTCATACGTTGCAGGAAAGGATGCCCAAGAGCATGGTACATTGGCGAGACCATGCAGACGCTGCGACAACGGATGAACGGACACCGCGCAACAATCGCCAAACAGGAGGGTTCCCTCCCAGTCGGGGAACACTTCAGCAGTCATGGACATTCATCCACCGACCTTCGGGTAAGCGTACTCCAAGGCGGCCTTCGAGACACACGACAACGCAAAATCGTCGAGCAGAAATTGATAGCCAAGTTCCGCACCCATGAGGACGGCCTCAACCGGGATCTTGGGTTCATGTCACGCTACACGTTACCCCACCAGCGAACAAATGTTATCTGTTTTTAATATAACGGGTCAGTTGCTGTCTTTTCTATGTTTCTACCTCTCTATCTCTGTTTTTTTTTGTTGTTTTTTTTGGTGATTTGTATATTCTGAGACCTGGCAGGTAACACCTGTCTGTCTGCACACTGATTGCCTTGGCAACGGGCAGTTGAAAAAACTGTCTGTAATCACCAAGCATTGTTCTGTGAATTATAAATGCGATTTCATTTCGAGGATTTCATTTTCACATCGTTCACCTGACGAAGGAGGAAGCCTCCGAAAGCTTGTGAATTTAAAATAAAATTGCTGGACTATAACTTGGTGTTGTAAAATTGTTTACAATTGTCAACCCCAGTCCATCTCCGGCATCTCCAGATCAGGGGGAGGGGGGAGGGAGTTGGAAACTAGCAAATGCAAACGTTCAACTATAACAACAGTAAACCTCCAATGATTACACTTGTAAATTGTGCAAATACACCAAACATTTGAACTTTAAAGAAAGATCTGTGCACATGTAGGGCCCGTGATATACAAAGCCTGTTTACTCCTGACTTCAGATTTGGAAAAAAAAAGTGTCCAAAAGACTGAGCCAAAAAACAAATAACTGAGAGAACAGCATGTTCCAGAAATTTCAAAAGGACTTGGACGTAAAGTCACCACCCCCCCTCACTCCCCAAATGGGCAGGCTTCCATTCTGCATTTAGCAAAAAGAATTGATACATAGTCTGCCAGCGAATATAGTTCTCTGGGAAATAAGTAGGAAACTAGAGAATAGAAAAATTAGTTTGATTCAGGGGATTTGGAGTCCAAAGTGAACGAGTGTAGAAAGAGGGAAGGTACATTCGGCGCAATAGGAGTTGTCAGAAGATAGAAAACAGCAGTACAGGAGAAAGTCGCCTCATCTGGAAAATAGTTCATTCAAAATAAATGAGTCAAGAGGAATCAGAAAGCACATTCTCAGCAACTCCCTTGTCTTCTTAAGATAATAGAAGAGTTCCAGTTTAAAAAGAGATGGGGAGGTACAGTCGCTCATAGCCTCTCAATTATTTTTCGACACAATTTTCAATCTCAAATGTTGAATAATCCACGGCATACATGAACACAGAGAAATATTTTTCATGGTTAAAAAGTCGAACTTTGTTATATGGTTTGTTTTAAGCATCTTATTGTGTCCTCGGGACATCACAACCTATTTCCCATCCACTGAATTACTGTTGGAAGTTCAGTCACTGTTGTTATGTAGGCAAACGCAGCAGTCAATTTGTGCACAGCAAGATCCCACAAGCAGTTTTGGTAAACAGATATTCCAATTTATCTGGAAAATGCAGTTTACAATATTAGTGTTCAAATGGTTAACACTCTCACACGGTGTTCCTCAGTCTGCAGTGGGCAACCATGTATAAAGAATTGGGGAAAATCAGGGGAAATTACACAATTTGGAGCCATGGGAATTGAGGACGTAACCAATAGCAACAAAATTTGGGGGCTGCGTTCTTCTAATTCCCCCTTAATGGTTGCAGCTATATTCTGTCTACAGTTTTAATGGAGGTATTACTCCATTTAAGATACATTAATATCACGGAGCAATGTTTCTGGGCTATAGTGTTCAGACGGAAAAGAAACTGTGCTTCACTTCAGGAGACCCGAGCGTGAATCTTGCTCGCGAACAGGTGACTGGATGTCAGCCTATTTCCCTGATTAGACTTTGTAGTTTACAATAGAAACAGGGAATAAACATTGGGACAATGAGGTAAGATTTACGTCATCCTCCACACATGTTGACTTTTAGATTTCTGGGTGCAATGTCAGGGAAAATGACGAACATAACTATATTACTCATCGTAATCAACCAGAACCATGTTAACTGTTTTGCAAAGCAGCCGAGGCAAGCTGTGACTCAATCTGCAGCCATTGTGTCTCCTCTCCCCCCACAACCCCCTCCTTCTTCATGGAGGAAATATATGTGGCAGAAAGTGTCCACGGCAGGAAAAGAGGTGAAATAATGAAATTGGGAGGAAATGACTGTTTTTCACCATTAAAACTATTAAAATCTCATAAGTAAAAACTTGACAACTTCCAGACTACCTTATGGGCTTATTTATGTGCAAACCTTCATCCTGTGCATTATAATGGATGCTGAGTTAGATTGGACTTGAGTGATTATTTATTGCATCAATAATATGTTGCCAAATCGGTGTCCACTGGTAAACAGTGAACACGTGAAACTAAAAGGATGCCTCAGACTGCAATTCCAATTCTTCTAAACCAGCTTTAAAGGTAACATGTTATTGCTGTACGGGCTGTGCACGTTTTATCGTGTAATGACTGTTTATGATACTGGCGGACAAACACATAATTTTAAGTATGTGTTACAAATTCAAGTCTGCTGTTGATACCTTCTCGGGTTCAATAGAATCAGTCGCTCCCATAAGCGGTCTGAGTGTCTTACTTTTATGGGCTTTGATTCAAACTTCTCTACTTCTTGATGTATGATAGCATAACTCAGAGACGTAACAATAACATCCCCTTGCTATTTGTGTCCTTTGCACGAATGCTTCTTCAATTTCGCCAAAAGCAAACGTCTGGTGAGATGAGGCCTGATCTGAATCATTAAGCTGCTCTATTTCAAAGTAAGGTGAACATACCGATTGGCAGTTGTAATCAGACTCATTAATTGAAACAGTACAATTAACCTTTGTGCAATGATACAAAATAAATAGCACATCACACTTTCCCACATCAGTGGGTCATCTTAGTTGCCTTAAGCAAGATATCTTCTAACTGTTCCTTCAGCGTTTTTAACCTGTTAGTCTCGGTGAAAGCCTTTGCAGCTTTTGCTTTAAATACCTGTGCAGCAACCTGTTTCAAAAAACTCATAGCCAGAAAAAGAGATCAAAGATTTCCAATACACTGAGGTGAGATGCTTTCCAATTATCAAGTCAAGCTAACAGATTGCTTATTATTTAACGTCTATGATGAAACAAGATCAAAACTAGCACTTTAGCATTTTAATTACATGTAGTCTCAGACTTTTTTTTAAACTTGTCTGAATGCACTAGACTTTTAAAAACCCAATATTAAAAGTTACTGTTTTCCCCCCAAACTTTTCTGTGGCCAAAATATTCCTAGAACGCGACAGTATGATATCCCTCTGCCTACTATTTTAATGCAGGTGTTTATCCATTTATTCACAGAAATAGTGGGCAGAGGAATCTCATACGAGCACATTAACCGTTTGTCCACGAATATCACCATCCGTAGCTTCCAGAGTTTAATATATTTTTTAGAAAGATGCCAAGCCAGATTATTTTAAATTTATATTCTTTGAATAGAAAATGAGAATAACAAAAGTACTCCCCTGGGCTTTCCTTCAACATTTTCAACTTAAAAAAGAGAAATGAAATTAAAGTAACTTAACATCTTTTCAAAAATCCCAATCTGTTTAAGCACTTCCTTCATGGCAGGTGGCGTTACATAGACTGAAAAACAGAATGTTCACTCTCAGCCCCACATGGTTCCGATTATTGCTACATTATGTCACCTTGTAAATTTGACACTCTATCTTTTGTACTTTTACATTTTTTCTTTTGATTTATATGCTTTCTTTCCTTCTCTCTTGTGATTTTTTTCTTTGCTCTGTTGCTGGCTGTTACGGATAAACACTTACCCAGCAACCAGCAAACAGTTTGTGTTTGGGTAAAACTCACAAGAGTCTATTTAACGAAGAGCCCATTTTTGCAGCATTTGGTAAGTTTTGAGCACTTAAAGCAACAATGTCCTCCGTCTTCATCTGTTCTGTTAAGCTAAATTTGTAGAAAAGAAAATAATTTCACACATTTTGGACAGGCCTACACTTTATGGTGCCTTATGCATCAACCTCCATTCTGTTGTTTATTAACACAGCCAAAGACTATTACCAACTGGAAGACAACAGTGAAAATTCTTCAGAACTTCAAGCCATCATTTTTGCTGTTTGAGTCTGAGGGTATAACTACTAAACTACCTCCCATGGGTATTTCCCCAGGTCCGTTGGCACTGACAACGAATCACACCCAACAATAAAACATGATAATGGACTTCATATGGCACAATGAGAGGCAGGGCCAAATAACTCTGAGTGATCTTCTCTGCAAAACTGTCAAGTGCTTTTACTTAAGTCCGTTCTTGCTGGAGAAAAAAAAAAGTTACAGTGCTGCATTTGCTCCCGGGATAAGGAAAGGAAAAAATATCAGCCAAGATTCCCGTTCATGATTGCTATCCAGGGACCACTGCTGGAAAGTGCATCTATGGAGGTTGGGTGAAGGACAGGATCCATCTCAACTGTGATGCTTTCCATGGTCAAACAGGCTGCTGAAACTCACTGTCCAGGCCGCTGCACCACACGCACTCCAGCATGTGTCAGGAAGGAGGGAGGAAAGTTATGAGGCACAGAATTAGCTCTATGAAGTACAACATCCCAGTGAAGAAGACCGGTTCTGCTCAGTGAAAAAACTAAGAGCCGCAACAACTTGTAAAGGGTTGGGAAGGCGATATGAGGGGAATTTTTACATTTGAAGCATGGAATGCGGAGCAGAGTCCAGAACAAGGCGGCATAACCTTAAAATTAGAGCTGGGCCATTCAGGGGTGACGTCAGGAAGCACTTCTTCACACAAAAGAAAGAGGAAATCTGGAACTCTCTTCGCCCAAAAAGCTGTTGAGGCTGGGGGTCAATTTAAAATTTCAAAACTGAGATAGATAGATTTTTGTTAGGCAAGGATATTAAAGGTTATGGAACAAAGGCGGGTGGATGGAGTTAAGATACAGATCAGCCATAATCTAATTCAATAGCGGAACAGGCTCGAGAGACTGAAGAACCTGAATGTCCCTAAGAGGACATAACCCTGCCTCTGAAACATTTGAGGGGAGGAGGTCACAAAACCTTCTAATTCCATCCCCCCCCCAGCCCCCCCCCCCCCCCCCCCCCCGCCCAACAACTAGCAGTTTCTTTTATGTTTTTGCCTTTAGGGAATGCCAATATCATTACTTTGAGTGACGATAGCATGATTACCCTGCCAGAAGAATACCATTGATTCCGCTAGTGAAGAACAACATACTTATTAGAGAAGAGTAGTTGGCTTGGTGGCACCAGTGAAGAAGAACTTAGTTACTACCTTCACCTTAATTATTATTTTAATCTTCTGTTCCATCAATAATGGCAAAGATGCCCAATCAGTTAAGCAAAAGAGACATCAGGAGAAACCTGGCTCTTCTTTGAGTAGTACCATGGGATCTTTTATATCCACCTGAACAAGCAGAAGGGGCCTCCAGAGAACACCTCGGCCTAGGACTGCGATGGCACCACGCCCCATTTTTCGGATGCTAAATAAGAGCTGATGCCTCCAATGGAACCCTCCCCAGCACTATTTAAAGAGATCATGCAGCACTTATAGGTTACTTGCTAACTTGTCCTCCCCCTACATAGAAATTCACAAGGGGCACCTACAGGTACAATACATCCAGCAGGACAAGTTAGAAAAGATTACATAGAATGACAGAGAAATGACAACACTTAAACAGGCCGTTTGGCCCAATCAGTCTGTGTTGGTGTTTATCCTCTACCTGAGCAGCAGTCCTAATCCCATGTGCCCATCCTGTTCCCATATCCTTTTATTCCCTTTTCCTTCAGCTGCCTAACTAACCTATTCTTAAATACATCCATAAACACACTCGCAGCAGTTTACATTTAATTTACTGAATGTTAAAAGTTGTTTGATTAGAGAACATTTTGTGCTTGGATAAGGGAATCTATTCAATTGAAGTGAATGGGATGGACTCTGGTCAGTTCAAATGCTGTGTTTAATTCAGTGCTGATTGTACATACGTCAGATAAAACAATGATAACGTGCGATTAGCAGTGTCCATGTGATGCGCCCACTGATATAAATGACCTGAATTTTGTGCCTGTCCCAAACACTTCAAAACAAGGGCTCCCATCCAATGGGTCAAGTGGTACGCAGCACATTGCAAAATAAAAACAATGCAAGTTGCATTCATCGATTGTGAGTCTCTGCTTAAGTGCTGCTCTCATCCTGCCCTATTCCAACATCAATCCAGCAATTGAAGCCAGCCACCCATAGACTCCCAGCTAGACAGTTACTGCTGTCAGCATATAACAAAGAACAAATACCTGGTTGGAATAGGATTGAGGGTTGTAAGGACAAGCGCATGAAGAGATGATTGAATGGTGTATGGAACAGGATGATTGCCGAACTGCTCTGAGCTCAGAAATGTCATGTAAAGGAGGACAACTTGTCAGGATAGATAAGGCAGATTGTGCGGTTAGATGGGTGTGCTGGGATGTTGCTTGATTTGTCTTGGGGAGGGGAGAGGGTCAAAAAGAAGCAATGCAGAACTTTTCCTTGGGAGATTAAATGGGTTGCTTGGAGTCCACAATAGAGATTGTATGTGGTCAATAGAAGGTACAGGTTTAATGGACAAAATAGACTCCTTCTCAGTCCATGCTTTCTCATCTTTACTGTAATCGGATGGTCCATAAAAAGTTCCTTGCAATACTTGAATTTATATGTTGTCTGAATCACAAAGAATATGATTTTGAACATAGCGGCAGTTTAAACAAAGGGTTGTTACGTAGCGTGATTTTTTTTGGTTGGCATTTTGCAATCCAGCCCACTAAATCCAAAAGAAGGGGCCAATCTCAGACCAAGCAGCTCAGAGAACAAACAATTCACACTCTTTATGAGGAAAGTCAGATATTAATCAAATGCAATATCTATTTTTCAACTTTTCCATAAATTTCCAACGGCACATTACACTAAAAGATCTATCACAGCTGTGTGTGAGACAAAGAATCTTCCAATGAGATTCCGTTGGAAATAAACACAACACAATGGGTGCTTTCCACAGCGTTATTTATTTTCTGGCTCTAAAAGCCATGAAGCTCAGTTCAACGTTAAAATGCAGTTCCAAAATAGTGAGGCTTCTTTAAAGCATTTTTTTTTTGGCCATGGTTCAACTAAACTACTGATCCAACAGAATAACTAAACAAAACACACACGGCCAAGTATCAGAGCCATTCTTTTGTAATGCTGCTAGCATAGCTACTTCACAATCATTGTTGTCAACAAATGCTTCCCATGGGAGCTGCAGAATCTTTTTCTGTAACCTTTTAGTCAAACATCATTATCCTTTTCACATGTTTTTTTTCTTCTTGACCCTCACTTGTTTGACCAGAACATACGTCATTTAAAAAAAAATAAATGTTTTGCTTTTCGGAGCACGACGACAAAAACAAAATCAAACGGCCGGTGCTTCTAAAATGTTCAGTCAGTGACTGCATTCCTGATCGGACTCCAAGCCAGTCCTTTGGATGCTCAGCTGTGACTCTTGTGCGTATTACAAGTGTATGCATGTGCTTTGCATTAGAACAGCACACCAGCGAGTGGGATTTTTGCAAGGAAGGAAATGTTTGGTCGGCAAATCCTAGACTGAGTTCCATGTAAAGAAAAACACATAAATTAGTATTAGTACCTCATGATCCACGGCTGTGCTAGTGTTGGTATAAAGTTATTGACTTGACAGCACTTTAATGAACACCCAATAGGGAGCTTTACTGTTATGGGACTCACGGTTGTAAAAATAATAGTATTTTCCACCTACACTCAGTATATATATTTTTTTTGACTTTTATAGACCATAGTGCAGAATGCATAATTGTACAATTAGTATGTATTAAATTTCATTGTGATTATCCATAAAATAAGTGGGTATTACATACGTCCAAGGCAATCAGTGCAAGAAGTATAACACATTGCATTTCAACGCCATGTACTTTCTAAACTGCACAGAAAGACTTGTTTCTCAAGGAGGCAGAATTGGGAAAAGTGAACTGATTGTACCAAAATAAAATCAGGGTGCCAGAGGTGACCTGAGGTACCATTATATGTTGTTACTGTTTGCAGCTCGATTTATAGATATAGGGCTGGGTTCTCCTCCACAATAGCAGGGCAGGATGGTGGATAATTCGAGCGGTGGGACCTACTGCCACTTCACTGCTCGACTTGGGTTTCTCTCCCCCGCCCCGAGCCCGCTGGGTCTGCTCCTTCCCTCCCCACTACGTGCAAAAGGTGATGGGGACGCAGGGCCCTAGTCGCAGGTGGATATTCTTGGTGTCCACCCCATTTACCGTCACTTCTCTGGTGACTGTTGCCCGTGGGAAAGGGCAGTAACAGCCCCGAGGTGCCCTCATGGAAAGGATAGGGCTCAGTAGCAGAGTCTCCTATTCCTCCATTTTGCCCACTTGCCAATCATGCTGACATCCCACTCTACATATCAATTGACCCCCGACCCAGGAAAATGGGTTGGAGTTATGGTGGAGTCATAGTGACGGTTGGAAGTCACCGCAGGGAGGAGAATCCAGGCCAGTAGGCCCAGGTTTCATTGCCATGTGCACAGGCCTGAAATTGCCACATCCCCAAACTGCCTTTCCTCTCCAACGTTCTTAAATGTGTAGTTACCACCGAACTCTGAGTTCAGCTCTTCCCCCCCACACCCTGATCAAATCCATTCAGTCTGGCTTCTGTTCTGCCCACTGTAACAAGGCCGCCCTGATCAAAGTCACCAATGACATTCCATATGGTTGCGGCCGCGGTGTGTTTTCCCTCCTCATTTCCCCACTCTGTAACATTTAATACAATAGATCACACCATCCTTCTCTGCTAACTGTCCTTCTTGATTTGCTTCCATGTTATTGCCCTCATAAGGTTCCACTCCTACCTGTCCAACTCACATATCCTGCAATAGCTTCTCCTCCAACATCTGTATGGTCACCTCTGGTGTGCCCCATGATAACATACTTTGTCCCTTCCTCTTACTCATGTCCTCTCAGTGACATTATCCCTAAACGAGCGGTCATCCTCCATATGTATTCCAATGATACCTCTCCAACATCACCTGTGATTCCATGACTACAGATGGTGTCAGCTGTGGCTCAGTGGTAGCAATTTTGCCTCTATGTCAGAAGGTTGTGGGTTAAAGTCCCAGTCCAGGGACTTGAGCACATAATCCAGGCTGACACTCCAGTACAGCAGTGAGGGAGAGCTGCACAGTCGGAAGTGCCATCTTTTGGATGAGATATTAAACCAAAGTCCCATCTACCCTCAAAAGATCCTATCGCACTATTCAAAGAAGAGCAGGGGAGTTCTCCAAATGTCCTGGCCAATATTTATCCCTCAACTAATATCACTAAAATAGTTTATCTGGTCATTATCTCATTGCTGTTTGTTGGACCTTGCAGTGTGCAAATTGCCTGCCGCGTTTCCCTATATTACACTGTGACTACGCTTCAAAAGTACAGTACAATTGGTTGTAAAGCACTTTGGGGTGTCCTGAGGTCATGAAAGGTGCTATATAAATGCAAGCTCTCTCTTTCTTACAGATGCCTGGAGTCAACAGTCCCACTGGTTCCAGTGCTAATGTACACAAGATGTTTTTACTAAGCTTTTTTCCTTGCTTCCCTTTTACAAGGCAGGTGAAAGGATTGGCCACGGATTCTTGCAGTAACTGATGCTCCATATGGATTAGCCAGTAGAAAGTACAATTCCATTAGGCAAGACAGATGAAGTGTCAGGTTTTCTTTGCTGTTGTGAAGAGCTGCACGGCACATATCAGCTAGCAAAAGTATTCCGGCCAGAATGCCTGTGGGGGGAGACTGCTGGTCCAGACACAGACTGGGGAAGTATAACATTCAGAAGGTTGGACTATCATTATTCTGTCTTTATACCTGCACTTTGACCGGTGCTCGACATGACCTTTGCTGCTCCAGGGCCAAAACTACAGTGCAGCACAACTAATGTGAGCGAAGCTAAAGGCAGCTCTAAGAGATGGTCTTGCTTCACTTTGGCTTCACATTGAGGGTGATAATAAAACCTGCCCATACAACTCTTGCCTTTAATTAACATTTTTTTTAATATGAGGCTAAGACAGTCAGGGTTAAAATAGGGGCTGTGGTTAGCTGGGCAAATCGCTCGTATCTCCAATGTCGGATGCATCAGATTTTTCCCATTTTATTCTGCTTCCACAGCAGACGCCCTATTTAAATTCTTTGCACATTAATGCACTTTCCTCCCAAACAACACAGCTTGAAGGCTACCGACCATCCCTTCGCTGCGCTACCACATATAAATGACAGGAGGGAGATGGGGTCCCATGACACTTTCTGCTTTCCCTCCCTTCCGCCACCCCTGTCGCCAATCCCAAAGACTGCTAAGAGGGGATGTGGTGTACCCTGGGGCAGTGGCGGGCGGCCAGTCAACCCCCATTTGGAACATAGGAACAGGACTAGGCCATTCAGCCCCTCGAGCATGTTTCGCCATTCAATTAGATCATGGCTGATCTGTATCTTAACTCCATCTACCCGCCTTCATTCCGTAACCCTTGGATACCCTTGCCTAACAAAAATCCAGCAATCTCAGTTTTGACATTTTCAATTGACCCGGCATCCACAGCTTTTTGGTGGAGAGAGTTCCAGATTTCCACTGCCCTTTGCGTGAAGAAGTGCTTCCTGACATTACCCCTGACCAGCCTAGCTCTAATTGTAAGGTTATACCCCCCATCCCCTGTCCTGCACTCCCCCAGGGAGGAAGAGGACCTGGTAGTGAGCAATTCTCCCTCTCCACTGGCCCTACAACTTTATCTTTTATAAACCTTGGGCCAGTTTGAGGCTTAAAAAAAAATCAATGTTCCCATCTTCAAGGCATTTCTGCCCTTTTAAACTTCGCTCCTCTCCTCCTGATGTGGGTGTCCTGCTGCAGCATCATTGTACCTTCCCCTCCTGACTGTGGCAGGCTTCTTCCTGTTGATGGAGATCTTACTGGGAGCCCACCCTGCATAGTTAAACACCCCCAACCCAGGAAAATGCTTTGGGTTCTTGGCAGGGGTGGGGCAATAGGCAAAATTCCCTCTCTGACCTTTCTCCGCTGGCAAATCCACCTTGGAGGAAAATCCAACCTTTAACGTCTCAAGTTTTCAACCTGTGACCTGAAAGGCTTCTATTGACATAAACTCACCGCACTATAGAAATCGCCCTCAGTTCAGTTTTCAGTGGTGTCTAAGACAACAGCTGGATTCCGTGCAGCCAGGGCAGGAATATTACCTTGTCTACATGCAAGCATCCCAGCAGGAAGTCTACAAAAGTGTGGCAGATTATCAGACTGTGTGAAAAATACATTCTGAAGAAGATATTTTTAAACCCTTGTGAATCGACTCGACCGTTGGTTTTCTAAGTTTTTGCTGCGCTAGTTTTTTGCATTGTTATTTTGCATCTCTATAATTAGAATTGTTATAAATAAATCTGACAACTAATTTTAGCCTGTCTTTCGGCATGGGTAGGAGTGCATAGTGGGCAGCCTGTGCAAACTATAGTGCAAAGTATTTTGGTAAAAGCAATTGTTAATCCTATGGCATGCAACTCCCATTCACTGCACGCATAAGGATATAAACTTTGAATCACAGGAGATAGGGAAGAGGCAGTGTTCAAAATGGATAGAGAATTGGAGAGAGATACAGGCTCATGATGAGGAAAAATATGGCCAGGCAAGTAGCTGATGAGCCACATTAGGAGGATAGCTTAATAATGAAAATAAGCTTAATTTCAACTGCTTTTGCATTTCTGGAACACCTATGTACGTTTAGACTTGTGTTGTGTAAGTGCTATGTTGATGTGCATTTAATAATGCCCCTCATCTCAATGTAAAATTCCCAACAGTTGAGAGGCTGTGCAAGTTGCAACATGCAGCGAGATCCAAGTAAAACTATCAGAAACAATAAATTGCTGCAAATATACCATCTAGGGGTCGACTAAATATCCAACTCCTCGATCCTGGGATTTAAATGTACTGCCAATTGACGTCAGAATTTCTAGCACAAGAGCAAAGTACTTGTGGGTGATGAGCTCCACATGAGTGGGATCTGAAAAAATAAACCTCCGTTCATTGATAGGTGTTCTGCTCATACCACACGCATTGTTTTGTTTAATGTAATCGCTTTAATTGAATTTGTCTCATTTTAACAGATGAGGCCTTGAGTGTTGGGCTCATTAGGATAACACACTGACAGAGGAGGTCATCTCTCAGTGATCATTAGCACCACCACCCATGGGGCTGCACATGAGATATCAACAGGCATCCATATGCTGTAGTCCTGTAGAAGCTGCATTCAAATCCAATTAGGACGGACTAAATGCAATGGAATCTCCAAGGGTTTGCACTTAACAGCTTCCCCTGTCCTGTTCATGCACCAATTCCTATTGAATTACCAGCCCAACTCCTGCACTGAACTTTGTTTCCCTTGTTCCTGCCTCATCCCAATTTCCTAATTTTATGCTCAGATGTCTCTGATGTCAAGAGATGACCGTTTTACGCTGAGCTGCTATTAGAGCAAATGACTAGATGCGATTAACCTTTCCCTTCTTTTGTAAGTTATTCTCTTACTCGGCTCTTTGCCTGAGAGTTGGGCTGGGAGCCAGCTCTCGATCCTGTGCCATTGCTGCTCGTGAGCATGGCTTGCTCTTTGATTCTTATTCCCAACCTACAGGGAAGTGACTTGACTCAGTGCCTCCTGTGGGTGCACAGCTAATATCAGGAAGCCAGCTTATTGGGGACCTGGCATAACATGATGGTGCTCCAACACAGTGCACAAACTCGCTACCCATTTAATCATTTTGTACCTTATCCATGTAGTGCAAACTCACTACATGTTTACAGTAAATATGGATTCACAACTATGATACAAACAGCTAGTGTTGCTAGCTTTCAATCCCAAATGAAATAAAATATTACCCGTAATGCACTTGCTACATAACAACAGTGACTGCATTTCAAAACGAATTCAAAAGCAAAACACTGCGGATGCTGGAAATCTGAAATAAAAACAGAAAATCCTGGAGAAGCTCAGCAAGTGAGGCAGCATCTGCAGAGAAAGAAACAGAGTTAACGTTTCAGGTCGAAGACCTTTCGTCAGAACTGAGCTTTTACCAGCATTTTCTGTTTTCACTTCAAAATTAATTCATTGGCTGTGAAGTGCTTTGGGATACCCCAAGGGCTTGAAATGTCGTTACATACGTGCAAGTTCTTATTAGTTATGATGTTTGTTTGAAATGTCTCTATTCACTGTTTTAACAAAGTCATTAGCAGTTTTTAAACAGATTGATGGTATCTTCAGAATACGGGAATGTCAGTCTTAACCTAATAACATGGTGGAATGTCAAAGCACTTTTTAAAAAAAAGACAGCTGATCTGAAAGACAATGGGGGCTCCTTCGGTTCACTCTGGGTTTTATTCATTGGGTGAATTCAACTACTTTTCCTCTGTGTAGCAACAATACATTGCACCTCTTCCTTTATCATTTTATACCTATTGTGCTTAATCCTTAACCATTGCGTCTTCATCACCAAATGGGAAAGGGAGAGCACATGTCAGTTAAACAAATAAAAATTATTTATTGTATCAAGAATTTTAACTGACTGCGATATGGTGGTCAGATTGTTGATTTTTTCTCCACTTCAAAATCACTGATGAACCAGACCTGTCAACTGGTCTCAAGCATGTGATATGGATTGTGACTTTAACCCTTTCTCATCCATAAAGGCTTAAAGGCACAGTGTTTCTCTCTCCCTGCTGCACGTGTTCCTTATAATAGCACCTTGTGCTTTGATAACTCGGATTAGGTCAGGCTGCCCTTAGTGAAATAAAAAATCATTCACTGAGCACAGATTTGGCCCGTTCAGAACACATTTTCAACTGCTGGCCACCTGCATTTTTCCTCATTATTTCTCTGAGACGTACATTGGCATTAACTGCGTTGCTTTCCCCCTTCAATATGCATCTGTAGCCACAGATGAGGAAAATAGATTAATTGCCATATGCAACTGGGGTACACTCTGACACTCTTTCTCCCTCTCGGCACCAGACATTTTGTGAGTATTGTTGAGAAATATCTATACCGAGGTCTAAACTGTCTGTATTAGGGACAGGTGGGCTGTGGGTTAGCACACAGTTTCAAGCCGAGAGGATGTTTCTGAGCCTGTTTTGCTGCGTGGCCAGTAAGCAGGAATAGTATCAGTCTGGAGGCTGGGATGATTCACCAGTTTTCATTCCCTGTGGGAAGTTGTCTGGACTCTGCCCTGTGACCTTCCATTAGGCTGGGAATTTTCTCTGTCGGAAATGGCAGGCTTCAACAGTTTTGTGCAGTCAGTCCACACCCAATCAGAACTGGTATGGGACTGCTGAAATTCATATTTCTTAGGATATTCACCTTTCTGGCCTGGGTTTGAACCCAACCAAATCTGATGAGATGACATTCTCCTTTCTCTATTCCCTGTAAAAATCCTAAAAATTACTTGTGGAGTTGCTTAATGTGACAGGGTTATTTCCCCACCAATCTTCATTTCTTTATTCATTCACCGTCTCATAACATTAATCCCTGAATTTCAAGTTCTGTAGTCACAAGTAGCCGTCATGTCTTCATCCAAGAAGAGAAAAAGCAGATCAAGAGTGTCGTTTGTTTCTAAAGAAATGGAGACTTTCTGTATTTCTGTGCGGACATGAACGGAAAGCCCACGTGCCTGATCTGTAAGCAACAGGTAGCTGCAGCGAAAGAATACAAGGTTCGAAGACACTATGAAGCAAACCATGGTAAGAAATATGTTAAGTACACAGGAAAGTTACGGGAAGATACATTTTCTGAGTTAGCACAGTCATTGAGAAAGCAGCAATGTTTACTAATGTTCGCGATGCTGCTGTTAAGGCGAGCGATGTGATTGCCCATGAAATAGCTGCGTCCACAAAATCATTTTCTGAGGGAGAATTTTTGAAGAACTGCATGTTAAAAGCTGCAGAAATAGTGTGCCCAGATCATTGGCGAGTTTGTGCAAATATCAGCCTCTCAAAGAACACAATCGCTGAGAGAATCAATGATTTAGCTGAGAATTTGAACAGTCAATTTCGGGACAAAGCAAAATCCTTTGCTCCTTTTTCAATTGTAAACAATTTTACAACACCAAGTTATAGTCCAGATTGCAATTGATGAAAGCACTGGTGTAACTGATGTGGCTCAGCGAGCAGTATTCATTCATGGAGGTGATGAGAACATGTGTGTAACAGAGGAGTTTGTGGAATTGGTGCCAATGAGAGACACACCATCCGCAAATGACCCCGTCAACAGCTTGGCTGGAGTTCTGGACAAATTGGATGTGGACTGGACAAGAGCTGGGAATTTGGCCACAGACGGAGCACCTGGATTGGTGGGCAAGAAAGCTGGAGTTGTGGCAAAACTGAAGGCCAAATTGCAAAGTATCAACCAAAACCAGCAGTTTAGTAGTTTTCACTGCATTTTACATCAAGAAGCTCTATGCAGTAAAGCTTTGAAAATGAATCAGGTTATGGATTTGGTTATTAAAACTGTGAATTTTATTCACGATCCAGCTCTCAACCACCGGCAATTTAGCCGGCTATTGGAAGAATGTGAAATTAACCATGGACTGCCACAGCACGCTGCAGTTCAGTGGTAAGTCAGGGAGCCGTATTGAAGAGCTTTTTGACTTGCGTGGTGAGATCCAAATGTTCTTGGATCAGAAAGTGAAAGACGTTGCTGAATTATAGAAAAATGAATGGCTTCAAACCTTGCTTTCATGGTGGCCATTATGGAGCACTCAACAGAAGAATGCAGGAGTACAACCAAGTAGTGACAGAATACGATGACACCATTTGGGCCTTTGAGATGAAGCTTCAGCTATGGGAGATGCAACTTTCCCACAGTAACTTGGCACATTTTCCTGCCTTGAAATCACTCTGTGACACTGTTGGGACTCAATGTGATAACGCCACAGAACGGTACAAAGGCAAAACTGCTAAACTGAGAAAGGAATTTCGAGAACAATTCTCTGACTTCAGGAACCGTGAGGGAGAGTTTGCAATTTTCAGCATACCATTTTCTGTCAATGTGCATGATGTACCAGAGGAGCTCCAAATGGAAGTTATTGAACTGCAGTGCGACACTCTGATGAAGGACAAGTTTTCCGATATTGTTGTTACCAAGTTTTATTAATACTTGGCACCAAATTATCCCAATCTGAGGTCCTTTACGTCAAAAACTCTTTCCATTTTTGGGACCACATACATGTGTGAACAAGTATTCTCCATCATGAATATCAACAAGTCTAAACTACGTTCTCAACTTTGTAACACAAACCTGAAGTCTGTATTCGAGATAGCCACAGCCCAGTCATTTGCTCCAAATGTTGTTGCAATGGTTCAAGCCAAGAGGTGCCAGGCATCAGGGAGCAGCAGTAGCAGTAAATAGAACTTGTATCTTATATAGAGTGCTTTTCACAACCTCAGGGCATCCTAGAGCACTTTATAGGCAATTAAAAACTTTTGAGGTGTAATCACTGTTGTAATATAGGAAATAAAATCTAAATGTAAGTAAGTACCAATATGTTTTACCTCTATTTCTATTTTAATAACTTTTGCTGAATGTGGCCTGCGCCAAGTGTCATGATATCGGATCAGGCCCACTGTATAAAATGAACCTGACACCCCTGATCCAGACGATTTCCCACAGGGAATGAAAACTGGTGAATCTTCCCTGCCTCCAGGTTGATACTCTTCCTATCCACTGGCCACATAGCAAAACGGGCAAAGGCTCCGAAACAGGTCACCCATCCTCTCAGCTTGAAATTGGTGCTTGGCACAGTGAGATACAGGAGAAAAAAAATATTTTTTAAGTGTCACCAGGGAACTTTAGAGTTTTGAAGCACAAGAGCGAAACTCCACCCATGTGCGAATAGAAAACAGAAGGGTGTTTGTAGCGATGTCACCAGTGTGTTTGTTGGATTTACTCCAGTCAGGATTTCTGGTGGCATTGTAAAACTTTGCAATTCTAGAAATACTGATCAGAGGAAATCTTCATTTCTGATCTTGCTACAAATAATGACCAGGGCAATTCGTTCCCCTGGCTGGTTTAATGGGTCGGCACACTATCCTCTCTCCTGGAATCATAGAATCTTACAGCACAGAAGGAGGCCATTCAATCCATTGCATCTGTGGCAGCTCTCTGAAAGGGTTATCCACTAAGTCCCATTTCCCTGCCCTGTCCCCGTCCCCGTTTTCAAATATTTATCCACTTCCCATTTAAGAACTATGAATTCTGTGTCCATCACGGTTTGTGATGAGGCATTCCACATTCTAACAATGTTCTGCATTGAAAAAATGTCTCCTAACCTCTCGCTTTGTTCTTTTGGTGATAATCTTAAATTGATATCCTCTAGTTGCCGACTCATCGACCAGTGGAGGTAGTTCTTCCTGATTTACCTTATCAAGACCCCTCATAACTTCGAACCCCTCTATTAGATCTCCTCTTAAACTTCTTTTAATGAAAAGAGCCCCAGTTTCTTCAACTTGTCCCATGAACTAAAGCCTCTCAACCTCTGGGACCTGGGCATCCAACCCAAACTGATGGGATGAACAGGTCAAAAATTAATGTTGGCGACATTATCAAATAAATACTTAATGTGTTCTTATGACATTCCTTTGTCTCTTATTCTAACATGGGTGGTATCCCATTTATTTTCAATGGGTTAATGCCTCGAGACAAAAAGATGTCGTGTGGACACTTTAAACATCCATTCGGTAATGTTGCCAGCAGTAATTTCCAGGCTAAGGTCTCCTCTTGCTGTTGCCCTTTAAGAATCCTAAGTGAAAAGTGTTCTGGCATTCCCAGAACAATCCCACCCTTTAGACAAAGGCTGAAGCTGATCCTAGTCCAATAAACAATCCAGCTCTGACCATCTGTTCAATCCACACATCCGCCCAATTCCACCTGAAAGGTGAACACTTGGAATTTTTTTTATATTTGGACAAGTCCCTTTATCAATGCTGACACTTTTGAAATCGATCCAAGTAGATTCAGACCTTGGTTGACTCTATGTTCGAGCAATTTGAAACCGACGGGCAAATCATCGGGAAAGGGTGACGGCAGCTTTAGACGTACTCGACTTTTGAGGGCAAAATGAATCCCAGCCTCCTTCATGGGTGTAGAGCATTCTGGAGCACAGCAGACGAAGCAATGGGCAGACCTGCGGTGCACATCCATCCCTGTTATCCATCGCTGCCAAAATTGTGTAAGTGAAGGTCTTCAGGAGATTAGACACTTGGGGGTTTGTAAATTTCAAGTTAAGTAAAACCAGCTGTTGGGAGAGCCTGTGTTGTACGTTGTGAGAGCTGCTCGAAAAGCAATTAATATTAGAAAGCTGTAATTGAAATCAAGACCCCTTTTGCTTACATTTGGAGAAATTAGGAATGTTCATAAAAATATTATGCAAATTTCTATACCATCAGTGAGTGCAATGGAATGAAAAACTCATTTTGATTTAGAAGTGACCCTTAGCCTTCAAAAGTGTTGCTTTAATTTCCCCCCCCCCCTTGTACAATATTAACATTTATATCAATTGAAATAAATTCAATTAATATGATATATGCAGTCGTTTTTTATTTTCGAACAGCTGCTTTTTTATTGAGGCCTGAAAATGCGGCCAGTTTATCTGTGTGTTTCTAACAGTATTAATTAACTTGTATATTAGAAGAAAGAATGAATGAACTTGTATTTATAGAGTGCATTATCACATCCTGAAGTACTTTACAATCAACAATTACTTTTGATTCATAATCACTGTTGTTTTGTGTTCGCAAATGCAGCCATTTGCGGACTGCAAGATTCCACAAACAGCAAAATAGATGAATGGCCAGTTTATCTGTTTTTAGCTTTGTTGGCTGAGGGAGCAATGTTGACCAAGACATCAGGAGAACTCCTTGCTCTTCTTCAAATACGGCCATGAGATCTTTTACATCCGCTGCTGCAGGCAGATAGGGCCTCGGTTTAACATCTTATCTGAAAAATAACACCTCCATCAATGCAGCACTCCCTCAGAACCGCACTGAAGTATCAGGCCGAGATGATGTGCTCAAGTCCAAAATGGGACATGAACCTGCAGCATTATAATACAGACAAGAGTGCTACCATCTGAGCCTAGCTGAGACTTGTGTATTAAATAAAGAACTGGTTAATAAGCATACCTCTACATACTGAGTGCAGAATCTGGTCTGGTGTCTACCTAACCTTATCTGCATAGCACTCCACTGGAAGGGTGGTTTTACCTTGGGCTCGATGTTACCAGGGCTGCGGGTTTGTGGCGGGGGGGTGCTATTGGGCGCGTGGGTAACGCGCCTGGCAAAATCAGTCTGCCCCCCGCGCGATCACAGCCTAATTGGATCCACTTACCTGGTCTTCCGGGTTCCCCACTGCTGATCTGCGCGTCGGGCGGGCTGCGCATGCGCAGTAAGCTCTGTCAGCTGGAGGAGCTCTATTTAAAGGGGCAGTCCTCCACTGACAGATGCTGCAACAAATAGCAAAAATTATAGCATGGAGCAGCCCAGGGGGAAGGCTGCTCCCAGTTTAATGATGCCTCACTCCAGGTATCATTAGATGGGGTGAGGAGGGGGGGGAGGACAGAGATCTTCCCCCCGGCGGGCGGGAGGAAGCGGCCTGCCTCTGCCACCAAGAAGGCCTGGCTCGAGGTGGCAGAGGAGGTCACCTGCACCACCAACATATCACCCACCTGCATACAGTGCAGGAGGTGCTCAATGACCTAAGTAGGTCAGCCAAAGTGAGTACACTTACTCATTCCCCTACACTCCGTCTGCCACATCACCGCCCCCACCCCACATCTCCTTCTGCACTGCCAACACCACTCTGTCACATCACCCCTCATACGCACTGAAACCTCATCCTCATCTTACCTGCACTTACTCACCTCGCCAGTACTCATCCCGCCACTACCACTCAACCCAATCCTCATACAATCTCATGGCTCTATCTCATATTCACCCTCTCATGCATCTCTTTCACGGCCAGCCTCACTCAACCTGCCACTACCTGTGCTGCAGCCACAGGGCATGCATCACATATGTGCAGTAGGCAGCGTAAGGCAAACGTGTCGTGAGCATGAAGGGGATGCACAAGGGTGTTTGAGGGTTTGTCATGGTTTTTACTTATATTTAATTTCTGACCAACTCACATTACATATTATATTGTCACCACTACTGCCACGTCTTTGCGAATCTTGTCTGGTTTGTGCAATAATGCCCTTTCCTGAGGATCACAATGAAGACCCACAACTGATGACACCCATTGTGTCACTGCAGAGTGGGTGTAGGTGTATTTGCACGGCTCTTTTGTGCAGACGACTGAGAGGTGTTGGCGATGTCCCCGGTTGCACCCTGGAAGGATGCGGAGGAGAAGTTGTTGAGGGCAGTGGTGATTTTGACAGCGACAGGTAAGAAGATGGTGCTCGGGCCAACCGGGCGCAGCTCGGCATGAAGGAGGCTGCAGATGTCCACGACTACAAGTCGAGTGACTCTGAGCCTCCGTGTGCACTGCTGCTCAGAGAGGTCCAGGAAGCTGAGCCTCGGTCTGTGGACCCTGTGGCGAGGGTAGTGCCCTCTGCGACGCATCTCTCTCTGCGGTTGCCCTCCCTCCTGCTGTGCAGGTGGATGTGTCACAGCACTCTGTTGTGGAGCTCCACGTGTCAGAGGTGGACAGCGTGGCTGGTGAGGCTGGTGATGCTGTTCGCCCTCCGAGGAGGTCATGACTGCAGCTACGGCGGCCCCCATCCGCAAGATGTACATCTGAGGGGTTCCACAAGGTAGGTACATGTGTCTGGACCCCGGGGTAAGTGTGCAAGTTGATGAATTTTCTTGTCAGGAGGAGGATGGTGGAGGCCAAACTTTGTCCCAAGTGACAGAGTGGCCTCCTGCAATTAGTGAGGGTCTCTCCCCCTCCACCTGTCAAATGGACCTTTGCAGCTGCCACTGGGAGTGTTTCCCCCAGTATGAGAAACAGTCCCAGTTGTCTCAAAAATCCCACCCCTCCTCACATATTCCCTTAATCAGGTCTGTTAATGACCTGAAATAGCAATGTAAATAGTCTTAAGTGGCACCCGGCCGGCTTTAATTGCCTGCGGGAGTCCCACATGCGGGGGCTGCGCGCGCACGTTGGCGCGTCTGTGGGGAACCCAGAAGTGGGCGGGTTGGAGCCGGGCTCCGGACCCGCTCCGGGATTCCCGATTTTCGCAGCCCCCCCCACCAGGAACGCACCTTATGTGTGTGCTGTCGGTTGCAGACATGCTGGGGGGATTTTATCCAGGACTGGGTTTTGGGGGGTCGGGGGCGGGGGAGTTTCAAAACTCCCTCCCCAATGTCATTAATTTGAGGCCCGGGCTATTTTAACTCTTGGGCCTCATTTACACCCACCAGCCCGCAGTCTGCCCAAAACGGGTGAAAAGAGGCATCTGGCTGCCTGTCGGCAGTGGAAGATTGGATGGCATCTGATACATCGCGAAGGGATGGTTTCAGCAGGGTCTCGCGGGTGTGAAGCGGGGGTGCAGATGCCCAGTTTTTCTTTGTGGGGCCGAGAGGAGCACTCCCACTTCCTCAGCTGTTAAAATACTATCGGTGTCTTAATGACGTCATAAGACCCCAATATGCTGCCATGTGCCTGGGTATGGACATCAGGTGGGCATAGGATCCAACGCAGCTATGCTGCCCTTCAAAGTTGAATAACCTGCTGACACTCAAAGTTACACATGAATATTGGCTACCTGACCAAGGCACCAGAGGAGGTCCAACTACATGTAATGTAGTTAAACGCACCATCCTACAAGAAAGGAAATATTCTTTTTTGAACAGGTAATCTCACCCAGAGATCCCACAAGGAGAGGAAGTGGGAACTGGAAATGTCACACGGATGCGGTACACTTTGGCCTTCTGAGTTTGGGGTTAACACATTTTGGACAGAGTGGAGTACAGCAAGCTTTACTCTGCAGTTGGCTGGCTGCACCTGAACAGGAAGTGCTCGATACTGATAATGGCCATGTGTTCCATTTCTCAGCATGAGCAAACCTTGCCCTGATTAGCATGATAACAGTTTTCAAAACCAGGTCAGCTCACACCTTTCTCACTGGAGCTATGAATCCAGACTGAGAGTTCTGTCGGCAGTCAGACGTGTGATGAGAAGGTGCTGGGGAATGAATGGCGTTCATGTGGAGGCTTCTTTACACAAGGAAGGTCGGAGATGCTACACTCAGTTATTCTCCAATTGATTTCATTTTGCCAGCACTCTGACCCCCACTTTACTTCACTCTAATCTGTAAATCTGAGGGCTATTGGGTTACGACCCATCCTTTTTTGGCTGGGCCTTATCATATTAATTGTACAGAATGTTCAGAAATATGATTTGCTTACATTTTTAATTTTATTCTTTTGATTTTATTTCACTTTTTCAGGTGCATCTCATTCGTTATGTGCCTCCTTTAACATTGGCTGAATTACTTTAAAACTACTGTAATTGCCGTTCATCCAATAAACTCAGCCTCTATCCTCTCTGTTACCTCTAATTGAACTTTCTGATAAAGATTAATTACATATGCTGAAAAATCTTATAATCTGCCTGTATTTGACACCACGTAATTAAAATGGCCTCGACACCAGGCCACACACTCACAATACCACTGTCAGTACATTTCGAATATCTTCATATTGTTCTTTAGGTTCCCTGATATTTAATAAGCAACATGGGAGTTGCACCACCTCATGATACTGAGGCCTGTCTCTGCAGGTCTCATTTACACACACTCTCTCTCTCTCTCTCTAATCCCACCGGGCTGCAGTTCTATATTTTCATTTATCCTGTCCGTGCCTTTTGCTATTGTTCTGTTAGCTTCAAAAAAAAAATCAATTGTCTGTCTCACAAACAATCTCATATTAAAGGGGCAGTGGCTGCCCACAGCTGATTCTTCCACAAGCACAGGTGTGGGGATATTCCCCTCTGGTCACTAATGTGAGTGAAAAGGTCAGTGAGTAGGAAAACATTTTATACTTGAATTGACTATTTTAGGAGCAGGAAAAAGGGCATTAGGCCCAACATGCTCATCCCTTTTGGATTGATCTGAGCCCCATTTTCCCATCCTTTTCATCCATATATTTAAATCCTTCTTTCTCTAGAAACACACCTACTTGCCTCTTTAACCTTATTATACTGTTCACTTCATTGAATCCCCCGCCCCACCCCCCCAGTAACTCACTGCCTGATTCTTTTTCCTTTTTGTAAAAAAAAGTCCTCCCTTATTTCCCTTCATACTCTTAACTTCATTTTTTTTTAAAATAGTGTCCCCGGTATTTGAATCCTTCACCATTGGGAACAATTTGCCAGGATCAACATTATCACTCCCCTTCCATGATCCTGAAAAATTCAATTAGGTCACCTCAAAATCTTCTCCCATCCAAAGAGAGTACGTCCAACTTCCTGAATCATATCTCACAACTGAAATTCCAGATACCTGGGGCTGCTCATCTCAGCACCTCGAAAAGGCAATAATATTCTTCCCATTGTTAAAAGGAAGACTCAAAAAAAAGATTCACATTGAAAAAGTGCCTTTCACGAACCCCAACTGTCATTGTTTGCAATGGAAAACCGACTTTGGTCGATTTACCTCAAGGAAATTTACCCCAGGCTTTCTTTTGCTTCTTTTCTTTCCTCCAGTTTTCTCCTCTCCAGCCTCATAATTTTAACCCTGTGATGAGAGGTCGAGGCAGTTCAGGGTAGAGAAAGAAGAAAGAAAGAACTTGCATTTATACAGCGCCTTTCATGACGTCAGGGCGTTCCAAAGCATTTTAAAGCGAATGAAGTATTTTTGAAGTGCAGTCACCATTATAATGTACGAGTTAATGTAAAGGAATGAGACCTGCATGCAGTACATTAGATCAGGGGCGTTCAATCTTTTTGTCTTCGTGGGCTGCACAGCTACGTACCATGGGGCCTTAGGAGCCACATATGGGCCCCAATGATCCACGGGCCGTGATCCTGATGGTCACTCCAGGATCACCCCCGCCAGTGCTGACCTTGCTGGTGGTTTGCAGGGTCAGTGGGAGAGCACCTCATTTGCATGGGGCTGGCAGGCACCGGTATCACTACAAATGAACCTCTGGCACCTCCCTGCTCCACGCGGCTTTCTACCCACCATCAGTGGAGGGGGGGGGTTGGGATGTCCAGAGCCTTCTCTGGGACCCCAGCCACCTCTCCTTCTTTCAAAAAAAAAGATTCCTCCTTTCTTCAGGGCTCCAAGCCACTCCAGGAACCAGTTATCCATCCATCGCAAGATTTTACTCCCAGGGTCTGGGACTCTTTGCTTTAGCTGTAATTCACCAATGTGGAACTTTGTCAAAAACACTGCTAGGGTAACAGAATCCTTTCACCATGCTGCACAGCTGTTTGCAATGTCAGAACTGAGATTTATGAGCAAAAATAATAAGACTGATTGTAATCCCATTCAAGCAAAGGGAGCTGTAACTTTCGAGGTGAGCTTTATCAAGACAGGATTACATTTATGAAGCAAAATGAGTGAGTCTCACTTCAAATAATTTTCACATCGCTCACCTGACGAAGGAGGAAGCCTCCGAAAGCTTGTGAATTTAAAATAAAATTGCTGGACTATAACTTGGTGTTGTAAAATTGTTTACAATTCAAATAATTGGATCTCAATAGCTCTGCTGTGAGAGTCCTAAAAGAAATTAATTTGGACAGTTTCAACCATGTTCCTAGTGGGCGGCAGTCCATAACCACAAACTCGCTATAATTCAGAACTAATTAACACTAAATTGGCAGCTTCAATCAAAGAGGCCAGAAGGTTGGCTGCTGCAGGGTAATGGAAAATGTGACACTGGTACAGAGGGGATGGCTTCCTACAGTTCAGTCCAAACCAGGGACCATCAGGCACTTTCACTGCGGCTTCATGCTATGCCTGCTGCAGTGCAACCCATTAGCCACTTTCAAATCACTGGTAAACTCCATAAACCATTGCACAATGCACATGAATGGAGTGGTTACTGAATAACAAAAAAAAACACTCTCAGATCTAGAGCAGTTGCAAATAGTTACTGATTAATACAGAGGTTTCCACGGGTTAAGAAGGACTTGTTTAATTAGTTACAAACATGGCTGTAAATCTGCAATTCTTTTTGTTGCAGTTTCAATCTGATTTTGTTTTTGTTCTGCTGGGCAATACTTCAGTCTTGCGTAAGCTTGCAAACCTATTTTTATTTTAAGTAAAGTCTACTCCTTCTTCATATATTAGACGGTGATGAGACAGTAAAATAATCAGCGAGGCTGCACTTCAATAACTATGGGGCTGGTGCTATTGACAAGCCCTTGTTAACAGGGAACCTGACGGGAAGGTGTTTTGTGTTTGATGTTCTGTGCAGCAGTCTGAAGGACTTTGAAAAACATTGCTGTTCATTCAGCGGCGTTAGTCTACCTGCCCTGAGCTGTGCTGAGTGAGTTTGCACGTTACTGGCAGCCTAGGGAGCATCTAGTTGGAGGGTAGCGGATTGACTGCCTGCGCTACAGGGTCACGCCTGGTGCTTTGTTCTCCTTTTGCATTGATTTTCACACAGGAAATGGCAGGTTTAATGGCTTCATCATGTCTCCTTGTTTAGTGTACTTGGGCCAGTTCAGATCAACGTAATCTAAATTGAATGATGTGGCTATAAAACTCCACAGCAGCATGTTAGATACTGAGTTAACAGACACCAGTGTTTCATTTATGCCTCATTTGTTGATTTATATATTTGCACCACCCTGTTTCCTGATTGGCGTCATGTTCTTTCACACTGAGGCAGTCAATAACACTGCACTGCACTGTCCTGTAACCTTCAGAATAGAAAGGGCATTATAGGTTTCCGGTTCTGAACCATTTACACAACCTTTAGTTCAACAACATTTATTCTTCAGTGAAGGTTAAAAAACTGCACAAGTCGAAACTCTGAAGTAAAAGAAAATTAAGAAATATGGCATCCAAGAAAAGAAAAAAAGACAGCTGAACATTTCTGATCTGACAAAATGTTAACCTGCCGTCTCACTTTTCAGGTATTGAATATCCCGTTGTGTATTTCCAGCGTTTTCTATTTTTTATTGCATGGCCCAGATTTTGCTGTCAAAATAACGGTGAGGCTAACCGCGCTCGCCGTTGTTGTAATACCAACACTAGGTACAGCACAAGAGGAGGCCAATCGGCCCATCGTGCCTGTGCCAGCTCTTTGAAAGAGCTATCCAATTAGTCCCATTCTTCCCCATAGCCCTGTAAATTTTTTCCGAGCAAGTGTTTCTTTAATTCCCTTTTGAAAGTTACTATTGAATCTGCTTCAGGCAGTGCAATCCAGATCATTACAACTCGCTGCTTAAAAAAATGTTTCCTCATGTCGCCTCTGGCTCTTTTGCTGATCACCTTAAATCTATGCCCTCTGTTTGCCGACCCTTCTGCCACTGGAAACAGCTTCTCCTTATTTACTCTGTCCTGGGATTGGTCATTTAGGATCAAGATGATGAAAAAAAATTTCACTCAGAGGGTTGTGAATCTTTGGAATTCTCCACCCCAGAGGGTTGTGGATTCTCAGTCGTTGAGCACATTCAAGTCTGAGATCAATGGATATTTGGACACAAAGGGAATCAAGGGAACTGAGGATAGGGCAGGCAAGTGGAGTTGAGGTAAAAGATCAGCCATGATCTTATTGAATGGCGGAGCAGGCTCGAGGGGTCATATGGTCTACTCCTGCTCCTATTTCTTCTGTTCTTCTGTTCTTAACCCTTCTGATTTTGAACACCTCTATCAAATCTCCCCTTAGCCTTCTCTGTTCTAAGGAGAACCCCAACTTCTCCAGTTTCTCCACAGAACTGAAGTCCCTCATCCCTTGTACCATTCTAGTAAATCTCTTCTGCACCCTCTCTGAGGCCTTGACATCCTTCCTAAAGTGTGGTGCCCAGAACTGAACACAATGCTCCAGCTGAGGCCTAACCAGTGTTTTATTAGGGTTATTAAGGTTTAGCTTAACTTCCTTGCTATTGTACTCTATGCCTCTATTAATACAGCCCAGGATCCCATATGCTTTTTTAACAGCCTTCTCAACTTGTCCTGCCACCCTCAAAGATTTGTGTATGTGCACCTCTCTGTCCCTGCACCCCCTTTAAAATTGTACCATTTAGTTTATATTGCCTCTCCTCATTCTTCCTACCAAAATGCATCACTTCATACTTCTCTGCGTTGAATATTATCTGCCATATGTCTGTCCATTTCACCAGTCTGTCTATGTCCTCCTGAAGTCTGTTACTATCCTTCACATTGTTGCCTACATTTCCAAGTTTTGCTTACCTGCAAACTTTGAAATTATACCCTCTATACCCAAGTCCAGGTCATTAATATATATCAAAAAGAGCAGTGGACCTGATACTGACCCGTGGGGAACACCACTGTACAATTCCCTCCCATTGAATTCACCCACTCTAATTTACACTTCCTTCTCAGTCCTTGTGCTATAAATTTCACCACTGTGTACTTCCCTCTTATTTATGAGCAAATGGCACAGCAAATTCAGGCAAAGGATAGATGTCTGGTTAAATGTGGAAATCCAAAAGTTGCCGTCCGAGATGTGCCATTCCGCTGTTAGCTTCGCGAATCAGCATCTCGCTGTCTGCCTCGCCATTGTAATGCATTGAATGGCGTGACGTTGTTGTATTTGCGCAGTAGATATAAACTAAACTCACCACAGAAAGTTAAATCTTGCCCATTTCAGTCTAAGTATTCTTTTGACAACATGTTAAGTGTTAATTACTGTCAATCAACTGCTCTGGTACTGAAAATGAACCATTACTAGTGTGGAGTCTCATTCCTTCAGGTTTTAATTGTTGTTGGAGATTTTAAAAATGTAAAATTGTAAATTTAAACTTTCTTTTTTACTTTTTCTTTCTGTCTCTTTTTTCTCCCTCTCTCTTAATCCAGTCTTTCTTTCCCTCTCTCTATTTCTCTTTCTGTACCTGATTTGACATTGAATTCACCGACACTTCCTTCTCAGTCCTTGTGCTGTAAATTTACAATCTTTCAATCTGTTTGGTTAAGGAGATACTCAGTTGCTTGCCCTGTCACTCAGGTCCCAGATGCCCTGTTACCCTCGCTGCGACATTATCATCTCGCACTTCCAGCAACTCGCCACGCACAAAATTTAAAAACCTAAACGTGCAAAGGCAAATCTAATCAATGGCAGATGCTGTTAAATGCCCTGTTACAGCAAACTATGGCCCCATATTTATTTATTTAATCATTCATTTCTGTTTAAACAGCACCCTCTGCTGTTAGTAAATGAAATGTCTTTTGACAGGAATGCATTTTATTAAATATACTGAAAACTTGAAAAGGTAATTCCACCAGACCGACCCCTCTCCATAAGGCGTCTTGTTCCCAACAAGGCTTCTCACTTAATGTCTCCACGTGACTTTGTTTGACTGAAGAGGGGCAGATAATCTAGGTCACTGATGCCATTATCAGCAGTCATGACACCAGTGATTGATTGTCGTGGGGAGGAGAGTCAGTCAGTGTCAGTTTTCTCTCTCCATAAACAGGGTTTCAGTGTTTCACCCACAGACTGACTTTGAGCTGATGAACCTGTTCTATAAGTGGGTTTCACTGTATTCCTGTATAAATTTATTAATTTCCGACAACAGTGACTACACTTCAAAAAGTACTTAATTGGCTGTAAAGCGCTTGGGGATCTCCTGAGGTCGTGAAAGGCGCTATGTAAATGCAAGTCTTTCTTATTATGACAGGACCAGCATCTGGACCGTTCACAGAGGGTCTACCCTGAATCCAGCAAGATCCGGGGTGGCAAAGACTGACGACAGTCTGACAAGGTGGAAGCTGAGAAAATAACCCCAGAGCCGAGGCAAACACTTCAACACTGCTTGAAACAGTGCTCCCTGTCAACAGCCTGTACTCCCCAGGAATTATTTGAGATAAGTGATAACCTCTAGATCCTGGTCTCAGTTTTTGCAGCTCTGATGATGACTGAGGGTGCAGTTATACTGACACTTGTGTATCGACGCTTTACATCAACAAAGGTGATGGTATAACTCTGGAGTTGTATTCCAACCTGACTGCGCAGGGCAGCAGTGTGAGACCCCCAAAAGGAGACAGCCTCACAATGCTTGGGTTTGACACAATGCAACGTGTATCAAATTGGGTTTAAAAAGGTCCTCGGGGATCCTTTCAACCTCCTTTCACTTGTTAAGATTGCAGGCTTTGAAATGTTTTGAAACTGTGGGTGCTCCCATCCGTGCTCTCAATACATTTAAGGGCCAATTTTATACAGCTCCACCTGTACCACAAGGTCTGGACACCTTCCCCGTGCCCCCACCCCCCAAAATGGTACCCGGCCAGATCCTTCTTCCTTTATTTCCACTTCTACTTGCTCCTCCTCTTGGTTCACCCAGAGTCCCTTCCTCAAACTCACTGTCCAAATCCTCCAGTGAACTCCCCTCAAAGGATGACCAGCAGTCTTGTGCCTCTCGGCCAACTAGCAGGCAGGCCTGCCTCCCAGCTCATGTTTTCCACATGCAAGGACCCTACTCAAATCAAGGGGAGGACTTGTCCTCCCTCTGCTGTTGATATGGGTACAACTGCACCACCATTGGGCACAGCCCCGATTACAAGATAACTACAGAGGGGGAAGCCCGTCTTAATTTATCCATACAGAAAAATCCCAACATCCTCCCAGTGTAGCGTTCAATTTTTTTTTATTCGTTCATGGGATGTGGGCATCGCTGGCGAGGCCGACATTTATTGCCCATCCCTAATTGCCCTTGAGAAGGTGGTGGTGAGCCGCCTTCTTGAACTGCTGCAGTCCATGTGGTGAAGGTTCTCCCACAGTGCTGTTAGGAAGGGTGTTCCAGGATTTTGACCCAGCGACGATGAAGCAACGGCGATATATTTCCAAGTCGGGATGGTGTGTGACTTGGAGGGGAACGTGCAGGTGGTGTTGTTCCCATGTGCCTGCTGCTCTTGTCCTTCTAGGTGGTAGAGGTCGTGGGTTTGGGAGGTGCTGTCGATGAAGCCTTGGCGAGTTGCTGCAGTGCATCCTGTGGATGGTACACACTGCAGCCACAGTGCGCCGGTGGTGAAGGGAGTGAATGTTTAGGGTGGTGGATGGGGTGCCAATCAAGCGGGTTGCTTTATCTTGGATGGTGTCGAGCTTCTTGAGTGTTGTTGGAGCTGCACTCATCCAAGCAAGTGGAGAGTATTCCATCACACTCCTGACTTGTGCCTTGTAGGTGGTGGAAAGGCTTTGGGGAGTCAGGAGGTGAGTCACTCGCCGCAGAATACCCAGCCTCTGACCTGCTCTCGTAGCCACAGTATTTATATGGCTGGTCCAGTTAAGCTTCTGGTCAATGGTGACCCCCAGGATGTTGATGGTGGGGGATTTGGCGATGGTAATGCCGTTGAATGTCAAGGGGAGGTGATTAGAGTCTCTCTTGTTGGAGATGGTCATTGCCTGGCACTTATCTGGCGCAAATGTTACTTGCCACTTATCAGCCCAAGCCTGGATGTTGTCCAGGTCTTGCTGCATGCGGGCTCGGACTGCTTCATTATCTGAGGGGTTGCGAATGGAACTGAACACTGCGCAATCATCAGCGAACATCCCCATTTCTGAACTTATGATGGAGGGAAGGTCATTGATGAATCAGCTGAAGATGGTTGGGCCGAGGACACTGCCTTGAGGAACTCCTGCAGCAATGTCCTGGGGCTGAGATGATTGGCCTCCAACAACCACTACCATCTTCCTTTGTGCTAGGTATGACTCCAGCCACTGGAGAGTTTTCCCCCTGATTCCCATTGACTTCAATTTTACTGGGGCACCTTGGTGCCACACTCGGTCAAATGCTGCCTTGATATCAAGGGCAGTCACTCGCACCTCACCTCTGGAATTCAGCTCTTTTGTCCATGTTTGGACCAAGGCTGTAATGAGGTCTGGAGCCGAATGGTCCTGGTGGAACCCAAACTGAGCATCGGTGAGCAGGTTATTGGTGAGTAAGTGCCGCTTGATAGCACTGTCGACGACACCTTCCACGCTGATGATTGAGAGTAGACTGATGGGGCGATAATTGGCCGGATTGGATTTGTCCTGCTTTTTGTGGACAGGACATACCTGGGCAATTTTCCACATTGTCGGGTGGATGCCAGTGTTGTAGCTGTACTGGAACAGCTTGGCTAGAGGCGCGGCTAGTTCTGGAGCACAAGTCTTCAGCACTACAGCTGGGATGTTGTCGGGGCCCATAGCCTTTGCTGTATCCAGTCCATAAATGATTCCAGGTTTTTGCCTCGACGACGCTATCTCATCAGGCTGTGGGAGAAGAATAATTTTCGATTTCGGTTCAAAAATTTTTCTGTGCCCTTAACAATCTTGTAACCTCTGTAAGATCACCTCTCAGACACCTCTTTTCTGTGCTGAAAAGTCCGCGGGGGTTAAATTGGATAACTCCAAAAACCGGGCTCGGGTAGCACGATCCGCTATTAACCCGCACCCGGGGTTTCCTGCGCAGACAGAATGAGATTTTCGTCAAGCCTGTGGACTTACCTTCAAGCTGCGTTAGAAATCAGCATTGACACGAGGAATCAATGCAATTTGCACTTTCCACCAGCAGGGGGAGCCCCAATCTCTTAAAGGCAGGCTGGGGGAAAAATTAGATTGGGGCTGTTTTTGGGCGCGGGTAGCGCGATGTGCTATTACCGCGCACCCAATGGCCCCTGCGCAGGCAGGACGCAAGTTTCAGCCCACCCAATGACTCACCTGCAATCAGCGTTCCATTCCAGGCCTTGCCTGTGGAATCAGTGCAATTTGCACTTTCCACCACCAGAGGGAGCTCAATCTCTTAAAGGGAGGATGCTTCTGCGAAATCTCTTAAAGATTAGCTGGTACCTGTTATTTGCTGAAAGTAACAGTCTAGCTGTCTGCACGGAGTCTGAACAGAGATCAGACATCGCTCCTGTAAAACATAGATGCAGGTCCCATCCCTATGTATATATACTTATGAGTTATGTTAAAACATTGAATAAAGGTTGCGCACTACTAAATCCCACATCCTCCAATCTGCACGCCAGATCTCCCCAATCTGCCGATCTGAGTTGGTACCAGGCCTGCGAGAGTGCATTCACCAATGTTCTCAATGTTGCACTGGAGACCTTGGTGCAAGAGGTGGACAGAAGGAGGGACATCCTTTATCTGCAGGGGGCAAGAGGCTCTCCAGACATTTTTCCAAAAGGCAGTGGGAGGCAGCGGGGGATGAAGTCAATGCCAGGCACACAGCATCATGAACATGGATGCAGTGCAAGAAGAAGTTCAATTCTTTGACATAAGTGGTCAAGGTGAGTGAGGTCAACTGTCAAGGGGTGTCTCCTACCAACTGCACCACGCACTACACACCCCCCATCCCCCACATACCAACAAACTCTTTCCATCAGTACTCAACTCTTCCAGCCAGATGCTTCCTCTCACCCTTACACATTACCACTGTTTCAAGCCACCCACCCACAACTCACAGGCCACACAAAACTGGCAGCTATTCAACCATGACAGGCACATCACCCAGACACATGTCCCGCTTTCTTGCAGAAGAAGGTGGCGCATTTCAAGAGGAAGCAAGTGGAAGTAGCATTTAGCCCCTCGAGCCTGTTCTGCCATTCAATGAGATCATGGTGGACCTGTGACCTAACTCCATATACCCATCTTAGCCCCATGTCCCTTAATACCCTTGGTTCACAGAAATTGATCAATCTCAGATTTAACTTTCACAAGTGAGCTAGCATCAACTGCCGTCTGCAGAAGAGCGTTACAAACGTCTCCCACCCTTTGCGTGTAGAAGCATTTCCAAACTTCACTCCTGCACGTCCTGGCTCTAAATGTTAGGCTATGTCCCCGCATCCTAATATTCAAGTGTAGGAGACCTCCAAAAACAGTTACAAATGTCTCAGCAGCCAGAAGCAGTAATCCAGCCACTAACCTGTAAATCCTGCATGGTCCCTTTAAATAGCTCCGGTGGTGGGGGTTCCTCCAGGCACTCTAAGATACGTTCAGATGGTCGGGGTTAAGACTGTGCGTTGAGTTGAGCGCTCAGTCCCAAAATGGTGTCTATCACCTTAAATCAGCGTTGCACACTGATTGAAGCCATTTTCTCCCCACTTTACAGTATTTCAGCGTCTGTTATCTGCACCTGCGCTAACTCCTAAACCAAGATGGCGTCTGGCGCAAGTCATGCTGGAAACGTGTGTGCGCATCCAAGACGCCATCTTGGATGTCGGAGAGGCCTTGTAACGCCGAAACAACGGGCGCCACACGGCCCAATTTAGCACCCGCTGTCTCTTAAACTCTCATAAAGGTTGCCAGTACCTGTTATTTGCTGAAAATAACAGTCTGCTGTCTGCACGGAGTCTGAACGGAAACCAGACATCGCACATGTAAAACACAGATGCAGGTCCCGTCCCTATGTTTACAAACTGATGCGTTATGTTAAAACATTGAATAAAGGTTGCACACTACTAAATCCCACATCCTCCAATCTGCATGCCAAACCTCACCAATCTGCTGATTTGAGTTGGTACCAGGCCTGCAAGAGTGCGTGCACCAAGGTTCTCTGCTGATGCACTAAAGGCCTTGGTGCAAGAGATGGACAGAAGGAGGGACATCCTATATCCGCGGGGAGGGGGGGGGGTAGTGGGGGGTGGTGGGGGTTGGTGGCAAGACGCCCTGCAGACATATGCCCAAAAAGCAGTGGGAGGCAGCGGGGCACAAAGTCAATGTCAGGCACACAGCACCATGAACATGGATGCAGTGCAGGAAGAAGGTCAATGCTTTGACGCGAGTGGTCAAGGTGAGTGAGGTCAACTGTCAAGTGGCGTCTCCTACCAACTGCACCACTGGCTGCATCCACTGCTCCACACCCTACACACCAACAAACTCTTTCCATCAGTACTCAACTCGTCCTATCAGATGCTTCCTCTCACCCTTACACATTACCACTGTTGCAAGCTGCCCACCCACAACTCATAGGTCACACACACGGGCAGCTATTCAACCATGATAGGCATATCACCCAGTCATACGTCCCGCTTGCTTGCAGGAGAAGGTGGCGCATAATAGAGGCAGCAAGTGACAGTGGCATTTAGCCCCTCGTGACTGTTCCGCCATTCATTGAGATCATGGTGGACCTGAGACCTAACTCCATATACTCGCCTTAGCCCCATATCCCTTAATACTCTTGGTTTACAGAAATCTATCAATCTCAGCTTTAGAATTCACAACTGAGTTAGCATCAGCTGCAGTTTGCAGAAGAGCGTTCCAAACTTCTACCAACCTTTGCGTGTAGCAGCGTTTCCACCTTCACTCCTGCACATCCTGGCTCCAAATGTGAGGCTATGTCCCTGCATCCTAGTATACAAGTATAGGAGACTTCCAAAAATAGTTACAAATGTATCAGCAGCCAGAAGCAATAATCCAGCAACTAACCTGTAAATCCTGCATGGTCCCTTTAAATAGCGCTGGGAAGGTCCTCCAGGCACTCTAAGACACATTCAGATGGTCGTGATTAAGAATGTGCGTTGAGTTGAGCGTTAAGTTCCAAAATGGTGTCTATCACTTTAAATCAGTGTTGCACACTGATTGTATCCATTTTCTCCTTATTTTACATGCTTCTGGCATTCGGTATTTGTGCATGCGCTAATACCTATACCAAGATGGCGTCTGGTGCACGTCACGCTGGAAATGTGCGTGCGCAGCCAAGACACCATCTTGACACTTCGGGAGGCCAAAACAACAGGCGCTGGGCAGCCGAATTTCTTGCCCCAAGTGTCTTCGGTCTTTCCTCAGAGTTGAATGTCTCTCTTGTTTCTTGGTTATTGGAACTGGACACGCTACTTAAGGTGTCGTCTGACTAGAGCACTATAAGGTTTGTTCACTACCTCCTCTGACCTATGTTCTACTGTTTTGACTACAACCTATTGGCTTGATTGCTGCTCTGTGTTGGTTGGACATGTCTATTGTTGAGCCTACTAAGGCTCCTGGGTCTCTTTCAGCTTCATCCTGAGCTATTAAAAAACCAGGACCTTAAAATTAATGGACAGGTATGGATCTCTGCGCACGGATATAATTACCCATACACAGGGCTCGCTCTTCTGGCCAGGAGAATTCAAATCATAGGTAGACCTAAAGCAAGAATATAAACACAGCCTAAGTGAAATGTGCTGTCGTCTCGTGTCAGCTCTCATCCATTGCAATTGGCAGTAGCAGGTGAAGATTGCCCAACTGATATAAAATGCACCTGCCCTGTCACAGGAATTCATTCATTTATTTAGCTTGTTAAATCTGTCAATTGCGGACGAGTGTACACTGCATGTGAGAGGGGATTCAAATCCATTGGAGCTTATTCATTACTTACATTCTGGGAGATTCAAGTGTTAAGAACTAAAGTCTTGTATGTGCGTCAAGCACTCTATCTGAGGGCTTACCTTGACATTTCTTAATTGAACTGCAGTAATGATTCTGATTTCTGCAGCAATTTGACTTGTCGTGAATGGTAACAGCTCCATTGATTGATGTTTTCCATTCTCCTTTATATAATGTGACATATATTGATGAGGCTGACAAAAATAGCTTTGGCGCTGGCACAGTTCTGTCTCCATGGGGCTGAACGACGTGAGATTTAAAATATTCTGGCATACAATTGATGCTATGGAACATACACAATATCGAGCTGTATAAAGTGGAAAAGCACTCCTTGACTATGATAAATCATTGGATGATTAATCAGACAGTCTTATAAATAAGTATAATGATGCAGGATACTCTACACTTGTTAAATTGGGGTTACAAACAGCTCATTCTGGCGGGAATCAGTCTTGTCATGGGATGTGCGTTGGCTGTGGCTCGGTGGGTAGCACTCGCCTCTGAGTCAGAAGGTTGTGGGTTCAAGTCCCACTCCAGAGACTTGAGCACAAAATCTAGGCTGACACTCTAGTGTGGTACTGAGGGTGTGCTGCACTGTCAGAGGTGCCATTTTTTGGATGAAATTTCAAATCGCGGCCCCGTCCGATCTCTCGGGTGGACGCAAAAGATCCCATGGCACTATTTTGAAGAAATGCAAGGGAGTTCTCCCCCATGTCCTGGCCAATATTTATCCCTCAATCAACACCACTGAGAGCAGATTATCTGGTCATTATCACATTGCTGTTTGTGGGACCTTGCTGTGTGCAAATTGGCTGCCATGTTTCCTACATTACAATATTGACTACACGTCAAAATTACTTAATTGGCTCTAAAGTGCTTTGGGATGTCCTGAGGTTGTGAAAGGCACCATATAAAGGCAAGTCTTTCTTTTTATCTTTCTGTCAGTATTCCTCCAGACTTCTAGATGGTGCACTTTATGTTGGCAGAGCAATTCTGCATTTGGAAGGTCATAATTAATATTGCCTCATGTGCACCTCCTGCCAAACAGAGCAGCATTAGCTTCAGCCCACCCAGCCCCCATACAGATTAAGGATACTGCCCATGGAATAAGGTGGGCAAAATGTTAAGATAACACCTCATTTGAAAGATTCTTCACAAAAGCAACCTCACACAAGGAAGATATCATTCTCGCTTGGTATCTCTTAAGTATGGATGCTGATATTTGCCATAGGGTCAGTGATTGTGCCTCAGTCCCCAAAGACAATCTGTGGTAAAGTCAACTGATCATCACTTTCTCTTTGCTGTGAAGGACAGAAATGTAGTTTACATATATTTTTATTGAGGATTTGATGAAACTCTACTAGGTTCTGCTGATAACTCATTTTGGAATGTCCTTCCAACTAGTCCTCATTCATTTCTGCCTGGAATCCACTGAAAAAGTGCAATTGAGAGATTTGTAGTCCATGTGGGCCTGGGAGTGGATTGTGGCCTTGTGGAAAATGACTAATCTTATATGATAAAATATCCCAAAATAGTTAAGAAGTAACAGAAAATCAATAGAAAATAAAGCACAATGAAGAGGAAATAGGGAAGAAAAGGAGAAAGAACAGAAGTAAAACTTTTCCTAACCGTTTTTTAAATTACAATTGTAGCCGTGAAACTACTCCCCCTCAAAAAAAGGGAGAATCAATTTTCAGACCATGAGCAGCAACATGAGGACTGCAGCAATTTAATAGGCAGAGACCATAATGCTGTCTGCCACATCCCCCCTCACTTCCATAAAATACTCAATCAACAGACACCCAGCCCCAAAAGTTGATGGATCTGAAGCTGGTTCCTGCAACCTCCAGGGCATGACTTACTGTGATGTAAAGACGGTGACATTACATCCCTCCCCCTCCCTGCCCGGGTCAATTCAACCCTCTACTCCATGTGGTAGCAAATTCCACATTCTAACCACTCTTCTGAGGAATAAAGGGAGAAATTGTTGGCAGACTGGCTCAACATGAGAATCCAGGTAGAAAAAGAAAAAGGATTGGCTCTTGGGGTCCATTGGACAGGGGGCCACGAGCCCTCGTTAACACAACATGACAGGCTGAACAGTGTTGTCACAAAGTCTTTGGACCCCTCGAAAATACCAGCAATTCTAATGTTATTTCTCCAGCCTCAATTAACAGGATCATTCAACTTTGGTGGTAGTAAACATTATCTCTTGCCCAGCTTTGGTCTAAGATTGCTGCCACAGAGGCCTGATGACAGCCTGGTAATCTGATCTCTCTCCTGTACAGTCTTCTGCCTCAGCTGTCCTCCATCTACTGCTTCTCTGAGAATCAATCCATCGCTTGCACCGTCGTCCACAACTTCTGGTGTTGCTGACACGAGCGCTCGTTATGTATTGGGGTAATCTATCTAAACTGAGCACCCCCAGAGGATTGTAGCTGCCTTGTCTCAAACCTGTCAATGAGGGGCCATTTCCATATTGATTTGCCATCTGTTGTCCTCATTCTATCATCATTGCAGTCCCTTTATAAACAACATATCTCCCACAGCAGGACTTTTCAAAACAGAGAATTTTTCTTTAATCTTTCACCTTTATAGTTTAGAAGTTGTCAATGCATTTATCCTACAGGCAGAGTCACTGGGGTAGGTCTTGACTTTGTGCAATTGTGTAAAACCACTGATAGGGAGTCAGCAGCCCATTTTCAAAGGCTTTTGATAAGGTCCTACACAAGAGGTTAGTGTACAAAATTAAAGCACATGGGATTGGGGGGAATATGCTGGCATGGATTGAGAATTGGTTGACAGAGAGGAAACAGAGAGTAGGAATAAACGGGTCTTTTTCCGGGTGGCAGGCAGTGACTAGTGGGGTACCGCAGTGATCAGTGCTTGGGCCCTAGCTATTCACAATGCATATCAATGATTTGGATGAGGGAACTAAATGTAACATTTCCAAGTTTGCAGACGACACAAAGCTGGGGTGGAATGTGAGCTGTGAGGAGGATGCAAAGAGGCTCCAATGTGATTTAGACAAGTTGGGTGAGTGGGCAAGAACATGGCAGATGCAGTATAATGTGGATAAATGTGAGGTTATCCACTTTGGTTGTAAAAACAGAAAGGCAGAGTATTATCTGAATGGTGATAGATTGGGAAAAGGGGAGGTGTAACGACACCTGGGTGTCCTTGTACACCAGTCGCTGAAAGCGAGCATTCAGGTGCAGCAAGCAGTTAGGAAGGCGAATGGTATGTTGGCCTTCATTGCAAGAGGATTTGAGTACAGGAGCAGGGATGTCTTACTGCAGTTATACAGGGCCTTGGTGAGACCACATCTGGAGTATTGTGTGCCGTTTTGGACTCCTTATCTGAGGAAGGATGTCCTTGCCATGGAGGGAGTGCAACGAAGGTTTACCAGACTGATTCCTGGGATGGCAGGACTGACGTATGAGGAGAGATTGGGTCGACTAGGCCTATATTCACTCGAGTTTAGAAGAATGAGAGGTGATCTCATCGAAACATATAAAATTCTAACAGGACTGGACAGACAAGATGTAGGGAGGATGTTCCCAATGGCTGGCGAGTCCAGAACCAGGGGTCACAGTCTCAGGATACGGGGTATGCCATTTAGAACCGAGATGAGGAGAAATTTCTTCACTCAGAGGGTGGTGAACCTGTGGAATTCTCTACCACAGAAGGCAGTGGAGGCCAAGTCATTAGATGTATTCAAGAAGGAGATCGACATATATCTTAATGCTCAAGGGATCAAGGGATATGGGAAAAAAGTGGGAACAGGGTCCTGAGTTAGACAATGAGCCATGATCATTTTGAATGGCAGAGCAGGCCTGAAGGGCCAAATGGCCTACTCTTGCTCCTATTTTCTATGTTTCTATGTTTGCAGCTCTTCCATAAGAACATAAGAAATAGGAGCAGGCGTACAGCCCCTCGAGCCATTCAATAAGATCACGGCTGATCTTCTACCTCAACTCCACTTTCCCGCCCGATTCTCATATCCCTTGATTTCCTTAGAGTCCAAAAATCTATCTATCTCAGCCTTGAATATCCTCAACGACTCAGCGTCCACGGTCCTCTGGGATAGAGAATTCCAAAGATTCACAACCCTCTGAGCAAGAAATTCCTCCTCATCTCCCTGTAGACAGAGAGGAAAACGGGAAGTCGCTGAATGGTTAGGTACTGGGGCCACAGCAGGGACGGCCGCTTGGAACAGGATAGATATAGAAAGCATGTGGGAACATGATGAAGCCATGCAAAAGCAATTAAGGGGCATTGTGAAAGGGGAGGATAGGGTAGCGACGGGATCGTTGGATGAACAGCAACGAGTTTTAGTGTCTTTGAAGGAAATGGTTGACAACTTTTAGCAGACTCAGAAGAAAATTAATGAAATAATAAGTGACACAAAGACATCTAAGATTCAGATTTCCAAAGGGATCACGTGCAGCATGTACGGTGTGTTTATGCTGTCTCAGGTACAAAAGGGATTGGAAGATATTGAGCACAATCGTATCCCTTCTTTTATAACTGATGAACAGCTAAATAAATAGATTGTTGATAATGGAGGAAGCCATTGTAATATTAGGCACCTGGGATCTGTATACCCAGTGAAACACTCGTGTGGAGACAGGAAAGATGGGCAAGCTTTTGCTGTGACAGTTGCCATTCCACGCCTTTTACCCGATCAGAAGCCTTCAGAGGTCTTCAAGGTGGAGTTCGTAGGCGTCCTCGAAGGTAACGTACATAAGGAATTGGTCAACCATCCAAAGGTATTGACAAAGGATGGTGAAACCTGGGTAACACTAGATTTATCTTCCTGTACTCGGATCAAAGGCACATGGATGAGTCGGTGTGATGTCACCCAGAACAGTGTCCCAGCTTGTGGTTTCACCCTGGACGAGCACTCCCCTAATTGTACTGTTAGTATTTAAAGATGGAAATCAGGAAGGCAAGGCACGGATACGTGGGAAGAGGTCATTACTGTGTGACAACATCGGACTTGACTTACCGTCATGGGAAACAGGAGTGCCCTGTATTAACTCCATCGTTTTGCTTTACCCCTGAGTTACCTACAAGAGTTGTAAGTTCAGTCCTGATCCCAGTCAATGTTCACGATGCTACGGAAATTCAAGTGGAAATCAGTTTAAGGGAGAAAGCCCAGAAGGCGGTTATACAGTTTGGACATCTGATTCCACCACTTTCACTGAGTCTTAAAACTATACTTGACCAGACGGTTAACATATGAGCACCACCTAATTGATCAACAACAAGGAAATGAGACCGTAGAAATGGGATATTGGGCACCGAGGGGAACATAAATGATGGCAAACAGTATATAAAGAAGGACAGCACCCTTGGGCTAGAATTCTACATAAGAAACATAAGAAATAGTAGCAGGAGGAGGCCATACGGCCCCTCGAGCCTGCTCCACCATTCAATAAGATCATGGCTGATCGACCTTAACTCCACTTTCCCGCCCGATCCGTGGGTCCCTTGATCCCCATCCATCCCCGAATCCCTTGATTCCCTTAATGTCCAAATATCCATCGATCTCAGCCTTGAATGTACTCAACGACTGAGCATCCACAGCCCTCTGGGGGAGAGAATTCCAAAGATTCACAACCCTCTGAGTGAAGAAATTTTTCCTCATCTCGGTCCTAAATGGCCGACCCCTTATCCTGAGACTAGTTCTAGACTCTCCAGCTAGAGGAAACCCTGTCAAGCCCTGTGAATTCTCTCACAGGTTTTAATCCTCACTCAGTTTGTTCTCATTGTAATTGATACTACAATGCTTTGTATAGTCATGATATTTTCCAACACTTTCGCAGCCTTCCCGCCATCTGCCCACTGAATCCCAACTAACCTTAGTGAGGGCCAAGAGGACTGAAGCTCCCAATTTCCATGTTTGCACACTGGGCAACTTGGACAGATTTATAAGGTGCAGCAGCTGACAGGATCAGCTGATCAAGGCGGAAATGAGGAGTTCCTGAGAAAGAAGAGTCTGGAGATTGTGAATAGATTTCTGCAGCGAGAAACTGCTTTCCCAAGTGGGGTTTTTTTTGGCCATTTTGTCTACCGACACCTATAATTTTACCCCACTCCCCTCGCCCCCCCACCCCATCCCACCCCACCCACCCACAGTGAGGACTTCAGGACCAGGTATAATATTCCCTGCGGGCATGATCTTGTAAGACATTGGCCCAGATTTTGCTGTAGCAGGACATCTAATGACGCCCAACACAAGAAGGAGCAAAGAAGAGTCAGGCAGCATTTAATCTTCACGTGAAAATTATGTCCAGACCAGGGGGTGCTGCCGCTTCTGCTACAGCTTCTGGCAGGCCCTGGACGACGACCTGGTACTCACAGGGAACGTATAACAGGTGCATTGCCCATGGTTTCCAACAATGTACTCCTTGCGAGCACCTCTCTGCACTGGAAGCGTCGCAGCAATCAGCCCCCGTATTTAGAGAGCTGCTGCTGCATTATACAAATGACTGGAAATTTCCTCGGGGGGTTCTCCTGATTGACTTCAGCAGAAACCCCTTTTAGGATTGTGAACAAATCTTCAGCGCGAGTTACAACAGCCAATCAGGAGTATATTTAGTTGAATACAGCCCTCTAGTGGCCAGAGCTGGGATTGATACAAAAGAATTGAAAATTAATGTCCAATTATTAGACAAAAAGCAAAACAAAAACTGCAGCGGCTGGAAATCTGAAACAAAAGCAGAAAATTCTGGAAACGCTCAGCAGGCCAGGCAGCATCCGTGAGGAGAGCAGACGAATTAACGATTCAAGTGCAGACCATTTTTCAAAACAATTTTGAACAGTTTTGAGTGTTTCCAACAATGATTAAATATTGATTTGAATGAAACAGAACGAAATATATCGGTCCCAATGTTCTGCTCAGACTATCATGTGCTTCTATTGGCTCTTTGCAGACATTGTTTGTATGCATGTTGCATTTTGGACATCGACTAACCACATCTGCGATTTGTGCCAACGTACCAGGTCAGAACAGCTGATACCTCCAAATCATGGAATCTTACAGCACAGAAGGAGGCCATTCAGCCCATCATGCCTGTGCCGGCTCTTTGAAAGAGCTATTCAATTAGTCCCACACCCTGCTCTTTCCCCATAGCCCTGCAATTTTTTTTTCCGTTTCAAGTATTTATCCAATTCCCTTTTGAAAGTTACGATTGAATCTGCTTCCACCGCCCTTTCAGGCAGTGCATTCCAGATCATAACAACTCGCTGCATAAAAATATTTCTCCTCATCTCCCCCTCTGGTTATTTTGCCAATTATCTTAAATCTGCGTCCTCTGGTTACCGACCCTCCTGCCAGTGGAAACAGTTTCTCCTGATTTACACGATCAATACCCCTCATAATTTTAAACACCTCTATTAAATATCCCCTTAACCTTCTCTGCTCTAAGGAGAACAATCTAGTTCTCCTTAGTCTCTTCTCTAGTCTCAGCACATAGCTGAAGTCCCTCTGGGGGAAACACTCCCAGTTCAAATGGATGTGTTGCAGCCTGTGGCAGCTGCAAAGGTCCATTTTTGACAGGTTGTGGGGGAGACCCTCACTCATTGCAGGAGGCCGCTCTGTCACTTTGGACAAAGTTTGGCCTCCACCACCCTCCTCCTAACAATAAAATTCACCAACTTGCACACTTACCCCGGTGTCCAGACACATGTACCTACCTTGCGGACCCCCTCAGATGTACATCTTCCGGATGGGGGCCGCCGTAGCTGCAGTCATGACCTCCTCGGAGGGCGAACAGCATCACCAGCCTCGCTGGCCACGTCGTCCACCTCTGATACGTGGAGCTCCACAACACAGTGCTGTGACACATCCACCTGCACAGCAGGAGGGAGGGCAACCGCAGAGAGAGATGCATCGCAGAGGGCACTACCCTCACCACAGGGTCTACAAATCGAGGCTCAGCTTCCTGGACCTTTCTGAGCAGCAGTGCACACGGAGGCTCAGAGTCACTCGACATGTAGTCGTGGACATCTGCAGCCTCCTTCATGCCGAGCTGCTCCCGGCTGGCCCGAGCACCATCTTCTTACCTGTCGCTGTCAAAGTCACCACTGCCCTCAACAACTTCTCCTCTGCATCCTTCCAGGGTGCCACCGGGGACATCGCCGATGTCTCTCAGTCATCTGCACAAAAGAGCCCTGCAAATACACCTACACCCACTCTGCAGTGACACAATGGGTGGCATCAGTTGTGGGTCTTCATTGTGATCCTCAGGAAAGGGCATTATTGCACAAACCAGACAAGATTCGCAAATACGTGGCAGTAGTGGTGCCAATATAATATGTAATGTGAGTTGGTCAGAAATTAAATATAAGTAAAAACCATGACAAACCCTCAAATACCCTTGTGCATCCCCTTCATGCTCACGACACGTTTGCCTTACGCTTCCTACTGCACATATGTGATGCATGCCCTGTGGTTGCAGCACAGGTAGTGGCAGGTTGAGTGAGGCTGACTGTGAAACAGATGCATGAGAGGGTGAGTATGAGATAGAGCCATGAGATTGTATGAGGATGGGGTTGAGTGGTAGTGGCGGGATGAGTACTGGCGAGGTGAGTAAGTGCAGGTAAGATGAGGATGAGCTTTGAGTGGGTATGAAGGGTGATGTGACAGAGTAGTGTTGGCTGTGCAGAAGGAGATGTGGGGTGGGGGCGGTGATGTGGCAGATGGAGTGCAGGGGAATGAGTAAGTGTACTCACTTTGGCTGACCTACTTAAGTCATCGCAGCGCCTCCTGCATTGTATGCAGGTGCGCGATATGTTGGTGGTGCAGGTGACCTCCTCTGCCACCTCGAGCCAGGCCTTCTTGGTGGCAGAGGCAGGCCGCTTCCTCCTGCCCGCCGGGGGAAAGATCTCTGTCCTCCCTCTCCTCCTCACCCCATCCAATAAGAGCTGGAGTGAGGCACCATTAAACCTGGGAGCAGCCTTCCCCCTGGGCTGCTCCATGCTGTAATTTTTCCTATTTCTTGCAGCATCAGTCAGTGGAGGACTGCCCTTTAAATGGAGCTCCTCAAGCTGACAGACCTTGCTGTGCATGCGCAGCCCACCCGCTGCGCAGCTTAGCAGCAGGGAACCCAGAAGAACAGGTAAGTGGATCCAATCAGCCTGTGATTGCGTGCGGGGCAGACTGATTTCACCGGGCGCGTTACCCACGCGCCCAATCGACCCCCCGCCGCGAACCCGCCGCCATGGTAATATCGGGTCCAATACTCCAACTGAGGCCAAAGCAATGATTTATAAAGGTTTAGCATAACTTCCTTGCTTTTGTACTCTATGCCTCTATTTGTAAAGCCACAGATCCCATATGCTTTTTAACAGCCTTATCAACTTGTCCTGTCACCTTCAAAGGTTTGGGTTCTGTCCATGCACCCCTATTAAAATTGTACCAAAATGGATTATAGTAGCCTGGAGGAAGAGTATTGAAGGTAAGTAAAAGGTTTTAAAGTCTGTTTTTCAAGTTAGAACATATAAATTAGGTTAGATTTGGTGGTGCAAGTAAAGGACAATAGAAAGAAAATAAAGTAAAATTGAAGTTAATATATGAAAACAAGACAATAGAGCACGGTAAGAAAAAAAGAAAAGGGGGAAATGGTGTTGGTAACAAGAAAAATGTTTCTATTTTTTTACCAACATTAATATAGGTGCTTATTTTAGGGTCAATATTATAGTCATAAAACTGCTTGTGATTTCACAGTTTTGTCACAGGTGAAAAATAAAAAATTGGTTTGTCCACAATTTCCTTTGGTTTCTTTGGTGATATACATCTTCAGTGATAATGCTCAACTATTGCAAAGGGTTTGGAGTACAAGAGTAAGGAAGTCTTGCTGCAATTGTACAGGGCTTTGGTGATACTACTCCTGGAGCACTGTGTGCAGTTTTGGTCTCCTTATCTAAGGAAGGATAGACTTGCCTTAGAGGTGGTTCAATGAAGGTTCACTTGATCGATTCCTGGGATGAGAGGGTTGCCCTATGAGGAGAGATTACGTAGAATGGACCTATATTCTCTGGAGTTCAGAAGAATGAGAGGTTATCTCATTGAAATATATAAGATTCTGAGGGGGTTTGACAGGGTAGATGCTGAGATGTTGTTTCCCATAGCTGGGGAGTCTAGAACTAGGGGGCATAGTCTCAGGACATTTAAGACTGAGATGAGGAGGAATTTCTTCATTCAGAGGGCTGTGAATCTTTATAATTCTCTACCCCAGAGGGCTGTGGATGCTGAGTCATTGAGTATATTCAAGGCTGAGATGGATAGATTTTTGGATTCTAGGGGAATCAAGGGAAATGGGGATCGGGCGGGAAAGTGGAGTTGAGGCCAAAGGTCAGCCATGATCTTATTGAATGGTGGAGCAGGCTCGAGGGGCCGTATAGCCTACTCCTGCTCCTATTTCTTATGCTTTTATGTTCTTAATTCCTATGATTGATAAATAGTGTGACCTTAGGTAAAAACACACAAGGATTTCCATACGTAGGATGTTATTCTACAGGTATAATGGCATCTGGAATCAGCTATGTTGGATGGGTTGACCTATTTGTCCAAGTGTCCAAGTTTCCAACACCTGTTTCTGATGTGAGAAATAGATTGCTGAAGCTTTTGAAAAAACACTGATTAAGCTCTTTAACCAGCAAAGGAGGATTAACCCAATTAAGTGAGCCACAATGCAGTTTTTACATACCTAATCATGCAGACCTGTTGTTCAGCACAGAGCTGGTACTCGTGGGATGAAGAACTTTATGTGACTTGGACTCAAATTTTGTCTGAATACGCTCCGGTTAAGCACCTCAGGAAGTTTTTACTACGTTAAAGGCACTATATAAATGCAAGGTGTTGTTGTTTGAAAAACTGTGCGAGAGTAAAGCAACAATGAAGTCTAATCTAAATACAGGCAGGTTTTCTATCTTGACACATTGGTTGAACTTTCTGAAAAACTCTTCCAACGTATAGTCTTGAATATGGAAGAGGTACGTCTTCTGAAAGTTCAACCAATGTGTTGGAACGCTGCACTGATTGATACCAGGTCACACATACTCACCTGTCACAATTGTCGAGCACTGACAGAAAGCATTCCACAGACTTGCATGTGGCAGTTACAGGATACAATAAATAATCAGCCATTGCTAAGCCTGTCTTTTGTCAAACCAATAACCATTCCCATTACGTAAACTTACTGTTGTCCGACGACTAAACAGAAGTACACGTAACAGAGGGAAAACAAACCATGTATTTCTTCTCTATGCGAGTACATGCCTGTGCTGATGCTTACTGTGCTCCCATTCTGCTACCTGTAAAACTGGTGGAAAGTGGCTCCTCCCAATTGTGTACCTCCCCTGTTCATGGGGAAAGGGGAGGAATCATCAGCAATCCCTGGTGATGGAGTGGCAGGATGAGCAATGTCTGGAACAATTGCTGCAGATGATTCCTTGGCTACCAGTTGGGAACCAGATGAAATTTGGCTGTAGCTACACAATCCAATGCACTGCCTCTGTAGTGACCTCCTCTGCCCACAGGCAGCGGGCATCTCCTCAACCCACTGAACTAAGTAAAGAACAATATACTTCTGTATGTTGAGCAAAAGCTTCTCTTCGAGTTGATTCTATTGCTTTTCAAAGTCTATCCACCTGACCACAGGCCTTCTTGGATAGTAGACTCCATGTCAGGCTTAGCCTCAATCAGAGCATAGTGGAGCAATACCATTAGGCTGCTCAGTCCTTGGGTCAACGTGTCTATGATAGATACTCATCTCTGAGATGTGGATATTCATCTGAGACATTGAGGTATTCACCTCTGGAAAGGATGCTTTCATTTTGCCAGCCTCTTGACCATTATAATGTGCACGATGGCCAGAACATTGCTTTTATGGCCTACATCCCCATTGTAAAGGGAGATTGACTGAACTTATACCTCCCACTCCCTTTGTTTGGGTTTGGGGCCTAGGATATCTGCAACCTTTTATTTGTCCCTGCAAACTACCTTCAGCTAACAGAGGCTCTGCTTCCTCCATGAGTGTTTCTGTGCTGGTGACTCAGTAGGCAGTGGAGGTACTGGCACAATAGTGGTGGCTGTGTGCATGCATTTTGGTGTGATATGTGATGTAGTTGTGCAATGAAATCCAAATGTTTCTGTAGAGATTAGATAGTATTAATATATATTATATATTAATAGATATGAGATATTATTATTATTTACTCGAGTGTAAATGTTGCAAGGTGAATAATATCCATAAAGCAGCTGAACTTTTATCATGCATTATAATACTTATCCAGTAAGGTACATAGGAAACAATAGGAGGGAAGACACTAACCAGAGGAATTGACAGATGCATCTATTTCAGCTTCTGTTGTTCCTTTCAGACTTCCCCAGGTCAAATAATTCCACAATAGTATCTTTGATCAGTATCAACACTCTGATTTCCTGTGTCCCACTATCCATGGTTGTGTGTGCCTGTCAATTAAAGCTGGCTTTTGTTTGGCTTTCTTCATAACATCAAGGAATCTCTTCCTCACCTCCTGACACATTCTTAAGGCGGTGGACACAGTGTTGACCCAGCTGGTGATCTCCATCCAGGCTTGCTTTCTTGTATGTGGATTGTGGAGAGCGGGAAGGAGTGTGCAGCAGAGTCAGATATTTCTGACTTCACGGCTTGTACTTTATACACAGTCAAATTTACCACTATGTCAGTGAACCATGCCTCTCCAGCAATTTTTCCATGATGGTACCAAAGTTTTTGATAAGCAGGTCTGTAGTGGCCATCATTTGTTTTTTTTTATAGGGTCTAAGTAGTTCATTCCTTGTTTGTCAAGTTGTTAACCTGCAATAATCTCTCTCCACCATGATTGGTTCAAACTATTTGCTACACTGTGAGGAAGGTCAGTATTCCCACATATTTGTGAATTCATCATGTTTGACACAAAAAAGATTTGTCACAGGCTTAATTTTTTTTTTTACAAATGGAAACTCACCACCCAAAAGAAATTTTAACACCCAAATAACTGAGCCCTAAACTTGTTAAAGATTATTATGAGGTTTCATCCACAAAGTTTTAACGGATCATTTTCTATCTTTGCTTTTATGGTGGAAATTTTACCAACACAAACTGGAAATTGAGGCATGAATTGCACATAATTTTCCAACCACTAATTTAAATGTTTTGAAAATTGAGTGCCTTCATTTCCAATATTCCAATGGAAAAGGTTCCCCACTGTTGTAATGTTGGAAATGGAGCAGCCAATTTGCGCACAGCGTGCTCCCACAAACAGCAAGGCCTAGGGAGAATGGAAAATTACTAAGAGAAACGGGATGAGCTCAGCCAAACAATGTAATGAACGTTAGCCTTGAGAAGTACAGATAAGAATTGGGGTCCTTACTTCCCACGGCTTGTGCTTCATGGAAACTAAGGACCCCAATTCTTATCTGTACTTCTCAAGGCTAATGTTCCTTACATTGTTTGGCTGAGCTCATCCCTTTTCTCTTAGTGATTTTCCATTCTCCCTGGGCCTTGCTGTTTGTGCAAGCTTGCTGTGTACAAATTAGCTGCTGCGTTTCCCACAGTAGAACAGTGACTACACTTTAAAAGTGCTTCATTAGCTGTAAAGTGCTTTGGGACATTGTGAGGTTGTGAAAAGCCCTAGAGAAATGCATCTTTCTTTTTTAATTGTGTTAGTTTACTACAAACTTACTTTGTTACCTTGATCAAGTTTCAGCCATGATCTCATTAAATGGCGGAGCAGGCAAGAAGGGCTAAATGGCCTACTCCTGCTCCTATCTCTTATGGTCTTGTGATCTTCATTGTTCATTCTAAATTGAGGTTACAATGTATTTAACCATAGTCTGTCACCTCTGCTTCTACTTCTGCTTTATTGGGCATTTCTTCCTTTTCTAACCGGCTTGCTCTGTGTCAGGATAAAACAGTTATGTGTACGTGTCTAGCTGAGTTCCGCTGATAGATTCCTTATGCTACCTACCCCATCGTGCTCCCTGCTCATGCCAGGCCATTTAATATGTCTTGATACACTACGATATGCCCTTACAGGATTATGGTATTGACCCTGTCCTTGTAATTTAGGACATAGCCTGTGTCACTGGCCGTGGCTCGTTGTGAATCCCGCTACACCACACTGCCACTGGACGAGCAAGGATCCTGGAATTTCAGCCCTTAGTTTCCTTCTCTGCTAATTGCCTCGTATCTTCCAATGCAGGGGCATGCTAGAAAGATTAGAGTTTTGATGGGTGTGAGTGGAAAAATCCATGACACAGATACAGATATTCCGAAATCTTCCTCACCAATTGCTACATTTCCTAAGAAAATATTTTTCTCGTTGTAAGTGTCAAAAGTCATCAGTTACTCCAAGCTGGAAACTTTTGACATGCTATGTGGACTTGTTGGCTGACTGCCAAATGTCTTCATGTCTGACACTACTCCAACCCATTGCCGTAAGGTTATACAGAGCTGGACATGGAGTGTAAACAACCTGAGAAATAAGCTCATTTGAAAATGAACTGAATTTTAGAAAACTAAAAGCAAAACCACATCTGGATCAAAGGAGTAAAGAACAAGGCAGGTATGGAGTTAGAAGCATGGGAAGTGTATCATCTTTAGTCTTTAAAAGCCATTTGTTGTTACTACACTTGTAGGAGTCTTAACAATAGAACCCAGAACACTATGAATATAAGCTTACACAGCTCCTGTCTTACCCAACCTCATGTCTGCCTAAAGTCACAAGTTACAGCTGTGTATATTTATATAATCCCACTCTCAATGCTGAAGCAGAAACAGTGATGGAAGCAGAAGCCATAATCGTTTTTAAAAGAGAAGCAGATAAATCTTCGAAAAAGAAAAAAAATTAAAAGGGTATGGGGAAAGGGCAGGGGAATGGGCCAAATGGCTTACTTTTATGGCTGGGAAATTCTTTGATGCAGTCAGATTAATTTAATAGTCTTATTTTTCTCCTATCTTTGCTCTCAATTAACGGTGGTGATGGTGGGGAGGGTTGTATTTAAAATGGTTGCAATATTAAATTATTCTTGAATTTGCTGCCATTTCGGATTAACTCACTGAAAATCTAGCATAGTCTGTGCATAGTTAATTTATCATCTATTATCTGGAAAATATTTGCAATGGGAGCACTGATTGTGACATTAAACAAGATTAAAATTTAACTTTTCTTGCTGCAGTATGTTGACTGAATTTGGTGCTGTGTTTGCATAAATAGTTTAAAGTGTTTATCCTAAATTGCATCTGTCAGACTTCGGAGGTGTTTGCTACAAGAATTGTCAATCATCGGCTTATTGACTTATTGCTGATTTTTATTTTTCATCATTGGTATTTATTGCTTTTATAACATTCAAGATTACTTTTAAAAGTAAGATTGACACTGTCAAGGTTACAACAGCCCTGAAAATCCAAGGGCCTCCAATCCTGGCCCTTAAGCCCAGATTGTAGCCGCTGGGATCCTTCCCCACTGGCCAGATGGACTTTATGGGATCAGGGGCCAGTTTCCTGTTTAGCATGCCAGTGGCGGCACTAGGGGTACATCCAGGGTGCCTGTCATGTCTAAGGGCACGGAAGATCCAGTGGAAGAGTGCTGGGTTGTGGGGGAGGGTGGGGGGTGTACCTGCTGGGTCCCTCCCCCCCAGATTGAAGTTGTATGTGCCAATGCACCACTGCTTTAAAGACTATTGCCAACTTCTCAGGGGCCCATGCCTTGATCCCGGCCTGGACCCCAAATGGTCCCCATATTCATTGGTGGTCAGAGAGGGAGGTCTGGCCTGACCAGGGGTATCTCTGTTGACTATAGGCCAGGTCCTTTTGAGGCCCCAGGATGCGGGAACTCTCAGTGCTAGCTTGCCGTCACAATTTCACAAAGGCAATGTAAAGGATACTACATTTGGCCTCAGTGCCCCTAGGTTATGGAGGAGGAAAGCAGCCAAGATTTCTCCTTCTGATCATATCCAACAAACCCTGTGGGTGATGATGTGAGAACAAGAACACACTTGGCTTTGATATCTCCTGCAGCCAAACAGCTGAAACTGAGGCCCTGGATTTCTGCGGGGTTCTTCCAATCTCTTCCCATAATTTTGGCAGGAAATCAGCAGAAACCTGGGAGAAATAGCAGAAATGCCTATTTCCATTTAGGTTGCTACTCTAGGGGTTCTGCTCATCTCCTACCAGAATACCCCTACAGAAATTCTACATGTGGATTTATAGGCTGACACATGAAGGATAGCCATTTGATTGTTAAAAATATTCGCTGTGCTAGTGCTCTTTATTCCTGTCTACTCCACTGTAATGTGGAAGATTGCAGCAGGCATCCATTAATGTTGCAGTCAAGTACACTCAGGTACCTTACTTGACTTCAGAACGGTCAGGCCAGACTCCCTGACTTTCACTTGAGGGATGCTTAAAAAATGTTTTGAAAATCTTGCAAAGGAGTGTTTTTTGTAGAATCAGAAAAAGACAACTAGATCACACGATGATAGCTGTGAGTTCAACATAGCTTAAAGAGCAAAGGACAGATTCCTGACTAACTCTTTTTCTGATGATTTTACCATGCATTCATTAACTTTCTTCAGATCGCACAACTTCCATTCTTTCTGCGATGCAATGGCTGAATCATTATATCATGATCTCCTCTATGCCCTTCAATGGCACAATCAATATCCTGTTTTTTCAGTTCTTCACGCACACAATTCCTTCACGTTTTCTTTAAGACGACCCAACAGATGTCGCCACTTATCTTGGTTGCCTCACCCTTTCATCTCTTTTCAACCATTGACATTTCTGGCCTAATTATATCCACTGACGTCAAATGGAACTCTCACATTTCTACCATTGCTAAAACTGCCTGCAAGAAGCTTGTCCACCTCCTTCATGCTAGTTGTTAATTGTATCGATGAGATTTATATCAATTAACACCAGTTTTTTTTTCTTCTTCTTCTCAACAACTCTTAACAATCAATGAAGTCCAAGACTTAAGTGATACTTTCATATCTGGGGAGGCTCTTCTCGCACCCGTCTCCCACTCCCGGAGAGGTTACAAGTAAAAGCTTGTCACTTCATAGCCGATTCTTCTCTCGCCTCTCGCCTCCAACTTCTTGCTCTCCATCGCAACCATTCCTGTCTCGCTTTATTTTACCATACTGCCATAGTCAATGCTCTTCCGAAATGTCCTTTCTTTTTCTTTCTTAATCTGCAAATAAGCCTTTACTACATGCTGTTCACCTCCCTGTACACTAATTGTTGAAATTAAGGCTCATTGCAGAGTATCCTAATATCATTCACTATTTCCCATGACCACAAAGCTGAAATGTAATTGAATTAAATTTGCTGGAATGCTTCTCATCCTGCCATACTGGTTCTCCTCCACCATCGCCAGGCCACAGATCTGTTCTTATGCAATGTCCAATTGAATGACCAATCCAATCTAATATTTATGCTACATGCAGCACACAAAAAATATCTAACACATACTTTAGATGCTGTATGCGACAGTGCACCTTGACAGCAATCCAAAGTGCTTTCAGTGATGGATAGTGTGCATTCGTGGTTCTATTGATGTTCACCTCGTGTTTGCGGTCGCAGAAAGGAATGATGAGCGAAGGCTTCAACATAAAACCATTGGCCACAAACGACAGCCTTGCAGTTGGTTTTGTTTCTTTCAAAAAAAATAAGCACAATAGATTGTCTAAAGGTCAAGGAGTCACCTGCACATCCCCAAGTATGGAAGGTGCCGTGCATAGACCCTATGCTTTGCAGTCAACAGTATGTCCTGTACCACACACTAACTACATATGAAAGTAATGAAATTCCTTCCTGTCACTGCTGGATAACAATGTCTGTATCTACATATGGGTGAAGTTAACTGCTCCCAGTAAGCTGGGAAATCTAATAATGCCACAGAATCTTTGCTGTGTGGCTTGCTGTTTCTTTCCAGGTTTTGGAAAGCAGACCGATGAACTGACCTAAATATGCCAGGTGTATTTGGGTCAGTATATCTATACTGTACACAGATAGATGTAGTGTGAGGCCAGTGAAATTTCTCCCAAGTGCCTGGGAAGACGTGGTCACAGAACTGTAAGTGCAGCTGTCACTTTAGCAACTTCAAGCAGAGCAATTGGCATCACAGATGCTGACTCCGAAATCGTAACCAGCACGTGGTCTATAATCCTTGTGCTGTTGTCTTCCAACCAAAGTAAGGCAATTAATCCTTAGCCCTAATGCCCCGCAGTCTGGAATCTTTCTCCTCTGAATTACTCTTCCCCCTCTTTGATTGTCTGGCTTTTGCTGAATGCCTCCTACCAAAAAAAAGTCAAAGGGCCATAATTGGCTGTAGCAGGGCATCTGCTGCTAATTAGGTTTGCCCTTGCATGTTTAGGTCTTTAAATTTTTTGCATGGCAAGTTGCTGAAAGTGCGAGGTAATAATGTCACAGCGAGGGAAACAGGGCATCTGGGACCTGAGTGAATAGGGCAACCAAAGGGTACCTCCTTAACCAATCAGATTGAAATTAACAGCGCAAGGATTGAGAAGGAAGTATGAATTAGAGGGGGTGAATTCAATACCAAATCAGATACGGAATAAAATAAAGAGAGGGAAAGACAGATTAGATTAAGAGAGAAAAAAGCAACACAAAGAAAAAGTAAAAAAAAATTTAAATTAGAAATTTTACATCATTAAAATCTCCGACAACAATTAAAACCTGAAGGAATGAGACTCCACACATGTAATAGTTCATTTTCAGTGCGAGAGAGGTTGAGTCACAGTAATTAATACTTATCACGTCATTGATAGGATACTTAGACTGAAATGGACAGGACTTAACTTTCTGTGACGACTTTAGTTCATATCTACCACACAAATACTGCAACTTCACGCCATTCAATGCATTTCAATGGTGAGCCAGGCAGCGAGATGCTGTTTTCTCAAAGTTAACGGCGGAGCGGCACATTTCAGACGGCAACTTTTGGATATCCGCATTTAACCGCGCATCTGCCCCTTGCCTGAACTTACTTTGCCATTTGCGCATAAATAACAACATGCGCCATTAGCCTCACCGTTATTTTGACAGAAAATTCTGGCCCATTATTCTCAATCGCCGTTCCAAGTACCTTGTTGTTGTAAGACATGTTGATGAAGTGCACTGAGTTCTCTCATAGGCACAATCAAATCTACTTTAAACTGGATCATGGAGTACAAAGTCTAAATAAATCAGGAAATATCAGTTTTTCTAACTCACGCACAACCTCCCCTATTGCAACTGGCTAAATTGGTGCTTTCATTCCACATCCAATAATCCTCCACTGTTACACTGTTCCACTAAACTGGAAAATGCAGTAATTCAATTAAAAATAGCATTAACACCAAGTATTCATACCGCTTTTATCAATAATCAGACAGTAGTATCACACACATTGGAAAATAGGCCTTGTTGTACTTATTCAAAATCAAACCACAGAAGGGACTGCATTACTGTGTTTTCAAATGATAGAATAAAATCCTTCTATATCTTGTTGAGCTATGTCTTGTTTGGCCATTGCTCACATTGCCTATATTGTACTGCCACCTATGGATTTATTGCTTTTATGTATTTGCACCATACGTTTAGAGAAAATGCTGCAATTATTGTAAGGAATGAATGAACTTTCCACTCCTGGGACTTCCTCAAAGCAATTAGCACACCATTAACTCATCAATGGGGCTCATTAGTTAGGATCAATAACATGATCTGTCTATCATTACAAAACAGTTAGAAGACAATGAGCAGAATCTCTGAATCCTCCAAATATCAAAGAATTCCTGACGGCAATGGTTAATCGGGAGAGCAGTTAGGATCAGGTTAGCATTAATTGAATTTAAAACTGTGCATCATCTGTGTGTTTTCGCAACTAGACTATTCTAGAAAACACAAAATCAATAATTAATATGTTTACTTCAGGTACATCAAATGATTAAAGGCATGGGAAATTATACAAATGATTTTCAAGACTTTACTGAATAGTAATAGGAAGCATATTGTATACATGGACTTTGTGACTATTGCTGTTATGTTATTTTTATTAATGATAAACTTTTTAAAAAATTAACACGTACACGAATGAGAAGATTCCAAGGACATGCTGTTTACCTCACCCAGAAGATTGAAGTGTTTGGCTGTCATGTTTTCTGGCTAACTCTTTTTGGAGGCCCAATTTTTTTGCCAATTATTTAGTATTCTTAATTTAGATACACATTTTAAGTTATTGATATATTGCCTACTATTCAGAAATATTCACACATGCTGTTGGGGTCTAAGGAGTTTAGCCACACTGGATGAATGAAGTCGGTCTGTTATTCAGTTATCTTCTCTGGGTCAGGTTGGCTCAGTAATGAGCACTCTCATTTCTGTGTCACAAGATCAGGGTTTGAAGACTCACTTCAGGACGAGAACCTAATCTTGGCTGCTGTTTCAGTGCAATACTGAGGGAGTGCTGCATTGTCAGAGCTGCTGTCCTTCAGGTAAGATGTGAAATCAAGGCCTACTTTCCTATTCAAAGAAGAGCATAGAGGTGTCATGGCCAACATTTTTTCCTTAAGCAATACCACCAAAAAACAGATTAACTAGTTATCATCTCATTTATTGTTTTCAGGATCTTGCTGTGTGCAAATTGGCTGCTGAGTATGCCCACATTACAATAGTGACACTTCAAAAGTAACTCATTGCATGGAAAGCATTTTTGGATGTTCTGAGGATGTGATAAGGCACCTGGGAGCTTTCCTTTCCTTCCCAGCATGGAAATAAGACTTTTGGTTCAAGTTCCAGATTAGCACATGAATCTGGTCACAGATAGATTGTGCTGTTTCAAATCAGATTGGACACTTCTTTGGTTCCTAATATTCTGATGGATTGAAATAAATGAGTAAACTGTTTTATTAAATAACACATTAAGGGATTTTACATGAGCGTATTAATGTATTGTTATTGGTATCTCTTTGAAATAAAGAAGTCATTAAAACAAAAGCAAGGTGGAGGTTGGGTACTCTAAGTATCCTAACACTCCAATTATAGATCCAACTACATATTGAACCTTCCTTATGCTTTTTGACTTCATTACCCCACCTGGCAGATTATTCCGAACATTTATCATGCTTGAATATAGAAGTTAAAAAAGAAAGTCCCGAATTTGGATTGGACCATTCTACTTTGTCGTAGAATCCAATGTGGGGAGGGGGGTCATGAAGATAGCCGCACGCATTTTTAAAAATATAAATACATACTTTCCAGATACATTTTAGTACAGCAAAGAGAGTCCAGTTTGAAAGAAGGCTTTTCAAATTCGTCCTTCCAGAATAACATCCCTATTATCCTCACATTACAGTTTTTTAACATTCACTTGAAGAAACTTTCTGGACCTCAGTTAGAGACAAGGAAGGCAAGACCAGGTTGATAGATGGAGTTCGCCAGCACCCAGACTGCAAAAGCTCCACATTTAAACTGTTTGGAATACCTGAACCCCACCAAAGAGGTATGTTTTGTTGTTTGTTGACTGGACTAAAGTTTTTGTATTTATACCTGCAAACTGCAGCAAATTGTCCAACATGGTTTGCAGTGAGTTGACTCCCGTTAGTACCTAGAAATGAAGTCTAGGTTTCACTAAATGCTGGACTTGAGTTTTTGTGGGGTTAATTTTAACCTAACCCGCCCAGAGGGAAACTAACAGGATTGGATCGGCCGCCGATTTTACTTTCTGTTGAAGTCAATGGGGCGGGGTGAAAAATGGCCAATCCGATTCGGTCAGTTTCACCCGCGGGCGGGTCAGGTTAATATGTCATTTTGTCAGATGAAAGGGGATGGAATCTGTTTATGCTCTGAAAAGAAATCAAATCACTTCAAATTTAAATCACACTTTCTGTCCAAGGTCAAGGGAACAACTGAAACAGGCAATTAATTCCCTAATCAGGGAACTACTCAGAACCTTTGACAAAATGAGTGCGAGCACTGTTTCATGCAGTCCGTGGACTGCAATGCAGATTGGTACCAGACAATATTAATTACTGGACTTGATGACAAGGGGTAAATTTCTGTTTTATTGGCAAGTACATTGTCTGACCAGTTGTCACATCTCAAGCTACTGTGCTATGGTAAACTAAGTAAAAACCATTCTTTGTACAGGTTTTCCAGAAACATGAGCTGTTTTATCGTTCCTGTGAGTTGGGCAAATATAATGAGAATAAACCACTAGTGCCAGTGATTATTTTCCTTTCCAGGCTTTGCCTAACTCTCTCCAACCTGTCTGGGTGAGCTGCCAGCCAGGCTGCAATTTGGAGATTCTGCCCTTCTGATACAAGTGACAGGCTCCGCCCCTCTCGCCATCTATGACGCATTCGGCTGTGGTGACGTAAGCCAACGCCCCCGTCCCGCCCCCGAGCCGCCCTCGGCGACGTCACAAGCCGGTGGCTGCGCGTGCGCGGTCGCGATCGCGTCGTCTCCTCCTCCTCCCTCCTCCTCCTCTCCATCGGTCAGCGGGTGGCTGTCACGTTTAAGCTGCCCTGCTGATTAAATCGGTGGAGTCGGCGGCGGCGCCTGTCGGGTCCGCGCACCATGCCAGTCTGAGGGATGGCACAGAGGGAGACCATACTGCACCTCTTCGCAGGAGGGTAAGTGACCCGTCTCTTCCGAACCCGTCATTTATCAGTTGTTGGGGGAGGGGGTTATTTTTTTTATTCCGTTTTTAATCCGTTGGAGGAGGAGGGGGGCCTTGAGGCCGGTCTGGTTCCCCCCCCCCCCCCACTCCGGTGCCGTCGGTTACCGCTGAGCTGAGGGGCAGTGTGATGTAAGGGAATATTCTCGAAGGTAGGCACGTACGTTACCCCAACGTTTCCCAGTGCTTGTAAATCCGGGTCTGGGTCACAAGGCCGTTGGTGCGCGAGCTCCAGGCTCAGCCCCAAACTTTAATCCCCCCCCCCCATTTCTACTGTAAAACAAAATGTATTTTTCAGTTATTTGAGAATTTGAAGTCAGACTGCCATGAAATCCCCCCCCCCCCCCCCCATGTTCTGTGTGAATCGTAGGCCGATATTGCAGCATTAATTATTGTAGTCGGTTAACTGTGAAGAAAAGGTTATTTCAGGCATCAATATTATGCTTTCCTTTTCTTTGTGCATTTTGCTGGCCTGGGAGCTTAGCTAAAGTGACGATGAGCCTTAACTGTCCAGCAGTATGGAGAGTTCCCCAGAATAGCATGCATGAGCTGTATTTGAGTTTGTGCCACAAGTGTGACTGTCTGGTCCATGAGAGATTTATAAGCTCTATGTGATATGATCGCAAGCCCATGATTCTATACTGTATTACTCGCCTGATCATTCTAAAATGTGCCACTAGCGTGTTGATTTTGCTTCTAAACCGCATAACATCCTTTTCATAATTCTTGAGAATCGTTCTGCGGTGATCAGCTCACAGGACTAATTTTAATCATAAATTGCATTCATTTTACTGAAAACATCATATGAATTAAAAAGGATTATCCTGACTGGTTTGGATTTATGCAGACTGGAAATTCCTTTCTGCTGACTTGATTTTTTTTCTTACTCGCGGTGGCTGATCTCTTCAAGGGTGCTGCTATTTTCAGCGTAGCCTCGGGTTGTGCGTGTGGCAATATTTTCTCACCCACCATTGGTTACCACCTTTCTCTGAAGTTCCATGGAAGCAATTTTTTTGGAGTTTGTGAGCAAAGTAACATCCCTTTTCAGTGTTCTGGCTTACCTATTGCAAGGATCAAAGGTTCAAGATGCTAATAACTAGAGATTCCCTAACCCACCCCACCCCATCCCATCCCAATTTTCCCCTTCCTCACCTGAAGGTGCAGATCCTTACTGGGGTATGATTGGTGATGGGTACCCTTGGTTACCTTGCCCAATTGGATATTCTTATACATATTCACTCTCTAGGCTCACACATGAGTTATTTGACCATGGTGAGCATTATAGTTGAGCCCAATCCAGTCTGTCGTTTGTATAGCTGTAAGTACAGGTCATGAATAGCGACCAGGAGGAGAAACGATGATTGATTTTCCTTCCTGTTCCCCTGGTTGCTGGGACCAGTTATGGTGCCCAGTAGCTGCTCTGCCTGAGATCACATTACAGTAAAAACAAAATTAAACCTGAAATCTTGTATGTATGGCTCATGGTGCATTTACCCATTGAAACATCAGGAAAGTGAGTAACTTTTTTTTCAAAAATACCCTTTGGAGAAGAAAAGTGCTAACTTATTTTTCTCCACAAATCTTCTAAGGGCCTTTCAGTCACATTTTGGAGTATTTCTTTGTTTAAAGTTTCAAATGACATAATGCACTGAACCCCTGAACAAATAACTTTTCAACTTCACCCCATCCATCATTCTTTTGTGAATTAATTAATAACAATTCTATGTATCTCCCAAGGGATAATGATTGGGTCTTCCATGCATGTCAATATGACCTGTGTCTTTAATCTCCCAGAGGTCCTCTCTATTTCTGAGTCATAGTAAACCTGATTAATGGAGTCTTATTTTCCACCTGTGTGACATCTTTGCATAAACCTGATGATACATGTGGCTGAACACCTATAGAAAGAATACAGTACTTGCTGTTCTGTAAATTGTTAGAAATCTGAAATGGAAAAGCAGCTACTAAAACTGTTCTGCTCACAAGCCTGAGTAGACCATTAACACCATTTGCAATAATGCAAACCTGAATATGAATAGCCTCCACCCTTAAGAATATGTGAAACTAGTACTATTAGCACATGGAATCATTGGAAGAAATAATATTTGTGCATTTTGTTTTCCTTTTTTAATAAGGCAAAGGTGATGCAAAATCTAAAATCTAAAACCTTTATGCTCATCCATAATTTATCAAGGAGTGTTTTTAATGGTTTCCATGCAGTGTTTTATCGGTAGTAATTGGAGAGAGCATAGTTATAAGCTGGCACAGCCATATTTCACAGCAAGTCTATATATGAGAAGAAAAAAATTAACTCGGCATATATCCCACTGTTCCACGATCAGCCAAATGTGTAGCAATCGCATCAAGGATATTTGGCAGTAATCTAAAAAATTTTCTGCATTCACCTTTAGTCTATTGCAGAAAATATATAAATGATCTTTTTCAGTATTTTCTTTCAGCTTTATTTGAAGTGTTATAGATTGGATTGAACCTCTTTATTTCTCCTCCCTCATGACACACACCAGTCCCTAGCTGAGCTGACTCAAAAATCAAAATACTGCAGATGCTGGAAATCTGAAATAAAAACAGAAAATGCTGGACATACTCAGCAAGTCGGGAAGCATCTGTGGAGAAAGAAACAGTTAATGTGTCATGTCGATGACCCTTCGCCAGAACTGGGAGAAGTTGAAGATTAAACAGCTTTTAAGCAAGTTCAGAGCCAGGGAAAGGAGGGAAGGTCTTTGATAGGATGGAGGGCAGGAGTGATTAAATGATAAAAGGGATGATGGTGCAAGGCAAAGAGGGTGGTAATGAGACAAGTAAAGAAACAAAAGATGGGTCTGGAGGAGCTATAAATGGCAACATCAGAACCATTAGCAGCACCTGCTGTCCAAAAAAAAATGGAAGCAGTGGTTATGATCTGAAGTAATTGAAATCAATGTTGAGTCCAGAAGGTTGTAAAGTGCCTAAACGAAAGATGAGGTGCTGTTCCTTGAGCTTACATTGAGCTTCATTGGAACAGTGTAAGAGGACGAGGACAGACAGGTCAGAGTGGGAGTGCGACGACGAATTAAAATGGCAAGTGACTGGCAGGTCAGGGTCACACTTGCAAACTGAGCAGAGGTGTTCAGCAAAGCGATCACCCAATCTGCATTTGGTCTCCCCAATGTAGAGGAAATCTCTGTACTTGTTTGAAAACTGTTTAATCTTCAACCTCTCCCTGTTCTGATGAAGAGGTTATCGACCTGAAACATTGGGCTCGATTTTACCATCGGGTTTCCTGTGGGTTTCCAGCGGGGGGGGGGGCCCCGAAAATCCCGATATCCAGTCACGTGACTGGATCGCGCCACGATCCCGACCACTTCCGGGTTCCCCGATGACGTGCGGGGGTGCGTGCGCGGCCCCCGCTGGTGGGAATCCCGCAGGCAATTAAAGCCAGCGGGATGCCACTTGAGGTTATTTATTTTGCTTGTTCAGGTCATTAACTGACCTGATTAAGGGACTGTGTGTGATTTTGGGGAAACATGGGACTGTTTCACACACTGGGGGAAACAGTCCTAGTTGAACTGGACGTGTTGCAGCCGTCAGCCTGTGGCAGCTGCAAAGGTCCATTTGACAGGTGGGGGAGGGGCGGGGGGAGACCCTCACCCATTGCAGGAGGCCGCTCTGTCGCTTGGGACAAAGTGTGGCCTCCACCACCCCCCTCCGGACGGTCAAAGTCACCAACCTGCACACTCACCCCGGGGTCCGGAGACATGTGCCTACCTTGCAGACCCCCTCAGATGTACATATTGCGGATGGGGGCCGCCGTAGCTGCAGTCATGACCCCCCGGAGGGCGAACAGCATCGCCATCCACGCCGTCCACCTCTTGACACGTGGAGCTCCACAACAGAGTGCTGTGACACATCCACCTGTACAGCAGGAGGGAGGGCTACCGCAGAGAGAGATGCATCGCAGAGGGCACTACCCTCGCCACACGTTCCACAGACCGAGGCGCAGCTCCCCGGACCTCTCCGAGCAGCAGTGCACACGGAGGCGCAGATTCACTCGACATGTAGTCGTGGAGATCTGCAGGCTCTTTCATGCCGAGCTGCTCCTGGCTGGCCATCTGCTTACCTGTCGCTGCCAAAGTCACCACTGCCCTCCACAACTTCTCCTCCACATCCTTCCAGGGTGCAGCCGGGTACACCGCCGATGTCTCTCAGTCGTCTGCGCGGAAGAGCCCTGCAAATACACCTGCACCTACTCTGCAGTAACACAATGGGTGGCATCAGTGGTGGGTCCTCATAGTGATACCCAGGAGCGGGCATTATTGGACACAACAGACAGGATTCGCAGAGAGACATGGCAGTGGTGGTGCCAATATAATGTGTGATGTTTGTTGCTCTGAAATTCAATATAGGTAACACCCATGGCAAACCCTCAGACACCCCTGTGCATCCCCTTCATGCTCACGACACGTTTGCCTTACGCTGCCTACTGCACGTATGTGATGCATGCCCTGTGGCTGCAGCACAGGTGGTGGCAGGTTGAGTGAGGCTGGCCGTGAGGGAGATGCACGAGAGGGTGGGTATGGGATAGAGCCATGAGATTGTATGAGGTTTGGGTTGCGTGTTAGTGGCGGGGTGAGTACTGGCGAGGTGAGTAGGTGCAAGTAAGATGAGGATGGGGTTTGAGTGGGTATGAGGGGTGATGTGACAGAGTAGTGTTGGCGGTGCCGAAGGAGATGTGGGTTGGGGGCAGTGTTGTGGCAGACTGAGTGTAGGGGAAAGACTACGTGTTCTCACTGTGGCTGACCTACTGCGGTCATTGGAGCGCCTCCTGCACTGTATGCAGGTGGGCGATATGTTGGTGGCGCAGGTGACCCCCTCTGCCACCTCGAGCCAGGCCTTCTTGGTGGCGGAGGCAGGCCGCTTCCTCCCGCCTGCCGGGTGGAAGATCTCTGTCCTCCCCCTCCTCCTCACCCCATCTGATGATACCTGGGGTGAGGCATCATTAAACTGGGAGCAGCCTTCCCCCTGGGCTGCTCCATGCTGTAATTTGTTCCATTGGTTGCAGCATCTGTCAGTGGAGGACTGCCCCTTTAACTAGAGAGCCTCCAGCTGACAGATCGTACTGCGCATGCGCAGCCCGCCCGACGCGCAGACTAGCAGCGCGGACCCCGGAGGAGCAGGTAAGTGATTTCAATTAGTGGATTGCCTGCTACGATCGCGCGGGCAACCCACTAATTTCACCGGGCGCGGAGGCCACGCACCCGAAACCTAACCCGCCGGAAACCCGCAGGCCTGCTAAAATCAGGCCCATTAACTGTCTTTCTTTCTTCACAGATGCTGCCTGACTTGCTGAGCATTTTCTGTTTTTATCCCTAGCTGAGTGGGCAGTTGATTTGATCCTAGCGCTATCCCAATATTGCTCAAGCCAGCTGCTAACAAGTGCATAAGAGAGGTCCAGGGTGACATTTGTTTTTCTTCTCTCCATTGACTCCCTGTAAGGAAGCACCTACCTTTGTTTCGTATTTTTCTGTTGTGATTAAGATTGGAAGCACATAATGTAAGGAATTGTCATGAGGACCCATTCTATAGTACAGCCCATGAATATTATTACTGGGTGTGTAAAACATTTTAAAGACTTTCCCTATGTAGAAGAAAAGCTACATCTACAGTTCTTGCAGATGATGCAATGGGAAGATTTGTGCTCTCACTGGTAGAGGATAGCTGTCCAAGACATTGTCATGTATGAATTATCAGCTCAGGGACTGTTTAAAAGACATAAGTAAATACCATGAAGGACGATGGGATAAACAAATTTCCCTCTGAAAGGAATCCTTCCAACCCCCCCTTCCCTCTGAAAAGTCGGAACATTTGGCTTAGTGATTTGCAAGACTGTAATGTATATTCAAAGATGCAGAAATGTTAACCTGTGGACTGGCAGGAACTCTGGAGAATTTGTCTCCCTAAGTAGGCAAATTTCAGTCTTTTATTCATGCACTGTGATGCTGATGAAAGCTCCAAAATATTATTAGTCATAAAACTAAAATATCAGGAGCTACTTTATTGCTTTGATTTTTATCCCATACAACTAAAGTTTATTTAAAAACGTCTCAAATCTCCTGTCTTTATTTTCACCATTGTCTCTTTTTTTATATACAAGTTTTCTGTTGCTTCTATTTAATGTATGCAGCTCAATATATTTCCCTTTAAATTGTGATGATTGTCATTGGTTTGATCGCTTCAATCTTTTGAGGCAATTTTCTAGCTTTATTAAGTAAAGAAGTTAATACTCCTGTAATGTGGGGCCAGCAGCCTGATTACGCTCTGAGAAGATAACTTCTCCGTAGTGCTGCAACTTAACATCTGAGGTAATATTACATTCAAGAGCTTAATTTCTGCTGCTTCCCCTCTGTATTTTTGAAAATGCTTTCGGTTACCATAAATTAGTATTGCCAATGTGATAGAATACAGAGTGTTGGGTGCCTGAAGTGAGAGAGATTCAATTTTCCAGTACTAAAAACCTAATTAAGTCTAGTAAGGAAATTTCCATTGTAAGTAGCAACAAGGAAATTGACTCAGTTGCTACAAAGGTTTTGTAGTGGAAACTGCCTTTGCACAAAGATGTTTTTCCTTCCCCTCTTTTTAAAAAATGGTGCATCTAGATAACTTTTGTGTTATTCACAAAGATAAACCTAGCATCATGGCAATCAGACAGTTTGCCATTAGCCATGTTTTGTTAAGGCCTTGGATCCAGTCGAATAACATTAGGTATTAAATCTTTTAGGTTTGTACAGTCTGTGACCAGTTTTGTAAATTGCTTCTGTTGTGTGCTAACCTGTATAGCACGAATTCAGCATTCCTTACCTGCATGTAGTTGAATTGCGCTCTCAGGAAACATGAACTTTTCTGTTCAGAGCCACATGTCGAGGTCTTTCAGAAGATTGTATTGAGTTCACAATATGAACAGTTTTTAACAGTTGCTGTACTTTATATTCTTAGAACAAGCCTATTTTGCCAATAGGGTTAGATGAAGAGGAGTGGGAGGAGGCTTAGGTGGAGCATAAATGGCAGCATAGACTAGTTGGGCCGAATGGCCTGTTTTCATGCAGTACACATTGTGTAACTCTATGTAATTTTGGTCTATTTTATAGAACCCGTGTTTAGATTTATTGGTTTATGCCCAGCAGTTTATACTTGCAGGCATTAGCTGTGTGTAGTTCATATTGGGAGCTCACGTATTGCCTCCTTGCATCACTGTGGGGAAGGGGGAGAGGAAGTAGCAGAGCTTTTTGCAAACATGTCTGCTAGCTCTTCATGCACGGATGTCTTAAATGTGTTTTGTTATATCAATTTTACTTCTGTACTAAACCAATGAGATTGCTAACTGAAAAACTTGGAGCTAATATTGTCATGAAGCAGTGATTTTACAATTGCATAGCTGAGTTACATAATTAAAATCTTCACTTAAATTTCACCATTTGGTGTTTAAACTTGCGCGAGTAAATATATTGGGGCAGAAATCACTCACGAAATAACAGAGGCTCAACAGTGCAAAATGGAGGAGCAAGTTTCAGAGTTCGCACATGCGCAGTGAAACGCGGAAATCCGGAACTTGCTCCTTCTGGTTCGCCAGCGATATGACAGCTTCGAATTAAAGGTATATCGCACACTGCAAGCAGAGAAATCATTGAAAAAGTGCAAACGTGCTAATCTGCCAAGCTGGAAAATAATTAATTATGCCACCAAACAGACAAGCTTAAAATATCGGTCTGTACTATGTTTTAACAGCGCAGTAAGTCTTAATGACTGCCAAACAATTAAAAATTAACTTTTAAAAATGTGGAGTCGCATTACTCCTTATTTTAATAGCTTTTGGTCATCAATTTTTTTTTAAATTAAATTTTTAAAAACTTTTCCCTTCTGTCTCTTTTATTTAATTCAATTATTTCTTTTTCTCTGATTATAATTGTTTTTACATTGATTTTAATGTTGTACCTTTCACTTCCTGGTTTAAGGCTCCAAGCCTGCAGAGACAATTAATGCAGCTTGTGTGCCTGCAAAGACAGTTAATGCTGCAACCTGATTGGTTGAGGGGAGAGATCGCTCCTCTTGCTTCTCCCAGGGTCCTCGCTTCATTTGAACTGATACTGGGCTTTTCTCCGCTTCCTATTAGATGAAGTGCCCAAATTAGTGGGTTAGTATAAATCTATGGAGCGGCGAGCAGTGTTGGTTCGCCACTCCGAGCAATTTCAGCCCCCACTGTACTCGTGGATGTATAAATGCCCTGTTCCTATAATAGTGGCTTGTGATTTTTTAAAAATGCTATGTCGCATTGTGTGTACATAAGTTCCCAGGGAGTTCGATATCATGTAGATAGGTGTGCACGTTGCAACTGCTCAGACTCCACTGACACGATCCTAGCATGAAACCTGTTGCAATAGAGGCTAAACTTACATTTATATAACGCCTTTCAACATTGCATATCCAAATACGTAGGAAAACCTTATATGATTGCAGCCCAATAAGGTGGTTTGCTTGTGTTCTAATTTCCAGTTCTGACGAAGGGTCTACACCATATACCTATCTCCTCTTTTCGATTGCAGAAGCACTTGCTATGCAGCTCCATAATTTTCCCCTTTTTATTTCAGATTTCTAGCATTTACAGGTGTTTTTCTTTTAGTAATCTAAATGGGCATTAATATCCCCCTGCCCCCAAAATAAAACTCTCTCAAGGATCAGTCTGATTTGGTGCCTGTGTTTCATATGTACACATATGAGCTAAGTCAAATAAACTAATTTATTTTCCATTCTTTGTATTATCTACAGGTGTGGAGGAACAGTGGGAGCAATTGTCACTTGCCCATTGGAAGTGATTAAGACAAGGCTCCAGTCCTCAGGCTTAACACTTCGTCCGGTCTACATTCCACAGGTCAATCTCAATACAATCAATGGACCGGGTGTTGTTCGACCAGCGCGTGTAGCACCAGGACTTTTCCAAGTTCTAAAGTAAGTGAACTGTTTGTTTGTTTTTGTTTTCTGCATTTCTTGATAAAAGTAATTAATCGGCTACTCAGTACTGGCTTCAGCAATGCTGGGCTGCCGCACAGTGTTCCTGCTGCAGTACCCAGGTCAGATCAGCAACACTTGCCTAGTCAGTGCATATGCATCTCAAGTTAAATATTAATTGAACCTTTGTAAACAATTTTACAACACCAAGTTATAGTCCAGCAATTTTATTTTAAATTCACAAGCTTTCGGAGACTTCCTCCTTCCTCAGGTAAATTTACCTGAGGAAGGAGGAAGTCTCCGAAAGCTTGTGAATTTAAAATAAAATTGCTGGACTATAACTTGGTGTTGTAAAATTGTTTACAATTGTCAACCCCAGTCCATCACCGGCATCTCCACATCTTAATTGAACCTGGTATTTGGGAGCTCCTCATTCTGTCAGCAGAGTTACAGAGCGAAGCAGTGGTTGGTATTTCTTAATCATTTTATTTCTCATGATTAAGGATATGCAAGCAAGAGCCACATTGTGATGCAATGATTTTGTGGTTTACATTTTAGTGTTTTAAACTGTATTCTATCTCTCTGCAAAATAAAGAAAATTTGATTTAAATTGCCAACTTAGAAGCTGATTCTAAAGATGAACAATTTGGTCAGCTAAAAAATAAAATGGGACTTTTGTACTTCAGAAAATGGTACATGTTCATGAAAGCTGGTGATTTATTTCTAATCTAGAAACCCTAAGGTTAACTTTAATACTCTCACCCCATCCCAAGTCTAGTCAGCTGGGTCTGTATGGCTCAGTGTCGCATCATTTAGGTTATCTACCTTCTGAGCTACTGGCAGAATCTCTTCACTGATTGCATCTTATGCTGAATCATTTTGCTCACTTCAACTCTGGTTTTATCTGCTTGACTAATTAGTTTTAAAGAACCTGCAAAATGATTTTAACGGTGCATTTATACTGCAGCTACTTGTCTCAGACCACTAGTCATAACCAGGCAGAACCCTGTTAACATTATTTGAACATTAGAAATAGGAGCAGGAGTAGGCAATATGGCCCCTCGAGCCTGCTCCGCCATTCAATCAGATCATGGCTGATCTTCAACTTCGACCCCACTTTCCTGCCCGATCCCCATATCCCTTGATTCCCCAGAGTCCAAAAATTTATCTATCTATCAACCTTGAATATTCTCAACGACTCAGCATCCACAGCCCTCTGGCATAGAGAATTCCAAAGATTCACAACCCGATGAGTGAAAAAATACCTCCTCACCTTAAATGGCCGACCATTATCCTGCGACTATGCCCCCTAGTTTTAGACTCTCCAGTCAGGGGAAACAACCTCTTAGCCTCTATCCTGTCAAGCCCCTTCAGAATCTTATGTTTCAATGAGATCACCTCTCATTCTTCTAAACTCCAGACAGTACAGGCCCATTCTACTCAGCCTCTCATAGGACCACCCTCTCATCTCAGGAATTAATCTAGTGAACCTTTGTTGCACCCTTTGTAAGGCAAGTATATCCTTCCTTAGATGAGACCAAAACAGTATGCAGTCTTCCAGTTGAGGTCTCACTAAAGCCCTGTACAACTGTAGTAAGACTTCCTTAATTTTGTATTCCAACCCCCTTGCAATAAAGGCCAACATGCCATTTGCCTTCCTAATTTCTTGCTGTACCTGCATGCTAACTTTTTGTGTTTCTTGTACTATGACACCCAAGTCTCTCTGAACACCAACATTTAATAGTTTCTCATCATTTAAAAAATATTATGTTTTTCTATTCTTCCTACCAAAGTGAATAACCTCACATTTCCCCACACTATACTCCATCTGCCACCTTCTTGCCCACTCACTTAACCTGTCTATATCCCTTTGCAGACTCTTCATGTCCTCCTCACAGCTTACTTTCCCACCTTTTTTTTATATTCGTTCATATTTGAAAGTTCTTTATCTGAATGCACGTAGCATTCATAACAAAACGGACGAGTTAACGGCACAAATAACTACGTATGGGTATGATCTTGTGGCCATTACAGAAACATGGCTGCAGGGTGACAACGACTGGGAATTAAATATGCCAGGGTATTTAACAATCAGGAAGGACAGGCAGGAAGGGGAGGTGGGGTGGCTATGTTAATAAAGGAAGGAATCACTGTAATACAGAGAAATGATATTGGGACAAAGGATCAGGATAATGAAACAGTTTGGGTAGATATAAGGAATAATAAGGGGAAAAAAACAGTAGTGGGCGTAGTATATAGGCCTCCTAATAGTTGCAACTCTGCTGGAAGAAGTATTGATCAGGAAATAGTCGGGGCATGTAATAAGGGAACAGCTATAATTATGGGGGATTTTAACTATCATATTAACTGGACAAATCAAATTGGGCAGGGCAGCCTTGAGGAAGAGTTTATTGAGTGTATTAGGGATGGATTTCTCGAGCAGTATGTAACTGATCCTACAAGGGGGCAAGCAACCTTGGACCTGGTCCTGTGTCATGAGCCAGGATTAATTAATAATGTCCTAGTTAAGGAACCCCTTGGAATGAGTGACCATTCCATATCCAATTAGAGAGTGAGAAGGTTGGTTCTCAAACAAGCGTTCTGAGCTTGAATAAAGGAGATTATGATAGTATGAGAGCAGAATTGATCAAAGTGGACTGGGAAAATAGATTAAAGGGTAAGACGGTACATGAGCAGGGGTGTTCATTTAAGGAGTTATTTTACAACTTTCAAAAAAAGTATATTCCACTGAGGAAAAAAGGGTGTAAAAGAAATGACAGCCATTAATGGTGGGAAACATGGAGATGGCAAAAATGCTGAACAAATATTTTGTTTCTGTCTTTACGGTAGAGGACACTAAGAACATCCCAACACTGGACAAACAGGGGGCTCTAGAGGGGGAGGAGCTAAATACGATTAAAATCACTAAGGAATTGGTACTTAGTAAATTAATGGAACTCAAGGCGGATAAATCCCCTGGACCTGATGGCTTACATCCTAGGGTCTTGAGGGAAGTGGCAGTGGGGATTGTGGATGCTTTGGTAATAATTTTCCAAAATTCTCTGGACTCGGCAAAGGTCCCAGCAGATTGGAAAACTGCTAATGTAACACCTTTATTTAAAAAGGGTAGTAGGCAGAAGGCTGGAAATTATAGACCAGTTAGCCTAACATCTGTGGTGGGTAAAATTTTGGAGTCTATTATTAAGGAGACAGTAGCAGAACATTTGGATAAACATAATTTAATAGGACAAAGTCAGCATGGCTTTACGAAGGGGAAGTCATGTCTGACAAATTTGCTTGAGTTCTTTGAGGACATAATGTACAGGGTGGATAAAGGGGAACCAGTGGACGTAGTGTATTTAGACTTCCAGAAGGCATTTGACAAGGTGCCACATAAAAGATTATTGCTCAAGATAAAGAATCACTGGATTGGGGGTAATATTCTGGCATGGGTGGAGGACTCGTTATCTAATAGGAAGCAGAGAGTTGGGATAAATGGTTCGTTCTCGGACTGGCAACCAGTAGCCAGTGGTGTTCCGCAGGGGTCGGTGCTGGGTCCCCAACTCTTTACAATCTATATTAACGATTTGGAGGAGGGGACCGAGTGTAATATATCAAAGTTTGCAGATGATACAAAGATGGGAGGGAAAGTAGAGAGTGAGGAGGACATAAAAAACCTACAAGGGGATATAGACAGGCTGGGTGAGTGGGCGGAGATTTGGCAGATGCAATACAATATTGGAAAATGTGAGGTTATGCACTTTGGCAGGAAAAATCAGAGAGCAAGTTATTATCTTGATGGCTAGAGACTGGAAAGAACTGCAGTACAAAGGGATCTGGGGGTCCTAGTGCAAGAAAATCAAAAAGTTAGTATGCAGGTGCAGCAGGTGATCAAGAAGGCCAATGGAATGTTGGCTTTTATTGCTAGGGGGATAGAATATAAAAACAGGGAGGTATTGCTGCAGTTATATAAGGTATTGGTGAGACCGCACCTGGAATACTGCATACAGTTTTGGTCTCCATACTTAAGAAAAGACATACTTGCTCTCGAGGCAGTACAAAGAAGGTTCACTCGGTTAATCCCAGGGATGAGGGGGCGGACATATGAGGAGAGGTTGAGTAGATTGGGACTCTACTCATTGGAGTTCAGAAGAATGAGAGGCGATCTTATTGAAACATATAAGATTGTGAAGGGGCTTGATCGAGTGGATGCTGTGAGGATGTTCCCAAGGATGGGTGAAACTAGAACTAGGGGGCATAATCTTAGAATAAGGGGCTGCTCCTTCAAAACTGAGATGAGGGGAAACTTTTTCACTCAGAGGGTGGTAGGTCTGTGGCATTTGCTGCCCCAGGAAGCTGTGGAAGCTACATCATTGAATAAATTTAAAACAGAAATAGACAGTTTCCTGGAAGTAAAGGGAATTAGGGGGTACGGGGAGCGGGCAGGAAATTGGACATGAATTTAGATTTGAGGTTAGGATCAGATCAGCCATGATCTTATTAAATGGCGGAGCAGGCTCGAAGGGCTGATTGGCCTGCTCCTGCTGCTATTTCTTATGTTCTTATGGGACGAGGGTGTCGCTGGCGAGGCCGGCATTTATTGTCCATCCCTAATTGCCCTTGAGAAGGTGGTGGTGAGCCACCGCCTTGAACCGCTGCAGTCCGTGTGGTGAAGGTTCTCCCACAGTGCTGTTAGGAAGGGAGTTCCAGGATTTTGACCCAGGAACGACGATATATTTCCAAGTTGGGATGGTGTGTGACTTGGAGGGGAACGTGCAGGTGGTGTTGTTCCCATGTGCCTGCTGCTCTTGTCCTTGTAGGTGGTAGAGGTCGCGGGTTTGGGAGGAGCTGTTGAAGCCTTGGTGAGTTGCTGCAGTGGCATCCTGTGGATGGTATACACTGCAGCCACAGTGCGCCGGTGGTGAAGGGAGTGAATGTTTCGGGTGGTGGCTGGGGTACCAATCAAGCAGGCTGCTTTGTCCTGGATGGTGTCGAGCTTCTTGTGTTGTTGGAGCTGCACTCATCCAGGCAAGTGGAAAGTATTCCATCACATTCCTGACTTGTGCCTTGTAGATGGTGGAAAGGCTTTGGGGAGTCAGGAGGTGAGTCACATGCCACAGAATACCCAGCCTCTGACTTGCTCTTGCAGCCACAGCATTTATATGGCTGGTCCAGTTAAGTTTCTAGTCAATGGTGACCCCCAGGATGTTGATGGTGGGGGATTCAGCGATGGTAATGCTGTTGAATGTCATGGGGAGGTGGTTAGACTCTCTCTTGTTGGAGATGGTTATTGCCTGGCACTTGTCTGGAGCAAATGTTACTTGCCACTTATCAGCCCAAGCCTGGATGTTGTCCAGGTCTTGTTGCATGCGGGCTCAGACTGCTTCATTATTTGAGGGGTTGCGAATGGAACTGAACACTGCAATCATCAGCGAACATCCCCATTTCTGACATTATGATGGAGGGAAGGTCATTGATGAAGCAGCTGAAGATGGTTGGGCCTTGGACACTGCCCTGAGGAACTCCTGCAGCAATGTCCTGGGGCTGAGATGATTGGCCTCCAACAACCACCACCATCTTCCTTTGTGCTCGGTATGACTCCAGCCACTGGAGAGTTTTCCCCCTGATTCCCATTGACTCCAATTTTACGAGGGCTCCTTGGTGCCACACTCGGTCAAATGCAGCCTTGATGTCAATGGCAGTCACTCTCACCTCACCTCTGGAATTCTGCTCTTTTGTCCACGTTTGGACCAAGGCTGTAATGAGGTCTGGAGCCAAGTGGTCCTGGCGGAACCCAAACTGAGCATTGGTGAGCAGGTTATTGGTGAGTAAGTGCCGCTTGATAGCACTGTCGATGACACCTTCCATCACTTTGCTGATGATTGAGAGTAGACTGATGGGGCGGTAATTGGCCGGATTGGATTTGTCCTGCTTTTTGTGGACAGGACATACCTGGGCAATTTTCCACATTGTCGGGTAGTTACCAGTGTTGTAGCTGTACTGGAACAGTTTGGTTGGAGGCGCAGCCAGTTCTGGAGCACAAGTCTTCAACACTACAGCCAGGATGTTGTTGGGGCCCATAGTCTTTGCTGTATCCAGTGCACTCAGCCGTTTCTTGCTATCGCTTGGAGTGAATCGAATTGGCTGAAGACTGGCTTCTGTGATGGTGAGGATATCGGGAGGAGGCCGAGATAGATCATCCACTCGGCACTTCTGGCTGAAGATGGTTGCAAACGCTTCAGCCTTGTCTTTTGCACTCACGTGCCATCATTGAGGATGGGGATGTTTCCAGAGCCGCCTCCTCCTGTTAGTTGTTTAATTGTCCACCACCATTCACGACTGGATGTGGCAGGACTGCAGAGCTTTGATCTGATCCGTTGGTTGTGGAATCGCTTAGCTCTGTCGATAGCATGTTGCTTCCGCTGTTTAGCATGCATGTAGTCCTGAGTTGCAGCTTCACCAGGTTGGCACCTCATTTTTAGGTAAGCCTGGTGCTGCTCCTGGCATGCTCTTCTACACTCCTCATTAAACCAGTATTGATCCCCTGGCTTGTTGGTAATAGCTCTGTATCATCAGCAAACTTGGATACACTACGCTCGGTCCCTTCATCCAAGTCATTAATGTATATTGTAAATAGCAGAGGCCCAAGCATCGTTCCTTACAGTACCCCACTAGTCACAGCCTACCATCCTGAAAATGACCTGTTTATCCCTACTCGCTGTTTTCTGTCTGGTAATCAATCCTCTCTCCATGCTGATATGTCACCAGCAACCCCATGAGCCCTTATCTTGAGTAACAAGCTTTTATGTGGCACCTTATGGAATGCCTTTTGGAAATCCAAATATTCTACATCCACTAGTTCCCCTTTATCTACCCTTCTAGTTACATGCTCAAAAAATTAATAAATTTGTCAAACACTATTTCCCTTTCATAAAACCATGTTGACTCTGCCTAATCATATTATGATGTTCTAAATGCCCTGCTACCACTTCCTTCATAATAGATTCCAGCATTTTCCCAACGACTGATGTCAGGCTAACTGGCCTGTGGTTCCCTGTTTTCTCTCCCTCCTTTCTTGAATAGCAGGGTTATATTTGCTACCTTCCAGTCTGTTCTAGAATCTACGGAATTTTGGAAGATCATAACCAATGCATCCACTATCTCTGCAGCCACCTCTTTTTAAATCCTTGGATGTAGGCCATCAGGTCCGGGGGATTTATCGGCTTTTCGTCCCATTAGTTTCTTAAGTACTTTTTCTCTACCGATAATTACTTTAGGTTCCGTACTCTCATTAGTCCCTTGGTTCCCCACTATTTCTGGTATGCTTTTTGTGTCTTTTACTCTGAAGCCAGATACAAAATATTTGTTTAAAGCATCTGCCATTTCCTGATTTCCCATTATAATTTCTCCTGTCTCAATGTTTAGGGGATCAACATCTATTTTTGCTACTTTCTTCCCTTTTACATACTTATAGAAGCTCTTACAATCTGTTTTTATATTTCTTGCTAGTTTACTTTCATATTCTATTTTCTCCCTTTTATCAATTTTTTGGTTGCCTTTGCTGGTACTAAAACTCTCCCAACCCTCAGGCTTACTACTCTTCTTGGCAACATTATAGGCCTCTTCTTTTAATCTAATACTATACTACTTTAGTTAGCCACGGGTGGATCACTTTTCCAGTGGAGTTTTATTTCTCAATGGAATGTATATTTGTTCAGAATATTGAAATATTTCTTTAAATGTTTGCCGTTGCTTTTCAACCATCATAACTTTGAATTTAATTTCCCAATCCACCTTAGCCAACTCACCCCTCATGCCTATATAATTGGCTTTATTTAAGTTTAAGACTCTAGTTTCGGACTTAAGTAACATCACTCTCAGAATTTCACACTGAGTTTATCATTATGATCGCTCTTCCCCAGAGGACCCTTTATTATGAAATTACTAATTAACCCTGTCTCATTACACAATACAAGATCGAAAATAGCCTGTTCCCTGGTTGGTTCCTTGACATATTGCTCTAGGAAACTGTCTCGAATGCATTCCATGAACTCGTCCTCCAAACTACCTTTGCCAATTTGATTTGCCCAGTCTATATGAAGATTAAAGTCCCCCATGATTACTGCATTACCTTTGTTACAAGCTCCCTATTATTTAATGAATAATATTCTGTCCAACCATATAGCTACTTTATGGGGGCCTATAAACTACTCCCATCAGTGTTTTCTGGCCCTTGTTATTTCTTATTTTCACCTATATTGATTCTACTTCCTGATCTTCTGAGCTAAGATCCTTTCTCACCGCTGTGCTTATGTCATCCTTTATTCGAGCGACACCCCCTCCTTTTCCATTCTGCCTGTCTTTTCTTAACGTCATGTCCCCTGGAATTTTTAGTTCCCAATCTTGGTCACTTTACAACCATGTCTCTGTAGTGTCTATTAGATCAAACCCATTTATCTCTATTTATGCAACTAATTCATCTATCTTGTTATGAATGCTCTGTACGTTCAGATAAAGAGCCTTTAATTTTGACTTTTTACCATTTTTTCCTACTTTGTCCTTACTTGTTCATGTTCTATTATTGGTAAACTCTCTGTCCCTTCCTGCCACTCTCTGCTAATCTTTACCCAAATCACTACACTGCTCTGTTGCCTTGACTTTTCTCATTAGATTTCTAAATTTCCCCTCACCTGAACCCACCACCCACTTTTTAGTTTAAAGCCCTATCCACAGCCCTAGTTATTCGATTGGCCAGGACGCTGGTCCCAGCCCGGTTTAAATGCAGCCCGTCTTGACGGAACAGCTCCCTCTTTCCCCAGTACTACGTACTGGTGCCAGTGCCCCATGAATCGAAACCCCTGTCTCCCACACCACTCTTTGAGCCACGCATTTAACTCTGATCTGTTTGTCCCTATGCCAATTTGCACTCAGGTGTAAATGCTCAGGTAGTAATCCAGAGATTATTACCTTTTGAGGTTCTGCTTATTAATTTAGACCATAGCTCCTCAAACTGTCTCAGCAGAACCCCATTCTTAGTTCTACCCAAGTCGTTGGCTCCTACATGGACCACGACAACTGGATCCTCCCTCTCATGCTCCAAGTTCTTTTCCAGCCGCGAGGAGATGTCCTTAACCCTGGCACTGGGTAGGCAACACAGCCTTCGGGACTGTCAGTCGTGGCTGCTTCTGCTTGCTGGAATTTTAACTGTACTATTTAGGAGAGAGCTCTGTCAATGCCTTGGTACACATGTGCAGTGCTCTCTCCCAAAAGTTAGAAATTTAAACACTCAGTGAGGAGAGGAGAATCCCTGCTTTCTCAGCATTTCAATTTAAGGTCAAGTTTATCAAGTGTTGAGGGCATCCAACAGATTTACACTCCATGCAGTGTCAAGCAACATCCATCACTGACCCAGTATTGCTCCAGGGATTCACACTCCACTTTGCTGACACCAGATATACACTGCCATTTTAGTGTCTATGCAAATTTGAAATTGCTTCGTAAAAGCACCCTAAGAAATATGATGCAACATGTGTTGTATCAATTTGCCTAAATAGAACTTTCTGAAAGCACCAGGCTTAGTGGTGCAGTCCAACCTCCTTATCTGTCAATTGCAGGTGGACATAGGAGATTATTTTCAAGGTTTTTGTGTGTGAAAACTACCTAGAAAGTTGAGTTCAATAGAAAATATTGGTTTGAAACCCAATGTGCCCTTTTTTGCCAGTCCACTTTCAGCATTCCATCTACTGTAATAACTTAATTTGTAAGTATGTACAGAGTTTCAAACAATTTAATTTGGGGTATTTGAAAGATTTAAGGGGAGAGTATTGGTAGGTTTTAAATTTTCTCTGTAAACGGAATGAATCACTTCCTACAGCAGTATCCCGAAGCTTAATTTCCTAAGATTGCAAATATTTCCAACAATAGCTTCCCTTTTATTGGATGCAACAGAATTCTGTCCTCGGGCTGACTCTACGTATGTGGCATAACTGTGCTGCCACTCTGAACAAAACACTTGCTAGTTATAAGTTTTTGCACGAGTCTAGAAAGAACAGTAGTTGATATTAGTGACAGACACTTCTCATGTTGAAATTACGTTCCTCTAGCATTACCCAGTTTGAAAGCAACGGATCACATTCTCTGATAAAATAACAGGCAAAAGAATGCCATATGTTTGCATTGAATGTTTGTCTGCTAATAGCACCAACAGGGATTTCTACCCCTTATTTATCCCCTTCCCCACCCATCCAAATATTTTTTTATGCATGATGACAATGAACTGCTTCACCATTGTTTGTTAAAGCAAGCAGCAGATGGACGTAATTTGAGCTCTTGTTTTTGTAACTTTGCATTATGAAGTAAAAAATGACAAAGTAAATTCATGACTTTTGGGTGGGTAGAGGAGGAGAATGCACACACACTCCATATTACATTTAGTTAATATGTTTCTACAGTGGTTAAGACTTTAATCTTTGACTAATGTTGCTGACAAAATATAGCAGCCATCAGAATTAATAACTATTCTAACCTGGCCTCGCAGTGTAACAGAAAAGCCAGTATTGGACAATAATCTGTTTCTATATTACTTGCATCTTTCGGTGAAGTTTAGTTTACGATTGCTATATTAAGCCTTGCATTTATATGCAATCCAAAGGTTTTGATGTATGACATCTGAAAGTCCCATGAAGAAATGAACCCTGAGGGATTGTGTTCAGTTCAGTTCATTCAGACTTGTGAAAATTATTGGGCTCTCTGCTGTAAATGGGTCAACAAGGTTTGCTACTGAAGTATTTAAAATTAATTTTGACGGGATGGAATTGGTATGTTAAGAATTGCCTATTTTGGTGACCACACAATGGCCGGTAACATTTTGGAAATGCACAACATATGTTCGGTTCTATAGCCTACTCGTATTTGGGTTAAAGTACCAGTTTGGTTGGTGAGCTCCAAGCACTTGTTTTGCACATTTACTATTTCATAACACATCTTCATCTAAATTTCTAGAAGAAAAACCAATGAAGAACTCCTCCTCCAAAAGGGAAATCGTGTTTGACTAATTTATTAGAGTTCTTTGAGGAAGTAACAAGCAACGTGGATAAAGGGGATCCTGTGGATGTGGTGTACTTGGATATCCAGAAGTCTTTTGACAAGTGCCACATCAAAGGCTACTACACAAAATAAGAACTCATGGTGTTAGGGGTAACATATTAGCATGGATAAAGGATTGGTTTGCTAACAGGAAACAGAGTAGGCATAAATGGGTCATTTTCAGGTTGGCAAGATGTAACGAGTGGAGTGCCACAGGGATCAGTGCTTGGGCCTCAACTATTTACTATCTATATCAATGACTTGGATGAAGGGACCGAATGTCTGGTTGCTAAATTTGCTGATGATACAAAGATAGGTAAGAAAGTAAGTTGTGAAGAGGACATAAGGAGTCTGCAAAGGGATATAGATAGGTTAAGTGAGTGGGCAAAAATTTGGCAGATGGAATACAATGTGGGAAAAGGTGAACTTGTCCACTTTGGCAGGAGGAATAGAAAAGCAGTATATTATTTAAATGGAGAGAGATTGCAGAACTCTAAGGTACAGAGGGATCTGGGTGTCCTAGCACATGAATCACAAGAAGTTAGTATGCAGGTACAACAAGTGATCAGGAAGGCAAATGGAATGTTGTCATTTATTGCAACATAAAAGTAGAGATATTTTGCTACAGTTGTACAAGGCGTTGGTGAGACCACATCTAGAATACTGTGTGCAGTTTTGGTCTCCTTATTTAAGAAAGGACATAATTGCTGTGAAGGCGGTTCAGAGAAGGTTCACTCGACTGATTCCTGGGATGAGGGGGTTATCTTATGAGGAAAAGTTGGACAAGTTGGGCCAGTATACACTGGAGTTTAGAAGAATGAGAGGTGATCTTATTGAAACATATAAGATCCTGAGGGGATGAGAAGGGGTAGATGAGAGGATGTTTCCCCTTGTGGGAGAGACGAGAACTAGGGGCCACAGTTTAAAAATAAGGGGTCTCCCATTTAAGACTGAGATGGGGAGAAATTTTTTCTCTTGAGGGTCGTGAGTCTGTGGAACTCCCTTCCCCAGAGAGCGGTGGAGGCAGGGTCATTGAATATTTTTAAGGCTGAGTTAGATAGATTCCTGATTAACAAGGGAGTCAAAGGTTATAGTAGGTAGACGGGAAAGTAGGATTGAGGTCGCAATCAGATCAGCCATGATCTTATCAAATAGCAGAGATGGCTCAAGGGGCCGAATAGCCTACTCCTCTTAATTCGTATGTTCGTATGATGCCATCATTTGTAAAAGTGCTGCTCGATGTCGCACTGAACCATATGGACCCAGGTTCTATGTTTGGTTCCTGATCTGTGCTGAGTTAACTGATCCTGTATGGGGCAGTACATTTAATTTCAATGCCCCTGGGGTAAAGAAGAGAATTCAGCTGAGGTTACTGATCATTATCCAGTAATTCCTACTAGAAAGCACATTTACGGATGTTGGGTAGGAACAGATTGGGTTTGCTTGTGATGCTCTGGATCGTGAATAACCCGCTGACATTCACTGGCTAGCCTCACACATCACTTGGGCACAGCACATACCAAAGCAAGAGTCAGTGCCCTAAGGAGAAAGGGGGTGGGGGAATTAGCATTTTAATATTTCATATTAAAATAAATATTAAGAACAGAAAATGTTACCTTGTTGAAAGGTATCCATTGTTCCCTTCTATGGTGGCAGTGCATCTCTTTTTCATATATAAAAGCTTCTTCTCTTAAACATAGCACCTGGTTTGAGATCTCTGCCCTGTGTCCAGCCTTGATTTACATTTTGCAGGCTCAATTCATTCTGCATTTTGATATCTACCCTATATGTAGTGGCTCTTCATAATTGGAACATGTGTTAAATTTATGCTTGAGCTTAGAAGTGGGGTTTTATGCAGAGCTCAGTGTAAATTAAGTATACCTGTAGCAAGCTTCAGGTGGACAGTTATAGAGGAAGGACCTATCCCCCCTCAAAGAAAGTAGTAAACATTGATTGGTAGTCTGCAAAGCAGTTAAAATGTATCAGTTACATTATGGCTTTTTACCTAGTCTTTTTTGCATACTAAGTGTGGAATTAAAGATCCATTTATATTTGCAACCTTGAAGCCTGACCCACACAGAATGTGTGTTTGTGATTCTTAGATTCCCCAAATAAACTGAGGGTAACACTGAAATTTGTCATATCCCAAAGTAGGGGGGTGGGGGAGGGGAAAAGTAAATTATTCATATTCTCGGTGTAAAGAGAGAAGAATAATCTGATTCAGTAAAAGCAGAAGTTTGTTTGACAATGTGCGGTTGGAAAAAAAAGCTATTTACCAGACTTACTCCATTGTCTAATTGTCGGAGAGAGGTTCAGTCAGACCAATATTCTTTAAAAAAAAATCTGAATTGGTAGACTGTGTGGGTGAACTGAGAACAGCCAGAATAACATGGCGACATATAGTATCCAGCACTACCAGAAGCTTTCATTTGTTAGCGTTACGAGTTGGAGGCATTTTTTGAAGTGGCTGTCCATGCCTCTGGAGCTGCTAGCATCATCTTGTTTATATTTATGTCGTTTATCTGCTGGAGAGTGCTGTGGTATAAACGCAGCATTATACTGTTACTTCAAGGGTACGATACATATTTGTACGTAATTACCCCATATATAGATTATATGCAGATCTATGGTTATTTTCTCTATTGTCAATTCAAAGATTTTGGTCTCGACTTTTACTGGGGGGTGTGTTCGGGATGAGTTGGGGTACAGCAGGAGGGAAACCTCCATGGGGTGCTCAGCGTGAGGCCTGGGCCATTTTCGCTCCCAGGCCTCATTTAAATATTCCAGCACTGTCGCTCACCTGAAACTGGCAGAAATGACTTTCTGGCCGGCGGACGGGAGTGGGAAATCAGCTCTGGAGCCTTAGGACGCCGGGGACCCAAAGGAAGGGTCCTTGGCGCTAAGCAAGAGCTTTTGTAGCCGATGCGTGCTTGCAGAGGGAGCGGGAAGGCTGGGGCTGTGGAGGCCCAAGGATTCCTTGCAGGACCTGAGAGGAGCACTCCTACTCTTCCTAGCCCACAAGGAGTTCTCACAAACGTCATTTTTCAAAACTTACCGTGGCCTTTTCTGGCCAGTCGACGCCTCGTGCCGTGATTCAGCTGTCGGGTTTCTCACAGTGCAGACTTCCCTCTGACTAAAGGTTAAAACCACGTCGCAGCACTGATTGTCATCGGACTGCAGCTTTTGAATTTAAAGTAGGCTGCCTGTAGTTAAAGCCTCAGCTGACTTGCAATTCAGTGAAGATGAAATACTGCAGGGTGGGAACGGAGCAACCTCAGGCCGGTAAATTGACTCCATCTAGTCTTAATCCCACTCACGCACCGTTCTCGCTGGGCGAGGGCGGGGGGTTAAAGTCGAGGCCTTTGTTCCCGAGTCTGTCTAAATTTAAAACCTACATCTGACGTATATTTGGTTTGAACAGGAGCTGATTTGCAATGCAAAATTGGTGATTACTTTTTGAAAATAAGTAAATGGAAGTTGCATATTAGGGTCAATCTGACCTCTGTTGATCAGTGTTGAAGAAGTTGAAAACATGGGTACATTGCTATGCTTTTGTTTTAAGTCGCATTGCATATTCCAAGTGATTGCTGTTGCATAGAAATGTTAATGTACTGTTGGCCAGGGGTGGCAGAAACTACTGAGTTTATTCCAAACTGCTGACACAGGCAAAAGCAACTATTGAACTGAAGTAACCTGAGTTCAGTTGCTGGCCTGAGCTGGCTTGAACCGGTTTGAATTAGCTACGTTTTGTGAAAGACAAAGGAGATGTGATTAGACACAAGTCCTTATTTAGAAAAGGAGTAATGAGGTAATGCTACCCAAGTCCTTGGGACAGAGCCAATGAGGAGAAGACACGGACTCGGCGAGCAAGCCTAAACCAACGGGAGAGAGACAGCATAGCTTGAAGAGATAAGATTCGGAATAAGAATGAAGAATCTCGGGCGTGGAGCCAGAGCGAAGACTCCGGAGACCAACCATCGCAGAAGTGGAAGAACCTACGTCGGGGACGTAGAGACGATGTCGAGAGAGAGAGAGAACGGAACGCCTGGCCAGCATCAGCTCTCCTTTTCGGGTATTATCCTTCATATTCTGTGACCACTCGGAGTGTCAGAGAAACCTAGTGCGTGTGCATTTAGATCCTAGTTTGGGTATATAACTGTATAACCTGGTGCAAACTGCATGTCTATAGGTATATGATCTAACGACGTGAATAAAGCGAATTGAGAGTTGAGAGAATTGACTCTTCTCCTCTTTGTACTAAGCCAATAACCGTAACCGGTGACCTTCAGTCAACATAGTTGGCGTCCCTGGGTGGACACGAGAATAAATCTCTCTGTTGAGTCAGGGGAGACTCGAACCGAACTGAATTGGCAAAGTACACAGAGAACAGGAGTTTGGGTTAATTCATAGCTATTAACATAAGATGACGAATCAAGGGGAATCTCCAAGCCCTGGGGACTTGGACTGTTTTGACTGGAAGGGACTTCTCCAAAAATACGTAATAGGGAAGTGGCCGCAATACGGGGAGTATGCGGGTCACATTGGAGACAAGGGATATTTGGAGAATTGCGCAAACAAAGATGTCATATAAGAAATTTAAAAAGGTACAGAAGTCCGTAGCGGTCGGATGTTTACTTGAGGAATGGATAGAATGCTAACAGCAGGCTAGGAGAGGGCGGGACAGATTAGAGGAGATAGCCCGCCTTAGTGAGAAGGTAACTGATTTAAAGGGACAGAAGTGCGGATTTGATGCACATGAACCAATATCAGTTACAGTGCAAAAAATTGGCTAAAGAAAAGAGTAAGAGAGAGGGAGAAGCCCAAGCAGCTAAAGCTGAGGTGGAGTGATGGAAACAACAATGTAGTGATTTAAAAGCTGCTATGAATGTGATTCACAGAGCAGCTCAGGAGAAGAGAAGTAGTACCGGTGATCACACAAAGTGTCAGAAACTGATAGTGAGGCTGCAAGATCAGCTAGCCGCACAGAGGGGCATACTGTGTGCTTTCACATCCGGAAGAGGTGAAGAAAGCGGTCAAGGGGATGTAGATTGGGATGATTTAGCAGACGGGGCGGATAGATACAGCAGCGGTGACGGGGAACCTCCACCAGAGGATCCACCGCCAGCATATGCTCCAGAGCCGAAAAAACCGTCTGGTCCAATGGCCCCCCTTGTAACCACTAGAGCACAGATAGGGGCAGATGGCCAGGATATGACATATTCCACCCCACTTGGGGTACAAGAACTGAGGGATATTGCGAAAGATATTGGGACGTGCGCGCCCGGGGATGATCCTCGGGAGTTGTTCTTAGCGGTCAGGCAACAGAGAGGCTTAGACGATGCTGAGGAAAGAAAATTAATCCTAATGTGCCTGTACCCACATATAGGCTCCGCCCTAACGGAGGAACAAAAACTTGGTAGAGGCACAAATCAGGCCTTAAAGAACCAGGTATTATCTGTCATGGGCGATAACAGAGGGGATTCAGTGGAGGCGCTAATGAAATGCTATCAAAGAAAAGGTGAACACCCCACCGTATTTTCGGCCCGCATTTGGGCGGTGTTTCAAGGGGTCTACGGCACAGGCCGAGATAGGGATAATTTACAGCCGGAGGTTAGGAACCGATGGCTGAGAACGCTAGTGTCGCATGGCACTGAGGAGTCGAGGAGGGCACTAGATCAGTTTGATCCCACTGATGGCACACATATGGAGCCCTGGATAATTAGGAAGATGGTTAGAGTATGGGAAAGGGAAACACAAACGATCCAAGGCATCCGGGAACAGAGCAATGCCTGTTAAGGATCAGGTGATAACCTGGAGAAATGAAGGGAGGGGACCCCCTCCAGCTTATCAAACAGTGGGAAGAGGAAGAGGCAGAGGCAGAGGAAAAGGAAACTTCTCGGGAACAGGGAGAACTCAAGGCGAGGTGTCCAAATGCTATAACTGTGGCCAAGAGGGACACTTCGCAAGGGACTGCCTGAACCCGAGACGAGAGAATGCAGGTCGGGGAGGAAACCAGAGCCTACCCGTGGAAGGGCCGAATAGACCAAGTCCTCAGTGTGATATGATAGAAATATCACCGAGTTCCGGGTTGTACCCCGAACTGCAATGACGGTCTCAGGCCTCTCCATTATGGGTGTGTGACGCGCGGTGAGATGACACGGGGAGACCCCTAGTGAATGGTAGGGTTGGAGGCTGCCCTATTACATTCCTTTGGGACACAGGGGGATCCCGAACCACCGTTATCACCATTCAGGTCAATGATGTAGATTGGAAAATTCAAAACAAAATTGTTCTAAGCGGATTCACAGGGCATTCACAAGTGGGATATGAGTGTACCATTGGAAGTCGGTGTGGGAGACATAGTGATAGAGCGTTCAGTGGTCCTTATTAAATTACCCAGAGATCAAGAACATATATTAAGGAGTGACTATATGGCCAAAGCGGGACTCTGCTTTGACCCCGTTAATTGTATGATTTGGCAAATGCCTTTGGGCATGGACAGTATAAATCTCACACTCGTCCCGGTGGGGGAATATCGGGATAGGATATGCACGATCGGGGAAATGTGGATAAAACCAGGAGAAATGAGTCACGATCGTGAAGTACAACAAATTATTGCACAAAACTCAATAGTCTTTGCCCGACATAAACATGATTGTGGGAAAATGACCGGGAGTGTGTGTATACAAGGTCCAGACCCCAAACCACAAAAGCAGTACGGTTTCCCAAAACAAGCAGAAGAAGAGATAGAGAAGATGATAGAGTCTGCTGCAGCAAGGGATATTAAGACCAATAGCTTCTACTAACAACGCACCTATTTGGCCGGTGAGGAATCCCGACGGTAGCTGGCGACTAACGATAGACTACAGAGAATTAAATAAAGTCACCCCGTTAACAGCCCCTACTGTGGCAACTAGCCCAGAGACAGTAGTTCGACAAAATGAGGATGCGCAGTGGTTTACGGTTTTGGACATAAGTAACGGTTTTTGGTCTATTCCACTGGAGAAAGAATGTCAATATAAATTCGCGTTTACTTTCCAATATATATGGACCGCCCTGCCGCAGGGATTTCACAATTCCCCGTCCATATTTCACCAATGGCTGAGGGAGGGGTTAAAAGGATTCTTGAGGCCTGAATGTCTAGTGCAGTGTGTAGACGACTTACTCTACAAACTGAAACCAAAAAGGAACATTATCAACTGCTAAGTGAATTACTGCAGTTGTTACATGACTTGGGATTAAAGATTAACCCTAAAAAAAGCGCAGACCATGAAACAAAAAGTTACTTACTTGTGAATGATTCTGACACCGGGAAAAAGGGATATTGACAAGCGAAGGGTCGAGACAGTTGGCAGACTCCCTGTTCCGCGGGATGTAAAAGGGTTAAGGTCCTTCTTGAGCTTGGTGGGATATTGCAGGGACCACATTGATGGATTTGCCACAAAAGCGGCCCCGCTGATGGAATTATTAAAAAAGAATGTGGCCTGGGAGTGGAAAACAGAACACACCCAGGCCATGACCGCTCTAAAGCAAGCACTAGCTGCCGCGCCTGCTCTGAAAACCCCAAATCCAACGGAGCCGTTTTCATTGGAGGTGGCTACCACAGACACCACCCTTTCGGCAGTTCTATTACAGCAGACACACTGGAAATTACGACCAGTAGCGTTCGCCTCACGTATGCTTTCACCAGTAGAGCAGGGGTATGCGGTATGTGAAAAACACTTGCTAGCTGTCTTTTGGGCAGTTCAGCATTTTACCTATATAGTGGGACTAAACCCACGTACAATATTAACAGAACACCCCCCCGTACAGCTACTGTTAGACGGAAGGATTAAGGATGGTTCAGTTAGCCAAAATAGAATCGCTAGATGGACATTGATGCTGCAAGGGAGAAATATAACTGTGAAGGGGGTAAAAACCATCACTATGTTAGCAGACAACTTAGTTTATCAGGGAGAAAAACATGAGTGTCAATTGATGATAGCAAATGACCCCAAGGGCCCATTTGTATCAGTACAAATTATTGAACATTATCAAGAATGGATATTTCATCTTGTGGAATGTCTTTCCTCCTGAAGCTTCAGTTACAACAAGCTCATACCTCACTGCATTTTTCTATCATGACCCAAGGCAAGACCTTGAAGTTTTGTTATTCACAGAACAAAGATCTTGATTGTAAAATATGGTGCCAACACACTCGTGAAAATCCTGAAAGTTTTCCAGAATTGCCTGTATGCTGTACCATTGTTTTTAATTAGAATATTAAACTCTGGTTCAAGTTTGAACAGGTTAATTACCTGGAGATCACCTGCGCATTGCAGTCCCGGTATTGGCGAGTGGAAACTATGCAGCTGTGCGGGCTTCCTGAGTAAAGTAAGGTTGGCTGATGGCACTGACAGAGTTGGGGGGAGAGGCAGTGGAGGTGCTGCATGTTTTGTTTCAGCTTGTACTGCACCAAAATTCCTACTTTCCAACCAACTCTGCTTTCCAAATTGCTCCAAGCGTTGCTATTTAATTATAAATAATAATGAAAGTATCATACAAAATAAGGACAGAATGTATGATTTTAAAAATGGGGATTGAATTAAGTTTGTGCCCCCTGATCCAATTATCTAACAACAAGAACAACAATTTGTATAGCATCCTTCATATAGAAAAAAGGTCCCGAAGCGCTTCACAGAGCAGTGATCAAAAAAATGAACTCTAAACCAAAGAAGTTGTTATTAGGACAGGTGCTAAAATATTGACCTAAGAGGTAGATTTTAAGGAGGGCCTTAAAGGAAGAGATGGAGCTGGAATTTTGGAAGGGATTAAGGAGGGAATTTCAGAGTAGGCGCCTAGGCGGCTGACGGTACGGCCGCCAGAGAGGATGCGAATTCAATACTAAAGATACATCTTAACTTTTCTTAAGCAGCCATTGATATAATAAAGTTGCAAAACGTCAGCTTATTTGTTCCTTTCTTTCATAGCACTTTCTAATTTTAGGTGATAACTTTTACAGATCTATTCTAGAAAAGGAGGGACCGAGGTCACTTTTCAGAGGACTGGGACCTAACTTGATTGGCGTTGCTCCATCCAGGTAAATTTAACCATTTATTTAAATTGCAGGGAAAAAAATTCTCAGGTCTCTATTTTGGTTACTAGGCTGCCATCAACTTTGCATGTACGTGCTTAATGACTTGTGAATTTCTTTTGGCTTCCGGTCTACCTTGGCAGTAATCAAAAGCTTACCTTGGAAAAAAGCTTAGATTTATACGGTCTCCTCTCATTTCATATTCACAAATGACCCTTGAAAATGAGATGTGCTGTCTCTTTCCCTGTCAGATCATCCATAACTACAGCTTTTATTACACTGAGTTGATTATGTTTTTACTAAAACAGTAAAAGAAATGCTGTCCAGTTATTGTTTTTTTTCATCCTTGGGATGGGGAGTGCTTTGAGCAGAGGATGCTGCTGTGGACTTGCTTCCCTTTTAATGATATAAAAAGGAAAATCCAGATTAATACTTCAAAGCATGCCATGAACATAGGACCAGAAATCATGGAATGTGAAAAGTAATTTTTTTAAAACTGATATCAGGAGTGGGGGTGGGATATTTATTTAGAGCGATGAATGCTTGGAACAACCTAGCAAGTGACACAACTGAGGCAAATCCATTGGCATTATTCAAAATATAATTAAATTCTACAGTGGGAGAATTAATGTCAGTGTAGCTAAGCTGGTAGTACTCTTACTTCTAGGGCAGAAGCTTTCGTCAAGGACTCAAGTACAAAATCGAAGATAACACATCAGTGCCGTAGTGCAGGAGTGCTTCATTATCCTTGCGATAAGATGTTGAATTAAGGCCTGATTTACCTGTTAAGGTAGCCAACATTCCTCCTTTAATCAACACCACTAAACAGATTAATTGGTCATTCGTCTTGATGCCATTTGTGGGATATTGGTTTTCAAAAAATGGCTTAAATGTTTGCTTAGCTAAGTCACTACACTTCAAAGTAATTTATTGTATGTGGTGTACTTCGGAATTTTTTCTGAGGCATGATAATTTAAGTGTAAGCCAATGGGTGAATGGATTTTTCTAATTCGCGTTTTGTATTGAGACTTGCTGAGCAGAATAGAGATGCAATTATTTGAAGTTGACATAGTACATGAAAAGGACAAGTAACAATCATGTGACATTTATTTAACGCTGTGGAGGAGTTCAAATGCTGGGCACCGCACCTTAGGCAGGATGTGTTGGCCTTGGAGAGAATGCAGTGCAGATTCACTAGAATGATACCAGGGCTAAAAGGGTTAAATTATGAGGACAGGTTGCACAGACCAGGCTTGTATTCCCCTGAATATAGATTAAGGGGTGATCTAATTGAGGTGTTTAAGATGATAAAAGATGTTGATAGGGTAGATAGGGAGAAACTATTTTCTCTGGTCAGGGGAGTCCAGAACAAGGGGGCATAACCTTAAAATTCTAGCTTGTTTTTTTAAAAAAATTATAGCGCATACAATCTGAGTACAAATTCTGTATTTTGAAGTATCTCAAAAAAATTAAATTATTTGTATAAGCCTAATGTACTAACTGAAACTAACTTGATATTTGCTGGAATAGTCAATATCTAAAGCTATAAATTATATTCTTGATTTTTAATATCCAGTTCTAATGCCATCCCCTTCCTTACCCAAATTATTATTTAATCATTCAATTCAACATCCACCTGTAATTATGTACAACAATATTTGATACGTTTATCATTTTTGTGTATATACAGAGCAATCTACTTTGCTGCCTACTCCAAAGCCAAGGAGAAATGTAATGCAGTCTTTGTACCACACTCGAATGTTGTCAACATGTGTTCTGCTGGTTTTGCAAGTAAGTGTTTTGTAGAGTGTTAATTTAATTACTATGATATCATTTGGAGTGAATGTACAAAGGAGTAAAGTTTTATCCCTCTTCCCAGATCCCAGGGTGGTCTGTCATTGGTTTTCTATGTTTACTATTTTTGTTAATCAAATTATTCAACTTTTATTTTACCCTTTATCAACAATTGAGTATTATGAACTCTGTAACTTTAATGTACAGCAATGTGACCGCTATTAATATACCATATTAAAATACTGAGCACTGAAGCTGATGGACATACTTACATAGTTGCTGCATTACTTAATTGTTGTACATATGATTGTATTTCAGAAAATGTGGATTAGAAATAAATGTACCTTTTTTAATGCACTAGGCTTTATTACAAACACATTGATGAACCCTATTTGGTTGGTCAAAACAAGAATGCAGCTGGAAAGCAGGTAGGCTATACTGATGCATGTGTTTTCAGGATATGTGCAGTCTAGTTGTAATAGTAACTACGAAAGCTTCAATGCTGCTTTCCCTTAATTGTAAACAATTTTACAACACCAAGTTATAGTCCAGCAATTTTATTTTAAATTCACAAGCTTTCGGAGATTTTCTCCTTCCTCAGGCAAATGTTTGGTTAATTGGTTAATTGGTTCTTCATTATCTGTTTGTAGAAAACGAGGTGAGAAGGCGACAAATGCTTTCCAATGTGCAAAGAATGTTTATCAAACTGAAGGATTCAAAGGTTTTTACAGAGGTTTGACTGCCTCATATGCTGGGATCTCCGAGACTGTGATTCATTTTGTTATTTATGAAGCTTTGAAGAAACATTTGGAGGAGTGGAGGTTCACTGTGAGAGAGAATGACAAGAATGCTTCAGACTTTCTAGGATTGATGATTGCTGCTGGCTTTTCAAAGACTTGTGCATCTTGCACTGCTTACCCTCATGGTAAGTGTCCTTGTTTTTTTCCCCCTCACTTTGTTGAAAGATGCCCTTAATTCAGTAGCGTAGGGCAGCTAATGGAATTGAACAGAAATGTTATCTAAAATGCTATCAGTGCCACTAACTTTACATTCTGTTCTGGCAAATTGTAAACCACTATGGATCTGATTTATCATTATTTGAAGGAAATTGAGCGTTTCTTCCACTAAGGAATTTAATAATATGCATATTGTAGATTTTTAGAACATAGTTCATGTTGAATCTTGAATAAATTTAACATTGGGATATAGCCATTACCCTACACACAGTATCATTGTGCTACACTGCTTTATTTTTGTGACTTCAAATCTGCAATTTTGACTTTCCAGTGATCATCAAAAATGCATAAAAATCAAGTGGAGCTGCCAAACTAGTTAATCAGAAAACCTAACTGAGATTGTATTTTATATTCCGTTGTAGACAAATGGGGCAGCACGACCAACTTTTTCAAAGGGCTACTTTCATCTATCACATTAATCATGTGACAGGGTATCTCATGGCTGCAATTGCTCTTCATTTGAAATTCACAAAGAAAATAAATGTAAAAATAATATTAAAAGTCCAATCCCACCAACAATGAATGTATGAAAACATTCGGGAGAGAAAAAGCACTCAAAATATTTTTCTGTCTCTCATTATGTCTCGCTATCTTAGATTCACATTTCCCCTTTTTTCTGTTCTTAAGTTCTTATTTATTTCTTTTTTTTCTCCACCCCTTCTCAGAAATTTTCGGCTCTCTTCTGAAGACATTGGCTTATGCTGGAGTACGGTTCCACAGCTGCTGGCAGCCATTCAGCACCTAATCCAAATGCTCTTCTCTTTACCCTCACCATCTCGGTGATACTGAAACTAATTTGAGTGCCTCTCTCACTGTTCTTGGTGAGATCAGATAATTTCATACAGACTTGGGATCTTCTCTTTCGACTCTTCCCCAAATCCAGTATTGGGGAATTACAGATGTACACCGACACAGTGGTCCGGCAATGTTATTTAGTGTTTGTGGCTAGCTGGAACATAGGTTTTCCAAATCTCTATTTCAACACTAGGCCTGTTCTCATTGTGAGATTCTGCTTGGGAAGATTTATAGAATCATACAGCATGGAAGGAGGCCATTCAACCTAGTGTGCCTGTGCCGGCTCTTTAAAAGAGCTATCCAATTAGTCCCACTCCTCAGCTCTTTCCCTTTAGCCCTGTAATTTTTTCCATTTGAAGTATAAATCCAATTCCCTTTTGAAAGTTACTATTGAATCTGCTTCCACAGCCCTTTCAGGCAATGCATTCCAGATCATAACAACTCGTTGCGTAAAAACGTTTCTCCTTATTTCCCCCCCCCCCCCCGGTTCTTTTGCCACGCTATCTTTATTGTTTTCATTCTTTCATTCTATCTTCATTGCTACATGATGTACAATAATGTGTGTAATTTAGTATGTTTCTAGAAAAGTTTAAAAAGTGCCATAAAATGCTCCCACAATAATATTGGCATTATAATAGGCTCTTGGTAGTTCAGAGCACTGCTTGGTGTGGTACTAAGTCATTCTGACCAGGAACGATTGTTTTCCTCTTCCTAGCCCAGTGTTAAGGAGGCCAATCAGCTGGATTCTGTGTACAGTAACTAGCCAGTGACTTCAGCTGGAAAGTGTGCATGTGTGAATTTCAAGTAAGGACAGATTGTATTTGTCTTTGGTAAAAGACTCACTGTCCGGACTGGTATCTGAACAGTTGACACTTGTTTAAGGAACAGGACCGCTACTGCTTCTTATGAGTCAATACCATAAGACTGCAGGAGCAGGCCATTTGGCCCCTCGAGCCTGCTCCGCCATTCAATGAGATCATGGCTGATCTGATTTTTACCTCAACTCCACTTTCCCGCCTTTTCCCCATATCCTTTGACTCCCTTGCTGATCAAAAATTTGTCTAACTCAGCCTTGAATGTATTCAATGACTCAGCCTCCACAGCTTTTTGGGGTAAAGAATTCCAAAGATTCACGACCCTCTGGGAGAAGAAATTCCTCCTCATTTCCGTCTTAAACGGGCGACCCCTTATTCTGAGACTGTGCCCCCTCGTTTTAGATTCCCCCATGAGGGGTAACATCCTCTCGGCATCCACCCTATCGAGTCCCCTCAGAATCTTGTATGCTTCAATAAGATCTCCTCTCGTTCTTCTAAACTCCAATGAGTATAGACCCAACCTGTTCAATCTTTCCTCATATCACAACCCTTCCATACTCAGAGTCAACCTAGTGAACCTTCCCTGAACTGCCTCCAATGCAAGTATGTCCTTCCTTAAATAAGGGCACCAGAACTGTACGCAGTGCTCCAGGTATAGTCTCACCAGCACCCTGTACAGTTGTAGCATGACTTCCCTGCTTTTACATTCCATCCCCCTAGAAATAAAGGCCAATATTCTGTTTGCCTTCTGGATTATCTGCTGCGCCTGTATGTTGACTTTTTGTGTTTCATGTACAAGGACACTCAGATCCCTCTGTATTGCAGCATTTTGTAGTAGTTCTCAATTCAAATAATATTTTGCTTTATTTTTCCTCCCAAAGTGGATGACTTCACATTTTCCCACATTATATTCCATCTGCCAAATTTTTGCCCATTCGTTTAACCTGTCAATATCCCTTTGCAGACACTGTGTCCTCATCGCAACTTGCTTTTCCACCTATCTTTGTATCATCAGCAAATTTGGCCACAAGACACTCTGTTCCTTCATCCAAATCATTGATTTCTATTGTGAAGAGTTGAGGCCCCAGCACTGAGCCCTGCGGCACCCCACTAGTTACAGATTGCCATTTTGAAAATGACCCTTTTATCCTGACTCTTTGTTTTCTGTTAGTTAGCCAATCCTCTATCCATGCCGGTATATTACCCCCAACACCATGAGCTCTTATCTTGTGCAGTAATCTTTTATGTGGCACCTTATCGAATGCCTTTTGGAAATCCAAATATACTGCATCTATTGATTCCCCTTTATCCACCCAGCCCATTACTTCCTCAAAGAACTTCAATAAATTTGTCAGACACTATTTCCCCTTCATAAAACCATGTTGAGACTCCTTGATTGTATTATGAGTCTCCAAATGTCCTGCTACTACTTCTTGAATAATGGATTCTAGCATTTTCCCAATGACAGTTGTTCGGCTAACTGGTCTATAGTTACCTGCTTTCTGTCTGACTCCCTTATTGAAAAGGGATGTTACGTTTGCGGTTATCCAATCCGCTGGGACCTTTCCAGAATCTAGTGAATTCTGGAAGATTACAACCAGTGTCATCCACTACCTCTGTAGCCACTCTTGTGGTCTAATACAATTACGGTGAGAGGAGAAGAATCGAAGAGAGGAAAACTGAAGGGAGGAAAAACCTTGGCATTCTAATAACTAGTTATTTTTCACATTTGTTTTTCAGAGGTAATAAGGACACGTTTACGGGAGGAAGGCACAAAGTACAAGTCATTTTTGCAAACTGCGCGTCTAGTGGCACTAGAGGAAGGTTATAGTGCCTTCTACAGAGGACTGCAAGCTCAGCTGATTCGCCAGATTCCAAACACTGCCATAATGATGACTACATATGAGCTGATTGTTCATGTTTTGGGATAGCATTGGAAATAAAAGGACACTCAGCAATCGAAGGATTCTGTTTTGTTGCACTGCGATATCATCACAATGAGCCACAAACTAGGGGAAAATGTGGGAAGTCACTGACCAGATTAGAAACTGTTTATGTAGAGTACAAAGATTAGGGTGCTATAACTGGCCTTAACGCCCCTGGGCTAACCAGAGATAAAGTTACCAGGTTTCCTGCTCCTGATTGCTGTCGAGTGACATCTGCACAAAGTGTGCATGTGCTCGTGGGCACTGGGTGATATCAAAACCATGCTCCGTTGTGATGTCCATGGTCTGCTGGCATTCTCTGTCCAGGCTTGCACGTTAAGATTGGCCATTTGGGCAAGCTACTAGAGGGCTGCCATGGCCTGTGGAACTGTACCACAGCAAGCATCATCACCGACAGAAAATGAGTAAGAGAAATTGACAAAACAAAGAAAAACTTTTGTTTCTGAAGATAATCTGTGTAGTGATATCTATGCATTGGTCTCCAGACATCACTATTTATTTTGATGGTAAAATAAAGTAAACTTGCAAATTTAATTTTCCTCTAGGAATGCATAGGATTTTTTTGGCCTTCTGAAAATTTCAGGAAGCTCTTTGAAGGGAATGTGTATATATTTGTAATGTATATGGTTTCTGTAGATATGTTCAGGTAATAAAATCTGTTTATACTGAATGCGGCATGGAATACACGCTACATACAGTAACAAAATTAGAGCAAATGTTAATTTATTTGGTTTAGTGTGTCTCTAACAAAATGTGGAAACTGGGAAATTATATTCCTTCAGTTAATATGGTGTTTTACAAAACATCGAAGGGAAAAGTACACCTTATCACATGACAAACACAGACAATACTGCCGTACCATTTAGTCACTTTTAATTATTTTAGTTTACAACTGAATCTCCTAAAAATGCAATTTAGAATTAACTTTTTAGTTCATGGGGTTGCCCAAGACTCAGTCTTAACTGAACTCCAAACTTTGATACTTTCTGGTTTTATTTCCGATTACCGGCATCTGAAGTATTTTGCTTTTATTTGATCAAAACTTTGACATTTTTTTCAGTACACAACACAGAAATGTGCTATATCAGCAGAAAATTATAACTTCAATTTTAAAACCTGCAATAGTGATCATTAAAAAAATTGTTTATTTTACTATTAATTTTAGATGTGTGCCTTATTCGAGTTGATCAGCTCTCAAACTAACATTGTGGTGGAATGGAAGTGTTTTCAGTGATCGGTGCTGCAGGTTTTAGTTTGATATGGTAATCACATTTTTAAAAAATATTTATTTTTCTACACTTGTTCTGGACAGTCATTTTTTTTCCCCAGATGCTTAAATACATACATTTAATGACCTTGAGTGGGGACGGAGAGTGAGAAGCAATGATAATTTCCTCCTGCAGCAATAGTTAAGGTTCAAGTGATAATGGATACAGGCTAAGCCTAGAATGGCAAGCCTTTGGATCGTGTTATTTGGAGATACCTTTTTAAAGGTCAGAAATAGTAGTGACTTGGTCATGCTGCAGTATTGCTTGTGTTCAGCGTACGTTGCTGTTAAATTTGTTTCTTTTCAAAATAATCTGAATCGGTGAGAAAATTCCCATTTTGAATAAATGCCTTCACCCTAAATTTCCAACCAAGCACTTTAGTTATTTTGATCTTTTGAATACAATTCGGGAGCTGTCTTTGTTAATCTGCAGACCAAAGGAAGGGGAAATTCCTCTTGGTTCCTCCCACCTCTGTGGTGTCAATAAACTGTTTTGTTTAAAAAAAATTCTCGGCTATATCACTGACAAAAAAAATGGAGAATATTTGGTATCTTCAGAAAAAGTGGGAGGACGTATGGAATGATTCTGGTCCTCTAGGTATCCACATATAATATATATTTTTTTAAATAGGATTTCTTCTCAGATACAGGTGGAATTTTTTCCAGTCTGGCAGGTCTGCAGATTTTGATTCCAAATTACATGAAACCTTCTAACTCCCAGTGTGTACTACTAATGGACTTAATGTGACAGTCCTGATGGAAAATGTTGTTTGTTCAATTCTGAGTTTGGTAGTGAACAGTATTGTAGCACCAGGTACTTTTGGAAGGAAGTAGAAAAGAGTAAAACTGATGTTTGTAGGTAATTGGAAGTGCAAAATATAAACAGCACCTCCTTCAAATAATTGTAGGATTTTTTGATGTATTCTGTTACCATTACTGAAATGTTCCAGCTTTTTCTTTTGTATTCGAGTTAACTCTTTGGACCCACTGAAATCTTTGGGAACTGCCAAATCGTTCCACCTCTTTATTTAAGCAAATAATCAAGGATTTCTCTTCAAACATGCTGACTGAATCAGATAGCTGGTTAACACAAAACAGTGGTACCACACAGCAGTTTGAATCCCAACAGAATGCAGATCCTAACTATATAGGTAACAACTTGACCTGGTTTGGAGTATCCTTAGATAATCCAGTGTGATTGGTGTCCAAAGATCTGTTGTAGCATTGGCCTATCACTAAGTATCAAACAGATAAATTTAATTCATCTAGACCAGAAATTAATTTTTTTACTCCATCTCCAAGACATATCCCTTTATCTTAAAAGATTAGAAAAATACAAAGATGCTTTTGTTGGAATATTTTTAAACATTTCATTGGGAGAAAGGCCTGATGAAGTTGCAAGTGATATGAATTAACATACATGTTAAAGTGTTTGTAATATGAGGGTGCTTTAATTGTCATTTTAGCTATGTTCATCTCTGTCAGGTTCAATGGTTGGGGTTTTTTGCATCTGTGCTCATCATCCTGTGATTCCGCAATTCACTTTAATGGGCCATAAATCATGAGCTGGCAAGCACAGAAGCAGAACACCCAGTCCAGTGTTGTTTAAACAAATAATCAAAATGGACCAGAGATGTTAAGATTAATTATTATTTTAAAAGTAGTATTTGTTTTCTGGCCTGAGTGGAGCTAGCTGGTCTCAGCTAACATGCTAGAATTAGCCACAGCATCTTCGGCTTATTTTACTCAATCTCAGGATGTTAGCGTCACGAGCAAAGTTGGCATTTATTACCCATCCCTAGTAGCCCTGAGAAGGTGGTGGTGGGCTTTCTTCTTGAACCGCTGCAATTCTTCGTAGCGGTTTGGTACAACTATGTGAAGTGGCCTTGCAAACCAGAGGGCAGTTAAGAGTCAACGATGCTGATGTGAGATTGGGCTCATATGTAGGCCAGATTGGAAATGTTCTTCCCTCAAAGACAATAGTGAACCAGTTGGGTTTTTAACGACAATCCAATACTTTTTTTTTACTGATACCAGCTTTTATTAATAAATGAATTCAAATTCTCAAACTGCCATGTGTTCTCTGGATTACTAGTCCAGAAACATACCCCTATGGGAAGAAAAAAATCATCAATTGTTCTTGCTGCTGATTGCTATCGAATGACCCCTGCTGGAAAAAGTAAATATATGTAAACTTACGGTCAGAACAGGATTAGCCTTGGCTGTGATGTCCCCATAGCCTCCTGGCATTCATTTTCTAGGCTTGCACAAAGAATGGTGAGGTAACAGGGTGATTTGTGTTCATGAAACCATTCCATAACAGAAGGCAGCACCTTTCGGGTGGGGGGGCTAGGGGAAACAAAAATATCGTACTGATCATAAAACTCTTCAAAGATTTTACTATCTGAACCAGGAATACTGGAGATGCAAGTAAAATATGTGTAGATGACCACTCACTTCTGGTTAGTTTGGCAATAGATCTTAATCAGTTTGCAATGTCAGGACACTAGCCTTTCTGCCTGGGTCAGATATAAGAATTATTTTGACTGGAAGAGATAATGCACAAAGTTGGGAGGTAATGTAATGCAGTTAACCAGCTGCGTCTGGTTTTTAATGTGACTATCTCCACGGTAAGTGGTGAATTGGGGATGGGCAATAAATGCTGGCCTCGCCAGTGATGCCCACATCCCATGAACGAATAAAAAAAAAATTCCTGGATTCCATCTTTGTCCTTTGTTCCTGGTAGCTGTTCTGAACTGCATTTTGCCTTGCGTGCTTGTTGATTTCAAATCATTTGTTTCTGCCACACATGGATGGTTGACTGCATGCTTCTGGATATTATCTCCACACCCCAGGTACCTTGAGCTGATGATTACCTGGATTTTGTAATGCTGTTAGCGCTCAGCAGTAAGTGTTCATGAATGTACAACTCTGATTATCTCTTACAGTGGTTGGAAGTTGGGACAGTTCATGTAGTTCATGGTTAGCAGCTATTAAGCATTGCTTTTTAATCTTTTTCTCACTGGGTCACACACCAGGTGTAACCAAGAAGGAAAGCATGTGACTTGTACTGGTTTATACTGGCACTGTATTTTAAAGGAATTTGCAAAGTATGTTAGAGTGTGGTGTTGCATAAGAAAACTGCATGAGCATCTTACTTTATAATGGAAATTCCCAGATCAGTTTCACTTATTATTTTTATGCTTTCCTACTTTTTCTAACTTCCATTTGTTTCAATAGACATCCATTCACCTCTAGTAAAGCTGCTGCTGGTTCAGTCCTGCTTCTCTTGACAGGGAGCCTCCACTTCAGCCAGCAGACACTTGTAGGAGAGGATCTATAGTAATTGTGGGATTATTGCAGCAGTCACATTATGCCAATTAATGATGCAGCTGATTTGAGAATAGTTTTTTGTACCTTTTTTGATTTGTTCAGATTCTGAGTTTATTCCGACAGTCAATTCCTTCTAAGTGAACATTTTAAGAAAATAAAAAAAAAAAGAAAATTCAGAACCATTTTCTGTTGGGGTTTTTTTTTGCCCAAAATTTGTAAAATGCGACCTGGATACAGAATTGACTAAGTGACAGGAAATAGAGAATAGTGGTGAACGGTTGTTTTTCAGACTGGAGGGAGGTGTACAGTGGTGTTCCCCAGGGGTCAGTGCTGGGACCACTGCTTTTCTTAATATATTAATGACTTGGACTTGGGTGTAGAGGGCACAATTTCAAAATTTGCAGATGACACAAAACTTGAAAGGGTAGTGAACAGTAAGGAGGGTAGTGATAGACTTCAAGAGGATAGGGACAGGCTGGTGGCATGGGCGGACATGTGGCAGATGAAATTTAACGCAGAAAAATGTGAGGTGATGCATTTCGGTTGGAAAAATGAGGAGAGGCAATAGAAACTAGAGGACACAATTCTAAAAGGGGTAAAGGAACAGAGAGATCTGGGGGTATGTGTACACAAATTGTTGAAGGTGGCAGGGAAGGTTGAGAAAGCAGTTAAAAAGCATACAGGATCCTTAAAAAGCATACAGGATCCTGGGCTTTATAAATAGAGGCATAGAGTACTAAAGTAAGAAAGTCATGATGAACCTTTATAAAACACTGGTTTGGCCACAACTGAGGTATTGTGTCCAGTTCTGGGCACTGCACTTTAGGAAAGATGTGAAGGTCTAAGGGAGGGTGTAGAAGGGATTTACTAGAATGATTCCAGGGATGAGGGACTTCAGTTACTTGGATAGACTGGAGAAGCTGGGATTGTTCTCCTTGGAACAGAGAAAGCTGCGAGGAGATTTGATAGAGGTATTCAAAATTATGAAGGGTCTAGACAGAGTAGATAGAGAGAAACTGTTCCTATTGGCGGAAGGGTCAAGAACCAGAGGACATCGATTTAAGGTGATTGGCAAAAGAACCAAAGATGACATGAGGAAAAACTTTTTTACACAGCAGGTGGTTAGGATCTGGAATGCACTGCCCGAGGGTGTGGTGGAGGCAGATTCAATCATGGCCTTCAAAAGGGAACTGGATAAGTACTTGAAAGGGAAAAAATTGCAGGGATACGGGGATAGGGTGGGGGAGTGGGACTAGCTGGATTGCTCTTGCATGGAGCCGGCGCGGACTCGATGTTCTCGAATGGCCTCCTTCTGTGCTGTAACCTTTCTATGATTGTAAAATACACATTTTGCCCCTTTTAGCAGTTCTAATCCAAAGTATATGCTACATCCACTTCTGCAGAACTTGTGGCATAATTCTTGGTTTAATTGTCTGCCCCACTGTTGAGACGAAGCTCAGAAAAAAGCAGTAAAGACCTGTTTTGCTGGACCTCCACCCTTTATATTGCCTCAGAATTTTCTGAATCACACCACTATGGTCTGCCTCCAAACCCCCGCCAACCTACATCTAACCCTCTTTTCCCTCCAGCCTCCAGGATGTTTTGTGGCAATTTGGGCCTTCCAGCTACTGGATTTCCAATAATGATGCCATTAGAGGCCAGCAACTATGATCAAATTCCCTGCCCCTTGTGCTAGCACTAGGTCCTTCCAGGAAGTCTGCCTTTACCATGAATCCCCCACAGGCCACGTTCATGACCTGAGACAGGAATATACAGGCATTCCTGGGCCTGGACAGGAACAGCACACTTCTGATTAACAGCTCCTGTTCCGTGACTAGATGAGGGGGCAGGTAAATCTGACCGTACTTCTTTTGAAGTGTGTATTTTGCTGTCACCACTTTACATAAGGTGAGAGATGTCAGTAACTGCAATGGAACACTTTCCATAATGGGCATTAGTGTTCAGCATCAACCACTTACAGATCAGGCATATGTAACCAGTTGCAAACTAAAATCTTCTGCACTAATAATGTCATAACCTGAACTTCAAGAATTTGAATTTCAGATATTGCACCTATGCAAATTCTCCACTGCCCAGCCGAGCATAGCCCAAGCCCCATTAAGCAATGGTGTAAAGGTTATATTTTAAGCTATATCTAGTATTATGGAATTTTAATGTCAGCAGAATGTCTTGTACGCTTTGAAACCATTACTGTCTTAAAAGTTTCAAAATCGAGCTGAAAAGTCCACAAGGGTGGAGTATGCCCACCCGCTCCAGAGGAACACAGCCCACTTGGGCTAATTCCAGGAAGCTTGGGTACAGGTTCATAGAAATTTCAGCACAGAAGGAGGCCTCATGCCTTTGCTGATGCTAACTCCTCAAGTGGAACTGTAATCGCATTTCCAAAATTTGCCTTTTCAAATATTTGTCCTGTTCCCTTTTTAATGTTGTTAATTGCCACTTGCGGTAAAGCATTTCTATGTTCTAATAACCCTCTGAGGGGGGAAAAAAATCTTATTCCCCTTTGTTGTTCTGGTAATGCTGTGTCAATGCTCCCTTGTTAACGATTCACCAACCAGTGGAAACAATTTTTAACAATGCCACCAAAACTCAGAACATTCTCTTTGGCTCCCCTTCAGTACATCCGGACCTCTGGCCTTCAGCCCATAAACCTCCGTGACTCGAGCTGCTTCATGGAGTGTGGAGCCGCAGGTGCTGCTTCATGGAGTGTGGAGCCGCAGGTCCTCCTCCATGTTGAACACCACTTGGAGGAAGCACTGAGAGTAGCAAGGGCACAGAATGTACTCTTGGTGGGGGGCTTCAATGTCCATCACCAAGACGGGCTCAGTAGCACCACTACTGACCGAGTCCTGAAGGACATAGCTGCCAGACTGGGCCTGCGGCAGGTGGTGAGCGAACCAACGTGAGGGGAAAACTTACTTGACCTCGTCCTCACTTAACTACCTTTTGCAGATGCATCTGTCCATGATAGTAGTGGTAGGAGTGACCACCGCACAGTCCTCGTGGAGATGAAGTCCCGTCTTCGCACTGTGGACACCATCCAAAGTGTTGTGTGGCACTACCACCGTGCTAAATGGGATAGATTCAGAACAGATCTGGCAGCTCAAAATTGGGCATCCATGAGGCGCTGTGGGCCATCAGCAGCAGCAGAATTGTATTCCAGCACAATCGATAACCTCGTGGCCCGGCATAGTCCTCACTCTACCATTACCAACAAGCCAGGGGTTCAACCCTGGTTCAATGAGGAGTGTAGAAGAGCATGCCAGGAGCAGCACCGGCGTACCTAAAAATGAGGTGCCAACCTGGTGAAGCTACAACTCAGGACTACATGCATGCTAAACAGCGGAAGCAACATGCTATAGACAGATCTAAGCGATTCCACAACCAACAGATCAGATCAAAGCTCTGCAGTCCTGCCACATCCAGTCATGAATGGTGGTGGACAATTAACTAACGGGAGGAGGAGGCTCTGTAAACATCGCCATCCTCAACGATGGCGGAGTCCAGCACGTGAGTGCAAAAGACAAGGCTGAAGTATTTGCAACTATCTTCAGCCAGAAGTGCTGAGTGGATGATCCATCTCGGCCGCCTCCCGATATCCCCACCATCACAGAAGCCAGTCTTCAGCCAATTCGATTCACTCCACGTGATATCAAGAAACAGCTGAGTGCACTGGATACAGCAAAGGCTATGGGCCCCGACAACATCCCGGCTGTAATGCTAAAGACTTGTGCTCCAGAACTAGCCGCGCCTCTAGCCAAGCTGTTCCAGTACAGCTACAACACTGGCATCTACCCGACAATGTGGAAAATTGCCCAGGTATGTCCTGTCCACAAAAAGCAGGACAAATCCAATCCGGCCAATTACCACCCCATCAGTCTACCCTCAATCATCAGCAAAGTGATGGAAGGTGTCGTCGACAGTGCTATCAAGCGACACTTACTCACCAATAACCTGCTCACCGCTGCTCACTTTGGGTTCTGCCAGGACCACTCGGCTCCAGACCTCATTACAGCCTTGGTCCAAACATGGACAAAAGAGCTGAATTCCAGAGGTGAGGTGAGAGTGACTGCCCTTGACATCAAGGCAGCATTTGACCGAGTGTGGCACCAAGGAGCCCTCGTAAAATTGAAGTCAATGGGAATCAGGGGGAAAACTCTCCAGTGGCTGGAGTCATACCGAGCACAAAGGAAGATGGTAGTGGTTGTTGGAGGCCAATCATCTCAGCCCCAGGACATTGCTGCAGGAGTTCCTCAAGGCAGTGTCCTAGGCCCAACCATCTTCAGCTGCTTCATCTATGACCTTCCCTCCATCATAAGGTCAGAAATGGGGATGTTTGCTGATGATTGCACAGTGTTCAGTTCCACTCGCAACCCCTCAGGTAATGAAGCAGTCCGAGCCCAGATGCAGCAAGACCTGGACAACATCCAGGCTTGGGCTCATAAGTGGCAAATAACATTCGTACCAGACAAGTGCCAGGCAATGGCCATCTCCAACAAGAGAGAGTCTAACCACCTCCCCTTGACATTCAACGGCATTACCATCGCCGAATCCCCCACCATCAACATCCTGGGGGTCACCATTGACCAGAAACTTAACTGGACCAGCCATATAAATACTGTGGCTACAAGAGCAGGTCAGAGGCTGGGTATTCTGTGGTGAGTGACTCACCTCCTGACTCCCCAAAGCCTTTCCACCATCCACAAGGCACAAGTCAGGAGTGTGATGGAATACTATCCACTTGCCTGGATAAGTGCAGCTCCAACAACACTCAAGAAGCTCGACACCATCCAGGACAAAGCAGCCCGCTTGATTGGCACCCCATCCACCACCATAAACATTCACTTCCTTCACCACCGGCGCACAGTGGCTGCAATGTGTACCATCCACAGGATGCACTGCAGCAACTCACCAAGGCTTCTTCGACAGCACCTCCCAAACCCGCGACCTCTACCACCTAGAAGGACAAGAGCAGCAGGTACAATGGGAACAATACCACCTGCACGTTCCCCTCCAAGTCACACACCATCCCGACTTGGAAATTTATCGCCGTTCCTTCATCATTGCTGGGTCAAAATCCTGGAACTCCCTTCCTAACAGCACTGTGGGAGAACCTTCACCACATGGTCTGCAGCGGTTCAAGAAGGCGGCTCACCACCACCTTCTGAAGGGCAATTAGGGACGGGCAATAAATGCCGACCTCGCCAGCGACGCCCACATCCCATGAACAAATAAAAAAAAACGCCAAGCTCTGTTTCCTCCCCCACCTTCTTCCATCTCTGTGGCATCAGTCCCTTCTCCACCCATTTACTGCTGAAACCCTCGTTTGTTCCTTCATCGCCTGAAGGCTTGATATCTCCAGTGCTCTTATTGGTCTCCCCACATCAGCCCTCCACATACTTGTACTCATATAAAACGCCAGAGCTTGCATTGTCATTCACACTCCAATCACCCCTGTCCTTTTCCAGCTCTTCTACTTCGTATCATCAGTGCCATTTGTTCAGCCAGTATGGTCCTACTTGCTGAAATTTTCTATACAGTTTCCTTTGCCTTACCACATCCTTCCCCACTTAGAAAAACCTCCTCAACACGCTCCTCTTCTTTTTGGTTCCCCGTCCTAGCCGCATGTTCCTCATCCTAGCTGCTCATTCCTCTCTCCTTTCTTTATTTCGAGTTTATCCCTTTACTTCTGATGGTCAAGCACAGTGAAACATTTTCCTGCACATAAGGAGCACTATATAAATGCAAGTCTTCATTCCAGTGAATCTTTGTTCAATCTCTTCCCTTGTTCTAATATCCATCATATAATGGCATGCCCAGAACTGCACACAATATTCTAACTGTAGTTGAACAAGTGTCTTATACCACTTCCTTGCTCTCCTATTCAATGCCCTTCAGTAACAAACAACAAACAGTGAGTATTGGCTGACTATTCCACTATGGGAGCATCATAGCCAAAGTCCAGAAATGTTGCAATTTTTACATAGGTCATTGGATAGCCATCAAGCAGTTAGCCAGGTAAATTTCCCTCTCCCCATCTTATGGGTACTGAGGCAGTTGTAGTGCCCCTACACCTACCCAAGTTGGGGCCAATTAACAGCACAAGCCTGATCTTACATGGCCTAGCAAACAAACTGCTCGTGCAGGGAACCCTCAAAAAAAGACTTAATGGGGAGGTGACATTTTTAAGTAACAAAGGAATCCATAAGTGGGATACAGTGAAGTGATTTGTACTTAACCAGAGAGAATTAGAACCTTTAAAAAAACATAACTTTCATATTTTCAGTCATTGGATCCTGGAATAGACTGCCACCTAATGTGGGAGAAATTGGCCCTGAAGTATTTGCAAGAAATTAGATCCGTTGCTGATTTATCAGCAAGTAAAGGATATGGATCTATGGCAAGAAGATGAAAAATGCCGAGGAACTAGATAGACTGAATACTTTGTTTTCATGCTTGTGTGATTTTTATTTGTGTGTTTTTTCTGGTCAAGTGTCAATGCATGCTAATGGATCATTTCACTTTTTAGTAATCTTGATATAGGTTTGAGGGACCCTCTATGGTGCCCCAACAATGCTCCTTAACCCCAACCTCTGAAGAGCACCTGAACTGTGCTGTTCTTCCTTGGCTCAATTTATGAAATAGCTCGCACTTCAGAAAGTCATTGATTGCACGTGAAAGGTACAATAGAAAAAGCAAGAAATTCACTGAATTCCTGATGTAGCAAAATATGGTGTCAAACCGGCCAGTCACACAACAAAAGTTCACTGCACAGATGATGCATATCTTTTAGCAATTGGTTTCCTGCAGCTTACTGAAGCAGAGACACAGAAGAACAGTTTTCTTGGAAGGAGTGGTGTTCAGTTTAAATTTCAAAATATTTGCAAAAAAAAAGCAGAGTCCTCTGTGGGAGTTTTACAAATTAAACTGAGTCTGAGTCTTGAAAAACAAAGCAACTCCATGTTTATATGCTTTCATGACAGTATCCTTCCAATTTACATACACAGCAATATATTTCTCTCAGCCTCTGACCAGTCATTCCCACACCTTTTTTATTTATCATTCCCTCTTTTTTCCAATTTATTTTTCTTTTTTGATTGATGAGCAAATATTCCAGTCCCAGATTACTCAGCCTCACCCGGCCACTAGGAGATTTGCAAGTGTGCATGGCAAGTGACTTGCCCACTGATTTCCACAGTGGAGAAATGCCAACATCTACTTGATGCCTCCACCTGCTGGCAGGGCCAAGATTGGAAACTTAATCTGTTTAACTTTTGGACCTCAGGCTTGAAAGTATAAGAGTAATGAGGCAGAGGCACTGAAGTATTTACAGCTGTCTGAGAAGGAATAGTATTCAGCTTAAATGCAATCAAATATGCATTAATATTTCCTGCTGGGAGTTTTATTGAATAGTCTGAAATTTGAAAAATACAGCAACTCCATTTTTGTGAAACTGTTTATATTTCGGAAAATCATCCATTCAGCAACTAAATTTAAACCAGAAAGTAAAATAGTTTGTGTTACAGGATTAGACTTCTGAAATGTGCTACTGAGGATGGTATGAATGCTCAGTGACAGAGAGGACAGTGGCAGGTCTGAGTTCCATTCAAATCAGTCCATGATCTGAGCCTCAATTAGTAGGGCAGTGCTGAGTGCAGATGGTGCTGAGTGGATGTAAGTAATTTGTTTACCGTTCGGTCTTTAATCAAAATGGCGAGGAGTATGTCTTGTTCCAAAATATGAGACCTTATTAAGAAGTTACAATAAGTAGAAAAGATGTTAAAATACAGTAATACAAGTTATAAGTACAATTAGACACTGGGATACAACCTGGCAAAGGTCTACACCAACAAGGTTCTGAGGTGTACTTCTCGAAAGTCCTTGAAATCACTTGAGTGTGTCCAGTCTTCACTCCAAGAATATTCCAAAAAAAGAGTTTTACGCTCTTACTTATAAATGCACAATCACACAGCAATCTGCTGTACCCTAAGCCCACCCTGTGTTCGCATGGCAATCAACCTTTCTGCAAACCAAACATCATCTGCTGACTTGTAACGCTTTCCATGCTATCATGCTTATAAACATAAGATACAAAATGAAGACAGGATGGCTCATGAAATGATCAACCAAGGACTCATTAGTCAACAAGATTGAGATAATCTCCAATACGTGCAAGCAATATCCTTGAGAAAATGGTGTTTCTTACAGTGGAGATGCTGTACCTTTCATTAGGGGGAGAAAAGAATTGGAAGGAAGATTCATACCTCATTGTTTTCCTGGCATCATCTGGCAACCAACTATAAAAAGGCATTAGTGATGGCATGGAAACAGACTGTGAAATCACCCACTTGGCTGCAGAGTTATTAGGCAGGAGGAAGAAGGGAGAGAGAGGTTACAGAAAAAGTGGGAAACTTATCAAAAATACTCCCATGAAAAATATTGTTTTTTGTCATGTTCTTTAGTCTTTAGAGAATGACGATGAACGATCATGATAGGTGCTAGAATAGTGCAGAAAATAAATAATTTGCATTTATATAGCATCTTTCATGTCCTTATGACATCCAAACTACTTCATAACCAATTAATTTTGAAGCGTTTAGTCACTGTTGTCATGTGGGCAAAAGCTGAAGCCAATTTGCACGCATCAAGGTCCCACAAACAGCAATGAGATAAATGACCAGTTAACCTGTTATGGTGGTGGTGGTAGTGTTTGAGGGATGAATGTTGACCAGGATACTGAGAAGAACTCCCTGCTGTTCTTCAAATATGTCCACCTGAACAGGGAGGCGGGACTTTTAACGTTTCATCTGAAAGACTGCATGACGGACAATACAACGCTCCCTCAGTACTGTACTGAAGTGTCAACCAAGATTCTGTGCTTAATTTCTGGAGTGGTACCAACTGAACCAAGCTGAAACCCTGAGTGATGGCATGTGATTGACATTGTAGTAAAACCAGGTTTTAGTGGCAGCTGAATACAGAAAATAGAGGTAGTAGCATATAATATGACAGAATGTATTAAGTTATAGCTATAAAATGGTATTCTATTTTCAATTCAGAATACTATACAGCTGGGTTTAAATGTAATCATTTGACTTTATCTCTGCAAAAATTAGTGTAAACAGAGTGGAAAGCAGCAAATATCCTGACTGTCTAAAAGGGAGGAAAGCCAGAGCCTCATAGCAGCAGACAGTAACATCCTTCTGATAGTGTCACGAAAACTGTAATGAATGAAAAATTCTCACAACATGAGTAACAGAACATGCTATTTTGAAATTAAACTGTGAAAACCATCCAGCAGTACAATTGTAGATTGTATGAATTGTAAGGGTGTTCATTTTATCAATGTCCAGCAAGTATGCAGCCACCAGCACAGGATAACACAGATGAATGTGTGTTTCTCTAAGAGTTCTCACAATGCCTTCATTGTAAAGAAATCATCTCTGCCACCCTTACTTGAAGTAGGAGAATGACTCCTGGAAAACCAAGGCTACCCTCTGCAGCCATGGTTCATGGCATTTTTGTGCCAGCCCTCGACTCAATCAGAGCATAGGTACGACAAAGCTCATGCGACAACCAGAATGATTATCAAAAATAGTTTCAGGTGTCTCGATTGATCGGCAGCGCCTTAGGTACAACCTTCACGGTCTCAGGAATAGTTGTCATTTGCTGCATGCTCCATAATACTTCGCTATGATCTCAGCACAGAGGTCAAAGATCAGGATTGCAACGCCATGGTACATTAGGAATTAGCTGCAGTACAGCAAGGAAGACTGCTGAGTCAAGCACTAATACAAGATGCTTTCCAATGATTGAAAGAATTGTCCTCTTGAATGTGCAATCCACATCTACAAATTAACATTCTCCAAACTACCTTCATCTATACTCCTGTGCAATTTTTCAAATATCATCTATTTCCATCTTTTGCTGGGCTCCTGCTTTATTCCAACCAGTGACATAAAATGCTGAGCACAATGTTCAAACCAAGTTTATTGGATTAATTGTTTGACTGTTGTTACTGTATTTGTGCCATTGCTTCCCCTTTGTGCTGGTGAATTTGTGCAATGTGCAACACTGAACCTAGTTCTCGTCCTAAGAGATTCTCTTACGGAAGGAGTAAGTGCACACTTTGCAAAGTTTTACTGCTAGCTGCCTGGGATTCCGTTGGCACTAGCTCTCCTTGTGCACAGTGTGATTGTGTGATTCTGAGGCAGCTACCCCCAGTGCTATTACAGTTGCTTGTTCCTGCCTGCTTCCTGGCATTGTCACTTGTGCAGGGTTGCTGGATCTGCCATTGGCTTGAGAGCCAGCTGCCTGTTCCATGACCATTATAGCCATGCCACTGTTACTGGGCACTCCGGCAACATTGATCTGATTGAAAGCAGAACTTAGGGCAGCTATGAGGTTTGTGAGTCCCTGCCCTAAAGTTGTCTGTGTTCAATCTAACACGTTGAAGCCAGCCAAGACAGCACCTTTAAGATTTGAACCCAAGGCTTATATAGCACCAATGTTAGCATTCATGAAAGATGCTCCGATTGCCATTGAGGGCTCTGCTACAAGTATCACAGGAGTTGTCATACCCTCCATGTAGACTGCAATGCAATCATTCATTCTGCATAATGTCAGTTTGGTTCAGTCAGTAACACTTTCATCTTTGAGTCAGACGGTTGTAGGTTCAAGCCCATAATGGACTTGAGCACATAATCTAGAGTGACACTCAGAGCAGTACTGAGGGAGTGCTGCATTGTTGGAGATGCCATTTTTCAGATGAGATATTAAACCAAGACTGCATCTATCTGCTCAGGTAGATATAAAATTTTCCAAGACATTACTTAAAGAAGAGCGATGAGTTCCTCTGTTGTCCTGGCCAATATTTCTCCCGAAACCAACACCACAAAAAACAAATGAACTGATCGTTCATCACATTTGCTGTTTGTGGGATTTTGCTGTGTACAAATTGACTCCCATGTTTGCCAATATAACAAGAGTAACTACACTGCAAAAGTAATTAATTGGCTGTAAAATGCATGTTCTTTCTCTCTTTGTCTTTCCTCCACATTCCTCGCTGGATCTTGCAGTGTATTTTTCATAGATATAAAGGTACTCATGCAGTGCTCCTCAGATAGCAATTTGCATTTGTAAGCAGACTCAGTGAGGTTTGAATCACTGAGGTGCTACAACAGAGGGAGGAGGAACCATGCTGGACATCAACATGATATTTTCCGTGATGTTACTTAAATTTAGTGTGTGCCTGTGTGACAATCCCTCAGTAAAACGACATGAACATTATGGTACTGTCTTTGTGAGCTCGGGGGAAACCTCTGGGTTCATTGTGTCCCATTCCCTTGACGTTTTCATGCCCAATAATGTCAATGGTGGCCTCCTCAAATGAATTTCTTTGGGCCACCACCTGTATGGGTCTGTTCCTGTGAATTATACACCATCTTGTCCTACAAACAGAAAAATAGTATTGTGATATTGCAAGTATTTGGGGTACAGAGAATGTCATTAAGCTTCACAGCCTCAAGGCTGCTACAGATTGATGATACTCAAGTTTAATGTGTGCCTGTGTGATAGTCACTCAATAGGAAGGCTGTTGTCAGGTTGACTTACAAGCAAGAGTCATGAATTAAACCAAAATGTTAACCTAAATTCTGTTACTTTAAATCAATCTTGTCCTTTCTAAGACTTGCTGACAGACATGCAGCTGAATGCACTGGATGTCCTGATTTTAATCTGTACTCTGATTCTTGGTTCACTGTTTCCTTGTTCAGTCTGTAAAAATTCTCCATCTTTATTTGGTCTTCTCCGCGTTCCTTCTTTGCTTCCTATTCTGCCATCAGCCTAGCATGTACTCGCCTTGCATTTTCCCCACTAATGAGCTGGTGCTCTCGTGGTACTTTAAATAATGCTTCTTTCAGCATATTGCTTCGCATTCATTTATGCATTTAGTACTTCCTTTGTATTCTCTTGGCGCATTACCTTGTTGGCCTTGAGTTTGCTTGGCACCTTGCCTGGAACTTACCCAGCAGCTTCCGAGTTCTTGGCTCAGTACCTCACTCATCAGCCTGTGAACTTAGCGCAGAAAAACTCTCTTCCTCACTAAAGAAATTACATAGAATTAGACATAGAAACCGGCCATTCAGCCCAACCAGTCCATGTTGGTGTAAATCCTCCACATGAGTAGTATTCCATAGCCTTGTGCCTGCCCTGTCCCCATATCCCTTTATTTCCCCTTTCCTTCAACCACCTATCTAACATATTCTTTTTTTCGTATTTTTATTTCCTCATACCAGGCAGCATCCTATTGATCTGCACTGTACCCTCTCTATTGCCTTAACATCCTTCCTACAGTGTGGAGCCCAAAACTTGCCATAGCATGCCAACAGTGGTCTTACTATTGCAAACCTCTTTCAAGCAGCTCAGATTGGACAACAAATACAGCTCTGAATGCAGGCTAATTAGATATCAATCATGAAAAGATTCACTGCCATTTCGTGAACTAGGTTTTCAAAGGGCCAACATTATAAACTCGATATGGCTCTCACCTCTGAAACAGTTTACAGCTTCAGACCTTGAAAAACTGGCAACTCTCTTAAAGCACAATGGTACGTGTTTGCTCCATGCCTCTGATATCCTTCTTTTCTTTGTCACTGTGTGTCACCAAGATCTCCACTTCCATTCTAAGTGTCTGTTCCTGTCCAAAATCGGCTCCACAATTAAATTCAGTGTCCCCGGCTAGGTAGGAAAAAACATTAGCCAGTGTTACAGTCAGAGGCTGGGTTTTATTTATGATTAGATGTGCTATCCCTCAAAAATCAATAAGTTTCTTGAAATGTTAAGGTTAAGCATTCATAGATTTATAAAGTATACACTTCATGCAATAGTACTTAAACATACATTTAAAAGATAGTACTTGCAACCACACCTGATGGTTAAGGATTCAAACGCATTACAGTTCTGAGCTCAGCATATAGGTTGATCAAACATTTTGGAATTCTCACTATCTCTACAAACTGTCACTTCTTATACTTTTCTCTCACCCTGACTATGTGACAATTTACACATCTCTGCATTACATTATTGCACAAAAAGTTAAAATACACCATATAAGGAGAATTTAATTGAACGTCTCTTATAGGATCATAGGAATTGCTAGACGAAGAAAGATCAAAGTTCATCTAGTTCGCCTTCTACCATTCTGGTAGTCGCATGATACAATTATAATGGAGTTGTTGACCAATCATAACAAATCAACTTCCATCAATTAGTCTGCAATGGACCCAGAAACGACACGAGGAAAACCCCAGTGGTGGAGAGCTTTGGGAATCATAGGTCCAAAGTCACCTTTTTCCTCCCATACACTTACCCATATGTCATGCCTTAAATTACTCATATACTGTATCCCGAGATATTATTTTCTGAAAGAATTCTGTCTAATTTGCTTTTGAATGAATCAATTCTAACTGCTTCCACCATCTCCCTAGGACGTCTGTCCCGCAGATTGAACACTTGCTCACTGAAATATTGTTTCCACAGATTAGTTTTGAATTTGCCTCCCTTCAAGCGCAGGCTGTGTCCTCTGGTTCTCCTGTTCTGGACAAGGTGAAATAGCTTTGCATTGTTTACATTATCTGGTCCGTTTAGAATCCTAAAAACATCAATCATATCATCTCTCAGCCTCTTTTCCAGTGAGAACATGCCCAATTTATATAATCGCTCTTCATAATCCCTCCATAATTCTGGTTTCTTCTGTGTCCCTTCAATAGCTGCAATATTCTTTTTGTACTGTGGCGAACAGAACTGTACATACTATTCTAAGTGTGGTCGCACCAATGATTTATAAAGTGGCAGGATTACCTCACTATTTCGGCTCAATATTGTCCTTTTAATACATCCCAATATCAGATATGCTTTACTCACTGCCGCCAAACATTGTTGCGATAACCAATTTATTATCAATCAGGTCTCTTTCATTTGCTACGTATATTATTTTCTTTCCATTTATGTAATGGTCCCTTCCTGGATTTTTTGTCCCCATGTGAAGTATTTTGCATTTCTCTACATTGAATTTCACCTGCCACCTGTCTGTCCAATTCCCAAGCATAGTCAAATCCTCCTGTAGCTTATCCTGTTCAGCTTTGGAGTTTATCACCTTCATTAGCTTTGAATCATCTGAATTTTTAATTTTTTTGTTATTCATTCTCAAGATGTGGGCCTCAGTTCAAAACTTCACTCGTTACTAACATTACTACAATATAAATAAATATCAATAGCAATATTACGCTAGCAGACTTCAAATCAATCCGATTAACCCTTTCCTTACATTCCCAATCCTGATTGCTATTCAGTGACCCTTGTTGGAAAATGCACGTGTGGACATTGGGTGAAGATAATATTGGGATTGGCTGTGATATTTCCACAGTTGAATAGCCTGCCCATACTCACTCACTCACTAGGGTTACACAATAGTGAGATGCTGGAAGGCTGCCGTTGCTCATCACGCCCTTCAGGAGAGAAGTAGATTGGGGGGGTGGGGGGGGTGGAAATTGAGGGGGAAAAGTGTTTAGGACCCTTGCTGATTGATGATTTTGCAGGGAACAGTAGCCTTTTGGTACGTCACCCAAAAGGCCATTATTCACATGTGAACCGAGACAACGAGTGCTGCCAGGCTATTTGAGCATGGAGGGCATCACCTGACCTAGCCTGACCCTGTTCTCACTTGATGTCCACACTTGCACCATTTGAAGCAGAGATCAATGAATAGCAATCAGAAGTGGGAACACCCGAATGATTCCTATGCCCCTCTCTAACTCAGTGATATTGAGGCTAATTCTAAGAAAGGTGAGCACCAGCCACTAGTTTTGAACTGAAAAGTCTGGTTCCTGGGGTGGCCACGTGACAATTTTGATAGTCCAAGACTAAAGAGTAAAAGTACATTTTTCAATTGCGACGTTGAAATGCTGTTGTGTGCGTATGTGGGGAGATCTGCTTCGGAGCGTTGCCAACCCTTCCGTATTACCCGGGAGTCTCCCGGAATTGGCAATTGTCCTCCCGGGCGGTGCTGCTGGCCACCCGGGATGAAAGTTCCTTGTGTGCACAGTCGCACATGTCCACCATCTTGGCTGTCTTTGCTTTCAGCGAATCAGTGATGCATTCCTTGGCCCCTGCCATTCTGACAGTCAACATCTTCTCTTCTCCACACAATCAATTTAACAGCTCATTCTTTTTCTTTTCTTTTGTATGTAGTTGCCTTTTCCCCCACCCACTTTCCCTCCACCCTCCCTCTAAAAAAGGGGGCACTTTCGATAGGTGTTTTGTTTGTTTGATGACACTGGGGTAGCCTTTTCTTAATAAAACCATAAGGAGACACTGGGGGAACCCAGTGTCTTCTTATGGTTTTATTAAGAAAAGGCTACACACACATACACTCACACAGGCAGACAGACATACACACGCACACACACACACATACACAATCATGCACAGACAGACATACATACATGCAAAGACACACACACACTCACACAGGCAGACAGACACACATATACACACGCACACATACACAATCACACACAGAGACATACATACATGCAGGGACACGCAGACACATACACACACAGACACACATACATGCACAGAGACACACATACACTCACAAACATGCACAGAGACACACATACACACACACAGATAGACACACAGACATGCACAGGGACACACATACACACACACAGACAGACACACATACATGCACAGAGGCACACATACACTCACAAACATGCACAGAGACACACATACACTCACAAACATGCACAGAGACACACATACACACACACAGATAGACACACAGACATGCACAGGGACACACATACACTCACAAACATGCACAGAGGCACACATACATACTCACAGACACGCAGACATGCACAGGGATACACATACACACTCACACAGACAGACATACATACTCACAGACACACATACACACACATACACACACACAGAGCCTGTGATTGACAGACCGCAGGGTAAACGTCATGCGACGGGACGCGATGACGCAACGCGGGTGACGCGCGCGCGGTAAAGTCGCGCGGATCCCGTTTGTCCCGGGCCGGGCCGGGTCGGGTCGGGTCGGGAGCGGAGAATGGAGGCGCTGTGCCGCGCGCTGGGCGCCCTCCCCACCGCCGTGGCCGGGGGTGTCGGGGTGGGCCTGTGCGCCACCGGAGCCGTCATCTACAAAGTCGCCACCAGGTAAGCGGCGGGAGGTGGAGGAGTGGGGGGAGGGCCTTCGCCCGCGTGGCTGGACCCCGGCTAGGAGCCGCTACAATGGGACTGGGAACCGAGCTGAGGCGGTGGGGGGGGGAGGCGGCGCTGTGGGCGGCTTCATCCCCTTCTAGTTCCCCACCCACCCCCTCAGTCCCTTCCCCCCACACCTCGGGGCTACTAAATTTTTTAAAAAAATATGAATCACAGTAAATGCAGGTCAGCATCTGAAAGAGAAATGTGGATGTTTCCTCATCGGGACATTTCCATTGCATGTGCTGCAATGCATGATCTCTGTTCTCTTCCCTGGATGAGATTTGAAACCTGATTGCTGTCATTTGGGGCTTATCTGTGGCACAGAGTACACACAAGCAGCAACACACAGGTATGCTGGCTCTTTAATTCCTCCTGCACCACCCAAGTTGACTGCCCTTACCTGTAACTGTTAAAAGTAACTTCATTGGAGTTTATCATGGAAGGGGGGGGGGGGGGGGAGGAGGAGGAAGGGGGGGGGGGGGGGGAGGAGGAGGAAGGGTGGGGGGGGGGGGAGGAGGAGGAAGGGTGGGGGGGGGGGAGGAGGAGGAAGGGTGGGGGGGGGGGGAGGAGGAGGAAGAGGGGGAGGAGGAGGAAGGGGGGGGGAGGAGGAAGAGGGGGGGGAGGAGGAAGAGGGGGGGGAGGAGGGGGCACACATTTGTCCTTTTCCCTTAATGTGGGAAACCAGGATTCAGACTCCTCTGCAGTCACATTCTATACTGCCATGAGGTTTAAGTCGCATGTGGCGAGGTGGGTTGCATGTTTCCCAGATTTGGAAATGTTCACCTCACTTATGTGCGTCACTTAGCTAAGAGCTGCCAAAATGTACCCAACTAAGGTCAGCGACGTGGAGTTCCAGGACTTGGGGATTGAAACTTCCTGGCGTTTGAATTTGCTGGGCTGAATGTTTTAATGTTATAATAACGTCAGCAGTATTGTATGTTCTCCTGCCATGTCGAGAAATTTAAAGCTGTCTTTTTGTGCAGTACGCAAGTGATGACAGGTGGAAAAGGAAAGGATGACACACTGTGACATATGGAGACCATGTACAAAAATAGACACACTGATGCAAGGGAAAGACGACAGAATACCAAGCAGTGCAGGAGCAGGGAAATAGAGAGGACAGGAGTATTACTTTACTGAAACGTGTTAAACGTGATCTCTATTTTGCAGTGTCCTTCACCTTCTGAATGAAGGGATGATGTATTATGTATTTTTAGCAAATGTTAGTGGTATAAATTCATATTTTTCATTTTCTAGCTGATGTATTAAAAGAAGACAAAAAGCTTTAAATTCTGTTGCCCCTGGGAGTCCTCATTGACTTGTGCTGGGATACAGTTCTGCAAGTGTCACTTGTCCTCCAGTTTCTCTCCTGAGTAGTAAATCCTCATGTGTGAGCCTGGGCAGTGAGTGTTAGCAGGCTGTTCAACTGTGGGGCATCATGTCAGTCATTTTTTTCCTACATCTGTGAATTTTCCAGCAGGAATTACTGAATAGCGTTAGAACTTATTCTAAAAAAAATCTAACCCACGGGCCCTGACTGTGGAGTCATCACACAGGCGCCATCCTGTTGGAGTTCTATTCATTTCATGCCTATCATGCATCAAATCTGGCATCTTCCTCCATTCTGCTGAGAGTGTTAAAGCTGTGTTCGTACAGAAGTAGAGGTTATACAATTGACTTTAATATCTCTAGGTTCAGTAAGAGGATGACCAGTGTTCCCACTTCTGATCATGGACGAGTATTCTCTGATGGCATTGCATCTGACTGGCCCACAGGTGAGGACTAGATTGGGCTCAGCTGGGATGCCCTCACAGTTGACTAGCCTGCTAACAGTGTTCAGACCTGCACGTGAATAATCGTCAATTGAATGAGGTACTAGCAGGTGCTGGATGCTTTTGGAACCATGCCCCTAGCAAGAAGTCAACATCATCAAGAGGGGAAAGAAATTTTTCCACGAGAGAGCAAGTTAATAGTTTATTCCAGTCTGCACTTGGCAAGTTAAATGGGGAGTTGAATGTTGGTAGTGGGTTCTGTTGTCAAGTGTACATTTTCCAAGTTATGTTCCTCAAAACGGTACTGGGATTCATTGCAGCATTGAGTTTCTTGTCACTGAAATGGGGAGAGCCTGGTACGGCATTCCCTAAGGGTGATAATTTGGGTAAAGTGAGCTCTCTCTCTCGCTCTCGCGCTCTCTCACAAACACACCAGTGAAATCAACATCATGGTGTGCATTATTTTCTGAGGGCGGCAGAGGCATGGATTTAGACGAGTAAGTTATTTTTGAACCTGCCATACTGTAAGAAAATGTGCCGCACCGTCAACTGACAGTCCAGTCAAAGCTGAGAACCTTCTGAGTGTGGGGAGTGCAGCATTAAACAGTCTTGCTCTTGGCGCAGCAGGTTGATGAGTGCCATTTGATTTTATTTGTCCATGGTTCTTAAAAAAAAAATAATAATTTGTGTGGAAATTCTAGTGATGATGACCTACTTGACTGAGTTTCCAGCTGTGCTGTTGGAAACTGATGTAAAATGACCCATGATCCTATGAATCAAAACTGTATGAAATAATAGTTTCCCCACCCCCACCAAGAATTGTCCAACTATCAGAGATGCCCCCTTTTACGTTTCTAAAGTTTTAGCTTTAGTCTCACCAAGCTTTGCCAGTGACACTTCAGTTCAATAGGTTGAAATACAGCTGATTTCACAAAACAGTAAGAAGCCTTTTTCGAAAAGGTAACAGATTCTCCTTGCCACACGTGGTCGTTACGACCCACTCCCAGCTGGCTATTGTGAGGTGCCTGCAGGTCCCCAGGCACGACTACTGCATTGGGTTGGTTTCCTTCCACCCCTCCCCGCGCAAATGTGCTTGGCTTCTGCTCAGTGCCTCCGTGTGACAAGTCTGGCTGAAATTGGGGAATTATGGATGCAAATAAGTATTCAGCCACATCACTGCCTCTTGTAGTGTGCAACCCAGTGAGAAACTAGTTGGTGTTGTTGACAGTGTCAAGGAAGATGATGAAGGATAGTGCGCCATGGTCACAGTCGTTTGTGACTTTGATGAGGACCGTTCGGTTTCTGTGGCACAGGCGGAAACCAGATTGGAGAAATTCAAACATGGAGTTATGGGAAAGCTAGGCACAGATTGTGGAGGTGACAACACGCTCAAGGCAAACTCAGGACTGCAATTGAAATTCTTCGTACAGAATGATCTGTACGTGGGAAGGATTATTGAATAGAAATGAAAACCCTGGAATCATTTAAGAAGCTGCAACGGAGCAATTTTAGGGTCATTCTGGATGGATGGGGAAAACGGCTACCAAAACTGTATACCAAAACAAGAATCCTGGGTATATCCAAGCAATGTTGCTCCTATAGAAAATTTGAGGAAGTTGGCTGAAGTATTGAAGTGGCAATTAGGCAGATTTTGTATTTCATGAAATGCTACTTTCCAGTTTTATGATGTCATACACTTGCTATAAACCATTGACCTTTTTCATTGCTATGGCCTCGTTTCATTAGCTGGAGATAATTGCTTCCATCTGTATATTTTGTATTCTTGAACTTCGTGCTGCCCTGCAAGAGATTAGCTGAATTGTCGAGCAAAGTACTCGGTGGTAAATGCCACCAATTAATGATGCTGTGTTGTCGAGTGGGGAACGATACCGAAATATATGTTCAAAGGCTGTAATCTAATCACCAGGTTCATGAGATCTCATAAACCAAGTCATGTGTAACAGCCATCGGAGCCCAGAATTGGATTGCAGCCGGAACTTTTGATGAAATACTTATTAATATAAATTGGTTTGTCTGGAACTGAGTTTTTTTACGCGTGCTGCCAAAAATTGTCTCCTCTTCTCAGTCTCTCTCGTTGCTGAAGGGTATTAGTGACAAAACTGATTGTTTAAAGAGCAGGTGTATGACTTGTTTTGGGCCTTTGCTAAGCCGTTTCGACTCTGAAATTGTAAAACAAAGCCAAATTGGTATCTGGGGTTTTTGGTTTCAGGTCTGAGACCTCCTGGGGGGGTGGCTCTCTCACCCCCCCGGGGGGTTAGGGCGGCTCTCGTGTCCCCCTGGGATTCACACCAGCTGCAGTAAGAACGCAACCATTGCCAAACCATCTTTTAACTGTTCGTTTAGAAGTTCCCAAGTGGTTTGCAGGAGTACCTTTTTAACTTTGTAGAGACAGGGTAGTCTTTTCTATTCTGCCCATTACCCCAACACTGATGCAGGCTGGCAGAGCTCTGCATGAGTTTAAGTATCCCTTCAGCAGCCTGGGCCTAAGCTCTGGAATTCCCTTCCTAAACCTCCAAATTTCTCTCCTCCTTTTTAAGACGTTCCTTAAAACCTACCTCTTTGACCAAGCTTTTGGTGACCTATCCTAATATCTCCTTACGTGGTTTGGTGTCAAATTTTGTCTGATTACGTTCCTGTGAGGCGCCTTGTGACACTTTGCTACATTAAAGGCGCTGTATAAGTTTTGTTGCAGCTTCCTAGTTTTCAGACTAGTGCGGAGTTCACAGGTGTACTCAAACGCTACTTGTAATACGGAGTCGACGTTTGAAAAGTGTGTGTGGATAAACATCTCTTTAAATATTCATTAGATCTAAAAATACATTCAAACTATTTAAAGTGTTGCCTACGTGGGGGAAGAAAAGGTTGTCTCCCAGAATGGATTGCTGTGACTGAGTGTTTACTGCTAGAGTTACAGGATACGTGGGGAACGTGCCAGTAAAATAATGAAACTCCTCTCGCACGTGATTGTTGTCCTCTGTTGCCGAAATGACTTGCATCAAATGTAAAGGGAAATGATCCCAGTACAAGTCCAACTTCTGAATCACTTAGTTTTGGTGATGGTAAATTTTTGCAAAAGAGTATGATTTTGTTTTTAAAAAGCACATCGTTTAAGGGGAGAAATCTGCCATAGTTCAGTGCAGCATAGGTTTTCAAAGTTGGGTCCCCAGATCCATAGGAGTCTTGGAAAGGCTCCCAGAGTTTGTTTTTTAAAAATTTGTTCTTGGGATGTGAATGCTGCTGTTGAAACAGTATTTATTGCCCATCCCTAGTTGTGCTGAGAAGGTGGTAGTGGGCCTTCTCCTCGAACTGCCATACGTTTCGTAGCAATTATCATTTACAACTGGGTGGCTTGTTTGGAAGGCATTAAGAGTCAACTTGGGTGGTGTGGACTAGAGTCACATGTGGCTGGACCAGACTGGGTAGGGGTTGCCTTCCCTGATGGGCATTTGGTGGGCATTAGTGAGCAAGTTAGGTTTTCATGGTTTTCCTGGTCTTTTTTTACTGGCACCAGCCCACAAATCGTAGAATCACAGACACTTACGGCACATCGTGTCTGCGCCGGTCAAAAAAGAGCCATCCAGCCTAATCCCACTTTCCAGCTCTTGGGCCTTGGCCTTGTAGGTTACGGCGCATCCAAGTACCCTTTAAATGCGATGAGGGTTTCTGCCCCTACCACTCTTTCAGGCAGTGAGTTCCAGACCCCCCACTGCCCTCTGGGTGAAAAAATTTCTCCTCAACTCCCCTCTAATCCTTCTACCAATCACTTTAAATCTATGCCTCCTGGTTATTGACCTCTCTGCTAAGGGAAATAAGTCCTTCCTAACCACTCTATCTAAGCCCCTCATAATTTTATACACCTCAATTAAATCACCCCTCAGCCTCCTCTGTTTCAAAGAAAACAACTCCAGCCTATCCAATCTTTCTTCATAGCTAAAATTCTGGCAACATCCTCTAAAATCTCCTCTGTACCCTCTCTAGTGCAATCACATCTTTCCTGTAATGTGGAGACCAGAACCGCACTCAGTACTCAAGCTGTGGCCTAACTAGTGTATTATAAAGTTCTAGCATAACCTCCCTGCTCTTATGTTCTATGCCTCGACTAAAAGGATAAATCACCAATTATTAAATTCAGTTTTGAATTTACGAGCTCTGGACTGCTAGTCCAGTACCATAACCGTTTATACTTTTAATTAATTAATTCTTGGGATGTGGGCATTGCTGGCAAGGCTGGCATTTATTAGAAAAATGTATAAAATTATGAGGGACCTAGATAGAGTGGTTAGGAAGGACTTATTTCCCTTAGCAGAGAGGTCAGTAATCAGGGGGCATAGATTTAAAGTGATTGGTAGAAGGATTAGAGGGGAGTTGAGGAGAATTTTTTTCACCCAGAGGGCGGTGGGGGTCTGGAACTTACTGCCTGAAAGGGTGATGGGGCAGAAACCCTCATCGCATTTAAAGGGTACTTGGATGTGCCGTAACCTGAATTTAATAATCCTGAAAAGTTGGTGGTGAGCCTTCTTGAATCGCTGTGGGTGAAGGTTCTCCCACAATGCTGTTGGGAAGATAGTTCTAGGATTTTGACCCAGCGATTAATATACCTGTTTCATGAGATCATAAGATTTCAGTATCTGCTGATCTATTAGCAGGTTATTTCTGTTGCTATATACTAATACATTTGTTTTCCTTTGGGTAACTGGCGCTATTTTTCACTGTTAGAATGGAGGATGACCAGGCTTATGTCGATATTTGCAGTGAGGCCTCTTGCATAAAAAAAGTTTAAAATGCACTATAGAACAGAGCGCAGTGCTTCATTTAAATGAAAAAAAGGCTTTTCACAGCCTCGGGACCGTCCCAAAGCGCTTTACAATGAAGTATTTTTGAAGAGTAGTCACTGTTGTAATGTAGGAAACGCGGCAGCCAATTTGCACACTGCAAGGTCCCACAAACAGCAAAGTGATAATGACCAGGCAGTCGGTTTCAGTGGTGTTAATAGAGGGATAAATATTGACCAGAACACAGGGTTAACTCCCCTATCTTCTTCGATATAATGCCAAGGGATTTTTTACGTCCACCTGAGAGGGCAGATGGGGCCTTGGTTTAACATCTCATCTGAAAGACGGATCCTCTGACAGAGCAGCACTACCTCAGTACTGCACTGGAGTATCAGCCTAGATTTTTAAGCTCATGTTTCCGGAGTGGGACTTGAACTCACCACCTTCCGACTCAGAGGTGAGAGTGCTACCCACTGAGCCACAGCTGACACTTAAATTCAACATTATTGAAACATATAAGATTGTGAAGGGGCTTGATCGGGTGGATGCGGTAAGGATGTTCCCAAGGATGGGTGAAACTAGAACTAGGGGCCATAATCTTAGAATAAGGGGCTGCTCTTTCAAAACTGAGATGAGGAGAAACTTCTTCACTCAGAGGGTAGTAGGTCTGTGGAATTTGCTGCCCCAGGAAGCTGTGGAAGCTACATCATTAAATAAATTTAAATCAGAAATAGACAGTTTCCTAGAAGTAAAGGGAATTAGGGGTTACGGGGAGCGGGCAGGAAATTGGACATGAATTTAGATTTGAGGTTAGGATCAGATCAGCCATGATCTTATTGAATGGCGGAGCAGGCTCGAGGGGCCGATTGGCCTACTCCTGCTCCTATTTCTTATGTTCTTAACATTAAATTTGCTGTGGGTAATGGTTAGGTTTTTTTTTAACCTGTCAATGGCCACAATTCCACAGCAATCAGTGCCTTAGTTTCTCAGGAGTAAAACAAGTTTTTTAAAAAATGCCATCGGGTCTCTGACCCACTAGGGATTTTCTATTCAACCTACTGGAATTTTTATTAACAGGAGAGAAAAATAGAATTTTTAAAAAAAGAAGTTTTAATGAACAAATTGCCCGTCCCTAATATAAACCTGGCCTATTTTGGGCAGGTGGGGTTGATTTGGAATGGAGCATTCAGAGGTAGGTTGGTTAAGTGGAGTGCGTGGTGTTAACATCCTGAATTACACCTTTTTAGTATTGTCTGCTGTTTAAACATATGTATGTAATTGTGGGTGGTGTACATGTGGTTAGTACACAAGTATATCACTTCAACCAGTATCGATCAGATTTTATCCCTAGGGTTAGTCAGGAGTCACATTAGTGCAAATTAACTTTGTCTGCTGCTCCATGTGGAGCGTAACCAAGGTGCTAGCCAGCTGTCTGTTGCGGAGACCCATCTGGTGTTAGTGTCAGGCAAGTCTCGATTTACTGCTGTTTAGGTTCTTGTTGCGTCCTTAAAGGTATCAGCAGTCATTTAATAATCTTTGGGGACCGATGGTGTGTTTATACTGCAAATTTAGCATTGCTGGGAAGTGGATTTCAGTTCACATCGGTGCTAATGTTGCAGTACAAACCTACAGTCGGGGCCCAGCCCGGCTCAGGAGAGGGGTCATGTGAGACGTCTTAGAATTGAGTTTGACATCATTTGGAGTTTAGCTCTGTGCAGTGTTAAACTGGGTTTTGTTTTTATAAAGAGCAGGATGGGGCAGCCTCTTCAATCTACTTAACATTTTTTAAACGACCTGGAGTCCATTTAAATGATGAGTGTGCGGACATTCCCGCCTGCACTTCCTTTAACTGCTGGGAGGGTGTGATCTCGCAGCCACAGCACTTGTCTGAGCCAGGCAGTATAAACTGGGTACTTCCTAACTAGAAACCAGACTCTGACCAGGGCCTTCTGTATAAATAGAGCATTAATGCGCTTTTTGAAGATACTTTTTGAGGGAGGCCTCAAAAAAAAATGTGCAAATTAAATCTTTTAAAATAGAAATAAAATTGTTGTGTTGTCCAGTTGCTGATTATATGGGGAGTTGCAATAAACTTTTGGCATTTGACCCTTTGAATAGTTATATTTCCTAAGGAAGGATATACTTGCCTCAGAGGGGGGTGCAATGAAGGTTCACTAGATTGATTCCTGGGATGAAAGGGTTGTCCTGTGAGGAGAGATTGAGTAGAATGGGCCTGTATTCTCTGGAGTTTAGAAGAATGAGAGGTGATCTTGTTGAAACATAAAATTCTTAGAGGGCTTGACAGGGTGAATGCTGAGAGACTGTTTCCCCAGGCTGGAGAGTCCAGAACTAGGGGGCACAGTCTCAGGTTAAGGGGTCGGCCATTTAAGACTGAGATGAAGGAACAGTTTCTTCACTCAGAGGGTTGTGAATCTTTGGAATTCTCTACCCCAGAGGGCTGTGGATGCTCAGTCGTTGAATATATTCAAGACTGAGATCGATAGATTTTTCGACTCTCGGGGAATCAAGGGATTAGGGGGATAGGGTGGGAATGTGGAGTTGAGGTAGAAGATCAGCCATGATCTGACTGAGTGGCAGAGCAGGCTGGAGGCACCATATGGCCTACTCCTATTCCTATTTTTTATGTTCTTTTATTAGGAGATCAAACCCCTCCCCACCCCCCTATCCTTGGGATAAGTGTGCCTTTTAAAAAGCTCAGCATATTTTAAACCATGATCATACTGAGGTTGGGGACTCAGTTTGTTTCCTGGTTGTAACGTTTAGGCACCCTCTGTACTTGGATTGGTTGTGAGTAGAGTAGAGTGGTGTTGTGGTGTTCCTGAGTACAGAGAGCCCACTGTTCAGCGGTTTAAGTCCATAATCTAAGCGGTGCGCGGGATGGGGAAGAAGAGGGGAATGATCCGTTTCTATAGGCAGATGGCCTGCTTCATGAGATGGGAAATGGTTAGAGAACGAAGGAGGAAATGGACATCTTGCACTCTTTTCAAATAAGATCAAACCTGGTGCCAGGGTTCAGGGGCTTCAGTTATGTGGAGAGACTAGAGAAGCTGGGATTGTGCTCCTTAGAGCAGAGAAGGTAAAGGGAAATTTTAATAGAGGTGTTCCAAATTATGAGGCGTTTTGATGGAGAAACTGTTCTCACTGGAATGAGGGTCAGTAACCAGAAGACACCAATCTAAGGTTATTGGCAAAAGAACCAGAGGGGAGATGCGAATTTTTTTTTATGCAGCGAGTTATGATGATCTGGAATGCACTGCCTGAAAGGGTGGTGACAGCTGATTCAATAGTAACTTTCAAAAGGGAATTGGATGAATACTTGAATGGGAACATTGCAGGCTTTGGGGAAAGTGCAGGGGAGTGGGACTAATTGGACAGCTCTTTCAGAGAGCTGGCACAGGCACAATGGGCCAAATGGCCTCCTTCTGTGCTGTATGATTCCATGATTTAAGAAATGTAATTAATTTCAATTCTTTTCCTAATTAACCCCCTTCTATTTGGTTCACTTACATACATATTTAGGCAGGAATATCATTGAGGGAATGTCCCCAAAGATTGGTTTCTTGACAGTATCCCAGAGGAGCCAATTAGCTTGACTGTGTAGAAGATGGCGAATTCCCTATTTCTTTTTATCCAATTTATAATGAGCCTCTGAAAAGCGCCTTTTTGTTTGTCATGAAGCAGTGAGCGTTTGTCCAGTTACTGGTTGAGGGAGGCTGAGTGTGCAGCCTTCAGTGAGTCATGTTCTAATAAAGGTAGAGTGCTAGAGACGAGTGGGAAGGATAAGTCCATGAATAAGTGTTCTGCACATTGGAATGCGCAGTATCGGTTTTGTATTTTCTGGACGATGTGGCCTCTACATCAAGATTAGTCTTGTGGTTCAAATTGTCAACAAAATAAAGATTATGAGCACTTTGTTTTACCAGAGGTGTACGGACAGGATCATCTTGAACATGATTTGAAGTTCCAACCCTTCTTAACCATTCCTCCCCACCTGAACGTGTTAATTTCGGTGGGGTGGGGGGGGGGTAGAGACGAGATTATTGGTTCTATTCGGGGGGGGGGGGGGTGGGGATTGGGGGTGGGGGAGGATGACCCCTAATAACGAAGCCTGTTTTTGTGTCTGGAATTTTGTTGTATTTATTGTCCCGAGATGAAAATGTAGACCGTTTTAATATCTGACTAGTGCTTCATGCAGGCACGAGGCCGACTGATTTTTTTTTGTAGAGTATGCAACAGGGATTGATATTTAAAGGTGAGATGAATTGAATTGTGGTTGTCCCAGAGGTTACAAGCTCTTGTAGACAGACAGAACTTGCATTTGTATAGCATCTTTCACCTCCTCGCGATGCCCCAAATGCTGCACAGCCAGTGAAGTACTTTTGGAGTGCAGTCACTGGTGTGGGAAAAGGTGGCTGCCAATTTGCATGGGGTAGGGTCCTTAAAACAGCAAATGAGATTTGTGATCAGTTAATCTGTGTTGGTTGAGGGATAAATGATGGCCAGGACATCAGGACAACTCCTCTGGCTTTTTTTTCCCCAGTATGACCATAAGATCTTTTATGTCAACCTGAACAGGCAGACGGTTTAACATGTCTCCCAAAAAAGGGTAAAAATAGTTAAGAGGAAGAAGAAAATCATGGTAACACCACCCGTGGTTTGAGCCGATCTATCTCTCTAACCAGCTTGCTCGGCCTGGCCTTGCCTTGCTTCATTGTGCTGTGATTGTCTTCATGGAATTTTCAACAGTTTGGTAAATTTATTCCTCTTATAAAATGAAATTCATTAGATTATTTCTTCCTCTCACCATCACCAGTTTTCTCCCCTCTCCTAAAGAATCTGCTGGCGTGCACTTCCATTGATGGTGGCTGCCCTTTGAGAACTAGCGATTTAAAAGCAGGAACTCTGGCTGATCTTCCTAAATCAGCACAGACTGGGAATCGGACCTGAGACCTCATCGGTCGCCTCAGATTCAAATTGTTCAAAGGAATGAGAAACAACTTTATTTTCTTTTTACACCACCTCCTCCATTTAATCCAGGTTTCTCCTTGTTGGGTTCTTGCTGTGGCCCTGTGCAGCCCTGTGGCAGGAGTGAGGGAAGGTGATGTACTCCCAAGCCTCTGCCAACCTCCACTCGAGCCAGCTGCTGAGAGGTACACAAGGGTAGCTCAAGGTGACTTGTTTTACATTTTCTCTTCTGGGGAGTAAAGTGACTGGGGAACCATTCTACAGTGCAGTACATAGGGCCAACAAACTGGACCACTGTGCTGTTTCACGACGTTTCTTTGGTATCCTAATAGGGTAAAAGTCAAATACGAGCAAAGTAAATTGGAGCCACAGGCTAAATTATTGTAGAGAGGGTATCCAGTCAGATGAGGTTCTGTGTATCCAGCATTTAATTTTTAAAAATTCAGAGGAAGTTGAGGTCTAATTAGTTGGATGATTTTGACATCACAGTTGAAGAGCAAAGCTCGAGCAGTTTATAAACTTCAGTTTATAAGACTTGAGAGGTCAGCCTGCAGTTGTTGGCTGTCTCCCAGCTATGTTATTATTACTATTATTTATTATATAGAATCACCTCTTGGTGTCTGATTTCTAGTTTGGCTCTCCCAGCAGTTTGGGGCGTCATTCTGACCTTGACTGTTTTTCCCTGTTTGTGACGCTGTGTTAATAAATCTGAGGAGATGACAAAGATTCGTGTTGCTGTCCCATTGCTTGGGCGAGTTTTTTTTAAGCTCATGTTCAGGTTACTTAACTGTTTAAATGCTTGGTGAGGGTGACTATGGCAGCTCGTTGTGTTGATGCAGAGTTGAAAATTCGGTGATAAGGAATCTTTCGATGCAGTCGCATTAACTGCAGAGTCAGTGTCAAGTGGTTTTACTTCATATAGAAGCTGTAGTCGTAGTGTAAATACAGTCTGAATCCGGGTCTGACCTATTGCTAGAGTGAAGAGCAATGAGACTAGAGGAGGTAGTCTTACTCCACTTTGTTTTAGGGCCTTGACACCCATTTGGCACTGCACACATTTGGTGCTGGTGCGACACTCCAGCTATGATGCAAATACTGCCTGCATCTGGAGTCAGGACCTGGTCCGACACTGGAGCAAAGAGTACTGAGAATCCCCAGAGGAGGCAGTCTCATTCTCTGCTGCCTGTATCCTAATGTGGTTCGGTCTCAAATTTTGTTTGATAACGCTCCTGTGAAATGCCTTAGGATGTTTTACTACATTAAAGACACTATATAAATGCAAGTTGTTATTACCTTATGAAGCAAAGGTGAGCACTAAAGCAGTTGCTGCTGTGGTGAAAGTTTCAAGTTGGTATTTGGTAGTTATTATCGTCAATGCAGATAGATAGAACATGCAAGAAACACGATAGCCAGTTTATGCACAGCAAGGTCCCACAAATAACAACGGGATAAATGACCAATCACTCTGTTTTTGGAAATATTGTTTGAGGGATAAATGTTGACCAGGATACTGGGAGAATTCCCCAACTCCTATTTGAATGGTGGTATGGAATCTTCTTTGTCTGCGTGAACAGACAGACACGGCTTCTGTTTAATGATGCCTCTAGCAACGTGCCACTGTAGTGTCAGCCGAGATTATGCATTCAAGTTCGAGGTGAGAGTTCCACCACTAGGCCAAGCTGACAGTTGACATGTTTGTGGTCTTGTGCATGAGAGAATGAAGGTATATGTCAAATATTGATAACTGAACGCATGAAGGGTGGCAGGATTGAGTAGAGCATCGGAACCAAATGCATGTTTAATCAGCATATTTGCAGTACTGTGGTAGTTGATTGCATCTAGAAGAACTATGCCGAGGGCAATCTCAAAAATAAATTCAACCCTCCTCTCTCCCAACAAGCAGGGAGGAGAAAGGAGTACACGTTCTGTACATTGGGGATGAGGGCCATATGCCCCATGATGATTCTTGTTTTGCTTTAGCATCTCTGAGTATATTGATTATCCTGAGATGAGAATACAAATCTCTCTGTATCCAGCCAGTGATTCATGCTAACAAGAGGCAGAATTAATTTCTGTATGGGACACGCAACTGGGATTGGCGGTTAATGAGAAGATGAATCAAATTACAGCTGTCCCAGGCGATCACCAAGCAAGTTGTAGGTGTCAGTTGTGACTGATGCTTTTTTTTTAAAACACTGCTAGATTCGTCTGTTTATCCCAAAATGAAAGCAGTGTTGTAAATATTCAATGTAAAATATATTTTTAAAAGTTGTATTTGTGCTATTTCGCCTGTGGTGCTGTAGCTGCATATATTACAGTTACTTGATTTTTATAAGGGAGTTTAATTCACCTCCTCAATGGCTCAGGGCTTTATGTTGAATTTCAGTGCTGTACAGTGTGCAGACAGATCAGAAAAATTGTACAGAATTTCTTTTTGTTCGAAGTTGATTGAGCCAAAATTTTGTTTTGAAGCCGGGGATTCTGTTGCACTGGTTCCCAAGCTAACAAGTAAATTGTACTCTTGTAGAAAGATAATGTACTTATTGAAAGAAAGTACCAGAGAGTGTCCTGTACAGTTGGAACTGCACCCCAGTTAAGAGTTGGAGTCTTCAGGAGGAGAGTGGAGAAAATAGTCCAAAAAATAGCCAGGGTGTCGTGTAGACTAAGCATGTTCTATCTGATCCTTGCCTCGTGGGAACTGAAGATGTACATGCTACAGGCTATAGAAAACTGTAAGTTATACAGTTGAATCATAAAAGAAACTGATCTGTGAGCTGAGGTTTTCGATCAAGTTGTGATCAGGCAAGAGCGTGTCACACCTCTTCAGACTTGTGATACTGTGGCTGGACTTTTTGACTTTTCCATTTTTTTCCACTCTTACTGACTGCACTCGTTTCCCAGACCAAATGTCCAGTGTGCTTTGGTTCAGATTAGATGTGTGTAACAGTTGTAGTAATATCTATGTTCTTTATTTGCTTCTCTTTTCTTTCCCCTTCTCCTCCTCCTCCCCCCCCCCCCCCCCCCCCACCGCCCCCCCCATTCCTTCCTGAACCAGCGATGTATTTATGATCACAGTTGTCATTACAAATAATGGCCTCTTGTCATCTCCCATACCAAAGGTTCTGGAAAGATTACTTGCATCACAGACTGTGCTGTGTGGATTAGCCAGTGACCAGCTGCTTGTAATCCCTACTGTCCATTGTTATTGTTTGAGAAGTGCGATCGTGTTTTGGTGTCAGTAGCCCCACCCTTCGAAATGGGTCGTGTGGCAGCACATTTGTTTGTAGTATTCTTGCGGATAATTGTTTTTTTTTGTACGATTACAAATTGCTGTTTGTTTTTTTTTCATCAGTGCATTACTTTGTGTTAAAGGATCCACTTCCCATGTATTTGTAGTTGCAAAGGAAGTGTTATTGCTCATTGATTTTTGTTCATTGAGGTAAAGGATTTCTAGAGGAATAGAATTGAAAAGCAGAGAATTTATGTTAAACTTGTATGGAACCTTGGTCAGACCACACTTGGAGTGCTGTGCACAGTTCTGGTCTCCACATTATAAAAAGGATATAGAGGCACTGGAGAAGGTGCAAAAAAGATTTCTAAGGATGATGCCAGAACTGAGAAGTTATACCTATCAGGAAACACTGAACAGTTGGTGCTCTTTTCTCCAGGAAAAAGAAGACTGAGGGATGACCCATTGGAGGTCATTAAAATTCTGAAGGCGTTTGCCAGGGTAGACGAAGAGAAGATGTTTTAAGGAGGAAAAAGAGGCAAAGAGGTTTAGGAATTCCAGAGCATAGGGCTGAGGCAGCTGTAGGCACGGTTGCTAATGGTGGAGTGATTTAAAATCGGGGATGCGCAAGAGGCCAGAATTGGAGGAGCGCAGAGATCTTGGAAGGTTGTAAGGCTGGAGGAGGTTACAGAGATAGAGAGGGGATATCCAACTGTGTGCTCCAGATAACTTTGAATTGATGGAAAACACCATGCTGCCAGACCATGTAGCTCAGTCTAAAAATTATAAATCAGATTGTTATAAATTTTTAAAAAATTATGTGGAGGTGGGATTAGTAATTTTTTTCAACAAAACATACTAACTTTAATTCTCACTTGTTTTAATTTTTATCAAACCAAAATTACACTTTTTTTGTGTGCTCTTTATGTGACTGCAAACCCTGCCTCGTTGCACTGATATTTACAAGTGATAGACCTTCATGAACTGAACTGAAGAACCAGGGAAAGTTCGCCATGTTTATTGGCAGTTTCACACAGCTTCTGGTTACAGAACTGTCCATCAAGAGTCAGAACAAAGCGCAATGACAGAAAATGGAGAGGATACCATGTTAATCGGCAGTGGTGCCTTGTATCCACTTTAAACTGACGACACTAATTCTGACACACTGCTAAAACAACGCTTTTTTTTTGATGGCTCTGCCTCCAGAGATAATACTGGAGTACTCACCCGCACTGCAACCTTGCATATATTAACTTGTCCCAGGCTTGCGATGTCTGGGCAAACAATCTGGACCTGATGGACTTTTTACAGAAATATAAATAAAAGGCAGGTGTTTCCCCATCATCCCATGGCACTTCAATGTTAGTCCCAGTTTTGTCTACCCTCCTTCACAGAGGCAACAGAAATCATAAAAAGCAGTCACCGGAGCCAGTTTTAAATTGTTAGAATGCTAGGAGTAGCTAGAAATTCCTGTAACAATTAGTGTATGTCCCATGGCATTGTCCAATTCAGGAGGAGCAATGTGGTGTTTTGTAATAATTGGAGCGTTACAGATTTCCAGTCGAATTGCTGATTCCATTGTATGAATTGGGATGTTGGATCTGTTTTTGGGGGGAGGGGGGAATTAATAATTTAAGGATGGTTGGCAATGGTTAAGTAACTCCGTGGCGAATAAATAAATGGGAGGAATGAATCGGCATGGAATAAAGGATGGATACGGATTTGGGTGAAATAAATAATTAATAGAGCTGGCAGGGGAGGCACAAAGTAAAATGATGGAGCAGAAAGAGGATAGCATGAAATGAGTAAAGAATGGAGAGGAAAGGAGGCATGAAGTAAATAATGCAGCTAGAGGATGGGGCCATGAATAAAATAATGGAGCTCAAAAAGGATGTGCTAAGTAAGTAAATTAATGGGAAAAGGAAGTCTGAAATGGAGCTGGTGGTATGAATCAATTATTGCAGCTGGAAGAGAGGTTTTATCAAATAAATAGGAATTGTTGGGGGGGCATGAAATAATTGAATAATAGGGCTAGCAAAGGAGATATGCAATAAATAATGAACTGGTGGCATGAAATAAATAATGGAATGGGGAATGACCTGCTTGAATTACTTGGGGATGTATTTTATATTAATTTTATCAAGTGCCACTGTAGTTGGGAAATATGAGTGATCGCGCTTGTTGTAGTTAATTGGGCAAGGAATGGTCAGGAGAAGAGATTTATTTAATAATCTCTGGGCAGTTCTATTTTATCACTTACAGTGGTGTTTGGGGATATAAAATGTGTATATAATATGAGAGATGGATATATAATATTTAATTTGATGACATGACGTGCGATTGAATTTGGGGATCATGAACTTCTGAACCTCTCTGTTTATTATATTAAAGGGGACAGTAGTGCAGAGCCCGGTCAGAGAGGGAGTAGGGCAGACGGGGCCTGTTGGAGTGGTGCAAATGACACTGGGGGAAGAGCACAATTGCCTTTGGAGGGATGGAAAAGATACTAGTTTTAAAAAAATAATTAAAAGGTTTAAAATGAACTTACCTGACTAGGAAAATCATTTCGCAACAAACTCCTCAAAAAAGTGGCACGCAGAATTGGGGAAGAGATTTGAGAAACTTGCATGTTTGAGTTATTTTTACACTAAGTTCCCTGCTTAATATGTTCATTTCCATCTGACAGCTATTTTCATGAAATGTATTTTTTTTAGTATTTATACTAATGTAACAGTGGTAGTAGCTCTATTACCTCTAAGTCAGAAGGTCATGGGTTCAAATCCTACTCCAGAATTTTTGAGCACAAAATCTAGACTGATACTCCAGTGCAGTACTGTGGGAGTGCTGCATTGTTGGAGGTGCCATCTTTCAGATGTGATGTTAAACCAAGGCCCTGTCTGCCCTCTCAGGTGGACGTAAAAGATCCCATGGCACTTTCGAAGAAGAGCAGAGGAGTTCTCCCCGGGGTCCTGGCCAATATTATCCCTCAACCAACATCACTAAAAGAGATCATCAGATTGTTTGTGGGACCTTGCTGTGCGTAAATTGGCTGCTGCATTTCCTACGCTACAACAGTGACTACATGTCAAAAGTACTTAATTGGTTCTAAGCGTTTTGGGACATCTTGATGTCATGAAGGGCGTGAAATAAATGCAAGTTCTTCATTCTTTTTCATTCAATGTTGTTGAGTTCTGTCTTTTAGTATAGTCTATTTGTTTTGTGACATTCAAACAGATTGGCCCAGTTCCATGCAAATAGTATGAGTTACCGGGGATTTGTGGGTCAGATAGCCAGGGCTCGTGGGCGGATGTATAGCATTCAATCGATTTGCTTTCTCATAACACAATCCTCAGGATCTTTATTTCAGTAAAGTCCTATGAAAAGAGTGCTACTATTTTGCCTCTGGTTGCGCTGCTTGTCTTTAATTTAGTGTTGTGTTCTCTGGGAGGACTGTAGTCATATCTAGGCAGTGTGTTTTATTTTATTCACATTTTTGAATTTGACTTTGCTTCCTTCTGTTTTTTTTGCCATCTGCATCATTCAGCTCTGCATATAGCACAACAGCTGCAGGCACAGGGGCTGAGCCTGTTCTCAAAGCAGCTGCAGTTCACGAGTACTGAAATCCATTCTGTTGCCATTGGAAGCACTATTAATCAGCTGTCTTGGGCTGTGTATTTTCTGCTGTTTCTGTTCATATCAGACCCATTGCTGTGTTTGCCTGGAGCACATTTATTAGGAATTATATTTGCTACTTATGGAAGCCCTGGTTGCATTGTAGAAAGAACATGAGGGAAAATCCAGGGTGGCAGCACAGCGGGGGGAAAAAACTCAATTTTTCCACTTAAGCTAATGTGTTATAGCGCTGGGATCATAGGAACAGGAGAAGGCCATCCAGCTTGTTCAAGCTTATTCCGCCATTCAGTTGGATCATGGATGATTTGTGTCTTAACTCCATCTTCCCGCCGTTGCTCCGTAACCCTTAATATCCTTGTCTAACAAAAATATGTCAATCTCAGTTTTGAAATTTTCAATTGACCTCTAGCCTGAACAGCTTTTAGGGGAGAGAGTTCCAGATTTCCACTACCCTTTGTGTGAAGAAGTGCTTCCTGACAGCACCCCTGAACGGCCCAGCTCTAATTTTAAAGTTATGCCCCTTTGTTCTGGACACTCTCACCGGAGGAAATAGGGTAGATAGAGAGAAACTATCAACACAGGGTTAACTTGGGATTGCCGAGTCCCAGGCAATGCGCAACTGGCCCGGCCCGACAGTGATTGCTTGTCATAGATGAAAATGTGGAAACTTGTTCAACTGTTATGAAGCCTCCTTGTGAGCTGCCTTCTCTTGCTGTAATGCTGCCACATTGTGTGGCTTGTAAAATGTTTTTTTTATTATGTTCCGTACATAGGCTAAAGTTGATGAAACGTAGTTAGGGTGGCATAGCTGGGTTAGGGAGAACAGATTTAAGTCGAGGTGCCTGCTCCTAGCAGTGGCGTTGATTCCCACTCCGAATATTGAAATCAAATGGGCTATGGGGAGAGACCTGCTTTTACGCTGTAGTGTAGTTTTTTATTAACACTAAATACCATTGATCACAGCAAGTCAAGGTTTCCTCTACCACACGGACTGAAATCACGTCGCACAATTAAAACCCATTACCAGTATAATGCCTGGTATTTATGCAATCATCTGAGCATCTCCTGACATTCAAGAACGAGGTCGCCATCTAGCGACTCCCCACTGGAATTGCCTTTTGTGTGTGTGTGGACATCAGTTGAGGGCAGGATCGTGTTTGGCTGTCGACACGTTTGCAGTGTAATGCTTGTGGGGGTGTGATGTCACAGGGTGCTTGGCATTCCTTGAACGTACCCCAGGAAAGAGCAATGGCTTCACAATAAGTAAGGGAAGAAAATTAATCACCTTTTATATTTTTGGCACTGCAGTCGGAAAGTGAGGGTACTGAGAAAGACTGCGTTTGTTTGGAAATATTTTTGATTATTGGATGACCAAGCAACCCATATAAAAAGTGTACCTATTTGTGATTGTTTTTAAAACTTTTTTTGATGCCCATAGGCGTTTGTAGAGTTCTTGAATGTCAGGAGATGCTCAGATGATTGCATAAATACCAGGCATTATACTGGTGACTGGTTTGAATTGTGCGATGTGATTTCAGTCCCTGTATGCTAGAGTAAACCTTGGCTTGCTGTGATCATGGCATTTAGTGTTAATAAAAACCCCACACTGTCTTTTTAGAACCATACAGAGTAGAAGGAGGTCTCCCCATAGCTCTGATCATCATTTTGATTTAAATATGCGGAGTGAGAATTGACACCACTGTGTCAGCCAATGAGTTGGAGGTGGGGCGGGACTAATGGCAGGACTCACAGCAAACAGTCTATTTAGAATCTATTTAAACAGCCTCTACGCACTGCAGCAAACAGAACGCATGGCTGAAACTAAAGCAGAGTCTCCAAATAAAATCAGGATTATTTCTCTAGCAAAATGCAGTGAGTGGAGGATAGCTGCATACTACAAAATTATATGCGTAAAATCAATCCCAGTCACTTACAGCAGTGCAGTCTCCAGATATGATTGATGGGGGAATTACCCAATCATCTCCATTCTGGCTGAGACATGAGCACCCTTAAATGTTTATCCACCTCCATCAAAAGATGCAGTGGTTGCTGCCTCAACTGCTCTCTGTGCAAAGCATTCCATGCTCCAGAAATTCCCAACTATTATACTTCACTAAGAACACAAGTATTGCATGAAAAACAGTGAAGATGTGAAAATCGTGCAGAAAAGATTCTTGAAAGAGCAGAAAAGATGCAGAAAAAGAATAAAATATAAAATGAACTGTGCTGTAATTTGTTGAGGTTAATTGATCACAAGATTTGCATGATATTGTTTTCACCAATAACTGAGTGATGGGACCTAAAGTAGCGTGAATAAAGGGAAATCGAGGGAAATATAGCTCAGTCCAATTAGGATTGGCTGTTCTTTTGCCAGTTCTTCCATTACTCTGTCAGCAGCTAGCTCCTGGAAGAACAATTCCATTATCTATTTGCAGTGGATTCTTACTAATTGTTTGCTATGCAACATTCAACTTCTACATTTTTTTTTTGCAGGAAGAAACCAACTCATGTGAAGGTGAACTGCTGGTTCTGCAGCCAGGATACAACTGTACCCTACGGGAACAGGAACTGCTGGGATTGTCCGAACTGTGAGCAGTACAATGGCTTCCAAGAGGTTAGGTTCCTTACAGTTATTGAAAATCACAATTATACATTCAGCGTTTCTCGAACCACTGCTCTCGCCACTTCCTCAGATCCACTCTCAACTCCGTGCGCCGCCACATGCATGATCTCGACCTCTCCCTTCAGCAGCACCGACTCACTCTATTTCAGCGTTGTCCTGTTCCACAGTTCCATATCATCCTTCACCTCATCCGGCGCTTTAACAAAATCATCTTCATCTTCCAGTTCTGATGAAAGGTCATCGAACTGAAACGTTACCTCTGTTTCTTTCTCCACAGATGTTGCCTGACTTGCTGAGCTTCTCCTGCATTTTCTGTTTTATTACACATCATTGGCTATATGCGACTTGAAAGCAAGTTCTCTTTTTTTTTCTACTTTTCTTTCGCAGCAAGATTTGCATTCTCAGCACTTCTTCACAAGGTCATTGTTTGAGAGAACACCCTGCGTATTAACACATTGCCTCCCACATCACTCCACAAATTGAAAGGTTTCAGTATGTCTGTTGTGACTGGAAATCGACCGAGATGCAGTCTTTTAAAAAAAAACTCTTCCAATATAACGATTTGTCTGAAGCAGGAAGTCATGACCAAACTGTACAGTGCTCTGGCCAGACCCACATCTCGCGTTGTATCCAGTCCTGGCCACCGAGACACCAGGGAGTCACTAAGTGTTGGAGGCTGTAGGCAGTGGAGACAAGAGCCACGAGGCTGTTCTCTGGTGTAAAAGGTCTGGGTTATAAGGAAAGTCTGAAGAAACTTTTTTTTTAAGCCTCCAAAAGAGTTGTCTTGAGAGGTGATCTTATTGAAGTGTACAAAATAGTTACTGGGATGGAAAAGTTAAATCTAGAATATTTAAAATTAAATGACAAGAGGACACCGTTTTAAACTAGTGAAGGGTACATTTAAGACTGATATATCATTCAGTGAATGGAGTAATGGAGGTGAAAATCCTAGAATCATTTAAGAAACATGTTGCAATGTTAGAATTGTATGGTCTTTCTGATGGATTAAAATGGGCCAAATGGCCTTCCTCATCTGTAATAATCTTGTGTAAATGAGTTTTGTTGCTTGGAGTTCACCAAAGCTTGAAATTGCTCCCACAAGTGTTAAGTGATAAAAGATCAAATTGTGCTGCAAATTGTCATTATTTGCACAGGGATCTTGGTGGGGTGTGGACACGCCTAGTAACCACTTATGTGACTGAGTGATCAGATGTGTGCAATCAAAACCATTACAACTGCAGAACTTCTGAATACCCCACTTATGTTGCAGATCCTCTTCCAATGGAAGTTGTCCTTCAGTTTAACTAAGCCTTAGGCCTATGACCTCAATTAAAAATGTTCTAAACAAATGTCATATTGGTTTTTAAAAAAAAAGTGACTGTCACCAGAAAGCTAACTCCTCAAAAGGAGCAGATTGCTCCCAACTCAAGAATTGCAGCAGGGAAATTCTGGGAATCCGATTTACTTTAACACAGCAAAACGTCCCAAGATACTCCCGCAATTCACTGCCGTAAATCATTCAAGCTATCTGCCATTTTTATCTGCAACGATTTGGGGAGACATCACGCATTTAAAAAAAAGCACAGGTTGTTTTGGATCCCAGGTAATGCAGCAGACAATCTCCTTTATTAAAAAATGAGTTGCAATCAAAATTGTTATTGTGACAATCTGATATAATAACTAAACTGGACAGACATGTCACGAGTTCACCATCTTGCTTTCCCCATGCCAGCTCTTGCAGCTGTCTGCTTATTCTTTCTTCCATTTAAACTTTCCCAAACACAGTGCTATCTCAGCTTTGGTCTTGCCTGTGTTTCTTTGAGTTGCCAAGTAATCAGCATCTTGAAACTCGGTTTGCATATTTTGGAAAGGGGAAGAAAGAACAAATGCATTTTATTAAAAAAAATGTGAAGAACAGGACATCTTCTGAGAGTACCTATCCAAATTCAGAATAGTTTAATGCTGATTTGCTGGAATCTCTGTTCGGTTTTGTCCATGGGTATAAAAGTTACGTTGTGCTTTCTTTCAGAATGGAGACTACAATAAGCCAATCCCTGCTCAGTACATGGAGCATCTGAATCACATGGTGACCAGCTGGGCAACACCCTCACCAGCTTCCAAAATTCAGCAGTGGCCAAACGGACAAATTCTCTTCTGCAAGAAATGCAACAACAATCAGCCCCTGAAGATCAAGCAGTTGGCTTCCTTCGTGCCCAGGGACGAGGTGGGAATTTAGCGTCCAGTAACTGTGTTAATGTGACATTGATAAACTTAATCAAATCAAATTTATGATCACTATTACCTCGCCCTCAAGGGCTCATCCATGATCCCAAGATGTAATTGCGGCCTTATTCCTGCTGGTCCTTTATACACATTGCTTGGAAAATCAGGAAATGAGGGTAGACCATAGCTCCCTGTGCATTCTCAGTTTTAAGATGATGGACTTGTAGGTCCTCCTTATTTAATTAAACACCTTTTGTGCCTGCCTATTGCAGTAGAATTGCTATATTAGCAAAGTACCCACTAGCTGAATCTTGGGACATTTCTTTTAAAGATACACATGACATACAGCCCAGTAACCGTGGTTAGGTTTTATTACCATCATTGCCATTGAACCGGCCCTATTTCATCTGCATGTATGTATGATGCAAAACTATGAGAGAGTAAAATTTATTTTTGGGATTTAACAATTTCTTCATCCATTGCACTCGATACCTTGGATAAGTCTCTTTTGGGGCCTCAATTATTTACTATTTATTAACGACTTAGTTGAAGTTATAGAAAGTCTCATATCTAAGTTTGCCGATGACACAAAGATTGGTGGCATTGTAAGCAGTGTAGATGAAAACATAAAATTACAAAGGGATATTGATAGATAAGGTGAATGGGCAAAATTGTGGCAAATGGAATTCAATGTAGACAAATGTGAGGTCATCCACTTTGGCTCAAAAAAGGATAGAACAGGGTATTTTCTAAATGGTAAAAAGTTAAAAACAGTGGATGTCCAAAGGGACTTAGGGGTTCAGGTACATAGATCATTGAAGTGTCATGAACAGGTGCAGAAAATAATCAAGAAGGCAAATTGAATGTTGGCCTTTATATCTAGAGGACTAGAGTACAAGGGGGCAGAAGTTATGCTGCAACTATACAAAACCCTGGTTAGACCGCACCTGGAGTAGTGTGAGCAGTTCTGGGCACCGCACCTTCGGAAGGACATATTGGCCTTGGAGGGAGTGCAGCGTAGGTTTACTAGAATGATACCCGGACTTCAAGGGTTAAGTTACGAGGAGAGATTTCACAAATTGGGGTTGTATTCTCTGGAGTTTCAAAGGTTAAGGGGTGATCTGATCGAAGTTTATAAGATATTAAGGGGAACAGAGAGGGTGGATAGAGAAACTATTTCCGCTGGTTGGGGATTTTAGGAGAAGGGGGCACAGTCTAAAAATTATAGCCAGACCTTTCAGGAGCGAGATTAGAAAACATTTCTACACGCAAAGGGTTGTAGAAGTTTGGAACTCTCTTCCGCAAACGGCAATTGATACTCGCTCAATTGCTAAATTTAAATCTGAGATAGATAGCTTTTTGGCAACCAATGGTATTAAGGGATATGTGCCAAAGGCAGGTATATGGAGTTAGATCACAGATCAGCCATGATCTTATCAAATGGTGGAGCAGGCACGAGGGGCTGAATGGCCTACTCCTGTTCCTATGTTCCTAAGTCACCTAGTGTTTGTAATAGACCAGCCAGGAACAAAAGGTAATGCTGTAACATTTTGGATGAGGACATGATTTTCTCCTCCTCTCTCCTTCTCCTAACTCCTCCTCGCCTACCCACCTTTCAATGCAGTGGCATTTCTGTTGTTTATCCAACGTTATTAGTTCTACCAGGAAATAAACCTTTTTCTAAATTGCTTTTTTTGCCTAAATGATTTTGTTTGTTTGAGGGAGTGAGATTTAGATAAATTTATTGGTACTTTAATGCAGGATCTGAATTAAGCTCCTTGAAGCTTTTATGTTGGAAAAGTGCCCTGCTCCGAGTTCTGGTTTTAGCTAAGAGATGGAAGTTCCAGGCTATGTTTATTGATCGCCCAATCCCATAGCCACAATTTAATGTGAACCAAGGGTTCATTTTATCCAGCACCCCAAAAGTGCGATAATGTTTCTTTAACAATGTTGACATTGGAAGGTCCTTTGCCTTCTACATGGTCAGATCTTTGCTGCTAATTGCAGGAATGAATTTCTTGGTGTTTAGTGCGCAAGAAGCAATTTGCACATTTTCTTTATTGAGGAGTTTCGGTGAAAGTACAGGAAACCACTGAGGTTGAAAGCACAGATTAGATAAGGCAAGAAGTGACTCCAATGAATTGGGTGGTTTTTTTTATTCGTTCATGGGATGTGGGCGTCGCTGGCGAGGCCGGCATTCATTGCCCATCCCTAATTGCCCTTGAGAAGGTGGTGGTGAGCCGCCTTCTTGAACCGCTGCAGTCCGTGTGGTGAAGGTTCTCCCACAGTGCTGTTAGGAAGGGAGTTCCAGGATTTTGACCCAGCGATGATGAAGGAACGGCGATATATTTCCAAGTCGGGATGGTGTGTGACTTGGAGGGGAACGTGTCCTCAACCTTGAGTTTGAAAACTAGGAAGAAGGAAAGTTGGAGGGAGATCAGCAATTTAATAGCGTAGAGATCTTTGGAAAGATGAGTTGGTGTTCGAGGCAGTACAATTGGCCTTGATTTCAACGTGGAGAGGATGAAGTGAGGAGTTTGGAGCATAATAGAAAAAAGGCAGGAATGCTCAGAGGTGCAACAACCACAGGTGTTGCTCACCTATTGACAGCAGTCAGATTGGGGTGACCGATCGGCTCTTGGGCATCCTCCCCTCCCTTCCTCCAACTATTGGAGGCTGTGCTTTCAGCTGCTATAGAATTCCCTCCCTAAACCTCTCCACCTCTGTATTTTTTTAAGACTCTGCTTAAAACCTACCTCTTGGACCAAACTTTGGGTCATATCTCCTCCTTTGCCTCGGCATCCATTTTGTCCTTGTGCCTCTGTGAAATATCTTGGGATGTTTTTCTACATTTAAAAGCACTATATAAATGCAAGTTGTTCGGCATTTCACCAAGGCAGTAGGCACCACTTGGGTTAATCTATCTGTCTATCTATACTTTGAGCACTTCTGCAAAACAACTATTTGCAGTAATCTGCAGATCCTCAGTAAGATAGTTATGCAATCTAAATATAATTTGTTGCCAAGAAATAAGAGCTATTTGGTAACATTGTCCTCTCTAAGCCTTAGCATGTCAGATGAATTGTGCTCTCTCCTACACACCCTTCTGTGGTAATATAATGTATGAAGGAAGATTTCTTTCCTTTTTTAGTTAATTTCCAAACAAAAGTGTATCATATCCATACCATAATGTGTATTTGCTTTATGGGCTGACGAATGTTGCTGGGTTGGTAGGAAAAGTGTTATACACGGCTCTCACAGGGTGCCGGAATATAGTTAATTGCTCTGGAATTCCCTCCCTAAACCCCTCCGTCTCTCTACCTCTCTCATCCTTTAAGACTCTCCTTAAAACCTACTTCTGTCCTAATATCTCATAGCTCAGTGTCAAATTTTGTCTGAAAATGCTCCCGTGAACCACCTTGGGCCGTTTTAACACGTTAAAGGCGCTATATAAATGCAAGTTGTTGTTTTACATACGTGGTCTTTTGGTTTAAACAGTAAAGTTTTGGGTTGGAGTCGTGGCTGGCTTTCTCTGGTTTACATTACAACAGTAAATACACTTCAGAAGTACTCAATTGGCTGTAAAGTGCTTTGGGACGTCATGAAAGGGGCTATATAAATGCAAGTCTTTCTTTCAAAGAGAATTGAAGATGACTGCTTTGGATTCTCTGGGGAGTAGGGTACTTGATCAGAGAGCTGAATATTGAAGCCTGGCTAGTGTCCTGATTTACACAAGCTTTTTTCTGACCCTCTTACCCTTCCTAAAACCTGCTATAAAACTAGTTATGCATTTTATATAATAGATGAAGTATTAAACTGCACTCTTGTTAAATGCGCTGTACTTGGGTGAAAATTACGCTGGGCCCTTTAAGATCCTGAATACTAAGTACAATTAACATGATGTTCATACAGGGTTTAGCTATCAGCTGAATGTTTTAAAAGCATTATGGCATGCAGCTCATTTGAAAGGATTTGTAATTCTTCATTCCCATTTCAGTGATGGAGAGCAAACTTTCATTTTGGTGCATGTCAAGTAATTCGGAGTTTATTTTGCTTCAAACTGACATGGGGAAATTAATACTAATGCAAACCTGTGCATTTTATTGGCCTCTTAAAAATGGGAAGTGTAGTCTCCTGCAAGCTTTCTAAAATAGGTACAATCAGCATCATATTCACAAGCTAGACCAGCCATAAACTACATTACAACTGTAAACAATTTTACAACACCAAGTTATAGTCCAGCAATTTTATTTTAAATTCACAAGCTTTCGGAGATTTTCTCCTTCCTCAGGTAAATGTTTCAAGATCTCCTTGAAGCCTACGCATTTATACATATTGAATAATACATGGTGTTTACAGACTGCCCCTGCAACTGCCCGTTGCCAAGGCAATCACCGTGTTCAGACAGAGAGGTGTCATCTGCAGAACCCCCGAATACACATTCAACAAAAAAACAAACAGGGAAAAAAAACAGAGAAAAAAAAACAGAGAGAGGCAGAAACATCCGGAAGGCAGAGAGAGCTAGCAAATGACCCATTATATTAAAAACAGATAACATTTGTTCGCTGGTGGGGTAACGTGTAGCGTGACATGAACCCAAGATCCCGGTTGAGGCCGTCCTCATGGGTGCGGAACTTGGCTATCAATTTCTGCTCGACGATTTTGCGTTGTCGTGTGTCTCGAAGGCCGCCTTGGAGTACGCTTACCCGAAGGTCGGTGGATGAATGTCCATGACTGCTGAAGTGTTCCCCGACTGGGAGGGAACCCTCCTGTTTGGCGATTGTTGCGCGGTGTCCGTTCATCCGTTGTCGCAGCGTCTGCATGGTCTCGCCAATGTACCATGCTCTGGGGCATCCTTTCCTGCAACGTATGAGGTAGACAACGTTGGCCGAGTCACAGGAGTATGAACCATGTGAGAACCTCTCTGGATACATCGAGGGCATCCTGAAACCCATCGTACAGGGAACCCCCAGCTTCTGTCGCGACACTACAGACTTCCTACAAAAACTCAGTACCCACGGACCAGTTGAACCAGGAACACTTCTCACCACGATGGACGTCTCGGCACTATACACCAGTATCCCCCACGATGACGGCATCGCTGCGACAGCATCAATACTCAACACCAACAACAGCCAATCTCCGGAAGCCATCCTACAACTCATCCGCTTCATCCTGGATCACAATGTCTTCACCTTCGATAACCAGTTCTTTACCCAAACACACGGAACAGCCATGGGGACCAAATTCGCACCCCAATACGCCAACATTTTCATGCACAAGTTCGAGCAGGACTTCTTCACTGCACAAGACCTCCAACCAACACTATACACCAGATACATCGACGACATTTTCTTTCTATGGACCCACGGCAAGGAATCACTAAAGAGACTACACGATAACATCAACAAGTTCCATCCCACCATCAAGCTCACCATGGACTACTCCTCAGAATCAGTTTCTTTCTTGGACACACGAATCTCCATCAAAGACGGGCACCTCAGCACCTCACTCTACCGCAAGCCCACGGACAACCTCACGATGCTCCACTTTTCCAGCTTCCACCCTAACCACGTCAAAGAGGCCATCCCCTATGGACAGGCCCTGCGAATACACAGGGTCTGCTCAGACGAGGAGGAACGCGATGGACACCTACAGACGCTGAAAGACGCCCTAGTAAGAACGGGATATGACGCTCGACTCATCGATCGACAGTTCCGACGGGCCACAGCAAAAAATCGCATAGACCTCCTCAGGAGACTAACACGGGACGCAACCAACAGAGTACCCTTTGTCGTCCAGTACTTCCCCGGAGCGGAGAAACTACGCCATGTTCTCCGCAGCCTTCAACATGTCATCAATGAGGACAAACACCTCGCTATGGCCATCCCCACACCTCCACTACTCGCCTTTAAACAGCCACCCAACCTCAAACAGACCATCGTTCGCAGCAAACTACCCAGCTTTCAAGAGAACAGCGTCCACGACGCCACACAACCCTGCCACGGTAACCTCTGCAAGACATGCCAGATCATCGACACAGATACCACCATCACACAAGATGACACCACCCACCAGGTGCATGGTTCATACTCCTGTGACTCGGCCAACGTTGTCTACCTCATACGTTGCAGGAAAGGATGCCCCAGAGCATGGTACATTGGCGAGACCATGCAGACGCTGCGACAACGGATGAACGGACACCGCGCAACAATCGCCAAACAGGAGGGTTCCCTCCCAGTCGGGGAACACTTCAGCAGTCATGGACATTCATCCACCGACCTTCGGGTAAGCGTACTCCAAGGCGGCCTTCGAGACACACGACAACGCAAAATCGTCGAGCAGAAATTGATAGCCAAGTTCCGCACCCATGAGGACGGCCTCAACCGGGATCTTGGGTTCATGTCACGCTACACGTTACCCCACCAGCGAACAAATGTTATCTGTTTTTAATATAATGGGTCATTTGCTAGCTCTCTCTGCCTTCCGGATGTTTCTGCCTCTCTCTGTTTTTTTTTCTCTGTTTTTTTTCCCTGTTTGTTTTTTTGTTGAATGTGTATTCGGGGGTTCTGCAGATGACACCTCTCTGTCTGAACACGGTGATTGCCTTGGCAACGGGCAGTTGCAGGGGCAGTCTGTAAACACCATGTATTATTCAATATGTATAAATGCGTAGGCTTCAAGGAGATCTTGAAACATTTACCTGAGGAAGGAGAAAATCTCCGAAAGCTTGTGAATTTAAAATAAAATTGCTGGACTATAACTTGGTGTTGTAAAATTGTTTACAATTGTCAACCCCAGTCCATCACCAGCATCTCCACATGGTGAGTACAGACAGTTTTTTCAACTGCCCGTTGCCAAGGCAATCAGTGTGCAGACAGACAGGTGTTACCTGCCGGGTCTCACAGAATATACAAATCACCAAAAAAAAAACAACCAACAAACAAAAAAAAAACAGAGGTAGAGAGGTAGAAACATAGAAAAGACAGCAACTGACCCGTTATATTAAAAACAGATAACATTTGTTCGCTGGTGGGGTAACGTGTAGCGTGACATGAACCCAAGATCCCGGTTGAGGCCGTCCTCATGGGTGCGGAACTTGGCTATCAATTTCTGCTCGACGATTTTGCGTTGTCGTGTGTCTCGAAGGCCGCCTTGGAGTACGCTTACCCGAAGGTCGGTGGATGAATGTCCATGACTTCAGCAGTCATGGACATTCATCCACCGACCTTCGGGTAAGCGTACTCCAAGGCGGCCTTCGAGACACACGACAACGCAAAATCGTCGAGCAGAAATTGATAGCCAAGTTCCGCACCCATGAGGACGGCCTCAACCGGAATCTTGGGTTCATGTCACGCTACACGTTACCCCACCAGCGAACAAATGTTATCTGTTTTTAATATAACGGGTCAGTTGCTGTCTTTTCTATGTTTCTACCTCTCTATCTCTGTTTTTTTTTGTTTGTTGGTTTTTTTTTTGGTGATTTGTATATTCTGTGAGACCCGGCAGGTAACACCTGTCTGTCTGCACACTGATTGCCTTGGCAACGGGCAGTTGAAAAAACTGTCTGCACTCACCAAGCATTGTTCTGTGAATTATAAATGCGATTTCATTTCGAGGTTTTCATTTTCACATCGTTCACCTGAGGAAGGAGGAAGCCTCCGAAAGCTTGTGAATTTAAAATAAAATTGCTGGACTATAACTTGGTGTTGTAAAATTGTTTACAATTGTCAACCCCAGTCCATCACCGATCTCCACATCATGACTACATTACAACTGGCAGTGACGTTTATGTTACAGTAGAGGGTGCTATAGTTATAGACAAGTGGTTTTTGATTGAAGTTTGGTGCTGAAGATGTTCGTTATTGTAAGAAAAATGGGGTGAATTTTATAATCTGTTTTTACAGTTGATAGATATATACCTGCCTATTGAACCATTTTAACAATAATGTTCTGAAACCTTCTATGGTTTACTGATGTTTGTCATAACCGGGGTGAAAATAAAGGTTTTGAATTAAACTTTATATATGAAGAAACCAGACGAGATTATAGAGTAGAACAGTTAGCCATAAGGTCTAAGTGTGCACAATGCATTAATAGTTCCACTTCAGCAGAACTAGATGATGATTATGCTATAAGTTGAGCTGGAGTCACCAGACTTATGTCAGAGATGAGCAGAAATCCTTGTGTTATTGAGTTAGAATATAACTAAACACCTTTTCTCTCTTCAATAAATCAAGCCTCCAATAAAAATTAATTTGTTCTATAAACATTCCAGTTAACATTTTGGAAGGCTTACAGTTTCTCTGAAGGCCATTTATAGGACATCACTAGACACTGATATTTCATAATTATCCATAAAGTTCTCCCACTTTGATTAAAGCTTTGAACAACATTTATAGCTAAATGCAGATGTTAAACTATTTTATTGGGTCAGTACTTTTGGCAAGAGTAGTCGGCAGTGATTTATTGGCTTGATCTGTAACAACATAAACTTTCCCAAGTGTTTTTTTTTTGGCCACAAATTATTGGTTATATTCAGAATCCAGATATAAAAAACGTGATCTATATGTGGTCCTTATAGCCAGGTTACCTTTTTTCCCCATGTGATGGTCTCTTTAAATCCAGAACAGGAATAGAAGTTCTGTTGGTTAATATATGCTTCAAATGAGCTTAATTTGTAAGTGAACTGAAGGGAATGGCTTGGTCTCCTTTTACTACGTGTCAGTTGGTGCATTATTTGTTCTGGCCGCCTGTGGTGCTCATAACACACTGTAAACCTAATTGGAGCCATTGGAAAGTAGCAAGAGAAACTTGGAAAATCGTTTTTTTTCCCTCCAACTCGCATGATGGAATTTTCACACTGACTTAGTTTTGAAGGTATTCTTGTCTTTGAAGCACAATTATTTTGATGTCTTGGTACAGTGCCTTACAATTTCATCAGCTATTGTGAGATTCAGTACGCCAGGTTTGGTAGGAACTTGTTTACATGCTTCCTATTGTGTGTATATAATGGCTAAATATCGTCACCCTAAAAATTGACCACACTATCGAGCGACTGCTGCTGGTAGCTGTAGTTTCAACATGCCTCTAAACCTTTGTTTAGATCTAAGGTGACGTGGCTAATCTTCAGTTTTGTTTTGAGCTATTGCACCAGAGTATTTGAATGGTGCGGCGAATTGATGGATCAAGGTGGTGATGATTGAATTACTGATTGACTTGTGGGTCATCGATGTGCTTGTTAAAGATCATTTAATATGGAGAAAAGCAAACTATTTTCCATATGCAAGAAAGAAACATAAGGGCATAAATGAAAAGCAAGGCTGCGATTGTGTCTAGAATATAAAACCATTGATTTAGTTTGGCAGATCCTTTGATTAGCGATATAACGGGAGTATTTATAATTGCTGAATTTGAAGCCTAGCTCAGTAAAAACTTGGGGTGGAGGGAGGTGAAAGAGAGGAGAGGGTACGGAATTGTGATTTATGATACTGGACTAGTAATCCAGACGCCAGTAATCCGGAGAATGTGACTTTGAATCCCACCATGGTAGTTTGAGAATTTGAATTCAGTTTTTAAAAATCTGGAAATGAAAAAAATTGGTATCAATAAAAATTAACATGAAGCTGTCAGATTGTCTTAAAAACGTAATTCGTTCTCCAATGTCCTTACCCGGTCTGACCGACACGTGACTCCAGTCCCACACCAACGTGGTTGACTCTTAACTGCCCTCTGAAGTGGTCTAGCAAGCCACTCAGTTAGAAGGCCCACCACCACCCCCTCAGGGATGAGTAATAAGTGCTGACATTTCCAGTGATGTGCACATCCCGAGAATTATTTTTTTAAAAACCCCGGTGGAGGGGATTGCATATTAGTGCCTTTTTGTTTCACAAAGTGATGCTTTTTAAAAAAAAAAGATTCTTTCCAGCCCCTTTTTATCTCCTCTGCAGCCACTTTAAGACTGAGAGTTTGGGTCATCTGCAAATGCTGCTCTGAAGCCAGATGCTAGGAAATGCACAAAAATGACTATGGTGTTGATTATCCCTCCAGGAGAAGGGCGAGTTCTCAGCACCACCCCTTGTCCCAAAATACAGAATAACGTGTAACGGTGATGTGGCCCATTGCTGAGGCAAACAATTTTGTTGTGACAACTGATCTGTTATTGCTCTGATTTGCTCAAAAATCAGCCGATTCACTGCCCCCAGGATTTTTTAAGGAACATTCCAGAACTAGGGCCTTAAATCTTAATCGTGCTGTAACAAGTCGCTGTTATACTCTGCGTGATGTGGCAAATCACTTGGCGTGGTTCACGACTCAGTGAATTAAACAGTTGGAAATGATCTTGTGTAAACTGATAAAATAGTCAATTGTAGCTTTATGATTTCCTGATCTCTCAAGATAAAGGTATTAGTTAAGAATTACAGTTACAGTATTTGATTAATCCATTTCCACTGCTTCTTGCAGCACTTGTGCTCAGTGCAACATCAGACCATATGCAAAAACGAATCATGTCAGTTGCTGGTTATAGTACATTTCTGTAATGCAATGTGATATTACTTTCAGTGTTGGTTGTAATGCAAGACCTTCACTGGATAACCCAAATCTATCTGCCTGATATCAGTCCTGATCAGTCCTTCAGTACTGATATTCCATTATGTTTCAATTGTTGGTGTTCTATCATTCATCTGTACATGCTTAGTGTGCACAGGTTCTGTGATAGGTTTGCTCAGTGGCTCAAAGAGTTTATCCTGTGAGTCGCTGATTTCAGCCAAGACAGTTACAATGGGTGACGGGGTGTGTGTACGTGTCGGTGTCAGATTGGTTGAACTGTGATACACCGCATGGTTGACTTAATGTGCCAAAGTCACACAGGCAAAATAATGGCAGTCGAGTGGCATCTCTGGAACTGTACCCCATCAAGGAGTTGTCATGAGTTAGGGAAAAAATTGGTGTGGAGGGAAGAGTCCTTCCATGGGAAGATTGATCTATTTGTGGGCTGGCTATTGTAAACCAGATAGCTAAGGAGTGTTCTGTGGTTGGATCACTACATTTAAGCAGTAACATTGAATAGATGATTTTGTGTTGGAATTCAATGCTTTGAATCATACAGCACAGGAGGAAGCCATTTGGCCCATCGTGCCTGTGCCGGCTCTTTGAAAGAGTTATCCAACTTCTGCTCATTCCCCATAGCCCTGCAAATTTTTCCTTTTCAAGTATTTATTCAGTTCCATTTTGCAAGCTACTATTGAATCTGCTTCCAACCTTTCAGGCAGTGCATTACAGTGCTTGGCTCCAATGTTTTTTTTTCCTGGAATTGACTCTTTGGTACCTGTCCAAGGATTTTGCCATTTGTCATGTTTTTCATCTATAATGGCAGATGGTATCAAACAAATGTGTAGCTAACAGTTATGATTTCTTCTGGATGGTTGAACTTCTGGAATAAATGGCAGGTGATCATCACAGTGTGTTAATTTTTTCTTAAGTGCACTTTGTACCGTACTGTGTTATTCATAAATTAGCAGTCAATTCATTGTGTTGGTTGTATAGAATGGATTGCAGAAATGGATTGAAGTATTTTTTTCATTACACCCCTACTCTTCAATTCCTCTCTGAACTGTGATGGGGAATTATTATACTGGCCAGTTGATCAACACATATTGCCCATCTTCAGTAAATTTGCTAACTGTCAAAATGCAGAAAAGTTGCATTGTACTAAAGCACTAATAGCTTGTGTGCACCAAATGCATCCAGTTTTTTCTCATACATTTCAAAATCGCTGTTAAAAAAAAAAATTGGGATATTGCCACAGTGTTCTTGAGCTGGAGAAGGCATAAACTAGCCAGCATAAGAACAAAAGACTTGCATTTATATAGCGCCTTTCACGACCTCAGGACATCCCAAACGCCTTTCATCCAATGAAGTAGTCACTGTAGGATACGTGGCAGCCAATTTGCGCACAGCAAGGTCCCACAAATGGCAATGTGATAATAAGACCATAAGAGAGAGGAGCAGAAGTAGGCCATTTGGCCCCTCGAGCCTGCTTCGCCATTCAATGAGATCGTGGCTGATCTGATTTTTACTTCAACTCCACTTTCCTGCCTTTTCCCCATATCCTTTGACTCCCTTGCTGATCAAAAATTTGTCTGAATCAGCATTGAATGTATTCAATGACTCAGCCTCCACAGCTTTTTGGGGTAAAGAATTCCAAAGATTCACGACTCTCTGGGAGAAGAAATTCCTCCTCATTTCCGTCTTAAACGGGCGACCCCTTATTCTGAGACTGTGCCCCCTCGTTTTAGATTCCCTCATGAGGGGTAACATCCTCTCACCATCTACCCTATCGAGTCCCCTCAGAGTTTTGTATGTTTCAATAAGATCTCCTCTCATTCTTCTAAACTCCAATGAGTATAGACCCAACCTGTTCAATCTTTCCTCATATGACAACCCTTCCATACCCGGAGTCAACCTAGTGAACCTTCTCTGAACTGCCTCCAATGCAAGTATGTCCTTCCTTAAATAAGGGCACCAGAACTGTATGCAGTACTCCAGGTGTGGTCTCACCAGCACCCTGTACAATTGTAGCATGACTTCCCTGCTTTTATACTCCATCCCCCGAGAAATAAAGGCCGGTATTCCGTTTGCCTTCCAGATTACCTGCTGCACCTGTATGTTGACTTTTTGTGTTTCATTTACGAGGACACCCAGACCCCACTATCGCAGCATTTTGTAATATTTCTCCATTTAAATAATATTTTGTTTTTTTTATTTTTCCTCCCAAAGTGGATGACTTCACATTTTCCCACATTATATTCCATCTGCCAAATTTTTGCCCATTCGCTTAACCTGTCAGTATCCCTTTGCAGACACTTTGTGTCCTCATCGCAACTTGCTTTTCCACCTATCTTTGTATCCTCAGCAAATTTGGTCACGACACACTCTGTTCCTTCATCCAAGTCATTGATCTTTATTGTAAATAGTTGAGGCCCCAGCACTGAGCCCAGCGGCACCCCATTAGTTACAGGTTGCCATTTTGAAAATGACCCTTTTATCCCGACTTTGTTTTCTGTTAGTTAACTAATCCTCTATCCATGCCAGTATATTACCCCCAACACCATGGGCTCTTATCTTGTGCAATAATCCTTTATGTGGCACCTTATCGAATGCCTTTTGGAAACCTAAATATGCTGCATCCATTGGTTCCCCTTTATCCATCCTGCCCATTACTTCCTCAAAGTACTCTAATAAATTTGTCAGACACGATTTCCCCTTCATAAAACCATGTTGACTCTCCTTGATTGTATTATGAGTCTCCAAATGTCTTACTACTACTTCCTGAATAATGGATTCTAGCATTTTCCTAATGACCAGGTAATGTTGGTTGTGTTAAATATTGGCCAGGACACCTTTGAGAACTCCCTTGCTCTTCTTCGAAATAGTGCCGTGGGGTCTTTTACGTCCACCTGAGAAGGCAGATGGGGCCTCGGTTTAACATCTCATCCGGAAGACGGCATCTCCGAAGGTATAGCACTCCCTCAGTACTGCACTGAAGTGACAGCCTATAATTTTTGCTCAAGTCTCTGGAGTGGGACTTGAACCCACAACCTTCTGACTCCGCGACGAGACTGCTACCCACTGAGCCACGGCTGACAGCATTCCTGAGCCAGGTTACTATCAAGTGAGGCAGTGTGGAAAATGAGCATGTGTGAATATAAGGGCTAGGATTGGATTTCGCTCTGATGCCCTCACCTGGTTGAGACCCTGTTGACGCTCATTGTCCAGGCTACACATGAAGAAGAATGGCCAGTTGGGTAGTTACTGAAGGACTATTGGCGTGTATGGAACTCTACACCAAGAGGAGAAAATGCAAAGGAAACGAGCACACAAAATTCTTTGGCAGGGGCCTATTTCTCATCTCCTGCTTCAAAATGCTTGTTTTAGCGCTTAATATAAAAGAACCAAAGGCGACATAAGGAAAAACTTATTTACGCAGCAAGTGGTTATGATTTGGACTGCACTGCCTGAGGGGTTGGTGGAGGCAGATTCAATTGTGGCATTGAAGAGGGAATTGGATAAGTATTTGAAGGGAAAAAAATTTCAGGGTTACGGGGAAAGGGCCGGGGAGTAGGACTAGCTGGATTGCTCTTGCAAAGAGTCGGCATGGGCTCGACGGGCCAAGTGGCCTCTTTCTGTGCTATAACCATTCTGTGATTCTAATTGATCTTTACATGAAAGACCCTAGTTTATTTACACATCAAGCCTGTGTGATCTGTTTAGTGAGTGTGTGTTTGTTTAGTGAGTGTGTGTTTGTTTAGTGAGTGTGTGTTTGTTTAGTGAGTGTGTGTTTGTTTAGTGAGTGTGTGTTTGTTTAGTGAGTGTGTGTTTGTTTAGTGTGTGTGTGTAGTGTGTGTAGTGTGTGTAGTGTGTGTAGTGTGTGTGTGTGTGTGTGTTTAGTGTGTGTGTGTGTGTTTGTTTAGTGTGTGTGATCACTCAATTGTGAACCTAGAACTATGTTATTTTCTGAGAAGGGCTCAAGATGCTTCTGAGGTGCTTGGGCGTGTGAGACCTGCTGAAAGAGTTTTGATAGAAACTTCAGAAAGCTTGTGGGGCCCACAAGGCGTCGTCTAACGCTGCCACATATAAGGAAAGTATTTTGACAGTAGTAATTAAGATGAATTCAGTTGAGGCATTGTGGATAAATAAAATGTTCATCTTCTGAAGTTGAGCCAGATAATTCAGAAAGTCTCCACTGTTCAGGCAAGGTAAGGTCATGGAAAGGTTTCCAAACCGTGGGTTGTGAGGCTTTATGCCAAAAGATTTTTTTGACCGTCGTCATTGAGATGAAGTGTGTTGTTTTTTTTAAAAAAGCTTGGCTATCTGTCTCTACAGGTACAGTATAATAAGATCTCACCAAGGATACCACGCAAGATAAAAGTTCATAGCTTTCTGTCAAATGACAGAATGTGACTCCAGACACTGCTGTTCTTAGCTTTATATTTCTAAAATAACTCGTCAGGATTTCATAATGTCGGGGGAGAGGGAGAAGAAATGCTGTGCAATCATTTACTTGCATGCAATTTAAAGACATGTCCAAACAGTTCTCCCTCTTGGTTCAGAGCTCCTGGGAGTCCATATACAAAATTCAGGACCAAGTTGTGAGGTTGATTTGTGACCAAAAAGGGAAACTATTTCGGAGAGGGGTTTTCTGCTGATGCCAGCTGCACCTAAACTCTCTGGTAATTGGTTTGTGTCCTTATGGAAATAGAATGTGCACTCCAAACTAGGCAAACAAACTCTGCCTACGTGGTTTGGTTTGGAGAACTTCAAGCTTGGTGTTGAGTTTCCATTAATGTCAGGTATCCAGCTGAGCCCCCAAAAATGCAATTTGAACTTGTGTAGACCTGTTTTGAAAGACATCCTAGCTTCCTGTTCTTGGCTGTGGCACTACAGTTTGTCCATTTACTTGAAATTGGTACACAATAACTGGGTTGTTCTGGGTTTTTTTGGCTGATCTCTGATGAACAAATATAAGAAATGAACAAACTGAAGGCACTTGCGTCAGATGTACAGTTTTAACTTGAAGGTGTCTTATTCCTATCTCATTATTTTGTAGGTTTATTAAGATTTTCTCCTCTTTCCTTTCTTCCCTCCTAAAGACGTTGGTTCTTAGGTTTGGCTTCTGTATTGCCGGCAGACCACCCAGATGTTCTTCCTTCTTTGTGATTGAACCTCGACAGTGGGTCGTCAGCATCCTGCCCAACCAAGGAGGGCCCCGTAACCAACCTGAGTGTTCTCCTCACTAATTACCTCCTTGTGTCCTTTCCTGCAAAATAACTGGTTAGAGGTAGGATAGGATAAACTGTCACTTGGAAAGGCATGGTTTAATCAGGGATAGTCAGCATGGATTTGTTCAGGGAAGGTCATGCCTTACAAATCTGATTGAATTATTTGAGGAAGTGACAAGGAGGATTGATTAAGGTAGACAATTGTAAACAATTTTACAACACCAAGTTATAGTCCAACAATTTTATTTTAAAATTCACAAGCTTTCGGAGGCTTCCTCCTTCCTCAGGAAGGAAGGAGGAAGCCTCCGAAAGCTTGTGAATTTTAAAATAAAATTGTTGGACTATAACTTGGTGTTGTAAAATTGTTTACAATTGTCAACCCCAGTCCATCACCGGCATCTCCACATCATGATTAAGGTAGTGCAGTGGATATTGTCTACATGGATTTTAGTAAGGCATTTGGCAAGCTCCCACATGGCAGTCTGGTCAGAAAGGTAAATGCCCATGGGATACAGGGAAATGTGGCAAATTGGATCCAAAATTGGCTCAGTAACAGGAAACAAAAGGTAAAAGTCGATGGATGTCTTTGCAAATAGAAATCCGTTTCCAGTGATGTGCCACAGGGCTCTGTGTTGGGTCCCTTGCTGTTTGTGGTATATATTAATGATTTGGACTTGAATGCAGGAGGCATGATTAGCAAATTTGCAGACGACACAAAAATTGGCCGTGTAGTTGATAGTGAAGAGGATAGCTGTAGACTCCAAGAAGATATCAATGGATTGGTGGAGTGGGCGGAAAAGTGGCAAATGGAGTTCAACCTGGAGAAGTGTGAAGTAATGCACCTAGGAAGGGCAAACAGTAAAAGGGAATACGCGGTAAACGGGAGTATATTGAGAGGGGCAGAGGAAGTGAGAGACCTTGGAGTGCATGTGCAGAGGTCCCTGAAGGTGGCAGCACAGGTAGATAAGGTAATGAAGAAGGCATACGGAATGTTCTCCGTTATCAGCCGAGGTATAGAATACAAAAGCACGGATGTAATGATGGAATTGTATAAAACGCTGGTAAGGCCACAACTGGAGTATTGTGCACAGTTCTGGTCACCACGTTACAGGAAGGACGTAATTGCTCTGGAGAGAGTGCATAGAAGATTTATAAGAATGTTGCCAGGGCTTGAAAATTGCAGCTACGAGGGGAGATTGGATAGACTGGGGTTGGTTTCCTTGGTGCAGAGGAGGCTGAGGGGTGACTTGATTGAGGTGTAAAAAATTATGAAGGACCCAGATAGAGTAGACAGGGAGTACCTGTTTCCCCTAGCGGAGAGTTCAAGAACTGGAGGACATAGATTTAAGCTGATTGGTGGAAGGATTAGAGGGGACATGAGGAAAAACTTTTTTTACCCAGAGGGTGGTGGGTGTATGGAATTCGTTGCCTGAATTGGTGGTAGAGGCAGGGGCCCTCAACTCTTTTTTAAAAGTACCTGGACCTGCACCTAAAGTGCTGTCAGCTGCAGGGCTACGGACCGGGTGCTGGAAAGTGGGATTAGAATGGACACCTGGTTGTTCTTCGAGCCGGCGCGGACATGATGGGCCGAATGGCCCCCTTCTGTGCTGTATCTTTTCTATGGTTCTAGGTAAAGACTGGCAACCCCAGCCGTGTCCTTTTATTATGCAGCCCCTCTCCCAGCCCTGGCTCAAAATCAGCCCTCCGAGCACCCTGTTCTTTGACTCAATAATGTACCAGGTGATGCATTTAGCCACTAAGCATTTGTGCACTAAAAATTTCAGATTTTTCATATCTTTCATATCTTTCTTTATGGATATAGGTTTTTTTCCCCCTCAAAAATCACAAGATTCAGAACTACATTCACTTGTGTGCAATATTTAACTTTTTTCTCTTGGGTCCCAGTTATTTTTATGTGACCGTTTTGCTGTATAATATCTAGATCAAAGGGTCAATGGTGCTGAGTTTCCAAGGATTACTGGAAAGTACAGGATTATTGCTGTAAATAGAGAGTGCAGTCATAAATGTCTGCAACATATAACAACAGTATAAGAAAACGCTGGGTTAATCTTGAAGAGCCTCAAGGAAAAAGTAAGCTGCTTACACTGCACATTATAATAGGAAAAATTATTCTTCGCTAAAATGGGTAAGATGGGTATAGAGGGATATGGGCCAAGTGCAGGCAATTGGGACTAGCTTAGTGGTATAAACTGGGCGACATGTACATGTTGGGCCGAAGGGCCTGTTTCCATGTTGTAAACTTCTATGATTCTAAAATATTTTTAAGTGTATTCAATGTGCAGCTCTTTGAAGGGGATAAAATAGTACATTTAGCGGTAAAACAGATGAGTTAACTATCTTCTCCCCAGAGCGCAATGGGCAACCTGATCCCAGGCTTCTCTTTGTGCTACTCTAACCTGGGCACAAGGAGCGTGAAAGCAATTTGGGACAGCATTACCATTTGCGAGGTGACTCTGCTTGGTATGGAACATGGTGTTTGTAATCGAACACACTGCACCACATGGGTGTTATTCGCAGTGTTTGGCTGCATGATCTAAGTTATTTTTTGTGCAGAGAAGGTACATAGGAACAGGAAATGCAGTGGAAATAGAATCGATGATAGCATTTAAAGGGAAGTGAAACAGAAAATCTTAAAAGGGCAAGGGAATGGAACTAAGTGGCAGCGATGCTATGGGCTGAATGGTCGCTTGTGTTGTAAAATTCTGAGATATTTGGATGCATCCAAGTTCCATCTTTACAATGTGCATTTTCCAGTGGCTGGCTGGTTAAAATTGAACTTTTTTGTATCTCTCCTAGGACAAGTATGAAGAAGAGATTGAGGTATATAAACACCACCTCGAACAGACTTACAAGCTGTGCCGTCCCTGTCAGACCGCTGTGGAATACTACATCAAACACCAGGACCGGCAGATTCGGGCAATTCTCTTTGACCACCAGCTCCGTCGTCGAGAAGCAGACAAAACGTTTGTGCAGGTAAGGGTTAGACGAAATGTCACGGTCATGATGAAGAGAATTAATTTTTTTTTTAAATAAAAGCTTTTCCAGTTGAGGGGGTGGGCGGGAGAGGGTGATTCAGGAATTTCCAGTAATGAAGCTTTCGGCTTTGAAACCCTTTTGTAAGAAAGCCTGGGAAGGGAGGGTTCTGCTATGACTTGATGAGAAACCTTCCATTGTTTATCTCTGCAGTACTACAAAGGCACCATAGTTACATTATTTTGAAAATTTGATGTATTTGCTATTTCTTTTTTTTGTTTGACCAGAATTGAGTATAAAACCTTCATGTTTCCCCCTTTTTTGATCATTTTTCAACACCTCCTTCAAGTGCTCTTTTGATTCATTAATTGTTAACAACGACAGATTTGACTTATCGTTTGATACTCATTTGAGGCACTATTTTGACATTATGATGATGGAAGGACCTCGTTATACTGTTTGGACATTAACATAGTTTCAGACACATTTTGCCTGTGATGCCAGAAAAAGGTGTGGTCTGAACATGATTTTTCAGAAGAAACCCAGCTGACGTACTTTGTATGGGGCAACAGATTGCAAGTTTCAACCAGAAGGTTTCAATTCTGGCAGTCTGTTTTATGCAGCTGATATTGGAATAAATTGTTTGCCTTCTGGGCAAGAGATTCTGATTGACAGTCATAAACTATTATCATGTCGTTAAAAGGGTACTTGTGCTGATAATTGCTAGACGTAACGTTCTGTGGTGAGATTAATATGCAAATACAGCAATTTCATGAAAATCACGGGGAGATTGAGCGTGAGATGCCGTTTTCGCGAAGTTAACAGCGGAGTGGCGCAAATCGGCCGTTAGCTTGTGGCGATTCGCAATTCACAGGGTATCTCTTGCTCACCAAAAGTTGCTGGCCAATTTGCGCATTAATAACGGTGTACGTCGTTCAGACGTCAATTTTTCAGCAAAATCTGACCCCTTGTTTGTATAGCAAGTTGTTTTCTACAGCAGCTGACTCTGCTTTGAAACAAAAAGGTATGCAGAAGCTTGCACATGCACATTGCTTTGAAGATGCAAACAGCCTCTACGTTTGTGTGGAGCTGAGGGAGGTCACTAGACTAAATTATGGAACTGTTTTGCTGGCCGAAGGAGATGAACAGGAGCCCATCAGGTGCTCGGACATCAGGCAGCCATGCTTTTTTGTCCACCACTGACAGTAAACCACTTGGTGTTGTCCCCATTAGCTCAAATGGCAAGAACACTCTTTTTTTATATTTGCAGTTTGCCATTGGCATTGCAGATGTCATCATTGGTGCACTGTGTCTACAAATTGTTTAGAAAGCCGTTCTAAGGGTTTTTCCATTGCTTTGGCAAACTCAAGGTCCTTTACATTGCAATGAGTAGCATCCTGTATTCATTTGACAAGTATAGTTCCCATTTTCTGATGTAAAGTGATAAAAACATACAAGCCTGCTTGGAGGAATTTGTGTCATAAATAAATAAGAAAGGATAAAGGTGCCAAGATAGATGTTTCAATGAACTTAGGTGTTGAATAGATAAACGGTCAGACTTCTTCATCCCCACCTCAAATGAAGTTTGTTATACTGCCCACATTCTCTGGAGGAAGTATTTGAAATAAACTAAGCTTTGAGTTGTCCAGGTAACCAAGGTTGTTTCCTCAAGCCAACTAGGTTTCCTAGAACGGTAATAAATAGAATAGAGGAGATTTATTGGGATGAAAGACTTCAGTTACATGGAGAGACTAGAGAAACTGAGGTTGTTCTCCTTAGAGCAGAGAAGGTAAAGGGGAGATTTGACAGGTGTTCAAAATCATGAAGGGTTTTGCTCGAATAAATAAGGAGAAACGGTTGCCAGTGGCAGAAGGGTCGGTAACCAGAGGAGACAGATTTGAGGTAATTGGCAAAAGAACCAGAGGCGATATGAGGGGGGAAAAAAATTACGCAGCGAGTTATGATCTAGAATGCACTGCCTGAAAGGGTGGTGGAAGCAGACTCAATAGTAACTTTCAAAAGGGAATTGGAAAAAATTGCAGAGCTACGGGGAAAGAGCAAGGGAGTGGGACTAATTGGATTGCTCTTTCAAGGAGCCGGCACAGGCACCATGGGCCGAATGGCCTCCTTCTGTGCTGTATCATTCTATGATTTAGTGTTATAAAACAAGAAAGTTCAAGCCATAAATCCATCACTCACACTGTTGGCTATTTTCATTCTGCAAGCTGTAAACAATTATTCTTCAGTGTATGTTGTACTACAAGGACTATGCTATTCAAGTTGAGGAAAAAACATGAATTAGGTTTTATAAGTGAGATAAAAAGAATAACTTTTGGGGGTTGTTTTTTTGAAGTAGAACAGCTTTTCTCATTGTGTGTTGGTTTTGGATGTTGATGAAATGCATCTGCCCAACCCATCCCAGTAGAATTCCTCTCAAACCTGGTTCACATAGGCAAAACCAGAAGTGTTTTGTGTTCATTTACAGAATTTTCCAGGATCTGGCCTACAATGAACAGCATTTTATACTTTGATTTTGGTACTTCCTTTATTGTTGCAAACTTCAATAAAGTCTCAGAACATTACAAAATTCATTAACTTTTCCCACCCAAAATAGCCAGAATTGGATATAAATACACCTTGAAATTGTGCAAATTACCATAACATCTGAGTAGAGTTACGGAAAGAACAGTCACTTCTGAATTGGTCAGTACAGTTTTCAAAGGATCCCCCTTTTCTTTCCATTTACTTCCCACACCCTATTCCCAACTCGATGGATGAACAGACAGTGCAGGCTAAAACTGGGAACTTTGGTGGAAGCCATATGCTACTGCCATGTCAGCTATGGCTCAGATGATAGCACTCACCTCGAAGTCAGAAGGTCATGGGTTCAAGCCCCACTCCACAGACTTGAGCACATAATCCAGGCTGATACTCCAGTGCAGTACTGAGGGAGTGCTGCACTGTCAGAGGTACTGTCTTTCGGATGAGACGTGAAACTGAGGCCTCATCTGCCCTCTCGGGTGGACGTAAAAGATCCTTGGGCACTATTCAAAGAAGCGCAAGGGAGTTCTTCCCGGGGTCCTGGTCAATATTTATCCCTCAACCAACACCTAAAAAAACATATGATCTGGTCATTTATTTCATCGTTGTTTGTGGGAGCTTGTATTGTGCCAATTGGCTGCTGCATTTGCTACATTATAACAGTGACTACATTTCAAAAGTACTTCATTGACTTTAAAGTCCTTTGGGCCATCCACATAAATGAGTCTTTTTCTTTTTATTCTAAGGTATGTTAAGATTGAGATTCTACTTGGCAACTATTTTCAGTTATTCAACATTTAATCAATTGTCCAGTGAGACTTCGATTAATTACTGTGAAATCAATGTTTCGTGGCTCTTGAGAAATAATCATGGAGTCGATGCCTTCAACTTGTACTAACTTTGTATTCAGCCCTTTGAAATACAGCTTAATGGTCTCGGTAACCTGTTTAGTCTTGTGATAAAGCTGCAGCTCTGATTTGTCTTTTTGTGCATAAAGAACTTGATTGGTTTTCAGGTCCAGTTTTGGTTCATGGTATATTATGTTGCAAACATTTTAACTCTTAGCATGCTGCAGAAGAGTTTACTTATCCGTGCTCACTGTTGCTGAATTTATTTGTACTTCAGCAGCTGCTTCCTCTTTAATGTGCAAAAATGTTTTCAAAGATTGGCCAGGTTGTACCTATCTTGTGAGCAAGGGCAGACTTCACTGTTCTGGTTTGAGATCAACTAAAAAGAGCATTTGGAGCTAATTTCAATCCAATTAATACCCATTTTATTTGAACTTGCTCCAATTTGAAAGTGGACAGTCTAAAGCAGAAGAACAACTTTTTTTTCAAACCGCATGTAGGTGTTGAAAAAATGGGTTAGATTAGGAGGAATAAAGTCCCTTTTTTAACAAAAGAAAGGATGGAGACAATAAGGAGAAATGGAATGACTAGAAAAAAATTTGTGGTCAGAGGAACAGGAGTAGGCCATTCAGCCCCACGAGCCTGTTCCAAATGTTTTTTACTGTTAAATTTTTCTGTAGTTTCATTCATTTAATACCTTAAAGCTAATTCTGATATTTTGAGTAGCTTTATTATTGTTATAGTTTATTCATGCACAGAAGGTGGCCATTTTGGACCTACATCCTGTGATATGCCAGACCCCCACAGAGCTATTTAATATAGTTTCATGCACCCATTAACATTTTTCTTCAAGTATTTATCTAAGGATGCACTCAAATTACAGCTGTAGCATCTTTGTGAAGTGGCTTTGCGTCACCCTAATGCTGCAGTTATAACGCAAGTGCTGCCTGGACCTGAGTCAGGGCCCAAATTGAATTTGAATCAGTTCAGGCATTTACATCACCCAAGGTTAGCATTTCGCACATGCGCTAAACTTGTATTGAGAGTGCACGGCGACGACTTCTTCTTCGTCGTGATTGAATTGGCTTTAAAAGTCACTTGTGGTAATGTATTCCATATTCTAGTTATCCTTTGAAAAGATTCTAACCTCCTTCATGCTTCTAAAACTGATGCTAAGTTTATCCCCCTTGTTGTTTATTCATCAAGCAGAGGAAATAATATTTCACTATTTATGCCTTCAAACCCTTCCATAATTTTGAACACGTCTGATTAGATATCCCTTTAACTATCTCTGCTCCAGTGAATGCAGCCCTAGCGATTTAAATATCCCATCATAACTATGTCCCCTTCGTCCTTCTATCGTTCTGGTGAATCTCCATTGCGCCTTTTTGACCCTAGTTTTGCTTGAGTTCTTACTGAGCGGGGTGTGGAAGTATGAATTTGCTTTCTGACTTGTATGTTGGCCCCAGTATAATTTTTCTGTATAATATATATATATATATATATATATATATATATCTATCTCTATCAAGAAATCACAAGTGTTAAGCCTGAGAGATTTGTTTGTAGCATCACTCTAATAAATAAAGAACTTGCCTTTCATAACCTCAGGTTGTCCCAAAGCACTTTACAGTCACTTTTGAGGTGTAGTCACTATTGCAATGTGGGGAAACACAGCAGTCAGTTTGTAAGGTCCCACAAACAGCAATGAGATAAAATGACTGGATAAACCGTTTCTGGTGGTGTTGGTTGAGGGATAAGGATTGACCAGGACACCAGGATAACTGCTGGGTGCTTCTTCGAATAGTGCTATGGGATCTTTTACGTCCTCCTGAGAGGGAGGACAAAAGCTCCATTTTAATGTCTTCCCCCAAAAGACAGTGCAGCACTCCCTCAACACTGCACTGAAGCGCCAGCCTAGATTGTGTGCTCACTTCTCTCGAGTGGGACTTGAACCCACAACCTTCTGACTCATAAGTGAGAGTAGTGCCACTGTGCCAAGGCTGACACCTTCTAAACTCCTAATAAACCAATTAAGGCACAGAAGGCTATTTTTTTATACAGTAAAACTTTCATGTGCTATCCTGAGCTTGTGAAGAACCAAGCATGTCTGTTTATAATGTCTGATTTATTTTAATCTGAACATTTGGGATCTGGCTAAAGTTATAAGTGTTCAATGCAATTAATTACTAACTTTTTCTTTTGCAGAGTTCCCATTATTCCAGCCTTTCCACACCGATCAGAGTTTTATTCCTTCGATTCGTGGCCTTCGCCAGTTGTGCCGTGTTGGTTGCCATGGCAGTTTATGGGTCAGGTAATCCATTTACTGGCCTGAAACCCACTGCTGACGCGCAGGTAGCTGATTCGATGCCACATCCGTCCAGTAGTAGCAATGAAACCATTTCACCGCTCGAGTATAGTGCTGTCCAGAATGTCACCGGCTGGGAGGAGCTGCTGAATATGGTGCCAGAGGAAATGCTGATTAACCTGCAAGCTGCATGGGACTATGGAAAAACCCACCAAATGGCTGTCGTTATCACTGGCCTCTTCACCTGCTTATTGGCTGTAATTCTAGCTGGACGTGTCAGGTGAGTCCAGTGTCTACCTCTTTCTCTTTGTATTGCACGGATGTAGTGCGGAAAGAACAGAAGTCGTAAGAAATCAGTTCGGTTTGATGTATAAAATTATACAGCCTTTTTGGATATGGATACCTTATGTGATACTAGCGATATTTTGTTGGGTAGGTGAAGTTGCTTTGCATTTTCTATTCTTTAATGATGAGCCTAGACATGCGATTGTCATCAGATTATTTTACCATGAGGGAATCATATCAGAGCCACATCGTGTCCTCATCCTTTTGCACGTGCATTTTTCAACGGGATCACTCCTATCCCAGACTAACCGAGGCCAATTACATCATCCCAGCCTCAGTTGAGATCATATCAGCACAGACTGGGGATCAAGCCTGGGATCTTCCTGGTCTGTATGATTCAGTTCCATGTTGGGCAATGCATTTATCAGCTGGAGGAAGAGAGTGCAGACAGTCTGCTTTCATGTCCTATAAATTGGCAAGCCAGCCTAATCAGGGGGATATTGCTGTGCAAGCCTGAAAGTATAGTTATAAAGGAATTCAGTGACAATTTTTTAAAAAATAGCTCCTACCCTATCATGTCACCACATGCACATATATGTCGTCTTCAACCGTCTGCTTAAAGTGCATTTGCACGTTGTGCCATGGAGTGGTAGATAACTGGCTCACTCTTGCAGTTCCATTTGAGATCCCAATCTCCTCTCCGCTGTCCAGCATTGATAGAAGCATGGAGCAGGTCTGTCCAGTTGTCGTACATACTGTAAACATGGTAATTTTCAGAATGTAACTTTTATGTAGCCATACGTTAGATTGTTTAAAGTCAAGCTGTTGGGGGGGGTGGGGGTGGGGGGAAATCAGTTTAGATGTGTATAAAAGTTGCTGTGATTAACATACAGAGTAGTACATGAGGTCTGTGACAACTGTGCCTGTACCTTCACAAGGCATTTCACATTGTGTACCTGCACACGTTCACAAATTACAGCCCCATTTCCTCAGTAAGAAATACTTTGCTGGTTATCAAAGGCGGGTGAATGGAGTTGAGGTACAGATCAGCTGTGATCTAATTGAATGGAGGAACAGGCTCGAGGGGCTGAATGGCCTACTTCTGCTCCTGTGTTCTAAAAACTTCATTCTTTTTCCGATGTTGTACTATTCCAGTATGTTCTCTTTTCTCGAGGTGCGTTAAACTGATTCCAACCAGTGTAGAATTCCAATTTGCAGCACAAGTGTTCTAATTTCATTGAAAAAAGCTTTATAGCCTTATACTTTCAACATCTGAGATTGGAGAGATTCTGCCAATTCATTAGATATTTTGGTGACCTTCTGACTTCTGATTCTAGCAGCCCTGCAATACATATCAGCGTTGCAGCAAAGCATCGGATTTTTCTCAACCAGAGAAAACCCCTAATTGGAGAAGTCCGCATACCTTCCCCAATGGCCTAGTGGGTAAAGGCAGGGCATAACTGCACCACACTGACCAGAAGGTCCCAGGTTTGACTACAGGTCTGTGCGGACTTAGCGGAGCTTGGCCAGGATAGAAATTGGGATACCACAGTTGGCTTACGCATCCCTGGGCTAGGCATTGGAGGGGGGTGGAAATCCATTGTTGCTGGTGCTGATCAATATTTGTCAACCACAGAGAGACAGACAAACAGACTCTCTCACATGAAGAACGACTAGTGGGCAAGGTATTGAGGGCTGCTAGTGCCCACGAAATGGTAACCTGGCAAGAGTCAGCATCTTTGGGGGGTTGGAAGCACCTACTTGTTCAAAAATAATTCAGATATGGGTGAAGTGAAAGGAAGGATTACTCTGCTCACCATTTGTAACAACATCCTAAATGCATTCAAAAAGGAAATAATACAATATCACTAACCATTCTTCCCACTGGCTGATTTACAAAAATGTATTTTTAATACATGGATGCGAGTTAAGCTGCATTTATTTTTTTTCCTGGTTTACAAATGTCGCTGATTTCCACTCCTATTAATTCCTGGCTTTGTGATCGGCATTAACCTGCACTGCCTGAGAGATCAATACCAGTTTAAACCAGAAGGATCATTCATCGTTGGTCAGAATCCCCGCCGCAAAAACAAATGATTTTTTGATCCCGTTTGCAACCTCTTGGCATTTGGTCCAATTGAATTGCTCAGAATTATGCAGTACCCTCCTGCAATGGGACATTGAATAAAAGACATGAAATTTAAATGCACTGGAACATGTTTCCACGTCCGATCCCATTGCTGTTTTATTCATGCCTTGTGTGCAGACCCTCCTGTGTTCATTGTGCGGTGAATAATTCTGCTGTGTGTGCAAAATCTGTAGCCTGATTTGCCGAAACCTGCTAGAGTTGAGGATGCTGGCTTACAAGGTAACTATATCCTAAATTCCCTTAGGCTACAGCAAACTGCCCCTTTGATCAAGCTGCAGGTGTTTTGAGCTGTGCCCCACTTGACAAGGCAAAATCCGGTTTAGACAAACGATGGATGAGCAAGTGGGCTACCTGTGCAGCAGACTTCAACTGAAGAAAAAAATTATTCAGTGAAACCATGATTCCTGGGATGGGGTGGTTACCTAGTTACTCTGGGCTATTGAACAGTATGTAAGCAAACTAAAGATGTCTTCATTTTATATTGTGATGAGCGCAATGTGAGCACTGTAAGTTTGTGCGTAAGGGATTTTATTCTGTGCACCGACCTAGAACAGCGGATTTTGGTAGAAAGAAATTCTGCTCCTGCTTAAAGATAACTACAATAATCTGGTTTGCTGGGCAGCGGAGAATATTTAAATGGCAGAAAAATATATTGAAATCTAGTCTAAGGTTGTCTATAGACTCTTGCTTTCAACTTTGGTGTTGCCGTTACTGATCTCAGCCATATCACAGTGGAGAGACACCAAATAAAAGTCAGGTGATTCCCTCGGGGAGGAAAGAAAAATCAATTAGAGCTAGTGTCTGGCAAATCTTGTGAATCCCAATAGTTGATTCTAGATTAGCAGGTGGAGTGAGGGGAATAGGTCACCTATCTGTCAACCCCACCCCTTCGGTCACAGAAGATACAAGTCTCTGGGATACTAAACCTTCATAAGTCACTGATTTGGCCTCAGATGGAGTATTGTGCCCAGTTCTAGGTACCACACTTTAGGAAGGATGTCAAGGCCTTGGAGAGGGTGTAGAGGAGATTTTGCAGAATGGTACCAGGGCTGAAGGACTTCAGTTATGTGGAGAGGCTGGAGAAACTGGGATTGTTCTCCTTTGAGCAGAGGGGAGATTTAATAGAGGTGTTCAAAATAATGAAGGATTTTTGATAGAGTAAATAAACAGAAACTGTTGCCATGGGCGAGTGAGTGGGTCAGTAACTTGAGGACACAGATTTGAGATAATTGGCAGAAGAAGCGGGAGACTTTTTTTTTAGACAGCGAGTTGTAATGATCTGGAATGCACTGCCTGAAAGGGTGGTGGAAGCAAATTCAATAGTAACTTTCAAAAGTGAATTGGATAAATACTTAAAAGAAAAATTTGCAGAGCTATGGGGAAAGAGCAGTGGAGTGGGTCGAATTGGATAGCTCGTTTAAAGAGCTTGTACGGGTATGGTAGGCGGAATGGCCTCCTTGTGTGCTGTGAGAGTCTGTGATTCTACCAAAGTAGAGGGGACAGAATGAAAATCAACAGACGATCCAAAAACCAACTTTCTCTTCCAAGAAAGGAAGTAGGTGCCTCATTATGCCATTTTGTTTGATAATCTGCCTGACACTCCTCTCTGTTTACTGTGGGACATTCAGAACAGGTTGTGTTTTTATATATTTCTGTATTTTTCTCTCCCCAAATTTCTCAGGCTGCGGAGGATCGACGCAGTGGCTTCCCTGTTGTGGCTGACGGTGATGGGCTTGCATTTGATGGAGAACTACGTGCAGACCAATGTTCCTGGTTGGCTTGACACTCTGAAATTCAGCACTACCTTCCTGTGTTGCTTGGTGGGATTCACTGCAACCATCGCTACTCGAAAATCAACTGGCCAGCGACGATACAGGGCACGAAGGTCAGAGTCTGAACAATGAACAGTGGCAGAATATGAACTCTTGTGTGAATGGTTCTGTCCTTATTTACACAGTGGAGTGCTGTTTCCTATCTCGCTTTTCCATCATTTGATTGTCTCCTAAGGATCTTAAAGATGCAGCATCATTATTTGCCGACCTATATATGAGCTTAACTTTATAATCCTATTAAAATCAAACCTACACAACAACATACTCTTGCATATATGTTAGGCTAGTGGTTTTTTTTAGTAAATGAACAGATCGACCATTTACTCAAATTTCATAAAATTACCTGGAAGAGCTTGGAATTTTTAGGCCAAGTGACAAAAACTTCAGTTTATTCTTTAAGGTATGAATAGATCTCCTGTGGCATTGCTCAATGTGTCACAGGATGCAGTGGAGCTACAATGCCACTTAATAGCTGTAGCCTGCAGCCACAGTGTCACAGGGACCTGTTTACTTAGGGAATTCCCATTATATATGCATTTCAGTGTTGACTGTCCACATAAAAAGCATGACCAAAAATCATGATGAGAGGAAATGAATGCATACGCAAGATTTTTAAGATAATATAAATGATGTTTTTTTTGGGGGGATAACTTTTAACATGGTTTTGGATTTTTTAAAAATGGATGCGTCCATTTCAAGACTTAAATAAATTTGTTACTCGGTTACAAATAAATCTGCACAACAGCCATTTTAATGTAATCTGCCTTTGTTTTAGGAAAAAAAATTAAGTAAATTGTACTGTTGTAAAAATCTTAGCTTTGTGTGTTCTCTCCCATTCAGAAACGAGCGATAATGATGGACCTCCTTTTTAAAAGACTAGGAACACTTCAATCCTCAATGTGCATATGCCACATTGCCTTATATTCCACAAAGATACAAAGAGCAACTATTCTCGATTTACACTGTAACTCTAATGCTACTGTTGTGCTTGATTCTTCAGCAGTTTTGCAACACTGACCCACATTCTACCCTTTTCCTACCACACCTCTTAAAATCTTTCCTGACAGATAAATTTGGTGTAATTGTGAAACAGAATCATGACACCTTCTCCCCCATCCCCTCAAATAAAGAAAATTTATTGTAAAATAATGTGAAAGATTTGAGAGGTTAGCGAATATTAGGAACATAGAAAGAAAGTGGACGTGTTTGATTTTCTTATAGGTGCAAGCAGCCCATTCTAGGTCCAGAAAAAATGATTACTGTCTTTTTAAAAAAAAACTCTGCATTCCTGGCTTCAGATTAGTGAGTGGGTGATATGATGGCTTTGTTTTAATACATAAAAAACTAGGTGACTGTTTTCAATGTAATTGTATTCAGAGTAATTTTCAATGTAATCAAATTCATTGTAAAAAAAACCTATTGGCACAGAATTGGAGATCAGTTTTCCGTGCATGTAAACTAGAGAAAGTCTCTCTAATATTTATGAAATAGTGTCAGTATCACACTGGTACCATCACCTCACCCATCACTAGCTCCAAGTTCTTCTGTTTGTATTTGCAGGTGCTGGTTTCATAAGAGACTGCGGTTTCTTTCACTTTTTTGAATGCTGAATAACTTGCCAATATTTCAAATCCAGCAGTACTGAGTGCTTCTGAATGTAGAATATAAATACTTAATGCACGCACTATTCATTAGATTTAGTTTGGGTTCACACTTGAATTTAAAACTATATAAGGACCACATACGGATTCTGAAGAATCATCTGGCGGCTTTGCCTTTAAACGCATCGTGAGCTAACGTGTAATTATGAGTATTTAGAATAAGATGTGTTAAAAGTAATGATGTGCACAATGTTTTTTTTAATTAATTTTTTTTATTAAGCATAAATTAATAACTACTTCATATTGACCTTAAGTTTCCATACTGAAGTTTCTGTTAAAGAACTGTAAAATATTGGGTTTCTTTGCAAATGTTTTCCAGTTTCAAATTGGATTTATTTCCTAATTTTTAATTATTGTCCTGTATTTTATTTTAAAAGCCTCAGCATTCAAAAGGGTATACACCTGTTTTTTTCTGCCTTTTGTCACCTTTTGTGCATCTTAATTGTTCAAGAATGTTCTGACGTTCGCTTAAATTAGAACTCATGCAGCCTTCCATTTTCTTTTTTTGCTTCAAACCTTATTCTGTTTCTTTGTGCCTTTTCTACATTAAAAAAAACCTCTTTGTTCTGGTTTATTTGGGTCCACTGAAGTATGTTGCCAAGTAGGTAATGTAATGTGTGATGGAAGTGAAGCTTCTAGGTTGATATGTAGCGGGTTTCTTTTAATAAATTGTATATCCAATCAATGAACATACTCCTTGCTTATGTGCTTTTGCTGTTCATTTCCCAATTAGATTTTCACAGCAAACATTCACAGCATTACAGGAACTTTGCTCATTTAAGGAGATGCTGATAGGCTTTGTTAGTTAAAAGCATTATTCTCAACAGTCAAGCCTCATTTTTACTAACTTTGAACTGTTAGTTATTCAGCATTGGTCTTTCAAAACTTAAGTTTTTGTTGCTGAATGCAGCTCTGTTTCAGCTTAGACCCGAGAGACTTGTCGTAATGGAATATTTTCATTGAGATTATTGTTGTGGACCAGGGAGTTGACTTAACTCTCTTAGACATAATTAACCTGACTAAATAGCTGATAAGGTCTGAAGATGTCAAAGCAAAATCTTCTCTTCACAAAGCAACAGCATAGTTGTAGAAGTAAAACTCTTGTGATTTTAGAACTTTATTTACAGAATAATATACATGTGTAAGAGAGGAGATGAAGGGTTGGATTCAAATTGCCTTCTGTTCAGTAGCAGTCTGATAACTTTTTCCCTTACACTTGTTATACTGTGTGTTTAAAAGACAAATCTATCTAATCTGTAGTTTATCACATAAATGGGTTAAAATATAGCCTGCAAGCTTTAGTATTTTAACACGGATTGTTTGCTAGTAATCAAATACATTCATGTATAAATGTTACTGCAATATATAGCCATAGTCTAATGTACTTGAGGAAATGTTACTGCAGTATGTAGCTACATTCTAATGTAATCAGTAATTTTATCCTGTTTTATGGATCTTAAACTCCTGTAAATTTATCCAGATTATGCAGCTTATTGTAGTGTAATATTGCATCTCCAGAATCAAGATTCATTGTCGTGTTGCACCGCTGTGATACAGACATTCTTCATTATCAACAGCCCTCCTCACCTATGTAGCCCATTTACCAACACCATTGTTGCTCACCTTTCATGAAAAGACACAAGGGAAAAGTAATCTTGTATGAGTTTACAGATGAGGTAATGAATGCGGTAGATGCATGTTCAACCCAAATCCACTTGGAACTGCATTTCATTTCTGCCACATTCTTTGCATAGGCCATTTATGGTAAACTGCAGTGAGCCAGTTGAATCAGTGGTTCTTGGCCTTTTAAACACTAAGCAGAAGTGGATGTGAGATTAATGCCACAACTCTCAGTAGCATAGAGTTAATCTTGTAAATCAGGACAACGTTATTTGTCTCAATAGAATATAAATGCTTGTTCAGATAAACTTTGAGGAAGTTTGGCAAATTATCCTGTCTGTGTTTCATTTTTGAGCTTAGAAAATAAACACTCTTATGTAGTTTAAATATTTAAGTAATTACACGAGACAGAATGCTGATAAGTTAAAATTGGAAGAGTGTCTTGCAACCCACTTTTGATTTCAATCCTTATGCTGAGAGCCACTGTATGAAAGGCTGTGGAGTAGTTAGGATATTTATAATTCTTTTTATTGTTTAGAGCAGGTTTTTAGGCTCTGAGAAATTGTGTATGACATTTGCCTACCATGTTTGCATTCATTTTGGACAGCAGTGCATCTAATTGGACTTGGATCCCTGGACTATTTAGAGAAAGGAACTCAAGTCAAATATCTAATTTACATCTTTTTGAAATCCTTTAAAAGCTATGTGATTCTAGATCTCTCTCTTCTAGATATGATGTGGAGATGCCGGTGATGGACTGGGGTGGACAAATGTAAGGAATCTTACAACACCAGGTTATAGTCCAACAATTTTATTTTAAAATCACAAGCTTTCGGAGATTATCCCCTTCGTCAGGTGAATGAGTGAAAGATTCTCAAATCGCATATCTTATATTAGGCTAGGACAGCATCACACCAATCAAAAGGTGTCGTTGTTCAAACAGGCCAGTCATGGAGAACAGCACGTCTCAGTACACTGGATATACATTGTGTCAATTACACAGACAGAAAGAAAGAGACCCAAATGGCAGAGAGAGCGAGAATATTAAAACACATAACACTTTTTTCCCCCCTTTTTTGCTGGTGGGGTGACGTGTAGCGTGACATGAACCCAAGATCCCGGTTGAGGCCGTCCTCATGGGTGCGGAACTTGGCTATCAACTTCTGCTCGACGGTTTTGCGTTATCGTGTGTCTCGAAGGCCGCCTTGGAGAACGCTGACCCGAAGATCAGTGGCTGAATGTCCTTGACTGCTAAAGTGTTCCCCGACTGGGAGGGAACCCTCCTGTCTGACGATTGTTGCGCGGTGTCCGTTCATCCGTTGTCGCAGTGTCTGCATGGTCTCGCCAATGTACCATGCTCCGGGGCATCCTTTCCTGCAACGTATGAGGTAGACAACGTTGGCCGAGTCACAGTAGTATGAACCATGCACCTGGTGGGTGGTGTCCTCTCGTGTGATGGTGGTATCTGTGTCGATGATCTGGCATGTCTTGCAGAGGTTGCCGTGGCAGGGTTGTGTGGTGTCGTGGACGCTGTTCTCCTGAAAGCTGGGTAATTTGCTGCGAACAGTCAAGGACATTCAGCCACTGATCTTCGGGTCAGCGTTTTCCAAGGCGGCCTTCGAGACACACGACAACGCAAAATCGTCGAGCAGAAGTTGATAGCCAAGTTCCGCACCCATGAGAACGGCCTCAACCGGGATCTTGGGTTCATGTCACGCTACACGTAACCCCACCAGCAAAAAGGGGGGGAAAAAAAGTGTTATGTGTTTTAATATTCTCTCTCTCTCTCTGCCATTTGGGTCTCTTTCTGTCTGTGTAATTGACACAATGTATATCCAGTGTACTGGGACGTGCTGTTCTCCGTGACTGGCCTGTTTGAACAACAACGACACCTTTTGATAGGCTGGGACAGCATCACACCAAATATAAGATATGCGATTTGAGAATCTTTCACTCATTCACCTGACGAAGGGGATAATCTCCGAAAGCTTGTGATTTTAAAATAAAATTGTTGGACTATAACCTGGTGTTGTAAGATTCCTTACATTCTTCTAGATATGTGTTCCCTAAAATTACAGATTTTGTTTTGTCTGGTATTTTCCCAACTGGGCAAAATAAATTCCACTCATTATGTTATCTCATTGTTGCATGTGGAATAGCATCTCTTCAAAGCATTCTGGTTATTGTAGTCTCCAAGGGCTGCTGAGATGATTCTCAGTCGACACTGAGCCCCAGGAGCCATTCAAAAATAATCACGTGCCTACGAATTGTTTTGTCAATTTTCCCCACTTCCTTTGACCACTGGGTAGATGTTTTGCCTTCCCTGTTTGTTTATTCCATGGCAAGCTGGACGGCAAGTTACGTCTTTTAAAATTTAGAGTCTGCTATGTGATGTCTACCTTCTGACTTGAGTATAGTGGAACATTTTACATCATCTTTAAACTAAGCCTTAATAGCAACTTTCAAGAAAATTCTACCAAATTGAGAAATAACTAGCACAGGTGAGATCAATCCTCATTCCAGGTGTGGTATGTAATCGTTGTTGGTATTCACGCCATCTGAGAAAACAAGTTGTTTTTCCAGGATTAGTGCCGTGTATGTGTGTTTTAATGCAGGCAAGGTGTTCATTTTTGTGAAAAGTAGTACAGTGCACTGATTCAAATATCACAGCTTATAAAAATGTATCTGCAGGTTAATTTTTGTTTGTATTCCATTGACTAACTAGTTGCTCCTAGTTACTTGTTTCCTTCGTTGTTGTGATCATTTTAAAAACGAATCTTAAAAGTTGGTTGTGCAAATGGTGATCATTGTGTTAAGGTACCCAAAAGTTTGGAAAGAAAGTTGTTACGGTACCCAGTTCAACAGCATTTTCCATTGAAAAACTTTTTATGACATCCACGTTGGTTACCCGGTTAATAAATTGAAGCTTGAGAGCACGTTTTCAGGTGTTTACTACAATCATGTCAGCAGATGCCTGCTCTCCCTCATTCCCGTGTATATCCTGCTAACTATGTCTAAACTGGCACCATAAGAGTTAGTTTTCTGACCTGTTTCTAATTTAATTTAAATGGAATTGGTGCAGCCGTTGTCAGTTATTTCTTGTACTGTACTGTTTGTTGATCTATCACACATCACACTGTTTGCATGAGTTGCTGTTTAACGTTCTGTAATCACTGTTGAAAGGTGCCAGCTGCAAATCTCCCTGATGTACCATTGGACATTATTGCACCATGTTTACGATATTTTTTTTCTGGTGGGCTGGTTTTGTATATTGAAAGATGACTAGGTACAGTACCTACAAATCCAGCTCAGATTCTGAAGCTTTGTGGATAAGAGAATTTTTCTGTACGCAGTTAGTACAAGAAGCTGACTTTATTTTTTTCCTCCCAAGAGCCCATTGTTACCACAACAACAACTTGCTTTTATATAGTGTCTTTAACATAAAGCACCCCAAGGCACTTCACAGGAGCGAAATCAGACAACAACTGATACTGAGCCAAAGAGGGAGAAATTAGAACAGGTGACTAAAAGCTTGGTCAAAGAGGTAGATTTAAAGGTGCATCTTGAAGGTGGAGAGGTAGATTTAAAGGTGCATCTTGAAGGTGGAGAGGGAGGCGGATAGGCTTCGGGAGGGACTTCCAGAGCTGTGGGCCTAATGGCTGAAGACACGGCCTCCAATGGTGGGGCGAAGTCAGTAGGAGATGCGCAAAAGGCCTGAGTGGAGGAACACAGAGTTCTGGGAGGGCTGGAGGAGGGTACGGAGATAGGGAGTTATTTGAACGCGAGGATGAGAATTTTAAAATCGAGGCATTGATAATCCGGGAGCCAATGTAGGTCAGCGAACACTGAGTGATGGGTGAACAGGAGTTGGTGCGAGTTAGGATACGGGCAGCAAAGGTTAGGATGAGCTCAAGCTTATGAAGGGTGGAAGATGGCAGGCTGGCCAGGAAAGCATTGGAATAGTTGAGTCTGGAGGTAACAAAGGCACAGGTAAAGGTTTCAGCAGCAGATGTGCTGAGGCAGGAGTGGAGACGGGCGATGTTACAGAGGGAGAAGTAGGTGGCCTTTGTGAAGGAGAGGATATGGGGTCGGAAGCTCCGCTCGGTCAAATAGGATGCCGAGGCACCTACTGTAAGTTTTTCCTTAAACACCTTATTTCAGTAGCTTCTGTCGGGATTTGTAGCCACATGCCATTCAATGCCGTAGTATGCCAATGTGCTCTGTTAACTCTGCTCACTCTGATTTGGCTAAAGCTGTAAGCAAATTAGATTTGTTTCATTGTCATTAAAATACCAAGTAATAAATATTGCCTACATAGTCATGACCAAAGGTTCGATTTTTACGTATTGGTCTGTTGACTTCAGGATTCTATTTGAAATATGCCACAACTGTTGAGGTACTGCTGACTTAAAGACTCTGGCTTGAAGCTGTTTTGAGTCAGGATTTTACTGGAAAACATTCAACTTTTATAAATAGCCTTTTAAAGTGTTTTCAACTTTTTTGTGCACGTTTTACTAAGAATGGGCTCAGTCAAAAAAAATAATAAACATTTCAGACATTCACAAGACTAAAAATGGCTCAGTTTATGACTAATCTTTTGAGGTGGAGTAGAAAGAGACGAAACTTGCTGAAAGATTCACTTTGTCTGCTGGTGTACGTAAGCCTGACTTTCCAGTTCTGGTAAGTAGCCATTAGTCAACGATTCATCAGTGATGCGCAAGAGGCAGCTAAGAGTTAATATGACTCATTACACAAAAGGCACAATCATTACTCCACCCAGCCATACAGCCAGCAATGAATCAATTGTAAGCTTTCTTGATGGCCAAGTAGGTAAATGCACCACCTGGTGTGATGCTGAGCAATACAGGTTTGATTTGTAGTCTCAGCTCAGATTGACTATCTCAGACACTGAGTAGCGGGGGCACCACAGCCCACTCGAGATATGGAAGGGTAAAAATCAACCAAGGTTCCCTCTCCTGACTGCTATCCAGTGACTTCTGCAGGATGATGTACATGAGGACACCTAATGAGGACTGTATTAGGCTTGGCTGTGATGCCTACCATGATAAAATAGCATGCACACATTGGTTGTCTAGACTTTTACGTGAAGAATGGCCACTTCGGTGAGGTGCCAGTAGGCTGCTGGTACCCAAACAATTGTACCCAGCAAGAGTTAGCACCCACTGATGGTGGGGGTGTTGTCAGTTGTGGTTGACTATAGAGCAGATGAGCTAAATGAGTTTTGCCAGCTGCGCTGCAAGGTGAGGTGATTTTTGTAAATGCGTGATGCCCAACTCTGAAGTTTAAGTCCAGGAGAAAGAGAAGAAACTGACAGCTCAGCAAGGGGGGTGCGTGAGTGTCAGAAATTGTATTGGTGACCGTGATTCATTTGCCCGCCTTCACAGCTAAATGGATGGGGGCAGAGAAAATATAGAGGTGATGGAGATATGTCGAGTGGACTGAGATTGATAGATTTTTGTTGGGTAAGGATATCAAGGGATGTGGAGCTAAGGCGGGTAAATGGAGTTGAGATACAAATTAGCCATGGTCTAATTGAATGGTGGAGCAGGCTTGAGGGGCTGAATGGCCTACTCCTGTTCCTATGATACGATTGTTGGCTTTTGCCCATTATAACAATAACAACTTGCATTTATATAGCGCCTTTAATGTAGTAAAATATCCAAGGTGCTTCACAGGAGCATTATCAAACAGAATTTGACACTGAGCCATGCACGATTAGGATCGGTGACCGAAAGCTTGGTCAAATAGGTAGGTTTTAAGGAGCGTCTCAAAGGAGGAGAGAGAGGCGGAGAGATTTAGCGAGGGAATTCCAGAGCTTAAGGCCTAGGCAGTAGGAGGCACGGCCACCTGTGGTGGAGCGATTAAAATCGGGGATGCGCAAGAGGCAAGAATTGGAGGAGTGCAGAGATCTGAGGGTTGTCGGGCTGGAGGAGGTTTCAGAGATAGGGAGGGATGAGGTCGTGGAGGAATTCAAAAACAAGGATGAGAATTTTAAAATCGAGGCGTTCCAGGACCGGGAGCCAATATAGATCAGCAAACACTGGTGATGAGTGAATGGGACTTGGTGCGAGTTATGATACGGGTAGCAGAGTTTTGGATGAACTGAAGTTTATGGAGGGTGGAAGATGGGAAGCAGGCCAGGGGAGCATTGGACTAGTCGAGTCTAAAGGTAAAGCATGGATGAGGGTTTCAGCAGCTGATGAGCTGAGGCAGGGGCGGAGACGGGCAATGTTATGGAGGTGGAAGTCGGCGGTCTTGTTGATGGAACGGATATGTGGTCTGAAGCTCATCTCGGTGTAATAGAACGGCAAGGTTGCAAGCATTCTGGTTCAGCCTAAAAAAGTGGCCAGGGAGAGGGGTGGAGTCGGTGGCTAAGGAACAGTGTTTGTGGTGGGGACCTATGGCAGGGGCGGAAACCTGATTGGAGGGATTGAAACTTGGAGTTGTGGGAAAGGTAGTCACGGATTTGGGAGGTGACAGCACGTTCAAGGACTTGGGAGAGGAAAGGGAGGCTGGAGATGGGGCAGTCGTTTGCAAGGACAGAGGGGTCAAGGGTGGGTTTTTTGAGATGGGGGTGATGATGATGGATTTGAAGGGGAGAGGGACAGTATCCGAGTAGAGGGAACCGTTAACAATATCAGCTAACATGGGGGCCAGGAAGGGAATTTGGGTGGTGAGCAGTTTGGTGGGAATAGGGTCAAGTGAGGAGGAGGTGGGTCTCGTGGTCAAGATAAGCTCGGAGAGGGCATGGGAGAGAAACTAGAGAAAGATGCACGTTCAGGGCTTGGTCTGGGGGGAAGTTTGGCTTGGTGGGCTCAGGAAGGGAGGGAAGCGGCAGAGACAGCTGAACGGATGGTCTCAATCTCAATGACAAAGAAGCCCATGAGCTCCTCACACTTGTTGGAGCGGAGAGGGGTTTAAGAAGACGGTTTATAGTGGAGAAGAGAATCCAGTGGTTATCTTTGCGTTCCAGGATGATCCTGGAATAGTGAGCAGTTTTGGCAGAGGCGAGCAGGGCCAGATAGTGCTTTATGTGGTGCAACCAGATCTGCCGATGAATGATACCAGGCAACGCTTTGTAAAGGGTTGTTCCATCTTGTAAAAACCACTTGTTTTCATCGAGGCAGAGAAGCAATATTTGAGTAGATCATTTTACTACGATATAACATCAATGGAGACACTATCTGTATCTCACTAAAGCAATTCATACACGCACTGCCTAAATCTGAAGGTGGAGGAACGATGGTGCCACGTTTGTTTACATTTATTGCAAGTAATAATGCATCCTATCTGGTGATATCTGGACATCAGGGCACAGACCATGGCCACCTCCAGCAGAGCATTACGGAACCAGAAATCATTAAGATCACTAAGTTCACATTCAGACTCAGCATTGTATTTTGCTACTGTGCTGTGCAACAGGGTAGTCTGCCATCTGATCGGTGGGAAACTTTAATCAGACACCAGCATTGTTAAGGTAGAGAATTTGCTGAGGAAGAATGAGAATTATCTGTTCACAAATCAGCATACCTTTTTTTTATGCAGTATATTTTTAGGGTTTTTTTTTCCAACTTTACCAGCCAGTGTCCTTTTCATGAAAAGACGCTGTACAGATGTGAGCCGAGCTACAAAGAGCATCTCTTCACACAAATATATTCAATTTTTTTAATGCAGGTTTTTTTTGACCTAAGGACTTATAATCCATAACTCATACACAGTGCAGAATTGTTTGTATACACTACTGTCGCAACAATCATTTCAGCTCTTTGAAAGGGAACATTTTTTTGTTTTTGCTACTTTTATTTTTTTTTAAATGTTTGTTGGAGAAAGTGTCTCTTTTCCACCTAGAAAAGGAGAGAGGAAGAGAACACTTTTTTTAAATGTCGTTACCTGTTCGGACTCAAATTGATGTATAAGTAATATATCTATTGCCATCTGTTCTATTTCTGCAAATTAGACACCATCAAACTTTCCATGTAATGGGGCCGTCATACTACACGTCTGACTTTGGTACAAGGTAATTTTCATAAGGTGGCTTTGAATTTGATGATTTTCCCAGGAGTGCAAGGCCACCGAGAGAAGCTGCAACCAGTAAAAAGTCAAATTAAGTTAATAACATTTATTTAAAAAATAGCTTTTCTCATTTAAAAAATATTAACAAGCAGGTGATCAGAGCTGTGTTTTAAGCATGCATACACAGCTGTTTTGCGTTCTACCCTATTAACTATATGAAGTTTTTTTTGAATTTCCAAAAAACGTGCAGTTTGATAACTGTCCGTACGTGACTGGAGGTTCATATAAGAAATAGGACGAGGCCATCCAGCCCCTCGAGCCTGTTCTGCCATTCAACAAGATCATGGCTGATCTTCTACTTGAACGCCATTTTCCTACACCATCCCCATATTCCTTGATGCCTTTAATATATCGAAAACTATCGCTCTCTGTTTTGAATGTACTCAATGACTGAGCCTCCACAGCCCTCTGGGGTAGAGAATTCCAAAGATTCACCATCCTTTGAGTGAAGAAATGTCTGCTCGTCTCAGTCCTAAATGGCCTTACCCTTATTCTGAGACTGTGACCCCTGGTGCTAGCTTTCTAATTGGTTCATTGTTTCTACTGTAGAAAAAAAATCAGCTGCTCAGAGAGTTCCCCAGCTGATTTTGCACAACTAGAGCAGCAAACGTACAAAAAGAAATTGTGGTAACTTGGCTCCATAACAGCTACCAGAAGCTTTTGGATGCTGTCAGCGATGAACACCATCTCAGCCCTAACTTGGCCCTCATTCTCAGGTCGCCCACTTTCTTTTGGGCTTTGGGCTCTTGGCTGCCATGCCATGTGACATAAGTTATATTTAAATACAATGCAGCAGTGGTGTGGCTGCCAAAGCTGCAATGGTGCCTGGCACCACAGGATGGGGGTTAGCAGCGATGTATCCATAAAACCTCTGACCTTTCCGTGAGGTTGGAAACAAAAATTACCTCATCTGCACCCAGCAATCGGCTTGATATATTGTCAGTTGGCACAACCTGTGTGCTTGTGATTGTCTAATCCTAGATAAGGGAACATCATTCTAGTGCTGCTGTTGGGCAGGCTGTATGCATTTCATTCCACTTAAGGAGAACTGAACAGTAAATATCTCTGGTAAGATTTTGCTGTCAAATATAGGCAAAGTCCAAAAATTGATTCAGTCATGTATCACATTGGATCCACAGCATTTTTACCTGTATAGCTCACATTATTTTCATGGAGTTGAAGAAAATCTTTCAGTTGCATTTAGCAATGTGATACACATTTACTCAGTCATATTGATGTTGCAGCATTAAGTTCATAATGGCCAACATTTCTCTCTCAACTGATGAAGAAAACCCTGTCATTCAGCTCATTGCTATTTGTGGGGTGTTGCTGCTAAATTTACCTATACAACAAAAGATGTCATATTTCCAAAAGTAATTCATCGTATGAAAGCGTTTTGAGATGTCTCAACGCGGTAAGACACTGTATAAATGCAAGCGTTAGTGCTCTTCGTGTGCAGGTTTTATTAGCAGATTGGTTTAATAGATCTGACTCCATTATAAGGAAGATGAAAATGAAAGAAATTCAAATGTGTGTTCGTTTTTTAAAAAAAAAGTTTTAACTTTTCTCCTGAGGATTAAATTCCATTTTTGCGCTCTCTATTTTTGATTTCACTACGCATTAGTGGCTGGGAGGCAGACAGGCGACCTGTTCCTAGGGTTTCCCGAGGTTTGTAAGTTGAAGGAGTGCGAGTAATTGCAGCCTAGTTTCCTCATCGGTTTAAAAGAAAAGTGTTTGATACTTTGACTGCCTCATTCGAGGCTACAATGATTGACGGTTGGTGTGGAAATATCTCACTTGTGCATTAGGCAGGGCTGATTTTTTTTTTAAACATTAAAGTATATTGAGACCAATGCGCAGGAAATGTACTCTATATCTGGACCATCTCATACCGAACCTGAGTGTGATCGCTGCAACTGGCTGCCAGAAGAATTACATTCCTCTGAATTGGCATCCCTGACTTAGACCACAAAAATTTATTCAACAAAAAGCACTAATCTACATATACTAATGAATGCTGAGTACTAATGTATACCGTCCCCTTTTCATAAGTTGTAATATGTTTTGAAAGAAGTAGCATTAAGTCACCTTGTTTCAAATGTTTTTTGTGTATGTGTGTATCTATATCTATATCTATATATATATATATATATATATATATATATATATATATAAATAAATAAAATAAATGTCGGCTGGTCAGGTGCAGGAAAAGCACATTAATTGTAAGGGGCTGTTTTCAAAAGCTGCATTATGAGTAGCTTTGACATTGGCTTTGAAAAGCTTATCCTGAGGGTTCTTGAGGGATTCATGAGACATTCAGACAAATCTGTTATATGAACCTATCTCTGAAGTGACAGACGTTGAGTGTTCTGCTTGAAGCAGCAGCTCCCGATTTGAAACAGTGAAAAACAAAAGCTAGTTTCTCAACAAGTACAATCAGGCTGAAATCTGGAATCGAAGGGACTAAAATGCAGTTGTGACAAAAGTGATGGAAGGCCCTCAATTGTAAACATGGTGTGAGCCTTTTTTTTTCTCGTTTGAGGGTAGGCAGCGACTTGGCCCCTGGTATTAAAAGTGGCAGTTATAATCTTCCTAGTCACAAGCAACAAAGTCTGATCAGTTGAGGGTTTTGTGCGAGTTAAATTGTGAACTATGTTGAGATCCTGTGCTTGGATGTCTGAAAGGTTATATGTCTTATTATAATGTATAGCTTTGTTCACTAGCACCTCTTTATAATATGGCAGTGGCTTGTGCCCATGATTCCCGTCTTTGTGGGATTTTAGAAACCGCAAGAAACAATAGCTTGGTTTATCCCAATCCTGCTGTCTCGCCATATCCTTCAAACCATTCCTTTTGCAGAACCCATCCAGTTGTTTCTTGATCCCATGTAACCAGACTGTATGCTATCTTGGTATCCTATTCAACCCCAAGCTGCGCTTACAGCGCCATTTCCTTTCCATCACAAAGATTGGCTATTTCCACCTCTAACATCGCCTGCCTCAGCCCATCTGCTATTAAAACACTCATCCATGCCTTTGTCACCTCAGACTCGACTATTCAAATGCTTTCCTGGTCAGCCTCCTATCCTCCACACTCTGTAAACCTCAGCTCATCCAAAACTCTGCCTGTATCCTAACCTGCACCAAGTCCCATTCACCCATCATTCCTGTCCTTGCTGACCTACATTAGTTCCCAGTCCGGCAACGCCTCGATTTGAAAATTCTCATTCTTGTTTCCAAATCCCTCCATGGCCTCACCCCTCCCTTTCTCTGTAACCTCCTCTAGCCCTAAAACACCCTCAGAACTCTTATTCCTCCAACTCTGACCTCTTGTGCATTCCCCCTCCCTTTGCCCTACCATTGCTAGTTGTGTCTTCAGCGTAAACTCCTTTGCCTCTCCAGCTCCCCCTCCTCCTTGAAAGCCACCTCTTCGATGAAGTTTTTGCTCACCCCTCCTAATATTGCCTTTGTTGGCTCTGCATCCATTTTTTATCTGATTATGCCTGTGTAGCACTTTAAGCTGTTTTTCTATGTTAAAGGCACTATATAAATACAAGTCATTGTTGTTTGTATGCAAATTGCTTCAATTACTTTCTTTGGTAGCCCATTGCCCAGACCCGGTTAGTTTTGGTGTGAAATAATACTTGCATTTTTAATTATGACTCCTCATATTTGTGTCCTTAGTCAGTGTGATTCAGTTTGATTGCATCAACTTTATCAGTCTCATTCATAAATTTCAAAACTTGTGTTAGATTATCTTGAAACCTATTTCGTAATGAGAATGAACCCAACTTCCTTAACCCTGAGTCCTGGTACCATTATTGTTCTGTGCTTAACTTTTTCAAAGGTAATAATATACCTCCTATGGAATAGTGGCCAACACTGCACTTGGTGCTCAAGAAGAGTTAAAATTGGTGCCCTCTGCACCAACATTATGTCTTGATTTAAATTCACCCCATTGCTAATGCAATCCAGTATCTTGTTTGCTGCCTTCACTGCAGCCATACAATATTACAAATGGTTTTGACTCTTTTCCTACAATAATCTCCAAATGACCTTCCTGGTCAGTGTGCTGCTGAGTTCAACACATTCTTCGTAATTTGTTTCCTTGCTTCCAAACTAATGATCCTAAATTTGTTTATATTAAACCATGTTTTCCATCAACTGGTCCAGTCCCTAACGTGTCAGATCTGCAGCTGGTTGCATTGTTCCTCATTAGGTGCTGTGCCTGCACATTTATGCAAAACAATGCTTCTCCACGGAGAGGGAAAATTACGGAGAACCAGGCACCTTATTCTGCTCTTGTGATGCACTTCCGAATGACGGGCTAAATAATGGCATTGGCATATGTCTACGAGCAGGGTGCTGCTCATCTTACCTGGGGAAGATGAAAATATTAAAAATAGAAATCAACTTAGCAATAAACCTCCTAATTTCAGTCATGGTAAAATTCTTGATCTGAACATTCATAACACAATGGCATACAGTCTGCTTCTGAAAATTCAAAGTTTTTTTGTGCTGAAACAATTTGATCTAATAATTTGAATTGAGCAACAAAAAAAAATAACCAAGTAGGAATTTGATGCTTAGAAAAATTGAATTGGATAATTTTAATTAAGAGTTCTGTATCCCGTGCTAACTTAATTGTATAAGGGGCCGTAGATTTACAGCTCTTGGCACTATTCTTACCAGTGATGCCATTTTATTATTGTGTTCAATGTACTGAAGTGTAGCCAATAAAATAATGTACCCTAAGCTCTTCAAGCACCCTAAAATTGCCATAACTATAGAATTGCACACTTCATAGCTCTTTAAGTGGATAGCTTGGGTAAGTGTTTGAAAATTGCGGTGAGCTATAAGGACTGTTCATACAGCAGCAATTTGGATAAGACGGTAGGCTCGTGAATCCAAGTCTGTCATTTGTGCAACCTTGATATACTTAAGTATATCGTTGGTTTTTATATTATATATAATTAAACTGTCCTTGAGGTATTCTAGGGTAATGCCAGTAATACTTGGATTTGAATCTGCCCCTCCAGCACTTTTGTGTTCCACATCCCTAAAGGTTTCAATAGGGTTTGATGCACACAAACCTTTGATTAGTTTTCTTTACTTCCTGTTATTTTACGCAGCCACACCAAACCCTAAGAATTGCCATTTTGTGTATAAATTTCCACTGCCAGTGTATGTGTTTGTACTTTCAGCAACTGGTTAATAGCTCCCATTAGGACACTGCTGTAATTAATTTGAAAAAAGTTGTGGGTGGGCCCCACCAAAACATCATTGTGTGCCTGCAAGGGTTTTTGACACATCTTTGAGGGTATATTGCCACCTAGTTTACTCTCTTTTTCTGTCCTTGTTCTTTTCCTTTCCATTCTACCTGGGTGGCCTCTTGATCCCGGGCATATTTTCACTCTTCAGCTGGCTACCAGAAGATGACCTTCCCTCAGATCGTTCACTGAAACGGGGAGTAAGCTGAGTGAGTGAATGTCGGCCGCAGCACCACATGGTGCTTCAGTGCACGAGGTCATTACAGCACCTGCTGACTCCAAATGAATGCTGGACTCGGAACACGAATGACCACAATCAACTTGTACATTTTGACAATAGTTGAGTTTAGTGTTTATAGAAATGTTAAAGCCCTATGGTGGATGGGGAATTTCTTTCTCTGTGGTTGACTGTCAACATAAAGGTACATTTTAAGATTTTGAACACAGGAAAAGCAAATTTATTGCATTATATGGTGTTTGAACAATTGCAGCAGTGACTAATTGTTACCAACGATCTGACACTGCTAGTGCAGATATTGGAAAAGATAAGAGAAAGCATTTATATCATGGATGGTAACAGCGACCTCAGATTGTTTGGTAATCTTGCATTTGTATTCCTTATATAATTTTCTCCCTTGGTGAAATGGGCTGGCCACTAGGCCCATGATGATGCCCACACTTTTCATTGAGGGTTGCCTGGGGGCGTTGGCTCGGATTGGTGACTAAATCTTTTATATTCCTTTTTTTTTAAAAAGAAAAAAATGGATTTCACCACTTTTTCTTGTGACTTGGTCATTGGTGAAACGTACAAAATAATTTCCTCAATAGCTGAGAAACATGAGAAGGCGATGGATCTCCTGAATGGCTAGAATGTGAATCAATTGTTCCATTTGGAACTTAATGTTACAGACACATATCTAGCAGAGTAATGTGACTTAAATTGGTGTTTAGTCAAATGGCCAGGGACCAGATTACATTTTGGACAAATCACTTGTGCTTATGGAAGCCTCAAACCAGCAAGAGATGGTAGCACATATGTTAATTTCTCCTTTAACCATGTTCTGTCTATATGTAAGGTAGTTTCTTGTTGGCTTCTATTCCTGAAGAGTGGCCGGCCTAAGGATAGGGTGAAAAGACTTTCAAGTGCTGAAGCTTTGGGAACCAAGTAAAATGTCATGGACACATCACAGGCGTCTGATAATCTCAGTGACAGGCACAGGATAATCCCGATATTCTGATGTAAACATGCAGTCGAGAAGAATCATTGGAACATACAGCATGTGTACAAAATAATAGTGGAAATATCTTTCCAAATCTTCTCCTTTCTATTTTGTTCTAATGTTTTTGCCCTTTTGCATTTATTGATGGTGTAAGTAATGTTATATTAAAGGCTCAAGGCATTAAACCCATCCATCTCTATATTGTGAGCAGTGTCTTTAACCTGCAATATTCCCTTGTTTAATTGCTTCAGGTATCCTTTAAAAAGTAAAATATTTCACTCTATAATAGTTTCTATGCGAGAAAACATCGGCTAAACTTTTCAGTATGTTATACCATCAATGATTTTCCATTGATGGTCTTAACAAAGAGTGTTGCTTCAGCTCAAAGTTATGACCTATAAATGGCTCTCAGTAAGTGCCACCTGAAGCATAAAGAAATACTAATGTGGTTGAAATCATGTGATTTTTAAAAATTATATATGGACTGTGGAGCTCCCGTGGCATTGCATACATGTAGTCAAGACAAATTTGAATTTTTAGTGTCAAGCAGGATTAGAGATGGAGGGGATAATGAAACCAATGTGGGGCAGCACGGAGTAGAGGAGGGGTGGGGGGAGAGATGATAATGGGAGATGGTGGTGTGGGAGAAGGGAGGCAGGGAGGAGAAGGGGTGAGGAAGGGAATGCTAAGAATGCAAGAGTCAGATTAGCTGAGGTCGGGGGATTGAGGTACAGAACAGCCAGCCATTGGGGGAGGAGAAAATCAGCCCCTGAAATCTTGCTGGAGGAGCGAAATCACATCTTGCTCCGTGAGTGGGGGGGGTGGAGGGGGTATTCGATATGTCTGTTTAGTGACTGCTTGCTCCGTCTCGCTTGGAGAATTCGTGGATTCTTGGTACTGCGATTTTTACCTGAAGGGGTGATGGTTGGGATTACTATGTGTGCAGTGAGAGTCGTAACGTTACGTCTGGACCCATTGTAATCAATTAGTCATGTAACTTTACATTTACAGTGTGACCTCCAGGTGCCACACAGTTAGCCCCTTAAGCCCACTCACCATTTTTAATATATAATAGGTTGTACAAATAGGCTCTGGATGTGGTATTTCTGCTGCACGTAGTTTGGGTATCACATTATCAGTGTGTTTCTTTTTCTGCACATTGAATTAAATGCATCCATCAGGTCCTAAAATAGAAAGAATATAATGAGTGTAAGGAATCAGCTTCACTGTTGGTGAATTTTCTTTTGCCAATATATAATTCTGCCTCAGCTATTTTATTAATAACTGTATTTACTTTATTTTATTGGCGGTAAAAGATGATGTAATGTTATTGCTGTCCGTAGTAATTTTTATACCTATTGCATATGTAATGTGTAATTAGTACTGTAGATGTGATCTGTAGTACAGTACAGCCGCTATTGGTAGGAAATTAGAAATAACATTATTATTGAATGCTGTGAGATTTTTTGAATTCATGACAAGGGGTTATATAGAGATGAATATTAAGGTAGCTGTCGGGAGTATTACCTGAATCCTGAGCAGTCAGTTTCTGTTTATAGTCTTTATGTATTTGTAGTATTAAATGTGTGTTTAGGGCTAAAAATGATACCCTGTTAATACTGTATAATTATACCACTAAATTACTTTGTATAAAGGCTTATTCTACTGATGCAAAAGAAAAAACTGTCCCAAAAATGCGTCGGTGGTTGGATATTCTAGGGCTTGCAATTTCAGCTGGCTTATTAGTACTTCAAGGTTATTAATTCATTTTTTTTTAAAGCTGCAGAATCAATTTTTTTGACATTAAGATTCTATTCCACACCTTCCCAGGTTAGATTTATGAGTCCAGATGGCTCCTCTGTTCTCTTTCCTCCTCCTGAAACCGGTACCCCAATTAAATCATTAGTGATATGTCTACATTTTGAGATGTGTAAATACACTGATAGCATTGGGATTGATTTTGGATTTCAAGAGTCAAGTACAGCAAGCAGAAATGGAGAAAATGGAAAGGACTGAGGGACGGTGGAATAGATATGCAAAGAAGAAATCCAATTGATGCAGCAAGTTGGACAGCAAAATTAATTCCTTTGAACTGTCAGGCGGGAGTAGAAACGACCTTTATGGTCAGTGGGTTTTTGTAATGCCCCAATTCTTACTATTTGACTCAGTTTTCATTCTGGCTACGGATGTTGCATCAACTGCCAGAAAATGGATGCTGCAGCTTTGTTTTTTTTTCATACTTTACGTTATGTACTGGCTAATGTTTTTGGCTGTTCTTGGTGATTAAACTTAAATTTTCTTAAAAGACCGATTGAAATGCTTTTGTGACAGCTGTGTGTATATGCTGTTCCAAATTCTGCTGAAATGCATTACTTTTCTGCCAAAATAAACTGCTTTGAAGTTATGCTTATGCTTTAATTTTTCACGTTCATTTGTTTTGCAGAATGCCTTTCTGCTTCTGATTGTGTAAAACTCATTGTTTATGCTTTAAAATTTCATATGTCGAATTGCAGTAGTTAAGACGGGATAAATTAGCCTATTCATTGGTGAGATTTTCATATACACAGAGGGAATACATTGTGCATTAGCTTTTTCACTTGTATGCACCTATCCTATATGTTTAGGAGGAGTTCATGTAACGTGCATGGGTGCATAATCGGTATTGCTTAAAGAGCTTGCATGGCGTTTACTCTGACTAATCTTTAGCAGTTTAGGTACAAACGCTTAAACCATTTAAATGAAATGATCTGGAATGCTCGTTTTCTTTTCTAAGATCTATATGATTCGTTTTGCTCATCTTTGAGTAAATCTTACCAGCTTAAGAAGCACATTTAGCTGGCTACGACCGCACGGAACTTTATCATTAATTCTCTCAATGTAGCATGAAAAAGGTGATGCATTGTTTGGCCTTTGGCATGTTATTCAGCTTTATGTTAAGATTACTAAATTGGAGCTTTGGCATTGCAGGCTCACCTGCAGAGTAAAAACCCTTGGGTGCCAGCACCTCTTGGGAAGATACTGTGCTAAATATCACTCGGCTACTGTCTGAATAGGGTACCACTTCTCAGTGTTGTGACACTTGTTAAAACTCCTCCCAATTACAAATGGGTGTTGAACAGAAAACTCCACTCCAAACCCTAATGTGAAGTTTATTTTTTTTTATTATATGCCTTGTGCCTGTCCAGCCACTGTTCCCCATGAGTTTACCAGTAAGATGCACATAATCTGCCTCTGAAGTCACAACCATAACATAAGCACATTAAAACAGATGCACAAACAAGAGATTTTCCACTTATGTATAATCGTTTTTGGAAAGTTGGTTAATTTATTTTCGGGAGCTGCAGTTCAGTAATGGTATAGGCTTTAAAAGTTGGATAAAATTACAAATACTTGCAGATCAAAAGTTATGCATGTATTGTATCTCTGAATTTTTTTCCCAACAGACTATTTTAGATTCATTGCTTGTTCTACTGATTACTCCTCTCAGTCCACTAATCTCATTAGACTTGTAGGCAAGTTCGTTGGGCTATGTCTAAATTTAGACCAGCAAGCTCTGAATTTAAAAGAATGAGACATGAAATATCTCCAATATCGCTATTGGTCTATGCTGATATTACACTGCAGCTCTTAATTTAGCCATTTTCATCCATTGAGGTATAGGCATTGTGTTTGCAGCTTAACTATAAACAAACCAAATAAGTTACAGAAAACTTTGAAAGGAACCATTTCTAATTAATGTGATGTGCTGCATAGTTGAGAGTATATGTATTAAATGTAACCCCTATGTTAGGGATTATTTATGAATTATTTAATTTGAGTTACAGGCAGAACTGTGAAAATATGTCTATGTTGAGGACTGGGTGGCACAGTGGGTTATAACATTGTCCTTTTAATATCTGGATCCAGGGTTTGAATTCAGTCCAGATTTATCAGATGGTGATTTCTTTCCTTTGGCTGGGTGAAGTAAATTTAAATTAAGCAGGGAACTCCATTTTGAGATGGGGTTATATAAAAGGGAGTTCTGTACCAGACCTAGGATTACCCCTGTGCTAATCTGTGGGAACATTCCATTCTTTATTCCTGGTAACTTGGTGAGCACAGCCATTCCTACACCATGTTTAGAATTTGTGTATAATTGTTTGTCTTGTTTTTCAGGAGGAAGTTTACTAAAACTAATTTAAATTGAAAGGAATTATGCATTAGGTTACTGTAATGTGAGCAGAAGATTTGTGGTGCAAAGATGTCAGGCTGTGTCTTGTTTGGGTGGAGCTGTCAGCTGATAAATGTATTTATAAATGTATAAATGACATTTTATAGTTAAGCTTCTAAATTGTAAGCAATAAACAATACTTTTTTTTAACAAGGGACTTCAGTTTAACGAGTCAGTTTGATTGCTTTAATTCATTTTTCAAAGACTTAAAAAAAAAATGATGAAAGCTATTGTAATTCATTTGGTAATGCTGTTTGGCTTGTGACCTGGGATTTTCTATGGCAATGGCAGGTTACTTGCACAGTTGTTAAAAGCTGTCTTTGTTTTATGATGTAGGTATAGGAGATGGTAGAATCATTCATACTGCGACCTGAGCAATAATACACATTTAAATAAGATCCATAAGGAGAAACAAAAATCATGGGTGAGAAAAACCATTTGCCCATCAAAGCTCATTTCCCCTACCTCATCACCACATCTCTATGATGTCATTTAATTGTTTTTGCCTTTATTACCATGGTAGATTTTTCTTAACATTCATCACTCTTAATAAAAAAAAAAGTTTTTGCTCATCTCTGTTGTAAAAGTATTTTTAAATCATTTTCATTTCCATTTACATCCTCTGGTGCTGGTAAAAAGTTTTTTAAAAAATGTGGAATAACTGCTGCCACTTTTGCTGCTCACTCCGCTTCCCCCGCCCTCCCCCAAAACAACCAATAGCATCATTTTGCAGGTGAGTGAGCTGAGCAAGTGGCAATTCCACCTCCTTTCTCACCAAACACCTGGTGCAATCTGAATGCCATTAGCTCACTGCAATGATTGTTAGCCCCGATGATTGGAGGAAGTCAGTATTCTTACTGTATTCTCTCTTGGTTTCTCCACTCTTTTCTTGTTAAGTTTTTATTTAAATTGCATTAACTTTAACTCATACAAATCCTTTCAGATGTCAAAGTCTGACATTTATGTAGCACACCTAAAATGAATCGGCATACAAAACATTTCACTTCCAATGAGCAAATGTGGCAGCCATTTTGCACACAGCCTAATTCCTCAAACAGCAAGGAGATAAATGGCCAGTTAAACTGTTTTTGGTTATGTGTGCCGGAAGAACGCCCTCTCTGAATCGTGTTGTGGAATCTATCAGAACATGCAAGCAGGGCCTCACTTTAACATCTCATCCAAAGGATTGCAATTTCAACAATGCAGCACTCCCTGCATTGGAGTGCCAGCCGAGATTTTGTGCTGAAGTGGGGATTGAACCCACAGCCTTCTGACTCGAGCTAGAGTTCTTAACCTAAGCTGATGCTGTTACTGCTAAAAGAAATTGGTTTTTCCAGCTTGTGGCTGAGACCTAGATTTTAACCTGCTTATAGGTGCACAAGTCTTTTGTTCCATGGTAGGATTTTTCAGTGCAAGAGTTCTCCGGGATCTTGCATTTCCTTTGCACTACATGCTTCATAAACTGACTTTACGCGACTCTGCCTTCAATATACTAATCATTTTAAATGATTGCTCATATTCAGAACACCCTCTCCTTGTGTGCTATTTCAGCGGAGGAGAATGGAATGTGATTGTTCAATCTGTACTGAATAAATAATGTGACTCGTTTGGCATCTTGATGGCATATGAGCTGATTGTATTTTATTTTTTTTTAAAAACCTTTCCTTTCTCCCCTCCCCAAAAGAAAAATAATGGGGAGGAGAATAGAATCAGTGGCAAACGTACACTGAATTTGTGGCGGGGGTGAAGACGATGGCTTTGGTCTCCCCAATGTTTCACTGGAGGAAATTGCGGCTCATGCAAGACTGGATATCGGTATGCAGTCTGACAACATAGGGGCAGTGGATAGGTCAAGAGGGTTAATGGAGAGTTAGAGCTGGTTGTCGTCAGCGCACATTTGAAAGCCAAACACATAGCTTTGGATATTGTTGCCAAGGGGAACCATGTAGATGAGGAAGGAGCCAAGGATAGATCCGTAGGGGACACTGGAGATAATAGAGTGTGAGGGTAGGGAGAGAAACCATTGCTGAAGATGCTCTGGCTATGAATGGATATGTAATAATGTGACCAAGCAAGGGCAGTCCGACTGAGCTAGGCAATAGAAGTGAAGTAGAGGTGGAGGATGGTGTGATTGACCATATCAAAGGCTGCAGAGAGGGCTAATGCATCACTATCACTGTCACAGAGGATGTCATTTATGACTTTGGTTAGGGCTGTTTCGGTGCTGTGGTAGGAAAAGAAACCTAATTGGAGAGAGTCGAACATGGAATTGTGGAAAAGATAGGCACGGATTTGGGAGGTGACAACACGTTCAAGGACTTTGAAGAGGAGAGGGAGGTTGGAGATGGGACGGTGGTTTGCAAAGACAGAGGAGTCAAGGGTCGGTTTTTTTGAGAAGAGGGTAATAATGGCAGTTTTGAAAGAGAGTAGGACGGTACTTGAGACAAACCGTTCACACTGTCGGCTAGCATAGGGGCCAGGAAGGGAAGTTGGGTCGTCATTTTAGTTGGAATGGTGTCAAGGGAGCAGGAGATGGGTCTCATGGACAAGATGAGTTCAGAGAGGGCATGAGGGGAGATAGCAGAGAAACTACCAAAAGGTGCGGGCTCAAGGCTAGAACAGTGGCCATGTTTGGCTTGGTAGGCCAGAAGAAGAGGGGAAGTAACAGAGGCAGCTGAATGGATGGTCTCAATCTTGGTGACAAGGAAATCCATGAGATCCTTGCACTTGTTGGAGGTGCGCGTGGAGCGGGGGCAGGGGAGAGGCTTTTAAGAAGATGGTGGTGGAGAAAAGAAGCCAAGAGTTAGCTTTGCTCTCCAGGATAATCCTAGAGTAGTGAATGGCTTTGGCAAAGCGCAACCTGATAGTTCTTGATGTGGTCCTGCAAGATGAAGTGATACATGGCTAAATCAGTTTTGTGCCAGATATGCTCAAGTCTGCACCTCTTGACCTTGGGAGACTGAAGATGGCCATACCAGGGGGGAGCCACCAGGATGGGAGAAAGAAAAGGTGACAAAAAGATCCGGTAAAAACATTTTAATTCTAGTTCACTTGTGATGTGTTTGTGCAAATAAAGTCCTTAAATAATGGGAAACCCCTGTATTGGCCGTTTGTCATTTAGATTATGAGAGAAATTACGTTTTTAAAAAGTGAATTTTAAATCACTGGAAGTAAAGGGTGTTTTATACTTATTCCTCTTGGTCAAAATTTTATTACTGTAACAAAATGAAAGAGAACAGTAATTTGAAGACCCCTTTGCTTTTGACCGCATTCTTCTTTAAAGTAAATAGCAGTTAGTTGGAAGGATAGAACGAAAAAATCTGAATAAAGAATATCTAGTCTTGCTGTAAGCATCACACTTACTTCCTGTAACTCTTTCCCTGTCACACTTTGTTGATAACACATCTATTGTGATAAAACAGCAGAACCTCACACTCACTGTGAGCGATGCCAAAAGAGATCTGCCGGTCTTTTTGTTTTTTTTTTAAAAAGAAGCAAAAATGGGAATAACAGGGTGAAGAAAGTTTCAAATCCCATCACAACCAGATCTTGCCCTGGGCTACTAGTGACAGTGAATAAGGTTCATCCTCCTCAGTAGATTCAAAGAAAGGATGTCTCCAACATTGAGGTCAAGTCCTTGGATGTGCAGTTATAGGTGGTTTGTTGAAAGAGGACATCTCAACAAACTACATAGTTCTTTCTTGTTCTATACTCATATTCTTGTTAGCAGTGTTTTTTCTTGATGTGTTATTGGCTTAACAGTGGGGAAGGTCTATTATGAACCACTCAGTAACAACTATATGAACAGAAAGCAAAATACTGCAGATGCTGGAAAACAAAATACTGGGAACCCTCAGCAGGTCAGGCAGTATCTGTGGAGAGAGAAAGTTAGGGTTAACATTTCAGGTCAATGACCTTTCGTCAGATAGGCAGAACATCCTGTAGACTAGCATCAGGCCAGCTTACCCACCCCACGCCCAGGCCCCCAAAACATCTTACTTATCCCAAGTGATGCGCAGTTCATTGATCCTTGAACCAAGTCAGAAATGAGTGATTTGTCCGATATCAGGTGAGTTATTTCATGCCTCGCTAAGTTTATTTTAATATAATATGAATTCCGAAGCAAGGGTGGGGGAAGGGCCTTCAGTGTCCTGTTGCGATGAAATAAATAATATATAGATATGTAGCTCACATTGAGTAGGTGTGGAATGGGGATGAGTTACTTGCAGAAGTATTTGCAAGTTTTAAAACTTTTTTGACCAATTTGAGCTGTAAACATTGAGTTTTAGAGCTGCTTTGGTCAGGTTTTGTGTTTCTCCAGGTTGTCAACTTGGTAAGCCCCACCCAGCCAATTAGGGCCAGATGTTATCAGACTGTTGACGGATGCCAGTAATGTATGTGTGTTTATAACCCAGACAACCAATAAATACCTCATTAGTCAGCCATCCTTTAAAGAAGGCATGCACCAAATTCAAATGATTTTAAAGGGAAAGGGGTATTGCAAAACAGGTTCCTGAAGAGTTTTTTTTTGTGTGTGCCTTTGTTACAATTGACTTCAGAAATTTTATACTGATCCACAGAGGAATGTGCTTTTGTCTTTGAACGTGCAGTGTGTCTCCTTCCTGTTGCTTACAAAAATGTTTTTGACTTAAAGTTCCAGATCATAGAAGCAGGTCTTGAGGACCCTCAAAACTGCATTATTCTTTTGTGGAATGTTTTACGAGCATGAATAATATGAAGCTACTGTTCTGAAGTGATTCCATTAAACCAGATGTTATGCTGCAAACGGCAACAAAAGTATTTAGCTCTCAATGCAATTTTAATTGAGGAAATGTCTCAATGTTATTGCTTTCAGTTATTCAGTAATGAATGGGAAAGCATACATTTATTGAGGTGTTGGCATGCTCCAGTGACTGCCAATACAAGTCAAAGCAGAATGCTAAAATGCACTCTTCAGTAGTAAAACCTCAATATACATCATTGCTATCAGATTATAGGTGTGTGTGCCTGTTCTATTTTTATCACTGAGCTGAAAGTTAACTTTTTTTTGGTCTGTGAGCATCTGCCTGTGGTAGAATTCTGCTATAAATATAGGAACTGACATATGCCACAAATTATTTTAACAATATTTAATGGCCTGTTTCTGTGCTATACATTCTATATAGGTTATTACTTTTATGAGGAATTCACTTGGAACTAAAGTGACAGCTGGGAGGGCGAGGTGGAAGACCAGAAAGAGCCTGTATTTTTAATAGAATGGATCCCTGATGTGCACAATAGGTTGCGTTAAGCGGAAAAAAGCAGCATTGCAAGTGAACAGGAGTTGTGACACTGGGAAGAGTAATGTGTGGCTGGGACTGGCTTAATGCAGTGGAACTGCGAAGCGCCTTGGGACATTTTACTACGTTAAAGGCGCTATAGAAATGCAAGTTGGTGTTGAACTCAATTGTGTGCAACTGATGTAGCCTACAATCTTTTTAAATAGGTTCAGACTGTTCTAAAATCCCAATTTTTTCTGGTCATTATGCCTATAAAATGTGTCCACTGTGATCATTTATCTGTTTCAACTATGGAATGTTTGTCTAAACATGGCTATTTTTGGAAAATCCAGACCTTTTTGATTTGCATTTAGTGTCTGGGACCTGGTGCACAAACTAAAAGGATATTAAAATATCAATACTCGGGCCCAGTTAAAAACAGGGCAGTAACTGGAGTGGCCTTAACATGGTGCATCGTTGAGCCATATGATCAGGAAGGTTTCGAAGTTCGATCCTTATTTTGTGCCTAGGTAGTCAGACTTGGTACCAAGATGGTGGTAGGGAGGGTTCTCCATTAGGCCTTGGGGTCCTTGTGTTAGATAGAAAAATCTGATAGGTTCCTGCTCCCGATTGCTTTCCACTAAATAGCTCCTAGAAAATGTGTATTTGTAGACATCCGTTTACGACTGTATTGGGCTAGGCTGTGACATCCCACAGTTGAATAGCCTGCCACACTCCGTCTAGGCTTACAATATTTAAAATGATCATTTTGGTGGGGTACTGGAGGTGCCACCACTGCCCGTGGAACTGTACCTCAGCATGAATTGGCACTACGGGTAGTTCCAGTTTGTTTCCAAATGATTCCACAAACTGTACTTAATGAGTGATGGATTTTTATTATAAGCTGTGTTACATTTCTGCCAGTATCACACTTCAGTAATTGAAGAAACTAGATTGTGATATAATATTCAATGCAGCATTCTCTTTTTTTATTCCATTGATTTTTGTAGCTGTTGATTTATAACATTACTCGAGTTCAAATTGAGTGCGCTCTCCAGCGACTTCATAGAAAAAATTAATTCTCTTGTTTCATCAGCGCTATAAACCAGTTTCAACCAACACCACAAAAAGAATGATCTGGCCATTCACATATTTGCTATTTATAGGACCTTGGTGTGCACAAATCCGCTGTCATCTTGCCTACATTGACTGCACTTCAAAAAGTAATTCTGTTGGTCATAAAGCACCTTAGGATGAAGGTGCTATATAAATGCATGTTTGTTCGTTCTTCAAAGTTAATTGTTTTCCAATTAATTGTAAAGGAAGACTTGCATTTATATAGCACCTTTCACAACCTCAGGACGTCCCAAAGCATTCTACAGCCAATGAAGTACTTTTGAAGTGTAGTCATTGTTGTAATGTAGGAAACGCGGCAGATGATTTGCGCACACATTGTAGTCTTTGACGACGCTGGAGAAATGGTTGCACCCTTTTGTCACTAGAGTTGCTGTTCTCGTAGACATTTTACGCAGGGAGCCCAGAATAGATGCCTCGTGTTTTATTAAGTTAGACTTTCATATAATAGGCTGTTGGTAGTGATTAAATAGTGTTCTCTGTCCAGTTTAAAATTGCACAGAGCTTCTGGTTCCATATAGTTCAGTAAATGATTGGAGATTATCTGGAAATCATAGGTTACAGCACGAAAAGAGGGCCATTCAGCCCATTGAGTCCGTGCCAGCTTTATGCAAGAGCAATCCAGCTAGTCCCACTCCCCCGCCCTATCCCTGTTGCCCTGCAAATTTTTTCCTTTCAAGTACTTATCCAGTTCCCTTTTGAAAGCCATGATTGAATCTGCCTCCACCACCCTCAGGCAGTAAATTCCAGATTATAACCACTCACTGCGTAAAAAGGTTTTTTTCTCATGTCACCTTTGGTTCTTTCGCCAATCATCTTAAATCTAAGTCCTCTGGCTCTTGACCCTTCCGCCAATGGGAACAGTTTCTCTCTATTTATTCTGTCTAGGCAATGAAACCCAACCAGTTGCTGGTTATTAGAGAAGTAATGTATATCTTAACCAGGTTGGAATCTGGAGTTTTCCTTCAAACAGTCATTTGTGTTTTGCAGGTACATGTCCAGTGAATCAATCAATTCCTTCTGCAGCGATGGTGCTCTTTCACCCTGTGCTTCAAGTTCGCCATCTTCGTTCATCCCTATACCTCCGAGTATTCCTCAACTGGCAAAGCAACAACTGTGTAGAACGACCAGATGCAATTCTCCCTGCTCTCTTCCTGGTCGTCTAAACCGAGCTCTTTCCCTGGGCACCATCCCATCTCTGACAAGGACAGGTCAGTTGATCTTTTGGAACTGCATTAAGAGAAAATTAACATTCTAGCCTGATTTGACACAAAGTTGTTTTTCTGTTGATCAGTACTGCACACAGGCCCTTTGCAGCAACATATTGTTGCTGTACCATCTCTTTAATTCTGGTGATATAATCTAAGAAATGTCATGCTGCGGATGCACCTTGGAGCCAGATTTTCGTGTTGTATGTGTTTCATCTGCATTGTTAGTTTGTGTTGTCCAGTACAGAGAGGATACGTCCTAAGTGTTGATTCCTAGTCACCATTGCTGCACCCCCATTTGTTCACTCTGCTCGAGCTGGAGAGCATTTCACCCACTTTTTGGAGCATTTGGACATGAGTGAATCCTCCCTCAGTGAATCACTTGGGAGGTGGTCTTCCATCGGGAAAGCCAAGCATGCCTGATGGAAGCTTTGCTGTTAGCCAAGTGATGAGCAGGTGTCAAAACCATCAATAAACCCATATTATCTGCTGCTTTCTTCAAACTACAGAAGGAGTGAATGTGAGATAAAACCTGAAGTGAAGTCAAAGCAGACAGAGCTATGCTCTGTTCCATACATAGTTATAGTAAAATAGTGTGGTTTCTCTTATTATATAATAGAAAGTGAATAGCAATGCAAATTTTATCTTGAACTTCCACATGCGTGCTCTAACTGCCACTTTTGATGCATTTTCTCTCTCTCTATGTAGATTTTGGCAGGCTGTAATCACTATGGCTGTTGGTTCTTGGGATCTTATAGCTGACTTGCATGTTTAATTTGAACATATAAACCCACGTTTGTATTCTAACAGCGTAATGAGGGGCATATATTGGATCTTTCAAAATGTTCGTTTTGATTCAGTAAATTATAATGTAATTTGTGAATACTGTTGGGGGATGATTTTAACCCCCAAGAACGGGTGGGTTGGGGGCGGGTGGGAGTTGAAAGTGGTTGTTTTTTTGGGTTGCAACCGCAAAATTTTCAGACTTTACGTTCCCAGTGGGAAGCTGGTACTTTTACGCGCCCAAGTTAAACCCGGAAATAAAGCCGGGTTGTGGTCGCCACCCAAAAAACAACTATTTTCAACTCCCACCCTCCCCCAACCCACCTGTTCTTGGGGGTTAAAATCGCCCCCTTAAGGTCTATAGTAGGTCAGTGCTTTGAGGTAACTCTGCACCTAGTTATGCTCTGGATCAAAAATACAGCTGATAACATTGCACAAAGTATTAAGATTCATTACAAATCAGTTTACAAACAAAAGATCCCCAATGACCATTCTCAATTTGCAGTACTATTGTACATGTGACACTGCGTGTAATCATTTTAAATATATTTGCATGGTATTATCTACATACTTGAAGTGGAAAAATTTGTAGGGCTATGAGGAGAGAGATGGGAAGCGGGACTAATTGGTAGTTCTTCCAGAGAGCCGGCACAAGCACGATGAGACGAATGGCCTCCTTATGTGCTGTATGATAATCTTTAAGATCACTGCAGCCTGCATCAAGATGGAAATTCCACAAAGGCTATTACATCATATTTATACTGTGCTGTGTTCTTGCTTCCTCCATATAGCTGTTGGTGTGTCAGATAGTCATTGGGAACAGGTGTGTAAGGACAACAGATGACCAGGATAGCCCTAATTATCCCCAACTAATTAGTTATTTGACTTTCCTCTATAGAACTAGACTAAATTGGATTTGTAGATTCTCCAGGGTATTGAAAGGTTAAAAATGTGTCACTAGCTAAGAAAGCTTTTACAAGCCGTTAATATCTCTTGGCCCATATCCGTCTTGCTCAGTGTAATATGGAACCCCTCATTCTCTCGACCTGTTCTTGTGACAGATCAGACTTTTTTTTCCAATTAATGGCCCCTCTTTGTAAAAAGAAAATTAAGTGCTGTTTCATATTTCTAGACTGCAAGGCCCTTTTCTAAAAAAAAATTCTGTGCACACAAAGAATCTTGTTGCGAATACACACCTTTTTTGAAGTTTTTCACGTTCATTTTTCTACTTTCTAAATCTTCCTCAAAAATATTAATCCCCCCCCCCACCCCATACACAAAAAGTTGAAAATTTAAAAAAAATTCAGTGCATTTTTAATGGCCAGCAGCTTAGTTAATGAAGATATTCTTTCCAAAAGGGAGTGCAATACATCCTTTCTGATGCAGACAAGGCGTGGCCAGTGGTCATGGTTTTCAAACTTTTCTGTGTGAGACAATGGGTCAATTTTAACCCTACCTTTCCGGCAGAAACCGGATGGGTAAATCGTTTAAACCAAACAAGTTAGTTACCCGCCCAGAACTCGTCCCTTCTGGCTGTCTACGATCTTCACCTGCAGGGTTTTGCAGGCAGCTGAGGTGGATTTATGCAAATCAGGGTCCTATTGCATCGATAATTTGAACCCAGGCCTGAGTGGGGTAGTCGTTGCGGCTTTCCTGTCAGGTGAAACCTGGTCGTCAGCTGTCCGGTAGGACAAAGAGGTCCAAAAGCTAAGTCAGAAACTTTCCTTTGTGTGGCCAGGAAGAGCAGGAGTCGCGGTCTCCACTGAGAAACTGGGATTGTTCTCCTTTAAAGCAGAGAAGATTAAGGGCAGATTTGATAGAGGCGTTCAAAATCATGAAGGGTTTTGATAGAGTAAATAAGGAGAAACTGTTTCCACTGGCAGAAGTGTCGGTAACCAGAGGAAACACGTTTAAGGTAATTGGTGAAAGAGTCAGAGGTGAGATGAGAATTTTTTTTTACGCAGCGCGTTATTCTGATCTGCAATGCACTGTCTGAAGGGGTGGTGGAAGCAGATTCATTGGTACCTTTCAAAAGGGAATTGGATAAATACTTGAAGGGGGAGAAAATTTTCAGGGCTTTGGGAAAAGAACAGGGAAGTGGATTAATTGGATAGCTCTTTCAAAAAGCCGGCATAGGCACCATGGGCTGAATGACCTCCTTTTATGCTATAAGATTCTATGATTCAATCACCCCTAACCACCCACGACCCTCCTAAAACTCTCTTTCCACCAGTGGACGCTGACTGGCAGCCCAGGGATGCCCAATGTTCAACAGCCATCAGATGCTCTGTCACTTTCCACCCAAAACGGGCAAAAGTGGACCGGCAGCTAAAACCGCCGACAGCCTCCTGCTGCCTTCCGCTAGCAGGTGGGGCAATAACTCGCCAGAGTGGTTTCCCTCCAGAAACCTGTTCCAACGTCAGCTTGCCCCCTCCCCCAAATGTCTGCAAATACTGACCCCCCTGCCAGCCACCCAAAGGAAAAGGTCACCATCGTGGCAGAAAATAATTTTTATTAGTTTATACAGCAAAAGAAATAACTTGCTATCAAGCCAACAAATACAAGAAATCTGCGGACAGTTGGTTGTAAATCTAATCTGGCCGATTCCCCTGGTATCCCCTTGTGGATTCTCTGCGAGCCCAGTTTGAAAATCGATGGTGCAGTGAAGAGTTGCAACTGGCTACAAAGCTCCAGGTATCGGTCAGGTTGTGTGGTGGAAGTGACGAGTCGGGGGTCAGATGATTCCTCAAAGGGAGGGGAGAGTAAGGCAGCTGCGTTGCCCTTTCCATACCTTCTAGTAACCGGATGATGAATGACATTAGCAGAGACCCTGGTGCAGCTCCTGTGCAAATCCTTTCAACTGGGCAATTTTTGCAGGAGGAGAAATAACGTACGTGGACGTCGGAAGGAAAGAGTCTTCCATCTCTCAGAAATGATCAGAGAATTGATATTTACAGTAAAATTAGAAAAAAAAATCCTGGATCTCTGATCAGCTGCTGCACAAAAATAGCTGAGGCCGTTTTCTGGAGAGGGTTGAGATTTGAGCCTTATAAGTGAAAGTCTGTGTAAATCTTGTACCTTTGTGATGTGCGACCTACGTTTTGAATTATTCCCAGATCCTCCTCTTAACAACAGTTTATTTTCAGGGGAGTGACTTTTTTCATGTCTTTGTGGGTGAGCGTTGCTCCCTTTTTTTGATTTAATTATTTAAAAACTTGTCAATACGTGACCATAAAATTAATCAACATTCGTACTAAGTACTCTGCAGTAATAGTAAAAGTAGTACCTGTCAGAATGTGAAGTATGGCTTTCATAGTAGGCTCGCTTTTACAAGCAACAAAGTCTACCACAAACTCCTGGTTGAACTCCTTCAACACGTATAGAACATGCCGACATGGTTTTGATGTGGCATCACTTTTTTTTTTAAAAGCTATCAGATGCTGTGAAGGACCAGCACAATTACAGACATAGTTTTATGGTAAAACTAATAATTAAATACTTTTTTGAGTGAGAAGAAACTGGTCCTAATATAATTTATGATTTGGCCACACAAGAGGATCGTAATTGTTTTTGAAGCTTTGCCAAGAATTGCAATAATAGATTTGAAGTTTAATTTTTACAATAGGTTCAGATTGTGTCGCACAACCAAATTCATTACACAGATGTTGCTGCATTGCTCAATCAATTTTTCCTTAATGATCATTGTAATTTATTTTATAATCACTTGGATCTGATGATTTTGTGTGAAGTTTATGCTTTTTAAAGCTCTACATTTGTGACTATTTGTTTAGACTGAGTTACTCTCAGTCTAATTGACCATACCATCAAAAAAAAGTTCTTAATCACCTTAAGGTGAAGCATCAGGTGAACAGTGAAGATTTAATGAGTGACATTTATTGCCACTGTGCTACTGCTAAAGAGCGTGGCACGAAACAGTTTAACAAGGCAGAAAGCATGGATTGTATCTCGATCCTTGTTTCATCACTCTCCTTTCCTGGACATAGCGGTTTCGCACTGTGCTTCTGTGGACAGAGCAGGGACTTTATTAATTCAGATTGAGGAGTGTTACCAGAAGAACTGAAATGATTCTGTGGCACCATGCCACTGTGCCATCATTCACAGAAAACATATATAGAAATCTTCCATCTAGTGTGAATCTGTCTCAATTAAGGCGCAAGCCTCAGGTATTTTTAAAAAGAAACTCGTCATTTCGTGCTGCTTTTTCTGACCGTGATCACCTGGCATCTCCCAAAGTGGTAGGAGCTGCTAATTTACCAGCAATTGCCAATGCACAGAAACTGCCCTTTACCTCTCCAACTAACATCAGGAAGTGTCTGTTTAGATCACCTCACTATAGATGGTACTTGAGCAATGGGCTTAAGGAGAGAAGCTAGGTTCATCTTAGCAGTTAAACAGGTCAACCGTATTCCAGGCTCCACACTGCCCATGATTGGTGCCACAGCAGAATATAAAACAGATGGAAGAGCCACACATTACCAACAATCATAATCTCATCTCAAAGCTGAATTAATTCTAACACTGGAAGTGTAAAACAAAATATTACCATTGAAAAATATTTTTTTTGCTGAATATTAGGTGGCGCAAAGCAACCACTGTACAGATGGACATTGTTGATGGAGTATTTCTTGTTGAGTTCTGACTGCAGCAACTTAAGTTTCATGAGTTTTTTTTACTGTCTGTTAACCTTGTTACTATTTAAAACAGCTGTGCCCTCTAATGAGATGAAAATAAATTCTCTCTTCTCTTCCTCCCCTTCCCAACACACAGGAATACATAGAAATCACCACACAGAAACTGGCAGTTCGACCCAAGCAGTCTGTGTTGGTGTTTATCCTCTGTGAACGTTAGTCTTAGTCTCATTTGCCTGCCCTATATAAATTTTTCCTGCTCTCTGTCCTAAACTTCTTGCATTTCATTTTATATCTATGTCTCTCTCTTATTGTACTGACTTCTGCACAACAGCTGTCAATGATCATTGGTGTCTTGTGACTATCAGGAGGGGTGATTCAAGTGTTATGAAGTCCGATAAGGTGCACTCAGCAGTTCTCTCCTTGACGACGTGGCATGTTGCTTTTGTTGGGCATCCAACTTTGCAGCTGGATGAGAACAGACAACATCTGTATCTTTCTCCTTTCACCAAAAAAAGGCAATTGAAGGGATTCAAATTTGTCAACTTTCCACCGAGGAATCTACTGCTCATTTGAGTCTGTCACAATTCTTAATTCACAGCGGACCCTTGATTTTCATCGTACTGTGCCAGTTTGGCTTATTGGGTTGCACCCTCATCTCTGCCTTTTAGGTTGTGGGTTCATGCCGCACTCCAGAAGTTGACCACGTAACCTAAGCTGACTCATCAGTACAGTACTGAGGGAGTGCTGCATTGTTGGAGGAATTGTCCTTCAGATGAGACATTAAACCAAGGTGGTTTAATGTCTCAGGTGAAGGTAAAATATCCCACGGCACTGTCTGAAGAAGAGCAGGGAGTTCTTTGTATCCTCGCCAACATTCATCCTCAACCAACGCCACCAAAAGCCGATTAATTGATCATTTTTCTCATTTGCTATTCTTCGGTTCCTTGCTGTGTGTCTACACTTAAGAAGTAATTAACTGCAAAGCACTTGGAGACGTCTGCAAATTCCTTCTCTCTCTTTACTCATAATCTCTATGATTACAATGTTCAGCATGCTTACAAAACGGCTGAATGTTGACTAATAATTGACTTGGCTTTCATTACTGCAACAGTTAGTACTGTAGTGTTAACCGCTTTGATTTTCTGTGGGGCATTGTGCCTCTAAGGGTCTGTATGTTGTGCACTTGACTATATATGGTCAGGAACACATCAAAGTTTTTTACTTTTGTTTCTACATTACACTTCAAAAAAAAAAGTACTTCATCGGCAATAAAGCCCTTTGGGATGCCCTGAGGTTGTGAGAGGCGCTGTGTAAATGCAAGCCTTTCTTTATTGTAGCAGTTAAACCATGCCACTGTTTTGTGAATTATGATCCTTGTTGAATTGCATCATTGCCAGAAGTAACTGAAAACGAAAGCAATCGAGAATCTGCTCTCCAGTATTTTTCAGTCCAGTAATTGCAGTGGAAACTGGTCTACAGCCAGATGCTGTACATTTCTGACACTGAAGTACTGAAGTGTTCTGTGTGCTGTCAGTTATTACTGCTTTCTACCACGGGGGGCAGATTTCAGATCCAGTCAGGGCAGGAAACCGTCAGACTCTTGGCTTGTGCTACAACTGTTAAAACATCAATTAAACTCTAATTGTGATTTTTTTTGTGTGTTAAATATCTGCTTTTATCTATCATATTTCACAACTATTCAGACTCAAGTCAGTATACACAAAATATGTGATGTGTGGCTGTAATGCAGAAAATAATTCACAAAGGCTCGATTGTATAACTTGAGAATAGTTTTCCACTTTCTGTGCATTCTATTTATGCCATGAAAATATTCCAAAGCCAGAAAACTTTTAAAAAATATATTTTAAATGATTAGTCAGATCCTAAGTGCCACAATTAGCATGGGGGCCAACAATGCGTCATGATTTGGTCAGAACACTCAAGGGTTCAGAGGCCATTTCACAACATGTTTGCACACGAGTACAGATGCAAAGACGGTTGAACCTAAATTCTAGTGCGGACGAGGATTGGCGGTCAACTTGCATTTTTTAGGGTATTGGAAATGTTGTAATGATGCGGGGCATGAGAGCTGCCAGGGAAGCATTCCTAAAATACACACTACCCATATCAGACCTGTTCTGGTTATGTAGATGTATAATGCAGTCACCTCCTAGTTGGCAAAGAAACTGCAGTATGTTTTTGTGAAATTTAGGTTGCGCAAGCTTCAGTAATATTCATTTTGTATGTGCTCAACAGTGCCTTTCTGTAGTTTGATGAGGCTGCATTATAGAGACTGCAGCTCCAGAGAAATGGAGTTTATGTGCAGTAATATGAAACCATGGCTCAGTTGAAGCATTCTCGCCTCTGAGTCAGAAAGTCGTGGGTTCAAGCCCCATTCCTGAGACTTGAGCACATAATCTACTGTGCAGTCCTGAGGGAGTGCTGCACTGTCGGAGGTGCCGTCTTTTGGATCAGATATTAAACCGAGGCCCTGTCTGCCCCCTCAGGTGGACATAAAAGATCCCACAGCACTATCTTGAAGAGGAGGTGTCCTGGCCAACATTTATCCCTCAACTAACAACTAAAACCAGATAATCTGGTCATTTATTTCATTGCTGTTTGTGCGATCTTGCTGTGCACAAATTGACAACCACGTTTCCTACATTACATCAGTGATTATACTTCAAAAGTACTTCATTGGCTGTAAAGCGCTTCGGGACGTCCTGAGGTCGTGAAGGACGCTGTATAAATGCGAGTCTTTTTTGAACTTGTGTACAATTAAGGTACATCTGATAATTGAATCGGGGTGTATGGGGGCTGGCTATAACGTGCGGCTGCTGGAAAAGAAGATTGTGCTTTTTTTTAATAGCCGGGTACGTGCGTGATGAGATGCACACAATAGCCATGCCCAGCGGGTTCAAACAGATCGCTGGGGCGGGGAGGGGGTGTGGGGGTTGCAAGTGGGTGGGTGGTAGAGTGCGCCTGCACAGAAACCAAACTGGTTTGTTCATGTCGCGTGTGCTGAAATACTGACAGTAATGTATGTGTAATGTAAGCTGTTTTTTTTTAAAAACCAAAAGGTAATCACTTTACTTGAGGTGCTGATAGTTCAAGACATTAACATTCTGACCCCCTTGCTATTTTATTTTCAAGTTTTTAATCCTCTGGGATCCGGGCCAAGCTGACAGATAAATGATCGAGATGCATAAATGGCGGTACTGGTGCATGCTGGGTAGACACATTGATGTGGGACGGGTTCTCACTAAATGTCACAGTACGTTGACTATGAATAATGCAGTGTATGCTCAACACCTTTTTTAAATGAAGAGTTTCACCGCTGTACAGAGTGCAGTCAGGCAGATCTGAAAAATATTATGTCATTTCGCCTTTTCTGAAGTTAATTGAACCAAAACATTTTTTTTGAAGGCAGGGTTTGTGTGACACTGACTCACATTCCCAAGCTAAATTGAAACCTATATTCTCACAGAAGGTTTTCCTAAAGGCTTAGTGCTTATTGGAAGAAAATGAACACTCCCCTCATGGCCCATCCATTGAAGCAATGCGTAACTGCACCTTATAGACCAGGAAGGTCCTAAGTTTGATCCCAGGTTTGTGCTAGGCTGGCACTAGGAAGCTTGAGTTGGCCATCGGTACACCTGGGTTAGGCAGGGGACAATTGACCAGTATTTCCACTCCTGATGGCTGTCCAGCAACCCTTGCTAGAAACCCTCGAGTTTGGCATTGGGCGAGGACAGGGTTAATTCTGTTGTGATTTCCCCCATTCCCTTCTTCCCTCTCCTGTAAATGTGGAACAGCCTGGTGACACTCTCAGGTGACAAATGGCCACTTGGCAAAGCTACCAGAGGACATCTGCTGGGAATGTACCCCAGCAAAGAATCAATGCCTTCGAGGCAGGAGACAGGAAAGGGATAAAATCAGCAACAAAAAAGGATGAAGAAGAAAAGACAAGAATTTTATCTTTTTTAAAAATCTCATTTCTTGAGGGAAAACGTATGAACATATGAGAAATGACGAACAGGAAAAGACCCTCTGGTTCATCTAGCCTGTCCCACACAATAAATACACTCCCCATCCCACCCGAGACCATGTGATCTCCTGGGAGAGGTGAAAAACCAGATTTAAAAACCTAGGCCAATTAGGGGGTGGGGGGGGGAGGTGAGAAAGCTGGGAAATTCCTCTCCTGAGGTGACCGAAACTAGTCCAGGAGATCACTCTGGCCCTGATGATGCCGTGCATTACAAGGCAATTGCTTTTCCAACTCTTTATTGGTGTCGTTTACGGCACAGGGATATTTTACTAGGTTTTATTTAGATTAAAATGATTGTAAAAGGTACCAAAAAACTTCAACTGCAAGGGCTTTTGAGCTGTACTGACCAGTCTCCTTCAGACTATCACATGCAGCTGAGTTACTATATTGAACAGCACTTTAAAATCAGACTGTTTTGATGGGCTCCAGGGGTAGTCACATTTATTAACATGAGAAACAAAAGGTTTCTCAAGTATTCCGGGGGAGACTGCTGTGACACTACATAATATACCCGCTAGATAAATTGGATTAAAGTGACTTTTATCATTGCTAACCTATGTTCAGATTTCTATTGCTACCTCTTTCAATAAACATATACTGCTGTGTGGTATTCAGCAAATTTAAGGGCAAATGAAATTGTTAGGATTCAAAAGGAATTTCAACTAAATTTATGAAATATAATTAAAAGGGGAGAGATTCACTACAGTCAAAGAACAATTAAACAACTGCTCCTGTCGGGCTCCAGAGCTGACTCATACGCTGTCACAACAATACTTGCAATCAGCACTTCTGTGGGATCACCAAAACATCACCACACTTGGAGCACTGTGAACAGTTCTGGTCTCCATATTATAAAAAGGATATAGAGGCATTGGAGAAGGTGCAAAAAAGATTTAGAAGGATGATAACAGAACTGAGAGGTTATACCTATCAGGAAAGATTGAACAGGCTGGGGCCCTTTTGTCAGAAAAGTGAAGGCTGAGGGGTGACTTGATAGAGATCTTGAAGAGTATGAAAGGGTTTGATAGGGTAGATGTAGAGATGTTGTTTCCATCTATGGGGTAGACCAAACTAGGGGCCATAAAGATGAGATAGTCACTAATAAATCCAATTGGGAATTCAGGAGAAACTTCTTTACCCAGTGAGTGGTGAGAACGTGGAACTTGCTACCACAAGGAGTAATTGAGACGAATAGCAGAGATGCATTTAAGGAAAAGCTAGATAAGCACATGAGGGAGAAAGGAATAGAAGGATATTCTGATAGGGTTAGATGAAGAGCGGTGGGAGGAGGAGGCTTCTGTGGAGCATAAATACCGGCTTGGACCATTTGGGCTGAATGGCCTGTTTCTGTTTTGTAAATTCTATGTAATTCAGGATCTGAATTCTGGAAGAACGTGACCGTGTACCTGTACTTCAATCTCATCTAGTTTTGCCATCAGCATTTTACTTGGAAAGTACGAACTTGGATTTATATCGTACCTTTCTCATCCTCAGGACATTGCAACACACTTCACGGCTGATTAATTACTTTTGAAGTGTAGCCACTTTTTTTTTTCTGTCGGCAAACACAGCAGCCAATTTGTGAACAGTGAAGTCCCACAAACAGCGAATGAGATGAATGACCAATTAACGTGCTTTGGAGGTGGTGGTTGAGGGCCACTGGTATAAGTACCCGCTCTTCTTTAAATCCAAAACTCTGCTGCCTGTATCCTAACTCGTACCAAGTCCCATTCACCCATCACCCCCGTGTTCGCTGACCTACATTGGCTCCCGGTCCGACAACGCCTCAATTTTTTTCAAATTCTCATCCTTGTTTTCAAATCCCTATCTGTGTAACCTCCTCCAGCCCTACAACCCTCCGAGATCTCTGCATTCCTCCAATTCTGGCCTCTTGCGCATCCCCGATTTTTATCGCTCCACGATTGGCAGCCGTGCCTTCAGCTGCTGAGGCCTTAAGCTCTGGAATTCCCTCCCTAAACCTCTCTGCCTCTTGACCTCTCTCCTCCTTTAAGACGCTCCCTTAAACCTACCTCTTTGACCAAGCTTTTGTTCACCTGCCTTAATATTTCCTAATGTGGCTCAGTGTCAAATTTTGTTGTTGATGCTGCTGTGAAGCGCCTTCATTAAAGGCACTATATAAATGCAAGTTGTTGTTGTTAAATATTGCCATGGAATCTTTTACATCTACCTGCACGCGCACTTGCAGCTTGGTTAAATGTCTAATCCTAAAGACGGCATCTCGACAATGCTTCAGTTCCTCAGTACTGTACTGAAGTTTCGGTCTGGACGATGTACTCGGCTCCTGTAGTGGAGATTGAACCCATGACCCTCTGACTCGGAAATGAGAATGATAACAACTGAGTCAAGCTAAAACCTATTCAGAATAGAACATTTTGCATAATATATATAAGAAATCGCATTTTGCAGAAACAACCACCTTTGTTGCGTCCACTCTTCATTGCAGTTTGTTGGATTCTATTTTGTTGACTTATTTTAAAGTTAAGTTCAAACCAGGTCCCTGAACAGTGATATGATACTTCAGTTGAGGTACTTGCATAAACAGTCCAAATGTCAACATATTGACTACTTCAGGCTCTACTTTTACACAACTTACTACGAACAGTGGAATCTCCACAGTGCAATGTATTTTAGCTTTCAAAGCCTTATAAGTTTTTGTACTTTTTCATTCCGAGCAACATTGGTTTTCAACGCGGGAGCCATGAAATCGCGACAGCTCTACAGAATGCTATGATGGCATTCACTCTGGCGGCTTTTGAGGTTAAATACTGCATCCCAACTATTTTCCAACCTCATTTCTCCAGGTCTCCATTCTATGCTTTTCTTAGTGTCTGCAGAAGAATCTGTGGAGCTCGTGCTTAGATTTCTGATCGTCACGGCTCGGGATTCGTGGCCATTGTTTCCATGAATAGGACCCAGACCTGAGCTGTCTTGAAATGCGTTTTGAGCAGGAGCTTGCCTAAAAGTGGTTACCTGCTCCAGACAGTCTCTTCCTGTGTTGTCAATCCAGTGGCACTCGAGGCATTTTAAATGTGGGATAAATCATTTGTTTTGAAGGGTTCAAACCTCTCCGCTTCGTACCTCCTTTAAAACGCTCTTTAATCCCTCCATTCAGGTTTCTGCCCATGCCACAGTACTGAAATGGCCCTAATCAAGGTCACAAATGACACCCTATGTGACTATGACCATGGTAAACTATCCCTCCTCATCCTTCTCGACCTGTCTGCAGCCTTTGACACAGTTGACCACAACGTCTTCCGCCATCGCCTCTCCTCTGAAGTCCAGCTGGGTGGGGCTGCCCTCGCCTGGTTCCATTCTTATCTATCCAGTCGTAGCCAGAGAATCACCTACAATGGCTTCTCGTCCCCCTCCGGGACTGTTGGCTCTGGAGTCCCCCAAGGATCTATTCTTGGCCCTCTCCTATTTATCATTTACATGCTGCCCCTCGGCGACATCATCTGAAAACACGACGCCAGATTCCACATGTACGCTGACACCAAGCTCGACTTCATCACCACCTCTCTCAACCCCTCCGCTGTCTCTCATTGCTTGTCCGACATCCAGTACTGGATGAGCAAATATTGGGAAGACCGAAGCCATTGTCTTTGGTGCCCGCTGCAAACTCCGTTCCCTAACCACCGACTCCATCTCTCTCCCTGGCCACTATCTGAAGCTGAACCAGACTATTCGCAGCCTTGGCGTACTATTTGTTCTTGAGATAAGCTTCCGACCACATATCCATTCCATCACCAAGACCACCTACTTTCTCCTCCATAACATCACCCGTCTCTGACATTACCTCAGCTCGTCTGCTGCTGGAACTCTCATCATGCCTTTGTTACCTCTAGGCTTGAATATTCCAATGCTCTCCTGGCTGGCCTCCCACCTTCCACCCTTCATAAACCTGAGTTCATCCAAACTCTGCTGCCCGTATCCTAACTCGCACCAAGTCCCGTTCTCCCATCACCCGTGTGCTCGCTGACCTACATTGGCTCCCGGTCCGGGAATGCCTTGAATTTAAAATTCTCATCCTTGTTTTCAAATCCCTCCATGGCCTCGCCCCTCCCTATCTCTGTTACCTCCTACAACCCTCCGAGATCTCTGCACTCCCCCAATTCTTGCCTCTTGCACGTCACCGATTTTAATCGCTCCACCGTTGGCGGCTGTGCCTTCAGCTGCCTCGGCCCTAAGCTCTGGAATTCCCCCCCTAAACCTCTCTACCTCTCTCTCCTCCTATAAGCACCTTAAAACCTATCTTTTTGACCAAGCTTTTGGTCGCTTGTCCTAATAGCTCCTTAAGTAGCTCGGAGTCAAAATTCATTTGATGACTCTCCTTTGAAGCACCTTGGGACGTTTCACTACGTTAAAGGCACTATATAAATACAAGTTGTTCCCAAACAATGACCCATTTATTAGCAAAGGCTGGTCATTCAGGAGGCATCTAGCACCCTGGTGTTTACAAATTTCTTTAGCCTTCAAAGAAAGGCTTTTTAAGTGTCAACATAGACTCCAGAAAAGCAGCAGAGGGAGGAATAACTGCTGCACCATTGGCAGGACGGCTAGTAGAGCAAATTATCTTTTTACGTTAACTGTGAAACCTCCTGAACTGCTCTAGTTACGTGCGTTCTCTATTTTTGTAACTACATGAACAGAAGTTGAACTTGTGGTATTGTCTATATAAGTTTCCATTATTGTTTTCCTGTTTAGACATTGATTTGGAGTAGTGATTTCATTTGAAGCTTCAATTGCAAAGAGGTGAAATGCCTTCTGGATGGAGATTGTGAGAAGGCTGTTTTCTTTTTCCAAAATTAACAACCTGCCAACAAAATTGTATTCTCAAAAATTGCACATTTCAAAACTGGATCTTCCTGCTGTTTTGTTAGCTCGTCAATTATAGAATAAATCAGGCACATCCTGTATGATGTGCTCTGCTTAGATTTCCAGAAAGCCTTCGATAAAGTACCTCACAAAAGGATGTCACTGAAACTGTAAGCAGTGGGAATCCAAGGTATAAACCTAGGTGTGGATAAGTAATTAGTTGAAGGCAAAATAGCGGTGAGTACTTGTTAGGCGAGTGATATCAGGATGGAGGAAGTATGAAGCAGAATGTCCCAAGGATCAATGCTGGGTCTCCTACAGTTCCTAATATACGTATAATTTGAGTTCAGAAATAACTGGTTCAATGCGCAGTGATCCTAAATTAAAGGGGGCAGTCAAGTCAGGAAAAAGCCAGCGATCCACAAAAGGCATTGGATAAAATCTGCAAATGGATAAAACAGCGGCAGATTAATAGCTAACGGTGGAGTGGAAAGGGATCAGGAAGGGCTAGTTGATTCAGCACGTGAAATGTTAAAACACTGCAAGGCAGCAATACAAAAAACAATAGAACAGCTCAATTACATTGCGAGGTCAGTTGAGTGTAGGTTGGAAATGTCATGCTAAAATGTACAGTGGTCCTGGTCAGACCACACCAAGTACTGTGTTCAATCAATAAATAAGGGAAGCATTAAAACCATGAAAGCAGTGCAGAGAAGAAGCACAAGGCTGATCCTGAGCATCAAAGGATTGAGTTACAAACAAAGAGTGGAGAAACTAGGGCTGTTTAGCCTTGAAAGGAGATGACTAAGCATGAACCATATAGAAGTGTACAAGACATTAAATAATATAAACAAAGTTAACCTAGAGCATTATTTAAAGGTACACCAGGATATTGCAGAAACTAGCATTTATATAGCACCTTTAATGTAGTAAAACATCCCAAGGCGCTTTACAGGAGCATCAGCAAACAAAATTTGACACCGAGCCGCATAAGGAGATATTAGGACAGTTAAGAGCTTGGTCAAATTAAGACAAGGAACATAGGTTAAAACTAGTAGAAGAAAAAGTTAGAGCAGACGTCGCGAAGAAATATTTCACATGATGAGTTATCAACAATTGGTAGGTTAATGAATACCTTAGTCATTCAAGAGAGTTAGACGATGTGATGAGAATGTAGGTTTTTCATCATTGTAGATCGATGAGCTGAATCTCACCTTGTCCCTCATCTATAACTATTTTGTTGGAAGAGAAATTTCAGTGATCCAGGGTCTTGTGTTCCTAAGTTCCTTGTCTTTTGTGTGGGTTATTTGTGTATTAGTTGCTTCACACTGTCTGGTGACATTGGCACCAGAGAACTGTTTAATTCTCATCCACCGATGTTCACAATAAACGAGGGTTTCATTTCCACATCGTTCACCTGAGGAAGGAGGTAGCCTCCGAAAGCTTGTGAATCTCAAATAAAATTGCTGGACTATAACTTGGTGTTGTAAAATTGTTTACAATTGTCAACCCCAGTCCATCACCGGCATCGCCACATCACAATAAATGGGTGCAGGTAATGAAAACCATTGTTTTTTTTCCCCTTAATCTGGCATCAAAGTTTGAGGGAGGGGCATTGGTGTAAAAAAAAGTACTGGTGTCTGAGTAGAAGCAGACTGATATTTAATATTGCACTTCATGGTCGGTCTTAGAAATGGTTTTCTCAAATACACAAACAGATAGCTGGATGGTAGGGGAGAAAGTGCAGAGTCCCAACCATCAGCTTCTGATTTGGTGAACACTGTGGAATTAGATCACAATACAATACAGTCTCAGAAATATGTACCCGTCAGTTTTTTGACTGGAGCTACAAATTTTGTATCCAACTGAGGTTGAGATAATGGTGAGGTTTATTAGATAACCAGACACAGGATGAATATCAGTACTGGTTGCAGTATGAAATGGAGAGTTAATAATGTGGTGCGACATGGGTGGGAGAGAGCAATCAGGAGACACGGGTAATAAAATGCAGCAGCATACTATGTGGTCTGATGCATTTGTATACTTCATTGTCTCACTACTTGGACATCGGAGTCGTTTTCATGGATCTCAGCTTGGATCCGTTGGCTGTACCTTTGAGTCGGAACATAGCAGGTTCACGTCCCACTAGAGAACATAATCTGGGCCAGTACCTCGATGCAGAAGTATTGCATTGTAGAAATGCCATCTTCTGGGTGGGTCATCGAGCCCCTATTGAAATGGGTGTAAAAGATCCCGTAGCAATATTCCAAAAGACAGCAGGAAGTTCTCCTGATGTCCTGGCCAACATTCACCCCTCAACCAACACCACCAATTATCTAGTCATGCATCTCATCTGTTGCCATGCACAAGTTGGCTTCCACATTTGCCTGCACTTTGAAAATAACACATTGGGCATAAAGCGTTTTGAGACAACCTAAGCGGGTGATCAGTCTTTCAGTGTGATTCAGCTTAAGGAAGGTGGCTTTAATTGATTATACATACCTGCTGTGTATTTCCAACACTCATGGCTTTTAGTCCAGGCTTTCAGTCATATTTTTCTTTTTACGTGGTATTGGAGGGGGGATGAAAGCTGGGTTACCTGTTGGTTAGGAAATTGTAAGTGGTGCAGTGAACCTGAAAAGGGAAAGAAGAAATCTTCAAAGTAAATTTCCAGCAAAGGGTCCCAGGTTTGATCCTGATCTGTTCTGAGTTACCCGACCTCAGTACCCTTAGGTTAAAGAGGAGACAGTCAACCGGGGTTCCAAATTCCGATTGTTATTAGTGACCCCCGGCACATGTATCAACATCAGATGAGGATAGGATCGGCCGAAGTGGATTACTCCCCTGCAGTTAAATAGCTGTCAACAGTCATAGTCTAATGTCTGGCTCACGTATGAAGGATGGTCAGTTGGGCAAGGTACCAAGGGCACTCACATTCCAGTCGGAGTCAACACCATTGGTGAAGGAGAAAGGAGGGGATGAAAAAAAGTGACACGTCCAAAACGCAATTGCAAGCATTACTGACCAATTCCACCAAGCTACGTAGTTAAGCCAACAGGTATATTTATTTATATTAAACTTGGAGATAACATGAGTATAAACACATCTTAATATATATACTGAAAAACTTGTATCAATATAATCATGGGGAACTTTGTGTATACTGTGAGTATTATATGTAATGCGTAATCCCATATTGTGAAGTGTATAATACACTAAATATGTTACGCTAATTATTCACTTTTAAAAAATCATCCATGAGCAACACCATAAGACAGCAAGGCGATTTATATTAAATTTTTGTCTGTTCAGTTTTTAAAAGGTATATCAAATTTGATGGAGCGTCTGTCGAGTAAATAACAAAAGGGTTTCATATCATTGTGCGGCAAAAAAAGAGATTTCATTTTGAAGTTCCACAAAAGATTGCATTGTGCTTCCCATAGCCAGCCTCCAGGTACAACTAATAAATGATAGATGTGTGAATGAAGTTTAATTATATATCATGCACCACATATACTATACCTAATGGAAACTGTTTTACTGTTTTTTGGAGATGGTTACACATTTTAAAGTTCCCTTTTATGTCTTTGGCTATTGGAGTTCTAAGTTTGTTGACATATGATAAGTCTATTCCTTATTACTTTTCGTGTGCGGATGTGGATTTTTATGAAATTTTCATTTAAAAAAGAAAGCAAGGCATACAAGATGCAAATAGAATTAACAGTTGGAAATGCAAGGTATTGGGAATGTCTTCAGTAGCATCAAACAAAGAGCAGTTTTAAATTACATAGGATGAATGTGCAGCACAGAAACAGGCCATTCGGCCCATCAGGCCCATGCCGGTGTTTATGCTCCACACCAGCCTCCTCCCACCCTCCTTCATCTAACCCCATCAACATATCCTTCTATTCCTGTCTCCCTCCTGTGTTTATCTAACTTCCCCTTAAATGCATCTATGCTAATTGCCTCAACTACTCCTTGTGGTAGCGAGTTCCACATTCCACCCACTCTCTGGGTAAAGAAATTTCTCCTGAATTACCTTTTGGATTTATTAGTGACCATCTTATATTTATGGCCCCTAGTTCTGGTCTCCCCTGCAAGTGGAAACATCTTCTCTACGTCTACCCTATCAAACCCTTTCATAATCTTAAAGGCCTGTAGCAGGTCACCCCTCAGTCTTCTCTTTTCTAGAGAAAAGAACCCCCGCCTGTTCAATCTTTCCTGATAGGTATAACCTCTCAGTTTTGGTATCATCCTAGTAAATCTTATTTGCACCTTCTCCAGTGCCTCTATATCCTTTTTACAATATGGAGACCAGAACTGTTCATAGTACTCTGTGATCTATCAAGGTTCAATACAAGTTTAATGTAACTTCTCTGTTTTTCAATTCTAAGCCTCTCGAAATGAACCCCAGTGCTTTGTGTTGCTTTTTTTTGGCCTTATTAACCTGGATCGCTACTTTTAGTGATTTGTGTATTTGTACCCCAGATCCCTCTGCTCTTTTACCCCATCTGGACTCTTATTTTCCAAAGAGTATGTTTGATATGCAGATGATAACTTGCTTTTCTATAGCAGTCCTCACATCCAGAGCTGCCCCTCAAAGCACTTTACAGGGCTGGAGACAAAAAGTAGACACCAAGCAAGTGGGGTTGGGGGAAGAGGGGAAAAAACATGGTCGAAGACATCAAAGTCTTCAGAAGGCTTTTGAAGGAAGATAGGGAGGTGACCAGACTGAGGTGCATAGGAAGAGAGTTCCAGAAGGCAGAGGCACAATGGCCAAAGGAGCAGGTACAGATGGGGGAGCGGGAACGAGAACGGCCTCTTGCATTTATTATCGTACCTTTAACGTTGAAAAACGTCCCAAAGTGCTTCAGAGAGGCGTGAGAGGGAAAAATGGATGCCAAGTAAGAGGAGAGATTAGGAGGGGTGACCAAAAGCTTAGTCAAAGAGGAGGGTTTCAAGGAGTGCCTTGAAGGAGGAGATGGAGAGGTGAAGGTCATATAGGGAGGAAATCCCAAAACAAGGGACTTAGGCGACTGAAGAAACAGCCACCAATAGTGGGGCGAAGGAAGAAAGGAAGGGACTGTGCAAGAAACTAAAGCTTAGAGTTTGTTAGAGTGGGATTGTTGCAGGGCTGGATAAGCTAACAAGAGGTAGTGAGGGGAGAAGCTCTCAAATTAAAGACTGAGGAAAGGGAACCTTTTACAGTATCGGCTAATATTAATGCCAGGAAGGGAAATTGGGCGGTCTGAAACGAGAAGTAGGCCAGTGTTGGAGGAGCAGAAAGTATGTCCGTGGATATACCGCTGGAGGAGGTTGTTGAGGTAGGATAGGGTGAAGCTATGGAAGGACTTGAAGGCCATGGTGAGGATCTGAAAGTCAACAACCAAAAAAAAACTTAAGCTGAAAAACAAAATATGAACCCTCCTCTCAAAAAAAAACCTGAAACTTGTCTCCCATCAATAGAGTAATTGAGTAAATATATTTTAATAAGGGGAGAGAGAAGCCTGGCAGTCCTGGAAGTCCAGGGATCAGTGCACTATTTCCACCTTTTCCTCCAAGTAACCCTGAAAGGTCATATTCAGGGCTACTAAATAAGTCAAATTCAATTTTTATTGCATGGGATTCAGGAATTTATACCAGTGTTTTGGGGATCACATTTCACCCACTTATAATTAGGCCCACTGGTTTATGGTAAATGAATGTCAAATTCTGTTTTTATTGGGATTTTCCAGAATTTTTATCAGTGTTTTGGGGAGATCAAATTCTATGATTCTGGTTTATTTCCAACTATCAGCTGATTGCACAAAGCTTTCATTGTGCGAACAAGATCCAGTACGGTGCGATCAATTCAGACATATTCCCATGTTCAAAGTACTGGACTACAGTCAGTGTACTTTGTGCAGTACTAGCCTATCAGTTTGTATCACCTCATGATCTCTGAACCTACCCCTAAGAAAAGAGTTGCTGTCCCATTTCACCCTCCTCAGTTATTGCCCCTAACCTCGCTGACCTACTTTGACTACCTGTCCACCAGCGCCTTAAACTTAAAACTCAGATCCTCCTTTTTAAATTTCATTATCCCATTCTATCTCCACACCCTTCTCCAATCCTATACTTGCCCCACCCTCCTCTCCACCCCCGACACTCCATTCCTCCGACAATAATTTCTTGTGCATCCCTTCTTTCTCCCCTCTCTCTCCCCCTTCCCCCCCCCCCACCCCCCCCCCTTTTGCCCCACTATCAGTGGCAGGGCTGTGGCTGCCTGGGTCCTATAATTCCATAGTTAAGTCTTTGCCTCTCCACCTGTCGTTTCTCCTCTTTAAAAACCTCCTCAAAACCTATCTCTTCAATCAAGTTTTTGGTATCTTAATACAGTTAAGATACAGATCAGCCATAATCTAATTGAATGGCAGAACAGGCCCTTGAGGGGCTGAATGGCCTACTCCTGCTCCTATGTCAGCCCTCGTAATCACTTCATTCTTGGCTCAGTGTCTATTTTTAATCTGTGAAGTACCTTGGGCCTTTTTTTTAATGTTAAAAATGCTATATAAATCAAAGTTGTCACGTCGGAGGTGCACGGAACCTGTCTTCAGTTTCCCCCCCCATCTCTGTAGTAAGTGAGAGCGTGACTCAGAAGGCAATGTACCGGGTAGGGAGAGCAGTTGTGACCCACCTTCTGCTAGTCCAATAAAAAAGAAAGACTTGCATTTATCTAACGCCTTTCATGACCTCAGGATGCCCCAAAGCACTTTACAGTCAATGAAGTACTTTTAAAGTGTAGTCACTGTTGTGATGTAGGAAACGCAGCAGCCAATTTGCGCACAGCAAGCTCCCACAGACAGCAACAAGATAATCACCAGATAATCTGTTTTAGTAATGTTATTTGAGGGATAAAAATTGGGCAAGAACTCCCCTGCTCTTCTTCGAAATAGTGCCGTGGAATCTTTTACGTGCACCTGAGAGGGCAGACAGGGCATCAGTTTAACGTCTCATTCAAAGGACAGCACCTCTGACAGTGCAGCACTCCCTCAATACTGCACTGGAGCGTCAGCCTTGTGCTTAAGTCTCTGGGGTGGGACTTGAAGCCACACCCTCCTGACTCAGAGGTGAGAGCGCTACCACTGAGCCACTGCTGCCACCTGCACCAACCTATACATTCTTCACTTTAACATCCATCAAAACTTTTTTTTAAAGAAGATTTATGGGTAGTGATGGATGACTGCTGCTCTTCTGTTGCCTTCTAGTAAATGAATGCAGCCAAAAGAAATTTAACACAACCATAATTAGCAAGTGGCAGCTGAAGTTTTTAATCATCAAGGCACTAATGGTTTATTATTTAGAAATATCTTGGGATTAAGTATGAAGCAGATGAAGGCTTTGTGTTTTTTCTCCTCCTCCAATTTTTCTTGTTCTTTCTGTTGCAGCTGAGCTTTATCATCGGGAATTAGCTGTTAATGTAGTGCCCTGGAATCTTTAGACACATCTGTTTTGAGATCTGAAACCCAGGCAACTGCTGGTTCAGTTTCTGAGAATTTTAGTATTCACATATTTCACTCTGGAGAAAAAGAATCTGTACATATCGTGTTAGAAGTATCTGCCAAAGTGGTCATGCTTTGGTGGTGTTGAAATAACTTAATGAAGTGAGAAGCATAGGACATAAATCAACTTTCCGAAAGTATGAAAATCACGAGAGATACAGGAAACCCTATAGCAATGCACTTTCCTCCTGTATTGACATGAATACGTTGATCTGTTAACATTAACTGTTTTACATAGTCAACAGTTATACATAGATCATTTTCACAAAATTAAACTTCCATTTATTTTTTAAAATTATAAATATACTAAAAGGTCAAATCTTGTGACAGCTATCGTTTGAATACACTTTGTACATTAAATTATTTTTCCCTATTCCCAGATGATGTTTATTGGATAGAGAAGTTTGAACCTCAATAAGTTGAACCCCTGCTGAGTACTGACTGATCCCTTGTAGATCATTAGTAAGGGGGTTTCTCAGATGCACAGCAAGTGATTTGGTACAGCGCAAAATCCTGTGAATTTCTACACTTAGCGTGTGTGGTGAGATTTGCTGGTTATATACCACAATTCTGCGTGGAAAAGTCTTGACAGAGAAAATACTGGTACCTGAGCAATGACAAGTCACTTGCTGTGACATTTTGCTTGTCCCATAAATGAGTACTTCAGTGAATCTGATTACAAGACAAAAAGCAAAACTTTTAACCATTTGCAGTTGAATGAATCTTTTGTTGGAGGTAACGTGTTATGTCAAAGAGTGGCTGAAGACAAGTTCTTGTTTCTAATTTGTCGCACAGCGAGCTCCTGATCTGAACCACCCTGTCTAGAGATGCTGAGTGTTTCTCTTTCTCTTTCCCTTTCCTTACTCTTCTCCCCCACCTGCCCTTTGGAAGAAAGGACAAAATTAATTGGGAACTATCCCAGCTCTTGTCCCCGTGCCTTTCTTAGTGGCCAACTCAAGTTAACATCAGCAGTTGGCTGGGAGAAGCTCGTCTGCCCAGTGTTTGAAGTGAGGACCGGGTTAGCAATGCCTGTGCTGCCCTCTACGGTGAATAGCTTGCCAACCCTGGCTTCCACATGAGGCCTGGCCACTGAGCAGGCACCAGATGGCAATCAGCACCCCTGGAACCGTATCCCAGAATGAATCGCCACTTTGAACAGGGGAAGGATGGCACCTGAGCCAAGGAGGATCCGAATGGGGTGACAAATTCGTAGAGTGTGAAGGGGAAATTGAATTTACGAAATGTGCAGAACCATAACTTTTTTTAATGTGAGCTATTGTTGGACTGACCAAAAAGTTCTGTCAGTGTCATAGTTTCCATCCTGGAACAGAAATGCAGTGAGAAATTAAATTTACAAAATGCTCAGACTGTGTTTTCTACGGAAAATAAAAGTAATTATAAAAGCCACAGGAACAAAGTAAAATTAATTGATTTTGGTTTTCTAATCGAGAAGGATGTTTAATTCATTCCACAACCAATAGTATTTATATTTTGACACCACACTGGCTTTGTAACATCAATCTTCAAAAGAAGAATCTGATCTTTCTACTGATCAGACTGCAGATGTAGAACTCTGTATGTGAACTTTTGACTGGTGCTGTCAGATAAAAGCTGTTACATATTTCGCTTTAAACTATATGAACTATCATTAACCTGTTTTGGTAAGTTATTTTGCTCTCTCCTTTAGGCTGTGCCCTGATCATTTCTAAGCTGGTGGTGGTTGTGGGGGGAGGTATGAATCAATGGTCCTTGGCTTCCACAAATGCTGCTCCTGAGCTGGCAATAGGAAGTATCGTGTGCTGTACCTCTCCCTCATCCTTCAATCTTGTGCGTGTGTGTACCTATTAACCAAAAACCTTAACGACTTGCATTTATATGGCACTTTTACTGTCGAAAAATATCTTGGGGCGCAAGAGTGACCAAAAACTTCAGCACAGAAGAGGGTTTTGAAGGTCTTAAAGGAAGGTCTTAAAGGAATTCCAGAGAGTGGAGTCGAGGCAACTGAAAGCATCAACGGTGGAACAAAGTGGGGTAGTTAAGGTTACGCAGAGGCCAGAATTGGAGAAACAGAGTTTGAAGGGATTGTAACATTGGAGGAGGTTTTAGAGAGAGAGAAGGAGAGAGAGAGAGAGAGAGAGAGAAGGGCAAGGCCATGGAGAGATTCAAACAGAAAGATGAATATTTTTAATTTGAGGCATTGGGAGCCAGTGCAGGTCAGTGAGGACATGGGTGCTGGATGAGCAGGACTTGGTACAAGGTAGGATATGGGCAGTGGAGTTCTGGATGAGGTACTCTATGAATGAGATGTGAAGTGTTTATGCAGAGGTATAAGTGAAGCTGCCAGAGTTGTTTCTGTGGATTAAGTGGTTAAATGATGATATAGAAGCCTAATTCTCCATGTTATTCATAGATTCACTTGTTCAGGTGGACCTTCAGTAAATGGTAAATCCATTGGCACCAAATTTCTGCAATAGGAATAATATTCCTCACTTCATTGTGGTGTTTCCAAATGTTTTTAACATTCCCTGGAGGGGCTGATATTTGGAGTCTTAATCCTTCAGGCAAATTAGAGAACCCACTTCAGAGTAAAGCATCCTGGTTTAATCTGTCATCACTGCAGATTGGCTGTAAGTGGGTACAGAGAGGCCTGAGACAGATTCAGGCTTGCTGGGGATTACATTTCTGCCATTCCAGACTTGTTCCACAGGTGCAGGCAGCAGGCGGCACCTACAGTTTCTCTTGTAATTTTGATATCTGTGAGTTTCTTAGAACTGCTCACAAACTGGTTTGAAAAAAACACAAGATAATGATGGTAGTTTGAAAAGAACATCGGCAAAACCCCAGAGTAAAAAAAAAACAAATGCCTGTTCTGCCTTTCATTTACCTTTTAATTCTGTATTTAAGAATAGCTTTTCATTAATGGCCTGACAACAGAAAATTTAAAGACAAACCTTCAGTTGAACTAGCAAATGAAAGTCAAATTGAGCCTTTGCTCTGCAGTGTTAGAGCAATGTATTTTTGGCAGCTGACTGGAAGACCTCTTGTCTGGAAAGAGGAAAAAGTCCTGAAAAGTCAAATGGTTTTTCTCCTCTTCTCACACTAAGTCTCCGCTCATCAGATACCATCCCTCACCACTGGGACAGGCATGGAGACCTGCTCCCTCTGAATATTCTTTCCTGTTGTATTGCACTTATCATCGAATTGATGCTCTCCTCCTCCCACAGCATCACTTTTTCCTCCCCCTGCCCCCGCACCCATGACAACATAGCTGAGGGCAAGCCCTGCATGTGTAAAAACGTGCTAGCGTGGATCGATGTCCTGCCAATGCCTGCCTGCCCCCCGCCCCAAGATACTGTGTTTAATTGAGCAACTCAGCCATGAACCTGGAAAATTTACTTCAGACCATAGGAATAACTAGAGTTCAAACGTCAACTAAAGCTTGGATTCAGACCTGGATCCCAGCATGAGAACTCAGCACACTCCAGGCTGCCAGCCAAGCACATAATCAACACAATGTCCCAATCCCGCTGTAGAAATTGTGGGCTCAGACACAGCAGCCATGAGTAGTTTCACAGTTTATGTGGGGCTAACTTAAGTTGACTTGTATGCCAGCATCTAATGTTAAATAAAAGATTTGTAGAATGCGGAGCTGCACTATCTAATAAGTAGGCTTTTGTTTTGTGTCATGATATTAAATTCAGTCACCTTATCCTTATGCACAGCCACTACATGGTAGAGAATCGCTATCATTTGTGAATTCAAACGTAACTTTATATTTTAACTAGGCAGTCAACATATCTACCTTTCAAGGTGTCAGCCTTAGCCCAGACATAGCACTTTTGCTTCTGAGTCAGAAGGTCTTGGGCTCAAGCCCCATTCCAAAGACTTGAGTGTATAATCCAGCCTTCTGGTGGGCATAGATTTCTCAGTAGCTTGGTTTGGAGATTCTTAAATCGGTGTCATTGGAGTGTGGATAGTTATGTTTAGTGTAAAAGTTGCCGTACCGTCGTTGGAGGAACTGAAGTGGCGACAGCAGGACAGGAGCCCCGATGAGTGGGTGATCAGTCACCAGACATCCGTCACTTGACGGATCCAAAAACACATAACTATCCAATTGTCCACTGGTTTAAGAGTCGCAAATCAAGCTACTGAGAAGAAGGGTTTCTATTTGCTCAATATAGAGTGCACACACTCTCCTCACAGGGACACATCCCACTTACTTATATCCAGAGAACTGAGGCACAGGTTGGTAGAGCCAACATTTCGGAAGCCCCAGGGTGCACAGATGTACTGTTGGCGTTTAACCAGTTGAAACCATTCTGTTGACCAGTATAGAACTTCATGAAGAGAGATTGCCTTTCTTTTTTTCTGTTTAAAAGGATTGTTTTGCACCTGGCCATTTCTTTTTTTTGTGCGGTATCCTTCAACATAGTGGATACCATTATTAAGCAGTAGAATCTTGTCCTACATTTCACACCTAGTTTCTCCAAGACACAGCATGAATTAGATACAGAGTAAAGGTCGCTCCGCTGTACTCCATCTATTCCCTTATTCCCATGTCTAATCTTAACTATTGGTTAATAGTTGTGTAATGTAATTTAAAGGAAGAACAAACTTATATCTGATATAGCATTTTATCATGTCCCACAGTGCTGTACTTTGAATGTACTAATGTTATGTAGGCAAACACAGCCACCAATTTGCACATAGCAAGGTTATACAAATAGCAACCGAATAAATGGTCAGATAATCTGTTTTTGGTAATAGCTGTTGGTCCTCTAAAGTTTGGTAGTCAATCTCCTGTGCTTCCCTGCTTTGTTTATCTTTACTGCCAGTTGTCGAGAAACAAATGTAATGTTCCAAGATGTGCAGTCCTCTCACGTGACACTTTGTTTAGATTTTACTTTTATTGTCTGCTTAACTCTTAAAAAGGTTAACACAATCTGTGTGTTGTGTTGACTCTGTTGTTTCTCTACTCTTTTCACTAAATTTCTAACAAGAAGACCTGCGCTAAAATAAGGCCGTGCAGGTTGATGCCATTCTTCAAGTTAATGGGTTTGCATCCACCCTGCCAATGGTCGAACACCGTTGGATGTAGTATCAAGCCATGCAGACCAGAAGGCCTCTGATATATATCATATACAATTTCATATATGTTATATATCTCATATCTAGGATAGTCACTAATAAATCCAGTAAGGAATTCAGAGTTGTTAGAATGTGGAACTTGTTACCACATGGAGTAGTTGAGGCAAATAATATAGATGCATTTAAGGGGAAGCTAGAGAAGTACATGAGGGAGAAAGGAATAGAAGGATATGCAGATAATGTTAGATGAAGTAGGGTGGGAGGAGGCTCGTGTTTTTTTTTTATTCGTTCACGGGATGTGGGCGTCGCTGGCAAGGCCGGCATTTATTGCCCATCCCTAATTGCCCTCGAGAAGGTGGTGGTGAGCCGCCTTCTTGAACCGCTGCAGTCCGTGTGGTGACGGTTCTCCCACAATGCTGTTAGGAAGGGAGTTCCAGGATGTGGAGCATAAACACCAGCCAAATGGCCTGTTTTTGTGCTTTAAATTCTATGATTCAATTTTTGATCTGCGGTGGGTTAGCTGATCTCAGATGGGGCAGAGGTGGAGGGCTACAATTGGGCCAGACAGAGGATTGTTATCCAGTAGACTATACCAGAAAGGGCACATACGTGAACGTTGGGTGAGGGCACGATGGATAATAACCCACTGACGCGTGCTGGCTAGACTCTCACAAGAAGGATTAACATTTGGGCAAGATCACCGGCACGCGAAACCATGCCACAGCAAAGAGTTGGTACCTTTGCCTGGGGGCGGGTGGTGTGGGGAGGGAGCAGGGAGGAAGATTTTGAACAAGGAACAAAGAATAAAATAGATGAAGTAGATTGTGTACCTGGAACATCTGCTCCATTGGTATCAGTCTGGCCCTGGCCCTTGCCCTGCACATCATTTAATTGTCAAATATTTGCTGAAATAACAAACTGCGATTTTTGTATTTGAACCGGTTTGTGTAGCATTGTAACACCTAATATTATTTGGCTTTATACCTAAAGCTTTTGTTAACCCTTTAATTAGTATTTAGTGGTTCTGTAGTTCAGTGATTACGGTGAATTAAGGAGCATTTTAGTCTGGCATTGTAATTACCATTAGAAAATTACAGAATTGCTCTCTGTGTGTTGCATTTGAACACACATGCAATGCCTTTCAAATGTCAACAAGTGGATAAAGTAGTTTAGGGGTGGGGGGGGTTGTCTGGGTTTTAACATGGGTATTTTTGTGAAGAAAAGGATTCAAATTATCAGTATATTCATTAACAAAAGCCTCCTCAAGGAGTATTGGTCACTTTTTTTTAAGTTCAAAGGTCAGTCACTCATAAACCACTTTTCGTTCAATTTTTACTTGTGAAACAATCAGCAGCAGCTGCCACAAGAGGGAAAATAGCTCAGCATTTGTGCTGAGTGGAGACTTTGCTTCGATTTTTGGCAATTAATTAGCAAAGTTGCGTTATCATTTGTAGGACCAACAGATTGTGGAGCCTGCCCCTTCGTGTTAACTCTCCACGCCCGTGTTGCTGAGGTTATTTAAAATCTGCAGGTTTGGCAATTTATCAGTCAGTGGAGCAAATTCTAAATGTACACCTTGCTGCATTCTGTTACTTTATTCCCCGGTATAAAGAAGGTAGATTGGGTAAATGTAATGGGTAACGTAGGCAGTTCTATGAAGCATTATTCCACCATTGTCTCTAACTAACAGTAGTAGAACGTTTACTTTTCCTTATGCGCCTTGCAACCTTTTTCTACAATAAAGGTTCTATACAAATTCAAGTTATTGTTTTAGTCACAAGCTGTCAAAGCAAGGGCTTTCCTGGTGATTGGCTTTAGCAAATCCAGAAAGGTTTCTTTGGGACTGCCACCGGCTGCACAGAATTTGGGTCTCGGGAGTCAGTGGTACGAGCACAGATCCCGTACAGTATAAAAGCAGCTTAGCTGTCAAACTCCTCTTATAAACTCTTGCATCATTTTACAATCCTTTGGAGGATCTCTTAATGTATATCTGATAATGTATATCAGTGTCAGAGCAGTGGAAGGCATTCAAGGGGGAGATTCAAGGGGTTCAGAGTAAACATGTTCCCACAAAGAAAAAGGGTGGGACTGCCAAATCTAGAGCCCCCTGGATGACCAGGAACGTACAGGGTAAGGTAAGGCAGAAAAGGGAAGCTTATGTCAGACACCAAGAGCTCAATACTGCAGAAAGCCTGGAGGAGTATAGAAAGTGCAGGGGTGAAATTATAAAGGAAATTAGGAAAGCAAAGAGAGAGCATGAAAAAATACTGGCAAGTAAAATTAAGGAAAACCCAAAAATGTTTTATAAATACATAAAGAGCAAGAGGATAACTAAGGAAAGAGTAGGGCCTATTAGAGTCCAAAAAGGTAACTTATGTGTGGAGGCAGAAAATGTGGGTGTGGTTCTTAATGAATACTTTGCGTCTGTCTTCACAAAGAGGGGGACGATGCAGAGATTGTAGTTGAATTGGAGGAGTGTGAAATATTGGATGGGATAAACATAGTGAGAGAGGAAATATTAAGGGTTTACCATCTTTGAAAGTAGATAAATCGGCAGGCCCGGATGAAATGTGTCCCAGGCTGCTAAGAGAAGAAAGGGAGGAAATAGCCTAGGCTCTGACCATCATTTACCAATCCTCCCTGGCTACTGGCATGGTGCCGGAGGATTGGAGGACTGCTAACGTTGTACCATTGTTTAAAAAGGGAGAAAGAGATAGACCGGGTAATTATAGTCCAGTTAGTCTAACCTCAGTAGGGGCAAATTATTGGAATCGATTCTGAGGGACAGCATAAATCGTCATTTAGAAAGGCACGGGTTAATCAAGGACAGTCAGCATGGATTTGTTAAGGGAAGGTCGTGTCTGACTAACTTGATTGAATTTTTTGAGCAGGTAACAAGGAGGGTCGATGAGGGTAACGCGTTTGATGTAGTCTACATGGATTTTGGCAAGGTTTTTGACAAGGTCCCACATGGCAGACTAGTCAAAAAAGTAAAAGCCCATGGGGTCCAAGGGAAAGTGGCGAGTTGGATCCAAAATTGGCTCAGTGGCAGGAAGCATAAGGTAATGGGGGATTGAGGGGTATTTTTGCGACTGGTAGGCTGTTTCCAGTGGGGACCCGCAAGGCTCAGTATTAGGTCCCTTGCTTTTTGTGGTATGTATTAATGATTTGGGCTTGATCAGGAAGTTTGCAGATGATACAAAAATTGGCCGTGTGGTTAATCGTGAAGAGGAAAGCTGTCGACTGCAGGAAGATATCAATGGACTGGTCAGGTGGGCAGAAAAGCGGCAAATGGAATTCAATCCAGAGAAGTGCAAGGTAATGCATTTGGGGAGGGCAAACTAGGCAAGAGAGTACACAGTAAATGGGAGGATACTGAGAGGTGTGGAGGAACAAAGGGACCTTGGAGTGCATGTCCACAGATCCCTGAAGGTAGCAGGACAGGTAGATAAGGTGGTTAAAAGGCATACAGGATACTTTCCTTTATTAGCTGAGGCGTAGAATATAAGAGCAGGGAGGTTATGCTAGAACTGTATAAAACATTGGTTAGGCCACAGCTTGAGTACTGCGTACCGTTCTGGTCACCACATTTCAGGAAAGATGTAATTGTACTAGAGAGTATACAGGAGAGATTTACGAGGATGTTGCCAGGGCTGGAGAATTTTAGCTATGAGAAAAGATTGGATAGGCTGAGGTTGTTTTCTTTGGAACAGAGGAGGCTAAGGGGAGATTTAATTGAGGTATATAAAATTATGATTGGACTAGATAGGGAGGACCTATTTCCCTTAGCAGAGGGGTCAGTGACCAGGGAGCATAGATTTAAAGGAATTTGTAGAAGGATTAGAGGGGAGCTGAGGAGAATTTTTTTCACCCAGAGGATGGTGGGGGTCTGGAACTCATTACCTGAAAGGGTGGTAGAGGCAGAAACCCTCAACTCATTTAAAAAGTACTTGGATGTACACTTGAAGTGCCATAACCTACAGGGCTATGGACCAAATGCTGGAAAGTGGGATTAAGCTGGACAGCTCTTTTTTGGGCCGGCAAGGACATGATGGGCTGAATGGCCTCCTTCTGCACCGTAGCTTTCTATGATTCTATATGCCAAACTAATGGTTTCCCACTGCAGTTATTGATGATTATTAATAAAGAAGTTATGAGTCTTTCTGTGATGTCATTATATGTCAGTGACACAGAACACTCTGGCTATTAGCATCTTCCATGGTGACTGCTCTTGGTGAAAATCTTGCATGTAAACAGTAATATTTGAAAATCTAGTTTTTAAAAGAAGCCTAGTAAGTAGACTTATTCTGGGACAATATTTTCTATTCATTTCTAAAGTTGCCTTTATAAGGTGAAATGCTGTTTGAACTTCTAAACCGTATATCCTCACTGTCCATCTTAGCTTTGCTAAATCTGTTATTCTGATTGCATGTAGACAAATTACAAGCCCAGTGATTGTTGTAAATGATGTTGAGAAACACTGTTCATTTTGGCTCCCATTTCACAAAAAGACATACGTGTGTTTGATAAGGTGCAGAAAAGAGCAGCAAGACTGACCCCAAGTATAATGGGGAGGGGCTATGAAGAATGGTTCAGAAGACTGGCGCTTTACAGTCGAGAGCAAAAGGCTTAAGAGGGGCGTCATCAAAGTATATAAAATGGTATAGATAAGGTAAACCCGTAATTACTATTTCGAAGTAAACCAAGAAGGTAGGCTGAGAGGATATCATCGGAAATGATTGAAAAGTACATTTAGAACAAATATCCAGAAAAATTACTTCAATAATCCACCATGTAAAGGAATAAAGGATGAACTTTGTTACGAATGGCATTTCTCATCCCTGACTTTTCTTGTGTTCTTAAATAATCCAAGGAGTCGGTCCCATCTACCAAACCAGCTGAAAGCTGACAGATTCTGAGAGGTGCAGCCCAACAGATTGAGGGGGTGGTGAGGAGGTGTGAGGCTAGAATAGGTCCATGTGTGTGTCCTGTGACAAAATGAATTTGATTCTATTTTTGCCTTTGACAAAACTTGGATATAAAATCTTGCTCCGTGTGTCTAATTTTGTTTTTTCAGCAAAGCAGGTAGGTGGGATATGGGGAGGGGGCATTGTTCATCTAACACAGCAGTAAGTGTATTTCTTGTAAACTGACCCACCAAACAACGCTGAAACTGGCTGTTGTAAGGGCATCTGTGTTTTTCCTGACAGTCCATAAGAAAAGACTGGCCGTGTTGTGAAAGAAAGTTTCTGGTTTTTTAAAACAAAAGCTTCCAAACACCGAACAGAGCTTCACATTCTAGTAATGAACTTTTGTTCAAAACATAGAACTGTTTTAAGTTTTTTTTGAGTAAAAAATATTGTTGAAAGCTTGCCTCTCTTTACACTTGAAGAATGAACTTGAGGGATGTACAGATGCAGTTGGTGAAATACTCTTTTGGTTTTTCAACTGAAGGACATACCTTACGTATGCAATAACCCATTCCAGGGGACAGAGTAGTGAAGAGACCAATTTTGCTTGATAAATTTGGCATACGGGCGGCTGTTGAAGACATGGCGTTGACCCTCAAAAGATTTATGATTTGGGGCTGACAGCCAGTCTTGCATGAGTTTAAATTTGGTTGGCAGGCTACAGTAGGTTGTAGCCCCTATTTTCTTGAAGGCCTGTCAGTACCGATGGTGATAAATGGAGGAGAGAGTTGAAAAACAAAAGCTGTTGACACAGCTCTGATCAATATAACACAAATAGGCAGGTGAAACATGTGCCCGCTTTTCTCAGAGGAGGTTAGCAAAAATTGCTGTCTGTCTGATTTGAAAAGATCATCTTCCCTCGTGGCTCCTCAGTTGAAAGGGAAACAATGGCCGTGTAAAAAGAATGGTCAAATAACTTATTCTTTTTGTATCCTATTCACCATGCAGCTGGACTTGTATGATGGTATTTGAGCTCTGGGTCTCCAGGAAGCAGAGGCCAGCTTTTCTGTCGAAGCGCTTTTTGATGTTGACGGGGAAAGTGTTTCATAGTGGTCTGACATCTGATCTAATGTCGTGCTACTTTTCTTTGCTTTATCTTCAAGAATCTGAGTGTTCTCAAATTATTTAGCTCTGATGCAAATTTAACATAAGAGCATAAGAAATAGGAGCAGGAGTGGAGCATACAGCCCCTCGAGCCTGCTCTGCCATTCAATCAGATCATGGTTAATCTTCAACCTCAACTCCACTATCCTGCCCGATCCCCATATCCCTTGATTCCCCTAGAGTCCAAAAATCTATCTATCTCAGCCTTGAATATATTCAATGACTCAGCATTCACAGCCCTCTGGGATACAGAATTCCAAAGATTCACAACCCTTTGCGTGAAGAAATTCCTCCTCATCTCAGTCTTGAATGGCCGACCCCATATCCTGCGACTATGCCCCCTAGTCTAGACTCTCTAGCCAGGGGAAGCAATCTCTCAGCATCTACCCTGTCAAACCCCCTCAGAATCTTATATGTTTCAATGAGATCACCTCTCATTCTTCTAAACTCCAGAGAGAATAGGCCCATTCTACTCAACCTCTCCTCATAGGACAACCCTCTCATCCCAGGAATTAATCTGGTGAACCTTCGTTGGACCACCTCCAAGGCAAGTATATCCTTCCTTAAATAAGGAGACCAAAACTGTACACTGTACTCCAGGTGAGGTCTCACTGAAGCCCTGTACAACTGTAGTAAGACTTCCTTAATCTTGTAATCCAACCCCCTTGCAACAATGGCCAGCATGACATTTGCTTTCCTAATTGCCTGCTGTACCTGCATACTAACTTTTTGTGTTCCTTCTACGAGGTCACCCAAATCTCTCTGAACACCAACATTTAATAGTTTCTCACCATTTAAAAAATATTCTGTTTTTCTATTCTTCCTACCAAAGTGCATAAACTCACATTTCCCCACGTTATACTCCACCTGCCACCTTCTTGCTCACTCACTTAATCTATCTATAACCCTTTGCAGACTCTTTGTGTCCTCCTAGCTTTGTATCATCAGCAAACTTGGATGCATTACACGTGGTCCCTTCATCTAAGTCATTAATATTGTTTGTAAATAGCTGAGGCCCAAGCACCGATCTTTGTGGCACCCCACTAGTTACAGCCTGCCAACCTGAGAATGACCCGTTTATCCCTAGTCTCTTTTCTGTCCTTTAACCAATCCTCTATCCATGTTAATATATTACATCCAACCCCATAAGCCCTTACCTTGTGTAACAACCTTTTATGTGGCACCTTATCAAATGCCTTTTTGAAAATCCAAATATACTACATCCATTGGTTCCCCTTTATCTATCCTGCTAGTTACATCCTCAAAAAAACTCTGATAAATTTGTCAAACGTGATTTTCCTTTCATAAAACCATGTTGACTCTGCCTAATCATATCATGATTTTCTAAGTGCAGTTACCACTTCCTTAATAATGGATTCCAGCATTTTCCCGATGACTGATCACGGCCTGTAGTTCCCTGTTTTCTCTCTCCCTCCATTCCTGAATAGCGGGGTTACATTTGCTACCTTCCAATCCACTGGGACCATTCCAGAATCTAGAGAATTTTGGAAGATCATAACCAATGCATCCACCTCCGCTATCTCAGCAGCCACCTCTTTTAGAACCCTCAGATGTCGGCCATCAGGCCCAGCAGATTTGTCGACTTTTAGTCCCATTAGTTTGTGCAGTACTTTTTCTCTAGTGATATTAATTGTTTTAAGTTCCTCACTCTCATTTACCCCTTGGTTCCCCAATATCTTTGGTATGCTTTTTGTGTCTTTTACTGTGAAGACAGATACAAAATATTTGTTTAACACATCTGCCATTTCCTGATTCCCCATTATAATTTCTCCTGTCTCAGCCTCTCAGGGACCAACATTTACTTTTGCTACTCTCTTCCTTTTTACATACTTGTAGAAGCTCTTACATTTCTAAATTTCCCTCAACGTCCCCAACACCACCCCTTCCCCATGGTGAAAATGGCTTTCCCTCTGCTAGTCCAGTAGGATAATATCAAAAAACAATAATTTGGATAAATGGATAAATCTTCCCTTCCTTTTCATCCCCCACCCCCTCCCCATCCAAAATCAAATTTTGTTCGTCAATCTTTTTTTTAATAGTTTATTTTTAAAACTTACTTACACAGAAGAATAGATTTTCCACTTACCTTTAAATCAGCTCAACTTCACATTTCCATTTGTCTTTAGCTCCACATCTGTCTAACTCCAGTTGGAGTCTGCAGCACCGGCTATGAAACCTGTCACTGGCAAATGTGTTTGCTCATTGGGATTCTGGTGATGATCATGTGTCGCACGACTAAGTTTAAGTAGAAATGAACCAGTTCGCAAAAGTAGTGCAAGTAATCTGGTGAAACATTTATTTTTGTCAGTGAAAGTCTATGTTGGATACAGATCTCTGGTGAAGTTGGTTAGCCTCAAAGGGGATTATGTGAATGAGCTTAGTTAATCAGATTTTTACTATTTGGAGATAATGAATTAATTTTTAAAAAAACAGCTGTTGTTTGTTGTTCAAAAGTGGAGTCAAAATATCCTCCCCTCCTATCTAAAAGTAGGATGAAACATTCAGTCCATATTGATGATGATCACCTGCTCCAACATATATTTTAAGTAGTTTTCAAACGCAGGACTACTTATGTTAAACGTCAGAAACCTTTTGAGATTTTTTTTTTAACCATTACCATCTCAAGCCAAGTTTAAATGTTCATCATTCACATATTTTTCTCTAGTAATGTATTCTCTGCCTTTAACTACTTCCTATGTGTGTGGGGCAGCAGGGTTCACTGACTATGTGAGGAAAGAGATAAATCTGTTTTAAGAGTTTTGGAAAAACGAGGCCAAAGGTCCTAGTGCTACATTCAACACCAAGACTCAGCTCACACCTGCACATGAAGAAACGGCCACAGAATCGCACCAGTTTGACACATCCAGCGCTCTTATTAGTCCTAACATTCAACTCTGGATGCTTTAGAGATTGACTCCTTGACCTCTGACCTGCAGGTGTTGGGGATCATTGTTCCCCCTGTTTTGTGACAGCATGAAGGTTCCTGCGGATTACCAGCCACATTCAGTTTTCCGCCAGCAGCTCCCAACACCTGAAAGGAACATGAGCAAGCCATCGTGGCAAGGAATGTCAAAAATGCTTTGCTTTAATTCCAGGGGAAATGTGGTGTTACTCAGAACAATGCGAATGGTTCTATTATATCAAATGTTTGATGTAGTCATTTTTGGAAATACTCTTCAGTTTATCCTACAGTTACTTGACCGTATGCTGCAACACAACGAGAAAAGAAAACTTCCTTTTATCACCTCACTTGATTTATATACCTCTTTGAAGTGATCTGTAAGATGCAATACAGATCAAAAGGATGTAGAATAGATTTTATTGTAGGCACTGTAGGCAGACAGTGTTCCGTTTTTCCATTAATATCGACAACATTCAGACACGATTCAGTCTGAGGGTATTCCAGGTATTGTTTAATGGTGGAATGAGACCACATCTACAGTCTACTGACAATCCAGTCATTTGTTGTGAGTTTCAAAAATTTGAATTATCCAATAATTTAAATTACAAAATGTTAATAGCGTACAAAGAGGGAATTTAGTACATTAAAAATGTTTTGAATTAAGCGACTTTGAATTAAGAGTAGACTGTTTAAGTAAATATTACTTTTATTGTTTTACTAACTGCAGAATCAGTTGCACTTTCTAGATTGAAAATGAAACTGTGAATGCTGGAAATACGCAGCAAGTCTGTCACTATCTGAAAGAGAAGAGACAGGTTAATGTTCCAGGTGGAGGTTCTTTATCAGAAGTTTCCCAGTTTTCACAAAGGTTGAGCCCGAAGTGTTGACCTGTCTTTTCTCTTTCAGGTGCTGATGGAGCGGCTAAGTATTTGTGGCATTCTGCTTTTATTTCTATCTAGGTTAGAATTGTTTGATTATGACAGGCACGTGTAAGATTAGTTAAGAAATCACACTGGTCAGTACCGCAAAAGAGCGAGTTTACATTTTCACCAGTTTTGTTTCAATTGTGACTCTCCTCCACTTCGATTAATGTGCAATGTCTTTTGTCAGAGTTGGGATACTCCTTAATTCTCTGCTCTAGCTCTGCAACTTTGAAGGTGGAAATATATCGCCGTTCCTTCATCGTCGCTGGGTCAAAATCCTGTAACTCCCTTCCTAACAGCACTGTGGGAGAACCGTCACCACACGGACTGCAGCGGTTCAAGAGGCGGCTCACCACCACCTTCTGAAGGGCAATTAGGGATGGGCAATAAATGCCGGCCTCGCCAGCGCGCCCACATCCCATGAACGAATTTTTTAAAAATACCGAAAGGAATCCTTTCTATTTTTCAGCAGAATCTGCTATTTTATGGAGAGGGGGTGGGGGGGGGGGGGTGAGCGTATTTTGTAAAATAGATGATGATGCAGACTATACCTCGGCATAATTTCTGGCTTTAATTCCTTCTAAGATTTACAAGATGCGTACAACAATCTTTTGGCGAGATTAAAAGCATCTGAAGCATTCTGTGCCTTAAGTGTTAGATTGCCTCGGGTAGTAGCAGTCTTGCCTGAGGCAGGTTCCTGAGGAGTTGAAAAAGTGCTATATAAATTAATGCAGATTAAAATGTAATCCATACAGTAATAAAATGTCCTCTAATATATTGTACTGTGGCATAAACTGAATTCTCACTGGTAAACTGTCTCAGTTTTATTTCTCATGAGCAGTACTTAAACAGCGTGTATTGCTCTCATGCTTGAGTTATTCTGGACCTCATTATTTGTTGGATAAATTGCCCTATTCGCCACTCTCATCAAGCATGCACCCTTCATGTACCAGCATGCTAACTTGACAAAACTAGAGGATTGGTGCACATATCTATCTTTTTGTCTGTCAGCATACTGTGTGCTTTTGTGAACTTTCAGATGAACATGTATATAATTGATGCAGATTACTGTGGCCATCTGAACTTCAGAACAGTTAATTTTATTATCGCCTCTTAATTATTTCCAAGTTTTTTTTTTAACAGCAATATTTAAATATTATTTTAAGCAGCCAGAAGTGATGAATATTTCAGATGAATCCCAATGGTTTGAGACTAAAGTTTATCTTGATGTTCATTAACAGATTCAGGCTACTTGTTCAGTGGAAGTCGCCCACCATCCCAAACAACTGTGTGCAAGGATTCACCTTCTTCAGGTAGGTTTATATATAGCACAAAAATAGCTTTCAAATTGCTGCAAATATATATGCTGCTCAATGATTGTAAAGTAAGATGCACTAGGAGTTGAGCAACAGGAAGAGGATTGTGTAGTATGATTAGACCAGGAGTAGATTGCAGGCTACTAAGACATTAACTGATTACTTCATCTCCCCAACGTGTAATATATCAGAATCAGAGAGTCCGAGATTCTTGGCAGCAAAAACATTTTTTAAACTGCTTGTATAGCAGCACTCATTTACTTTGGAGAGCATTGTTTATGAGTCAGCTCCCTGTGTTTATACTACTAAACTCAACTCTGTTATCATGGTGATGGAATCATAGACCCAGTTTTTGTGACTAAAACAGCACAAGTATAAAAATAGCTTACATCCTATAATATGATGCAATAAAGCAGCGGGGCTTCAGCTTTGCTCCTTGATGGTGCCCTCACCTCTTGAGTTAGAAGTCTTTGTGTCCAAGCCCCATTCCAGGGTTTAAGCATTCAATCCAGGTTGACACTTCAGTACAGTACTGAGGGAGTGTTACATTGTCAGAGGAGCAATCTTTTTTGAATGAGGTGTTAAGCTGAGGTCTCGTCTTCTTGTTCAGGCAGACTCAAAAGACCCCATGGCACTAACCAAAGAACAACAGAAAATTCTGGTGTCCTGGCCAACATTCATCTGTCAACCAACACTATCACATCAGAATAATTGGTCATGTATCTCATTTGCTATTTTTGGACTTTGAGGGTGCCCAAATTGGCTGCCACATTTGCCAACAAAACAACAGTAACTACTTTTAATTTACTGTGTAGCACTTTGTGATGTCCTGACGATGTGAACATTAAATAATTGCAAAAGTAAATTACTGCAGATGTTGGAAATCAGAAATAAAAACAGAAAATGCTGGAAACTGATAGTTCATCCTGCTGGTGATCCACTGAGTGTTTCCAGCATTTTCTGTTTTTATCAAACTTGTATTTATATAAAATAATCAAATGTATCACTATTGGAAAAAACTATGGCAGATGTACTATCTAAATAAGTTCTGTAAACTAGACCAAAGTATAAATTAAAAGGTCAGTATTTTCATGCGAGTAGTTTAAAATAGAACACATCAAAAAAGGGGGCTGCCAAACACACATGGTCCCTCCGGAATTTCGGTCATATTATTTCCTGTCATGAAGTTCGAAACACACACTCCTGTTTTCTTTTTCATTCCTTGTGCTTTTTGAATATTGAAGGAGGATATTTTTTTTTAAGTGTTTTTGAAGTCCTGGTTTGAGCAGTTTGAACATCTTCCTCCATAATCTACGTTAATTAATCTGTAAAAAGAGGGGCGCTATTTCCCACATCAAGTTAAGGTCTCATTTTGCTGTCAGGCAGACACTTGATGGAAATATTTTCCCAAAGGTGGTCAGGGGTTGGGGAGAATATTAGGGGTAAGGGGGTAAAAACCAAAGCGTCTTGCACTTTTCCCACTTGCTTCGCTTACATGAGAACCTCATGTACAGGATCAGAAAAGACCATTGAAGTTTATCAGATTATTCCCAAAGTCTAGAAAACATCATGTGGTCCTGTGTTTCTTGTACCCCCTCAGTCATTTCTCTCACTACCTTCACTTGGGTAATGATAGAAGTACACTTTGCTAGGGCAGGATCAGATAAGCTGCTGTGGAGAAAAATGGTTTGAATGCACAAATGTCACAATAACAGGAAAGTAGCAGCAAAAAGGTTTAAATTACGGGGAGGGCCAAACATAGTTTGGATCGTGGAAGCTGAAGAAATGGAAGGATAAACGACATGACTTAACTTTATTGAGAATGTTCAACAAATGCCATTCTGAAGATAGTAGACTATGCCAGTACTTGATACCGCAAATGAAGTGGAGCGGAGTATACATTTTAATGTACATTCGACCCCAGATAACATCAATCTGTTCCTCCACATTTCAAACTGGAATGACAACAACAACAACTTGCATTTATATAGCGTCTTTAACATAGTAAAAAGTTCCAAGGCACCTGCGCAATTTTTGCTACCTTGTAAGATCCTCACCAAAACAAAACACTGCCACTCTAAGGTCAATGTTTATATGCCTAATTAATGAGACAAGGATGACCTAAAAAGAAAGTGAACAAGCGTTACAATGTAAAACTTCAAATGGAATTGAAGGTTATGCCAGTAACACATCACATTGCAGTTTTTGTCAATTTGCACAGGGTTGGTTAGGGTTTAACCCAGTAAAACTATTGGTAACACTGCCCCCTTTGTATGACAGGCTCGCCTCTGACAGCAAACTCATATTTCGATAAGAAGCCCCACTTTCGGTACTGGGTACTTCCAACAAAACGTTACAGTGAAGGCAAAGCTAAATGCCTGCAACCTCTGTCATTTACCATTGGGTCTGTCACTATTGGTCTGCCCTTGGGTGGAATGACCTGTCAACCCCTCCAAACAAACCAGCAACGCACGTTTGACGTTGTGTCATGTCAGCTACGCTGATGGTAGTAAATATAACCACACGAACTGCATGTCCTTTTCCGCCACACAAGCTGCTAACAGGGTAAGTTCACCCTTGAGATTTCTTTGTGCACACTGATAATGGCAGCTGTGGATGTAAGCTTGTCATGCTGTCGTTACACCCTCCTGCCAGTGGGGGTGCGATGATGCCACCACTGGCAGGAGGGTGCTTTTACAGCATGACGAGTTTACATCAGATTCCATTATAAATGTGGGCATAAGAATTTATAATGGAAGAAGTTGATGATAAGTGTATGTAATCATAAGATTTTTGATATATTATAGCTGATCTGTGACATTGCACACAGAGGAGCCAAGACCAAATGTAGCCTTCAAATGAAGCAGGGTTAGAGACTCAGGCATCCAGACGTAATTCAGTCCCCTTTTTAAAGTCACAAATTGTGTCCTTTTATAGTTCCATTTCGAATTCCTTTGTCCACATTTATCCTGGAAACTACCTACGTAAACTTGTCAAGCTGTAATTGCACCCTCCCACCAGTGGTGGCATTGCAGCGCCTCCACTGGACAGTGTGTGTAATTACAGTATGATAAGTTGCACAGTCATTGTCCATTATAAATATGGACATGGGAATTTAGAATGACGGGAAGTGTGCACAGATGTGAGACTTTGAATATCTCATAACAGATATAGAGGTAAAGATCGATGGTAGGTTAACAAGGTAAACGGTCAGTCTGCATTACTACCAGAAGGTGTGTGTGTGAGTGTGTATGAATAGTACAGATTCTCATATTTTGTGCTCACCAGCCCTGTTAGTACAACAGGCTGACAGATTTCATGCACTGTTGTGGAGCTGTTTATAAGCAGGCTGCTAACTTGCATTAAGGTCACATTGACATGTTGACTCTTTTTTTTCCAAGAAGCTGAATTGTTGCTTTCCTCCCCAAACAAGAGGAAGTGGTTGACATCTGTGTTTTGTTTTTGACATCTACGAGACTCATGATCTCCAACATTGTGACATCAGAGCACTGGGCTATGTACTAGTATGTTAACAGGAGTTTCCGTGTAAAGTAGTGCTTTGAGAGTGGCAAAAACTTACTTTTCTTATCTCAGCTTTGCTTGTAGCTGGAATTTAGAGTGAATCGATTAGGAATGTCCCACTAGATTGTGACTGTTCCTTTTTTTAAAAAAAATAGATTCACAGAGATCTAAACACTAAATTCAGATTATTTCAAATAGTAATTATAATTGGAATGCTAATAGCAGTAATGAGCTTCAGTGTTTGCAACTCGTGCCCAAGAAAACACAGGTGTGCAAAATCACTTCTATAATTAGACCACACCTAGGGAGACAGTCAATAGAAAAGCTGCATTCTTATCACGTGCTGTGCCACAAAATACAGGCCTTAAAAATAAGGTTAAAATTGTTCAGTTATCCTGAAAGTGCTAAAAAAATAGTCTTGCTTATCATATAATTATTGTATCATTGTGCGAAATACCGAAGAAATTTATCAAAGAAACACATGTGCTTTCCCCTAACACTGGTCACAACATAGAAACAGTATCACAACAAACAAACCTCCAGAGCACTGTTTGAACTACAGGTGAAAATGGAAACCACAGAGATTATATTTTTACATGTATAAATGAAGACGATTTTTATTTATTTTTTGAGGAATTAGGTGCATTCAAGAGAATACTGTATAAATACAGTGACTGGATCACAAGATAGGAACAAAATGAGGGAGGCTATTCAGTTCTTCATAGCTTGTTGATTCCAAAGGAGCTTATATTACCCCTGGCCACTATCCAATGTCTTATTCCAGGACAGTATTAATGCTGCTAAGATTTTATATTGTCTGTGCAATGATGGTGGTTATTAGCATTTCAGATACTCCCGTATGATGTTTCACTGAGTCGTAGGACGTGGGTTTGTTGCCCCATTCCCCACTCACTTGCGTTCATATTGTTTCTGGTGAGAGAAGAAAATACCCAGGCGAGCTCCCATGTACAAATAATACATGGTCATGCAAAATGAGCACGTCCAGCACAGGTAATGTTATTGGAAATATTACTGACAAGGGGATGGCATAGCGTCTTGGAGCTTCAGGGCACATCACCATGGAGGTGGTATGCTGTGGGTTCAGTCCTGTCGTTCCCCACACAGTGAACTGTTGACCTCATCTTTGCCCAGCATTTCCCCGCGAAAGGACAAAATCTCGCCACGGATCACCGCCGCGGTAGGATATAGAGTGGTGTTGGTGATGGAGGCCTTGGAGAAGATTGTCAGCCCATCCTCTGAGCTGGGGAATGAATGTAGTGCAGGGAGACTTCACAAAGAGAAGAACATTAAAAATCAACTACAAAGAGCTAATGACACACATGGTTTGAACTCCTCAGGTAAATTGAAGGGCTGCACTGGGCTCTATTCTTACAGCTGTGATCCGCGGGAGATCCCAGAATATTAGCATTCCGCAATCCATTATTGCCTTGTACACCAATAGAACAAGGGTTTGAGGGACTGAATGAGCCTTGTTTTTTTTTAAAAAAAAGCTTCCATCCATCATCTCGCTACTTTCCTGGTGCCAAAAGCAGTATGGGAGCTCCATAAAGATCTTGGCCCTCACATTTTACTAATTGTATCCCAATTTTTTTGGAATAAATACAAAAATCTGGTGAAAGTTACAAAAGTTTTAAATACACTGATTATTCTCAGGGAACAGGAATGTACGCGACTGGCAAAGACTACTTGGTTGGTTCCAATATCTCGGAAATGTATCCCATGATACCTCTCATACCCCTCAAACAAATCTTTCTCCAGGCACTTATCGAACTGGCCTTCAGAAAATTTGAATCAGCTTCCACTGCCTTCCTAGACAGTCCATTCCAACCCTTTCGCCACCTTTGTAAAGTAATTCAATCTAAATTGTCTTTTCACCCTGCCTCTTCCAAATCTGAGGCTATGGATTCTAACAATCCGTGATGGTCATTTCGCAATAGACATTCTGTCGTGTATTTCTCCCTTTGCAAAAGATTTATGATATGTATGTTCATTTTTTATAACCATATTTGTTGTATAAAACCTTCTATCAGGGAGTGTTAAATCCTGGAAATGCTGATGCTTTTTAATGGGAGGGGAGGGGATAGAAGAAAAAACACACTGGACCAAAAAACAGTTACCTAATCAAATGGAAAAGCATGAAATAGCTGCAAAACTAACCTCAGCATTTTTTTAAATATGCGCTCTCTTTCCGTCTGTCTTTCTTCCCCCCCCCCCCCCCCCCCCACCCTTCCAAAAAATGCCCACTCGCTAGAAGCAGGTAGAGTTGTGTGGTGAAGTACATCTTGCTGTCTTTTTCTTGTCACCTCAGTTAGTGAAAAGGCTGCATTGTCATGTCACGAAGCTGAGTCCCTGGAATAACCCAGCTCTGAAACTCTGGCTACTTGGTCCCAATTAAGGAAAGGCTGCGTTACACTAGATCACTGGTTTTTAAACTTTTCTGTGCAAATATTGGCATACTCGAGTGTTAGTTCATCAATTTGTGGCATTTTTAAAATGGGGTAGTATATTCCAAAATATACTATTTGATCAGTGAATTATTGATGTGAATTATCAAGTGGAAGAAAATAGGCTCTGCAGAAATATTTTTATCTTTTTCATTACCTTCCAGTGATTAGCATAATGTTATCAGTCATACATTCAAGCAGTGAAGGTTACAGTTCAACAACAACTTGCATTTATATAGCACCTTTAACGTGGTAAAACGTCCCAAGGCACTTCACAGGAACATAATCTGACAAAAATTGACACGGAAGCAAAGGAGATATTAGGACAGGTGACCAAAAGATTGGTCACAGAGGTAGGTTTTAAGGAGCATCTTAAAGGAGGAGAGAGCGGTAGAGAGGCAAAGAGGTTTAGGGAGAGAATTCCAGAGCTTAGGGACTAGACAGCTGGAGGCACAACCACCAATTGGAAGGATGAAGGAAGTGGGGGAAGATGAACAAAAGGCCAGAATTGAAGGAATGCAGAGTTCTCAGAGGGTTGTTGGGCTGGCGGAGGTTGCAGAAATAAGAAGGTGCAGGCCAGGGAGCGATTTGAACACAAGGATGAGAATTTCAAAATGGAGCCAATGTAGATTAGCGAGCAGAGGGGTGATGGGTGAATGGGACTTGGTGCAAATAGGGAGAAGAGCTCAAAAGTGAGGAGCAATAATTAAAATAGAGATATAATTAATGTGTGAAAATGTTGCAAAGTGTCATTGTTTTATAGGTATGTTTTAAAGAACAATGTTTGAAATTTTAAATGGCGTGCATGTGTTATGAGGAATGTAAATAATTTTAGCCATTTGGGTAAAAGATTTGAGACCATTAATTGTGTTGAATGCAACTTTGGTGATTCCATTGAAAAAGGCTTCATGTTGGCAAGAGTTAGCTGGCAAAAAGTGTTGGCAGCAGTGTTGATTGCAAGATGGTAAACCCAGTTCATGTGATTCACGAACATGTGGTGAAGAGTCTTTGCAGAGCAACGTTGTTTATTTAAGCATCAGTGAGGCATGTATGTAAACAAAGTATTTTTGCACAAATTGGAGGTCCAGGTGCTTGGCAGTAAGAGGCAATGGGCTGGACACAGGATATGGGAGAAGCTATGAATGTGCACAAAAGACTTTCTTGCCCCCCTTTCTGCATCCCCCAACCCAAAAGGTCAGTCAAGGGTCTACCAATGGGATGGGTTGTGCATGAGGACATTGCAATTTAGTTCAACTGAGACTGCCAATTTTTTTTCTAGTTGTGGCAAAAAGATACAACTATTGAGATCAGAACTTCAAGTTTCAGCTCCCACTTCGTTGAGAGACTATTTCTCTTCCCTGTAAGTGAGAGTCAAAGTCTTCCTTTTTAATTAGAAAAGTGCCCAGTTGTGAAGCAAGACCAATATTTCCAGTGTCAGACTCATTCCATGCTCAACACTACATAACACTCATCGATCTTCAGTTCCTGCCGATCACAGAACTGGAATGCCTTGAAGTGTAGTGATGAGTCAAGTTAATCATCCTGAGTGATGAGGTGTTTTCTGATCCATACTTTTTGTCACATGAATGTCGTGTCTGGTGCAAGTGCCATTCTCATGTACAGAATATGTGTCATTGTATTTACTCAACCAGCAACCACTGTGCACATGAGTGAGTACAGGTGGTGCATACCAACACCATGGGTACAGGTACTTGGGTACTCTGAGAGTGGGACAGACTGTATGTGGGGGTGATGGAGGAGCTGGTATCTGAGAGTGGGGCGTACTGTGTGTGGGTGACGGAGGAGCTGGTATCAGAGTGGGACAGACTGTGTGTCATGCTCCTGATTACGTGAATGGCCAGAATTGTACATTATTAAGTATGCACCAAATGGAGTAGCATCACCCTCTCCCTCTCTGTCTCTCTCTCTCTGTCTCCCTCCCTGTCTCCCTCCCTCCCTCTCATACACACCCTATAAAGCTCTGGCAGCAAATTTAGGAAACCTTAGGCAAGTGATGGGCAGAAAAGAAAACTCGAAGATAGATGAAGAAAAAAGGGAAAGTAACCAAGAGTGTCGAGTGAAAAACAGAAAGGTGAAGTGATGGATTTTGGCTAAGGATTATAAGCGCGACCTCTGGTTTGGGGTTGGTTGGGGGGGTGAGGCGGGCATTTTCCTCCATCAACTTTTTTGGCATTAGTTTGCCCCTCTCTCTCTTCCTCTCCCTCTGAATTTTGGAATTGCTCCCAGCATTCCCCACAACTTTATTTGTGGTTGAACCTCTCCTAAGGATTTCCCAGTTCCCATTTCCATTTCAGTTCTTTTTTCAGAATAAAATCATTCTGTAATTGCATTTTCTAATCCATTTAGTCTTGTTTCTCTTCTCTTCATTTTGAATTGTTTCTTCTCACTTTACAATCTGATTTTTATCCTGCCATTTTTTTAATATTGTTTCCCTCTCCTGTGGCATTAATAATGTTGCTTTTCTTCTTCCTCTGCCTTTTTATCCTTTTGTTTACTGCCTTCGCTTCTCTTTCCACATATTCTCTGTGCTTGTGGGGTGGCAAGGGCGACGCCAAGAAAACGCAGCGAGTGTCAGAATAAAGCTGAACTACTGAAGATGGACAGGAGGAGGCGAGAAAAGCACAGAAATCCCGAGCAGTGGAAGGGAAAGGAGAAACTAGTGGAGAAACAGGACCACCAACGTTGAGAGCAGAGGAAGTAGTGCAGTTAAAGCAGACCTGCAGCAGTGAAACAATAGAAAACCGTTCAGTAGAGCAATGGAGGTTGTGAAAGCAGGAATGGCACAATATGTAATATTTAAAATGATTACTATCTGAAATGTAATAATATGGCAACAGTTGTTTTTAAAGGAAATCCCGGAATGCTGTTGTATCTCAATCTATATCTCCTCTGTTTTGGATTGGAACGAGTGCACATGGTCATTGCTGTATATCCCTATTTCCCTGCTGATTCACCGTGTTTTTCTAATAGCTCAGTTGTATACAATAAGGGCCAGTTTTGTTTCTGTATCCCACTCCAGGCAATTGTATCGGTTTGCTTACCCTATAAATTAGAGCAAAAAATAATTTCTCCCTTCCTGTTTGGAAGGTGCCAACTCTCACTTGGGTTCAGCTCCACTGGCACAGACAACCTCCTCGAAGTGGCCTTTCTTCATGTGTGAGCCTAGGCAATGAGTGTCAGCAGTCTATTTCACTGTTAGTGGGGGGCGGGGGTGCTCACAGCCAAGCTTGTACATGAACATTTTCCAGGAAGTGGGGGGAGGGCACTGGCAAGCTGTCAAGAGCGGGACTCCTGGCTAATGTTTTTCCTTTGCCTAGTCCAGGAACAATGAGGCCATTTGGAGTGCCTCATCTGAGATCAGTTACCTCAGTACAGACTGGCAATTGGACCTGGGACCTCCTGTGTCTGTGCAGTTCAACACGACACAAAATAGTGCCTTTGCCCAGCAGTTGTTGCTGAAGTTATCAAATAAATTTATATTAAAGTCCTGCAGTGGGGTTTACTTCATGAAAAGACTCAAAAGTCTGTCCTTCTATTGCAGTGAGTAAAATATTGTGATAGCGAATGGCCTACAAGCAGCAGATTTACAATAAAGGCTAATGAATTATTATACTGTCTGATGCCCACCAGGTGCAGCTAGTGCCATTTAAAGGTGCTCTCTCAAACCTTTTTAAATAAAACTTGTTTCGGGGAAAAAAAAAGTGTAATTAAAATTCTAGCTGGTCTGTTGACTCTAACTGAGTGCTCAACATCTCACCTAGACACTGGCGACTGCGAGTTCTCAGGGTTGCCCATCACTCTATTGTGTTGCCCATTGGTGCATCACACCAGTTTTCAGCCAGGTCACTTGATGGAGCACTGCATAAAAATAGGGTTTTTCGTCTCTGAGTGGGGAGGAATCTGCATTGCCAACTCACCCTGAGGGAATCTAGTTGTCAGCAGTTCAGTTGATGCTGCCTGAAGATGGTTGTGTGGGGATAAGCAGCTAGCAAGGGATGGGAAACAAAGCCCTGGTTGAGGTGCTCCAACATCAGAAAGTTAAAATATCTCGGAAACTCTATATAGAAACATATAGTTAAGAAATGTTTAGTTAGACTTTTCTGATAAATGGATTGTCGAGCAATGAGGCAACAAACCGATCCACTACATTTTTTTATTTGCCCGTTCTGTAGATTATTTCTCTTTGAAGTCTGGAAGCCGACCGTCTTCTCCCTCAATGTCCCCAGCTGCATCGGTGGCGGGATCAGCGACGTCTAGTTCTGGCTCCTTGCACCATAGACGTCCCCTCATCAGCCCAGCACGTCTCAACCTTACGGGACAAAGATTCAAATTGTTCACGGAACATGACATGATCCAGCAGAGCCCGTTAAAGTTGGCACGGAAAGCACGGCCCACTCCAAACATGTCAGAGGATGCCAATGTCTCCAGTAACATTCTGGCGCAGGATACCACCCGTGTTTCTTCTCACAGTCATGGTACGTACATGTAGAAACCGATTTGCAATACATCGAGACGCCGACACTTGCCTCTTTTAAAATTCAATGAACGTGAGGGTGAAGTTCCTCCTGTTGGGAATTTTAACAAAAAATTTTGTTAAAATTAATAACTCGAGGAATTTCACCCCATATATTTCATTTGGTTTGTACACAAAGGATTCACTCCCACCCCCATTCTTCCAACTGGAAAGCTTGAGTCACATTTGAAGGATGCCTCGGAGAAACGCCCATATTGGCCTTCTGCCCCAATGTGAAATCCCATTGAGAATAGCAATCCAAACTGACAACACGGCACTATAGATTCTTCTTACAGGGAGCATTTATAAAACCATCTGACCTAATAACTTGGTTTCTAATTGTATTGTATGTTATAACATTTAAATGTAATTGGATAATTTGACATTGTTAGTTGTAAAATCGTGTGGGAATTGGACGTAGTAACTGGAAGAGTGCCTTCAGTGGAATGCAAAACCTTTCAACCTTTGGAGTTTTGACCAGTTTTAGAATATTTTTTCCCCGCAGAGTTGATCTTTTGCCTTTCCTCCCTCCCCCTACCCCAGCTGCCATTGACCTAATTCCATACAGCAGAACTGATGCGCAGTTGTCCAGGGAGTTGAGAACTCTGACCCCACATACGTAACCCTTCTTGAGAGAGACACAAAAACCCTTAAAAGTTGCTCCCTAAACATACGCATTTCTCTTAAACCACATTACTCAATCTCTTATGAAATCTCCCCAGTAGATGAATATTGGGAAGGACCAAAGCCAATGTTCTATCAAATCTGGGATAGATTACATACACAAATACAACAAGTTCTTAATTTTCAAATAATACTTCAATTGGCCCATCACAATTAACCAAAAGATAAAAGACATCAGTGTTTTTTCAAACCATGACTTAGTGCACTCTTGGACAGATTATAGTGAAGAATTGGGCCTCAGGGTTCGTGGTTTACGCTGTGTATATGTTTAAAAGATGTAATCAGTTCTTAAAGAAAATTGCGTTTATTGCTCCTCTGGGAATCCAGTCAAGGACAGTTTTTTTTGTACAATAGAAAGGAATCTCTGATCGGAGACTGTTTACTTCTTTGTCCCTTGTCTCCCATTAGCTGCAGGTTGATGCCTTGCCTTGCACTGCATCCAGCTAATTCAGCTCCCTTTTGTCTGCTCGTTTTTTCCTGTTCCCCCTGATCACATGGCCTCTTCTTAAAGCAGGAGATCCAATTCAAACCTCACCAGTTACACTCCTATGGGAGTATATGATAATTTGACACATTCACTTGAAACAGTGAAATGTTAAATGTTTGTCCTGGGCATTTCTGTGCCTCCGTTCTCAATACTTACCTTCCTTGAAAGTGCACAAACATTAGAAGGTAAGAAATTAATTAATTGTTTGTGAATAATTTGAAAATTTGAATTTCTGTCCCATTTCTTCTGTGGCTCAGAAAGCTCAATGTTGTGCACTGGGCATTTTTCTTATGCTTTTTCTTTAGCAAGGTGTATTTTAAGGTCTTGACTTTACTCACCCAAGTCCAGTAAAATTCATTAAAAGCTTGTCAATAGTTTCACATTTTCAGGTGCTGGTTAGTGATCCCCTGTTTTATTTTAATTTATGAGTCTGTGACTGATTTTTCCAAGTGCACAAGATGTGAAGCTCTTTACATAGAATCTTACAGCACAGAAACAGGCCATTCGGCCCATCGTGCCTGTACCAGCTCTTTGAAAGAGCTATCCAATTAGTCTCACTCCCCTGCTCTTTGGCCCTGCAATTTTCTCCCTTCAAGTAGTTATCCAATTCCCTTTTGAAAGTTACTTTTGAATCTGCTTCCACCATCCTTTCAGGCAGTGCATTCCCGATCATTTCAACTCGCTGCATAAAAAAATTCTCCTCATACCACCTCTGGTTCTTTTGCCAATTACCTTAAATCTGTGTCCTCTGGTGACCAACCCTTCTGCCAGTGGAAACGGTTTCTCCTTATTTACTCTATCAAAACCCTTCATGATTTTGAACACCTCTATTAAATCTCCCCAAAGGTACAGTGTGCAGTGTCCCCATTCAGAACTGACAGATTAATCATTCTGTCAGCTAATCTTCCAAATGAATCTTTACCTTCCTTGCTGCAGCTACCTTCAAAAAAAAAACCTTTCACCTTTAAAATATTCTTGTAACATTTGTTTTTGTTATTTTTCAAAAAAAATTCCAGCAAACACGAGATTAAAATGAAGATCTGACGTTTTTAACTGTGATTGTCAGATATGTGATTAGTGCTTTGTTTTGTCTTTTTCGCCAGTAATTCCTTTTATTTTTCATTTATAATTGCCTTCTCCTCAAATTTGTGAGCCGCTCTATAATTTCTCAGGCCTGTAGGAGGTACTGGCTCTGTTTCTGTTGAACTTTTTAGTATCACTACAGGAACAACAAGTGAGAAATGATAATCATATCATTTTCAACATTATTACTGACTCTGCAGAGGGGCTACACGTTACTCTATCAACAGATTAATTTAAAGTAGAGATGCCAACTCTATTCGGGAGATACCCATGTTGTTCACTGTTGCTGTTGTTGATTTTGGAACATTTTGCATTAAAATGAATCTTGTAAAAATGAGGAGCGTGGGGGAGGGACAACGAGAGAGAACATTTCCCTCCTAATGAGATGGTTGCAGGTTTCAGTCTCCACATCGCCATCATTTGAACTCATCCAACATTATTTGGTGGTGATTTTCCTCAGTTCTGTAGAGTGAGGCACAAGGGGATGACTGGTGCAGTTGATTTCTTCCCAATCGCCTGAAGGTGCACATCACACTGACCTCATGGGACTGCACCGGCAATATTCGTAATAGTCTGTAGCCATCTTGGATTTGTTTGAACAGATCCTTTTAGTATCACAACCACTGAGCTGCTATTATAGAAAGGCAACAAGCTGTACAACATCTCTTCCATTGTTGGAGTAAGTGGCTGTACTTCAGTCGCATTAAATCCACCTCAAACTGCATTCCACCCCACACCCACACCCACACCCCAACACATGTAATCTGAGTCATTTCTCATTTTATTGCACAATTCTGTTACTCCATTTTTCAGTCTAATCTGAATTGGACCTAGCTTAGTGCGAACAGCCCTTCAGAATGTGTATTTTCAGTGACTTGGGAGACATAAATGCACATAACACAGGACGCAATCAATGTAAAACTCTCCAACTTGTGTGTGTCGTAATTTTGTGAGTTGGACCTTCGTGCTCATTAAAGTGAGGAATATTAATGTTGGGAATAGAATATTTTTAATTCATTTCAGTCATGCAGTGTCAGCATATAGCATTTGTTTATAGTGAGAGTTAGTTGCAGAGTAAAATTCCTTCCAGGCCTCACTTCAAAAAATGCTCCCTATTGCACCAGTGCAACATACTCCATTTTACCTAACCGCCATCTTTGTGGTCTCACTGAGTCAGATTCCTAATTAGTCCACACCCCACTAAGAACTAGGTTAAGACTTACTCCACACAGGACCCTGACAGTCAGCACACAGAAAATGCCTTCATCCTATCCACCTAAGCTGGATTCAAATCAAGGAGCCAGAAATGACAGGACGGTGAGTGTAAACCACAATGCCACCCCATCCACTTGTGTATGATGCAATTTCTGATACAACACACATTCTTTGTAACTTTCTCCAGGATTTAAAGCACAAATAAAACTACATAAGCCCTCCCTGTAATAGTGTTATCTACATATAACATGTGTTTTGTACAACTTGCAAATGCAGTTATAGAAGGTCTAGTATATCTGCAGGATTAATCGCAACTAACACACTATTTGTTTCTGCCTATTCCCCCTTTGTTTTGTGAACTGAGGGTTCTGTCTGGAAAAATTGATTGATATTAATTTTATGGGAAGGAAGTTAAGGGTTTTGACCAGAAAAGGCTTATCTCCCAAGATATTCCACCATAAGTTTACAGAAATGGATTGAAAGAAGATCGGATTGCCTTGTCCTTATCCTCATATAACGAGGGACTCCACAGTGCCTGTGCAACACCTGGCACTGACAGTGATACTCTAACAGGAAAGGAGGAAATTAGCACGACAGGAAGTGAAGAAAGGATTTCAGACCATCTTCAGGGATTAATCAAACAAAGGGTTTACCCCCGCAGATTTAAATACTTGCCGAACAGCTCAATCACACAGATGACAGCGCACAGATTAATGTACTTGTTGAAATGATGAGGTATTAACCCTGGGCATGGTGACATTTTCATTTCAAAAAAATATACGGGAGAAATCTGAGTAAAATCATAAACTTGCCTGAAAACCTTAATATTTTACTTAAATTCAGTTGAGTAACAATGATGATGATTGAAGTCTTCTGCAAATATGGAGCAGAGAGAGTAAGCATGTTTATGTGATTGTGGGATTGAAAGAATGATTTTCCTTTTATTAGACACCTAAGAAATTTATAAAGAACTGTCGACTCTGAACGATCGAATTATGAGCTCCAGTAGCTCTTGGTTTCAGATTTGCTTCTGAATTATTTTTAAGAACCTAATCCACAGCCCCTCAGTACTTGTCACGGGTGTGGGGGATGGTGGTTGGGGAGAAGGGGTCCGGGGCTTAGGTCTCATCTCTCTTCCCCCGTTCCCTCACTTTGGGGAGTACTTGGGTTGATTAAAGTTGGCTTTTATGATGTGCCATGTTAAAAAAATGTAATGAGGTACAGTCACTCATAGTTGACCATGTGAATGAGTTCCTTCACTGGCATGAATTTGTGATTAAGGTTTGGACAAAGAACTCCCCGACAGCATGGATTTTAATTCCTCTTTGCACCACCCTTATTATACATCTGCCTGGCCTTCAATGAGATGGATGGTAAATAACCAAACAAGATTCTAAATTAATTAAAGCAACTGAAATACAGGCAACATTTATTCAAATATAATCTCAAAATGTATTAAATTTGGTGGCAGCCTCAAAAGCCATCCAAGAATTTAAGCTGCCCGGTGTGGGACCACGGTCAGCACGGCCCGGTGTAGGTCGACCCGCGGTCAGCACGGCCCGGTGTAGGTCGACCCGCGGTCAGCATGGCCCGGTGCAGTTTGTCGACTGACATTGAATAAGATTTCCAAGAAAATACGTCCTGTACTAGCAACTGGAATGATGGCACGAGTTGAAAGCAAACCAGAACTGGATATCTGTGTTGTCACTAATTTCTTCGTGTGATTGTTGTCAGTGCCTTTGATTAATAGGGAATAGGATTCTATTTGTTAAGCAAAATGTCCTAAAGGTAAAATTAATGGTGTTAATTATATTGTGTGCACCTGGCACCAGTAAAATTAAAAGTTTTCCTACATGTTACTTAACATTGTTCTGTTCTTTCACTTGTCTGACTGATTTTAGGTTTTGCTTGCTTTGACCAAATTACAGGTTAAGATGTGCTGGCGTGTTATACAGAACATTATTGTACACACTGATAGTTAACCCTTTCCTTCCTAATTGATTACATAACTAATCCCAAGTATACTGTGTTAGATTTCTCCACACGTATTTCTCTCACATGAGCCAAAATAACCTCTTCCTGTCACTTTCAAAATATCCTCTCTGTGTCCCCACTGCCCTTCCCAACATGGCCAACCGTTCCCATGGCCAATAATAAATAACTGTAAGAACGTGGTTTTGAATGTTTCCCACTTAAGTGATAATGTACTCGATAAAATCACGATATCTCCGTAACATAAACACCTTAACTGTGTGTGCGTATATATTATTTTGCTCTCTTCAGATGCCAAGTCTGTTGATGGAGGGAGTATATACAGTGAAGCAACTGGCCAGAGGAAAGACAGCTCTTCCAGATCCTCAGCATGTATAGTAGATACCACTACCAATGTGGTCAGCCACCAGGCGAGTGACGATGCCAGAGGATGGAAAGGTATGGTTTTTAACAGGGTTACTTGGCTTCTGTTGGGGCCACTGGGCATTTTTGCATTTGAAGAGTAAAAAATATTGTACCATGCAGCCCTGCCTTGACAATTTAATACTTTCTGGACAGCTGCATTTTAGGTCCTGGAGAAAAATTAGCATCATTAGATTGTCTCAGGTTGTGGTTTTAGGGTATTGTGTTCAGTTTTTGCAGTGATTTTGTCTATTTGTAGACTAATAATTTATATACCAGTGGTTCCTCCCATGTCGTTGCTACCAGCAAGGCAGATTTGATGCTGTTTTATAATGACAGGAGCGTTGTACCATGGAATGCACGACGTAGAGGTCTGCTGCTAAGTTGCAACTACAGTTTAACCAGGCCTGCCCCTTTACTTACACTGCTACCCTCATTGTTTGCTATCCATCAACAGAAAACTCAGCACTTTCATTGCTTCAGTGGGAATGCGTCATGTGCGCACAGAAGGCAGCTTAATGTCACAGTAGCTCTTTTGTTTGGGGGGCGGGGGAGACAAGTTGTGTCATTAGTGCTGTTATGGTACCAAAATGCAGTGGATTAATGTTCATTGTTATCCAAATGAGGATCTTTTGTGGATAGATTTGGAATGTAGATAATATCAAATCAAATGTTACATTAAGAATAAGGGCAAAAGGTATGACTTCAAAAGGGGTCGGGTCGCCAACTCTGGACCTATTCCTGGAGGTTCCATCACATGACCTCCCACCTCCAACCATCCCACCCAGTCAAACAGCCTTTTCTTCCCCCCACATCTCCAATCTTTTTTTATAACTAATAAACAAAAGTGTTCAAGGAAAACACACTTTTTTTTGAATGTCCCAATGATTTTTCTCCCAGATTCCTCCAGGACATTAATCTTAAATTCCTGGAGACTCCAGGGCAATCCTGGAGAGTTGGCAACCCTAAAGGGGAACTGAATTACGTGTGTGCCCTGGTCCAATTATACCCCACCCTCTAACCCTGCTTCACCTGAAAACCATCTGGGTTTCAGCTCCCTACGTGCGATGTTTCAGGAGCTCAACAGATATATATTTTTTTTAAATGACAACTTTATTCCAATAACGACCTGTTTTTGTTTTTTCCTGATTGACTTTTCCGCATTAATCTCTCTACAGATAGGGACAGCGTGAGAGCTGCAGGGAAATGGTGTGAAAAGTAGATTACAAATTCTAAAAAAATACTTCATATTCAGTTCGTAAAATGTGACATCATATCCCGAGATTTTTTTTCAGCGGGGCTGGGGCAATCACTTAGGGTTAACCACACGAAAACAGATCTATTCTGTACACGATAGAATTCTATGGAAAGAGATGCTGAACTGAGATTCACAAGAAGTATTTCTAAAACCAGGACATTTGTGCCTCGCGAACAACCCCAAATAATGCTGACACCATTACTTGGACATAATTTTATATCTTAGCTATCAGAATGATGCATGCCAGCATTCCCTCAGTAGGGCAGTGTGCTGCCTCGTGTGGTGGTGAGCTTTGTGGAACAGGAAGATCCCGGGTTCAGGTAGTGCTGAGTTAGCTGATCTCAGCCAGGGCAACAATGGCCTTCATCGCCCCTGGGTTAGGGAGAAGAGGAAATCAGCTGGTGTTCCCACTCCTGATATCGTGATCCCCCTACTGGAAAGTGCAGCTGAGCGGATGCCAAGTTTGGATGTAATACCCTCCATGGTGGAATAGCCCACTGGCGCATAGATGAAGAATGGGTGATGGGTTGATGTACCAAAGGCACCCATAGAACTGTATCTCTGAATTAATCATCGTTTTCGAGAGGGGGGTGTGGGGGACATATTTCAGTGGTTTTTATTTCACTTGCAGACTTTACATAAGAAATGCATATTTTGAAAGCTACACAAGTGAACACGGTGCTAAAAAGGGTTAAATTTAAATTTAATTGTGTCTGTTTCCTGTCTACTCAGTCTGTAAAACTGAGATAATACAGAATTAAATTTTTTCAAACAGAAATGTAGCTTTTTAAAAAAAATCTGTCTGCTGTTTGGCCCAGACAGCCAGCCAGAACGCTTGGGGCAAGATTCTTCACTGCGGTGATGTGATCTGTTTGAAACCTTTCTGTGTGTTTTTAATTCTATGGCATTTCATTCACATATAGTGAGATTTTAATGGTAGAAATTTAATAATGTGACCACAAAATAGTTTTTGCAGTTTTGTTTTCCTCCACTCATTGCCAAGTGGTTTCTGCCTGTGTTGAGAGGGGTCAGTACCGTACTGACAGGTTTTGGCTTTCAACAGACCCTGCCTTTAACAAGCTGTTGAAAAACCTGGGACCTTCCCCAAGGCTAAACAAGCTCAGCTCTCTGCCTCTGGCATGTGACCTTTTGACCCCAACACTGCTCCTTGCTGGATTAGGAAGCACCTGCTTGAAAAGATGATACTTTGTGTTTTGTAACAGTGACGAGCGGCTTGGGGTCAAGACTTGGGGACCTGACAGATTTTCAACTTGAAGGGGAACCGGAGGACGGTGCTGCTCTAATTGTGTGGCCTGAGGAGTTTAAAAAAAAATCAAAACATTTGTTATAGAAGCACTCATTCTTACACTGAGATTTAACGAACAAAAACGTCAGTAAATAAATCCCTATCGCTGGCAGGGAGACCCTGTCCAATTCCATGCAGTTGCTGTTGAGAAAAAAAAATTCCTAAAATCTTATAAATTTCATGCACGTAACGCTGTTGTTGCTGGGTGGGCATTGAAGTTGATGCAAAATTCATCATTTGTTGCTTTACCCATGACTCTTTTCTCGAGCTCCTGCTACCGAACTGACAAATTTTTATTTAGCCTCTAAACTGGTATTGGAATAATCTTACAGAGACACGTTCCAGTATAATGTGGAGCAATTAATATTTGGAAAGTATTTCACCGTGAGTTCTCACCCATGAGCCAGCATTTCCATTGCCTGCCGAACTTTTTGTGCTAAATAATGGTGCAATCCGTTGCTACACGCAGTAACTGCAGAAATTTAAACTCTACTCCAAATCATTCACCTGAGCTCTAATGCATGTCTTGGGCCAAGTGGCTTTTACATTGCATCACTGCAAGATTAGCAATGCCTCCGTGCCTAAGTTTTTTCAACGTGGCGTATTTCTGGAGGTTTCATCACATGACCTGCTGCCTCCAACCACCCTGCCCGGTCAAACAGCCTTTTCCCTATCTCCAATAGTTTGATAACTAATAAATGAAAGTGTTAATGGAAAAAAAAATATATTTTTTTAATGCCCCTATGATTTTTCTCCTGGGTGTTGCTCGCAGCAGTGTCCAGGAGATTAGTCTTTAATTCCTGAAGGTTCCAGAGCAATCCTGGAGGGTTGGCAGCCCTACGTATTTTTAGCGCTGTGAGGAGTTTGTCTCAAAACTCTTCAGCTTTGCACCAGTTGGTTATGACCTACATGTCTTTGGAATAAAAATTAATATTCCTCCCATGTACCCTTTCATACATACATTGTGCACTAGGGTAAATTGATTGTGCAGGTGAGAGAGATTTTCAAAAACTATTTTACTTCCAATTTGCTTCCCATGGAAGCGACTCTAAGCATCCAGTAAGATGCAATGGTCTGAGTCAGATGTTTCTCCACAGCCACTAACCCTTCCTGATCACTGAGAGGTGCAGTTGCCGCAGGGAAACTGTTGTAATTTTTCTTCATTCCTATTTTTTCATTAAATTGGCGCGAGCTAGCTGCCCTACGCTGGTATTATATCGTTGACCTGGTAATGCCGGCTTATCTGTCTGCATCAATTCCTCTTCCTCTAATGTCTGCCCTTGAAAATGAAGCACTTCTCAGTGGTGAGGTACAGCCAAGAACTAGCAAATGTGCCACTAGGAGTGTGAGCAACAGGTAGTCTATGGCAATCTGTTTGATTAAGAAGCAGATGCTTTACTCTCTAATAAAGTGCCAGCTGGATAGTCACAGGTTTATGGTCCATAAATGATTGGTCACTGAAGATTGCGGGTGAGGATAAAAAGCAAATTGTGTTTGAAAATTAGAAATGGCCTCAGTATAAGCTGTTTGGTGGGGAGGTTTATTGCTGTTGGTTTCAGGTCGGCACAGCACATTGGAGCATTAACACTCAATACAGCAGATGGGGGAGAAGGGAGGGGGTTTGGGTTCAAATCTCATGGTTAAAATCCTGACCTCGGGCATGTTACCGTGAGGAGAAACCAGATGGAGGCCAGGCCTTTCCCCACGATAGACAGGAAAAAATTTCCATGGCTACAGTTTGATGAGTCCTGATGGGCAACTAATGGTAGTTTGCTGACAGCCTAGAACAGGTGGGTGACCTCTTCTCCGCTCCCCCCACCTTCTCCCCAGGCCTGGGGCAGACTAATGGCGGGGAGGGGGGACTTAATATTGAAATAGAAGAAAACCCATCAAACCTTTTCCAGTGTTGTGTCAAGAGGAATTATCCTTGGAAGCAAACTGAGGGAAGGAATGCATCCAGTCCCTGCATGTACATAAACATATGGATTCCACATTGATAGTGATATGGCCTCAGTTGCAAGAAAGCGTATATTTTTCACCCTTCAAGCTCAGATGAGGCCAAAAGTGTATCCTTACACACCTGTCACTGCTGAAGAATTGAATTTTGTAGGTTCCTCTCTGGGCCTTTAATCGAACAGTTCTGATAGCTGGGATGTATTACTTTGCTCCAATTGTCCTGCCCTCTCAGTTGATGCAGAATCTTTGGGGATGAGCAGTTGATGGGGAAAAGGCTGCCCCAATGGTCCAGTGGATAAAGGCACTGCCCGTTGTAGTGATAAGCCATAAAGACTAGAAGGGTGTAGATCGGAATCCCGGCCCATGCCGAGTTGGCCGATACTCAGCTGGGACAGCACTTGGGCTGCTACAATTGATCCCGTCTTCCTTGAGCACAGGAAGTGAAAAAAAACAGCTCCTCATCATTACCAATGAGCCCTGTTGACAAGTGAATGTGTGTAGATGTCAGGTGATGACAGGTCAGACTCTGCTTTTATACCTTCCATTGTTGAGTAACGAGCTGACACTCACTATCTAGGTTCACGCATAAAGGACAAGTTCTTGGGCAAGGCACTGGAACGCTGCCGGTACACACGTTACCTCAATCCTGCAAGAGTCAGCACCTTCAGGAGAGAGGGTGGAATGAAGCAATGAACTTAAACTGAGGGAAGATGGAGATGGCAATACAGTGTGAGGGGAAACTGTCCACTTTCTATTTAAAAAGTGACAGATATTTACCAAACTCTCAATGTTTGTGGTCTCATTAACATCAGCCTTGAATCCATAGGGGGATGCAGTTAGAACCAGTTACATCTTTTGTAATGTTCTCTGGCCCGTGTTCCGTAATTTACTGTTTAGAGTAAAAGTGGTCTATTAGCCATACTGGTCTGAAGGTGGCAATTGTAACTTTGCACGAGCCCAAAGAACCTAAGATCTGCAGGCCATAAAGACCTATATGATGGAAAAAGCGAGCTTGTATTTACATAGCGCATTTCACATCCTCAGAATGTCCCAAAGCACTTTATGGCCAGTGAATTATTTTTGAAGTGTAGGCAAACACTTTGCTCACAGTGAGGCCCCACATACAGCAAATGAATGAATAGCCAGATAATCTATTAGTGTTGGTTGAGGGAGAAATGTTGGCCGGGACAGTGGGAAATTTAATTAGTGGCCATGGTTTCCTTTACATTTACCTGAGAGTGGCAGATAGGGCTTTGATTAACATCTCATCCAAAAGATGGAGTCTCTGCCAATGCAGCACTCAGTCAGTACTTCACTGAAGTGTCAGCCGAGGTTAATTGCTCAATCCCGAATGGGTCTCGAACCCACAACCTTCTGATTCAGAGCTGAAACAAGCTCAGATTCAATTTGTGCTCTGAATCTTACAGTAAACTAATAAAACACCTAGAAAAGGGAATCATAACAATAGGAGTGTCCCCACTATAATCTGAACCTAGGAATACTTTGCACTCTCATGTCCAAGAGCATTCGAGCTGAAAAATTATTTTCTGAAGCTTGGGAAGAGAAAGGTGCCATAGGGAAGACATAGTTGAAGTAAACTAATAGTTGGATAGCATTAAACTAATTCTCTTGTACAATGAATTACTGATGCGATGTTCTCAGGAATGTGGCTTCACTTGGTGCTTGGGGATTCATTTCATCTAATGTGATCGGAGCATTAAAGGATCCTTAACTCAGTGCTAAGTGATGATTTGCAGCTTTCTTGTTGACTAGAAAGATGGTGATGCAAGGGGCTCTTTAAATTGGGTGATTGAAGCTAATATATGTGCTGGTTTTTGTCAACTAACAGTGTACAAACGGAGATGTACATGTTCTGCGTCAGTTTTTTTAAATAAAATCTTTCACGCTTTCCCTCAGGCAATAGAATATACACAATAATCGATGGACTGAGCTATAACATTAAATTTAAGATCAGACTAAAGTGATTAGTCGGATCTCATTAATAAAACTCCAAAGTTCTGAAGAGTTAGTGACCCTTCAATTTTCAATATTTTGAAGTACAAAGGATTTCTACAACAACAAGTTGCATTTATATCGCAGCTTTAATATAGAACATGTGCCACAGTGCTTCACTGGGGGCGCGAAACAGGTAAAAGTAATAAAAGAACGGACTGAGACATGATGGGAGAGAGAGGTGACCGAAAGCTTGGTCTAAAAGGTGGATATTGAGAAGGTTTTTAAGGTGGGGAGAGGGGTGGAGGGTTTAGGCAGGGGGTTCCAATAGTGCCTAGGTGGCTCAAGGATCTGCTACCCGTTTTGGTGGTGGGGGGGGGGGGGGGTGGTGGCGGGGCAGGTGAACAGAGGTGGGATACACAAAAGGCCAGAGGAGCTGAGGGTATGAGAGAGGATACAAGATTGGGGGATTTGCGGAAGTAGGTTAGGGGAAGGCTGTGGGAGGGTTTGACATGGCACACAACAAAATGAATGTGCCAAGTTGTTGAATGCTGGAGAGATGCAGAATATAGGGAAAGGACTACATCACCCAGCGGCAAGCATGCATCCTGTCAGCAAGACTGGTGCTGAAATGCTAAAAAAGTTGGCGTCCGCCCATCCTCTTCTCAAATGAAGATCAGAATGCCAAATCCAACTGCCGCACCCACTGTCTGTATTTGAAATATTGACTCACCTCGTGTAACTTTTGAATAGTTTTGAAATTGTAATAATTCAGTTTCCTTTCCCAACAAGCAATTATTTTTAATCTTTATATATTTTGATATTTAATATTGCATACATTTTAAGTGAGAGTTAGGTCCTTCCTAAATTTCTTTGCGAACTGTAGAATGGGAATTTTCCTTTGTAAGTTTCCTCCATTCATCCAGTTACATCAAAAATTGGCACAATCGGGTTTCAAAAAGTACTGCATAGTGGTCGAGGTAGTCAAGTTTTGATGTTTGCCTCATTTCCACTTTAAAATTCCATGAAAAAGAAACTTTCTTGTCAATGTTTACCTCACATTAAATCGCCATTATTGCCTCACTGAGGAGACTTTTTTTTTAAGCCAAAACCACCCCTGCTTTGAGAGACATTGCAACAATCCTAAGTAGGGTTCCAGGGAGTTTATACGCCAGTGTAATTCTGCTGCAGCATACACTTAAGCAATAAGAGTTTTGCACTTTATCATAAGGTTTCTTTAAAAAAAGGATTAAGCAAACACAATTTGCTCCCCCACCCCAATACCAACCGAAATGAAGTGTCTTGGCAGACACTCTTCCTTTAACATCATAAAGTTTGAACATTGAGCTCAAGGAAGGAAAAGAAAGGGTTAACTGAACAGTAAAGCAACTTAAACCATTGACCTTTTCTGGGAAGATGGCACATTAGAAGACTTTGTAACTGTGTAATCACCCTGAGTGTCTCAAAAAGATTCAGATGAGACATCCACGTGTTCAATTTCTGACAGTTTGATGGATATACAAATGATCTGGGTTGCACACTGCTTCTGCCCTGTACGATAAGACTGGCACTTTCAATTGAAACCAGTTATATTGGGGTAAGTAAAGGTTAACTTGTTGAAAATGTTTAAACAACAGCAATTAGACCGTGGAGCTGAACACTTGTTACTGTAGTTTGTTTTGCTGAGGTGGTTGCTTTCTGTGATTTTCCTGCCATTAAAGTTTTTCGTAGTCTCCTGTTTGGGAAAGACACAGCGACCCATTATTTGTATATGCAGTTCCAACGAGATTTTCAAATCTGCCAGTCTTTTTAGATGATGGAAGTTGATTTCAATCAAAAGCGGTCGGTACATTCAGTATTAAAAAAGTATTATCACAAAATGTCCCTCATTACAGTAACGAAAATGTAGACTGCACAATGATTATTGTGCATCCTTTTGCTGATGGATGGAATTGCGTGTTTTCCCACAGGACAATAGTGCATAAAGCAAAATGTTTCATTAATTGAAATATCCTAAATATGGTGATACGTTTAAAATAAAATTACATCACTCCTTAACCTGAAAACATACATTTTAAACAAATTGAAGAAAGAATCTTGAAAATAAACGAGTAGATCTTGCGTGATCTTTAGAACGGCTTGAAAAATCCTGCTTTTCCTGTCAGTTTAAATGGGTCTAGCTCCGTACTTACATGAGCTCACTAGCTATATGTATGTAAGCAATTTAAGGGCATAGTCTCTAGACTTGGTGCATTGGTCCAATTGACAGAAAAGTGTATTTTTTTATTTTTGTATTTATGTTATGTTGAATCATCTGGTTACAAATATGCTCATTTTCTTAATCCATGAACACGAATTAGCTATAATTGTGAATATTTTCCTTTGCTTATTCAGTCTTATTTATATGTATATTCTATTTTGTTGCACAATCTCTAACCAAGGACTTTGTGGAAACATCCTGTGGAAGAGTCTTCTGGGATTGAGTTTGACTGCAAATGTGATCTTCGCATCAGTCTACCTCTACCAAGATCCGTACTGATCAGGAAAAAAAAAACTCAGGACACCTTCAGAAACTGTCGAAAATTTGAAGGTCCAGTCAACAAGCTCCTTGTCAAACAGCTTTACACTGCAGATGAACACCGCCTTTGCATTGTCAATAAATCATTGCTGTACCCTCATCAAAGACTTGCAGGAGTGCCAACCATCGGTGCAGGCAAGTTGGAGGATTAGAATGGGGGTGCAGCCTGTCTGGTCCTCCCATAGGGATGGTGTTTGGAATCTGACTCCTCCCATGCCCCCACCCTTGCAAATTTACATTTGCATTTGAAATGAATTCGGTCTGGTCTCCACTGCATCATATTAGTTCCTGTAAAACATGTTGACTGGTGCTCATATGTGCATGAGAAACTAAAGACATTAATGTGGCTTACTACTGCATCGAGTGAACGCAAAGACAATGCAACTTAACTGACTATTGGCAACTCAATGTTAAATTTATCTCTTTTTTTATATATATATATATTTTAAGGCTAGTTCAGGCTGGTTTTGTTTATAGGTTGCTACCTATAGAACATTTTTCAACAAATGTATTTATCTTTTTGCTGCTTTATTGCTCATACCTTGCAAAGTAAGGTAGATTTAGCATCAAAACATTGTTCAGTATTCACTAGTGGGGGAAGATGATGTGTGGTGGTATTGATGGTACAATTTACAATAATCTAACATATGCTCACATATACACTGCCTCTGTTACTGAGCTCTCCCAGCTACTTACCGACTTGGATGTGATGAGTTTAACAGCTCACAGGCTACTGGGCAGAGGTCCATGACGGAAAATGTATATTTTGTGAAAATGTCTCCTGTTGACAGGAGGTTTGGCAAAGTTCTTTTCTACTTTGACAACCATCCGACATCATCGGAGGGGGTAAACAAAATGGATTGAGTTCAGCACATCGCCAAAGTTACACATAGTCTGTTGACTTATTCCTGGAGTGGCACAGACTTAAGAATCCAGTAACATTGTGTTTATCCTGCCTTTCTACAAGTGAACAGTCTGGTGGGAATAAGAAAGAAAAGTAAAAAATTGTTTTTTAATGTGATTCAGCTTCTCCTAATATGATGGATTCTTTTCCTTCACTTTAGAGTTGGAAAGTATTCATCAACCCACTTTTTTTTTGGTCATTAACTCTTTCTTACTAAAGTGGACTGATGCAAGCTGCAAGTAGTGTACTGGAACCCTATTTGCAGAAAAAAGTCCTGCACTGGAAAGAGTTAAAGTTGCAATCTGTTATTCCAGTCCGCACATTCTTGCATGGTTCAGACTGACCTGCTACAGCTCAGCTTACTGCCAAGTAATGCTGACCCGGGCAAATGGCGTCCTCTGCAGCTGAACTAATGGGCAGAGTAAATTCTCTGAGGGATCCCGTTTCCCTTCTTCCTTTCAACCAGTTGGCTCAACAAAGTGGAACTTTTGAAATGAAGGCAAGATAAAACCATTTTTGATAGGGGTGGGGGGGGGGGAGGGAGTAGCTATCATCAAAAACACTGTTTTTGGCTTCCAGATCACAGAGGATGCCTTTGTTGTCTGCTGTAGGTAAGTACAGTGCCTCAGGGAGGGTATACCTAAATGTAGGCTGGTTGACTGTGGTAGAGCTGTCTTAAAGAAGAGTGCACAGACCTTCAAGTTAAATTCACAATCAATACGAATGAACGTTGCTGTATTTTAAAGCAGATATAAAGGATCAGTATAAAATAACTATATTGGTGAAGTGAGGCTTATTAGTATGGTTCGGTGCTGGTCTCATAAGGAGTCCATTGGCAGCCTTTCATTGGTAATTCACACCTCTATAATTGTGAGCTGATACTCTACCCCTTTCACTAGAAAGCTTGACATCATGTAGGGTGCCAACATATGTAGCTGGTCAACTGTCGGACGAATTAACAACTCCTTATTCTACTCTCAATTAGACATGCTTTTTGCCAGCTAACTGACTAGCACAAGAAAGTGGTAGACCACAGCTGGCTTCTAGCTTTAGGAGTTTAGCTTTAGTTCCAAGGACCCAGTATGAAGAGGATTATGAAGGGAAAACTTTGGAATTAGGAATAATTTTAAGGATAGTTGCACTTATTTGGTGATGGCTGCAAATGACCAGTGGTTAATACCTGTTACTAGCAACACATAACTCACTGGCACCATTCTAGAGCCCAGGTCTTGATTTATGATTTGTTGGTTCATTCTACCTCTGCATATCCTGCAATTATTTGATTTCTATATCCCAATCCCACAAAAGCATCCAGTTAGTGAAGTATCGCCATACCCAACAAAATGACAGCACTGGCCTTGAGAAACACCGAATGCCTGGCAACTAAAGTCAGATGCTTGTTATTTAGAACAACAGGCCTAATTTAAGGCAGCTTTCTACCAATGCTCTGAATAACTACATTTTACACTACAGACATCCCTTCGTCATTAAGGGTGGTATAAATGGACAGTCTGTGCATTGTTGCTGTGTTTTTGACGAGTGTTATTTTTGGGGGAAAAGGTGATTGAAAATATTCCTCAAAAACTTTTAAATTTTATTGGACCCTTATTAAGCACTCGGTTTGGCTGAGTGAGCACTGAAACCTAATAGAGTCCCCATAATCCAAAAACCTAATGGGTACTGTGTACTTTCATAAATGGACCAGATTAATGTGCAGATACTATTCGTACTTTGACTACTTTTGGGACTGAAATGAATCAGAATCTATTATCTTCTTGTCATAAAAAAACTTAGGAATACATGAAAAAAAGCTTCCTATTTCTGACAACTTCAATGCTCCTGATACTAGAAGTGACACCAAGGAACAGAATAGTCTGTACTCCTCCAGTGTGTCCAGTGGGATCTGCCCAATGTGTGAAATTCAGACCATTTTAAGCTATTTGCCAATGCGAACTTTTCTGGTTTTTGTCATACCCTGCCATTCTGCCGTGCTCATAATTAGCATCCTTACCTTTGGGTTTTCAGCTGCCAGTCTCACATTGATTGCTGTCTGTCCATGATTTCTTGCAACTGGTGCTTCACGAATGCGAGCTTCATCCATTCATTCCGACGTTTCCTGGCATCATCCTACTCTGGCTGCATATGTCCTACATGCTCATGTTAATTTATTGCTACTAGCTTTTTCTCACAACTACAGTTCCCTATCACATCTTCCACATTAAGTGTGTTTTGCCCTGGTGTTTGTCGCTGGTAGTTATTGTCTCATGTCAAACTATGGAACAAGGTTAGGCATCAGAAGACCTACAGCACAAAACTGAGTGTGGCAATGTAGCGGGAAATTGCTGATGCAAGTGATCAGCAAACGATAAATCACTCATGAGGAACTCCAGAGCAAGAGGAGTCTACCTGAGACCAGCAGCAAGAAACAGGAAAAGAACCATTGATGAATTGCTGCTGTTGAACAAATGCTGCATTTATATTGCATTGCCGCTGCCATAAGGAACCCTGACTCTGGCAACTGCTCAGTAATAGAACCATTGGCATCACTACTGTCTGCAGTGGGGTGGAGACCTTCTGAAAGAGGTGAATTCTCTCTCTGGTCACTTTGGATTGCAATTTTGTTTCAGGTGTGCGCTAGCACTGTGACTTTTGTACTGTGGACCTTCTGCTGCTATCTGAGAACATTGGCTGCCAGAAACTTAAAACTTCAAACGCAACTTGCACGTAGGTAAGATCAGTCATGCGCAGGTTGCTGTTTCAGTATTGCCACTGAAATCTACCCCACAAGATAAACAGGATGAATTTCACAGCACCGGCAACCTAATGCATTGTGGGGCCATCTCCACTGGGAAATCAACTCGGAGAGTCGGAACAAAACTGGTGGCAATAAACTATGAGCCAAGAGCAACCAAGTCTGCAATTGTCACCAGGACACTGGTAGAACAGAATCATAGAATTTTACAGGCCATTCCATGCCTGTACCAGTTCTCTGAAAGCTATCCAGAAAATCCCATTCTCTTAAATTTTTCTTTCTTTTTAAAAAAAAGTGGCGAAATGTTTGAAAAAGCTATAATGGATTCTGGTTTCACCATATGTTCCCATATCCTAACAACCTCTGGTTAAAAAATATACATATTATTTTTCCAAACCTTACTTTTGGTGATTATTTTAAAGATATCGACACACCAAACTGGGCAATAGTTTTTCTCAATTTACCTGATCAAAAACCTTCAAATTTTGAACATTGCCATTGATCTCTTATTCTAATGAAAAGAGCCTCTGTTTCTCTAGTCTCTCATCGTACTTAAAGCCTCTCATCCTTGGTATCATCTTCATAAATCTCTTCTGTAGGCTGCATAGCCTTGACATCCTTTCTCAAGATGGGCACCTAGCTGGGACAAGGTCAACTCACGTTGGACTTGTAGTCAACTGCAAGGCTAATCTGCATGAGGTCATCATGAAGATAAAAGTCAAGAGCAAGGTGATTAATGAAAGGCTGCGGAATGAGAATGATCTGTGTAGGAGCAGTGGTGAAGAACCGATAGATAATTGCCATCTGGAAGACTGAATGACGAAAGCAATCCGTCCAATGGAAAGAAACAACAGGATGAAAATGAAGATTGAGGGACAATAGAAGTTGATGTGGAACAAGAAGTGAAAAACCATGGGACAAGGACTTTCAAAATCGGAGGTGGTTTGGAACAGACTGAGACAAGAGAGACCAGTGTGGGATAAATAGCAAGAAACCGCAAGAAGGAGCCATCAATGACTCATCATAAGTGAGATTTACATGACCAGAGCAGGATCAGTATTGGACGAGTGGAGGATAAAAACAAGTTGAGTACGAACAAAAACAGCAATAGTGAGAAACTTAGACAAATGCAATTAATGTGAGATTGGTAAAAGAATGGCGGCAGTTCCAGTGATCAGTGAGGCCTCGGGTGCATTTATACTACAGATACCAATCTGAGACTGGTAGATGCTGCGCTGGATCCAGTCATCTCGTTTATGTTCTTCTCTGATTGCAATCCTCCTGCCCAAGAGAGAGCTTGCTGCATGCCACACACTCTTAAATATTTAAATCAAGTCATGAGTAAATTTTTAAAAAGTGCTCTTGAAGTTCAGCAGACCCCCTCGGCACTTTTTAAATCATATTTGACACTGCACTGAAGTTGCACTGTGAAATCCGAGTAGTAAAAGGTTACATTCACACTCCAACCACAGGACTCGGAGCAAGTCGCTCCAGGTTTCACTTCAGCCTCGGAAACCTCGTTCACACAGGCACCTGCACAAACTGATCTGGGTACATGGGGATTCCTTTGGTTGTGATGTTATACTGCATGCTGCACTTAACAATGTAGTTTTTTTTACCCCTGGGGAGAACAACTGAGTGTGGAATAATTTTTTTAAATGTTTTTTTTCTTGCTGCTGCAGAACTTTGCCCTTTGGGAATTGAACTGCAGAAGACAGTGTTTACACTGTGGTCTGTGATCTGCAGTTCAGGTTAGAAACCATCAGGTGCCAGGGGTTAAGACAGTTGGATCTGGAGATCGCTTCGATCTGCCATTGACCCTGTTCACACACTGCTTCCCAGCAATACTAAAAATGGTGTGTGACTGCACCATAAAACTGCCTCCTTCAAAGAATCTCATTCTGCTTCCCTCTAATCAGGACCCAACTCCCAAGATATTCTGCGAAGTTAGTGTTGCCGCAAAAACAGGAACTGCTTCACTGTGACACACCCTTAGTTAGCAGCTGGTTGGCGAATAAGCAATTAGCTTGGGGAAAAAACGCAGCAGGGCATGGTCAATCCACAACAGGGAATAGCAGGAGATAGATACAAGAAAATTAAGCTCACCGAACAGATGGCTTAAAATGATTTGAACTCTTGCACTAGGTGAAACACAACGCAGGAAGACTGCAGACATTATGGGACATGCTGTGTCTGCCTGTTTGCTAATATCACTCCCAGTTTTGAGTTTTTAAGTACTTGTTTTCTTTGACTGACCAGTGATGGAATATGATGCTTCTCTTCCCCCAGATAATTTTTAAGGGGTAATTTTAACATATACTGACATCACGTAATGGCTAGCAAAGTAATTAATCTTAATCTATTGTAAATTCTTCATTCAGATGCTATTGCTTTAATATTACAGCTTTCATTTCTTTCCTGGTTGACCTAATTACGCATGGATTATTTTTTCTCATTGTAGAGGCCTAAGCAGCCCCTTTTTGAAAACAAGCTGCTCGTAAAATACTGTTAATATTTTTCATTATTTGTGGACTTGTTTGTGTGGTTCAAACAGTCTCTCTAAGATGCTGGAACAAAATGCTGAGCAATGTGATAAAACTCTCGTGGAAACAAATCACTGCGGACAACGTACGCTAGTTTACTGAATTTTATCTTGTACGAATGCGAAGGGGGGGTGGAGTTCAGGTTTTTTTCCCAAGGTGTAGCTGAAGCCAAATCTTGAACTGGTTTAACAGCTTCTTTATGCAACGATTTAAAAACACAACAGTACTGTACCAGTGGGTCTACGATATTATCTGTTCCATTTACAGGACATGTACAGTAATGGTAATCTTTCACAGGATCTCTTCAGTTTGGAAGCAAGAGTATATCACTGAACTCCAGACCGCAGAATGGTGTACATAATTTTTTTGCATATGTGGTGATGTGTTGGGTTATTTCATATTTAACCTTTTCACTGTCTCATTGTGTTAATCCTGTCCCTGGGTTTTATTAGTTGTAAGATAGTTGAAATTTCAGAATGATTCAACTTTTTTTTTTGTCTTGCCATTGAGTTCCGTCTGTCTCGAATGCTCGGCCTCGTGTAGATGCAAAGTGTAACTGATCGTACAAAAGGAAGAAGCTGGCATCACAAACAGAAATACAGGTTAATGCTGTTATGAGTCATTTTGTTTAAAAAAAAGAAAATAAATGTTTGTCGGTGCAAAGTTTTTATTTCTTCAGGTTTTACTTGGTTCCGTGTGGCCTGGTTACAATTGATTTCATGTATTTTTTTTTTAAAACTTTTTTTTCCCCTCAATATTTTGGGTGAATTTTTGTGATCAAGGTAAAGAATGTCAATTTTTGGGCAAACAGGTTTCCAATTTTGTCCTCCCCTTCTCCCCTCTCACTTTCTCCTCCACCCCCTTTTCACCCACCCAATATTGAACACGTTTAGGTCTGATCCTGCAGAGCTAGCTGCAGTTTAAGCTTCTTCTGTTCTGCCTCAATGATTTCCCTCCGCCCCAAACCTTGGATGAATGCCCTAGATCTGAATTCAGCATAAATTCTTCCTACAGGAGCCATTTTTAGGGCCTGTCCGACTGTGATTGCCAGATTTGTACTAAAAGCTCACTACCCAAACTCTTTTCAATTAGGGGCATTTGCAGTCAGAAGGGAGAAGAAACTTTCATCAGCCTGGGCTGGATTCACTTATGACCTAGAGATAAAAGGACAATGTGTTTAACCCATTACCACCCAGACTCCCCGTCCCCCAATTGGAGTAATTTTAAAAAGTGATTTTTTTTTTAAAGTTTAAATTCTGTATAATTGTCAGCTTAGTCGCTATAATAGTAAGTTGATTTCTTAATTGAGAATCCAATGTAGTCCAATTCACAATCTTGACTAGATGCTCCTTGTCTTTGTCAGTTTGTTGTGAATCGGGCAAGGACAATATGGGAGCACTGACAGGGAGTTTCTTCTCTCACTGCTGGATTCCAAGCAGCATGAAGTAATGTACATGGGCTTGAACATCCTGATTGCAGAGGATAGAGGGGACAAGCAGCATTTAAAAAGAATGCAAAGATGCGTTGTGTATATTTTTTTTAAATTTAATGAAGTGTGGGAAAACGATAATGACCTAATGTTTCGTTGCTTTTAATGGAAAACAATGAGTAATTCTCCAGCTGTGCTGCCACAACCGATTCTTAAAAATTATGCACTTTTAAATATTGGAAGAATTAAATTCAGTGTATTAGGTAATGTAATTGGTAAGGAAACATTTTATAATGACCTATTTATAGACAACCAGGGCAATGGAACTATATCTGACTAATTTTATATCATATTCTTGGACTGTGATAATCCAAAGACCTGTCAGGTATCAAAGGTGTTAAACGATGGAGATGATACTTGGTGTTGTCTAAGGGTATAATACAAATACTGGCTAATAGGTTATGGAAGTGACCACAAAAGTGCTGTAATCACCTGAGGTTTTTCCCATTAATAACACATAGTAAGATAGGAACCGGAGAAGGCCATTCAGCCCCTCGAGCCCACCCTGCCATTCAATTAGATCATGGCTGATCTGTACCTCCCAGCTTCAGGATTCGAACCTGCCTTGCTTGTGCATAATTATATACATGGACCGATATCAGAATAATGAACAAAACAAAATATAGCAGGACTGTTATGTTACATTATTTATTCACCTTAAAATCATCTTGGTCTATCCACTAATAAGCACCTACAAACTTACTGTAGGGGCTGCACATATCAAACTGCTGCTTGGACATGCCCCTCTGCACTAACACTGCTGTTTAGAGTTTACCATTATTAACTGTCCGACTGTTAAGCACACCTTAATGAATCTGTAAAAAATCAAATAAGCAATAAAAGCATGAGTAACCTCTAGTAGGAAAATAGATTTCAGATATTTATAAGTGTACGAGTAAATAGCCCGTGATGTTGCCCAGAGGCAGTTGATGAACCATTTTTTATATATATACATGATGATGGAATTGAGAAGCTTCCTCCATCAAGCCATCTGTCGGCCAGAGCCTGCTACTACATTGTGATAGTTGACATAGCAAAATTGAATGTTCAACATTTCCCAAAAATTACAAGTTAAGGTTTGTGGGCAAGAGGAGCCAGATTTTATTTTATAATGGTGACAAAAATGCAACGTATCGAAATTCATTTCAGATTGAAGGATAACAGCGGGTTGCTCCATGGATTCAACCACCTCATGGATGGTCGATAATTACACCAACAGTCATATTTGATTATTTAACTTAAAGGTGTAGTTTGTCTTTTTTTTCTGTGGAAGTGTGATGTAGATCTCCTGGTGACTCAGTGGCAAACTGTTCCATCCAGTTTGTTACTAAGCCACGCCTCCTTGCTCACTGATAGCAACAGGGTTGAAGCAGGTTTCCAGCCTCTGGCATAATGTGTGGCACAGAGAGACTCGAAGGATTTCACACTTCTACCACCACCACTCCCCTCCACACTCGGATCATCTGAGCAATTAAGACAGTAAGCCAGTCAACACCTATGAGAGAGAAAACAATCTGCAAATTGGAAGAGAACAGAAAATGCATTTTACATTTAAATTATATTGTGACTTATCACATGACTTTTGAACATACAGGCAATGCAATGGGGTGATGTGGCTGTTGCCAAATGCTGAGTTGTTTCACTGTGCTTATTTGTTATTGTATTTGAACGGCACGATGGAACAATACTGTCCAGTATGTACAGCTTAAGGTCACCTTTCTTTTAAAGCCATAACTTGTTTTGTTAAGTTCAACTGCTAGGTTTCGTGAAATGCAATTAAAATCATGGAAAAACCTAAAGTATGTTTAAGTCAAAATGAGTATTTCCCTTAAGATGCTTTTTATGTGCATTTTTTTCTTGAAATATTATTCCAAAATTCATATAAATGAAAGCCCTTTGTAATTCCAATCTATAGCATGGCTGTAATAGATTATTGTGATTTCATTAGAGATGGAGCAGATTTCAAATTGAGAAAAAGCAAGGGCTAAGATGTTTGTGTCTCTCTGAACCTTCTTTACGTGTCCCCCGGGTGCCTTACTTTGCATCGCAGACGCCTGGGTTATGAGACGTTCCAAGTGAATGGTTGTTGGTTTTGACACTGAGACTTGCATGCACATTAATACAGTTTTACTGCTCTTAAGTGTATAACATTTCCAAATCCAAAGCCAAGTTCTGTACAGTTCAGGTCTCTCGCTATGGATGTAGCAAATATATAAGTACTTTAGCTAAGTGTAGAGAATTCTACTGGTTGACAGCTTGCTCTTTACAATTAAAAAAAGAAGGAACTTGCATTTATATAGCGCCTTTTACCACCTCAGGACGTCCCAAAGCACCAGACAACCGATGAAATACTTTTGAAATATAGTCACTGTTGTAATGTAGGAAATGCAGCAACCAATTTGTGCATAGCAAGGTCCTACAAACAGCAATGTGATAATGACACAACCTGTTTTAGTAATATGGTTAAAGGATAAATATTAGCCAGGACATCGGGTAGAACTCCCCTTTTCTTCGATAAGTGTTTTGGGATCTTTTACGTCCACCTGAGAGGGGAGACGGCCTCAGTTTAACATCTCATCTGAAAGACGGCACCTCTGACAGTGCAACACTCCCTCAGTACTGCATTGGAATGTCAGCCTGAATTGTGTGGTCTCCCCCACAGTGTCTCAGGTGGTGAATAGCTGAACCATACAGACCAGGGGTACCGTGTTTGATCTCTGGTTTGTGCTGTGTGAACTGATTTAAGCTGAGCTGGCAGTAAGGGTGCTACAGTTGAACTCAGCACACTGGGTTGGCAGGGATATGAACCAATTCCTCCAGTTCCTCATCACTACCCAGTGGATCCAGATGGAAGTGCAGATGGGTGAGGACAGGATTACGGTCAGGTGTGATATTTTTTTTCCCCCACCACCACCCCTTTGAAGGATTGTTGGTTAGTTGGTCAGTAAAAGTTACAGGGACCGCTGTCAGTGAACAGCTGATTAGTAAGTTTAGATCTTTTCCTCAAGTAGCACGGACTTCATAAACTGTTAGTGATTTAATATGTGAGCAGCTACTGTACTGAGTGTTTTATAATTTTATCCCTTGCTCTCTCCAGTTTAGACTCAATCAACAACAACATCTTGCATTTATATAGCGCCTTTAACACAGTAAAATGTCCCAAGGTGCTTCAGAGGAGCGCAATCAGACAAACCTCCTCCTGATGTGCTATTTTCCAAGTGAGAAGTAGTGAGCAACTTTTTCCTGGGCTTCTAGTGTCTTTCTGAAGGCAGAGAGAATAGGGGGTTAGGTTAACTATCCCTTGATTTATTTCTTCTCTGGAGAAGCACTCTTTCTGACAGCTCAGCACAGAACCCCGTGTGTGGGGAATATGTAGTGCAATCACGTGATGCCATGTCAGCATAATGAAGCTTACACCACCAACTGTGCCCTCTCCTGTGTTGTTTTTTTTTAAAGTTCTCCCCCTCTCATCAAATTGAGTTCGCGTCTGCCCTCTCAGGTGGACATAACAGATTCCACAGCACTATTTGAAGAGCAAGAAATTTTCCTAGAGTCCTGGCCAATATTTATCTCTCAACCAAGGTCACTTATTGCTGTTTGTGGGACCTTGCTGTGCACATATTGGCTGCCATGTTTCCCTACATTACAACAGTGACTGCACTTCAAAAAGTATTTCATTGGCTATAAAGGGCTTTGGGATGTCTTGAGATTGGGAAAGGTGCTGTATAAATGTAAGTGTTGGATTAGTGTTACTGTGATTTCAGTAAAACATTCCAACTTCCACTTTAATGTCCAACTTAATCTCTGATCTTAGAGTTGTCTGGGAATAAAAAAAAATGTTGATGTTTAAATATTTTGAAAATAAAAATTCAAGTATTTTTTTAATCCAAATTTAGCCATCAGGTGTATGATTTATTTTTCAGAAGCTCAAACCAGAATGTTTTAATATGAAGGAACTGAAGAGGATACAGGTTGCAATGGCTGTGCTTACACCCAGTGTTACATGCCAGTAACCAGTGTCTGATCTAGCTTGACAACTTGCGTTTGTCAGAAATCAATCAGGATGTGGGTTCGCTGCAGAAAATATTTCAACCACTTTCACCTCTGGGCAGGGACCCCCTCTTATCAGATGATTGACAGCACCATTGGAGCCTGGAGCTTATAGAACACTTCACATGTCCTTTCTCTCTCTCTCTCACTCCCAGCTAACACTGAGCAAGATGGCAAACCAAAAAAGGAAAATAAACAACAAAAATAAATTCTAGAGGTGTAGACTATGAAAGAAAAAAGCATATCACATGGGTTTCAAAACCTTTTGAGTACTCCAAGGCAACAATTTAACGTGGAGTCAGAGGTTCAAGATAAACTAGACAGTAATTAGACTAATTACAGCACTTGTCTAGTTCAGGAGCACTGTGCCTGAGATGAGAGCTTCATAACAGTAAAAAGCTCTGATACTTGAAAAATCAGACAGACATTTACAGTGTATTTTATTCTAAGGCACAAAAGCTTTTCCCATAATGTCTCGGTGGTCCAATTATCAGTGTAACCTTATAATTTCCTGTTTAGATTAACACATGCCATTATTTTACTCTACAAGGTGTGGTTCCTCAGAATCTTGAACCAGAGTCTTGCTGGTGCTTGTCGTGCATTTTCTTCTTATCCCTTGTATTTATATTACGTCTCATCTTCAGAAAGTATAAATGCTTCTGAGAATACAGATGGTATAAGAAGCAGTATAACTAGATTGGAGTATATTATGCAGAGGATAACAGTTCCGATTCTGTTACTGGGCCACAACACGTATCTGAGTCCAGGTAACACTAGAATCATAGAAATTAGAGCACAGAAGGAGCCCATTGTGGCAGTGCCAGTCTTAGTTCTTCATCTGGAGCTCTCTACTCTAATTCCACTTCCCAGAAACCACAACAACAAAACTCAAGCAATATCTGGGATGTGCTATTTCCTTGCAAAACACCTTAACCTGTGTAAAAACGTAGAGATTGTAGAGGGCAGTTCTATTCTTACAAGTAACTTGTCCTCCAACCCTACATTTGCTTACCTCTCTGACCACTAAACAGTCCGACAGCTGTTTCTATTCACTTTTTTGGCTGTCGTGACTGATCGTGATGGATAATTGGCATCTGCAATCAAATCATAGTTTGAACTAATTGCTATTGACTCTCAGTTTGAACCAATGATATTGTGTGTTTAGGAGAGGTTACTGTATTACAAGGCTGTAGTGTTATTGGGTATATCACAAAGCTGTACCATATTTGAATATAGTACAAAGCTGTAATACCATTGAGTGTATCATAAAGCTTTAGCATTATTTGAGTATATTACAACATTGTTCCAATTTTTGAGTATATTATAAGGCCGTAGCATTATTTGAGTATATTACAAAGCTGTAACTTTGAGTATATTATTTAAGTATTGTTAAGGTTTAGATCCATGCTGGTTTTAAATTTTACAAGGCTCCTGTATTCTGTTGTGTTCATAAATCTAATTTTGGAAGCTGGCGGAGTTGCATGAGTATGATCTGCATTTGTTAAAGTTTCTCAGATCAGTTTTAAAGCTGCTTTTACTCCAGTAAGTGAGCAGGCTTTTTATATTAAAGTTTTGAAAAACATTATTGTGTGTACTGTAGGACCTCAACATTATGAACATCTTGGGACTGGAAGGTGTTCATTTCTTTGAAATATCTGTAACTTTTCCCAGTCATTAAGCACAGATCTTGCCTTTAATACTGCAGGAGAGAGGCATGAGACCGCCCACAGGATACAAGTGTTAAAGTGCCGGTTAACAGTCTTCATTATACATAAGTCAAAAGTTCTTTTATTTTTTAATATGATATACATGCTGTATAAACAGAAAACAAATTTTGTACGTTAGGAAGGCCTTGAAAATTTAGATGTGAACTGTCAGGTTCCCCATTGACATCCTCTGTATTACTGTTCTCATAAGGCATATCCCCATCTTACAGCTTCAGCTACTTCAACATTCCACAGTGTTTGAGTATTACACTTGTATTTTAGCTCAGCTGTGCACTTTCCATTGTAAAATCTTGTTCTGCTGAAATGGTTACTGTAATCCATCAGCAGAAATTAATGACCCAATTTTAAAGATCCACCAGCTCTTAAGTAAGAACATAAAATGCATGAATAACATTGCTGGGAATAGTTCTGGTAGCTGGTCCATTGGTCCTTCTACATTTGGCAATTGATGCTGGCACCTGATATTTTAAAAGATTTTTTTTTTAATAAAGCACTTGGCTCTAAAGGTGTTGCATCATACGTGTACAGGTAAAAATTTATAAGATCTTCAAGCTTCCTTCCAACCATAATATGCACTGCAGGGCAGAACTTTACCGAGGATATGGTCATTTTTGTTTTGCAAGCTTTTATTTTCCATACACTTATTGGGTAATTGTCTTGGAAACCATAAACGCCACTAGTAAGCTGGGTGTGTAATGGAGTTTCAATTTTTGCACAAATTCTTCATTCTGCTCAGACTTAAAGCAGAGAACTTCACCAGCAGCCTGTCCATGCCCATTTCTACTGTTTTTGGACCTTATCTCTACACCTTTCCCCTCTTCCACCCACTCTGATTACACTTCATAGCTAATCTCTTATTGCTCCTCCACACCCCAACCCTGACCTCACACATACACACACACTTGTACGCACATTAGCTGTGATCATCCATCCTCAAACATGGCCCAGTCCTGATCACATGTACCTCATAACCTAATCTCACGTTCTTTCAAACATAACCCAGCCCTGGTCTTGTCTTCCATTACTTACAACCCAGTCCTAGTTTCCCAGTTCTGTCCCATACATTCTGAACTGCACAAAGTCCAGCCCTGAACTTTGTTCCTCACTCATACAGTGCAGCCCAGATTTTGGAATTGTCTCCACAACTCATGTCCTCTTGACCTATATCTTATGTTCTCCTATCCTAAGAACAAATAGAAAAGGTGGGACTACAAAAGGCCACTCAGCCCACTCCAAAAGCTTCTTCAACAGATTGGGTACAATCTGCCCTTTCGTGGTCTCTAACCCAATCCTTCAATCTCCTGAGGGAACATTTTGCACAAGTACTCCAAGTAATCAAACAAAACTTCAGAACAGTTACTCAATCCCCACTATTCAAACATAGACTGCTTTCCTCTCCAGACAATTCCCAGCTCCAGCAACATAAGGATCACTGTGTCTTGTGGAGAATTTCATCATTTCGGTCTGTGCCTATCCCTATAACCTTCAATCTCTTTCCCAACCAGATATTAATCCAGGTGAACTGTGAAGTAATAACCAACACAGCAATAGCTGGAAGTATGTTTCACATATCCATTACTATGAGAGGAAGGGACCTTCATATCTCTAATCTTGCTCGAGTATTTTGAACCTGTGTCCATTAGTCTTCCATTTCAGTCCATGTCAAAGAGCTACTTACACGTATGCCTCTTGGCCTTTGGAAACCTGTATTGCATTGTTCTACCCCCACCCTCAATAGCCTTGTTACTTCATATCTGTACAATAAGTTCCATATTCTATATACATGAGATAACTATCACAGGGTGCTATACGCAAACAATAGTTCTATTTTTTGTCTGATTAACTGCTCTGTTTCTGGTATCTCTTCTAATCTTGTTTAATGTTTATTAATCCTGTAGTTCTATGATGACAGTCCAAGTTGGATACCCTGCTTACCTCTACCTCTCAACATTTTAAAGTCCTGGATCACATCCCTCCTCCAATGAAGAGAGTTCAGTTCTGAGTCTCTCTTCATAACATACCTTTTAATCTCAAAATCATCGTTGCCTATTTTCCCTGAACCGTTCCCAATGCATCAGTGTCCTATTGAAGATAGATTGCTCAAAACTCCACACAATATTTCAAATGTGGGCTCACCAGTAATCCATACAGGGTTAGAATAATTTATAATCAACTGTATTTCAGATACAGTCTGGTCATTAACTTTGTTGTTAACAGCTTCACATTAACTGGATACTTTGTGTTTGACCAGTTATACTGATATCTTTTTTTCTTTTCCTTCATAGATAATAGACGGAAAGAAGCTAAATTGGCAAAGCACTACCTTGTAAAAGGAGAATGTGGGTTCAAATCCCATTGCTACCTTTGCAAGAACAATTCAAGAGACCCCTTACTTCTTAATCTCTGGTTGCACATTAATGTCACTAACTTCCACAGGAGTTTTCCCGATCTCCCACTGTAATTTCACCAAAGATCAGTGGAAACCCCAGAAAAACTGCGTAAATGGCCATTTACGCCATTTCTTCTGGGTTTGTGCCGAAGTTGCAGTTGAAGATCGGGGAACCCCTGCAGAAATTCTGTCCAAGTGTTTATTCAATATATGGCCTGTTCACAATGTGCATTAAATCCACCTGCCATTTCATAGCCCATCTCTTTAATCATTCCAGGTTTCTTTGAATGGGCAATTAGGGATGGGCAATAAATGCTGGCCTCGCCAGCGACGCCCACATCCCGTGAACGAATAAAAAAAAAATTTCCCTTATATTTGTCACCAGGACACAGCTTAGTATGATCAGCAATATTACAAGAGGGACTTTCCTCCAAATCACTTCTGAATAGCACAAACAACAGGGACATGGAACAGACCTCTGCAGATCTCTACTTGTCACTGTTTCTGCCCGGATCTTGACTGAATGTCAGTTCTCTCATCGTGTCTCCTTTTGTCTTGTACTATTATCTCTTCTGTCATTTAACCATCTCCTGTACTCCACCTAATTGCTTTACAGATTTTTTTTTTCTTTTCCTACATATGTGGTCATTTCTGCCTGCCCCTTTTTTCCTTGTTCTATCCCAACTTATCAGTTCATCTGTAAATCTTCCAGCTCTGACAAAGGGTCATATGGCGTGAATCATTAACTTTTTTCCTTTATCCACAGATGCTGCCTGACCTGCTGAGTGTTTCCAACGTTTTCTATTTTCATTCCAACATGTAACACATCTCTTTATTCTTCTCATGTTTATTTTTCTCCTTGTATTTATGTACAAAATGTTTATCTGGCTGTTGTCCCTCCGCAACAAAACCTTAATGAAAAATAGATCTGCCTTTAGCTAACATTCAGTCCTGAACCTTTCAGATAACATATTCCAGGGGCCGAGTAATGAATATTGACCTCCACTCGGCAGATCTGACCAGTATCGCCATCACATCAGTGTAAGTCACTTTGTGCCAAATGGTGCTGAACAATTGTCAGAAATTTGAACGCTGATTTTGGCCTGTTGATGTGGGTTTCCTTGGCGTGTCCAGGTTTGAAGGGATTCATTTTACAAAAAACTAATTTTTGCAGTTTATATATGTTAATTTTATGTGGCTTTGTTGTTTGCTGCTTTGCATTGGCTGGACATGTTGAGTGTTCAGTCTACTAGGACTCCTAGGTCTCCTTCAACGTCATCCTTGGCTATTTTAATGCCATTAATGAAGTTTGTGTGGTGCCAATTTCTAGATGCAATATTTTCCACTTGTCTGCATTGAATTTCATTTTCCATTGTTCAGCACACTCACATATTTTGTTTAACTCATTCTGTAATTTCTAGACTGCTTCCTTTAATTCCACTGCTCCTTCAGTTTTGGTATCATCTGCAAATTTGACCAATGTGCATTAAGTTTCTGAATCCAAGTCAGTGGTTTAAACTAAAAACTGTAGTTCTCCCAATACTGAGCCCTGGGACACCCCATGTGGTACTCTTTCTTTCCCCCCCCCCCATCCCCCACTCTGACATAATTCCTTTCACCAATTCCGATTCTTTTCTTCCTTTCTGCTAATTTCTTATCCATCCCCAAGTTTTTACAGATTCCCAACAGTTCAGAACTTAATTAGTAACCTTTCATGCAGAACTTTTTCAAATGCAATTTGGGAGCCTATATACACATCATTGGGTTCACAACAGTCAACTTGGGTTGTCACTTCCTCAAAGAAATCAAGGAGGCTGGTTAGGCAGGATCTTTGCCATCTAAAGTCATGTCAACTCTGTTTACTAAGTTGTACAGATAATCTTCAAGTTTTCTCCTGAAAATCAATTCCATTATTTTACATGGAATTGAAGCAAGACTAATGGGTCAGTAGTTACCTGTCTGTTTTGTCATCCTTTTTGAACATGAGTACCATATTAGCCGACTTCCAATCTAAAAGTATCTCCTCAGTATCTATTGACTCCCTTGTAATGATTATCATTGGCTCACAATGGCTCTCTTTCCTAGTCTCTTGCAGCACTCTGGGATAAATACCATCAAACCCAAGAGATTTATTTGTTTAAAGCTCTTTCAGCTTGTCAAGGCCTTGCATCTCATTTATATTGAGGCCCTGAATTTGCTTTCATAATCTTCTCTTTGGGGACGGCCTGTTGTTAATGTCTTCTCCTGTGAATACTTTCAGAATATTTACTGTCGTGTGCGCAGTCTTCTTTGACTGCCCTCGTGCTATTGTCGTACTGGAAGAATGTTTTACTATTATGTTTTGCCTATGCAGCTATTTTTTCTATGTCTTTCCTTGCTCCTCTGATCGCCCTTTTTGCTTATTTTTGAATGATCCTTTATTCATCCCATTGAGCCCCTTTGTCTCTCTTCTCCCTGTAGGATTTTTAACATCTTTTTTGTTTTAATTTGTTAATCCATTTATCTTAATTTAGGCTAGATTTGGTCCATTTGCCACTTGGGCCTTTATAGCTCCTGATTTGCGTAGTCTTGATTAACCTAAATGACCTTTGAACTTTGGCCTTTGTTGCAAGGGGGTTGGAGTACAAGAGTAAGGAAGTATTACTGTAATTGTACAGGGCTTTGGTGAGACCACACCTGGAGCACTGTCTCCTTACCTAAGGAAAGATATACTTGCCTTAGAGGCGGTGCAACGAAGGCTCGCTAGATTTATTCCTGGGCTGACAGGGTTGTCCTTTGAGGAGAGAGTGAGAAGAATGGGCCTATATTCCCTGGAGTTTAAAAGAATGCGAAGTGATCTCATTGAAATGTACACAATTCTTAGAGGGCTTGACAGGGTAGATGCAGAGAGGCTGGAGAGTCTATAACTAGGGGGCATAGTCTCAGGATAAGGAGTCGATGATTTAGGACTGAGATGAGGAGGAATTTCTTCACTGAGGGTGGTGAATCTTTGGAATTCTCTACCCCAGAGGGCTGTGGATGCTCAGTCGTTGAGTATATTCAAGATTGAGATCGATAGATTTTTGGACTCTAAGGGAATCAAGGGATATAGGGATCGGGTGGGGAAAGTGGAGTTGAGGTCAAAGATCAGCCATGATATTAAATGGTGGAGCAGACTTGAGAGACCCTATGGTCTACTCCTCCTATTTCTCATGTTCTTATGAAAAAACCCTCTTTATTGTGTATAGACCAATATTAGTCAACTGAACACTTCAATGGAAAAGCTCATTACTTAATAGGCTCTATACCTCGTAAACATCATAAATTACCCTCAACACATCGCTGCTTATGAACATTGAAAGGTGTAATACTCTCTAATCTGTACAGAGGGGTCTCCTCTCTGAGGTAACTACCTAATTTCCCTAACCGTAACCTGTATTCAGAGGCCATCTGGAGCCTGCCCCAGAAATGGTTGCAACAGAACGTTTTCCTTGTAACAGTTGGAGAAGCATCAATATGTGAAGTAATGGAGTCTGAATACAGGAAGTGAGAATTTCTGGCTGGTGGTTAGCAGCTGTTCCTTCATGGGGACTATCATATAAAAACAGGGTGATGTTCTGTTAACTACCCAATCCTTGTAACACCTGATTTTGTTTAGCTCTCTGCATACATACGAATGTAATGCACCACTATTAACCTTTACCACACACAATCATGCAATACACCACCACTAACCTGTACCACACACACTAATACGACACACCACCGCTAACCTGTACCACACACACTAATACAATACACCACCGCTAACCTGTACCACACACACTAATACGATACACCACCGCTAACCTGTACCACACACACTAATACGATACGCCACCGCTAACCTGTACCACACACACTAATACGATACGCCACCGCTAACCTGTACCACACACACTAATACGATACGCCACCGCTAACCTGTACCACACACACTAATACGATACGCCACCGCTAACCTGTACCCCACACACTAATACGATACACCACCGCTAACCTGTACCACACACTAATACGATACACCACCGCTAACCTGTACCACACACACTAATACGATACACCACCGCTAACCTGTACCACACACTATTGCTATACACCACCGCTAACCTGTACCACACACACTAATACAATACACCACCACTAACCTGTACCACACACGATTGCTATACACCACCGCTAATCTGCACCACACACACTAATACAATACACCACCACTAACCTGTACCACACATACTATTGCTATACACCACTGCCAACCTTTTTTCATTTTTAAGAGTGTTTTCCCACAACACAACAAATTATTGTAGAAATATTCTTATTTTGTTCATCTTTGCATTGCAGTTGAAAACATAAAGATGTGTACAAAAAGCATTTCTGTATTTTTCGCATATGACAGGTGACAATTTCAATAAGTGAATTAAATTTTGTGCAAACAGATTATCCACTTAACATGAAGTAGGTGCATGACAACACTTGGGAAACTAAAGGCAGGGGATGGTTCACTGTGAACAGAAGTGTTGCACTGCAGAGCAGGAGGATATGGGTTGACCCAATGATTCTCCATGTTTCGCATCTTTTCAACCTGACCATCTGGAGGAACTGAGTAAAGGAGAGGTAATCCTCACATGGTCAGTCAACCTATGGCAGCTGACTCAAGTAGCATTAAAGGCCTACGAACAAGCTAGCTCTCAGATGAGAAGGAATAAAAGGAGAAAAAACCAAGGGATTCAAAACTAACAATCCCTAGTGCTAATGAACAGGTTCTGGGCAGATATCAAATTTGGTGGCAATTATCTTAACTAACTATAACGGACTTCAAATATGGTAAATAACATTGGTAGAAATCTGAAGATTTTAGTCACAAATCCAGAGTCCAGAGCAGAAACTGCAGGGAAACTAACATTGATAAGAAGGTATGGATGGTTCAATAGTCTCTGTTTGCTGTGAAGTATGGAGGTGCTCTGGTTGCTTTGGTACATTTACTGGGGATATTTCAGTACTCTGCTGCTAGAGGTGTCCACTAGATAACAGTGAAATGATTCTTTGGGCTATTGCTAAAGTAAGGGAGCTAATAGTTCTCAAAAAAAGCTATTAGGGTCTTGAAACCTTTTTCATTTGCTTTTCAGACTGAGGCAGTAAGGAGCTTTGTGCACCAGAACTGAGGGCTGATTGTTTATTACTGGCGCCTAGCCTTTTCTACAAAACCGTCTCGACACAATCAGGGGCTTTTAAAACTCTTATCCTACACAAGAGAGACTAAAATACTAACATAAATACTTGGTGTGAAACCTGCCTATTCACAGTTCAAGTGTTCACCCAGTACATTAGAGTCCTGGATTGCTAAGCACTCGGTGCAAATTTGAGTACAGGGTGCAATGGATGACATTAACCATTTCCCACTCACTGTTTTGTCTTCAGAATTCAGCTTTGTCCAAATGCAAATTAGAAGATTAATTTAACGTCTATTTCATTGATGCTAATAGTTGAAATTCCACGGAAACCTGGCCTAAGATCCCTGCTGAGTTCGGGCATTTTGTTATCACGTTGGCCTATTCAGGGGCTGCAGTGATACTGGCACCAAATGCTTTTGGCTATTGGGATATCGGCCCAAATGGTGCCTTTGGCTGGCTTAGAAACCGATAAACATTCAAGGACTTGGAGTGTATCATTCCTGAGGGACAGAGATGATTTCAGTCCTGTGTTTGTTTCCCTAAAAATCATTATCTATGGCAACTAACATTGAATATTGTGGGACAGAGCACAGCAAAAGCATTGAACATGGGGAAATGTCCACACTCAAAATATTCTGCAGAAATAGACTGTTATTTTTTGATTGAGTTCTTGGTAAATACCTGGTACTGCCAGCCTCTGTGTGTGAAAGTTTAAGCATCTGTTTATTGTTGGTGGGCATGGTCTAATTTAAAAACCATTAATGTTTGAAACTTTCCTTGAAGCAACTCAGTTTCCTTTCAACATCAGAGCACTTTTATTGACATTTTAAGCTCTGTGTAATAGCAGGAGCTAAAATATTACAATCTGGGCTGTTGGCTGAAGTGACAAATACTTTCCAGTAATAAAAGTGGAATATTACACCATTAGCATTTGACAAAGGGAGTTACTCAATGTAAAAGGCCCCTAACTGACGAAGGAAAAGTAGCGAATTCTGAACACGCTTGAGCAGTGATACGTATAATCAAATGGTGTAACATTCTAATTATTTCTCAATGGTTTATTGATTATAAAAATGTTAGAGGTAAATGGTTATTATTTGACATGTTTCCAATTGATGCTACAAACTGCTTATAGATGACAATACTATACTCCATGAGAGTCATTAAGGGTTTTCCACATAAGAAAATAGAAATTCCATTCCAAAGCTTATTTTCTTCAGTATTAAAAAACCCAGCAGTTGGGTTCCTCAGCTAGTAGAGTGCCAGTACTGTAACTCTCAAAGTGTGGTAGTCATGTAGCTCTTGTTGCACTCGTAGAAAGTGGCAGCTACCTGGGAATTCCCATAGAAGAGTGCTGGCAATCTGTTAGTCCTTGTGGTACAATAATGGCTATCTGGGATCTCTTGTAATGGTGTTGGGAGCTGGCAGTTCTCTTGTAACTGAGTGTTGGCAACCCAGAAGCTCTTGCAATAAATTGTAAGCCGGATGGTAGAGAGTTGGAAACCTGGTAGGGCTAATAGTAGAATCTTAGACATCTAGTAGTTCTTGAAGTGGTGTGTAAAGGGCTGATATAGCAGAATGTTGACCATCTGATAGTACTTGTTGGCAGCCCGTTTCTTGTAGAAGAGTATTGGCCATCTGGTTCCCTTTATCAGCTGTCTGCTAACACTCAGAAAAAGTTTGTCCTTAGAGTAGTATTTACAGTCAAGTTGCTCCTGTGCTACTGCAGTGGCTATCTGTTATCCTTGATCATAGATTGTTGGCTGTTTTAAAATATTTTAGACTGTTAATAACATGGTAGTAACTTACTGGTAGTACAGTAGATCATGTAATTGAATGTTGACAGCTTGAGGGCTCTTGTGGTAGATATTGGTCGCTCAGTAGAATAATTGTAATGCAGTAGCTTTCATACCATCATTTTGGCAGTTGGTAGATCATATTGTAGAATATTGGCAGCCGAGCAGCTCTTGTACCGGAGTATTAACAACCTGATAACTGTGTCAGCTGTCTGGTAGCTCTCACAAGAAAGTGTTGTCAGGCTGGTATCTCTCTAACACAGCTTTGGCTATCTAATGACTCCCACAATGTAATATTGGCAACCAAGCAGCTCTTGTACCATATATGATCACCCTCATAGTTCAGTTTTGGCTATACAGCTGCTATTCTGGAGTGTATTGGAAACCTGATCCCTCTCAAACTCAGTGTTGGGAATGTGAAAACCCTTGCAGTACTTCCTTCGCAAAGGAGAGTTGGCAGCATTCCAGCTCAGAAGTAGACTGTTGGCTTCCAGTTAGCAACTCATTTTTGGAACTAAGGGGCAAGAAAAGAATTGTCAGGGAGACTCTGCCACCCACCAAATGTGTCTCTTATTGGCCAATATAGACTGCCAAACAGAAGTTGGCAGCTTTGTCTTGCCCTCTGAATGGAAGGGTAACATGGAGGTGGGAAGAAAATAAAAGTTAAGGTATAAAATTGGGATGGGTGGTCGAATTCCATACACAAGACATTTTTTGTTGCTATATTTCTCAGGTGTCATTGTCACATACACAAATTGTAGTTTTCAATTAATTTTCACTATCCTACTGGGAAGCCCAGAACTGAATATAAAATAGATTTTTTTCCCAAATATGCAAAAGGACACAGGTCGATGTTGACATATTGGAGAGGTTTTTTTTTCAGACTGATTGTTTCTGATACAGCCAGGAACAACCAACTCTTAACACTGCTGAACATCCATAGGATGTCTACACACCCAAAAGCAGATTAACTGGTCATTTACTGTTTCTGGGGCCTTACTGTGCAGAAATTGATAGGCACATTTGCCTCACTTCAAACAGCAATCCATTGGATGTGAAGCACTTTGGGTTGTCCTGAAACGGCACTACATGAAAGGCAAGTGTTTCTTTGTACAGTGGAAATTCGATACTGCTGTGCCCACACGACTCGACGTGCAATGTATTGAAAGGGTGGAATTTGGGTTGGCGCTTGGGATGGGAGTATGGTTTTCTGTGGAATCGGCAAATCAGCTGGTCTTGCAGCACTGTTTAAAGTTAGGACATCCGATTAAGGCGGGACCTTTGAGAGGTGTGGTGAGATGCTCGTTCACAACACATTCTCACACGGAGCAGCCCAACTGCCTTGCATCTCACCGAAACTCTGATCTGAGTTGTAACAATTTCGTGTTTTACTCGCTTGAAGCATTTAAGAAATGGTTTCTGTAATTAAACAGATGAAAATGAATGCTTCGGTGGAAATAACAGAAGCATCTCGAGATGTTTTTATGTAAACTTTTGGCAAGGCGTCCAAAGGTGTGAATCATTTAATTTGTGTCAAAAATCTGTACCAGAAAAGTCGCTGTATTGTAATGAATTATTTGTAACAGTCCTTTGCTTTTTTCAATTCATGAGGGGAGACAGACTGTCTCCTACACACGATGATTATCTGAGATTTATGAGCTGCCAAGGCTGGGATTCTTTCTCAGTATGTGGGTGGTGGAACTTGAGCAATGATGACACTCCAGCTATATAAATACTTAACCATTTTAGTATCGGAGGATGTTGAAATTACCAATTTTTTTTCATTCATTTATTTTCGTTACATTAACCATTTCCTACCCAGGCCAACTGTTCATTCCGGTTGAAGAGACTCTCCTGGCATATTTTACCACCTGTACACAATGACAGCAGGAGCAGAGCATTCCGACGGCAATTGTATTTATACTGAAGGTGGATCTAGCCATGTGAGGCTGTGGGTGTGCTACTTCAATTGAGCCTGTGAGCAACATCGTTTTGACAATTAAGATTCTGAGAAATGTCAGTATTTTCTCTGAAGATCCGTATTTATTGACGTTTCAATCAGATTGTTCTCCCCTGCTGCCCTACGCACTCCCATGATGCAGCCTGGTTGATTTTGCAATGTTATTATTCCTAAGATTAGTTATGGCTTGTGAGATCCTGGTATCACTGGACACTTCCATTAACCTGAGTACAAGATGCCTGTGCAAAGTCAGCTTATTCAAGTGAGTTATTTCAGTTCTTTCACAACTCGTTCCTGATGTTAACTAAACTACATTTGGGTGTTTTAACATCCAATTTGTCCAGAAAAGTATCTTTATTCCAGATATGCTAATGATTTCAGACATATTTTTGTCTTCATTTAAATTATCTCTTTTTTCTTTCGTGTTCTCTCTGTTAAGCAGCAATGAGCTTCCTACCTGAGAAGATGTGATCTGGTCCTAGACCTCCTGTCATCTTGATCTAACCACAAGGAAGTGGACTAGAGATTCAACCTGTCTGCCTTCTTTCCTGTGAGGTAGTTCTTAATCTGCACTTTGCTTCCCCCTTCTCCCAGATTCTAGAGTGAGAGTAGGAGCTCGCAAATATGGACCCACATACTGCTGCTTGCACAGTCGTCTGGGACATCATCTCACTGTGCCCATAACTTCAGTGCTTTTCCAACAAAAATAAAGGTTTAATAAATGTCATTAAAATGAACTGAAATCCCCCAGAGTCGTCGGCAGAGTTACAATTTAAGTACAGTATTGCTTGCAATCATATTTTATAAACAGGCTCTTTTGGACATTCCAGTATGTGCTCTCATTTCATATTTAATGGACTTCCACTAGATGCATTTTGTTGCTAGCCATACATTTAAGACATTGATTTGAATGTTTTTATGAGGAAATGGAACTATGAACAAGCAATGACTATAAATAATAATTCTAACAATTGGGATTAAATTTCTAAACCGAATTGAAGATGTATTTTGATGACTCCACTGGTTGAGGCAGTGGGTAGCTGAGCTGTATCGACTGGGAAGGTGCTCAGTTCAATCCTTGGCCTGCATGCGTCGGATGTCACCGAAGGCAATGGTAGTGATGCTCATGATTGATAGTCAAAAAAATGTCCATATGTTTAACATAATCACAGTTACTACAATAACTATAAGAGGGAGGGTGAAAAGACAGTTAACATTAAACCATGTCACACAGAAGGTGGTGAATGTATATAATGGATTGTTAAGGAAGGCAGTGGAGGCTGGTTGTATCATAAAATTCAAGAGGAGAGTTGAATAAGTACCTGGTGAAAATTTTGATAGAGAGATGTAAGAGTTTTCAGACTGGATGTGAATTTTTCCAGTCCTGTATAATCCTAGCTTGCTGTGTTCCTATGCTGGCAATGCACGTGTGAACATTGGCTATAATGGCCTTTGCAGCCTAATCGTTCCCTGACATTCACTCGATTGGCTCATACATGAATAATGACTACTTGGACAGGATATTGGAAGGTCCCTCACATAACATGACCTGCAGCTATTTATCTTTCACAAGGCAATTTCCAAACACTTTCTTGTTTTATTTAATATCCATGTTACCCTGCCTGTTTCAAACTCCTCTACAATCACCCTATGTTTCTAGTAAAAACTAACCTCCAAAACCCTTTCCAGCATCTCTCAAATTCCCAACTTTCTCTCCTCTGGCACTCCACCTGCCTTAACTTGCATATAACCTACCTTTACCTTTGATATCCTCATCCCCTCTACCTTCCTCACTGTTGCCCCATCACAAATCCCATTCCATGTCCTTAAATGCAAGGGCTGTAGGTTGGAATGTGATGCACAACAGATCAAGCCAGGTCAAATGGTAAACAACTGGTTCATGTAATGCAATACCACACCTTCCTCTCCTCTTCAAAATCTTCCCACTATTTCTGGATTATCCTCGAGGGGTAAGGACAACCTCAGCCTCCTCTTCTCAATGGCACACCACCTTCACTGACCCCACTTTTTTCTGCGCTCTCCCCACAAATATGAGAGTTCATGCATTTCTTTGTCTCTGATACCATCTGCTAGGCTGTCTCAGATGTTTCTTCCTCCTCCTCCATTGTTCCACATTCACCTCAGACCCACCCCTCCACTACAGCACCATAGCCTGAAAGAATCTTTTAGAAACCTTGCCTGAAGGCCCAAAGCAGAGCTGGGCATTGTGGAGGGACAACACGTGATGGTTTTTGGAAAAGCAAGCCAAACAATTGGCAAGGGTTTCTGTACTAGGACACCATCCACGGCAAATCAAGGACTTTGGAAGATGCAATCTTCTTCGGATCAACTTTCCTTCCTATTAGACCACCAATGGTGTGAGGGGGTAATTACAGTGTGATAAATTTACATAAGTAGTTTCCAATATAAATATGGACAAATGAATTTATAATGGAGAAGTAATTGGAAGTGCGTACAGATGTAGGATTCTTTTATATATCATAAATAATAGATGATATTATCACAAACATATGGACCGTGTGTATGACTTTAAAATGGGAACTGAATTTCATCTGTGCCTCTGCCAAATGATCCCCCACCCTCGAACCCCGCTTCACCAGAAGAGTCGGTCTTGACTCCCTGTGTGGAACACCATGAGAGATGGACTAGTGTCTGTATAATAGTGATATTTTGCTTGCTTGTGATAGTCGCTAACTCTGCAGCGGGACGGTAACCCTGAAACAATGTTGCTGTTAGCTCTAACCATGACCAATGGTAACTGTTAATCTTAATATAAACGTACAGGTTCTCCTAATTCCAATTTTAACCCCTCTATTCCAGCATTAAGAGTGAAACTAGTGCTCAGAATACCCACCTTGTCCTTTACCGTGTTAACTGCTCCGTTTTATTACCATTAGTTCCACTAATTTGCATCTGTGACTCTTGCATTTTCTGGTTTGTTTTTATTCAGCGTTGAGAACAGTTGGGAGGTGGGAAGCGCTGTATTAGAGTTGAAGCGTCAGTTACATGTCTACAAAGATTCAACAACAACATTTCTATAGAAATGCGAGTTGTAGTTTACCACATTACCTTAACCGAGTAAAAGGTCTCCAGGAGCTTTATCGGACAACATTTGACACTGAGCCACATAAGGACAGGTGAGGTCAGAGGTAGGTTTTAAAGGATGAGAAAGAGGTAGAGGGGTTTAGGGAGGGAATTCCAGAGCTTAGGGCCTCGGCAGCTTGAAGGCACGGCCGCCAATGGTGGAGCGATTAATAATCAGGGATGAGCAAGAGGCCAGAATTGGAGGCGCGCTTTGAGCGCCTGAGGCTGATTTAAATTTTAAAAAACCCCGTTCAGGTAACATTCAGTCCCCAAACTTGGTATTTTTCCCCAATGGGTCAGTGTCCATTGCTATTATTGATGTCCACCTTGCAATCAGCTCCCTCCTTAGTCTGTCTCGTTTTATTTCTCAGCCTATTTATTTTCTATTCTCTCAGCTCCTCCCTCTTTTTTTGTATTTTCTCCCTTGTTCTCTGTGTTCCTGTCCACCTCTTTCTTATCTCCTGACTATTTTGCTTTCTTCCTCCCCGCCGGGCGGTGATAGTCCTGCAGTTGTTTAAAGCCCCTGTGTTTGTTACACAGAGCCTGGCTGTTACCGTGCGATTACTCGGTTTCCTATAAACACTCCTTTGTGATAAATACTGAACAGACAAACAAACGGTCTCAAAAGGATCGTTCCTAACAAGCGACTCTTATTTACCGAAGTCCCGAGTCCATCACAAACTCCAAATTAGTCAAATTAGACTAGTCAAATATTTGCATTTCCCTCACACACACCCACGGCGGAGTATCCAACACATTTATCCACAGATCTTCATTCTAATTTGGAATTAGGACTGTTGAATACCTGATTTACAGAGCTGTCCTGTAGCGTTGGTCATCTCCAGCTTTTGTGTTGAGCAGGAACAGATATTTTACTAGGAATTAAGAAACAGTGAGCGATCACCAGTTTGGTTTACAATTGTGATATTTGCTAAATCAAAAACAGTAACTGCCGAAACAAAAATAGCAGCGTCTTTCGTTTCGTCTGCACTGACTCCAATCCTTCTTCTCCTGCTTTGGATATCTGAAATATTAAGGCTTCCGCAATATTTGTGCCGCACTCAACAATGATAATAGCGCCCTTCGTTGTCCATTGGACATCGTTTCTGAAACAGATCGATGTTTGTTTGTGTCGGGGTGGGATGATATTTGGTTACACCTGCAGTAACTGTTAACGGTACCTTTTGAGCTTTGTAGATTTTTTTAAAACAAATTTACAGTTTCACTCAATCTATTATCCCAGAGTCTGAACTGTGCATCATTGTAACTAGTATTATATAGAGGGGCGTCATATTCCAGTAATTCGGTGTCTATTACAGTCCAAATGAAATGGGGAAAAGCAACTGCAAGTCATGGAAATCCGAAATAAAAACTGCAAGGGGTGGGAATAAGCAGCAGGTTCGTCAGCATCTGTGAAGAGAAAAACAATTTTAACAATTGGGATATTGGCCTTTGGTTAGAACTGAACCGGCAGCTGGCCCCTCTGAAAGTATATACCCGAAACCTTAACTCATCTTTTCACAGGTGACCTGCTGTGGATCTCCAGCATTTTCTGTTTTGATTGGATGTTAAATTCCCAGACCTGGCAATGAAACAGGTCAGTGTGAGGGAACGATTCCAATGATATTTCACCTGAGCCATCAGGTGACTTTGAGCCCGCGGATTGCTTGTGTCTGATTCCTGCAATTTCTGACAATTAAATTACTCGAATCCTTGCGTGCAACCATTTCTTCTAATTACTCTCACCCACCCCTTTATCCTCTAGTCAAAAGCTCCCAAAATCCGAATACAATTGATTTTGCGTCAACACTGGTTGGGGGAATGCTGCTGAATCATTTCACTACCACGTGGAGTAGCTGAAGCAAATAGCATTTAAGGGGGAGCTCGATAAGTACACGAGGGAGAAAGGAATAGAAGGATATACTGATAGGGAGAGATAAATAGAGTGAGAGGAGGCTTGTGTGGAGCATAAACACCAGCCCAGACCGGCTGGGCCGAATGGCCTGATCCTGTGCTGTTAATTTTATGAAGTAGATGTATTCCTGCTGCTACCTCCGCAAATTGATGTCTCCAAATAGCCTTAAGTGATTCTGTGGACATATTAATTCGCGCTTTTTTGTAGATTTTAAGATATTTAAAACGTACTACTAATGTCATGCATAAAACACTTTGACTGGCCCAGGCATCTGCTCCATAAAGAAATACTTGCATTTATATAGCGACTTTAGGTCGTCAGTATAGCCCAGGCTATGAATTGCTTTTTAAAGTGTAGTTACCGTTGTTATGTAAGCAAACTGCAAAGTTCTGTACCATGTAATTGATGAGATCTTCATTTAATAAATGATCGAATCAACTGGATGGTACAGAACCTACGCACTCAAAGATTATAATTAATAAAACACATGTTATTTAAAGTGTTTTATTCTGGGGATTTTAGAGAATGAAGAATTGCTATCAAACTCACCATCCCATAAGGTCTTATGTTCTGTGGGGTCTTCATCGTTTTGTGTGCAGCTTACATGCACATAGAATTAAATGTTCAGACAATGCAGGTGGTAGGGTCGACATTGCCTAAACATTTTTATTAATTATAGGTAGGCTTTTAAAAGTACCCAGGAGCTGTAAGGCTATTCGTCACACTCGCTTTGACCCCTCACCTGAGTTATACTCCACGAGGCGTCTAAAGTGAAGGCGGTCTCTGAGTGTCGAGCACGCCCTTCTCTTCCCAATCATACAGGCGGGGCCTCCAGATTTACGCCGAGGTTAAGGTTGCATGCGGCATTACCTATTTGATTTGGTGTGGAGGAGTGAGCTGTGATGACAGCAAAGAAGCAGGGACAGGAGTCAAATATTTGTAATCAATATGTTACATAAAGTAAATAAATACTGCCAGTATCCAGTCTCGGTCCAGCTTTAGGCTCCTGACTGAAACCCCTATTACTACCTTATAATCCACTCCTAATATGCTGAATGCTATGCAGGGCATTCACTATTGTACATATTTAAACAATACCTTGTTTCTACATTATACATTTGCATGGTTTCGCTTATTTACATAAACTCTATATTAATATTCTACATTTAAATTCATAAATTTCAATAATTGACCAAATTGTAGTCATTTCCTGAAAAATGCTCCTCATAACCCAAAGTACGTTATTAGGACGAGTGCAGCCTATGAAGACCTGAGTAATTTCACATCTAAAGGTATCGCCAGTCGAATTAACACATTCCTCTACCTGCTCTCTTGTCTTTGTAACGTGCGGTCTGAACTACAGAGAACATGGAAAACACATTTAAAGACCAACTCCGCACTTGCATGGAGATAGTTGTGTCTGTCTGTTGTGTTTGTACCCTGCACGTGCCTTCATTTAATGCAGTTATTTATATTAAAACAATCCTTTAAATAGTCTTTATTTATATTTTGACACTGTGCACGAAGTGTTTCGCTTCCAATACATTCCTTCGTTGTCATAATAGCGGCCAACACTGTCTCGCTAATAGAAAGAGGATGGAATGTTTCTTATAACTCTGATGTTCTTGTTGTAACACATCCCTGCATCCATAACGGGATGATGGAAAACACTCTCTTGGCGTGACAAAAGCTTTGCACGGTTCTGGCACGCAGAACAATCGAACCTGGAGACTGCAGACAGGAAATGCCTCTCTGTAAAGGGGCAGTGTCGATATGGGCGGTCACTGGAGCTGAACCCTCCCGAGACGGGTCCATTCATTTCTGAGGAAAGTCGTAAGGGACAATTCAGCTAATCCCACCTTCACAACAGGGGGTATGGGGAATTGTTGCTATAATCAGAATGTCGCATGAAGAACTGTTTGCCCCGAGTGACTAAATACGTCTTCAAAGGTGAATGAGGCGACCTTCACCCAATGTACTCAGTGAATAACATACAGACAGTGTTCCCATTATCTCTCCCCTCTAGTGATACAGTGTTACTTTTTACTAAAGAGATCATGGATTCTATCCCATCCATTTAATCTCATGGGACAGGAGTCTACATAAACACACCCATGGCCAAAGTTAATTGAATCCAATATGCATCCAGTCTTGCACATCCTTTCTTTAACAGTAGTGTATTCACCCACTGAGTCTTTGAATAAAAAGTATTTCTAAGCTCCACCCCTTCAGTCAATCCCGGATAGTTCCAGTAACCACATGACCACGCTCCAATTTTTTTTACAGGTACAAATGGTTAGGGCATATCACATTTGCTGTTATATCTAGTAGTGAGACGATTATAATCAAGGTGGACAGCGTGTGTAACAGAAAGGTGAATACAGTAGCCTAGTGGTTATGGTACAGGGGGACTTAATGATGCAGAGGTTGAGAGATCATGGCAAATTGTGAAATTGAATTCAATAAATCCGGTAATTTGTGGGTTCGCACTAGAAAGAATGACCAGGAAAGCTGCCCCGAAGCTGGTTTAAAAACTCAACTGGTTCACTAAAGTCCTTCAGGAAAGGGAATCAGCTCCTCCTACCCAGTTTGGCCTACACATGACTCCAGTTTCACACCCTGCTTGACCCAATGCCCACAGAGCAACTTGGAATGGGCAATAAACACTGGCACAATCTTAATGAAAAAGTGTTTTAAAAGGGACAGAATCAAATCGGGAACATATAAACAAAAACAGTAAAATTGACAAAAGGTAATAAGTTCGATTTTATTTTTAAGTATTAAGAAAATTATTATTTTTATCTTTGATGCTAAAGTCACTTTTATCTCAGAGCTATACATGGGAAAATAACATCTGTATCATCTCCTTGTGTAACATCATTTAAGGATATAGTTCGCAGTTAAAAGTGTGTACACAGAGAAGCCGATCGGTTCCCCCCACTCCCCGGCCCCTCAGACTCGAATGCAGATATCGATGTACTTGCCTGTACTGTCCCCTGGGTCAGAGTATGGTGCCACCAGCGTGAGAACAAACAACATTCCGAATCCCTCTGACGAATTTCCCTGCCCTTGCAAAATAAATTTGGATGTATGCCTTCCGACTCTCATGATGCCACCAACCACTTCTCTTACTTTTCACTTATATTGTCTCAAGCACTTTCCAACACTCTGCTTCTATTATTTCATTTCCTTTGCTTTTGTGTTCTGTTTTTTTCCTACTCCTTCGTTCTTTTATTTAATGGGCTCCACCATAATTCCTTTTGATATTTTATTATTGATTTACATTTTAACGAAATCATCTTGCTTCCCACAGTGCTTACAATGGCATGCAATGACACCTCAGGAACGACTCCTCCCCCCGTCAACCTTACCAATGCCAAAAGTCATTCCGCTCAGAGCATCCGTTTGACTTCACCTCCCAATGTGATATTGAACCACAAAAATTAAGTCGTAAACATTCTTGCTAAACTCTTATCAGATTACTCAACAAAAGAATACAGTAGGTCAAAGGTGCTTTTTTTGTTGCTGTATTAACTATTCATTTATTTTGAAGTTGCATATTCCAAGTTCACCTTGAAGTCTCTATTCTAACTCATACTTCTCTTAAACAATAAAAAAAGGAAAATACTGCAGATGCTGAAAATCTAAAATAAAAACAGAAAATGCTGGAAAGGTTCAGCAGGTCAGGCAGCATCTGTGGAGAGAGAAACAGAATTAACGTTTCAGGTCACTGTGTTAACTCTGTTTCTTTCTCCACAGATTCTGCCTGACCTGCTGAGACTTTCCAATATTTTATATTTATTTCTATTATTCTGACCTGCTAACTTCACTGTGTTGCAACACCTCCCCTTAACCTTTAAAATAATTCAGGAATATGTAAAATTGAATGTTGGCAATGGATATATTTCTAAACTCAGCCCCTCTAGCCCGGTAAAAGTGCCACCACCGGTTACAGAAGAAGCTGACTGTCTTTTGTGGGATTATATTTAATTCTATGCCCTTTGATTTAACATTACAGCTCACAGGCTGTTCAAAGTGAGATGCCATGAGTGCAAAATGTACTGGTTGGAATGCATGCATTAGGGATTTAATCACTTTTAATTTGTGATTATGGCTGTTTGTAGGTGCACCCAAATGATTTCATTTTGATTTTAGATGTGGGTTACTGAAGAACGCACACACTGAGACAGGCTGGTCTTTTCATTTCTTTGATCATTCTGTCTAATTGTGGGGTTGTGCTTTTTTATAAAAAAAAACAGACTGTTCAAAATAAGGGGAAAAAGCAACCAAACCAGTCCTCCTCTTTTCAAAGTCAAAGAATTCTGTCACATGATGTATAGAAAAGATGATGTTTCCAAAGCAAGTGTTTGGCATAAGTGTTTACAGCACCCAGATTGAAATTAATTGGCCCATGTTACATGTCATATAGCGAAGTGTCACTTCCATTTCAGAAAATGTAGAAATGTATTGTGTAAAATACCAGACTCCTTCCACATTGCCAGAGTTCCACTGTCACATTGATTCAAAGTAGGTTTTGATACACATCAACAAGGTAATGGCAGTATAACTCAGGAGTCGGATCAATGATCTGACTCCCAATTGCACTGAAGCCAAGAGGTGAGTTTTGTAATCCCAGTGCAAAGCCCATTGGATTGCCTGGAAACTTTAAACTCAGTTTTCAATGTTTTTAATGCGAGCGATTAACATTTGTTCCAGCTGGCTCTCTCTCACCATTAAAAGTAAATTGACAGGTGAGTAGATATGAAAAAAAATAATATTCAGTTAGAAAGGGATGGGTTAATGGAGGACAGCCAGCAGGGATTTGTAAAGACAAGTGATGTCTGACTAATTTAACAGTTGTTTGGGGAAATAATGGATTGTGTTGTTAAAGGAAATGCAGTGGATGTTGTGTATATGGATTTTCAAAAGGAATTTGGTAAGGTGCCCGGTAGGAGGCTTGTTGATACAATTAAGGCTTGCAGTATTGAAGGGAATGTGGCAACATCTACAGGAACCTGGCTAAAAGACAGAAAACAGAGAGTAGTAGTTAATGGAAGCTATTCACATCTCTGTTGGCTACACTGATATAATGTAAATGCATCTATAATCTGTAAGAGGAAGCTTGAATAGTTCAATATATTATCAGAGCCCCCTAGATTGCACTGAACCCTTCAAGCATATTTCCAACCATCGGTTATTTTATACAACATTTGGGCAATGCAGACCATTACAGTGGGGCTCACTCACCGATAAGAATGCCCAATTTCTAAAAAAAATACTTGGACTCGTCCCAATTAGTTCCCCATAAACCTCTTAATTTGGCTGGTTCGAAGAACAAGATTATAAGGAGATCTTGTTTACGGCGTAAAAACAAATGAAACTTTCCAGCACACTGTTACTGTCGACATTAGATGTTGTCACATCAGCAATCTTTTAGGAAAATATAGTTGAGCCTGGAACAACTATGTTGTATTGACACTTTATTAACAGCAATGTTGTTAACACGTTTATAGGTAACCTACATACATTCCGAGAGCCATCTCTTCACATTTCCATTCAGCAATTTATGAGATAGAAGTAATGAGTTCTGGATTTTTTTCCTTCAAAAGAAGCCTTTGTATAATATGTACTAGTAGTAAATGCTCTTTCGTTGCATAATGTTTGAGCAAATAATTCTTAAAGTTTTACTGAAGAAAATATGTGATAAAACAAGTCTGATCTTGTATATCTTTTTAGACCTATACCTGTGATATGCAGTTCCATACAGTAAGATCCTATTACAAGTATGTCCAGTTTATTTTCCCAGGATAATGTTCTTGTTACAGAGGTTTATTGTACAAAGTTTCTTTTGATCTTTCCATAACACTAGTTTGAAGTAGCCACTGCCGCCAATTTAACCACTTTCAGTCTTTATCTCAACGCAGTATAAAGTGACTCAATAAATGTAAACTTATTTTGTATCTTTTATTTTAAACCTGTGCTATAAAGAGACTTTAGAGCGGGCACAGTGGGGAATAGGGAACACAGAATTCATTCCATTCGTCAGTAAGAGCCTTGGGACTCCATGATTTCATAATTTGGGGATTATTTGGCTCGCCTCTCTTATGGAGTAAACAGGGTTAGTGCGGAATACTGGCTTGCATAATTGAATTCTTTTGTTTACAACCACCAATTTAAAACAATTTGTTGTAAAATTTTCACTCATCCACAAACAGCAAGCTGTAAACAACAGCAAAGAGACCCATTTGGAACACAATGTTACAGCTTATTGATGCATAATGGATGTATAATCTGTTTTTAAAAAAAAGGCACATCAACATAATTGTTGTAATTACATTGCACTATTTTGTGTCGTCATGTTTCACACCTTAATGTAATTTAGCATTAAATATTTGCATGTTTGGAGGATAAAATGCCTTTTCAAATGTACCAAAACCAGAGGGTTTTTTTGAGATATTTCACTTTAATCAATCTTGTATGCAAATCTTAGAGTTACTTTTAAATAGAGTGCAATGCATTTGGTATAAATTGTTGGAAAGATGATAATGGGATAATGATCCTTTTGTATCCTGTGGCATTTCCCTTGCTACCTTCATATCTGTTAGCTTCCCACTGCTTGTATTATGGGGATGGATAGTGTAGCCTTAGCACAGTGGTTGTTCATTAAATTGAGGTTTGCACTGTGTGCATCATCTGTGCTTCCTGCACCTCCTTCCGTAATGTGACGTCAGTTTATTATAATAAATATTGGGCACTTCTAGTAAACAGAACATGACACACTCAAAGTACAATGGGGTCAGGTGGAGCATTATCTAGGTGCAGCAGCTTTTAAAGGGCTGCTGGGCCTCCTTAAAGCAGTCATGCTACTGAGAAGGAAAATGGCTGAAGGCAGACAAGCACCATTCAGTGACGATGCTTTGGAGGGGCTGCTTGCAGGAAGTACTGAAGACAAGGGTGGCTCTTTTTGGAAGAGTACTAAGTATGCTGCCAGAACAAAGTACTTGAATGCTGCACGTTCCTACGCTCAGATAAGGTGGCTGGTGGCTGGTGCACTTGGATGACACACATCTTCTCTCATTCTTTTTTCCAACATGTGTCACTTTTATATCTGCTTGCAGGAGAAGACTGCACATAACAAGAAGCAGTGCATACAAATTGGAGGTGAATTTATTAAAGCCATCACCCTAATGAGGAGAGCGCCATGGAAATTCTTGGGGTTGATGCAATTGAGGGAGTGGGTAAGAGGAAGGTCATACATCTTCTCCATTCCATGGCTGGGATGCTTTGGTTTTATTACTCATCTCTTTGTTCACTCTTTCACAAAAATACATGCATTGCAGCCTAACACAATGTAGTGTGTTTCATGGAGTGCCTTATTACTAGCTTTCTAAAATATGTGCACAAGAGGAAATGGAATCATTGTCTACTAACCAGCTGTAACTGAACACCTCAGAGCATGCTGCATTGCCTATTCCTACGGTGGCATGCACCATCGCAGCTATATCCACTTTGGGGGGGCTCTGAATGTGGTCACTCCTGGGCCCTCTGCAGCGGAGCTTCCATTGGCCAAGATTGTAAACTCAGGCATAGCATCCATCATAAATGCTCTGACTAGTGCTCTACAAACCTTGCTCTCCTATCTGCAGCGGTCTGTTTTACCTTGTTGGAGAATCAGCTTGAGAAAACCATAACATGTGGCTTCAACAACTTTACCGATGTCCAACAGTCTGTTCTGATGAAGATCTCTAGCTATGCTAAGGGAATGCTCAGCAGCAGGGGAATGGATGGAGCTGGCATGGATGATGTCTCTCGGGGCATAAAGGTCCAGGCAGGCACCACATCAATCCCCAAAGTCTCACGGCCATCTACTGACCCAGCACCAAGAATTAATGCTCTACCTCCATCCCTAGACACTGGCACATAGCAGCCATCCACACCCTCACTTCCTCTTCCCGCTGGGGAAATATCCAGAAGAAACACATGATTAAAAGACACACACCGTACACTTTCACTAAGGGATAGCACTGAGGCAAGACACATTGAACACATTTACAGCATGCATTTTACGGGTCAATAAAAGTTGTGTCATCCCATACGAGAATGCGCCCTGATAGTTCTTGAAGTATGAAAGACACTACAACAGTTGGGGAGAAATAACGTGGCATTCTTGGGTGTTGAGGTGTGGTTGAAGCTAATGGAAAAAAGGTTTGATATTAGAGAAGAGTATTGTGGAAATTACTCTTTTGCGCTGGAGGTTTAAAGCACTTACTTACATTTTTGATCCATTATACCTGCCTGATGATTCTTGCTGAGTGAGCTAATAACTGTGCAGGAAAGTCTTCTGTCTTGTGGTTGGTCTTGTCCTCTGCTTCTATTTGATGCATCCTTTCTTCTCCTGCCTGTTGCATGACTGTGTCCATTTGTAGTGCAAAATTGTGCAGCACATTGCAGGTTATAATAATCTTTGAGACCTTGATCAGACTGTACCATCACAGTGATCTGTGCAGTCATCTGAGGATATCCAGCCATCTTGAGGATGGCGATGGTGTCCTCAACCAAGACCCTGGTGGAAGCGTGCACCACGTTGTACCTCTCCTCGGGACTTGTCCACACTGGTGCATCTCCAAAGCAGCCCATTACAGAACAGCATTGGTAGCAGACTGGAAGCAGGTCACTCACTCACTCTCTTGGCAGAGGATGGCACATGCCACAGGGAGATGTGAGAACATCACAAAAGAGAAGAATACAAAATATCAAAAAACAGAACCACTGTGGGAATGAATATAAATAGTATGCGTGTGTGGACTGTCCCATTGTCCTATTGATGTCAATGCTTTTTAATTAAAATAAATATGTCGTTTATGATTTCTTTAAAAAATGTATTCTGTGTTGGTACAATATCAATACATTATCAGGGCAATTATCCTTGGTTAGCATGACTGAAGGAGTTCAACCATTTCCTAGCTACTTAGCACATATTATCTCTTGTTTCCCTGATGATTCTTCCATACAGAACTTATTCCTCTTGCACGAGGAAGCAGAACAGCTGGAACTAGTTCCTTCTGAGTCACCAGCAATTAGAAACAAAACTCAAACAGCTGTTGCTTGTATTCAGCACCGCAGAATGTTGGTGTTGTTACAAAAGCTGCCACTTAATAACTCCCCTACTTCACAGTACTATGTTCTGCACAAGATGAAATGTTTGACTACCATACCAGGCCAAATATTAAGTTTATTTTAAAGGTTTAATAAAATAACAGGAAGCTGGAACATCTACAATGCAAAATTACAATGCGTAGAAATGAGTTGCGTTAAGTGTTTACTGCACCTGTGAGAGAAATTTGTATATCTCATTCACAATTTTGCCACTCATGAGAGGTGTTGTCATCCCCATTCATGGAATAAACATATTATTTAACAATTTATTTCACAGTACTCTCCCTCTGTAAATATAATGTAAAAAGCAGGTGATATATAATATATGTATATATATCTTCCATCCTCCATAAACTTGAGCTCATCCAAAACTCTGCTGCCGGTAAACTAACTTACACCAAGTCCCGTTCACCCATCACCCCTGTGTTCGCTGACCTACATTAGCTCCCAGTCTGGGAACGCCTCGATTTTAAAATTGTCATCCTTGTTTTCAAATCCCTCCAAGGCCTTTCCCCTCCTGATCTCTGTAATAACTTCCAGCCCTACAACTCTCCGAGACCTCTGCGCTCCTCCAATTCTTGCCTCTTGCACATCCCCCATTTTAATCGCTCTACCATTGGCAGCCATGCCTTCATCTGTCTAGGCCCTAAGCTCTGGAATTCTCAAAACCTCTCCGCCTCTCTACCTAGCTCTCCTCCTTTAAGACTCTCCTTAAAACCTACCTCTTTGACCAAACTTTTGGTCACCTGTCCTTATGTGGGTCGGATTGAAATTTTGTTTGAAAATCACTCCCGTGAAGCGCCTTGGAATGTTTTACTATGTTAAAAGCCCTATATAAATGCAAGTTGTTGTTGTATATATCTTTCCACAGTTTACGTTACAACTGTAGCAAGACAACAGTCCGCTGCTAAAATGACATGCATGTACAAGATAGCTTGAAGAGAAAAAGCTGTGGTCTTAAATTGTTGCATTGGGAGTATCAATTAGACACTGATGCATGATGTTACTCATTGCTTACCTCAAGATGCTTGCATTTTCATTTTCACAGAGACTGCAAGGACTATTAGGATACAATTCCATAATCTTTCTCTGATGACACTTATAAAATACTAACATGAAAGAAATAGGAAATCTTGTGACTCAAATGAATTTCCATCCTAGTTCCATACCATGAAAGTTTGCATCACCAACTTTAGTGTACACTGGTGAAACACTGGTATTGTAACAAAAATGTTCTCCCTCGTGGACTGCAGGAAACAATATCATAGTACATTTATACTGCAACTTTAGCATCACTATGAAGTGTTTCTCACTTTGCAGAAATGCTAAATCGGAAGGATAAATGTGGAATCTGGACCCAACGTGACAGCAGAGAGAAGTCTATCCAGAGGAGGCAGTCTTACACTGTTTCGGTTTAATACTGCATGAAATGTAACTCCAGGCCAGTGTTAGACTGGACTTAAAATGAACTCGGGAGATCATAAAACCCATCTGCATTTAATTTAAACATTTCAACAGTGCAGACACTGCCACCTGCATTTCAAAAATACATAAACAGAGTTCTGTCCTGGGTAGAGAATAGCAGTTTCAGACAGGCAGTATAAACAGTGTACTGCTTGGTTGGCACTGATACTGCAGCATAAGATTATGACCATTCCTAACCTAGGGATGATGCACTCTGTCTTAGTTTTCCCATTACAGTACTAATGTTTTATTTGATAGAGTATTTAGCTAGTAAACCTTCTGTGTTTGCTATCACTGTACTAAGTTCCTTTTAGAAAAACAGGTTGATCATTATAAGGGTGGCTTTGAATTGATATGCTTTACCTGGCTTTGTTTTATACAGTCGAAACAGAAAATCAGAGGGAGAGGCATTTGGCTTCTCTTGTGTGGCTACTTGCAGCCAGGTCAAGAGTAAAATGAGATGCTAAAGTTGCTGTTTAATGCACTTCGTTATTGTTTCTTGCAATTCATGAGTGTTTCAGCAGTATGGAAATCAGAGTACACTAAAGTTGGGAGTGCAAACTTTCACCATATGAAACTGGCATGGCAATTCATCTGAGTCACAAGGTTTCCTATCACTTTCCTCACATTTACCCTCTCGGCTCCAAGGCAACAGGAAACATTAAAGGCACATAGGCCTTAAAAAAACAACACGGCACCTTTGCATATGATCTGGTGTCATTGCCGCAAAGAATTTAAGAGTCCCACATAGCTTGATTTAGAAAAATCAACTGAACAAAGTGTGGACAACTTACACACGTAGAGTACCCTCGCTGTGATTGTGGCAAACAAGGGCTTTGACTAAATTTTGACAGTGCGAGTTCGATCTGTTTGCAGATTACAGCCAACTGTATGTGTAATGGTTTGGGAATTCAATTTCTGCCATTCTGAACTTCTATCAGAGTTGGTGTAAGGAACTTTGTACGTTGCACTTTGTTGACCTTGAAGTAAAACGATGTTGAAGAACATGTGGCTCCATTGGCACTGGTCATATTTTGGGAGAGTACAAGGAGAACTAACAGTAGCCTCAAACCCCTTGCATGTTGTCTAAGAACAAGGAGAGGCATTTCCCATTCAACAATCACACTGACAGAAGGAAACTGACACTCACGTCTGTTGCCGCTTCCTCCCAGTAAAGGAAGCCTTCACACAGGAAGTACAAACTGAAAAAGGGAAATGTCCTGTATATTTGCGCTGAAAGCAAGAATTGTATTTTTGCAACCCCCATCCTAGTAATGGGATTTTCGTGTGTATTGAATTACATTTAGGTTTTGTCTGAGTCCAACTCAAGACTTCTTATGCTCACCAATAACAATCACTGTTCTTTGGGATTAAATATATCTGAATGGCCTACCCCTGTTCCTATGAATTCTTTTGCACCAACTTCAGACAGCAGATTGGAGCACTCAGCACAAAGATAACCCCACTCTTGCATCACACCACGCGGTGTTGCCGGCGCTCGAGGGCGGGCCTCAGAAAGAACCCGTGGTGCTATGGCAGACTCAAGTTTGTCCAATCTCCTTTGGGCTTTAATTTTGTGCCACCATTGTGCAAAAACAGCGCTAAACTGAATATTCAGGCAGACTTCACTCCACAAATCCCATAGGAACAGCACCTCATCTTTCGATTGGGCACTTTACAACCTTCCAGCCTTAACACTGAGTTGAACAACTTCAGAGCATAATCACTGCTCCCATTTTCTTGTAAACAATTTTACAACACCAAGTTATAGTCCAGCAATTTTATTTTAAATTCACAAGCTTTCGGAGGCTACCTCCTTCCTCAGGTGAACGATGTCCATTTTCTTGGACAGCAAGTGTTGGTAATGGTTCTGCTGTTGCCATTTACACCTCCCTTGGACCCATCTTTTGTTTCTTTACTTGTCCCATTACCACCCCCTTTTGCCTTGCACCATCATCCTTTCTGTCATTTAATCACTCCTGGCCTCTACCGTTTTGTTCTTTCTCACTCTCCTCCCCTCTCCCTCTGCATAAACTGTTCAATCTCCAACTTCTTCCAGTTCTGATGAAAGGTCATCCACCTGAAACGTTAACCCTGTCTCTGGCTCCACATATGCTGCCTAACCTGCTGAGTGTTTCCAAAAAGATCTGTTTTTATTTCAGATTTCCAGCACCTGCAGTGATTTGCTTTCGTTGTTCCATAGTTCTGAAATCGTTCAAGTTTGTTATTCACTGTGATGTCACCCAAATCCACCAGGATGAAGTATTAGCACCTTGTGGGTTTATTTATTGGCATCCATGCAATTTACTGTTCACTGTGAGGTAAACTGTTTGGTCGCTTCTGATTATTTTTAGCACATTCCAATTTATTTGTCACTAGCTGTAGCATGGACATTATATATACATATATATATATAATTTGCTTCAACAGTTAACAGCTTGGGAATTTAAGAACATTGTTATTTTATATGTATAGCGTGTTATTCATCGGGGAATCCAGGAAGTAGATTCCCAGCACTGAAGCCAAGAAACTGCAACAGCGGAGAAAGGCTATAAATTAGATGCCAACGCACTGCAATTAACGGCAGGTGCAGTCTCGCCTCCTGCAGACGTTAGACTATTTAGTCAATAACTTTACTGAATTTCAAAAGTTTTCGATGTGAAGAATGCATTGCAGTACCTATTTTAATCCCCTTTTTGCCAAGACGATCTAAGAAACGCAGAGAGTGTGTTGACGCCGGTGCCTTCCGTGTGTCTGGTTGGGCGCAGGGAAAAGTTGTAACTGCGCCAAGTCCAGCTCTCCCTTGCCAATTAAAGGATCAAGAGAAGTTGTTAACGCCTGAACTGGTGACTCATTGGTCTGATTCAGTGTGAGATCAGTTTTAAATTGTGTCCGAACTTTACGCGTGGACAGTAACACACTAATATTCCCAAGCAGCATTTTCAGAGAAAGATGAGATAGTCATGCATTTTTTTTCTCCCTTGGAAAGGCGAATTCGTTTCCTTTCCATTTTGCGCTACAGAGCCATTCTCCACTGACATAACTACATTTACATATCCAAATGTAATTCGGAACATAGTCGTGTGTCCCCATTACCTCTCCTCCCCTTGTCGCTGTGTATGATGGAGTCACCATTTAATTTAGTAAATTGTAAAAATTAAAGCTTCCAATTAAAGAGTGAAACCAGTATGTAGTTTCTAGCAAAAGAACCAGAGGTGAGACGAGATTTTTTTTTTACACAGCGAGTTGTTACGATCTGGAATGCACTGCCTGAAAGAGTGGTGGAAGCAAATTCGATAATAACTTTCAAAAGGGAATTGGATACATGAAGGGGAAAAAAATTTGCAGGGGAATGGGACTAATTGGATAGCTCTTTAAAAGAGCCGGCACAGGCACGATGGGCCGAATGGCCTCCTTCTGTGCAGTATCATTCTATGATTCCATGGGCCGTGCTGGTATCAACGTGACTTAAACTGGAATAAAACCTACTCTATTATTTTTACTACTTTTAGCCTTCGTGTGAACTTTTAGGTGAGTTTACAGAATGTCTAACAGGCTAAGTCGGTTCTTATACTGTATTTGTATAGGGTGTGTAAAATGGCTCAAAGGCTGATTTGGGGATTATAAGGTAACGTTGTGTAGTGTTTCTTTTTAATCGTGTTTAAATAGACACCTGAGCAAGGTGCTGACAGACGTGTATCAGCGAACAATAAATTACTTCAACCTATTAAACTCCTTCCAGTTTAACTCAACCTCTTTTTTTTCCCCCAGTGTTTCTGTGTAGGAGGTGGAATGAATGATAAAACAAATCTCAACTCTGGGTTATTTTGACCTCAGAGTAACCCTTCCACAAAATCACCATTGGTCATATTTAAATGAGTTAGTGATCAGCCATTGAGAATTTAGTGGGAGGAGTAAAGATTCTCGAGCTGGAGTTTAGGGCTTTCAGAAGAGGGCAGAGTTCTGTGCAGAGGAGGAAGACATCTTCATTTCTCTGGATTTTTACAGTTCAAGCCACATCTGATTTGGCGCCAAGGCGCTAAAATGATGGAAACGTTTCACGATAAGGAGAGCTATGATCCGGAAGGGATCAGCGACGATTCATCTGTCAGAGACGAATCAATTTTGGACAAGGCTGGGGACAAGGAGTCCATGGAGAAAGTTGATCTTTCTCAAAAGCCACCGTATTCTTATGTGGCTTTAATAGCGATGGCAATAAAGGAAAGCTCGGAGAAGAGGCTCACTCTTAATGGCATCTACCAATATATCGTTGCCAAATTTCCTTACTATGAAAAAAATAAGAAAGGATGGCAAAATAGCATCAGGCACAATCTTAGCCTGAACGAGTGTTTTGTCAAAGTTCCCAGAGAAGGTGGGGGAGAGAGAAAGGGGAATTACTGGACTTTGGATCCAGCTTTTGAAGACATGTTTGATAAAGGGAATTACAGAAGGAGAAGAAGGGTTAAGAGGCCGTACAGACCGTCTTCATCTCCGTTTCTGCCTGGAAAACCGTGTGTGAATTATTCGGACCCATTTTATTATCAAACTCCCAAGTACCTGCAGTCTCCCTTTGCGAGCAATTCGTGGTCAATGGGACAAGGACAGTCGAATGCCTCGATGACCTATCATCAGTCCTGCCAGGCTGCTAATGGGAATGTCAGCCCGGTTCAAATGAATGGACTGACCTCATCTTACAGCCCTTATTCACGAATGCAGACCTTGCCTTTAGTCCCGGGACCCGCTAGCCCCTACGCCGGCATGAATCAACAGATGAGTCCGGGGGCACATGCAGCGAGCAGCGGATACCAGCTCTCATGCGCCCGGCAACCCGAGGTGCCAGTCGTGCATTGCTCCTATTGGGAATATGGACCTATGACCACCAGAATGGATATGTAACTTTCCAAGACATTTAAAATACATATCATCACTGGCGGTGGTAAGACGTTTTCTTTGAAAGTGCCAAAAAAGCTTGAATTGTTTTCCTGGTTTGCAAACTAAGGTGCATTTGCTGGAAAATTAAATGGACCCAGCATCTCAACCAAGACAAGTGTGTTCGTAAAAGCTGAAGTTGAGCCTGGGTTGTGAAAGATTTTGGTACCAAACGGGCGCCGAAAACTTGTGTTTGCTTTGTCAGAAAAAAATGGAATATTAAAAAAAAACGAGCGTTTGTTATTTGAAATTGTTAACAGGGTTTATTTACTTAAATAGTGCTTAACATGTTTGACCGTATGTTGTACTTTAATTTGTGAATTTTGATCTGTTTGTCTTTAGTAAATCAAAATGTTCTACAAAAAGGTTTTTTAAAAAGATCCGATGTTGAAAGCGTTATCGACGTTCTAACAGATGAAGGTTTTGGACCAATGTCAAGTGTCGATGCATAGCACTTTGGTGTATTTTTTTGTCAAAATAAATGTTTTTCAAGAGTCCTAGCGTCACTAACTTTAATGCTGCTCGCTGTTGAAGACAGTAACTGCCTAACTATATTCTTCCAACTATTTTAATAAGTTATTTTAGGAAGGTCACAGGCCACCTATGATTCGAGTTTACTTGTGTTAAAACAATTTATTTGTCTCAAAAAATGTCGACAAGTTGGAGTTTTTTTGTACTGAGCCTTAACGTATAAATGTGAACCATTTTATTCACTTAAGTCAAAAAATATTCAAGTGAAAGTAACATTAAAACAAGAAAATAAAATAGATTTCTGATGCCCGGTTACCATCAGCAAATCTGTTTGGGGCTATTTTCTTACACAATAGAATATTTCTATTTCTAATACCCATCTTTGCGTGTCATTGTATTTCAATAAGTTAAAGAAAATATAATAATTCGGAAAAAGCTGTCGGTCTGTAGCATTGATTGTTAAAGCGGTTAGTCCATATTTCGAACCGTTTGCAAAAGATTTATACAAACTGAATCTTTATTGAATTTTAGTAGTTGAGGAAAGCGGTAACCCACAAGTGCCGTTTTATAGTCCTGTAATAGATTGTTATTTAACACTAAAACTCAATAAAGAATTGGTCTAACAACATCTTTGCAAGAGGTTCAAATTACAAAAAAGACGGTAAAATACATTTTTTTTGTGGTTCTTACATAAGGCCCCAGCATATTGTGATTAATGCATTTCCGTGAAGAACTATCACTTTGTGTGACTTAAATGAGAGGGAGTTTTTATAAGTTTAACATCTAATTCCATTTTACATATTTTTACCCTTATATGTTTTATTAAATACTACATTCTTAGTTTTGTCGTATTGTCACTTAGCACACAATGCTTCATCTGAGTCTGGTCAAATTGCCAGTTGTTTGTAGAAAGTACCCAACTAATGCGACTGTACAGATTCCATGAAATATTAGGAGACTTCAGCAAGTTAAAAAGAGCTGCCCAGATTTTTTATTTCAAGTGCATAAGAGGAGGAAAGGGACACTCTCGTTAATCTAAATGGCATTTCAATTCCTTAGTAATAAAAGTATGTATCTGGAAAATCAAATGAATGTTTAAGAGAACAATTGTTTAGCGCGTCAAACACAGGACTGAAAACTTTTCAACTTGGGCTTCTAATAGGCGATTTTAATTAATGCAATTTTCGCAGAATTGAAGCATATTGAAAAGTATAGAACAGCCAAATCATTTTTTTGAACTGGGACTATAAATGCATCAAGAAAGGCAGCTTTCAGAAGATCCCATTGTATAACATAATCAAAAAAAGAGAAACTTTTCAGGTTCTAAATCAGACAGCTGCCAAAAAGATGGGTATAATTTAGTGGCAAGGCAAGTGAAGCCATTCTGTGCCTAAAAAATGGGGGAAAATTATAAATAGCATTTCCATTTTTTAGTCGATGGATGTTTTTCAATAACTCAATTTATCGGAATACTGTTCATTGTATCGATGTTACAGTATCATCTGTGCTTAAACCTATTTTAAAAGGATTCAAATTCAATTTTAAAACGTTTCTATTTTATTTCCGAGTAGCTTAAAAAGATCAATATCAAATGTTGAAGTTACATTGTTATGATACAGAGATGCTAATGTCAAAGATAAAGCAGGTACGTGTAATTTAAATTTAAGGCAATAATTACAGTTCACAGTTTAGTCGGAAGGTGATATGTTTAACCGGAAAACACCTCTCATTTTTGGAAATATAGAAGCAATGGGAAAATGCTATTGCCACCAATTGTACTTACATTTCCCGCGAGAGTGTATTTGATCATTATGAGTTTTTAAAAATTGTAAGATAAGCGACCTTCAAGCTGACAGGAGTACATGGGAACCATTCATTTGTGCGGCTGACTTGTTTATCTTAATATTAAAACTTTCTTGCCTATTAGTGACTAGCGAAAATTGCATGACAGATTTTCTCTGTTGAGTATTTCTCTTTGAGCGTTATTTGGGTGTCTTGTCGAGTTTCTCAGAAATGCCGTTGTAGAATACATTCGCAAGACTTGATTCGCCTTGGCTGATAAAACTTCGCATATTTCCCTGCGTATGAAAATATTCAGGTGAGCAGCACCTTTAAGGAAGTTTTTTTTCACAATGGGATAATTTCGAAACCGTGAAGTCTCAGTGCTCCAGTTTTATGTATTTTACACAATTTGCTATTTTCGGAACGTAATTAATATACAGATTTACACGAGAATACATTACAAGGCTATCCTTCAGAAAACAAACTAGTATCAGCCTCCATAGTTGAGAATGTAAGTCCTCATTGGGCAGTAGCCAATATTTTTCTGCCTTTGTAAATCCAGTTTATCCATTCTCTGTTATGTTCTGACCCGTTTGAGTAAGAAAAAACCCTCAATTATTCAGAATCTTTATCTCTAACCGTGTTACACTTTTTGTGCTAAATACTGTATATTTTTTAAATTTCCCTAATGATCTGCTTGATGCTTTCTTGATCAATTTACAATGCAGGCACAAATCAGATATGATCCAATTGAAAGGTCGAACAGACTCGAGGGGCTGAACAGCCTACCCCTGTTGCTATGTTCCGAGCTCTGTCTGGTATTACACAGTCTGTTTTGTCTGAAAACAATTTACTGGCCAGGTGCGAAAGGGTCAAATAATCAAAACAAAACATTTGAATGGATGTAAAGATCGCATATTTTTTCTCTCAGCATTTCCACATATATAAAAACATGCGCTTTTCATATCTCGCCAACTCAGCTCTTAGCGGATGTCTTGTTTTGACTATATGACCCTTTCGCACCTGGCCAGTAAATTGTTTTCAGACAAAACAGACGCTGCAAGACCAGACGATGTTGCATTGTAAATTGATCAAGTAATATATTTCTATATACAATACATATATTTAATGTTTTAAGTAATAAATAGTGGCTCTAAGCGCGAAAATTATATTTAATATGATTGTCATTTTAAACATTGTACAAATTATATCAGAACCAATACGAATTTATTCTTCAAGCAAATCGAAATTTTGCCCTGTTTTGGTAATGATAAGATTGTAAAGGGGTAACGAGACATTTTACTTTTCGGAAAGCACTGAGAACAGCCCTGAGAAAACACTGTTAACTGTTAATATCATGCAATTAATTTCATTCGTAACAAAAGCTGGCAATAAAATACAGATCTTAGCAAGACAATTCTTCTTATTGTCATTGTTTCTTGAGTTATAGAACATTGGTTATTCATACTGCTTTTGCGAATCGTAGGGTAATATTACTGCGGTCACTAGATATGTGTAGCAACGTTGTAAATGCGTTGGGTGAGGAATTCCTCTGTTGAGCATTTTAGTGAAGTGGTAAGCGCTTCTCTTAGAGGAATTCTTAATCCCATTTAAGGACGATAGAATGGAGATGTGTTCCGTCTACCATCCATGTCATTGTATAGCTCATCTGAAGATAGTAAAGCTTACGGCAGTTATACGATGATTTATAAATAGTGTATATTTTTAGAGGTGGCTATGGAAATTAGATTTTAAAACTGTCAACAATCAAAACTGCAAGATGCCGTTTCACATCTGCTAACCCAGTCCTCCTTACGTACACTTTAAAAAACATAATTTTGTAAATTTTTAGTCCACAATGTAGACCAGTGTTGTCCAATATAAATCGCTGACGAGTCACAGTTGTGGCTGCAGCAACACCATTTTAGCCACTATTTAGTACAAAATGCCTTATATTCACACAATGCAGGTAAAAGTACTTCAGGTGTATATTTACTTAAACATCAACCATCATTTAGTAACCAAGGAAGTAAAACACTCACAAAGTTTAAAAACACTCGCACACTGCTTTTCGTCTTAGCATTTTACCAACAAGCTCACAAATAGGCGTAAGTACACATACATAGCGGTGGGAACATGAGTTTAGGGATCACAATGCCAATGATCGTGTTTGTTACTCATTTTTATTTACTAATCAGAAATGCAATTTTCCACATCTGGATTCCCATTTAGCCCCATGTGGCTAACCTATTGGACAGTGCTGCTGTACACTAGGTGGAGGTGAGCAGGACCAGAATGAAACGAGTGCACAAATTATAAAAAGTTGGACGTTTCCAAAGGTTTTAGTTTAGTCGCAGTGTTTCCTTACTGCACCGTTCACAGCTTCATATCAAATGCATAACAGTGCAGCTTAGTTTGTATTGCTGTAGTCACTGCATGTCACCATTTTATTTTGCTAGTTATTGCTATGTTAAAGCTTGTGGTCACCTTGTATATCAGCCGATGTTTGATCTTAGATTTTTGAAACTGGCCTGAAGTTCTTTAAGTACATAAATGCTTGCGTTGCGTTCATTTTAGCAGCGTCATACCTGGTCCACTTGGGTCAAGTGTTAATTTTTCATGCCAATGACTTAATTCCTGTTTTGACAAGATTTCTCTCACATCAGGAATGACGCGAGTTTTGAAGTTGGCACTTTTCTTGTCGAATCCTTACAGACTTTGCATCGTTTCAAAATCAGTTGTTGAACCTTTAAAACAATAAAACGAAGTATCTCTGAAGTACACTTTATATGGAAATTGTGCAGGGACAATAACGAAATCAATTCACACGATCGGTAATGAACATTTTAATGCCAAGAATAAGAATTCTCTTACAGCTCAGCTTAACATATGTAATGACCAGTGCACTCTTTATAATGCAACCGATCAACCCGAATATAAAGTATGTTTGTTTTCAAATCGGTAAAGTTGATATAGTTTAAATCAGGGGCAGAATGAGCATTTTAGGCATACGAGTAATTCCAACCAAGCAACTACTTTTTTTCTTGTGCATTTTGCATCCGCTGAATCATTTGTCACGAAGGCTTTCTCTTGAATTTTAAGAGTGTATGTTTAATAAACAGAAAATCTATAAATGCATTTAAACGAAAGTTGATGGCATATTCTAGTAATAATACAAGTATAAAGCACCTGTGTGGACTTTTCAGACGAGGCTGCCCATGTTTCGTTTATTTAACTGACGTTTACTACAGAATCGATACAATGCTCGCAGAATTATGCCAGTTCTGGTGGTTTCACTGGTCCTTATCTAGTACTATAACTACCCATTAAATCGAAGCACGGCTCTTTCGAAGTTTTCAAAGTGAATTAAAAATATCACAGGTGAGTAATATTGTAGAAATATAACTGAATAGATTTTTTTCTACAAGTTTAACGTGCACATAGATTTGAAGAGTGGCTCATGAGAAAGAGGCGTTAAATGAATGAGATAGTGGGATTGAGCGTGTAATAATCGACCAAATCCAGTTTCTCTACTGAACACTGCACTGTCACATCATTACAATACCGGTGCAGGCTCTTATACAGCTCGAAGCTGCTTCAACGTTCACAGAATGTAACAAACCGATCATCGGATTTATATACATTGGCGGTTTCGAGAAGCAGTATGTCCCAGTAATACGGTAGGTGTGTTTGTGGAGAGACTGGTATTCCGGGCACTAATTAAAAGTTGACTGTGCTCAGAATTTAATTCACGAACTGATTCTCAAATCAGAGAAATAGAAAAATAGGATAGAAAAAAAGGAAATCATACGGCTTGTTTTCAGCAAAACGATAATACAGACGGTGAGCCTGTCTCTCTCAGTATATAACGTGTAGTGTATGAACGTTTCAAGGTGCACTGGTCATTAAATATATTAAGATGAGCTGTAAGAGAATTCTTCCATCCCCCATCTCCCATAGAATCACAGAAGGCCAGTCAGTCCATCCCACTTGTGCTCGCTCTCTGAATGAGCTATCCATTCAGTCACAGTCCCATTGCCCTTTATTTTATTTTATTTTTCAAATGGCTATCCACTTTTAAAAGTTATTATGGATTCAGCTCCCAGCATTGTTTCTGGTAGACCATTCCATATCCTAACAACTCTCTACCTAGAAAAAAATCTCCCACTCTCTAATTTCCTTCTTTCACCAAGCAGGGAAAATAGTTTCCCCTGTTTACCTGACCAAAACCCCATATCATTTTAACATGCTGTTCTGACTCAATCTCCAATAGAAACGTTAACCTATCTTTTTTTTTCCAGTCCTGCTGTGTGTTTCCAATTTTTTTCTAAATTTATTTCCGATTTCCAGCATTTGTACCTTTCTATATATCTCTGTAAAGCACAATCCTCAGTAAGTTGTGAATTAAACACGGTAGGCCCAATGCACTCATACACACACATACACACACACTCACATGGTGCATCCGTGTACACAAAATGCCGGTATCATGCCTGTGCCTTGGGGTACCGGGAGCAGATAGCTTCGAGTCACACTATCGGCTGACACTACGGGAAAAGCAAAGCTCCTTGCATGCGCAGGGAACGCAGCTCTGTTTATTAGCCTCCAGCTATAAATGGCATTTTAAAAGTTGGATATAAGCGGAGGGGATAGTCAGTTCTTTACTATCACAGAAGAAACTTAAAGCAATTCAGCGGTGTCTGGATTCTTTCCTTCAATGTAACACTGAAGATTGGTTTCATGCTCCGTACGCAGCACAATCGGTAGTGGACCAATCTCTCAGGTAGCCTCACACGCTAAGAAAAACACCAAACATTATGTCTTTGTAATATATATATATATATACACACATATGTTCAAAGTAGGTTACAGGTAATAATCAAAATTGCTTATATCACGAGCCTTTCCAGTAACGGCGGATACCAAAAACTACTAATTAGGATTAGAAGATTGTAATTAATGAGCTGACTGCTAATAGTATTGTATGTCAACAAAATGTAATTTTGATGTGATGTAGTTTGACTGAACTTCCACACTCTTTCTTCATGACTCCCCAGATGATTATTTTACAGATTTACGTCTGAAAATCAATTTTATAACAGTTGGAAACCCCCATTTAGCATCCGCGTTTTATTCGTAGATTTCCATCAGAAAACAAATTACTGGTGTGCCCGCGTAATATTCACAGCCCTAAGTAAACGTGTGCCTCGTGTGGAATATTGCACAACTTTGATAATACGGTAGGTTAACTAAATATTTTTAAAAATGAACGGAAAGGTAAAAATAATGTGGATGTTATAGTTATACAGCAAATGGTTAATTTGTTGTATGCAGGAAGTAGGGTAAGAACAGCAGTGGATTAAGGTATTAATTGATGGTTGATCTGAATGGTCAGCAGTAATTAATTCTCCAGTAATGTTCCATCAGAATGTAGAATGTTCTGCAGCAAGGTCCAACAGAATTCCCCACCAATGTTAATACTGGCGAAAACCATCTATGCTGAATATTGAATGATGTGCAGAAGCGTCAATAAGACAATAATACAATGGTCCAGGTTAATGTGCACCGTGTAGTTTGGTACTACCTCACTAATGGTCCCGGTCAGTTGATTACTTCCGTTTGTATATTATAAGAAAGTATCTCCGAGCAGCGCTCCGACAGCGAGAAGTAATCGTGTGTCTGGGAAGCTAAATTTTGAAATGCTTTGAGTCACTATATATAACCACTATTATTGTTGTATTATATTTCTGTATAACCACAGACCTTCTTAATTATTTATATTTACATAGAGTAGAATGATGCAATATGTGTGAATTACAATAGAATTGTGTAACTATTTAATTTACCTTCCCGCCTTGCTGACTTTTTGATGCTCACATTAAGGAAAATTTGTTATATTATAACTCCGAGAACCATATTTTTTTACATTTCTGTAATGTTTGGTTTCATTGAATTCCAATAGTCTCTTTACATCCATTACAAATGATTTTAACAGAATTCTTTTTAAAATCAATTTCCCATATAATGGGGTAACTCCATTTGTCGGTCCCGTGTTATTGCTGGAATCCCACCAGTGAACTAACTATAGTGAGGAGAATTGCTCTCGGCACCAGGTAGTCATACGCTAAATGCATTTGCGAAGATTTCGTCTGGTACTTCTTTTACGATGCATTTAAGATTTCGCTAGACATAGTGAACAGAGGAAATTAGTGACCAGGGGAATTCTTGCTATAAACACACCTTCAATCTACCAATACCCCCTTGCTGGAAAATGCACTACTGCATGAAGAGCAGAAAAGTCAAAATAAAATCATAGCAAAAAGGGGTGAGGCTGGTGTATAATATGCAGCCGATCTGGTTACCGGATGATGATCCACTCAGGTCAATGGATTACTTTGGTTAGTCCATCAGTGTCTCTTTTTAATAATGCTCCGCGCCGGGAAAGGCAATTGTATCTCTTGGAAACGACATTTTGAAACCTGTGGACTATTGTTATATGACCGCCAGTCCCATGGATGAGATAGCACGCCCTCTACCTGTTGTGATGCATCAAAGATTGATTTGGTCCTATCACAAAGGCAAAGTGTAAAATTGTTTACAATTGTCAACCCCAGTCCATCACCGGCATCTCCACATCAAAGGCAAAGAGCCATTCTTCACTCCCCCACACACAAAATGGCTGGGACTTGGAAGGCCCGCAAAATAATGTAAAAATAAATGGTTTTGTTAAAGAAAATTAGATGGTGTATACTTGTTATAATAGGGTGTATTAATCAGACAATATATCAAATTGCGAAGTTAAAATAATAAAATATGAACGGGGAAGCGAAAATAAGGAAAGACTGGCAGAAATGCTTAAATTGTTTTATTTTTATTTTAAATTGGCTTTTTAAGTATTTAATGAAATTACTTTAATGAACAAGACTAATAAAAAAGAAAGTAATATTAGAATATTATCTAATTGCCTATAGTTTTAAAAAAAACTTTTAAGGCAAGGCATTGGAATATTGCTGGTGTTGATCTATCAATAAAACAAACCAGAATTCCAGTTAAATTGGATAGTTTGGGGCCTGCTGTTGCCGTTAGCCAAGAAACGCAGTTAGTGATGAGAACGTCAGTAAACTGAAAAGCGGACGGACGAGGGATTGCTTACATTCTTCATCTCATCCAAGCAGTGGGGGCATTGGTATCCTTAACAAGAGGCTGCAAATTATTTACGGACAGGGCTGGATTGAGAATTTTGGGGACTCCTAGAAGTTGGTGATGGGCCTTTCTTACGCAGCTTGTCCCTTCCCACTCCAGCACCTGGGGTTTTAGCCCACCCAAATACACCAGCACACGTTCATTATCTTCAATACTTTTTATTACATTACTCTGACATAGGAACAGGGGTAGGCCATCTGTTCCGCCATTCAATGAGATCATGGCTGATCTGTGATCTAACTCCATATTCCCACCTTGGCCCTATATCCCTTAATACCTTTGGTTAACAAAAATCTATCAATCTCAGATTTAAAATTAACAATTGAGCTAGCTTTAACTGCCATTTCCTGAAGAGAGTTCCAAACTTCTACCACCCTTTGCATGTAGAAGTGTTTCCTAACTTCACTCCTGAAAGTCCTGGCTCTAACTTTTAGGCTATGTCCCTTAGTCCTGGACTCCCCAACCAGCAGAAATAGTTTCTCTCTATCTACCCTATCAGTTCCCCTAAATATCTTAAACTTTGAACAAATCACCCCTTAATCTTCTAAATTCCAGGAATACAACCCTAGTTTGTGTAATCTCTCCTTGTAATTTAACCTTTGGAGTCCAGGTATCATTCTAGTAAATCTACATTGCACTCCCTCCAAGGCCAATATAAAAGCATAAGAAATAGGAGCAGGAATAGGCCATATGGCCCCTCCAGTCTGCTTTGCCATTCGATAAGATCATGGCTGATCTTCTACCTTAACTCCACTTTATAATATATCCTTCCTAAGGTGCGGTGCCCAGAAGTGAACACAGTACTCCAGGTGTGGTCCAACCAAGGCTTTGTATAGTTGTAGCATAACTTCTACCACCTTGCATTCTAGTCCTCTAGATATAAGGGCCAGTATTCCATTAGCCTTTTTGTTTATTTTCTGTACCTGTCCATGACATTTTAATGATCTATGTACATGGACCCCTAAGTCTCTTTGGACCTCCACTGTTTCGAGCTTTTCACCATTTAGAAAGTACTCTGATCCATCCAAAAGTGGGTGACCTCACATTTGCCTACATTGAAATCTATTGCCACAGTTTTGCCCATTCACTTAATCTATTAATATCTCTCTGTAATGTTATGCTTCCATCTACACTGCTTACAATGCTGCCTATCTTTGCGTCATCGGCAAACTTAGATATGTGGCTCTCCATCGAATGCCTTCTGGAAGTCCATATAAACAACATCCGTAGACATTCCCCTGTCCACTACTGTAATCACCTCTTCAAAAAATTCAATCAGGTTCGTCAGACACGACCTACCCTTTACAAATCCATGCTGGCTCTCTCTGATCAGCTGAAAAAATTTAAGGTGTTCAGTCCTTAATTACAGACTCTGGTAATTTCCCGACAACAGAGATTAAGCTAACTGGTCTTTAATCCATTAGTTTCCCTCCCTCGCCTTTCTTAAATTGCGGAGTGAATAAAATATGATACACTCTGTTTTAAATTGTAGTAGCATCGTTAATAGCAATCGACGTCCATGCGGCTTTTTTCCCCCGACAACTTTGTGTATAAGTTTCAGAGAATGTCCACAATCCCCCAAATCGATTTCTACCGCCGGGGATAGACCATGGGAGAAGTGAGAAGGACCCAGAAACAGCCAAGCGAACTATTCAGTCCGAGTAATATTTGAATGCAATATTTGAATTACTCACGAACTATCCGGCGGTAAGAAAAGATTCCGGTGAAGGCACACATTTTATCACAGTACGATTATTTATCGTATTTAGATCGAATAAGCCAATGTCATGTTTATTTTAAATCAAAAGACCGTAACAATTTAAACTATGTGCCTCTACCAATTTAGACTTAATTTTTGTTCAAATGTCACTTCGTTATGTTATTTGAAAAATCATATAGTGAAGAGTGACTAGCATTGTCAGTCCTTGACTGTACCCTGTGGACTTGAATAACTATTTTACTGACTTAGTTCATTTTAACCCAAAGTTGTTTTTTTTTTGGACAATTTACACGGATTTTTTTAAAAACTGTTTGGTAGTTTTGTCAGTGCTGAACAAGAAACGAACTCTTAGCTGTTTCACCAGCCTCTTCATAAACATATTTGCACCACAACAATGTTTTCGGTAGAAATTGCCAATGAAAAGAAGCGCGTGTCCTGTGGTTAACATTTAATGAACCCACGCTGCTCAGGAACAATAATAATAACAAAATGTTGTGAAAATATCGAGCCTCATCACAAAGGATAAAATATCAAAACTTAAATGCAAAATAATTCAGAACAATCGGGTTTCTTTGAAGAAGCTGATTATTTCGCCTTGATTGTTTTTGCTTGTAACACTTAGCGATAATTTGATGTTATCAATGTGTATCAGAACTGTAGTGATACATCACAGAAAGAAAAACACTATCAGAGGAATGAAAATAGAACCTCTCCTCCGGACTCCAGTGAACAGAACCCCCCCTCACCTGTAACATGAAAAACAGGAACGGTGCAGATGTACTAAGGGCGAACTGAAAGATGTCCCTCGGAGCAGCCTATTTTGAAGGAGTGATCATCATTCTGGCAAGGGTTTCACCTATTCAGTCCACAAAGGTGAGTCACATATAATAATTGATCGTATCAGGAAAGGGAGTTGTCGAGATTAGCTCCTATTCTGAGGAAATAAACTTTAACTATAAACGATATGCCTCATAGTTAAGATTGGAACGCTTACTTTAGGGGTTTGTGTCTCCCAATCATTATCCAAAGCTGAAAGGGAGCACTTGATGTTCTTTTAGACAGTGGCTACCAGTCTCTGACCATCCTCACCTCCCATACCAACTGGGAAGCACTCTTGGATTTCTTGGCCTGTAAGATTGCATCTACACTAGAAATTTAGTGTCCTGAAAAGTGGTTTCCCTTGGCATGGACGCTGAACCGGGTGTGAAGGCTCAAACTGACTCCAAAGTGAAGCGGAGTAAGACTCCCTCCTTCAAGGAGGGGAGTTGTGTATATGAAAGTTGTTTCTAAAGGATAGTTGGTGACCTTTTATTGTTTTTCCCTTTGAGGGAATAGATGACTGACCCTCTACTGTAACTAATAGGGTTGATGAAGACCCTTTCAAAGTGCATCTATGAAAATGATCCAAAGTACACCAGCCGTACAAACTCCTGAGGTGTGGATCTCGTGAAGCTGGTGGCAATGCCCAACTAAACTTGTCTGACCGGCTTTGTGGCCATTTTTATTTACTGTGTCAGGCACTCTCGCCTCTGAGTCAGAAGGTTGTGGGATCAAGCCCCATTCCAGAGACTTGAGCACAAAACCTAGGCTGACACTCCAGTGCAGTACTGAGGGGGTGCTTCACTGTCACAGGAGACCTCTTTGGGATGAGAAGTTAAACCAATTTTATTATGGACTTTATAATGGACTTAAAGGATCCCAAGGCACTATTTCAAATACGAGCAGGGGAGTCCCCCCCCCCCCCCCCCCCCCCGATGTCCCTCAACCAATATCACTGAAACAAATTATCTGGTCATTATCACATTGCTGTTTGTGTGACCTTGCTGTGCACAAATTGGCTGCCATGTTTCCTACATAACAACAATGACTACACTTCAAAAAGTACTGTAAAGTGCTTTGGGACGTCCAGAGATCTTGGAAGGAGCTATATAAATGCAAGTTCTTTCTTTTCTTTCTTGGCTGCTTAATGAATTAATCCTTAGTGAATCCAACAAATTCACTTTGGTGTTGTCACTGGCATCACGAGACCCATGCATCAGGAGCCAGCAGCACTGAGATAGCATTTAGCCCAATGTAAACGCATTTTTTGACAAATCAGCTCCCTCACATTGTCAGACTCATAATTCCTCAAAGTCGCTTTGATGAAGATGTAATCATCAATTAACGTTTAAAAACAATCACAAAAACAGAATGAAAATAAACAGAATGAAACAGTATTAAACTTAACAAGTCTGTTTAACTGGTTGGTTTTAAAAAAAGACATTAATGGTTTCACCTCTCCTTTAAAGTAGAGTCATCCAGGGCTGTGTTCATTCAAATCCATTTAAATGGTTTAGGTCCCTGCCTGCCAGCTGTTCTCTACAGATGAGGCACAACACAGGCTTTGCTTATTGTGACGTAGGCCTGAGGAGAGCAACAAGACGTGACAGGTAGTGTTTGTTTGTTTGTGGAGTGAATGTTATGCTAACACGATACAACTCTCACAAAATCCACTATAGTGATTGGTGAGAGCAGTGAAATGAGAGAAATTGTACTTGTACCAATGAGCAAGTTGTCCTAATATCTCCTTATGTGGCTCGGTGTCAGATTTTGTCTGATAAAGCTCATGTGAAGTGCCTCAGGATGTTTTACTATGTTAAATATACTATATAAATGCAAGTTATTGTTGTACTGAAATCTGACCATAATGCAGATATGGTGAATTCCAGAGTACCGGCAACGTTGAATATTACAGAGCAATGGAAATGATTCCACCGAATAAACACAACTTCAGAATCTCACACCTGGTGTCTTTTTAGTATTTTCTTTGTATGAAGCTTTCAATGAAGAAAAATAAATTAGTTTGGAAGCATCTACGGTGAGGATGGTGTGACAGTGCTGTGTACTTTGCAGGGGTTTTGTTGTGAGTTAATGTTGCTCTTTGAAAGAGTCCCATTCATAGATAATCCCATTAATTCATTTGTTCATAGATCATCCCTTCCCATTCATTCCCTTGCTCTTTCTCCAAATTTTTATTTTGCAAATATACATCCACTTCTGTTTGAAAAGCTAGTGTCAAATCTACTCCCACGACTGAAGTGTTGAAGCACTGGGCCGTGGAGTAGTATTTGCAAGTTCATGCTCCTACCCCTCCACATATCACCACAGAGGCATATTTCTGATTAAATCAGTGGAATCAGACCAGGCGGTTCATGAGGAGCAGAATTGGCACAGACTTGATGGGTCACCTGACTTGCTACTGTGCTGTGATCGTCTATGATTCTAATCACAACCTGAACCATCGAGAAAAGGAGCCCGACAGACAGCTAGTGTGAACCCCCCCACCCCTCCCTCCCTCTCCCCCAGAAAATGAGTGAGGGAAAACTGTAGGAAGGATCACCCTAAGGTGCTTCTCTCACACCTAGCGTTAGCAGACTTCAGAAAATCATTAGCAAAGACCTGTTGCCTTGGTCCAAAACTGTGGCATGTTAAAGAAGACCTCCCAGAAAATGAAGAAAATACCTTACAAAATAAGGAGGTATCATTCTCAAAAAATAAAAACACAGAACATAAATTTAGAATCATTTCTAAAAGAACAAAGGGAGAGGCTAGGAGAATGTTTGGAATGCCCCATCAGAACCAGTAGTGGAAACAGAATCCACAGTAGATTTTCAAATGGATGTGGATAAATATTGCATTTTTTTTAAATGTCTGGGGAAAGAGTGCGGGAATGGGACTTAGTGGATAGCTCTTTTAGAGAGCATTATTTACTTACAAATAAACTCCCCCTACAAATGCTGGAAGTACACAGCAGGTCCGTTACTTTTTTCAGATCCTGGTGGGCCTGATATGTATTTTCAGCATTTTCTGCTTTCACATCGTTAAACGCACGTGCTGATAATTTCCACGAGGGGAGAGGAGGACTGCCCTGATCGCCTACCGTAACTACGGCAGTAGCTCAGCAGAACCCCTGGAGAAACGGCCATTTACGGCGATTTTCCGCCGAAGTTATGGCAGGGAAACCCCATGGTGCTTTGGCCAGCTAAGCAAGTTGTTAATTTTCTCCAACTAACTTATATGTGATGTGTAGGGACATGCTCTAATCTTTCCCCAAATCTCCCACCTTTCCCTGCTGAAGGCGCTGACTCTGACTCAATTGGAGGCAGAGTTATTCCAAGAGACTTAGCTGTAATGTCCCTCTCCCGCACAATTGAAATAACCCACCACCATTCGCTGCCTCACATGAGTGAGGCAACAGAGGGTAATTGTACCATTGGAAATACCCCAGCAAGGGTCAACATCTTCAAGGGAGTGGAGGAGAAAATTGGGCGGTGGGGGCTGGGAGTTACTTGTACTTAAGAATTTGAGTAAACTTAAATGAAAGCAAAATACTGCCGATGCTGGAAATCTGAAATGAAAAACAGAAAATGCTGGAATCGCTCAGCAGGTCAGGCAGCATCTATGGAGAGAAAAACAGAGTTAATGTTTTAGGCTGATGACCTTTCTTCAGAACTGGAAGAAGCGAGAGATTTAACAGTTTATAAGCAGGGAATAGGGGAAGGGGAGGAGGAAAGAATAAAGGGGAATGTCTATGATAGGCTGGAGGGCAGGAGTGATTAAATGAAAAAAGGGATGATGGTGCAAGGCAAAAGGGAGTGGTAATGGGACAAGTGAAGAAACCAAAGGTGGGTCCAGAGGAGGTGTGAAGGATAATAGCAGAACCATTACCACCGCCTGCTGTCCAGGAAAATTACGCTTTGAAGTTGTTGAACTCAATGTTGAGGCCAGAAGGCTGCAAACTGCTTAATGGAAAGATGAGGTGCTGTTCCCTGAGCTTGCATTGAGCTTCATTGGAACAGTGTAGGAGGCCGAGGACAGAGGTCAGTGAAAACTTAAATGTTTTGGTTACTGTGCAGACCTCCTACATGAATTCTCTGAGCACGTATAATTTGACAAATTATAGCTTTCTCCAAAATGGCCACACTATTGTGCTGGTTGGGTCTATCCATTGCACCTTGTTCATACCAGTTTTGTTAGTTCTTTTTGTTTCAAAACATTATTTGCTTTCAAGATACAAAATAATACAGACACCAGAGCGCAAAGACATCACAGGCATGAGAGGTGGATTAGGAAATGTTTCTCACAGACAGAACTTGATCTCAGATGTACTGTGCACACTGTGATTTGTCTGGCAGGGCTAATAAGTGGTTCAGTCTCTTATTATCACTTCTAAACATAAAACGGTGACCAAAAAAAAAACAAGTGCATAACATGTACACAACTTTGGGCAAGTCTTCAGCTCATCTTCATCAATCAGACTAGGGAATTTATGTAACTCCATTAAAGCAACTCTAACACCATAAACCAACCCCGGTGGTGGGGGGAGCTGGGGTGGGGTGGGGGGAGGGTTAGATTTTGACTTTGTGTGATTGTGTAAAACAGGTGATAGCGAGTCGACAGCTTCTTTTACATCTCTCCCCATTTTTATTTCAAATGACTTCAATGGAAATAAAGATTGGGAGAGATGTAAAACGGGCTGCCGACTCGCACAATCGCACAAAGTCAAAATCTACCCCAGGTTGTGGGAAGGTCAGAAACGTCAGCCTAGATTTTCAGCAGCAGCTGAACTGAGGTGCATCTTCGGCCTGGCGAGATCTCACTCACTACAAAGATGTGCTCCTGTAACCGGCCCTGAAACCAGCGGATCTTCTGGTCTCGGGTGATTGCCATGTAATTAGGCCTCCACAGAGGAATCTGCCAAGAGTGGGTGAGGAGTGATTCTGCGGCAGGCCGTGGAGGCCTCCCATGGCCTAGAGAGGTGCCGGCAGCCTCCAAGCTGCCAAGGAAATGGGCAAATTTCATGTTAAAATTTGAAGCCTGCCTCCAGCATCCTGTGCAATCCGTGATGGGCTTTGACAGTGATAACAATTGAAAGGCCCCACTCTGTCACCATGGCAATGCTGGATGTCAGTGACCAACAGATATGTTTTGTGTCCAGCATTGCTAAGGCGCAAATGACAGCAAAACATCGGAGGGATGTATTATTCCTATTTGCATCTGCTTACAATATTTCCGCTCCTTCCTGAATTACATCAAAACATTGGCGAGGGGCATGTGGCAAATCTACTCCATCGTATGTGCTGCTGTTGGGAGCACTACTGCCTGAATTAGAGGTTGTCAGTTCAATCTCCCCCTCCAGGGCTTCAGCACATAAAGTTAGCTGGTATTTCAGTGCAGTGCTGAGGGAGTGCTGCATTGCTGGATATTCTGTCCTTTGGAAGAGATGTTAAACTGAAGCCCCATCTTGCTCTACTTATGGTTTAGGTGAATGTTAAACAACCCATGGCACTATTCAAAGAAGAGGAGGGACTTGTTCTTGCTAACATTGCTCCCTCTCTCAAACAATGCCAGCAAACAGATGAACTTGTCATTCGCTTAACTGGTGCTTGTGGAATTTTGCTGTTTGCCCCTATGGGATCATTTAAATTAAGCAACCTTGATTTAAGAGGAGCAAAATGTACACCCCTGTTCAATGGAAGGGTGGGAGGGGGAATGCAGAAATAGACTCAGTCATCATATTCTCATCTACATGGAATTCTGCATTACGCACCCAGGGTAAGTTTATACAGTCTTCATAGTATTATAGTAGGTATAACACAGGAGAAGGCCATGCGGCCCATCATGCCTGTGTTGGCTCTTTGAAAGAGCTATCCAATTCGTCCCATTCCCCTGATCTTTTCCCATAGCCCTATTAATTTTTTTCCCTTCAAGTATTTATCTAATTCCCTTTTGAAAGTTACTATTGAATCTGCTTCCACCACCCTTTCAATTGTAAACAATTTTACAACACCAAGTTATAGTCCAACAATTTTATTTTAAAATCCACAAGCTTTCGGAGGCTTCCTCCTTCCTCAGGTGAATGTGGCAAATCTACTCCATCGTATGTGCTGCTGTTGGGAGCACTACTGCCTGAATTAGAGGTTGTCAGTTCAATCTCCCCCTCCAGGGCTTCAGCACATAAAGTTAGCTGGAATTTCAGTGCAGTGCTGAGGGAGTGCTGCATTGCTGGATATTCTGTCCTTTCAGGCAGTGCATTTCAGATCATTACAACTCGCTGCATAAAAAAATGTTTCCTCATGTCGCCTCTGGCTCTTTTGCCAATCACCTTAAATCTGTGTCCTTTGGTTACTGACCCTTCTGCCACTGGAAAAATTTTCTCCCTATTTACTCTATCAAAACCGTTCATGATTTTGAACATCTCTATCAAATCTCGCCTTAACCTTCTCTGTCCTGAGGAGAACAACCTTAGCGCCTCCAGTCTCTCCACATAACTGAAGTCCCTCATACCTGGTACCATTCTAGTAAATCTCTTCTGCACCCTCTCTAAGACCTTGACATCCTTCCTAAAGTGTGGTGCCCAGAATTGAACAAAATACTCCAGCTGAGGCCTAACCAGTGTTTTATAATGGTTTAGCATAACTTTGTTGCTTTTGTATTCTATGCCTCTATTAATAAAGCCCAGGATCCCATATGCTTTCTTAACAGCCTTCTCAACTTGTCCTGCCACCTTCAAAGATTTGTGTATGTGCACCCCCAGGTCTCTCTGTTCCTGCACCTTTTAAAATTGCACCATTTAGTTTATATTGCCTCTCCTCATTCTTCCTACCAAAATGCATCACTTCACACTTCTATGCATTAAATTTCATCTGCTATGTCTCTTTCCATTTCACCAGTCTATGTCCTCCTGAAGTCTGTTACTATCCTCCGACATTTCCAAGTTTCATCTCATCTGCAAACTTTGAAATTATACCCTCTATACCCAAGTCCAGGTCATTAATGTATATCAAAAAGATATATAATACTGACCCCTGGGGAACACCACTGTATACTCCCCTCCAGTCTAAAAAACAACCGTTCACCACCACGCTCTGCTTTCTGTCCCTGAACCAATTTTGTATCCACGCTACCACTGTCCCTTGAATCCCACGGGCCTTAATTTTGCTAACAGGTTTATTATATGGTACTTTATCAAATGTCTTTTGAAAGTCCATATGCACAACATCAACTGCACTACCCTCATCAACCCTCTCCATTAATGTATTGTCATTATTTACAATGGACTTGACAATGTTTGACATTATGAACCTCTGATGTTCAAACTGGCACTGGCAGTGTTAGATTCTGGAATCTTACAATTACAGGCTCTCTCTCTCTCTCTCTGAAAACAGCCTCTGATTCTTACATTTAATTACACATTTCATGACTATCTGAACGGCTAGTGGTTCAGAAGTTTTGCATATTATGATTATAACAGCTACGTACCTTATTGGAAAGAAAGAATCATTTTACTAAAAAATATGTTGATGGTTTGATTTTTGCTTTAAAAAGGAAAATCCCTACAAGCAGCATTTAACCTTATTTGGTTGGAGCCTCCTTTTTCCCAATGAAGATCACCCACCACCTTTTAGTGTTCACTTAACCCCGTCTAGTGGACATATGGTGTACTACTCGCCCTTTTCACTTCTCTTCAATTTTCAGATGAAATCAATGGGAAGAAAAATTGGACGAGGGGTATAACGGGCTGCCGCTCGCCTTGTGACCCTGCCCAAGTTGAGTTTCCACCCCCCCCCCCCCATTGAATCTTGCTGATGGATGGGGGTCTAGACAGTAGCGGGGGTGGGGGCAGATGGCAGATTTTCCCGTTGGCTGTAACAGCAGCGTAACCTCAGGGTAACCTGAGATTTCCGTCTGCCCCATGACTGCGCCCCAGTCCCGCTGTGTGGGGAACTGTCAGCGGAAATCTGCGACCCAGCACTCTAAGAAACACTGTGCTCAAGCACCAGTGTGCTTGGCCACCATGCCACCCATCTATTGTGTCTTAGAAAAAGACAAGTGGCGAATTTAATAAGATGGATGGATCGTATCCGAGTGAAGTTTCGGAATGAGGTCATTTAGTTTCTGTTTTGAAGAAAAATATTTCACAATTATATCAGCTATATCTCCAATAATTAAGCGCAGTCCATCACCTTCTCAAGGGCAATACATGCCAGCCTTGCCAGCGATGCCCATATCCCGAGAATGAATAAAAAATGTGCATTCTACTTCTCTTAATTCAAAGTCGCTTAATTCAATTTTATATGAAAATGAATTTTTCTTGCACCAAATTCCCACTTTGTTGCATTATTTACATTCAAATTATTGGATCATTCAAATTCTTTCAGTGCAAAAAAAGACCTTGAATTATTAGGAACAGACTGTACTGTAATGTTGCAATAATCCTGCTCTCTGTGGGATCAAGAATAAAGCTGCAGACTTCATCTTTGTACTTGCCTAACTAATGCTAGAATTTAAAATTAAAAGGCACCAGCAGCATTCAGAGATGGTACTAAGCAGAATTTAAATGTGCCATGTGCAGTTCTTGAAAATCAAGTTTCTGATGCTGCACTTGCTGATGTACTGACACTTGGTGAGGCTAGAGGGCACTGAAAGCTCAGAAAAGGCAGATTATGTACAGTGTTAAGAAGAGCTACAGATATTTGACAATACTGTGGATCACCAGTGGTGTCTCTAATGGTGAGTTGCAGCACACGGTATTTTGTAATGACAGGAGCTGTTGTAGTACAGTTCCCACCGCTTATAGTTGGTGTTAACACGATTCACCCACTTTAAGTGGTGTCCAGTTTAACCACAATAGGTTAGGTCTCCTCATTTCAATCTCCGTGCTAAGCCTCCTCATTCCGTTGTTCTAATAGACTGAAGCTAGCAAACATATTCTCGACAGGCTGAAATCAAACAATATTCAGGCACGGAGGATTAAATGGCAACTGCGAATTAAGCAACTTTGAAATAAGTGCAGACTGTATCTGGATGGGGAGCAGAAGTGTAAACCCATTTTTTTAACTATTCATTCTCGGGATGTGGGTATCGCTGGCAAGGCCGGCGTTTATTGCCCACCCATAGTTGCCGTGAGAAGGTGGTTATGGGCTTTCTTCTTGAACCGCTGCAGTCCGTGTGGTGAAGGTACTCGCACAGTGCTGTTAGGTTGGTAGTACCAGGATTTTGACTCAGCGATGATGAACGGTGATGTGTCAGGATGGTGTGTGACTTGCGGGGGAACTTGGAGGTGATGGTGTTCTACACACCTTTATTTCCTCTTCTTGCCCTTCCATCTTCAATAACACATGTCTACTCTTATCATAAGACATCATGTGCCTGATAACTTTCATACGTTGATATGATGGATTACTGATGAGCAGCATTAGAAGATCTTGTTTCACTGAAGTGAATGGGCTGGAATATTTTCATCTTTTCAGGACATCACTAATCAATGCACTGTGTTCTGTACTGCATATTATATCGAACAAATTGATTAAATTATCTCGTTACACAAGTTGTAAGCTTCTAAAGATATTTTCAACTTCTAAGTATAGCTAGTTCTCCCATCTGTATGGGGATTTCCAAATTGAATAGGATATTTCGATCATTCATGGCAGTGTACAAGATTCTTTGATTCCAGTCAAAACTACAAGGTGAAGGTCACTTTCAGATTAAGTTACTACAATGCAGACCTGTTAGAAAGAAAGAAGAAAGACTTGCCTTTATATAGCGCTTTCCACAGTCTCGGGCGTTCCAAAACTTTTGAAGTGTGGTTACTGTTGTAATGCTAGTAATAACTATCAGAATTGATTCTTGGTGACCATTTTTTCTGTCTTCTCTTCGTGGTAGGACAGTCTGATCTGTTCTGTAAATATGAAGGAACACACAGAAAGCCAGACCAAGTCCTTTGATCATTGCCGTATCACTTGGACAAAACTAAAAAAGAAATCAAGGTTGCAGCAGCACTGGTAACACAATGGAGTCTGTAGCACAGATTAAGTTAAGAGTGCCTAATAGCGAAGGAAGTTTCCGGCTGGTTACTATAATGCAGCTCACCGGCACAGTTGACAATTAGAATTTGGATTAAATTGCCAGCAACCTGAACACATGCTGACTGTATGAGCAGGTTTTCAATAACCAGCTTGAAACTTCCTTCACTCCTAGGCAGCTTGAGAGAGGAAGTACACTGACAATTTAAACCATACTGCTGGTTAAAGTCTCACGGCATAACGCTCCCGTCATTACAAAACACTGCTTTCTCCGACTTAATGTGAGCAATGTCACAGGAGATCAGCTAGTAAATAAATAAAAATGGCAGCTGCACTGAACACCCTACAAGGCACATCTGGGAATTCCAATGGGCTGAACTCCCACACCTGTTAAATATTGTAAACAATTTTACAACACCAAGTTATAGTCCAGCAATTTTATTTTAAATTCACAAGCTTTCGGAGGCTTCCTCCTTCGTCAGGTGAACGATGTGACAATTTCACATCGTTCACCTGACGAAGGAGGAAGCCTCCGAAAGCTTGTGAATTTAAAATAAAATTGCTGGACTATAACTTGGTGTTGTAAAATTGCTTACAATTGTCAACCCCAGTCCATCACCGGCATCTCCACATCATGACCTGTTAAATAACTACTGTTTGCATTATGTAGTACATCTCACTCCAAGTAATGAAAGAAAGAAAGACTTGCATTTACATCACGCCTTTCACAACATCAGGTCGTCCCAAAGTACTTTACAGCTAATGAAGTTCTTTTTTGAAGTATAGCCACTTTAGTAATGCAGGAAACACGGCAGTCAATTTACGCACAGTATGGTCCCACAAACAGCAATGTGATAATGACCAGATAATCTGTTTTAGTGATATTGGTGCTTGAAGTCATGCTATGTAATACATAGCATGACTTCAGGTAAATGTTCCTCAGGTAAATGTTCCATACATATGGAACATTTACCTGAGGAAGGAGGAAGCCTCCGAAAGCTTGTGAATTTAAAATAAAATTGCTGGACTATAACTTGGTGTTGTAAAATTGTTTACAATTGTCAACCCCAGTCCATCACCGGCATCTCCACACTATGTAATACTAGTAGCAAATGCATTAACACATTTCAAATTAAGCTATTTATTTTAAAAAGGCCTCTGTTAAACTTGTAGATGGAAGAATTTCATACCAATACGTTAATGTGTTTGTTGCTGCTATCACCCAGGTGATTTGAACCCATCATTCGCTATCTGTTGGTGCACTCCACTTCTTTATAAGAGAGACTGACAAAAGCACACATGAACAACCTTAGATTTTACCGATGTGGGCCACACAGGCTTTTGATGTGGACAGAGAAGATCAAAGTGCAGGGAGATGCACCAAGGATGTCCAGGCTGAACACCAACAACTTGCATTTATATAGCACTTTAACAACAACAATTTGCATTTATATAGCACCTTTAAAATAGTAGAACACCCCAAGGTGCTTCACAGGGGTGATTATCAAACAAAATTTGACACCGAGCCATATAAGGAGATATTAGGGCAGGTGACCAAAAGCTTGGTCAAAGAAGTAGGCTTTAAGGAGCATCTTAAAGGAGAAGAGAGAGGTAGAGAGCTGGAGAGATTTAGAGAGGGAATTCCACAGCTTAGGGCCTAGGCAGTTGAAGACATGGCCACCAATGGTGGGGTGAAGCAGAGCAGGGATGCACAAGAGGCCAGAATTGGTGGAACGCAGAGTTTTTGGAGGGTTGTAGGATGGGAGGACATTACAGGGATAGGGAGGGGCTAGACCGTGGATCAATTTGAACACAAGGATGAGAATTTTAATTCGAGGCGTTGCTGGACCGGGAGCCAACAACGTAGGTCGGTGAGCACTGGGGCAATGGGTGAACCGGACTTGGTGCGAGTTAAAGCCTCACTCTGAGAGCACAAGTGCATGAGATGCTTTGAGATCAGAGATTTTTTCATCCAGTTTTGCATTCCTGGATGATAAACTTTTCATTGCTTGTCGACCAATGTTGCCATTACATTAGGGGAATGAAAACTCCCAGAAACAAAAGCAAACCTTGATTTGCACTGCTGCCCAAACTCATTTTAGGTTTGCTGGCTTGATATATCGTTCACCACTAGCCTCTGCTCACTTCCCTTTAAAAACATTGCAGAGAGGATGAATCTAAAAATCTAAATAAATCAGCAGCAGCTTTCAAATTTGGCAAGCACTCTGAGTTTTGGTTTGTGGGAAAGTGGATGTTTTCAAAATTAAATTTATTCTAATGATTAATCACATAACAGCTAGGATACTAATTCATGGTGCATGGATCCTAGAGAGGCATCTGGGGAGGGATGAGGCAGATAATAAACCAGGCAAATAAACGGTTTTAGTTGGAAAGTAAATTTGCATTACTAGGTATAATGAGGCACTTTGCTGCATGTCAGCTGTTACTCCTTCTCCAGATTCTGACCTCATCCGTTGTTTGACTGCGCATCCTTAGTTAATTAAAGCTGGCTGATTAGATCTATGCTCTTTAGTATGTTGTAAATGAATCCTGATGGGCCATATAACCCAGCGCTGACAGTAACCTGATGAGCTGTTTTTATAAAACACATGCGCACTGAGTGAACTAAACCCGTACCCATTTCCACACTTACTCTGTTATTGCAGTTTTTTTCTAAAGCAAGGAAAACAAAATTACATAATTTTAAATCCGTACATAAACAGATTTTTTTTAACGTTTGAAGTTTAAATTTACCAAGTACGAACTGAATTGAGGACCATTGACTGCTGCCAGTGCATATTAAAAAATCAGCGTGCGTTGACCACGATTTTCCACCCACTGATTTCATGTGTCCACACTTTCCTGATACGTGCTGGTGATGGGTGAATTAACAATCACGAGGGAATGGGATAAGGCTGCTCAAACTCATGCACTTAAAGCCATCAGAGAGGAGACTTTCAACTCATTAAAAATGTAGCAACAGATAGGCAAAAGTTTATGATGCACTGAAGACCGCATCATTATTAAAAGAGACTTGTGAATGGTGAGATGCTGCAGTGAGTTGGGCATTATTTGCTATTATTATATGTGGTTTGCATTTACAGTCTACGCGCTGCTGAGTTCCCAATCTGAGCTGAATTGTGGTGAGGAAATTGCTAAGTAAAGGCCAAGCACTTCACCACGACAACAACAACAACAACAACTTGCATTTATATAGCACCTTTAACGTAGTAACACATCCCAAGGCGCTTCACAGGAGCGTAATCAGTCAAAAATTGACACCGAGCCAAAGACGGAGACGTTAGGACAGGTGACCAAAAGCTTGGTTAAGGAGGTCGGTGTTAAAGAGCAACTTAAAGGAGGAGAGAGAGTGGAGAGGCGAAAAGGTCTCGGGAGGAAATTCCCGCAAATCCTTGGAAAATGACCCACTACACATATAGTTAAAATCTTGCAAGACATTGTGAAGTCGATTACGAATTGTGTATGTGTGTCGAGAGCACACTTGTTTCGATTAAAGGTTGTAGGTGGTCTTATCAACGCAACTAGAGATTGTGATGCTTAGTTGTGTTGCGACCGTTTGGGACAGGCCCGATGGACCAGTTGATCTTTTCCTGTCCATCTTTTTGTACGTTTGTATGTTTATATGTAAGTAGTAGACAAATCTTCCATTAGTACTTTCTATTGAGATAGTACTTCTTTAAAAAGTCTGCTTTTCTCTAAAACTATTGAGTAGAACTCTTAACCCCAATGATTTCCGTTGGGTTTATTCCTGATCGTCTGCCATAACTTCAGCGGAAGGTCATTGGGAACCATGGAGAAACAGCATAATCAACCTTCCGTCCCAGTTCTCTGGGGTTTCCGCCAATCTTCCACCGAAGACACGGTTGGAGATTGGAGAACTGCCGTGAAAATTCTACCCTTTAGTCAGTGACATAGCAAAGTTTAACCGACTCAGGAGGTGGGGAGGGGATTGGAACTCAAGATTTGGCTGACTTGGCAGGAAAGGGACCAAGCTGCGAACTGGGGAATGCCGACATACCAGGTGTGAAGAACGAGCGGGGGAATTGCACAGATTGGCAGGCCGAACCTGGAGGCCTGAGATGTGTGCCAGAGGTTCCTGGGTGCGAAATGGAGGCGTTGGCCAACCTCAAAATGATTGGGCAGATCATGACCCCCCCTAACCCCGCACTGGCTCCACTACTGCTCTTAGTGTTTCGATCATCCAAAGAATGGAAAGAATTTCTGAAGAAAGCTGAGAAAGGAGCAAACCAATTTTCTAAGACTTCCCACATTTTGGAAGAGTGAGCTGTGATTGAGCAGGTACCTGTTGGCAGAGGTAAAATTTTTAGTAGCTATTCACAGCCAGAAAAACAAATTTTAAGGAAGAGATTTCTTACCCAATGTGTTTAAAGAGGAAGTTCAAAATAAGGATGTAAATCCCAAAGAGGATCTTAAGATAAGGTCTGTTTTAAGGTTCCTGAAAAACCTGCCTTTTGCAGGAAATGGGGAAATAGCTTGGTACAACTAAAGGTCTCAGAAGCTTTGAGGTGAACTAATTGCAACATTTTGTACTTAGTTAACTTACAGTAAAACAGAAGGAATGCTTGCTGCTTTTTACAAAATATAAAACCTCAAGAAAAATAGAGTAGATCTGTAACCACTAAGGCCTGTGTTTTCCTCTTTTTTGGGAATAATGTGTTAATTACTTTTATTTCCTTGTTTTTTACAAATCAAATCAAAATGGCAAGTTAATCTTCAACGTTCCGCTGCGGCATCGCCAAGTCCCTCTCGCTGGCAGTAACGGGCTTCCTAGGAGCCTCCCTTCCATGGGTAGCGATCCTTAACCCGGGAAAATGGGTCAGAGGTCACAGGTGAAGTCCACCCCACCACACCCTGCCCCATCTCCATCGGCAAAACTGCCCCGAAGAAAAGTCCAGGCCTTCAGGGATATTATTTAGTGTTGGGAATGAGGTACCAAAGGGTGAAGCGCAGCCCAGCGGTGCTGAAGATTTAGCCGAGCGGATGGCTTTTGAGAGGCCAGCACATGTAGGGAAAAGGTCTGGTCTACTGAATACTCCTCATAGCTTATCTCAGGATTCCAACAGTGTTACAACATATAGCATGTGTGGAGCAGGCACATAGTCCTTGCCAACAGCAGTTCAAGGGATGGACGTATGATTGATCTGCTCTGCAGTTTGACATTGAGCAGGAAACAATACCAATGGCACAGGAGTGATGACTGTAGTGACACAGACCATCTCCCTTTGGCTGAAGATAATAGACACAGCAGTTGGAACAAGAATTTGGGCTTCCAAAATCTAAAGAGTAGTTAAACTTGCCCCCGACCACCTAGAATCATAGAGTCAATCATAGAATCATACAGCACAGAAGGAGGCCAAGGCCCATCATGCCTGTGCTGGCTCTCTGAAAGAGCTACCAATTAGTCTCACTCTCCTGCTCTTTCCCCGTAGCCCTGCAAATTTTCCCTTTTTAAGTATATATCCAATTCCATTTTGAAAGTTATTATTGAATCTGCTTCCACCACCCTTTCAGGCAATGCATTCCAGATCATAACAACTCGCTGAGTAAAGCATTGCTTCCGAAAGCAATGAGCCATAATGACTTCAGTAAAGGGTACTCCTGGCACTGATACAGGTGTATCAATGTTAACTGCAGATGCAAATGGCAGCCTTCTGAATCATAGGCAGCTAGAATCAACACTCCCTGATACAGAAGAACTTACCAGGAGGGCATATACACCGCAATATGCAGCTGGATGCAAATTGCAAGGCATAAATGCCACAGAGAACACATCGAAGACTTGCATTCAAAAAACTCATGGTACATGCTCTAATTTAATAAATAAAATAATGAATTACTTCTAATATATTCTGATGAAAGGTCATCGACATAAAAAGGTTAACTCTGTTTCTCCACAGATGCTGCCTAACCTGCTGAGTGTTTCCAGCATTTTCTGTTTTTACTTCTAATATATTTTGTCATCTGGCATTTCTTTATGGTGCTGAAATTGAAGAAGCATTTGCTTCAAAGCAGATCAAACTGAACTTGTGCAATCCTTTGCAAATCTAAACAGGTGAAGAAATGAGCAGTTCCCGATATATAAAATATGTCCAATTGGAAGTTAAAATGGCCAATTGCACCGGAATCCTGCTGATGGCTTCCTGAACATTAACTGACAAAAAGATTCGGTGGAGAGCAGGTGCTCCATGAGCATAGGACAATCACAGAATTTGGAAGGTAGGCCTTGCACCCATTTACGAAAGGGCTGCACTTTGGGAGTAAGGGAAGGAGCTCTTAAAGTGCCTCAGGCTTTGTGTGGTTTTTACCCCAATTTTTACAATACCTTTTAATACAGTACTGTTTTTATTAGACATATTTTCCTATTTCGGGAATTTTTATTACTAACTAGTGGATCTCCCATGGCTTGTAATATCATGTTTCCTTGCATGGCTGGTTGTTTCTCTATCTCCTCTTTTGGTTCTTTCTGTCTCTGTACGTCGTTTACTGGCTGTCTCTCTGTGCTTTTTTTTTCGCTTGAGTCTTTCTTTATTTATGTTTTTGGTTGTTCTTCTGTGTCTGTTCCCGGGTCCTGCACATTCTGTTTCTAGCTCCTGCACATGTAAAGTGCAACGATCCCACCACCAGCGCAATGGGACCACATAATCAAAGAAAATCCTGTACTATTCTGTGAGGGACAATGAACGATGTTAAATTGAAATAATTCTGAGCAATATCTGATGAATACTTTTGGGGATTGTGTGTTTCATCAAAACTCTGAATTAAATCCTATAATTTGCACAAAGTTAAAAGCTACTAAGTGAAATATATTGGATAGCTCTTGGCAAATATTGAGTTGGAATTGATGAAATATTGTCTGATCTTGCTGATACTGAGTTAAGAGCACTGAGTTGCAGAGAACAAGTGACGAGGAAAAATATTGACATGGTGTTGACTAAATGATGCTGAATGTTACTTAAAACATTTTCTTGACGGTATACATATTAATAAATATTGCATGTTTAAAAGATAGTGGCATAAACCATCAGAATTCAAGCAGGAGATCTGTTATTGCTTTGGACACACTCCAGACTGTGTTAAATGCCTTTGTATTATGAAGAATAAGTTTATTTATTGTTGATCATGTCCCTTTTTTTTCCACTGGCAAGAGTGTCATGGGCACCGCAGCAGACAGATGGCTCCTGCAATTAGTTCATGTGCCTTGAGCACCAGTGGCACTGAGATTGATTTTACTGTATGTTACAGGGGAATATCATAGCTGGTATAGTGTAAGTGTATTGCAATGCATTACTAGCTGGAAAACTGTACTGTGGAACTGTGTGAGTAATTCACATTTCAAAGTGCTTAAATATCATTGCTATAGATGAGGTGTATGATGTTGAGTCATGCCTACATTGGATTAAAAGGGAGCACACAGGAATGGTGAAGTCATTTCTTTCATTACGTTACTCGCCCATTTTGTCTCCATTTAATTATTGCATTGCTCTTGCACTTCTTATTATCTGGTCAGAGAATTGTGCTGTTATTATACAACTAACCAGGTGCTGGATTAGTGTAAATGCAGCACCAGATTGTTAACTGCTTCCTCTCATATTCTCCGAACATCATTGGAAGGGGGAATGAAGGGGTGGAGGAGGGGGGATTGTCAGCTGGAGCTTATACCATGCAATTTGACTCAGGTCAACTTTGCTACTGAGGCAAATCTACCTACTGGGAGTAATATGACCGTAACACTAACAGAGCTGATCTCTGTGCAACTTATAAGCACACACTGAGCACTCCCATTTGTCTAAAGCTGGGACCACTCCCTATCGTTTAAAGTTTGGAACACCCCCTGGATATAACTAGAAGAACAGTGACTAAAGAGTTGTAGTAAGTAGCACTTCATTTATGTGACACCAGAATCATCTCTTGTATGACCTCATTACCCCTGCCTTCCTCTCTCCACAGATGCTGCCTGACCTGCTGAGTGTTTCCAGCATTTTCTGTTTTTATTTCAAATTTCTGGCATCTGTTGTATTTTGCTTTTTGTTTTATTGAGTTGCTCTCCATTTGGTGAATGATGTCCAGTTGTTGTTGTTTGCATTGGGTTAACTATAAATTGCTGCTGTCTGTACTAGATGAACGATATTAAATTACCCCTCTCTGCCTAGGTTAATGACACATTTGAGATTGGGTTAACTTATTGTTGCATGTGCTTGTAGCAGGGAAATGGGGATTACCCACACTGGATGGGTCAATTCAGAGAACCATAAATGTTTACAGCACAGACCGAAGCTGTTTGACCCATCGTGTCAGCACAGCACCAATCTCCATTTCCATTACTAAACAATCTGGAAATACTGCACAGTGTTACAAATACTGCAGAGTCCCTTCAGTGTCCTCCCAATTATCCTTAGACTCATTGAATCCATCTCAGAAAGATGAGTGAGTGAAACCTGTTGGAATTCAAACACAAGACTTTCCGGTGCCAAGTTCAACACTCAGCTGGCTAAGATATCCTTACATGAATGATGTTAAGTTGGCCTTGACTGCATCAGTTGAATAATAAAGAGTTACTTTGTTCTTAATCAAAGGGGTAATTTTGACTTTTGTCGATAGTGTAAAATGGGCAATATCAGATAAGCCGCTTGTTATACATCTCTCCCCATTTTTGTTTCCATTGAAGTCAACGGAAATGAAAATGGGGAGAGAAATGTAATGGGCGACTGATCCAATATCGCCCGTTTTACACTATCGGCAAAAGTCAAAATTACCCCCAATGACACTTAGGTGCAGTCGTATTGGGTTAATTGGGTTAATCGTGAAAATCGTGTGAAATGGGCTGCTGATTTGCTATGAACCTGTTTCGCTCTACTTGTGCAGACCAATTTCACCCCCATAATGTTCTGGATGGAGACCCCTCACCCAAAGTGAATAATCAGTGTGGGTGTAATAACATACCAAGTAACCGAATGGTCTTAGGTGGGCATGAGCAAGGGACAAGTTTTCCATTTTAATATCAACAAAAATAGAAAAAAGAAAAATCCACTGGTGTTACCATAGTCTCAAATTACTCTTTGCCCTTCCGATCAACATATGGTGGTGAGATTACACTATGCTGAGTTTGGTATTTCTTTCTTTCATGCTTATAAACATTATACAACTAAAGAAAAGCAATGACTAATGAAAATCAGCTCTTGCATTTTATGCAGCTTTTCATAGACATATCTAGATATCAACCACCCTTTTAAATGGAGAAGTATTAAAATGTTACTCTTTGCAGAAGCATTTGTCAGTATAAAACTTCAGTTTTGAGTAGAGTGCTTTGTTAAACGCGACACAATGCAAAGTAGCTGGCAATCAAGGCCATGTTTTTTAATCTGTTTACCATTATGATGATTCCCTGCCAATCAACCATTAGGAGTCTGTCTCTGATGAATGTTTCACTGTAAGTTTACTTAAATTAGCTGCGCAGCAAGTTCACACATAGCAGATGTTACATCTCTTGCCGCAAAAACTTTTGCACTGCATTTTTATTAAGATTGTTATTGAGCTTTGTAGGATAATAACGCCACAGGAACAGATGCAGAACACTGTTCTGATTTAATTCAACAAAACAACGCAGAAAAAAAGATTGCAATATTAACTGGACATATGAAATAAAATTAGAAAATGATGAAAATACACTGCAAGTCTATTAGCATTTGAAAAAGAAAAGGCAGGGTAAGGGGGCAAAATTGGTCTACCAATTAATTTGATCCATCGATGGAAAGTCAGGCATAGTGTAAGATGGGCTGCCAAATTGCTGTGAGCCTGTTTCACGCTACTGGCACAGACCAATTTTACCCCCTTAATGTCTTAGATGGAGACCCTTCACCCAAAGTGAATAATAAATGTGGATGTTATGAAATACCTCTAATGATACCTACTGCCGCAACAAGTAACCCAATGGTCTTAGGTAGGTATGACCAAGGGGCGTCTTTTCATTTTATATACTGCAGGAAAAGAATAAGATGAGATAGGTCAAAAAATGATTAGTTATGTGAACAGAATCCTGCTGCCCACATTGTACCCTTCAATTTTTTTAGGGAGGAGGGAGCATGAAAAGACTGTGATTATAAAATTACTTCAGCGAGCTTTGATCAAGATGAAAGTCTCAAATATCCTCCTCTTGACCTTGATACCTCCAATCTCAAAGTTCGAGTCACTCAGTTTACCATGCATAAGAGGAGTTCTGGGTTTACTATGCATTAACTGAATTCTGCTGGGCACTGGTTGAGTGGTGCTATGTATATCAGGCATTGAGTGAGGGGTGCTGTGTATGTCATGCACTGGGTGAGTGGTGCTGGGTCTATCATGCAGTGGGTGAGTGGTGCTGGGTCTATCATGACCGGGTGGGCGATGCTGGGTCTATCATGCACTGGGTGGGCAATGCTGGGTATATCATGCACTGGGTGAGTGGTGCTGGGTCTATCATGCACTGGGTGAGTGGTGCTGGGTTTATCATGCACTGGGTGAGTGGTGCTGGGTATATCATGCACTGGGTGAGTGGTGCTGAGTCTATCATGGAGTGGGTGAGTGATGCTGGGTATATCATGCACTGGGTGACTGGTGCTGGGTCTATCATGCCGTGGGTGAGTGGTGCTGGGTCTATCATGCACTGGGTGAATTATGTTGAGTCTATCACGCACTGGGTGAGTGGTGCTGGGTCTATCATGCACTGGGTGAATTATGTTGAGTCTATCACGCACTGGGTGAGTGGTGCTGGGTCTATCACGCACTGGGTGAGTGGTGCTGGGTCTATCACGCACTGGGAGAGTGGTGCTGGGTCTATCACGCACTGGGTGAGTGGTGCTGTGTCTATCACGCACTGGGTGAGTGGTGCTGGGTCTATCACGCACTGGGAGAGTGGTGCTGGGTCTATCATGCACTGGGTGAGGGGTGCTGGGTCTCTCATGCACTGGGTGTGTGGTGCTGGGTCTATCATGCCGTGGGTGAGTGGTGCTGAGTCTATCATGCAGTGGGTGAGTGGTGCTGGGTCTATCATGCAGTGGGTGAGTGGTGCTGGGTCTATCATGCACTGGGTGAGCGGTGCTGGGTCTCTCATGCACTGGGTGAGTGGTGCTGGGTCTATCATGCACTGGGTGAGCGGTGCTGGGTCTCTCATGCACTGGGTGAGTGGTGCTGGGTCTATCATGCACTGGGTGAGTGATGCTGGGTCTATCATGCAGTGAGTGAGTGGTGCTGGGTCTATCATGCACTGGGTGAGCGGTGCTGGGTCTGTCATGCAGTGAGTGAGTGGTGCTGGGTCTATCATGCACCGGGTGAGCGGTGCTGGGTCTCTCATGCACTGGGTGAGTGGTGCTGGGTCTATCATGCACTGGGTGAGCGGTGCTGGGTCTCTCATGCACTGGGTGAGTGATGCTGGGTCTATCATGCAGTGAGTGAGTGGTGCTGGGTCTATCATGCACTGGGTGAGTGGTGCTGGGTCTATCATGCAGTGAGTGAGTGGTGCTGGGTCTATCATGCACTGGGTGAGTGGTGCTGGGTCTATCATGCACTGGGTGAGCGGTGCTGGGTCTCTCATGCACTGGGTGAGTGGTGCTGGGTCTATCATGCCGTGGGTGAGTGGTGCTGAGTCTATCATGCAGTGGGTGAGTGGTGCTGGGTCTATCATGCCGTGGGTGAGTGGTGCTGAGTCTATCATGCAGTGGGTGAGTGGTGCTGGGTCTATCATGCAGTGGGTGAGTGGTGCTGGGTCTATCATGCACTGGGTGAGCGGTGCTGGGTCTCTCATGCACTGGGTGAGTGGTGCTGGGTCTATCATGCACTGGGTGAGTGATGCTGGGTCTATCATGCAGTGAGTGAGTGGTGCTGGGTCTATCATGCACTGGGTGAGTGGTGCTGGGTCTATCATGCACTGGGTGAGTGGTGCTGGGTCTCTCATGCACTGGGTGAGTGGTGCTGGGTCTATCATGCTAAGGGTGAATGGTGCTGGGTCTATCATGCACTGGGTGAGTGGTGCTGGGTCTCGCATGCAGTGGGTGAGTGGTGCTGGGTCTATCATGCACTGGGTGAGTGGTGCTGGGTCTATGATGCACTGGGTGAGTGGTGCTGGGTCTATCATGCACTGGGTGAGTGGTGCTGGGTCTGTCATGCAGTGGGTGAGTGGTGCTGGGTCTGTCATGCAGTGGGTGAGTGGTGCTGGGTCTATCATGCAGTGGGTGAGTGGTGCTGGGTCTGTCATGCACTGGGTGAGTGGTGCTGGGTCTCTCATGCAGTGGGTGAGTGGTGCTGGGTCTGTCATGCACTGGGTGAGTGGTGCTGGGTCTCTCATGCACTGGGTGAGTGGTGCTGGGTCTGTCATGCACTGGGTGAGTGGTGCTGGGTCTATCATGCACTGGGTGAGTGGTGCTGGGTCTCTCATGCAGTGGGTGAGCGGTGCTGGGTCTCTCATGCACTGGGTGAGTGGTGCTGGGTCTATCATGCCGTGGGTGAGTGGTGCTGAGTCTATCATGCAGTGGGTGAGTGGTGCTGGGTCTATCATGCCGTGGGTGAGTGGTGCTGAGTCTATCATGCAGTGGGTGAGTGGTGCTGGGTCTATCATGCAGTGGGTGAGTGGTGCTGGGTCTATCATGCACTGGGTGAGCGGTGCTGGGTCTCTCATGCACTGGGTGAGTGGTGCTGGGTCTATCATGCACTGGGTGAGTGATGCTGGGTCTATCATGCAGTGAGTGAGTGGTGCTGGGTCTATCATGCACTGGGTGAGTGGTGCTGGGTCTATCATGCACTGGGTGAGTGGTGCTGGGTCTCTCATGCACTGGGTGAGTGGTGCTGGGTCTATCATGCTAAGGGTGAATGGTGCTGGGTCTATCATGCACTGGGTGAGTGGTGCTGGGTCTCGCATGCAGTGGGTGAGTGGTGCTGGGTCTATCATGCACTGGGTGAGTGGTGCTGGGTCTATGATGCACTGGGTGAGTGGTGCTGGGTCTATCATGCACTGGGTGAGTGGTGCTGGGTCTGTCATGCAGTGGGTGAGTGGTGCTGGGTCTGTCATGCAGTGGGTGAGTGGTGCTGGGTCTATCATGCAGTGGGTGAGTGGTGCTGGGTCTGTCATGCACTGGGTGAGTGGTGCTGGGTCTCTCATGCAGTGGGTGAGTGGTGCTGGGTCTGTCATGCACTGGGTGAGTGGTGCTGGGTCTCTCATGCACTGGGTGAGTGGTGCTGGGTCTGTCATGCACTGGGTGAGTGGTGCTGGGTCTGTCATGCACTGGGTGAGTGGTGCTGGGTCTGTCATACACTGGGTGAGTGGTGCTGGGTCTCTCATGCACTGGGTGAGTGGTGCTGGGTCTCGCATGCACTGGGTGAGTGGTGCTGGGTCTATCATGCACTGGGTGAGTGGTGCTGGGTCTATCATGCACTGGGTGAGTGGTGCTGGGTCTCTCATGCAGTGGGTGAGTGGTGCTGGGTCTATCATGCACTGGGTGAGTGGTGCTGGGTCTATCATGCACTGGGTGAGTGGTGCTGGGTCTATCATGCACTGGGTGAGTGGTGCTGAGTCTATCATGCACTGGGTGAGCGGTGCTGGGACTGTCATGCAGTGGGTGAGTGGTGCTGGGTCTGTCATGCAGTGGGTGAGTGGTGCTGGGTCTATCATGCAGTGGGTGAGTGGTGATGGGTCTGTCATGCAGTGGGTGAGTGGTGCTGGGTCTATCATGCAGTGGGTGAGTGGTGCTGGGTCTATCATGCAGTGGGTGAGTGGTGCTGGGTCTGTCATGCAGTGGGTGAGTGGTGCTGGGTCTCTCATGCAGTACGTGAGTGGTGCTGGGTCTATCATGCTAAGGGTGAGTGGTGCTGGGTATATCATGCACTGGGTGAGTGGTGCTGGGTCTCGCATGCACTGGGTGAGTGGTGCTGGGTCTATCATGCACTGGGTGAGTGGTGCTGGGTCTGTCATGCACTGGGTGAGTGGTGCTGGGTCTCTCATGCACTGGGTGAGTGGTGCTGGGTCTATCATGCACTGGGTGAGTGGTGCTGGGTCTGTCATGCACTGGGTGAGTGGTGCTGGGTCTCTCATGCACTGGGTGAGTGGTGCTGGGTCTATCATGCACTGGGTGAGTGGTGCTGGGTCTCGCATGCACTGGGTGAGTGGTGCTGGGTCTATCATGCACTGGGTGAGTGGTGCTGGGTCTGTCATGCACTGGGTGAGTGGTGCTGGGTCTCTCATGCACTGGGTGAGTGGTGCTGGGTCTATCATGCACTGGGTGAGTGGTGCTGGGTCTCGCATGCACTGGGTGAGTGGTGCTGGGTCTATCATGCACTGGGTGAGTGGTGCTGGGTCTGTCATGCACTGGGTGAGTGGTGCTGGGTCTGTCATGCACTGGGTGAGTGGTGCTGGGTCTATCATGCACTGGGTGAGTGGTGCTGGGTCTGTCATGCACTGGGTGAGTGGTGCTGGGTCTATCATGCAGTGGGTGAGTGGTGCTGGGTCTGTCATGCACTGGGTGAGTGGTGCTGGGTCTGTCATGCACTGGGTGAGTGGTGCTGGGTCTATCATGCAGTGGGTGAGTGGTGCTGGGTCTGTCATGCACTGGGTGAGTGGTGCTGGGTCTCTCATGCAGTGGGTGAGTGGTGCTGGGTCTATCATGCACTGGGTGAGTGGTGCTGGGTCTATCATGCACTGGGTGAGTGGTGCTGGGTCTCTCATGCAGTGGGTGAGTGGTGCTGGGTCTATCATGCACTGGGTGAGTGGTGCTGGGTCTATCATGCACTGGGTGAGTGGTGCTGGGTCTATCATGCACTGGGTGAGTGGTGCTGAGTCTATCATGCACTGGGTGAGCGGTGCTGGGACTGTCATGCAGTGGGTGAGTGGTGCTGGGTCTGTCATGCAGTGGGTGAGTGGTGCTGGGTCTATCATGCAGTGGGTGAGTGGTGATGGGTCTGTCATGCAGTGGGTGAGTGGTGCTGGGTCTATCATGCAGTGGGTGAGTGGTGCTGGGTCTATCATGCAGTGGGTGAGTGGTGCTGGGTCTGTCATGCAGTGGGTGAGTGGTGCTGGGTCTCTCATGCAGTACGTGAGTGGTGCTGGGTCTATCATGCTAAGGGTGAGTGGTGCTGGGTATATCATGCACTGGGTGAGTGGTGCTGGGTCTCGCATGCACTGGGTGAGTGGTGCTGGGTCTATCATGCACTGGGTGAGTGGTGCTGGGTCTGTCATGCACTGGGTGAGTGGTGCTGGGTCTCTCATGCACTGGGTGAGTGGTGCTGGGTCTATCATGCACTGGGTGAGTGGTGCTGGGTCTGTCATGCACTGGGTGAGTGGTGCTGGGTCTCTCATGCACTGGGTGAGTGGTGCTGGGTCTATCATGCACTGGGTGAGTGGTGCTGGGTCTCGCATGCACTGGGTGAGTGGTGCTGGGTCTATCATGCACTGGGTGAGTGGTGCTGGGTCTGTCATGCACTGGGTGAGTGGTGCTGGGTCTCTCATGCACTGGGTGAGTGGTGCTGGGTCTATCATGCACTGGGTGAGTGGTGCTGGGTCTCGCATGCACTGGGTGAGTGGTGCTGGGTCTATCATGCACTGGGTGAGTGGTGCTGGGTCTGTCATGCACTGGGTGAGTGGTGCTGGGTCTGTCATGCACTGGGTGAGTGGTGCTGGGTCTATCATGCACTGGGTGAGTGGTGCTGGGTCTGTCATGCACTGGGTGAGTGGTGCTGGGTCTATCATGCAGTGGGTGAGTGGTGCTGGGTCTGTCATGCACTGGGTGAGTGGTGCTGGGTCTGTCATGCACTGGGTGAGTGGTGCTGGGTCTATCATGCAGTGGGTGAGTGGTGCTGGGTCTGTCATGCACTGGGTGAGTGGTGCTGGGTCTGTCATGCACTGGGTGAGTGGTGCTGGGTCTATCATGCACTGGGTGAGTGGTGCTGGCGATCGGCCGGCCCAGTGGTGACTCACCGCGCTCAGTGAGCAGAGTCTTGCGCTGTGGGCGCTGTCGAGCCTGTGCGCTATTGACCGGCTGTGCTGCTCGGTCTTGGCTGTTGTTCAACGTGAGCCGCACATTTAAGCACTTCCGCTTCTCAACTCACGGGCCTCCATTTTTTTGCACTTTAGTTTTTAAAAAAAATCTATTTTCTTGTTTCGGATGGTTCACAGTAAAAGAAACTGCAAACCAGCGGCTACCTGACGGGCTCGGTTTATGAGCGGCGGCCGGACGCCGAGCCGCTCATCAGCTTCAATGGGAGATGCGACTGACCCACTGCCGGTTACCGGGAGCGTGTGAAACCTCGACAACCCGGTACACATCCCTCAATCAGTGGATTTATGATATATAAATGTGAAATATATTGAAAACAAGCGGGTTTTCTTGAATACTGAATATCAGTATTTAGATGTAAATAAAACAATATGTTTACTTTCACCTTCTTGACAATTTAAAGCGTTATTTTTGTATCTCCATTCCTTTCAGTGATTCATTGTTTTCCTATTTCTTCGGGGTGAACATTAGACCCGTGAGGAGCCAATTCAGCAGCATGCATTTGGCCCGACTGCGGGAGTAACTGAAGCATTAGTGAGTAAAGCTCTGTTAATATTGACCCAGTAAGGATTGTTGTGGTGACAGACATTGGACCTGGGTCTGCTGATGTATCTTTTGTTTCAGTAAAGGGCCGAATCTGGCTTTGAGATCCTACATTTAAATTATCTTTAAAAGTGCAATATCAAATTTAAATTGCATTGCCTTTGAAGGCATTAGCTCACGCGAAATGTGACTGTTTATAATTAATATGCTTTAACTGGTGATCAAAAATTGTGTACTTGACATGTTTTGAAGGGACTTGTGTGTTAGGCACATTTGAAATATTTTCTGCCAATTTTTTTACAATCCACACGCACCAAGAGGTAGGGTCATTTTTACTAAAACAGTATGCAGAATATTTTAAAGACATTTTTTGTTGATGAAGAAATGAATGTGGTGAGGGAGCTCTTATTTGCTTTGGTTATGTTGCAACTGATAGGAAGTGTTTCAACTTGCTGACAGTTAATGGTGTGAATGATCCAAGTATGTGTACCATAAAATACAAAGTATAACATTCCATGTGTGGTTACCCATTAAACTTAAGGGAGCTATTGTTATCCAGTTGCTATTTATAATCTGGTATCTTTACATTGTTTCCTGAAGAATGTCACATGTGCAGGTGTCCACTCTGAAAGGGTTACAGCCTATTACTATTTTAAATCAAAGTATAGATGACTTATGCAGAAAAAGATTAACTTAATATGCAAATAGAACATCTAGTATCATGTTTATAATATTCAGTTTCACAAACGTTGGTGTGTGAAGAATCTAGTGGGGGGGGGGGGGGGAGAGAAAGTGATGAGAGGAAATCTGGGGGATTGTATCTCAATACTTAGAATATCAGACCTCAAAGTATAGATTTTGCTGCATTGGGACTTTTGTACAGGCTCTTGCCACAGTCTCTTGCTCCTTCCTTCCTTGCAGAAATGACATTGAGTGAAAGTGCAGGATTGTCTCAGTTTTTCTGTTGTTGCTTTATTAGAAAAGGTAACGAGGAGCATTTCATTACATGGACCCAAGGGGTTGCATTAGTTTATTTTGCAGCATGCAATATTCCCATATAAAAGTGAAACACTAAACAGTTACAAATGTTATGGTTTTATTTTAGTAGTGTTAGAATATCATTGCTAAAGCAGCTTTGAAGTGATGTGCCCAGTGATACGATTAATTATTGTCCTCAAGGAAAGAAAGAAATTTCTGCTCCCTAGAGGTATATTACATGACATGTTCTGAGGACTGCAAATCAGTCACATTCGATTTTTATGGAATTCTGGAATTTTTACTTGTATTTTGGGGATCACATTCTGCATTTCTATCAGCTGATAATTTGACCTATTGGTTTAAGGTGGTTGAATAAGTTAAATTCCATTTTTAATTACAAGTCATAATAGGATTTTTTGGGATGGTTACCTGCATTTTAGGGTTAATATTCCATGACACGGTCCAAGAGAATCATGATCCACTATGTTATACTTTTGGAACTCATTTTTTTTCCATGATATTTGAATCCTGTCATTTTCTTCTTACAAAGCATTATTTTGATGGCAAAATCATCCTTTTAAGCTTCCAATGTTTGTTTGAAAAACAAATTGTATTTAATGTAATTTTATCTCTATCTGGATTTTGTCTGAATACAGAAAAGGTTATATTTGGCTACTTTAGCAAACGAAGCATCATCTGATAGTTGAAAACTAAATGCTTATTAAATTCAGTGCTATTCAGATCAGCTTCAAGTTATTTGATTAAATAGATTAATGAGACAGAATCCCATTTATTGGCCCAAAAGCGGGGTTTTAAAGTCGTTCAAAATCAGACCTGAAAATTATTATTTTATTTAATTGTAATTTAGTTGGAGAAATTTTCATATTGATGATTGTCACAGTTAAGATCCCCACCCTGTTTCGTATGGATTCCATAGGGTAGCATTTTGGCTGGACTGTTAAGCTGTTGGCAATATTTTTTTTTCAGACTGTCTACTGATCAATTTTAGGCCAGATTCATAAATTCTTAGTCTACTAAACCATTCTCAGGGATTCCAGGAGAAGTTGTTGCAGTAAAATACATATTAAAAGAGAATCGTGTTAAGGATTAAGTTGCAGAAATAACTACAACGATGTTCTAAATATTACATTTATGTATAAGAAATAGCCTCAAAGACTTAATACATTTTTCAAACTGAAAATAAAGCTGTGGTTAGATGTATTTCTTGCAGAAATAATTGGAAATATACAGAAAATGGGTTTATATGTGTATGTTGTACACTGCAAAGGAAGACCTGTACTAAATGTGACTAATGACAACTGTGGCAGTTGTGCCCCAGAATGTATAATTATGATCCCAAACTAGAATGCAAACCAATTTTGGGCTCTCCAGTGGCTTATTGAGTAGTAGGGAAGTCTTAATTTTAATTCCCCATTAGTAATGAGTAAGGTTATCTCAGCCTGGGAGGAGGTGGGGTACTACCAGTGGCCTCCTTATCCCTGGATTGGGAAGGTGGAAATCATCTAGTGTTCCCATTCTGTATAGTTATCCAATTACCCCTGCCTGAATTACTGTATAAATAGCGGTGAAAATAGAATCAGGTTCAGGGATGATTCCTCCCATGGTTGAATAGCTCACTATCCCTCCCTGCCAAGAATCACATATGGATCATGATCACTTGGACTAGAGCTCTTGGAGCTTGAAGCCAGCAAGAAGTCTTGAGGACATGAGGGAAAAAGAGTAAGCTGGCAAGAAAGGAAAAAGAAAAGTCATTATCTGATAATCTGCCTGTCTTTAATATTCATCTGAAGTGTAAATATTTGTAACACATAACTTTACAATAAAATTTAGATATTTTGAACTTTTACACATCTTCATAAATGGCATCCTTTTCCTTAACTATTCCAAGAGTATATTCAACCCTCTTGGGGAGGGAAGGAACTAACCAATTGTAAAATATTTTTATGCAAGTAAATCATTATTACATTTCATATCTCAGCAAAATATATATTAGGATCTGTTTGTGTAATTGGTTACTAAAAGATAATTTGACTTGGATAAATTAAGTTGCAACTATATTTCTGTCCCTATAAAAGAATACTTTCAGACTAAATCAAGGCTGAGCTTTTTTTCTTCTTGTGTGGATATTTTAGGATGTGTTTAAACATCCTTCCTCAGTATTCTTTTCTTATAGTACTTTTAAAAAAAATCAAAATCTTAAAAATTAACTTTTTTTTGCTTGTTTGGATTGTACTCTCTGCAGACCAGCCAAAGTCAATATTCTGGTTACCAAACTAAAGTGTGCTAGTCTTCAGTTTGTCCAGCCCAACCTGTAATATCGAGAATAACTGGCAATTAGACTATATTGATGTGTTGACTATATTTTTATGTGCAGAATTATGATGGTTATGGTCTCATGTATCTATCATGGTTGGCTGTGTTTTGGAATGAGAAGCCAATGAGTAAAATGGAATATTTGAGTAATTTTTGTATGTTCAATCATTTATTCTTATTACATGAAATGCAGCATTTTAGTTTTTACTTTAGATTCTTCAGTGTTCAAACTGAAAATGAGTGTTTGTTTGTACCGGGAATTCAGCAGGTTTTTAAATGCCCGGTAGCCAGTAACACTTAAGTTTGTCATATTAGATATAGTTATAAGAAGTTCACGAGTTTTCATTTAAATATTTTTGAACTGACTTTTTTTTCAGTATAGTGGCTCATTGTTAACTTTGTATTTTGATCGTTATTATTTGTGAAATCCCATTTTTTTTGGTATTTTGTTGAACTAATTCCTGAGGCACAATTGGAGTTCCATTGGGATAAACTATTTTGTTCTCCAAAATGAATGTGTAACACTTAAAGGTAACATTAATATAATATTCCATTTATAAGACTTAATGAAATATTGATAATGTCCAAAATAACTTTTGTTTTTAAAGACATTTAAAAACAAATCATCGAGTTTGTTTATTTTTGTCGTTAAACCTTTTACCGTAGGCCATCAGAAAAAGGTGGGCCACCTATTGAGAACTGAAAAACCTTTCCGATTTTGTGCAAGAAACATCATTCAAAATGAGCACTTCTAATTACAGCATGAACTGAAGCATCGAGCACTGGCTCGTGCCTGTGTGCAGACTACACCTTGAAAGGGACTTTAACGTTGTCATCTTGTACCATTTTGGACAAAGCAAAAGAAGTGTTGTAATACTTTTGTGCCTTTTTTGAAGGGTTAATTAGTCTTTTGATTTTTTTGGTACCCTCTTTGGGTAGGATGCTCTTAATTACTGACATGTTGGATGACTTCTGTGTCACCTTAGATAATGAACCTTCATCACCTGACACTGTGTTTTGTATCATATAAGAGGTGGTGGTCAGGTTGTGGTGGGAAATTAGCGTGATAAATATTTCTGTGCAGAGTTTACCATCTGCTTCCATTCCTTTCATTCAGGTTCTCCCAAAATTAAGTATTATCTGTCCTCAGGTGCAATTTACAATGTAAAATGAGTCTGTTCTGTTAAAGTTCTGTGTGAAATTATTTTAACAAACCACATTAATATCTATTAAAATCGCCATTGCAGTTGAACAAACCAAAGACATGTTTTTTTTAAATGGCTGCACTGTATTTATTCCCTACAGTATACAGTCAAAGTCTAGGTAGCTAATGAATAATGGACAGTGCTCTAAAATATTTAATCCATACATAGTCATACAGTGCTCTAAAATATTTAATCCATATATATGCAGTCCTAATATAAGTAGCTCCTGCCAAGTGTTCTGACAAAATTCCCAAAACCTGAATTTGTAAATTGGGCTATTATCACTTCACACGCAATTGCTTTCAATAGTGAATTGGGTACTTTGTTTAGTCCCTGGACTCGTGTTTTATTAAAATAATTAAAATACTTTTCAGATTCACCTTGGCCACTGTATGGAAAGCAATGATTCTCCCGATCACGTCATAGGCTGTAAGTGTGGGTGTGGTGCTTTAAAGCACCTAAATAGTAATGGGAGAGGAAAAAAATAATTCTGAAGTTATTCTACTGTGTAATATCTTTTTGTACAACGAACTGAAGTGAAACAATGGAAGCAGTAGTGGCCATTCTTGACATCAAGGCAGCATTTGACCGAGTGTGGCACCAAGGAGCCCTAGCAAAATTGAAGTCAATGGGAATCAGGGGGAAAACTCTCCAGTGGCTGGAGTCATACCTAGCACAAAGGAAGATGGTAGTGGTTGTTGGAGGCCAATCATCTCAGCCCCAGGACATTGCTGCAGGAGTTCCTCAGGGCAGTGTCCAAGGCCCAACCATCTTCAGCTGCTTCATCAATGACCTTCCCTCCATCATAAGGTCAGAAATGGAGATGTTCGCTGATGATTGCACAGTGTTCGGTTCCATTCGCAACCCCTCAGATAATGAAGCAGTCCATGTCCGCATGCAGCAAGACCTGGACAACATCCAGGCTTGGGCTCATAAGTGGCAAGTAACATTTGCACCAGACAAGTGCCAGGCATCCCATGAACAAATAAAAAGAAAATTCTACCATAATAACATTTCAATACCCTACTGCTTTGGAGTTTTGTAGTTTGATAAATTCTAATTGAGTTCAATCTGTCAGTGAGTTCCTAATTGTGGCACAAGTTATTTCTGCAAAATTATGTTGTGGCTATGCTCTGTGCTGCTGTTCCAGAATGCAGTAGCAATACTCAGTTCAAACGAAAAAGCATATCAATAAGAAAAGGGGAGAACAAATCAAGTGGAAAAATATTCGTAGAAAAATATATTGTATACAAAAACTTACACTTTTTTTCTTTGAACAAAGACAAAATGAGGAAGGAACTCTGCTTTGGGTCATTCAGATGTATCTCCTCGTGAGTTGAGCAAAGAACCGCCTTGATGGTGTCTACCCAGTACTGGTCAGCTGGACTGTAACACTTTCAGATAAGATGTTAAACTGTGGCTCCATTTGCCTGCTCAAGTGGATATAAAAATCCAATGGCACTGTTTGAAGAAGAGCAGGGTAGTTCTCCTGGTGGCCAGGCCAATATTTATCCCTCAACCAACATCAGTTTTAAAAAAAAATCTGGTCATTCAAGGGATAATTTTCGAGGAGAGATTACACAAATTGGGGTTGTATTCTCTGGAGTTTCGAAGGTTAAGGGGTGATCTGATCGAAGTTTATAAGATATTGAGGGGAACAGATAGGGTGGATAGAGAGAAACTATTTCTGCTGGTTGGGGATTTTAGGAGTAGGGGGCACAGTCTAAAAATTAAAGCCAGACCTTTCAGGAGCAAGATTAAAAAACATTTCTACACACAAAGGGTTGTAGAAGTTTGGAACTCTCTTCCGCAAATGGCAATTGATACTCGCTCAATTGCTAAATTTAAATGTGAGATAGATAGCTTTTTGGCAACCAAAGGTATTAAGGGATATGGGCCAAAGGCAGGTATATGGAGTTAGATCACAGATCAGCCATGATCTTATCAAATAGTGGAGCAGGCACGAGGGGCTGAATGGCCTACTCCTGTTCCTATGTTCCTATTTATCTCATTGCTATTTGTGGGAACTTGCTTTGTGCAAATCAACTGCCATGATTGCCTACATTATAACAGTATTTACACTTCAAAAGTACTTAATTGGCTGTGAAGCACTCTGGGATGTCCTGAGGATGTGAAAGGTGCTATATAAATGCAAGTTATTTCTTATATTTGGCTTTGTGGGGGTGGGGCAGGGCAGTGGGAGGGATATTTATTATGAGTCAGTCATTGAACGGCAACAACCTCTCAGTAACTCTCAAATTTTTTTGAACTAGATTTTGATCAACTTTAAAATATCTTCCCCCTTGTCAAATAATAGCCCTATTTTGAGAATTTGCATGCTCGAGTAATCTTGATTGGAAGAAGCAATGTGTCCCCTTAAAAAGCTTCAAACTCTTCACTGGATCTTAGAGAATTGCCTTCTTCCTCTGTGGGCACTTTGGCCAGTTGAGAATGTCATTCTTAAACAGCTTTGTTTTGCTCTGATATTTGTATTTATTAAAAATATTAGCTGAAATTCTATCCCTAATACGAGGAATGAAACACAAAATCCAGCATGTTGCATTACAGAGATGTTTTAATTTTTTGAAAACTTGGCTCATTTAATGTACAGATACCATGTAAATGTTTCTGTCTGTGACTACTTCCTTCGTATGACCTTTTGACTGTCTGGACTGATTTAACAGACCTTTATCAGCACCTTTGCAGAGGGTTTTCTGACTGTCAACTCACATTTCTGGTTTTGTTTTGTTTCCTTAGTAAGCATTTGCAATGAATTTGCAAGTCAAATTTGTAATCATATAGGCTGACTAATGATGCTTCAGTAAAACTAGTACAGAGAGCTTTCCTTCAGGACTAATAGTGTTGTAAGCATCCAAGTAATCAGTAGTATGATGGGTTTGACAGCACATATGTCATGGTACATTTTATAGTTCCCTGATAACAAAGACTTTCATTTACATAGCACCTTATAATGTTACAAAACGCTCCACATACAATTAATTACTTTTGCAGTGTAGTGATTACTGTTGTGTAACCGCTGCACTGAAGTATCAGAATATGTGCTCGAGTTGGGGCTTAAACCCACAACTTTCTTACCTGAAAGTGAGAATACTGACAACTAAGCCGAGCTAACGGTTATAAAATTAGTCAAACTGCAAAACGATGCTATGATCTGTTTGTTTACCTAGGCTAATCAAAAGGGCATTTTTTTTGAAGTGGAAAGTTCCACTAAATGTCTTTGTTGCATTTTAATCGAATCTAGATTTCATTTACAAAATGCATCTTAAAACCTTTTTAGTATTGCAAGGCCTTTTCCAGCTTTTAAAATACACCTGCTTTTTGTTTCTCGTAACCTTTGTAATTATGGAATTAGGCTAGAAAAACTCACTTGTTGAATGTTCAAGATTTGCAGAAAAAGCACTGTGATGACTTCTGGCCCTATAGAGTACATTGAAATGCTGCCAGACTTGCTGTTTGCAAGGAGCTGGATTCCATTATTTACGAACAACAGAATCTTATGTGGCAGCATTGGGAGCTGAACAACTTCTCGCACTGGTAAATCCTGGATTACTGTTTCATCTTTACCTAAAGTAATATTGTACGGGGGAATTAGATTTTTATATAAAAATGCAGTGCAGCTGAAGCATCCGAAGATTGTTTTGCAATAACGTGATACCTGGAGTAACTTTTGTACACACTAGATGTACGCTTCTTAATATATAACTAGCGGATCTCCTGGGGTGTTACTCACAGTGAGTTGGAGGATTTTCAGTGAAAAATCAGTAGAGATGTTATGGCAGACATTGAATTATCAGAGCCATTAATGTCTGGTACCTGAATAAGTTAAATCATGTTTATTACATCATTTTTTTCCAGTATTTTGTGCATTACATACCGTGATTCTGTCCATATTTCCATGCACATTAAGTTGGCAGCCTTAATATATGTTTCTTTACCTATGTACTCAATTTTTATCACTTACCTTTTTTAAAGCCCTGGTTATACAGTAAGATGGTGGACTGGTTTACTCAGTTGGAGGTAGCTACCCAGTATTTAACAGCACTGAGAAGTGGGGGGGGAGGGAGTGGAGGGCAGAGGTCGTGGGGTTTGGTAACATTGGGAGGTGGACCTAAGATTTGCTAGAACTGGGATGGGAGTCCTGGAGTTCAGTACCACTCTGTTGGGCCTTTTAAGGTTTAACAGCATGGGTGGGGTGGGGGGCTCATTCCGGGGTTCAGCGACTTGTGGGGAGGTGGGAGGTTAATGGCTTTTGGTAGCACTGGGTCATGGACCTTGGTTTTATCATAACTGGAGTGGAGATCCTGGAGCCTGGCAGCACTGAACATGGGGGTCCTAGGATTTTGTAGCATGGGACAGGGGTGGGGGGAATTCTGGATTTGGTAGCCTTGGGAGGTAGTATGACTTTAACACTGGGGGATGCCTGGGGATCGGTAACACTGAACAGGTAGTCCTAGTGTTTGACAGCACTGGGTGAGGATCCTGGAGTTTAGCTTCACTATTTACTGCAGGCCTTGAGGTGTTAGCACCTGTGGGGGTGGGGTTTATGGAGTTTAGTTGCCACAGGAGGAGTTTCTTGGGGTTTAGCAGCACTAAGGAGGGGGTTTGAAAGCACAGCTATTCAAATCATATGTCTGAGTGTCTCTCTATCTGTGTCTCTATCAACTAGACTGTCTCTCTGAGGTAAAAAAAATAAGGATTTAATAATAGCATAAATGTAAATGTTTACCTGTAAAAGCCAACAGAATTCATTAGCCGCCATGTTTTCAAATCATTTGGAAAAACAAAGGTTTAAACAAATCTTGTTACAGCATGACAATTCACACCCTGCCAGTTGCAGTGAAAGAATCATTTTGCACCTGCTCAGACTTGGGGCATTCAGTAAATTGCAGGGGGAAACTATTAAGCTGATGCTGGGGCCTTCAACTAAAAACCTTAGAGGTACTCTGCGAAACAAAAGGCAACTTTACAGGAATATTGTGAAATGTGTAATTTTGTTCTGTTTGTGCTATGTTACACATTTTATTTTTTGACATTAGTCAGCAAGCTAAAGTCGAAAAATAGTGGAGTAAAATTTTGAGTGATTTGTTTGGTTCACCTGTTCCTGACTCTGTTCTTTGAGGATTGGTTGTTTTTAATAAGTGCTTAGTAATTTTTCATTTTTAGCTGCTTTCCTCACTTTTGACTTTTAGGTTCCCTACTCCTCAGTTCTGATTTGTTTTACGTTAAGAATGAAATGTCATGTCAGAAATGTGACAGTCAGAAAGTGTGTGCAGATGTACCGATTTTCCAATGTAGGTCATGTTCATTTACAAATAACTCAATGGTTATACCTCACATCCCAGTTAGTTTCTTCACTGAGGGATTGCAGAAGTATTTTGCAGCATTTTTGATGATTTGTAAGGCTGCCTGATAGCTCCACTATTTTCTCTTCACTGTGTAGAGTAACTGGCATTTTATACATGGTTGGGGATTCCTACACTATGTTCCACCCCCTTTTAGCCTGGCCCAGTCTCCATAATAATGCACCACACAGGACAGTCGTGATTGAAAATTAACATTTAAGTCTATCACTGTAGCTTACCCAAAGACTTTGAGGCCAGGTACATCTGGGTGGATTGAGGGTACGCTGTCCAGGCTCTATTTAAAAACAAAGACCCTCAGGAACACCACAACCAAACCAACCGGAAGAAAACAGTGTAGGTTCAACACAACGGGTTCTACAACTTCACAAGAAGAATATTTTATCCTCTCAGCGTTCACAGTCAATAGATATACTGTCGACTAGGGTCATCCACTGTCTATGGGATATTTTAACAATAGTATTTGCATCATGGATGGTACCAAGACTTTTGAACTTTTTTTTGGGAAAAAATTACAGAAATGTTTTTGAAAAATCCAAGGCTGTACTTGCTTTTAGAAAAAGTTCAAACCATTAAAAAGCACGCAGCTGTTTAAAGGTGACACACATGAACAATTCGTTGCTTACGGGTATAAGCTGAAAAAAAAATGCAGTGTTGGAACATATTTCTTGTTATGTGCTGAAGTAGTGAGAGCATCACTTCATGTGTTTTCATCATCAGAATATGTTTAATGCTTGACTTGTGTGGGTGTAACTTAATTGTGAAGCCGAGCCATACTTCAATGTCACCACCCTATACTATTGTTTGTTTTTTCTTCTATTATCATTTAGATCTGATTGTAATCACTCTGTGTAATCTGATAACTAACAACCCTATTGCCTTTTTAAGATATTTGCAAAGAAATAGCAATGTTCTCTAGATTGCTTAGTTATTGTTGAGTATATCAAAGCATATTTGACTTGTTGCTTTGTGAGTGAAATCTTCTTTTAAAATTCAAATGAAGCCAAAAAAAAATCTCTGTACTCGTCTCCACTGTTTGCGTATTAGTAAGGTGCTAAATGAGTCGTATAGGATACAATTGACTGGAAACTTACCGCTGAATAGGTCTCTGTTTCGGGGTTGTCTATAGCTTCTAAGGCTACAGTTGTACAGCCACTTTCGTGTCATTGCAGAGTGACTTCATGTACACATCAATTCAGAGTGACAGTATAACGTGGCAATCAGGTTAGTGATGTGACTCCTGAGTGCATTAAAAGTCAGAGATGTGAGATTACTTCCATGGTTCACAGTCGTGGCATTTTAATTTTAGTGCCTCCTCAGAACTTTGATAATACTGAAAAATAAATCTATAAAAAAAATGAGCATTCCCGCCCATGTCATAACATTGAAAATTAGCCAAGTAAAAAGCAAAATAATGCGGAGTCTAAAAACAGTAAATGCAGGAAAAACACAGTAGGTCAGTCAGCATCTGTGGAGGGATCAGAGGAGTTTATTTGAAATGTGGGCTTTTCTTGTGTTCTGAAGAAGGGTCCACATCTGAAGCATTAACTTGTCTGTCCTCCACAGAGGCTGACTAATCTGCTGTATGTTTCCAGCGTTTTCTTGTTTTTTTTTGATTATTAATTTAAAAACTAGCTGCCCGGAGAGCAGAACCAAACCCAAATGGCCGGTGCCACTGAACTCAGTGCTGCCCGCATTGAGGCGCTCCTGGTGGTATACCTTGGGTTACCCTTACCAATGGTAACAAAGATACTAGCCAGAGACCAAAACCGTGCTATAACTGCACCACGGAGGGAGGGAAAAATCCAAGCTGAAAGTATCCCAACGGACAACGTCCGCATCTCCCAGGAGCTGATTTGGCTGCCTTGTCAACCATGAGTGGCACAGAGGAGACCCTTTAGAAAGGGGAGAAAATAGAAGTTTTATCAAGTAAAGTATCCCCATTCCACTAAACAGTAATGGCAGTGATTTGAATTGAGCACAGTGATCTGTTATTTGTATGCTTGCAATTTTTTGGCATGTATGGGACAGAGGGAAAGATGCACAATTCATGCCGCAAATCCAGGACAGTGAGTTTGACACTGGAGCCACAGAATGCAAGAGTTATACATGATGAGGTAGTTTGCGTGACACAACTGAGTCAGGCTTCCCAATGGACCAGTTGGTAGTACCCCTGCCACTGAGTCAGAAAATCATGGGTTTAAGCCCCACTCCAGGACTTGAATATATAATCTATGCTAACGCTTCACTGCAGTAGCGAGAGGGTGCCATATTGTTTCTTTCCAGCAAGATATTAAATGGAAGCCCCATCTGCCTGCTGGAGTCCTGGCCAACATTCCTTCCCCAACCAACACTACCAAAATTTGGTCATTCATCGCATTTAGGGGGTGACTTAAACCTTGGGGGCGGGTGGGAGTTGAAAATAATTTTTTTGGGTCGCAAACGCAAATTTTTCGGACTTTGTATTCCCAGTGGGAAGCCTGTACTTTTCCCCGCTGACGTTAAACCCGGAAATAAAGCCAGGTTGCGGTTGCGACCCAAAAACCAACAATTTTTAACTCCCACCCGCCTGTTCTTGGGGTTTAAAATCACCCCCTTACTGTTTGTAGGACCTTGTGTGCACATTGACTGCCTAGGTAATAACAGTATAATTCAACAACAGCTTGCATTTATACAATTCCTTTAACTTAGAAAAATGTCCCAAGGCGCTTCACAGAGGCATTTGAAAATATGTATGCTGAGCCGAAGAAAGAGATATTAGGAGGGTAAGCAAAAGATTGATCAAGTTCATGGGTTGTGAAGCACTTTGCGATGCCTTGAAGGCATCATGAGGTACAATATAAGTGCAAGTTCTATAGTGTGCAATCAGAAGCAGAACTGTGCTATGCCATTCTACACACCCCTCTAGGCCAGGAAATGTACCAACCTCAAATCCTTTAACCAAAAGCAAAATACTGCGGATGCTGGAAATCTGAAAGAGAAACAGAAAATGCTGGAGAAGCTCAGCATCTGTGGAGAAAGGAACAGAATTAATGTTTCAGGTCGAAGACCTTTCGTCAGAACTGGGAGAGGTTAGAGAGTTAACAGTTTTTATGCAAGTACAAGATTGCTCTCTACCCTATCACAGACCCTCCCTTTTGCTCTCTCTCTCTCTCTCTCTCTCTCCACCCCCCTCCAGTTGCTTAAAAACTGTTAATTCTTTTAACATCTTCCAGTTCTGACGAAAGGTCTTCGACCTGAAACGATAACTCTGTTTCTTTCTCCACAGATGCTGCCAGACTTGCTGAGCTTCTCCAGCATTTTCTGTTTTTATTAACTCAAGTACTTTAAGGTCGGTTAGCCTATATTTGATTTTGATTGGTTAGCCAGCACTGTCTATTGGTATGAGCCCACTATAGCTATTAGTCACCTTTCTCATAAATGACACAAAGACTCACAATATTGGTTAAATGTGTCAATACCACATCTATAGTCCCGAACTTGGTAAGGTGAAAACAGACTGCAATACAAGGGTGTGACATTTGGTCACAGTATGCAATCACATTTCTATTTACATAGAGAGGGACAGTTTTTTTTCCTCCTTTGCAGCTTTGACTGGTATTTTTACCTTGTAGCAGGACTTGCCCACAGTATTTTTGAGTGATAAATAGTGCAGCCCAATCAAGGGCAGTCAGCATGGATTTGTTAAGGGAAGGTCGTGTCTGACTAACTTGATTACATTTTTTGAGGAGGTACAAGGAGGGTAAGTGCGTTTGATGTAGTCTACATGGATTTTAGCAAGGCTTTTGACAAGGTCCCACATGGCAGACTGGTCAAAAAAGTACAAGCCCGTGGCGTCCAAGGGAAAGTAGCAAGTTGGATCCGAAATTGGATCAGTGGCAGGAAGCAAATTGTAATGGTCGACAAGTGTTTTTGTGACTGGAAGGATGTTTCCAGTGGGGCTCTGCAGGGCTCAGTACTAGGTCCCTTGCTTTTTGTGGTATATATGAATGATTTGGACTTAAATGTAGGGGGCATGATTAAGAAGTTTGCAGATGATACAAAAATTGGCCCTGTGGTTGATAGTGAGGAGGAAAGCTGTAGACTGCAGGAAGATATCTAAGGACTGGTCAGGTGGGCAGAAAAATGGCAAATGGAATTCAATCCAGAGAAATGTGAGGTAATGCATTCGGGGAGAGCAAACAAGGCAAGGGAATACACAATAAATGGGAGGATACTGAGAGGTGTAGAGGAAGTGAGAGACCTTGGAGTGCATGTCCACAGATCCCTGAAGGTAGCAGGACAGGTAGATAAGGTGGTTAAAAGGCATTTGGAATACTTTCCTTTATTAGCTGAGGCATAGAATATAAGAGCAGGGAGGTTATGTTAGAACTGTATAAAACATTGGTTAGGCCACAGCTTGAGTACTGCGTACAGTTCTGGTCACCACACTACAGGAAAGATGTGATTGCACTAGAGAGGGTACAGAGGAGATTTATGAGTATGTTGCCAGGGCTGGAGAATTTTAGCTATGAGGAAAGATTGGACAGGCTGGGGTTGTTTTCCTTGGAACAAAGGAGGCTGAGGGGAGATTTAATTGAGGTATATAAAATTATGACTGGCCTGGATAGAGTGGATAGGAAGGACCTATTTCTCCTAGCAGAGGGGTCAATAACCAGGAGGCATAAATTTAAAGTGATTGGTAGAGGGATTAGAGGGGAGCTGAGGAGAAAAACTATTATCCAGAGGGTGGTGTGGATCTGGAACTCACTGCCTGAAAGGGTGGTGGAGGCAGAAACCCTCAACTCATTTAAAAAGTATCTGGATGTGCACCTGAAGTGCTGTAACCTATATGGCTACAGACCAAGTGCTGGAAAGTGGGATTACGCTGGGTGGCTCATTTTCGGCCAGAGGTGACACGATGGGCCGAATGGCCTCCTTCTGTCATAAATTTTCTATGATTCTACTAATAATAGTAAGGATCTATTTCTTACCTTAGTTGAAGGGGGGTGGGGAATGGTATAATAACCAGTGTGATTTGGCCTGTTTCAGGACTCAAAATTGCATGGTAAAAATTTACACTCAGATCAATTTTTGGTCCTTCTGTAGCTGGCCTGAGACTCCTCTCATTTCAAAATAGTGAACTCTTATTCATACAAATAGGAAAATCAAGGCTTGAGCACTTCAGTGCTCATGATTGCAAGAAGCATGTGTTCAGGATGTTGTAACTGAAAATAATCACAGGAAGGACATAAGCTGCATCTACTTAAGATCAACTTGGTCAGTTCTGCTGAACAACATCTTCGATGGTAACTGCAGTTGAAGGTTTTTAAGATAAATTGTTGTTCTGTTCTAATAAGCCACTGGTGGTTTCTGGCTTCTCATTATGATTCAGTTTCAGAAATTGGTTCCTTGTCCTACACACCCACTGTGGAAGTCAAGGATGGGTGCAGTTTAGCCATATTTAAATACAAAATTGCTTTCTCTAACCCTCTAAGTCAGTGCACAGCATGAATAGACAGCTATCTTGCTTGACTAATACGAAAATGGTCTGTGGACGCCTGTCAGGGTTGATTTTGAAAGGACGGGAAATCAATCTGATGATTTCAGAGCATTTCCTTTAGGGTTTTAGCTGCACTGAAGCTGGAGTCTGACTCTGAATACTCTTCTCGTAGGGTGTTAAAACCATGTTTAAAACAATACAAGCTCCATTTTAAAAAGGCTTTAATTTCTTCTTGCTAGTGCTAGTTTTCCAGTGTTGTAATGTTAATCCCAGAGAGTTTTTGAGTTGGTTATAACTGAAATCTGATTTAAATATTGACACTTTTATAGTAAGTTTCCAGGGATGACCAGTCTCCCTGTCCTATGTCCATTCTTACAACAACTTGCATTTATCATAGCGAAACGTCCCCAGGCACTTCACAGGAGGGTTATCAAACAGAATTTGACACTGAGCCACATCGAGATATCAGGACAGGTGACCAAAAGCTTGTCTAAAGAGCTAGGTATTAAAGTAGGGTCTTTAAAGGAGGAGAGAGAGACAGCGAGGTTTAGGGAGGGAATTCCAGAGCTTAGAGCCGAGGCAGCTGAACGTACGGCTGTCAGTGGTGGAGTGATTAAAATCAAAAATCTCAAAAATGTAATGCCTTAAACTGTTTGTTATAATATCCCTGAATATACAGCTATATGTTCTAACTTTACATTTTATAACTACAGGTTGGGTGGGTTTAGTTATTCTTCATGATTTTGGTTTCAGTTTCACATCATGAATGGCTTAGAAAAGAGTGGAGCAGTCAGTTTTAACCCCCGACAGCTTGATAGCTTTTCTGGGTGTTCAGGTTGGGCCGGGTCCATCGTTGCCCGATGCCTTTCACACTCTGTGCTGGAACTGAGTCTCTGGAAAAAGCAAAAATTCTGTTTTGTCCACCAAAAAAAAAGTAGAAGGAGTCGGGTGGTTCTGTGTTTTGTGGTTGCACAGAGCGGATGGTGACTCCTCCAACCCCATGCAATCAAACATCTGTCTGTGTCTAGGGTACAGGCCACAGGGAGTGAGCCATACTATTTGGCAGTGATAATCTGTTCTTTATGGAAATGATTTGATCAGGCTGGACTAAATTTCCCCGAGACTTTTACTGCAGTGGACAAAACAGAATTTTGGCATCTGTATTTAACAAGGAAACTGGAATATGAAGTGATGGTTTTCATCAAGTGAAGCTTTCTGCAATCCACACTGAGCCCAGTGAATTATTTGATGTGTCAACCTAAAGCCATCTTAACCTGGTCATTTTAATGATGCAGTAAAACCTACAGAGTATTATTGATAGCTATAGAAAAGAACATACTTATGTCAATATGCTTTAACATCGTGACAGAAGCTGCTTATGTGATTCTGGTCAGATTCCACATGTATGCTGATGACACCCAGCTCGACCTCACAACCATCTCCCTCGACCCCTCCGCTGTCTCTCATTTGTCACACTGCCTGCCCGACAAGCAAAAATTTCCTCCAACTAAATATTGGGAAGACCGAAGCCATTGTCTTCAGTCCCCGCCACAAACTCTGTTCCCTAGCGACTGACTCCATCCCACTGTCCAGTGCTGAACCAGACCGTTCACAGCCTTGACGTCCTATTTGACCCTAAGATGAGCTTCCGACCACATATCCACTCCATCACCAAGTCCACCTACATCCACCTCCGTAACATCGCCCATCTCCGTCCCTGCCTCAGCTCATATGCTGAAACCCTCATCCATGCCTTTGTTACCTCCAGACTTGACTATTCCAATGCTCTCCTGGCCGGCCTCCTATCTTCCACACTCCATAAACTTGGTGTTCAGGGGAATGAAGCTTTGTGTGGAGAAAGTGAAAGCTGATCTTATTTATGCTGGGTCCTTGTAGTCTTTACAGCTTGAGTCTCTTTTCCTTTACTCTTTCGCTGCCGTATTGCCACTTTTTGGCAAGAGTGGAACACAAGAAATGCTGTTCTGCTGGATCAGAGTGTGTTGTGAGGTGGTGGTGTCAATTGGCCATTGTTGAAAGTATGTTCTCAACCACTTTGGAAATCCCACCAGATGTTCATCTTCATCTGTCTTATACATATCTCATCTCTTGTTTTGGGGTCTGTCGCCTACACGATCTCTGTGACCTTAGTTAGGGTATATATCGGGGGTGGGTGGGTGTGTGAGATTATAAACATCAGATCTCATGTAGTTTTGCAAATGGTGAATTGAAGGTTTTATAAGAACAAGGATGTTATGCCAAATAGCATTATCGGCAAAGCTGATTTATCATCTTTGGGGGCAGTTGTGGAATCTGAAAGCAACGGAACAATTGTCTGGCAGTAGTTGATGGATTTTATGGTCTAGCATTACTTTGAGGTGGTGGTTGCAGAATTTGGGGGCGTGAGGGGGACGGGCCCTGGGGCGTGAGGGGGACGATAGAAAGGGAGGTCTCAGGGTCTGACAGTGTTAGGGTGATCCAGAAATCAGGGAGCAGTGGGAGGGGAGGTTCTGGAGAGTAGGGAGTAATACAGGAGTCTGGAGGACAGAGAGTCTGGGATCATTGTGGTGGGGGTGGTGGTGACACAGATTCTGGCAATATTAGGCTTTTCTGTTCTCTGACAGTGTGCATCAACTGTTATTGGAGCAGAATAACATCCGCTTCGGCACTGTGTAACATTCCATTTCCTACACTACATGTCCTTATGACCTCTTTGAATCAGAGTGCCAATATGAACTGAACTCTGTGCAGCTTTATGCTGTGAATTGACAGTCACTAGGGAATGGGTTGAGGCTGCTCAAGCTCATGCACTCACATCAGAGAGCAGACTTTTAACTCATTAAAAATGTGGCAACAGTTCGCCAAAAGTTTATGATACACTGAAGACCGCATAATTATTAAGAGACTTGTGGATGGTGTGGAGGTGCAGTGAGTTGGACATTATTTGCTGTGATTGTATGTTTGCATGTACAGCCTGCACGTTGCTGAGTTCCTAAACAGAGCTGAATTGTGGGGGGAAGTTGCTAAATAGAGGCCAAGCACTTCACAACGACTTGCATTTATATAGCGCCTTTAACGTAGTAAAACGTCCCAAGGTGCTTCACAGGAGTGTTATCAAACAAAATTTTGACACTGAACTACATAAGGAGATATTGGGACAGGTGACTAAAAGCTTGGTCAAAGATGTAGGTTTTAAGGAGCATCTTAAAGGTGGAGAGGGTTAGGGAGAGAACTCCAGAGCTTAGGGCCTTGGCAGCTGAAGGCACGGCCACCATTAGTGGAGCGATGAAAATCTGGGATGTGCGAGAGGCCAGAATTTGAGGAGCGCAGAGATCTCGGAGAGTTGTAGGGCTGGAGGAGGTTACAGAGATGGGGACGGGTGAGGCCATGGAGGGATTTGAAAACAAGGGTGAGAATTTTAAAATTCACCACAGGGAAAAATCAGTAAAGGGAGTCCTCATGTCACCCTCCTCACATTTCAGTTGGCAGCTAGTTCTGAGTGGCTTTGCAGGAGGTCTGGGAGTAGGTTGACTTCTTGCCCTCTGAGCTACAGGTCATGCAATTTGCAGGGACCTCCGAGGAATGGGAGAAAATGGAAGCAAGCGCACCTTCAAAAATATTACGAACCTCACAGAGCTTTCTGCCGCAACTGAAGCCTTTCAATGACTGGGTTAAGACCCAATCAGTTGAACTGTCTGAAAGAGGAGCTGAGTTTGCTTCTTGTAACTTCTCCTTGAAAGTTGCAACCTAAACAGTCCTCATTTATAAAAATAAAAGTTGCTGATGGTTTAGAAAGACAAATTTGAAAAATGGCCTTCCTGATTTTCCACAGAATTTATGCTGTGTCTCACTCTGGCCGAGGAGTTTGGCTCGGTAATGGTTTTTCTGTTGGCACCTTTCAGATCAAACCCGAAGCTGAACAGTAGATATAACATGGCTGTACAATCGGGCTGTTTGGAGAGGAGAGAGGTCGCAGGGTACCATGGGCACAGGACGCCAGTGCACTGGACTGCTGTGTCGAGGGATGGTGGAATCTTTCTGAAGAAGTTCATTCTGAGTCAAGCTGTGAAAAATAGGACAGAGACCAGTGACTCATGATACACCCCACCCAAACCACCCTTGTGGCCAGTCTCGGCATTGGCTGAAGTCTAGTAATGGGTCACCTGCCTGTTCTTTGTGAGTGAACAATATATGCTGGCAGGTGACCCAAATAATGTGTAATATCAATAAGAACTTTGACACTATTACTTCAGTCTTGCGAGTTTGCATGATCAATTATTTGCATCTTTGAAGTTCCACAATACATGTATAAATCGAGGATGGATATATTTATGTATTGTGGGGGGGGAGAGAGAGGTACTGAAACTGTCTGGGACTGAAGAACATTAGGTATGGCATTGTGCTGTGGTTCCCGGAAGGTTTTCCACCTGAGGGGCAGCTGAATCGCATTTTGGTGAAGAGACAGAATTCTAAAAATATGAACTCTAATCCCTTTTTGGGTGAAGAAACTGCCAGATATCACTTGACAAGTTTGTAAAGCACCTCAGTTGTGCGAACACACTACAGACACAGAATTGCAGCTGGCTTGGTGTTTCTTTGTAAGCTTTTTGTGCTGGTGATGGAAACTAGAGGCATATTCAAGAATAGCTTGGCAGAGACTTGGCTGCCAGTCACATGCTGGGGCGTAGTGTGTGGCATGGAAGGACCTGTAGAGGAGGTAGAAAAAGCAAAGGTTGAAAATGGACAAAAAGAGAGTTACAGTACAAGTATTCTGGACATTGGCAGTTAAGGGATTAGCCCTTGTAAGTTATTTTCTCCTGACCTTTCCCACTCAACTTCCCAGCTGGAGATTTGCTCCCAGATTCTGCCAGTACTTCTGTACAACTGTGAGAGAGGCCTGGAGTGAGGAACTCATTGATATTTTCTTCCCCCCCCCCCCCCCCCCGCCACTCTGGGAAGTAACTGGCCTTTACTCAGTGCCTCCCTATAACAATACAGCTGAGATCAGAAACTTACCACGTGGTGAATCACAGGAAAAGAACTCGTATTTTGTACTGGAGATTCATCCATTTTCATGTTGTCCCAAACTCTTCCAAAGAAATAACTGTAAAATAATTCTGCAATTCTCCAAGGAAGTGACTATTTAGGCTAGTGGTTTTTAAGGGCATAGTATTCCTTGTTACAGAATCATTCCAAAAAGTACATCAAACAGTTTATTTTTAAAACACAAAAATATTGTTTAACCCCTTGAATACCCCATGTGTTTTACAGCTTGTTCTGTCCGACATACTTGAATTGTCTTGATAAGCAAATTGCATGACAGTTCCAATTATTATTTATTCCTGAGGCACTGACTGTGTGGAGAAGTGATATGTTGGAAATGGTATTTCTTTTTAATTCTTGTTCAATGTAATTTAGAAATAAATGCCTTTTTATTAGTTGGGGAAACGCATGTAAATATTTTTAACTCACATCTGAAACTGTTGTGTGAGGGTGCGGCAGGCTGCTGTTTGGTCTCTCGAGTTGCCTCATGAAGTAGATGTGCTGTGGTTTAAGTATTCTCAATTCCAAACCTTCACTGTGACTATTTAGCAGAAGCACTGGAGGACATTGCCCGCCTGATTTTCTGCAAGTATTCTTGATACTGTCTTTTCATATGACGGCAATGTCCAAAAGCACTTATCAAATCTGGATACTTGTAAATTCTTCTACACCACATCTTATTGATTGCATGACCCAAGCTTCACAAACCAGTCTGTGAAGACTCGGGCCCTGCAAACCTTTGGAGTGAGTGTTTGTACATCAGAGTTTCCTCTCCTCCCTAATCTTTTGTTGGGTCCTTCAGGACCAAGAGAGCAAGCAAGTGGCCTATGTTTGCTTCCAGATCTCTGCCTCTGCTTCTCGAAATCCAGTTGCTAGGGTTTGCATGCGAATGATGCAAGTTAGTTTGATCACCATTTCTCCTTTCCCTGTTGAGAATTATATTGCATCTGACTTTAAACGTAAAAAACAAGAATGATGAGGGTCCTGTTCTTTGGTATTTGCAGAGCTAATGCATCAGGCATAGAGTTTCCTTATATTTTTGAAAGTAGGCTTGCTGGTAATCATGCATCTAGGAACATTGGAATAGGAGTAGGCCATACAACTCCTTGAGCCTGTTCTGCCATTCAGTTAGATCATGGCGGATCTGTCTTTTAACTCCATACACCTGTCATCGTTCCGTAACCCTTAATACCCCTGCCTAACAAAAACCGATCAATCTCCGTTTTGAAATTTTCAAATGACCGAGTCTCAATAGCTTTTTGGGGGAGAGAGTTCCAGATTTCTACTACCCATTGTGTCACAACCATTTTAAAAAAACACTTGATTGGATCGTGCACAAAGTTCATACGTGACTTTCTTGTGCAAGACTTGAGATGTTTCAGAAGTTAGCTTGTTGATTCAGTTTTGGTGGCCGTATCCTTTCAGTACCGAAATAAAAATCTCACTGAATTGGAATCTCCCTTTGTACCTTGTCCTATTTAAGTTCTTTGCTTTTGAAATGTTGATCGTGGGTCGAATACAGTGTTTCAATTTACCATATTTCCACAGATAAATTTGAGCTCCTTCGAGGAATTTCTGCTCTATTCCAAGGCAACACAGCAAGGACAGGAAATGTTGTTTCTCCCAGATACAATTTTGTAACTTAAAATCTGTGGATCAGCTGTTGAGAAGTTGCCTGTTTTGAAACGGCTGTTTCAGTGGAGGAATGCCTGATGAGAAGAATCTGAGTTGCACAGATTATCTGCAAATTGCTGTTCCTGTATGTCCTGGCCAATATTTATCTCTCAACCAACATCACTAAAACAAATTATCTGGTCATTTATCACATTGCTGCTTGTGGGACCTTGCTGTGCGCAAATTGGCTGCCCTGTTCCTACATTGCAATAGTGACTCCACTTCAAAAGTACTTCTTTGGCTGTAAAGTGCTTTGGGACATCCTGGGGATGTGAAACAGCTGCATAAATGGAAGTCTTTCTTTGTGACTTTCAGAATTGCTCAGACTAAGTGGATTAATCCACAAAACTGTTGCCTGAAATTTGACTCTTGTCGATGGGGTTCTTATTGCTAAATGCACCACTGTCCCAGGCAAGTTACCAGAGTATTTTATGTGTTTAATGTAGGTAGTTCTTGAATCTAATGCTGTGGTTAAGTGGATGGCATCTAGAGGAAAAAAAACCTCTCCAAATAGGATTAACACCAATAAACTGAAACACGTTTTTGTATCAAGTCAAATCACAACACTTTTTAGAGGGACCCACTCAAAGTGAAAAATGCAGGTCAGGACTGATTAAATGCAGAATGCAGGCCGCAGTTGGTGCTTTGTAAATAACTGAAGTGATGCCAACTGCATGTCAGTGCTCGGAAGTTAAAGCAGCCATGGCTCAAGTGGCTTATTTGCCAGAAACCACTAATCCTGATGAGTTTTTTCTATTTATACAAGGCAGTGATTCTCGAAATTTTTTTTACACTTTTATTAGGTTCACAATTAGTAAAAAGCAAACTAATTCCTGAGCTTTATGGAAAATCATAGAACCATACAGCACAGAAGGAGGCCATTTGGCCCACTGTGCCTGTGCTAGCTCTTTAAAAGAGCTATCCAATTAGTCCCACTCCACTGTTCCTTCCCCATAGCCCTGCAAATTTTTCCCCGTCAAGTAATTATCCAGTTCCCTTTTGAAAGTTACTGTTGAATCCGCTTCCCACCACCCTTTCTGGATTAATAGTTAATAAGTATATGATTATTATTAAAAATTACCAGGACACACCTTTGGAGTGGTTGCTGCAAGACTTGGGCTCGATGTCTCTCCTTTTCTTCCTTGACTTCTCTGCCTTATTTGACACTGTCGGCTACTCCATCCTCCTGCGGTCTTTCTCTATGGTACTCTTCTCCCCTGCTTCTGCTCATACCTGTAACAACACAGACATTACACTGCCTCCATTGACCTTTCCTCCTCTGCCAGCATGATCACCTCCAATGTACCTAAGGGCTCAATGCTTGGTCCCCTCTTCGCCATCATTTACCCTTGATCAGGAACCTTGGAGTCAGCTTCCACATGTATGCTTATGGCACAGACCTCGACCTCTCCATTGACCCACAAGCTGCTGCTACACTGGCCTGTTTGATATTAAGGCACGGACGAGCCAGTCTTTGTTTCAGCTCTATTTCAGTCAAACTAAAGCTATCCTCGCAGGCTCCCAAACCTGTACCAACATACATCAGACCGTAACTCCTTAAACTTACCCGGCTGCTACCTTGGGCTTAGTTGGGGCCAAGGGAAGCTCAATGTTCTGCCTGACCCCAAGCCGAGCTGCTTCTCCCACATCTGTTCCCTCACCAAGACCTTCCGCCTCTGCAACATTTCCTGGCCCCTCTCACTTCCCACTATTCCAAAACCCTAGTCCATGCCTTTATCACCTCAAGGTGGGATTTTTCTAAAGCTTTCCTAGCCACCCCTCTGCTTCAACAATTTATTAGTTACAATTCATTCAAAATGACACAGTCCTGAACTCACCCGCACAAAGTCTCTCCGTTGCATTGCTCCTGTGCTGCTAAGTCCCAGTAGCTTTCCTGTGCACTTATGAATTGAGGTCATGATTCTGATATTTGTTTTCAAATCCCTCCGTGGCTTTGCCCCACCCTACCTTAGTGATTTTTATCCAGCCTCACACGTCCATAAGCACTCCTTCATTGATGTTGCGTGTACTACATTCCTGTACTCTGGAACTCCCTTCACAAACCTCTCTGCCTTCTCGCCTTCCTCACTTCATTCAAAAGCCTCCTCAAACCCTTTTCCATCCCTGTCCAAGCCCTCTCTATTTTCCCATTTCCCTCCTGCTTAGCAGCTAATTTCCTCGTCAGTATGAAGTCCTTTTGACGCATCTTAATGTATGTGAGGAGCACTGCAACAATGCAGCTGGTTTTAGGATTACCCAGCCTCTCCCTCACGCACTTTCCTGGAAGAAAAGGCGGTTAGGCAGCCATTCTCGGTCCAAGAACTTCAAACAAGAATCACCACTTGGTGGGGAATCTTGTGCACAAACCCACATCCTGCCGTACTGTAGCACAACAAATGACGTTTTAAAAACTTTTCTCCAGGTCAGCTTCCTGCACAGCCATTTTGTCTGATTGGTCATTTCTCTGAACTTCCCCTCTCCTCCCCCACCCTCTCGTTTACAATCAGGGTCTGTTTCTCTCTCCCCCCATCACATTCATTGGGATATTTTTCGATGTGCTGTATAAATCCAAGTTTGCTGTTGATCACAGATCAAATTTAGAATCTGTGACATGTATTATGTTTTAAAAAGTACAAGAGCTGGAGCTCTGGTTAGCACAGCGGAGTCGGGCTTTGTCTCGTGTTGAAAATGATAAAAGGATTCAATAGGGTAGATACAGAGAAACTATTTACTCTGGTGGGGGAATCCAGAACAAGAAGGCGTAATCTTAAAATTAGAACTAGGCCATTCAGGAGTGAAATCATGAAGCACTTCTTCGCACAAAGGGTAGTGGAAATCTGGAACTCTCTTCCCCAAAAGGCTGTGGATGCTGGGTCTACTGAAGCTTGCAAGACTGAGATTGATAGATTTTTGATAGGTAAGGGTTTCAAGAGATTTATGTCAAAGGCAGGTAAATGGGGTTGAGGTACAGATCAGGCATGATCTAATTGATTGGTGGAAGAGACTCAAGGGGCTGAATGGCCGACTGCTTTTCATATGTTCCGATGTCCCTTCATCTCTGGGACTTGGGTTTGAACCCAGCCAAGATTGAAGGGAGACCAGCTGCCCCTCTCTGCCTGTAAGATTCCTTTGTGAATGAAGTTTGGGCAGTCTTAGCTCAAGTGGGTATGGTCCTGCAGCACAAAACCGCCTCTATATTGGCGCTGAAATATCAATCTCACTTCGAGAGGACACAAAAGCGCAATAGTTAGAGGCAGCTGAAGGTACATTGTGGGGGATGAGTCGAAGCAGCATTACTCTGTAGATACCTGCACTATACCGGGCTTCTTGTGCTTACAATGATAACACTGGGTCCCTGTATTGGGAACGTTTTCCATTCGCTACCCTTAACGTCCCTTGCCTCAATAAACATAAAAATTCACCAGAGAAGAGAGGATGTAGGGGCCAATGTATAGTCAGGCGTTACAGTGACATTACGAATTGTAAGCTGGAGTGTTGAGTGAAAGACAAATTTAAAAGTGAACATGTCACATTTAACATGGCAAATCCATGGCTGTAGAACAGAATGGAGTGGAATTAAATGCATTTCCCCTCTTTTCCCCCCATCCCATCACCATGTGAGTGATTTGTTTTGATGAGTGCTGTTGCTTTTAGGAACAATAATGGGACTTTGTGTCAAGGATTTTTATAGCCCTTATGTAATTTCAGTAGAATGGCCAAAAAATAAAAAATTCTATTCTGCCTTGCTGTTTATTGTTGCAATAACATTCCAAAGTAAGATTGTTGGTGAATTCCTGAGAAAAATGAAACTTTTCCTTCCAATCTCCCAGGGCAACACAGTAGGTTGACTTCCAGTGGGAGTCAGCAGGTATTGCAAGATGATTAGATTAAAATATGCAGAGCAATTTACTGACCTAAATAGGCAAATATAGTGTTCTGATTCAGTCAATAAGAAAAAAAAATGGAGAAACGATCTCAATGCTTGAGGAATAGACGAAAATAGTGAGTTAAGAAATGACCAAAATACTTTTCTGAGAAGGATTTAGTTCCTTTTGTGTAAATAACAGGAAAAAAAAGAGGAACTTTAGTGTGTCTTGCCCAGGAGGAAGACAGATATTTATATGTGAGAGCAGCTTAGCACTACTGGTGATTTCTGGGCAGGCAGATCGACCTTGAACAACACTGAAATCGGCAACAATTCACATTTGAAAAGAGCACTGTTTTATTTTACTTTACGCTTTGAATAAATGTGACTTTCAATGGCTGCGAGTTGCAGGTGAGACAAAAATTTAACTAACGCTACTGCCCTCAATTGGGATGTCTAAGCTAACCATAGAGAAGTGCTAGTGCATGTGAACAGGTTTCAGCAAACGTGTAAACAAAACCAGCCTTTCACTTCACTTCTCCTTGGCTAAATCCTCTCTATAATATTTCGAAGTCCATGTAAACAACTCCAGAAAATAACAAGAATGTGAGACTGCTTCCACTTATAAAGCGCCTTTTTAATATAGGGATAAGTCCCAAAAATATTTTACAAAAGGACAGATCGAACACCGAGTAAAAATGAAGAACTGTATTTCTGAAACATCCCAAGTCGCTCCATATTCAGTGAATTAAGTTGTGCAGTTGCTGTTATATGGGTGAATGTAGCAACTATTTTGCACACAAACAGGTAATGAACAACTATTTAATCTGATTTTGATGGTGTTGTTTGAGGGAGGAATGTTGGCTAGGAAGCACTCCTTGCTCGTCTGCAAATTGTATTGTGAGATCTTCACCTATCCGGAATAAGCAGACAGGGCCTTGATTTAATGGGGGTGAACTTGCTTCAGGCCTGTTTTCGGGCCTGAAGTGGGTGCTGCGCACAGAGTGCATTACTCAACGTGGAGGCCCGAGGCCAGCCCAATATTGGGCCTCACGCCTCGCTAACATTAGTTGGGTGAGCTGCCGGCTCCTGCTGGGCCTCCACAGGCAGATCGCCTATTTTAAATTGCTGAATTTTGGGGCGCCTGAATGTAAGACCGGGAGGGGTGAGGTGGGGTGGAGTGGCATTGGGGTTCGCCAACCTGGGTACTGTGGAGTCAGAGGTGCAATGCTGCTTCTCCTGGCTCCACAGAAACATTCTTTTCCACTCCAATGCCTGCTTCACTCCACACCGCCCAATTTGGTCCTAAAATAGGTGTTGGCCCCCTCGGATGTTGTCGTAGTATTCTTTCACCACTTGGTTGTACTCCTGCATTTTTCTGTTGAGCGAGTTCAGGAAGTCCGTAAGATTCAACAGTAACAACTTGCATTTGTATAGCACCTTTTTAAAGCAGCAAAATATCTCAAGACGCTTCACTGGAACGATAGCAAACAAATTTTGACACCGAGCCACGTAAGGGGATATTAGAACAGTGATCAAGCTTTTGCTCACAAGAGGTAGGTTTTAAGGGGAGCCTTAAGGGGGGAGAGAGAGGTAGAGGTTTAGAGAGGGGATTCTAGAGCTTAGGGCTTGGACAGCTGACAGCACTGCCGCCAATGGGGGAGCGAAGAAAGTGAAAGCAAGGTCTTAAAGCTTTTCATTGTCCATGGCTTCAAGTCAAATTCACAGTTTTAATAACCACACCCATAACGTGATTCATTTTCAAAGCTTCACTGTGCAGAGCTTCTTAATGTAAATTTTTTTTTTTATATTCGTTCACGGGATGTGGGCAAGGCCAGCATTTATTGCCCATCCCTAATGCAGTGAAAACTGCTGGTTTGTGTTGATACTTTGCAATTTGGCTGTCAGTTTTGCCACTGCTCCAGCTTTCTTGCCCTCCAATTTATCCAGAACTCCAGCCAAGCTGTTGACGAGGTCATTTGCGGATGGTGTGTCTCTCATTGGCACCAATTCCACAAACTCCTCTGTTACACACATGTTCTCATCACCTCCATGAATGAATACTGCTCGCTGAGCCACATCAGTTACAACAGTGCTTTCATCAATTACAATTGAAAAAGCAGCAAAGGATTTTGCTTTGTCCCGAAATTGACTGTTCAAATTCTCAGCTAAATCATTGATTCTCTCAGCGATTGTGTTCTTTGAGAGGCTGATATTTGCACAAACTCGCCGCTGATCTGGGCACACTATTTCTGCAGCTTTTAACATGCAGTTCTTCAAAAATTCTCCCTCAGAAAATGATTTTGTGAACGCAGCTATTTCATGGGCAATCACATCGCTCGCCTTAACAGCAGCATCGCGAGCATTAGTAAACATTGCTGCTTTCTCAATGACTGTGCTAACTCAGAAAATGTATCTTCCCGTAACTTTCCTGTGTACTTAACATATTTCTTACCATGGTTTGCTTCATAGTGTCTTCGAACCTTGTATTCTTTCGCCGCAGCTACCTGTTGCTTACAAATCAGGCACGTGGGCTTTCCGTTCATGTCCGCACAGAAATACAGAAAGTCTTCATTTCTTTAGAAACAAACGACACTCTTGAACTGCTTTTCCTCTTCTTGGATGAAAACATGACGGCTACTTGTGACTACAGAACTTGAAAATCAGGGATTAATGTTACGAGATGGTGAATGAATAAAGAAATGAAGATTGGTGGGGAAACAATCCTGTCACATTAAGCAACTCCACAAGTAATTTATTTTCATTAAGCATTAATAATACAAGTTCACTAACTTGATTGAATTTTTTGAGCGGTAACAAGGAGGGTTGATGAGGGTAATGTGTTTGATGTACATGGATTTTAGCAAGGCTTTTGACAAGGTCCCACATGGCAGACTGGTCAAAAAAGTAAAAGCCCATGGGGTCCAAGGGAAAGTGGCAAGTTGGATCCAAAATTGGCTCAGTGGCAGGAAGCAAAGGATAATGGTTGACGGGTGTTTTTGCGACTGGAAGGCTATTTCCAGTGGGGCACCGCAAGGCTCAGTACTAGGTCCCTTGCTTTTTGTGGTATATATTAATGATTTGGACGTGAATATGGGGGGCTTGATCAAGAAGTCTGCAGATGATACAAAGATTGGCCGTGTGGTTGATAGTGAGGAGGAAAGCTGTAGACTGCAGGACTGGTCAGGTCAGCAGAAAAGTGGCAAATGGAATTCAATCCAGAGAAGTGAGAGGTAATGCATTTGGGGAGGGCAAACAAGGTAAAGGAGTACACAATAAACAGGAGGATACTGAGAGGTGTAGAGGAACAAAGGGACCTTGGAGTGCATGTCCACAGATCCCTGAAGGTAGCAGGACAGGTAGATAAGGTGGTTAAAAAGGCATAAGGGATACTTTCCTTTATTAACCGAAGCATAGAATATAAGAGCAGGGAGGTTATGCTGGAACTGTATAAAACATTGGTTAGGCCACAGCTTGAGTACTGTGTACAGTTCTGGTCACCACATTACAGGAAAGATGTGATTGCACTAGAGAGGGTACAGAGGAGATTTACGAGGATGTTGCCAGAGATGGAGAATTTTAGCTATGAGAAAAGATTGGATAGGCTGAGATTGTTTTCTTTGGAACAAAGGAGGCTGAAGGGAGATTTAATTGAGGTATATAAAACGATGACGGGACTAGCTAGAGTGGATGGGGTGGACCTATTTCCCTTAGCAGAGAGGTCAGTGACCAGGGGGCATAGATTTAAAGTGATTGGTAGAGGGATTCGAGGGGAGCTAAGGAGAAATGTTTTCACCCAGAGGGCAGTGGGGGGGTCTGGAACTCATTGCCTGAAAGGGTGGTAGAGGCAGAAACCCTCAACTCATTTTTAAACTTAATTGGATGTGCATATGAAGTGCCGTAACCTACAGGGCAACGGACCAAGTGCTGGAAAGTGGGATTAAGCTGGATAGCTCTTTTTCAGCCGGCACAGACCTGATGGGCCGAATGGCCTCCTTCTGTGCCGTAACTTTCTATGATTCATGCTTCATTATGCCTTTAATTTCTTTTAAACCGGGAAGTCAGTCCCAATTCTGTAAAACAAACCGATATAAAATGGTTGCAAAGCGTACCGATTTAGTAGTGGGACGGTGGCCTCAAATGGAAGTCTGGGCTCAGGCGAGCTGCCAGTGGCGATACGACCAGTGCCGAGCATGTTGATGAGGTCCAGGGATCAATTTCCATCAATCCTTGGGCCTCTGGAATAGGGCGCCTGCTGGCTGCGCATCGCCAAGTCTGTGCCCGAAATCAATATCTACCCCCAAGTCTGTGAAAAGCACCTCGTCTGTAAAGACCACTCCAGCACATGCTCACCTGAAACACAATCAACCTGTGCAGCAACAGCCCGACCACCACTGACCACGTGCTGCAGCTGAAAGGGAAAGGGAGATTCCGCGCACCCAATTTAAAGTGACCAGACTTTCAATCTGAGCGGGAAATGCAGCCAATTCCAGGTTGCCCATCCGGTTTGGGAGTCTGCGGGCCCGTTGAAAGTGTTCTGCGGGCTGGATTCGGCTATCTGTTTGACACCCCCGGTCTAGATTATGTGCTCAAAAGTGTGACTTGAAACAGTAAACTTATTTCCTTTTCAAGTATTTACCCAATTCCCTTATGAAAGTTATGCTTGAACCTGCTTCCACCACCCTTTCAGGCAGTGCATTCCAGATCGTAACGACTCACTGCGTTTTTAAAAAAAAATTATTCTCCTCATCTTCCCTCTCGTTCTTTTGCCAATTATCTTAAATTTGTGTCCTCTGGTTACCGATCCACTCGCCAATGGAAATGGTTTCAACTTACTTATTCTATCAAAATCCCTTATAATTTTGAACACCTCAATTACATCTTCCCTTAATCTTTTCTGCTCTAAGGAGAACAACCCCAGCTTCTCCAGTCTCTCCGCATAACTAAAGTCCCTCATCCCCGGTATCATTATAGTAAATCTCTGTACTTTCTCCAAGGCCTTGATATCCTTCCTAGGATGCCCAGAATTGGACACGATACTCGAGCTGAGGCCTAATCAGTGATTTGTGACGATGGAGCGCAGGGAGGGGGGGAACTCGCCTGAGGACCAGGCTTAGAAGAAACTTTGTCGGAATTGAAAGCATTCTTCTGAGTGATCTTTGAAGCGGTTTACATTTTTGTCAAGCCACTGGGTATCTATGTTCAGCGAAAGCAGTTAATGTGTCCCATTATAGCCTTTTTAAAAAGTGAAAATAAACTGAAAATCTGAAATAAGACCAGCAAATGCTAAGCTTCAGCACCTGAAGGAAGACAAGATGGGTTAACATTAGGGGTGGAGACCCATTGTCAGGGCCTTTTTTAAAAAAGAGCTGGCTCAATATCTGATTTAGGAATGGGATTAAGTATAGATGATGATCATCAAATACTCCAGATCGCGACCGAGCCATTGGGACCGGTGGGATGTCCAATCATGGAAAGAAAGCCATCTAGGATGAATAATGCAGCATGTGAGGTTAGATAGATACCCTGAAGCTTCACTTCATTTCCTCTGGGTGGGTTTTATGTTTTACTTGAGTCTACAAAGCTCAGTACTACGATTACCGGTGTCTGTAACGGGATGATAATAACAGACACGAGCTACCTGTGGGTTTGACCTTGCGCCGAAAAGCTTTAATCAGTGCAGAAAATGTCGTATTACAGTGCGCTGGAACTTCAAAGGTATTTTAATGGCAATAAATGTACCATTGACTTTCAGTGGCTGCTGAAATCTGAGCAAAGTTAAAGTGGGAATCACACAATTAGTCAACTTTTTCTTTTTTAAAAAGTACTTTTTTTTTAACATCCTTTTTGTAACTTCTCCAATTATGTTTTATTAAAGATTTTCGATGTTGCTGGTGTTTTCCTAAATAAATTCGAAAAAAGGTCGAATGGAAAATAAAAAGCAATGATTTTTGGGCACTGATTTACGATCAATTAGTGTTTTATTGATGAGATTCTGCGATTTTTCACTTGTATTTTGTGGGTCGCAATCTATCCATCTTTCTGGAAAATCGACAACCGGCGACCTTGGCAATGATTATGCCTTTTTATTTAAATGGATAAATAGAACGAGAATCCATTTTGGTGGGTTATAACATTTTATTTATGTGGCCCTGCCATAAGCAAAATGTCCTAATGATCACTATATTCGGTCAAAGGTCTGTCATTCCCCTAAATGGGAAGACAGACCATCAGTAGTGTAATGCTTAGCTACACAGACCAGAAGGCCCCAGAAGAAAATCAGTCAAGGCTCCCAGAGAATTGCACTTGGTTTTGATGCCCTCCGCAGCTGGCACTATATAGGCTGTTGGGCACTATCTAGGCTTTTGGGTGACTGGCACTGGATGAGGTACCAGTGGGCAGTATTATCATGCTGCACTCGTGTCTAATTTAAAATATTAAATGCAGTTGAGGCCGTGGTGAGGAGACCCAAAAACAGCACCAAGAATTGTAGATTTTTCTAAGCCTTGTGATGATTTGGGCATTTAATGTCTCCTTTGCCTTGATGTCCGTTTTTGTCTGATAACCCTCCTGTGAAGTGCCTTGGAATGTTTCACTATGTTAAAGGCACTATATAAATGCAAGTTGTCGTAAAATAGGCCTCTCAATGCACCTTAACCATGCACCTGTTTGGTTCAATGTATATCAGCATTGAGCGAGCATGTTAGATCAACGCAACCAAATATAAAAAAGGAATTCACATTTAAAGCAGAAGTTTATAAAGGAAAACCAACGGACTTCTTCCTTGCTCTTCACTAGCCCGCAGCTAAAGTTCTGAGAAGCAGTTTCTCAGAAGTGTTTCTTCTCTGAATGCAGCTCTACAAATAGACAAACGGTGGCCCCTATATCTACAAATAAAGGGCAGATAAGAGCTGTTATCACTTACGGAACCTTTATTTAAGTAAGCTTGCACAGTTCTTATCGTTAGTGAGCATCTGGGTTACGGGATCCCTGCTGTAGAGAATTGGAGGCTGAGCTTGAACAATGGGGCAGCATTATGACAGAGCATACCTTTCGTAATGCTGCCCCATTATTAACGCTTGGGCTCCTAAGCATACTCACACTGAAACTTTACATGTGCTAAGTTGTAGTGTTTCTGTTTGTGTTGTATTTGGATAGTTGTATCTTTCAACTTTTAAACATGATGTGCAAAGTACTTTGAGATTAATAGAATCTCAGAACTTTATAACGCAGAAGGAGGCCATTCAGCCCATTGCGCCTATGCCAGCCTAGTTAGTCCTGTTTCCCTGCCCTTTCCTCATACGCTTTTAAAATTTTTCTTTTTCAAATGTTTATCCATTTTCCCTTTTAAAAGTTTATAATGGATTCTGATTCCACCACTGCTTCTGGTAGGCCTTTTCATGTCCTAACTACCTGCTCATTTTTAAAAAAAAAAACCCTTTTGACTTTTGTTGATTATCTCAAATTTATGCACTCTACTTACAACTTACTGACCAGTGGAGATAGATTTTCCTGGTTTACCATATTATAACCCTTCCTGAAGTGTGGTTACTTCCACCGTCATTCTGTCCGATTCCTCCTTTCTCCTCCCCCCTCCTCAGAAGCACGTTACATTTGCAAAGATATCCAGTCTGGGCTAATGTTTAAAAGGTGCTCTTGGTGACTCTCCTAATGGCTCAGATCAGCAGGGGCCTGGTTTGATTCCTGGCCTCAGCTCAATTAATTGATTTCAGCCAGAGTGACACGAGGGCTGCTGTGGTGGGGGGGGTCTCATTGCCCCTGGGCTAGGGAGAGGAAATTCGGTGAGAACAGCATCAGACTGGTTTGTGATGCTCCCCATGTTGGAATGGCCTCCCAACGCTCAAAACATGAAGAATGGCTGGCGGGGTGAAGTAACAGAGATGTATCGCGGCATGGGTCAATATTTCAAAAGAGGAGAAAACTAACACAAAAAGGTAATACAAATTAAAGCTTGTCCATTGACCTGCTCGGGCTTACATTAAGTTTCCCCATTCACAAGATCTTTGTTACAAAGGAAAACCCACCTGTGCAACTTTTAAATGCGCCAGGCACTGGGTGATGTGTGTGAAGATGACTCTTGGAAGTGTGTCAGGCCGCCTCTCCGTTTCATTCTGCGCTGCAGACTATAATGTGTATTTGAAACTGGCTTGGATGTGAAGTGCCTTGATTGAAACTGCTGTAATATTGGATTTGATGGGGTACTAGGGCCTCCAGCTCTGGACGTGTGGGTCTCATGCAGCCGCCAGCACCCACAAAGAGAGCAGGTCTTTCCAGCCGCTCGCCTTGGCGAATCCCGCAAATTAACGTTGGGAGTAGCTGCTGGCTGCGGGAGACCCGAGCGTTGAGAGTCGGCAGACCTGGGACCCCACCCCAATTTAAACCAAGCTTTGCTCTTCTAGATGTGAGAGAGAGGAGACTTCCATCCAGTAAATGTGGGCAATGTTTCCACATGCAACGGAATAGTTGTTTACAATATGTCTTGGCGTGACTGTGGTGAACTTATGTGCTTCTGTTGTCCAAGGATGTCAGATCTGGGGAATGACAGTTTTCCACTTGCGGTACTCACCGAGCACCTCCAGGTCAGCACTGGTAGACCCAGGATAACAACATGCCGTAACCCCAGAGTGGATCAGGAAGACACTTCCATTTTCCACAGCCATAATTGACACTGCTGGCCAGTGCCAGTGTCTGTGGTGTTCTGTCTGCTCATTCCCACTAAGAAATGGGTTGAGACGGGGCTCTGACTGAAGAAGTAGCTGTCTCCTAAGCTCACACCTGCCCGACCTGGACATATATCACCGTTCCTTCATTGTCATGGGTCAGAATCATGGAACTCCCTACACAGCAGCATTATAGGAGCACCTTCACCGCATGGACTGCAGCGGTCCAAGAAGAAAGCCCATAACCACTTTCTCAGGGCAACAAGGGGTGGGTAATAAAAGCCGGACTTGCCAGCGCCACCGCGAATGAATAATATTTTTAAAAATGGCTCACTACTTCCTTTTCGAGGGCAACTAGGGATGGGCGACAAATGCTACCGTTGCCAGTGACGCCCATATCCCACGAGTGAATTTAAAAAAAAAAGTAGAAGCGTTATAATATGTGATAACATCGATACAGCAGTGAGTCAGTTTACACCAACAGCTTCAGTTTGGATGCGGGAAGACATTTTTAAAATTTAGAATTCCAGTTAAATTTGAATTTCAGTACTTGAGTTACAACTGCATTGAATAGAAGCCTGTGACCGATATTTTTAATCGTCCATTTGAAAAGTTGTAGAATTGTGCACATCTTTGGTGGTTTCATGCAGGCTGCTTTCGTTTTTGGTGTCAATTTTGCAATGATAACCACATGGTTATTGTGCAAGATGCAACACATTGGCAGTGAAATTTGTATTGGCTCGTAGCGCTAAACAGGCGATAGTGGATTTTTAAATCGGGCGGAGTGTAAAGTGGGTTGCCGATGTGCTGTTACCCATTTTGTGCTGCCGCCCATGTTGATTATCGCCCCCATATTCCATAGCTGTTTTTAGGGTTGAATTATGATCTGCCCTCTCTGAATCCCATGTCCGTTGGGCCACGTAAGTGCTCGAACCACCGTTAGATTATGGTGTAACTCGTCTCTTTTTTGGTGGGCGAGAGGGAAGTGGAAATTGGCCATTGCTGTTGTGAACCACACCATCAAATCGTCGTCTCTGCCACCTGTTGAACATTGGTGTCACGTTACAGAACACAGACGCTAACCTCTGTTGTTGACTTCTTAGTTGGCAAGCAGCCACCAGACAGTTCCTCTTTCATAAACATCCTGGTGAGTTTGCAGTTGGCAAGGACGATTGAATGCTGCATTGGAGACTGGGGCACAGATCCATGGTGACATTTGTGGCATTGTAGCAGGGTGGCTGTTGTTTTCAGGGCTATGGGGAAAGAGCGGGGGAGTGGGACTAATTGGACAGCTCTTTTAAAGAGCCAGCTCAGGCATGATGGGCTGAATGACCACCTTCTGTGCTGTAAGATTCTATGATCGGTGGCAAACCATCAGCCATCAAAGCCCTGCGTGCTCGAATTCTCTTCCTAAACTCCTCTCGCTGCATCTCTCCCCAACTTCAAAAACCTCCTCACACCCCGACTCTTCAACCATGCTTTTGGTCCCCTCCCATAACCTTCTTCCTGTTTTTGTCAGTATTTTTTTAACCAGGTGTCAGCTTGACTCAGTTGTGAACACTCTTGCCTGAATCAGAAGTTTATTGATTCAAGCTGCACTTTTAAACACGTAATCATAGAATAATACAGCACATGGAAGAAGGCCATTTGGCCCATCATGCCTGTGCCAGCTCTTTGAAAGAAAATTAGTCCCACTCCCCTGCCCTTTCCCCATAGCGCAGCAAGTTTTTTTCCCCTTAAATTATTTATCCAGTTCTCTTTTGAAAGTTGTTCTTGAATCTGCTTCCACCACTCATTCAGGCAGTGCATTCCAGTCTGGGTGTGTTGAATGTACGGCCCGGAGGCTGAATGCAGCCCATGGAACACTTGCGTTAAAAGAGCAGAAGCCTTTCTCATTTGCACGTTCTCAGCAGGATGACTGTGATTTGGAGGGCTATGGGAAAAAAAACAGGGGAGTGGGACTAATTGGACAGAGCCAGCACAGGCATGATGGACTGAATGGCCTCCTTCTGTGCTGTGTGATTCTATGACAATGCCGTGCAACGCTCTTTTGGTGCTCCCTTTGCTCAGTGAAGCTGCAATGCTTTGAGATGGCTTTGGATTTTACTGACCGACCGTCCACAGTTGCTGAACATAGGCTCTATAAGTAAGAGAACTGAGAGTCAAATTCACATGAGTGTGACACTCCACTCCTCACACAGGTTGCACTGTGTTTTCTGAATTACATTCTCCAAATAAAGACTGGGTTCGGCCATCTTCCAGCAAAGACCAGCCGCTGCTGGTCAAGAGGCATGTCCTGGAACTTGGCTTTGACATCAAGAGTACTTTATCCATAAATTCTGGGACTGTCTCTGTTGCATTGGAATTCTTTAGATGGAAAGGTTTGTAATCCTCCCAGACAGTATTCTCACCTGGATTTCTGTTCCTGTTATGAAAAAAAGTTTTTAGAGAAAATTCTGCATGCTAATTTTCTCTTGCGATTTTCCTCCCCTCTTCTCCCTCTCTTACTTGCTGTGGAATGGTTTCATCGGCGTCTGGTGCCCTCTGCTACCTCACCCGAGTGATCGTTATTTGTCTGTGATAAGTTTGTGTCAACAGGCTAATCGACAAGAGTCACCACCGCCATGTACAGTCCCATCCACAACATGGGGCCAATTTTCGGATGACAGAGCGGGTCCGTTGGGGGCAGGGGGGGGGGCTCCGAAAATCGCTAAAAGCCCGGCTCCAACCCGCTGACTTCCGGGTTCCCCAGTGACGCGTCCGGTTGCACGTGCGCCTCCCGAATGCGGGAGTCCCACCGGGAATTAAAGCCAGCGGGATGATGATTTGCATAGTTTGTCAGATGGTTGAAGTATTTGAACTACTTGATTGACTGGACATTTTGGCAGGGTGCAATTTTGAAGGTTCCTCAGCGTGTTTCCTGTGCTGTGGGAAACACTCCCTGTTGCCACAGACGTGTTTCAGCCAGCAGCCAGTGGGAGATGCAAATGATTATTTGACAGATGGGGAGTAAACTTCATTTATTGCAGCAGGGCACTCTATTACTTCAGACAAAGTTTTGGCTGCAAGACTTTGGTGTTTTTCACTCAAAATTCTTACTTTCCACCCAAAACTCTGCTGTGCAAACATATTTACCTACTTTGCGGACCCCCTCAAACTCACACCGTCAGGATGGGGGGGGCGCCATGCTGCATTCAATTCTTCACCTGAGGACGAGCAACATCACCAGCCTCGCCAGGCACTGCGTCCACCTCCGCCACGTGGAGCTCCACAACACAGTGCTCCACCTGCACACGAGCACGGAGGGCAACACCAGAGAGAGCGACGTCGCAGGAGGCACTACCCTCACAACAAGGTCTATCGACTGAGGCTAAACTTCCTGAACCTCTGAGGAGCAGTGCATACAGAGGCTTAGTCAGTCGCCAGGTAATCGCAGACATCTTCATGCCGAGCTGCTCCCAGCTGGGCTGAGCAGCATCTCCTTACCTGTCGCTGTCAAAGTCACCACTGCCCTCGACTTCTTGGCCTCCGAATCATTCCAGGCTGCCACCGGGACGTCGCCGGGGTCTCTCAGTCGTCTGCACACAAGTGCATAAGGCAGGTCACCGATGGCTTGTTTCGCAGGGCCTCGCACTACATCAACTTCCCCACAGACCACCTCAGCCAGACGGAGAGGGCAGTGGGATTCCACACTATGGCTGGCTTCCTACGGGTGCAGGGTGTAATCGATTGCACCCAATCGATAGCAATACGAGCACCTCCACACGAGCCAGGACTGTTCATCAACAGGAAGGGTTATCACTCCATTAACACTCGGCTCATTTGTGACCACCGCAAGAGATTCCTTCACGTGTGCGCCAGATACCCTGGCAGCTATTCCGTCATCCTCCGGGAGTCCAACATCCCGCCGCTCTTCCACGCACCAAACTCCCGTAAGGGCTGGCTCCTCGGGGACGAGGGATACCCCCTGCTCCACGTGGCTCATGACACCTCTGACGAAACCCACCACTGAGCAACAGCGTCAATGTAACGACAGCCACATCGCCACCAGGTCTACAATTGAGCATGCTAAAGGGCTGCTCAAGATGCGCATCAGGTGCCTTGATCGTTCTGGGGGAGCGCTTCAATACGCACCAGACAGAGTGGGACGCATTATAGTCGTCTGTTGTGCCCTGCACAACATGGCACAACAGAGAGGGGTGCCGCTCGAGGAGGCCCCATCCACATCTGCCCCCCACGAGGAGGAGGAGGAGGAGGAGGAGGAGGAGCAACCCGTGGGCAGAGCAGCCACTCACCTGGCTGCTTGTGAGGCCAGGGAGTCGCTGATATGTGAACGGTTCTCCTAACATCAGACAGTGTGAAGAGTCCAGTCCTCACCACCTTGATAGAGCAGCGCCCAAACCAGCACCCCGCCCCACCCACCTCCCTGCACAAAACAGTCCTCTAACTACACATACGCCCACTGTAGATTGACCCAATTTATGGCATCAAGTGTGGGCGTTCATCATGAACCTCATGAAAGGACCTTATTATAGAAGCCAGTCAAGCATGGCCAAGATGTGGCAGTAGTGGAGTGATGTGATAGATTAGTGTTGGCAGTGCAGAATGAGTTGGGGGGTGGGGACAGTGATGTGGAAGACAGACTGTAGGAGAATGAGTAAGTGTCCTCATTTTGGCTGACCTAGTTAGGTCATTGAAGCGCTTCCTGCACTGGATCCAGGTGTGGGAGATGCTGCTGCTGGTGACCTCCTCTGCCACCTCGAGCCAGGTCTTCTTGGTGGCAGAGGCAGGCCACTTCCTCCCGTCCTTTGGGTAGAAGACATCCCTCCTCCTCCACACCCCATCCAGTAGTAACTGGGGTGAGGGATCACTAAATCTTGGAGCAGCCTTCCCCCTGTGCTGATGCATTGTGCTGTTTGGGTTTTTGCTCCAGGAGCAGCCCCTTTGAGGACTGTCCCTTTTTAAATAGAGCTGCACCAGCCGACAGCCTGTGATGCCGGGTGCGCAGTCTGCCCGCTGCACAGCTTTCGGACGGCAAACCCAGAAGCCACGTTGAGTCGCTCCAATTTACCCGCGATCACGTGGGGAACGGACAGATTTTATTGGACGGGTTACCCACGCGCCCAATCGCTCTTCCTCCCTCCCCCCCCCCCCGCTGCCATCCCGCCTCCCCGCTAATATCGGGGCCCATGTGTCCAGTGGTAACTGGAGAGCAATCACAAGTGAGGAACCTGGTTAATTTTTCCTCCCAAACCTGGGAAAGCCAAGGCCAACGTCATCACCTCTAGTGCTCCCCTGGCTCAGATCGGCCAACTCCGCACAGACCAAGGATGAACCTGGGAGCTTGCTGGTCAGAGTGGCTCAGCTAATGACTTGTCATTAGGGCAGCCATATCTACATCGTTAAAGGCTAAATTAACTATTGCCAGGGTTGGCGATTTATCAGCCACGGGAAACCTGTGCCTTCCTTCTTGCTACCTCAGTATAATTCCTCAGTCTTTCTGTGCACAAGGGTCAGGTAGCTAATGTATTTGTCCTTGTAGTTGTCTCCAGTTCTACTCTGCTATGTTGGCCACTGAAGAATCTGCAGCCCAGCCTCTGCTCCACTCCACATTGCCCAATTTGGCAGAGGGGTCCTAAAACAGGCGTTAGACCCCTCAGATGTTGCCGTAGTATTCTGTCACCACTTGGTTGTACTCCTGCATTCTTCTGTTGTGTGAGTTCAGGTGCTCCGTAACATCCAACAACTACTTGCATTTATATAGCGCCTTTAACATGGTGAAACATCCCAAGACACTCCAGGGGAGCACTGCACCGAGCTGGATTAGGAAATATTAGGACAGGTGACCAAAAGCTTGGTCAAAGAGAGAGGTTTTAAGGAACGTCTTAAAGGAAGAGAGAGAGGCGGAGAGGTTTAGGGAGAGAATGCACAGCAGCTTTTAACCCTTTCACTCCTGTAAAGCTGTATTCAGGTTTGAACAATCTGCACTCCACCCAGCACCAACATCCCAGTTCAGCTGGCGCAGTTGCATTTAATCCAGCTTTTCACTGTGGAATGTTGCACCATTTTTTGTGACTGAAACACGAGGGATCAATTCATTAAAAAAATACTAGAAAAACAATTTATTTCTCAGAAAAAGACAAAAACAATTAGATAATTTTGTGAAAGCAAGAATTCAGCCACTGCACAATCGGGACCATCTGGGAAAGTTAACCCTGTCCCCTTCTAAACTTTTTAAGGTTAAAATGGAGTGATCCCAGATCATTGTCAATGCACAAAATGGCTTTATGGGAATAGTTTAATGCAGAAAGGATTATTTATTTTTCTTACATGTTCCTTAAGGAAACTAAATACAGTTTCTAAGCAGTACTTTGAATAATTTAATAATAAATGCCATCCTTATTTGGGAGGGGGGATAATTAAAATTATATAAATGGGTTGTGAGCAAAATGCATGGGCAGAATTTCTGCTAGGCTTGTGTGCATATTTTGTAAACTGTAATGTTCATTTGTTCTAAAGCAAATATGGGGTTTTTAGGTTACTGAGTGTAAAAACCACATGGTGCACTGTAAATGTCGGTCATTATCACATCATAAAGTATTTTAAAAAGAAACGTTTTGTGGCAGACAGGAAAGTCAAACTGCTCAGAAGGTGCAGTTACACAATGAAAATGAGCGAACAAGAAAGAAAGAACCTGCATTTATATAGCACCTTCCACAACCTCAGAACGTCCCAAAGCGCTTTACGTGCAGTCACTGCTGTAATGCACAAACAAGACACGAAATTCCTCACAACAGGCTATATTTTTCACTGAATTAGAACATATAGGTTTTATTGTATTTATTTTCTTATTTTTTAATTGTTTTAAAAGTCTTATGTTTTTCTGTAATTTTTCTGGTAATGTAACGGTAAATTTTGGTCAGTGCTTGCCTTACAGCTTCTGCTGTCAAGAGGATGAGTGCATTGTCTGCTTCCAGTGTCCCCAGTAACTAGTCGCCAGGAGTGATGTTCCCCCTCGCCTCACAGGAAGACGTTGCAACCTCTGCAGGGCATAGCTGAGAGCAGCAACTGGGCAGAGCAAGAATTGATGTGTTCACCCCAACTCTGTGGCATCGAGACTAATGAAAGAACTTGTACTCATACAGAGCCTTTCATATCGACAGGACGTCCTAAAGTGCTTCATGGCAAATGAATTGATTTTGAGGTGCAACACTCTTGTTTTGTAGGCAAATATGGCAGGCAATTTGTGCACAAACAGTGATGAGAGAACCGATCAGTTAGTTTTGGTGGTGTTGATTGATGGATAAATGTTGGCCAGGACAGCAGGAAAACTCCCTGCTGTTCTTTGAAAAGTGTCATGGGAACGTTTAGGTCCAGATAGGGTCTCGGTTCAACATCTAATTCGAAAAATGGCAACTCCAACAAAGAAGCGCTCCTTCAGCACTGCTTTGATGACTAGAGTATGTGCTCAAGTTCCTGGAATGGGGCTTGACTGAGAGGTGAGAGCACTACCACTGAACCAAGCTGCCACGGACATCAATGCTCTAACACTCTCCAACACCATGGAAACCTTCCTCCCCTTACTGTTCTTTCCTCACAATGTTCTGCCATTGCCAAGTGCAAGACTGGGAACTGCTTTACTCTCAGGACTCTGCCAATGAACTTTTAGCACACAGGAGTACTCCTGAGATTATCAACCCTCCTCCCTTCTGATCTTCATTCGGAGAAAAATGAGGAAGAATGATAATTCTGCTTAAAAGCCTGGTTATGGCCAAACCAATTAAATCCATAATTCTGTTTTTGGGGGGAAGGGGGAGTTCACTTTGGACCCAGTGTCCCATCCACCAATAATCCTGTTGAGTTTGGAGTTCATGTGTTGAGAAATCCCAGGACTGTAACTGCAGAAAGAGATGGAGAACAGGCAAGATTACAATCCAGGTGCATTTCCTGTTCTCATTTTATCCCGTTGTTAACATGTAGACATCAGAGCTTTGAATTGTGAAATCTGGAAGCTTGGTCCCATTAACCAAAGCAGAAAACATTGGAGACGCGCAGTGAATCAGTGAAGAGAACCAATGAGTTAATGTTTTGGGCAAACTGCTCTTCATCAGAACCTGATCTCTTTTGATTGTTGGAAGATCCAACAACTCAGACGAATGTAACAAATGTCCTTGCAGAGACTATCTGGTGGGTGTGTGGGTTGTTATCTGAACATTGAAAAACAAGATTGTATAGCATAGGTATTGAGTTGGGGGGTGTGTGTGATGGTGGGAACTTCAATTATTTCCACATAGAACTTAAAAGGGTGTTGTCACTGTTTGCAGAGTGCTGTGTCTTTTTTGCCAAATCTGAAGACTTAAATTGCAGCTTGGTGGGTAAAAGCTGTGTGGGAACAAATTCAGTGAAGCACCTTTGATGTTAAATGTTAAATTATTAGTGGTAGGCACGATTGAACTGTTGTATAATCTGCTGTTTTACAGACCTGGGCACTTTAACCAGATGGCAGTGCTCCTTTCAATATAAAACTGATTCTGCAGAGTGGACTTACTGTGCTAAGAAACGTAGAGCAAAGCCAGATAAAGCAGCAGTTCTCTCCATCTGATGTATATTTTTGTGAGAGCTACAGCATTTCCCAGAAGTGTCCCTGTTTCTCCAAAGAGTGGACATTTGGTGGTAACGCAAGCCACTTCCTCCACATACTGCCATTTAAAAAAAACTGTTGTGAGAACGGATAAACTGGGGAGGGGAGTGGGGGGCTGCTATTTCTTTGGTGCAATGTATGTAGTTTCTGTTCTGCAGCTGGATTTCCTGTTATCGTGTTTGTGTGTGCACGGATTAATTGAACATTTAATACTATTGGTTTCTAATTGTCCTCTCGGTTCTGTGCTGACCACATGGTTTGGGGTTAACAGGTTAAGGCACATCCACACTATAGCTGGTGCGTTGATGTGAAGCGACTTTGCTTTTGCGGACCTGCACCAAAAGTGCTGTATGCTGCAGGGCTACGGACCGAGTGCTGGAAGGTGGGATTAGAACGGGCACCTGGTTGTTCTTCGAGCCGGTGCGGACACGAAGGGCTGAATGGCCCCTTTCTGTGCTGTATCTTTTTCTATGGTTCTATAGTTATGTGTAGCCTGAATCTGGAGTCGGGACCCAATCTGACACTGGAGTGAAGCGGAGTGAGAGAGCCTGGAGGATGCACCCTCTCTGTCCACTTCATTTCAGTCAGTCAGATCTTGACTCGCGATTTACACTACACAAGTTGCTGCGAAGTCACAATGTCGGCACTGAACAAGTAGCACGGATGCACCATCGATATCTATGCACTGGACTCCTGACGTCGTCCCTTTGGAGCTGAAATGGACTGTTTTCAAAACTACGCAAAATCGCGATGCATGTTTGTTGTGGTACAGCTTCACTGTGTTTTTGCTAGTCGGTACTTTTAACTGCAAAATATGTTCTAGATTTTGTTTGCACGTCTTGATGGATTTAGCACTTTGCAGAGTATGCTATCTTGTTGCACACTGACTACATGTTGACAACTAAGGAAGCAAACTAGTCGTAGCAGCTGTCGCGAATACAGTTAAATTGGAGGGTGTAAAATGACGCTCTTTAATCTTGGGTTTTATACCTGGTTGAGTGGTCGGTACACCTGGGGGAGGAGAGAGGCTGTTACATGTAGGATAGAAAACTGCTTGCACTAGAGGTGGTCCAAAGGTATCCATTGCTGGCAGTGGGACTGGGTTGGTCCACATCATTGAATTAGTGGTTTGACTGACCCACTTCTAATATTTCTGACTTAGAGAAAGAACTTGCATTTTTATAGTGCCTTTCACGTTCTCAGGACGTCCCAAAATATATTACAGCCAATTAATTCCTTTTGAAGTATAGGCATTATTGTTGTGTAGGCAGACTTATGCACAGCGAGGTCCCACAAACAGCAATGAAATGCATGACTGGCTAATCTGTCTTTGGCGATGTTAGTTGTGTGCTGCCTCCCTCTTTGTCAATAGCTGAAGCTGCAAGTGTTGGTCTGTTGGATCAAATGCTTCCTGATGAATGTGAGATGGTAGATGAAAGGTGTGAAGGGCCTTATCCTTTCCTTGGCATGTAGAACGCTTGTTAGCTGGAACCTGAAAGATTAGGCAGTTAAAACATTAAACATTGTGCAATCTGGGCTGATGCTTCCGTGCAGTACTGAGGGAGTGTTGCGCTGTTGACGGCACATTGTTTATGATGGGTCAATAAACCGAGGCCTTTAACTACCTGTTTAGGCGGAAGTAAAAGATCCCTTAGAACCATACAGAAAGGAGCAGTGGAGTTCTCCGGGTGACCTGACCAATGTTTATCCCTCAACCAAGACCATCAAAACCAACAGGTCATTTATCTCATTTGTGAGACCTTGCTTGGGTGCAAGTTGGCTGCTGTGTTTGTCTACATCACAACAGTGACTATATTTCAAAAATTAATTCATTGGCTGTGCAGCACTTCGGGAGATCCCAAGGAAATGAAAGGCGCTATATAAATGCAAGTACTTTCAGGTAACTAACCATGGTGAGGATCCACATAAAACTGATATTAAGTGCTTTTACTAATCCTAGTGCACAGAGCAACAGTAGGAATCATAGAAATTACAGCACAGAAGGAGGCCATTCAGCCCATCATGCCTGTGCCAGTGCTAACTCTTGAACCTGAGTTGTCTTTTCCGATATCTTTTCCCTGCTCACTCGCTATTTGTGTATACATTCTTCCTTTGTATCCAATTCCCTTTTAAATGATGTTACAGTCACTGGCTCTTGCACTAAAGCAGCCCATGTTCTAATAACCCTCCATGTGAAAATATCTCTTCGGACTTTCCCTTTCGTTCTTCCAGTGACAGCTGGGCATTTACAAGCACCTGCCAATCTGTAAACTTCCCAGATCAACAACAGTGTGTCTCCGGAGTTAGAGAAAAGGACAGGCCACTAAAACACAGCTGCAGCCTTGCACAGAACGCATTGTGTGTGTTGCATGTTATAACGCTCTCACCTTTGTAAAATAACATCTCACCTGACGTACTGTGGGAAGTCCCATGGGAGATCTATATATTCCAATGACAACCCAGGAGTGAATCCATTCTCATCAGAAACTGTTTTTAGACCTTGTTATTTTGCAAGCTTATTTTTTTTAAAAAGATAGATGTAGAGATTTTCAGCACATGCATTTATTTTACTGTTTGATGCTGTGTTTTATGTTTTTTTTTATATTTGAACAAAAGAATACATTTTGTGAAGTCACCGTGTAGTTTAATGTGAAACATGATCCTATGAGGCAATCCGTCGATTGCTGTGATGAGCTACTGTTGCTATGGCGAGTGTTTGAAGCAATCAGTTGTACTGCTGCCTCACTGCACTCTCCATGGTGATGGCACTCAGATTGGTTCAGCACTTCTAGAAGGGTGGTTTCCAGTGCTGTGCAACGTGGAACTCTTTTTTTCTCTTTGTGTTAAGACGATCTGGAAACACTTTTTTCCTGTACAATAAAGGGGTGATCCTGTGATCCCACACTTCCAACAGGGAGCCACACCTGCAGGGAGTGTGGGTAGGAGGTAGGGCCTACAGCATGGTTGCCACAATTCTCCAACCCGCACCCTCTTAGACTGCACCGTCACCCCTACATTGTCTTTGTTCTTTTCTCTGTAGAAACCAAATGTGTGTGTGTGTGCTTGCATGTGCATATATAATTAGTCCCAGTTACAATGTCAAAACCTTAAGCCTTTTTAAAAATGATATTGCATCTAACATGTATACTGAAGGACCAGGTGATGCCACATATGGTCTATTCCTCTTGATTCAAATTATTTGTTCACTTATCACGAACGTAGTGCAGCCAACATGACTTTTCAAGTCCCACTCCAGGATTTGAATATATAATCTCGGCTGACATTTCCGTGTATGTTCAAGATGCCACAGCACTGTTCAAAACAAAAAGAGCAGGGACTTCTCCTGATGTCTTGGTCAGCATTCCTCCTTTTATGCGAAGCCACCAGAAACAGATTAACTGGCCATTTATCTCATTTGCGGTTTGTAAGCCCCTGCTGTGTATAATTTGGCTGCCACATTTGCCTAAATAATAAGTGAGCTCACTTCAAAAATATTTCATTGGAGATGAAGTATCTTGGGATGTTCCTGAAGATGTGATGAGGTATCCTCGTAACAAGCTGGTGCCTGGGAAAGGCATTCAGTTGCCAGGCAAGCAGTATCAGGCAGCTGCTGTTCCCTCAGAACAGCAGGACTGACAGCTTGGCAGGAGCTCGATCCTGTTTATAAATAGTAACAGAAAATGCTGGAAATACACAGCAAGTCCATCAGCATCTGAGAAGAGAAAAGGTGGGTTCATGTTTCAGGATGTGGGCCTTTGTCAGAACATTCTGTCTACCATTTTTTTTTCTCTTGCCAGATGCTGACTGACCTGCTGTGTACTTCCTGCATTTTCTGTTTTTGTTTTTAGATTTCTAACATTTGCAGTTTGTTTTTCTGCTCTTTTTATTTCAACTTTCCTAAATGGTAAATTGGAATTTTGTGATTTGTTACTATGACGAACAGACTGCAAGTTCTTTTATGAATGCAATTAAGCAAGTTGGTCAAATCACAAAATGTAATTTTACAAGCTAACTGCATAGTGGGGAGAACTTGGTGCCAAGGAAGCTATTTTGTAACAGACCAATGAAGGCATCCAGTTTGTTTTGTAATAGTGATTATGTCCTTTTGATAATATTTCAATTTTTGGATGTCGCTATGTTGACCATGTTTTATTTTGATTTTTAAAATATTTGTAGATACTCAGAAGCAGCCAGTCCGAGTGTGAAGCTGTTTCACTATGAAGTCAAATGGATGGCGATGGAACCAGGGGATTCTATAAATCGTGTTTTCTTCTGGTACTATAAGGTTTGTGTCTGTTTATGTTGATAGAGCAGTGAGTATTTCAATAACTAGAGAGTGTCATTTATTACTGTGCTTCTGTTACATATTCTCCAACTAAATCAAACACAAACAATGACAAAAAACTGGAGTTGTGAGGAGGATGCAAAGAGATTCAAGGCGATTTAGACAAGTTGAGTGAGTGTGCAAATACATGGCAGATGCAGTATAATGTGGATAAATGTGAAGTTATCCACTTCGGAAGGAAAACAAAAAGGCAGAGTATTGTTCAAATTGGAAATGTTAATGTTCAAAGGGACCTGGGTGTCCTTGTACACCAGTCACTGAAAGCAAACATGCAGGTGCAGCAAGCAGTTAGGAAGACAAATGGTATGTTGGCCTTCATTGCAAGAGGATTTGAGTACAGGTGCAAGGATGTCTTACTGCAGTTATACAGGGCCTTGGCGAAACCACACCTGGAGTATTGAGACCAAAACTGCACACCTTACCTAAGAAAGGATATACTTGCCATAGAGGGAGTGCAGCGAAGGTTCACCAGACTGATTCCTGGGGTGGCAGGACTGTCATATGAAGAGAGATTGGGTCGACTCGGCCTGTATTCACTCGAGTTTAGAAGAATGAGAGGGGATCTCATTGAAACATATAAAATTCTGACAGGGCTAGACAGACTGGATGCAGAGAGGATGCTTCCCCTGGCTTGGGGGGGGTCCAGAATGAGGGGTCACAGTCTCAGGATATGGGGTAGGACATTTAGGACTGAGACGAGGAGAAATTTCTTCACTCAGAGGATGGTGAACCTATGGAATTCTCTACCACAGAAGGCTGTGGCGGCCAAGTCACTGAATATATTTAAGAAGGAGCTTGATAGATTTCTAAACATAAAGGCATCATTGGGTATGGGGAGAGAGCGGGAATATGGTATTGAGATAGAGGATCAGCCATGATCATATTGAATGGCGGAGCAGGCTCGAAGGGCCTACTCCTCCTATTTTCTATGTTTCTATGTAATGTTCAATATTGTATACATTTTGAACTTCTTGGAGTGCTGTATCTTTAATTATTGTTTGATAACTCCAGGATTGTATGTATGTACCAGTCTACTGTATGGGTGTGAGATTCCCCCTTTCAGTAGCTTTACTGATAATGTTGGTGTGAGTACATTTCACTTCTATGTGTTTGTGTTTAAGCTTTTTGGCAGTTTGTTAGTCATACAAATAAATCACAGAATTCTAAGTTTCCACTTAAGAAAGTTGGAATTAAAAGAAAAGAACTGCAAATACTGGAAATCTGAAACAAAAATAGAAAATGCAGAAAGTATAAGCGTAGTATTTTGTCATCTAAGCTTAGTATATTGTGATGTGATTTGCTTGATGCGTTAGGCGTGGCTCAGTGGGAGCACGCTAGCGTCTGAGTCAGAAAGTCGTGGGTTCAGGTCCCACTCCAGAGACTTGAGTCTGTAATCTACGCTGCCACTCCTGTGCAGTATTGAGACAGTGTTGCACTGTCGGCGATGCCATCTTTCGGATGAGACCTCTGTTAAACCGAGGCCCCATCTGCCCTCGCAGGTGGACGTAAAAGATTCCGTGGCACTATTTCAAAGAAGAGTAGGGGAGTTCTCCCCGGTATCGTGGCCAATATTCATGCCTCGACCAACATCACTAAAACATGTCATCTAGTCATTATCACATTGCTGTTTCTGGGATCTTGCTGTGTGCAAATTGGCTGCTGCATTTCTTATATTACAACAGTGACTACACTTCAAAAGTACTTCATTGGCTGTAAAGCGCTTTGGGATGTCCTGAGGTTATGAAAGGCACTATATAAATGCAAGTTCTTTCTTTATTGTTAATGCAGTGCGTAAACATTCTACCCGCCTATTTCTTCATTCATTTTACTACACATTTGTGCTTTATCTAGGATTGCAACGGGATCTTGGTAAATTGGGCCAGTGGGCCGATGAATGGCAGATGGAGTTTAATTTAGATAAATGTGAGCTGATGCATTTTGGTAGATCGAATCGGGCCAGGACCTACTCCGTTAATGGTAGGGCGTTGGGGAGAGTTATAGAACAAAGAGATCTAGGAGTACAGGTTCATAGCTCCTTGAAAGTGGAGTCACAGGTGGATAGGGTGGTGAAGAAGGCATTCAGCATGCTTGGTTTCATTGGTCAGAACGTTGAATACAGGAGTTGGGATGTCTTGTTGAAGTTGTACAGGACATTAGTTAGGCCACACTTGGAATACTGTGTACAGTTCTGGTCACCCTATTATAGAAAGGATATTATTAAACTAGAAAGAGTGCAGAAAAGATTTACTAGGATGCTACCGGGACTTGATGGTTTGACTTATAGGGAGAGGTTGGATAGACTGAGACTTTTTTCCCTGGAGAGTAGGAGGTTAAGGGGTGATCTTATAGAAGTCTATAACATAATGAGGGGCATAGATAAGGTAGATAGTCAAAATCTTTTCCCAAAGGTAGGGGAGTCTATAACGAGGGGGCATAGATTTAAGGTGAGAGGGGAGAGATACAAAAGGGTCCAGAGGGGCAATTTTTTCACTCAAAGGGTGGTGAGTGTCTGGAACGAGCTGCCAGAGGCAGTAGTAGAGGCGGGTACAATTTTGTCTTTTAAAAAGCATTTGGACAGTTACATGGGGAAGATGGGTATAGAGGGATATGGGCCAAGTGCAGGCAATTGGGACTAGCTTAGTGGTATAAACTGGGCGACATGGACATGTTGGGCCGAAGGGCCTGTTTCCATGTTGTAAACTTCTATGATTCTAATGGACTGGGGGGTGGTGTTGCCCAGGACCCCAAGAATTCTTAATCAAGCTGTGTGCCACTGTTTGGTAAATTAAAAAGAAATCTGAGGCTGGTTGTACATCAGTTTTTTAAAATACCATTCTTTTAATATTTTACTTGTGGAATAAATCGGAAATGCATTCTGTTCACATAAGTGCAGTGAATAAGTAGCTTGTTAATTGTCATACAATCCCAGTTTACTAGTAATAGCTTCTACTTCACATTCGAAGTACTTGAAGGAACTTCTTGCTCTATGTGGGCTCTGTTTGTTTTTCTTCTTGCAATATTGGATCGTATACAAACCGCAAAGTCTGTGAGAGTAGTCAGTAAAAGTGTTCCTAATTCCTTTAAATATGATCATCTTGTTCATACATAGTGGAGGTGGAAGCTCTGACACCATTCAAGAGGCGATTAGATGAGGGGAGGGCACCATCGGCATATTTGGAAGGATGTGTTGGATGAATTGACTCTTCAACCTGTACTTATTTTTATGATCTTTGTTATATAAATGTATAAGGAAAGTCAGGATAGAGGAAAGGCCATTCAGCCCACTCAAGCTCATCCCTCTACTGTTCTAACTCCCATTGTAGCGCCGAGGCTTAATTTAAATGTCCCCACTGTTTGTTTATGCTTCTACTAGCTCAGCTGGAAGATTGTTCCAATGTTTATCCTGTTTAAGTAGGGAAATTTTTCTTCATATCTGTTTAAAGCTATTTTTCACTCATTTAACTTCATGTCCTGTGCTCTGGTGTCTCGCTTAATTTGAAGTAATATTCAAGGTGTATCATTTAATATTTTGTAATGTGTGTCATCTCATGTTAACATCTCATCTGTTATAGTTAATGGGAATTCTTCAAATGAAGCTGGTTGATATTTGTTTGTGAAAGCTGATTTTAGAATACAGGGCTTTGGTGAGACCTCACCTGGAATACTGTGTACAATTTTGGTCTCCTTACCTAAGGAAGGATATACTTGCCTGAGAGGCAGTGCAGCAAAGTTTCACTAGGTTAATTCCTGGGATGAGAAGGTTGTCCTATGAGGCGAGGTTGAGTAGAATGGGCCTATACTGTCTGGAGTTTTGAAGAATGAGAGGTGATCAAATTGAAACATATAAGATTATGAGGGGGCTTGATAGGGTAGATGTTGAGAGGTTGTTTCCCTGGCTGGAGAGTCTAGAACTAGGGGCATAGTCGCAGGATAAGGGGTCGACCATTTAACACTGAGATGAGGAGGAATTTCTTCACTGAGGGTTGTTTTTTTTTATTCGTTCATGGGATGTGGGCGTCGCTGGCGAGGCTGGCATTTATTGCCCATCCCTAATTGCCCTTGAGAAGGTGGTGATGAGCCGCCTTCTTGAACCACTGCAGTCCGTGTGGTGAAGGTTCTCCCACAGTGCTGTTAGGAAGGGAGTTCCAGGATTTTGACCCAGCGATGATGAAGGAACGGCGATATATTTCCAAGTCAGGATGGTGTGTGATTTGGAGGGGAACGTGCAGGTGGTGTTGTTCCCATGTGCCTGCTGCTCTTGTCCTTCTAGGGGTAGAGGTCGCGGGTTTGGGAGGCGCTGTCAAAGAAGCCTTGGCGAGTTGCTGCAGTGCATCCTGTGGATGGTACACACTGCAGCCACTGTGCGCCGGTGGTGAAGGGAGTGAATATTTAGGGTGGTGGATGGGGTGCCAATCAAGTGGGCTGCTTTGTTCTGGATGGTGTCGAGCTTCTTGAGTGTTGTTGGAGCTGCACTCATCCAGGCAAGTGGAAAGTATTCCATCACACTCCTGACTTGTACCTTGTAGATGGCGGAAAGGCTTTGGGGAGTCAGGAGGTGAGTCACTCGCCAAAGAATACCCTGCTCTTGTAGCCACAGTATTTATGTGGCTGGTCAAATTAAGTTTCTGTTCAATGGTGACCCCCAGGATGTTGTTGATGGGGGATTGGGTGATGGTAATGCCATTGAATGTCAAAGGGAGGTGGTTAGACACTCTCTCTTGTTGGAGATGGTCATTGCCTGGCACTTGTCTGGCGCGAATGTTACTTGCCACTTATCAGCCCAAGCCAGGATGTTGTCCAGGTCTTGCTGCATGCGGGCTCGGACTGCTTCATTATCTGAGGGTTTGCGAACGGAACTGAACGTTGTGCAATCATCAGCGAACATCCCCATTTCTGACCTTATGATGGAGGGGAGGTCATTGATGAAGCAGCTGAAGATGGTTGGGCCTGGGACACTGCCCTGAGGAACTACTTCAGCAATGTCCTGGGGCTGAGATGATTGGCCTCCAACAACCACTACCATCTTCCTTTGTGCTAGGTATGACTCCAGCCACTGGAGAGTTTTCCCCCTGATTTTTGAAATTCTCTATCCCAGAGGGCGGTGGATGCTGAGTCGTTGAATATATTCAAGGATGAGATAGACAGATTGCTGGGCTCTAGGGGAATCGAGGGATATGGGGATCAGGCAGGAAAGTGGAGTTGAGGTCGAAGATCAGCCATGATCTGATTGAATGGCAGAACAGGCTTGAGGGGCCATATGGCCTACTCCTGCTCCTATTTCTTATGTTCTTATACCTTTATCCAAGCTTTGTGTGCATCAGTTTTTAATTTCTAAATAGTTTTGCAAGTACAGTGCATGTAGGGTTGTATGTAAGGTTCACTCCGAGAACTAGGGCCTAACTCTGGAAGGTCCTGCTATATTGGATCCTTTTTATACCCTCAGAGTTTAGGGAGCGACACAAAGTAGATCCGAACGAGGAGATGCTGAGAAGGTGTCCTGTGCTGTTTCTCTCTTAATGTTTGAATGATCAAACAACATGTTGTTTACCAGAGTGCATTGGATAAAGTGGGGCTGGTCGGTGTCCTTTTCATCGTCTGGACCAAATGCTTGTGAGAGTCTAAAGATGATCCATTTCCTCGGCGAAACTGGTCAAGCCAGTCAGTAAGTTGCATTCAGGTCGTGGGCATGTTGTCATTGGCTGCTGATTCCGCGAGTGACATGAGTCGCTGTCGCCACTTCTGTGAAAAGTGAATGTGGCCGTTTAAACATGTTGCTATTATTTGTATGAGGTTTGCAGCTGCACAGCCTGGTGGTTTTCTTTTCCTTTGATGTATTGGTTTGTTTTGCTGTCAGTAGCTTGATCTGCTGTTAAGAGTGCATAAAACAGCTTGTGCAACAAAAATAATTGTGAGGAATTAGTAAATTAAATCCGTGTGAAGTGTGAGTGTCGCTACTGTGAAGACTTTGGTAGCTCAATTCAATAATCCTCAATCGAATTTTAAAGGCGTCCAATTATATCTTAGGTACGTGCATGTCCAGCATTATTCCTTTAAAGGCGTTCCGTTTATCTTCTACTGAAATGTTGACAAATGTCCTCCTCTGATCCATTTGTTTTAATTCACCCCTCACCACTTTGAATTTAGCCCTTTGAAAGTTATAAACCTGCCACTTTGATCAAATAAGCACAAGCTCATTGCTCCGTTCATGAGCTTCCTAAAGCTGGAAAGTAACTCCCCGCACCCCCCAACCCCGTCTTAGGCTCGTTGGTGTAAAGAACCTTTTAGTTGGGTTCAACTGCTGTGTAATTTATGAGATTAATACGGTCAGGGACAAACATGTAGCAACATTGTTTCCCATCGTCCATCACAGTCTTGACTTGGTTCACAGAAATCTGTCAGGAGAGAAGTGTCCTGATGCATTGACCGTAACACTGAATAATTTACTGGCTGTCGATTTTTACTTGTGCTTTGGTGCCATTTAGCACTCTGGTTTTCACTGAGTAGCTGGAGGATTGCAAGCCCCTTTTTTTTTAAATGAGGGTACGTCCTGCAGCTCCCCTATATTTCATTGCCATGATTCACCACAAATAATACCACAAGTGCAGCAGATGGACGCTTACAGAATCTATCAAAGCACCTGGCACTACAAGAGGAAGCAAGAGGTTGTTTGTCAACAGTTGTAATGGTGAGGGCTTTATATTTAGTTAATATTCTCTGCCACTCTTTTTATGCAACACACTGTATCGCTTTTCAGGCTGTCTTCTGCAGATCAACAGGTCAGAACTTGTATTTAGCAGAACCTCTCTGGCGTTGCTCATGGGGGAGTTGGAGGTTTTACAAAAACGGGGATTTTATGCCAATTAAAATTACCAAAGACACTGATTTCTCAGAATTGGGGCTAGAACTTGGGAGCACTGCGGGGGGAGGGGGTGGGGTGCCAAGGGGCTCGGAGTATTTTGGTTAAAAGTAAGTGTCCATCCAGAAACATCTATGCTCCCAATATGCATCAGAAGTAAATAAATTATGATTTAGTGCACTATTAGTGAGTTTACTGACTTATACAGACTTTTTAGAGAACATAAATTTTTATAAAAGAACATTATACTGCAATATCAGGTATGGTAATCTGGTGTTTATGCTACTGGACTATTAAGTCAGCTAACGAGAGTTCAGTTCCCACCATGGCAGATTGAGAATTTGAATTCAGTTTTTAAAAAAAAATCTGGGAATAAAAAGCTGGTATCAACAAATGAGAAATGACCATGAAGCTATCGGATTGTCAAGAAAATCCAACTGGTTCATTCGTGTCCCCGAGGGAAGTAAATCTGCCGGTCTGGCCTATATGTGACTCCAGTCCCACACCAACGTGGTTGACACTTAACTGCCCTCTGAAGAGGCCGAGCAAACTACTCTGTTGCATCACCACTTTCCCAGGGCAACTAGGGTTGGGCAGTAAATGCCAAACTTGCCATTGACTTCCACATTCCAAGAATGAATTAAAAGAAAATTAGGGTTCAAAGTTCATAATTTATGTACTTCCAAGTTTATATAAATATAAAAAATTCTTATGCCTCAAAAGTGGCTCAGGAGAGATTTTTGAACTGAATTTTTTTTAACCAAAATAAAGATCAATATTTTTATTTTGTTTTCCAACCTTCAGCAAAAAAAGCCACAAATGCTATTGTGTTTGTTTGTAAGAAGTTGCAACAAAGCTTTGACCAAAAGCTTATTTTGGACATTGAAAATTTCAGTTACTGAGGTGAAAAAAAGGACATTTTTTTTCCTTTTTTTTTCTAAGTGATTTGGTTCAAAGTTGACAGTGAATTGTTGACTTGTTGACTAGGGTTTTGCCATTAAGGTTACAGTACTTACATGGGGACTTTCCATTATAAATGTTGACATAGAGAGTGACAACAGGCCCGAAGGTTTGGATACAGGAAGTGTGCAGTCACAAGATATTTAACAGATAACTATTCAGTGAGTAGTCTAGGTGACAGGAAGGAAGGAAAGAGGTTGGCAGGGGATCTACCTCATCTTATTTCAACAGTCCCTGGCTACAGAGCGGAATTGGTTGGATACAAGATATGGCTGAGCATGCTCGTTTTACAATGATGCAAACCTCTTTTGAAGTTAGGCGACTTAAATTGTACCTTAATAGATGTGTGAGAAGGTGAGGAAGATGGTCAATGTATTTTGGTTGTTAGATTGTTTTGAGACTATTTTAAAGCCATTTAGTCCCTTGATCTGACATAAATATAACCAAATTCAAAAATAGAGCTTTTACAGTTTAGCGAATGGCGATAGAGACATCATAAAATGAATTGTGATGCTTTCTTGACATTGCTGTGGTTTGGTTTGATGCCATGTACAACTGTTGACTATCAACAACCAATCACTGATGCAAGTGTCGCAGATTCTCAGGTAGAGTGAAAAATTCGCATTCAGTATTACCTAACAAGAAAAAATTAGACAAACGGAAACTTCATTTGCGAATATGGGTAAATTAACTTCAAAAGTGCTTTGATGTGTTGGAGAGAAGTTCGGTCAGGAGATCCTGTGACTTGGCACTCCAAGTTGTAATGCACAGAGCAGAAGTTGGATATTTCAGATAGAAATTGGTTACTTTGGATTGTGAGTGGGAAAATAGCAGGTTTCAAGGGAAATTAACAGTTTCAAGCAAGTTTCAGTATCAAAGATTTTTTTTTATACACTCACAGACTCACTCACTGGTGGAAATGTGGAATAGACTCTCAGCCAAAGCAGGTAATGTCAGTTAACATTTTGAAACATCAGCAGGCCCAGTATCTAGTTGAGAATGCAATTGAAAATTATAAGGATAATGCATCTGTGGAATGCAACTGATTAATAGTATGGCTTGTAAATTTGGATTAATATCCTGGAATATAGTTTGATTACTTCTGGGGAGAAATTGAATCCTTTGGATGTTCTGCCTACGAGTTCACCAGAGTCCATGTTAGAACAAATTGTACATGATCTGTTTGGGAATTGTGTTGGGCAAAATGCCTGTCCTCACCCCTGTACTTTGTTTTTAATGTCTGAGCTAGTTGATGTGAAGGTGAGAGAGCGGGGAGCCATTAAATCTATTCGATTGATAGATGAGATGCCAAGGCTAGATGATTTAGTATACTGAAGGGTAATAAACATATATCTGTAGTACAGTGGAATGACATAGTCAGGCATAAAATAGAGAAGGAAGCACATTCATCTATTCGGATAATCGAACAAGGTGATTCATATTAGATAGCTGATGGTTTTACTATAAAGTATTTTGATCAGCTAACTTGTGGTAGACTGAACCGCAACACTGGCCTATCCAGAAGGTTATGTTTTTAATGGGTATCACATGCTGCGACACCATAACCTCCCACACAGCTACCTGGATGACTAAGCATGGCTGTTTTCTTTATGACTGCTGGTAACAGCTCTTGTTCAGGAGCGCCTCTGAAGAAGCGTGTTCTGTATCTAAATATACCAACTTGTCTGTGGCACAGTAAAACAATGCACAGCACCACTCTTGTGTAGTTGGGCAGGCAAGTAACTGATCTACTCTTAGCTGTAGAAGTACATGACAGCCGCCTGGTGGAGACACCTCTGCTGGCTTCCCCTTTCGGTATAGCGGCTGAGAGTGGGGTTTGAAGCTGTGTCTCTCCACTCCATGGTGCTGAAATGAGCAGCATCAAGGTGACGATGCCTGAAACTTCCTCACTTAATAATGCAACAGCCCTCCTTTTATTGTTCTTGACGGACAAAAAGGAGTCATCCAACATTTTTAATGGAAGTTCTGTCAAGCAGGGAGGTTTCTGCATTCCACATGATGTTTGATAAAAAGGATAAATCCAACTTAAAATTAGTTTCAGCCAGCTGTATCTTTGAAGGAAACCCTTTGTCTCAAGTATCCTCTGAATAGTTCAGCCACCCGAGATAATGAGCTTGTATATTCCCACAATGTGTCTTGCTCTGACCACCAAGCAGTCTTTGGCTTCATCAATTTCTGTGCGGGGTGGGGGGTGAGTACAAGAATGGGAATGGCCAATATATGTACCTGATCAGATCTAACCAACTATTCAGTGAGAATCAGCTAGCCTTCTTTGTTGGTACCGTTCCATGTTCCCTATATTCACATATTGATTGGGTCAAAGATTGTTTAGTGGCAAAGGCAAGTCTCCCTGAAATGTTTTTTTATATATGATATATGTCAACAGGGTTGGGAAATAGACAAATTCATGATCTTGAGTGACTTCCATCAAGGAGGATGTTTGGGAGGAAGACCATTACTGTCTCAACATCAATACCCATGACATGAAAGACTTATCTTTGCATAAATCACTGCTCTAGTTTCTCAACTTTAGCTCAGCTCTGAATAGACATATGGACTGTGTACAGATAACGAGGAATTGTCATCCACATACACCAGTGCATTATGCAAATCTACATTCAGGAGCCTTGCACATCATAAACTGTTTTTAAAAGAAATAGTGGTGGAAAAGGATATTTTAACCCTTTAAGTATTGTACTTCCAATTTCTTGTAATTTCTTACAGCTTCTGTGTTTGATCTCATAAATCTGTTTTTAGCTGAAACTCTTTGATTTGGTGGTAAGCTATTTTCCACCTTTTGAAGAAGGCAGTGGGCAAAGCACATGACCTCTGGTGCACAATATCCCATAACGATGGGATAATTATTACTCCTGGGCAAACCGTCTCAGACACAGCTGGTACAGGTTTTGGTTTATAAGAGATTCAGTCTCCTTATCTTTTTGGGGTGAACCCAAGGTTTAAGAATTGGGTGACAAGCCAAGCCATAAGACAAGTTTTTAGGCTTCTAAAAATCCTTCAGTATAATGATTATTATTGGGTGATTTCATTCCTCTCTACAGATCTCTTTGAGTTCTTGGATTGTTAATTTTAAATCACTAATTTGACAACTGGGTTTTTATTTTCACCAATTTGACGCTTGGAATTTAAAAAAATTTTGGCACTGCTTGTTATAGGATATGGTGAGAGGGTTCGAAAGAATATCGAGGAATGTTGTATAAATGGGACTAATATACCATAATGATAAGACAATTATTACTTCTGACATGTCTGTTATAAAAATGACCATTTTAAACAATAAACAAGCTGTAGAGGGGGGAGGATTCAATTTGAAGTGCTTTTACCCCATTATAGAATATACCCCATGTGTTTAAAAAAACATTCTAAACCCAGTTTCCTTTAGTTGAATGGCTCCTCACAGAGACGGCGAAACGGATTTCTTTCACATGGACCCTGCTTCGGTTGGCCTAGAGCCGGGGGGTGTTCCTGTATGGAAAGTACCCTGCAGCTGCTATTGATTGCTACGTGGCGGCTGGCCTGTTTCCAAGCTGGTAGCGAGCGGTCTGTCTCTTTTTTTTTATTGCAGTGCCCACCAAGTACTGCCCAATATTCACAGCTAAATTTGATGGGGGCTGTGTTAAAAAGGCAGACTGGCTCTGTATTGGGCCCGGCAGTGGCTCCAGCTATATGATAGCTGGTGGGTATAGTCCACCAGGGTCTCTCCGCTTGGTGCCTACTCACCATGTTGGTCTCACTTCTAATCTGAGAGAACATCTGTCTCCCAGGCCGAGTAGGGCAGCCTTTCAACAGAAGCAGTTAAAATAACGAGCAATGTGTAGCTTGCTAGATTAGTGCCTTCCTTTAATTTTGGGAGCTTTCAAAGCATACAAGCGATAAAGTTTGCAGAAGAACACAAACACTTCGTTTTAAAATGCTCTGCACTTCCAGGGACGTGAACTGCTACTTTCTGCCACAATTATCGTCTTTTATTTTGTTTCTCTTAAAAACTGTAGGCGTACTTAGCAGCAAAACAGTTGAGCTCTCCAGGTGTGTGTATGCGCGCATGTTTTTGTGAAGAGAGCTTTTGATGGCACAAAGCCATATGCAGTGTGTTTGAAGTTAATCAACTGAGCCGTTTCAGAATTATCGTAATTGAACGAGGGAAAATGTTTGGTGGGAGGCGCCTTGGTTTGAAATCAATCATGTTGTTTTAAAAGGAAGTGCAAATGTCCGAGGAGGGTCTAGCTTGCAACGTTCAGTAATCACTCGGTGGTTTCAAATTGATCGTGATGGCCACAAGAATACCCGAGTACCACGGATGACCATCTTGCGTTTTATCCGATTAGCTCCAATTTAAATAGGAAGCAAGATTTTATTGCCAGGAAATCCTATTTAAGATTTGTCAACTGATAGAATTATTTCCAAGCTATTGTGATTACAATAAACTTTATGCTGCAATAAGTGACCATCTTGGGTTCAGTCTGGTATTGAAAGAAGAGTTTCATCTTTTAAGACCAATTTCACCAAAATGTTTATTAATATATCTTTTGCATTACTTTTTGTGTTTATTAAGGAGGTGCATGTTCATGAAATGGAACAGTGTTTTAAATTGGTACCCAGTGTCCCTATCAACCAACCCCAGATTTGGACAAGTGACGCGCCCTCTACACCACCCAAATAATCTGCCGTTAACCCTCAGAGTTTGAAGAATACTCCCTCTTACATCAGTGTGAATGTTTCATTTCCCATCCCAGCTAATCCTGTCGCCTGCCTAAATGAGATTTTTGATTTTGTGACAAATGATGAACTGTGCCATGGAGTCTCACCTCCTGGTGAAGTGGGCTGAGACTACCCATACCTGTTTCGTTAAGGATCCTTACGGCTGGCAGAAAGAGAAGACTTTCACTTTAAATCTGGGCTAGGTTTGAACTCAAGGCCAGGAAGTTTGGCTGGGGGGGAGGGGGGTTGCTGAGTTGATCAAGAATGAAGCCAATAAGGAGGGAAATCAGAAAGTACTTTCTCCACGTAAAGGGGAGTAGAAATCTGAAATTCTCTTATCCCCCCAAAAGGCTGTGGATGCTGGGGCAATTGGAGCTTTCAAGATTGAGATTGATAAATTTTTGTTAGGTAAGGGTATCAGAGGATATGGAGCTAAGGTGGGTCCGTGGAGTTGAGGTACAGGCCGGCCATGATCTAATTGAATAGTAGAGCAGGCTCGAGGAGCTGAATGGCCTACTACTGTTTCTGTGTTCCCAAATGAAAGATAGTCCACTTAATTGTGTGTCCACTTAATTGTGTGTCCAGACAGTTAGATTTTTAATGATGGGGTGTAGACTAGTCAACATTTATTGTGTCCGGAACAAAATAGAGGCACCATTCACCAGTCGAGGGCATTCTTAGTTGCCCAGTAACTCTGCCTTTTTGCAGTCGGACTGAATGAAATGACAGAGGGGGGATTTTAACACTGGGTGGAAATGGAGCGGACGAGCAGTCAAAATGCAACGGCTCCATTTCCCACTCCCGTTGATGTCTGATTTTAACGTCACTGGTTTTGGTGGCTGATGAGGCAGGGATAAAAGCTAATTGGGGCCCTACAACGTCAATAGGACTCGGGTGGTATTTTAACCGCGGCCTGAGCGGGCAAAGCCACCATGGATTTCCCATCAGGGTGAAGCAGCTGGGCAGCTGGTGGGAACGAGGAAGGTGTCCTCCAGGTAAGTGAAAAGATTTCCTTTTGTGGAGCTCGGTGTGCTCCTCTGGGCCCCAAAAGGAAAGTCACGGTTTCCTTTGTCCGGGTACTCCCCCCACCCCCCCCCCCCCATCCCCAGTTCCCTCCCGCAAGACACTCTCCTGAAACCTCCTCGCTGCCACTTAGCTGAAAACCGGCAAGATCCGACAGCTCTATGAAAACCAGCGAGCAGCCTAGGGCCTCCTGATCTTCCCGTGCCGGCAGCCACCCAATGCTGCCTTCCTGACCGGAACGGGCAGCAGGTGGCATTTAAATGAGGCCCGGGAGTTATGTTTAATCCTTCACAGATTCGTGACCAACTTGGAATGTTGATTCTGTTTGTGATGTAGCTACGTAAAGGTGATAACTTCGTTCAACGGATGAGGGAAAGGAAAAAGAGGGGAACCCATCTCGTTAACAGATTGAGAAATAGTGCAGCTGACATCAACTTTTTACACCGTTGCGGGATGAAACATGGATGTGCAAAGTGTCGGTGAAGCCAGAGGTTATTCCTGATCGGGTTTGTTTGCTGCTATTTAATGTGTATTTTTTAAAATGTAGGTACATCAAGCCAGAATACAGTAGAGAGCTGTTATTTGTCTAGACTGATCCTACTGTCATGGTCCATACTCTGGAGGTGGTGTAATCATATTGGACAGATTAATGTGCTCTGCATTATGTCAAATCCAGAAGCTATACTGTGGAACTATCAGATCTGAGTAAATATCCCTTCTGAAGTTGGAGCTCCAGATGCCACAGTTTCCTTTAAGATGCTTCACGTCTACAGCAGTGTGGAGGGGGGGGAGGGGGGAGGAAGGAAAGAGGAAAATGGACAAAATGCGAATAATTTAATGGCCCATCTGTTTAGTGTACATTTAATGACACAAAAGCCTGGAAATGGAGGCCATGTCATAGCTGGCAGTGAGACATGATAAACATCCTCCACTATGAGACTGTTCAAGTAACTCCTCCAGACACTGAGATTTTTCCTGCTTCACTGCTGGCCACTACTTCTATTTACTTCATGCTTTTAATCATTTTTAACAAGTTTGTGTAACTTGACATTCCCATTATTAACAAGAAGATTCTGGGACCTGAAATCAGGAGAATGTTTAGGTTCAGTGACTGAAATGATATGAATTATACGTGCTGTTGCTTTTTGCATTCACTTCTGCCTGATTAGAAGCTTTGTTTTTGTACCTACCGCAAATACATCCTCTTGTAAGGGTAAATGACATTTTGTACCAGTAAACATTTTGTAAATCGCATAAGCAAGCTACAGGCACAACACGTTTAGACAACGACATAAACCCATCAACGCACAGCTTTATCACTGACTTCTGAATCGTGGTGAACTGTGTTTTGTCCAATCTGAGGAAATTCTTACGAGGGTGAACATTCGGGCAATGGCTGAAAGTCCATGGCATAGCCAAAATCGCTGGCTTATTCGTGGCTGCTTTACTTCTCTTTGCGGTATCTTAAAAACCTTCGATTGATATAAAATATACCAGTAAACTAATGAAGTAAGTATACAGGTATTTTAAAAAGTACAGGTGAAATGGAGGCAAGTTGAAAGGACAGTACATACGCATGACGTTTAGGAGATGGGGGAGTGTATCGTGTATTTGGTTGTATGGCTGGTGTCAGGTTTCCGACATCAATCTGTATGATTTTTAATTTATGGGCTATATGGGGGAAGTCATTTCCCTTTAATGCTGCACTAAAATAAACCCTGGTATCTGGGCAATACAAATCATGTGATCCAGTAGCAGATCAGTTCAAAGTCAAGTAATCAATCAAGCAAGCCTGCTGTTGTGAGGCATTTCACTGATGGAAACTCTATGCTGACCGAAGACTGACTGACAGGATTAAGGGACAAGCATCCCTGACTACTTTTATGAAACAACTGACAATACAGTAATTCTTACTGGAATGTCTATTCTCTCACTTTCCCGCACCTTAGAACGTAGCTCCCAGCGGTAACTAAGGCTACAACTCGGTTATTTCCCTAACCTTGACTTGCACAGAATTAAACCTTTCTGCATGTGTATATTTTATTCATGACTGACAGCACGACTCCAATTGCTGAATTTCTGAGCTGGAAGGAGCTCAGCTCATTAACCTTGGAGAAACAGCTTGTGTAATTGGATATCCCACTGTCCCAGTCGATTGGAACTGTACAGTCTTAATTTATCAGGAAGAATTTTATCCAAATTGACAGGATAGGCGAATACCTGTAAAACCTCAGTCAGAATGATTTGAGTTCACCTCCCTCATCTTTATTTCTGGATAACAGAGTGAAGGTAGTCCTGTGGTACAGTCCCCACCACTTGCACCATCCCCGTTTATCCCGCACAGTGGCCTATATAGGGCAAATAGCACTAACCACTTGGCGTGACCATAAGCGTCAATTATAAAGGCTAAGTTTTAAACTTTTGAAAGAGGTTCTTTCTCATTGGGGTTAAGAACGATCCAACTTAAAAATAATAAAGAATTGAGGTGACAGATTCCGGTTTTAAGATGAGACAGTGCACCCGTCCCGTTTAACTCTCCCTCCTTCACACCCCTGATGGTTCCAGGACTTTAATCTCAGCAAAGTTGACCGATTCATCGGTTGTCAGTGCAAGCCTATGAATCACCCTCTCCACGTACTGAACAGAATTATCCTGAGTTCCTTTGCGCCTCCACTATTTCACACGATCATTTGTTTTTTCTTTGCACCACGTATAGTGGGCAAATCGTGTTCGCACAAACGTGCCCACTATTAGTGGTGGGGACTGTACCGTGTGAATGCTTGTCTCCCAAAGCCCTCACAGGACATCACTCAAGTTTAATTGAGTCGAAGGAAAGACGAGACAGATCAGAAGAAGTAATTTAATTTTCATCAAGCTTGAGTTTTGGAAATCTGAAGATTACAGCAGACATCAAAATTTTGATTTAAAATAAACAGTCCTTTATATCCCAGAACTCGACGTCACTGCCTAACTCAATATTCATTTACGTTTTGTCAGGGTTTGAGTCTGGTGCTCGGGAGAGCAGCTTCCATGTATCACTTTCTCACAAGTAACTGGTTCCGGCCTACATATATGCCATATCAAGAAGCCAAACCCCACTGTTCCACACGTGCATGTATCCCTTGCACAGGTGCTCTGTGGGTTTCCGCATTGTCCATGCATGATGTGAGGAATCCTGATTCTGAGCTGGTTGTGTGTTTACGTCATGGCACTCAATGCATTGGGCCTTGGGGTAGAGGGCTCAGGACTGGCACTGGATTGTCAGACTCAGGGGAAAAAGTAGGTCTCCACTGTCATCTGTAATTTAGAGGCCAGTAAGTTTATATTTACCAGTGCCCTAAATTGCTTAAGATTGGCATGTCTGAAGTCAATGTAATGTAAAGGCACTTTGAAAAGATTAGAAGATAACCTGCTTCAGGTCTTCGCCCACATCAGTTTGTAACCAGGCACTGGAGAGGTACGAGAGTGCTATGTGATGACATCCAACAATGTTATTTCCGCTCCTCCCCCCTCCCCATTGTTGGGCAGTGCCACCCGATGCTTGTCCACGATGGCCTGTTGGAAAGAACTGGGCGTCAACAACAACATCATGAACAACACACACTCCCCTTTTAAAAACCTTCACTTTCGTTTGTTAATCTGAAGTTCGTCAAAAGGAATCAAAGGGTAATTGATGCGTGAGGTGTTGTATTCATTGCCCAGGAGATGCAAAATGAGTGTGACATGCTCCCCCTGTCCCACCCTTATCAGTGAATCTCTTAATAATTAATTCAGCAATCCTGTTCATTTTCATGTTTTATATTGTCTGGCTGTGTTACTGAATAGGTGAGATTTGATGCCAAAAACCATACCATGAATATACAATGAGCACGTTCAGAGAGCGGTAACCAGTACCTGCCTCAATGCGCTATGATAGTTCAACAATGTAGATGACCTGGCTTCTGACAGTTTTATGAGCTGTTGTTTCCTCAACACAAACTTTGTAAAGCTGGACTAATACTGAGCTTAAACCATTTTCAGTTGTTTAAGTAAGAATGAATAGGAAGGCATTAGCTGTTAATGTAACAGGCCACTTGCTGCATGCCTCTTCAGCTTAAATAAGCACAATTTGAACCCTTTAATTGATTGACAGAATTCTGGCCCACAGAGTTTGTTTCCATTTGCATTCCCCTCCTCCCCTGCAATGTTCTCTCTTCCTCTCCTGAAGGTGCTGTCCCTTGCTTGGGTGGGGTTCCACAAGCAGCACCCCCTGCTACATAGCCCAAGTGGCCTTTCTTCATGTGAGAGTCTTTGCGGGATATTCAACAATAGATTGCAGCCGAGCCCCGTCCTGTTCTCATTATCCATCACACGCACACTTTCCAGCAGAGGTCACTGGACAACCCTCGCGAGCAGGAAATCTGGCTGAGGAAAATTACACAGCAAAACTGGGCAGCCTGTGACTAATATCTTTGCCTCTTGTGAATTGTTTAAGCTTAAATAAATTTGATTAGCTATTTTAGCCCATACAAAATGAGTCTAGAATGTGATATTTTCCATCTTTCAGATCACCAAGAGGTGCACTGAGTATACTGCATGAATTCCAGTGTGCAGTGTTACTGCTGAATGGGATCATTATTAGCCTCAGGCTACACAATCTGAATTTACATTCCCAATTCCCAATTCCCATGGGGAATTAGCTGCCCCAACGAAGGCTGTTATAGCCAGTGACAGGAAATGGTGTTTAGAAAGTCTGGGCCATAACAAGCCATTAATGTTGCAGGAAAAGGGGAGATCGATTTTAATGATGTAAATAATACAAGTCTGGAACTTCAGTGAAAGATCAGAAATGAATCCAGAAAGACTTGTTTTTTTTTTAAAAAATGCTCAGAGCACCAGCTACACTGGAGAATTGGGCTGGCCAGAGTTTTTGAGATTTCAGTTCATTCACCATAATGGGTTAAAAATTAAACCAACGGCTTTGGTGACTGCAAGCGAGCCGAGGAGTAGAACCTGTTCCTGGGACACGACAACTGTTCGTAAATCACATTTTTCCCTCGTAGCTTGACATACAAGTCTCAGACCTTCAAGCATACAAGTGTGTCACATCCTTATAATGTTCTCTGTATTTAGCCTCATTAGAATTATTATGTTGTTGTGGGGGCAGACGACCCAGGATCGACACTACGGCCTGGAGTTTCCTCTGCATATGCGTCCAGAGACGCACGTAATCCTGGCGCAAACCGATTATGCGGCTTAACAGATCGCGGAATTCTGGATGTAACGCGCGTAACTGCAATGTGCCCAAGTCTCCTCGATCTTTTACGGCCGTTCATCAAACCCTCTGGCTGAACGCATCCCTCCCCACAAAACTGGCCATGGCCATTCCCCTGCCTCTCCAGTGCGTGTATCCTCCATTTGCGCTAGTTCGCAGGGTCTCTCTTCACACTGCGACCAGATTTTCAGGTGCAGCGGGAAAGAAAGTCATACCACTGGAGTTTTATTGCAATTTTTTTGAGGGTTTTAAAAAATTTATCCTCATCAAAACGTGCTCTGTATTTCCTGTTTCTTTGAATGCATTTTATGGCATCAGTGCAAGTCACATTAAAAATTGAAAAGCTTCCCCAATTGCAGGTTCTTATATCTGCTGTGCCTGATGTGCATGAACGATGGTTAAATGAGTTGAAACTTAAATTTTCATACTTAAAGAAGAAATATATCACGAGTTAGGCGCTTTTCTTGGACCCCGATTGTTTATGATGATTTACGTCCTTTTTAAGTTCGAGCATATTCTGATGAAGTTGGGAGGATACTTAAGCATAACTTGACATGATGTGGAGATGCCGGTGATGGACTGGGGTTGACAATTGTAAACAATTTTACAACACCAAGTTATAGTCCAGCAATTTTATTTTAAATTCACAAGCTTTCGGAGGCTACCTCCTTCCTCAGGTGAACGATTTCCACATCGTTCACCTGAGGAAGGAGGTAGCCTCCGAAAGCTTGTGAATTTAAAATAAAATTGCTGGACTATAACTTGGTGTTGTAAAATTGTTTACAATTAACTTGACATGGGCAAAATTGGGCGCATTTTCAGGTCAAACTTCCGGATTGCACCCACGGAGGAAACTCCAGACCAATACTCATCCATTTTCACCTGGCTGACTTGATTTGCAGTATTTTTGAACGAGAAGCGAGATAGTTTTGAACGAGAAGCAAGATTGTTTTAAAAGTAGTTTAAGTTTCAGTTTCCAAAAATGAGGAAGTGCCACCAGACAGAGAGACACACACACACACACACACACACACACACACACACACACACACGGTACAGTAGCTGTTTACAAGTCATTAGTGTGAAAATCGAGCTGTTCACAGACGTCACCTGAACCTCTCAATTAAGGTACAGCCTTTAACTCTCTCCAACCCCAGTCCCTATAGGTCATCAGTCTTTGACTTTGCACTGTCAGATTAACGGATGTTTTCTGCATCCTCATTTTCAGCCACCTTGGTGAGGATGGATGGTTTTGGGAATCAGCTAAAGAATTAGGTCCACCTGCATTTCAGAGCTGATGAATGCACTGTTCTAGAGGAATTATTGACACATCCAATTCCACAGTACTGTTAGTCAGATTTGGAGAGACCAACAATGGTTCGACACCACTGCTGGTTTCCCACACTCAAATGGAGATGAGGGCACCCTCAGGCTAATGCCTTCACATCCAGTGGTGTACTTCAACAGTAAAGGCTTCCATTCTATCAACATGTGGCACTGTGATACCTAACGAGGGATCTTGCATGTCAATGCAGAGTACCCTGGATCAACAGGATACTCATTAATTCTCACCTGGACATCCTGGTCTTCAGCATTTTTGAACGAGGTGACCAATAGAGGAGGAATTTCATCTAAAATTCTAGCTTAAGGCCCCTTTTGCCCTGTCATTTAAACTGGTATTTACAAAGGTACACGCAGGCAAGCAAGCTACCCAAAAGTGCCAATTTCACACCTGATGCGAGGCACCCGATACTGTAGATGGTTTAGTCTTTTATCTTGGATCGTCCTCTTTCTTCCTTTCTGGGGAAGTACCAGGTCATCCTTGGTGCCTCTTATGGAAGGCTGGGAACTTTCCCTGATGGAAATCCCCCACAAACACCATCTCACTAAGCAACTCAGCTGCAGTGCAGATGGAAGCACCTGACCCAATGCAAGCAATGCCTAGTGGAGTTGACATGGTGACTATTTTAAATGATCCAAACTCTATCTAAAACGATTTCATATTAAAAAAAAAGGCTCCTCAATTTTCAATCTATTATTACTAGATCTTTGCATCTGCACTGCTGAGAACAGCATGTTCCAGATCTCTTCCAGATGGCCAGCTAGTGAGTGGCACACTGCAGCAACCCTCCCCTGGTGGGGCTTGGCACAGGAAACAGAGCCCAGAGCAGGATTCAAACTGTGACCGCGCGCACTGGCTCCTTGCAATACTGTTCTGAGTCCAGCTCCACTGCACCCCCCTAAAAGATGTTCTTTTGAGATAATTAAGTTCCTGAAATGTTTCTTCCTGATGTGTAGCAAGTACTCAGAATTTTTAAGACTGCCAATTAATTAAAAGAAACTGGTTTCTGGCAGCAGATAATTGTCCCCTATTTCTTGGCTAAAACTAATTTGCATGTGTTGCCATATATTTCTGTGCTTGTTTGTAGTCTTGATAAAATGAGAGTAGGAAGTGATGAATGGGGTATGTATTTGCATGCACATTTCTGTGAATCAGACTTCCTTGAAAGTTAATTTCATTGAACAGCCACTGGAACATAAACAGATCTGTGTCATGATCCAGTATGTTTGATGGCTAGGTGAATTTGGAGTACACCAGTGAGCCAAGTGGGTGTTTTGGGAGCAAGACCCTGGTCCATTACAGCTTAAAAGATTTGGTCGCATTGAAGAAAATGTGTCTGTTGCCAGAAATACAGCTCCGAGCCTGATTAAATCGAGATGCTTGTTGTGGAAGATTGCGTATCGAATTGTGACTGGAGTTGCTTTTGTAGCCACTGATGCTTTCTGTCGTACGCTATAGCTTTAGGTGACTGAAAGAAAACAGCAGAAGGTAAAGTCTTAACAGTTTTTGGATTCTTTCTAGATTAAAATATTGGGTGGATCTATGTCGTAATGGTTTTGATTTCCAATTACAAGTCATTACGCTTTCCAATTGTGAAAATCTATTTTACTGTGGTCGAGACATTGTTGCCATAGTAACGTGCCTTATAAGATGTGTCAGCCATGGCGCAGTCGATAGCACTCTCGCCTCTGAGTCAGAAGGTTGTAGTCTTAGGTCCACAGAGACTTGAGCACGTAATCCACGCTGACACTCCGGTGGAGTACTGAGGGAGTTCTGCACTGTTGGAGGTGCCGTCTTTTGGATGGGACATTAAATCGAGGCCCCGTCTGCGCTCTCAGATGGATGTAAAAGATCCCATGACAATATTTGAAGAGGAGCAGGGGAATTCTCCACTGTGTCCTGGCCAATATTTATCCCTCAACCAACACCACTAAAACAGATTATCTGGTCATTATCTCATTGCTGTTTGTGGGAGCTTGCTGTGTGCAAATTGGCTGCTGTGTTTCCTACATTACAAGAGTGACTACACTTTTAAAGTACTTCACTGATTGTAAAGTGCTTTGGGATGTCCTGAGGTTGTGAAATATCGTGAGGTCGCGCTGTATAAATGTAAGTTTTTTTTTGTGTATTGCCATTTTATAAATTGAAGACATGGATGGCATCACATCATTAATCACTCCTGCTGCAAAACATGTTTACATTGTACTCCACAGTAGCAGATTGGTGGTTCTCATTGTGACTCCAGTGTGCTGCCGCACAGACTGGTGGAATGTCCTTTTTTATATTTTTGGGTTTTTAACCATAGATCATTTTCTCACATTCAACAGGCGACAAAATAGTGTCTCACATTTGCATAGGCCTGGTTATAAGCAAAGGCGGCGTTACCTTGCACTGCAGATAGGATCAGATTGTGCAGCTGAGATCAGATTCTACACCCTGAATCGCAGTACTTAGATTGACGGCACGGTTGTTGGAACCCAGGACAAGGTCACCCACTGAGGGTTGTTGATATTTTGCTTCCAAGAAACATCCACTGAAAGGATTTGCAATACAAATTGGGAATAGTTTGTTGAATGGTTGGGCTGAAAGTCTGTTGCCCCCCCCCCCCCAAGTATGTAGGTGCACCATATTTCAGAGTCTCTAACATTTGTTTGAACTGAGTTTAAAGCCTAGTTCCATTCATGTACATATTGCCAATAACGTAGCCTTCCCTGAACTACTGGACTCCAAGCCAGTAGGGGGCTCTCCTTAGTTTCTTGCATGAAGCAAGATACCAATGCCCAGATGAACCTCTCTTCATTCCATATTGGAACTTCAGAGTGATTCTTCATAAGTTTCATTGTCTGGGTGTCTATGGTTTTATTACATGGAAAACAGCACTGTTCTTGGCTCACAAAGTTGCTGAGCTGCTGGCCTGAATTGTAAATCAGCCTTTTTTGACTTGGTGTGAAGATAGAGCAGTTCGTAGTTGTCACCAGGGGTTTCGCCCCAAGGTAGTTTCCCAGATTTGTTTAAATCAGGAAATGGTTGTCAGTCATTCTGTCTGCCACCCCACTGATCAGAAGCGCATCATCGGTTACACGGTGTGGGATGTAGGCGAACACTCTATTTTTATGTTTACTGAGCTCAGGTGTTTAGGATTTCTAGGAAATCAGTGTTTTATGACAAGAAGATCATTGGAAACTCGGTGGCTTTGCTGCCCAAAGCAGAGTGCATTTTCCACTGTGCGATCTGGCTGTTGAGCATTTCACTCATTCTGCAGCCACTTCATGGGCAGCTTTCAGTCGGGTCTCAATCGGTGGCAGGTGAAAAGTAACTACATTAAATACTATTCAAATTTACTAAATAGTACCATTTAAATTTGGTAGCATAAGGTGTCTTGGCAGCAGATGTTTGAGCTCCTCAGCAGGGCTCTCCTGCTCCTAAGTTCAATATTATTTTGGAACAGTTTCTACAGTGTGAAAGATATCCAAATGAAAATGATAGGGAGATTTTGGGTGGAATTTCTACTGCTGGCCACCTATTTCTCACCTGAGAAACAGATGACTGGCAAAGGAAAGTCTGGTGGGGACCTTGGTCATCCATTTGCCCAGTGGGACTTGAACCCACAACTTCTGACTCAGGCGAGTGTGCTACCATTGAGCCACAGTTGCCACCCTAAGTAATTAAGTGGTAACAGCAGTGTCTCACCTGATTTGAAAATAGTCCACTTGAACAAACAAGCCAGGAAGTCCAGGTTCACCGAGCAGAAGAAGGATCTGGTGCTGGCGCAGGTCATGGCCTGGGATGTAGCAATACTTTGCATGAGAGTGGTTCCACCTAATTCATGAACCATGAGGGAGGCTTCGGATGAGGTTGCTCAGTAGAACTCCATCCCCAGAAAAAAGAGAGAACTTTGCATCACCCGCAAAAGTGTTTTGACGACTCAAGAACGCTTGATGGTGTTCAACCACCAAACCCGCAGCGAAGAACCTGTAATGCTGAAGGAGCTTAATGCAGGTTGAATCCCAAATCATAGAGGATGTCAAAGGCCAAGTTGTTTCATCCAAATTTTGGAGTTTCTTTGCATGATGTGTATTTAGCTTATACAACTGAAAATAGATCTGCAAGATCACAGAGAAGCACAAGGCAACTTTAAATGTGGTCTTGACAAGGTTGGAGAATTGTGACTGCTGAGGTCTCCTACATCTTTTTCATTCCACTGTTGATATTGAAGGGGTCATGAACATCGGGAGAGGAATTTTAATCTACAGTGCTTCGTCCATGAATACTGTGGAGCAAAGAGGATCATCATTTCCCTCAACAATGACATTCTTTGTTTACCTGATGCAAGGAGATCCACACGGATGTCCATCTTTGGTTTGTTCCCATCGACCTAAATTCTGATCACACGTGTAAATGTGAAGTTCAGTATTGCCTGGTGAAATAAATGGAGAATATTTCCTATTGGGGATATGTCCTGTGCAACATTTATCACCTTTTTGATAGGTGGGGCACCTTAGGCCCCTTTGAACTTATAACGTCGATTGTTGAAAAGTTTCTCAAAAGAATTTCTAGTTTAACATAAAGTTATTCTGTTTTTATATTTATGCCGATCTTTTCCAGCTTTAATGTTTGGTAGACTGTTGCAAGCCTACATCTGTTACAGTTTATATCTTGAATCCCAAGCCCGAAAGTAATGGAATTTAAAGTATTCTGAAAACTCTTCAGTTTTATCATCAAATGCTCTGAAGTCCATTATCACATGTAAGCTTTTTGTTCTGCAAAAGAATATGTTTCATTGTTGTGTCAAGACACTGTGGCACCAAGTGGTCGGACAAAAGGTCCTTTGCAGTGTCCCACATGATAAGTTATCGATTGCTGCTGGCTGTTCTCGAAGGTGCTGAACAGAGCCGAGGCAATTTTCCCAGAAGGAATGACAGAGCGTCAGCAATCAGTCATCGTGGGATTGTGCTAGTGCACCAGTTAGCTGCCCCTAAAGCAATCGAGACCTGGGACCCAGCTTCCTGGGATCCTTCCAAAGCACCAAGTGGTGTGTGATGTTGGGGGAACCCTGGGGGGGGGGAAAAAAGGAAACACTTAAAAAAAAAAAAAAAATGTTTTTAATTCTATTGTTATAAAATCTGTTTTTCACCTCATTGGAATGAATAGCAGCATGTGTTTTCTTTTTGGTTCAAGCCTCTTGTACTATTTTGGAAATTCATTTGTACGTGATTGTTGAATGAATGAGGGGAAAACATAGAATTGCCCACACAGGTGTATTAGAATCATACAGCACAGAAGGAGGCCATTTGGCCCATCGTGTCTGCGCCAGCTCTCTGAAAGAGCTATCCAATTAGCTCCACTCCCCTGCTCTTTTCCTATAGCCCTGCAAATTTCTCCTTTTCAAGTATTTATCCAATTCCTTTTTGAAAGTTACTGCTGAATCAGCTTTCACCACCCTTTCAGGAAGTACATTCCAGATCGTAACAACTCACTGAATTAAAAAAAATTCTCATCATTTCCCCACTGGAATTTTTACCAATTATCTTAAATCTATGACTTCTGGTTACCGACCCACCTGCCAGTGTAAATAGTTTCTTCCTATCTACACGATCAAAAAATTCTATCTAGCTCATTCTTTGAATAATTCAGCCATCACACACAGCCCTGTCTGCTGTCTTGCTGCCAGTGCTCTTTCTGATCTGGTGCAACCTGGAATTTATTTGGTATGTGTTCAGATTTCTTTCTTCTTGATACAAGGTCTCATTGCTATCCAGTAGAAAGCCTTTGTATACAACAGCGAAGGCTGGCCTAACCAAGATGCTGTGAATCTTCTGATAGGGACAGTATTTTCCTTTGCAAAGTGTTTGTCTCTAACTGTTGTTTAATCTCCATATACAATGAACATTGTAGGAAATTTAACATTATTCTTTATCACTTATTATCGAATATCTCATAATCAGCTCAATATCCTATGTCACCCTAGATTCAGACTTTTAAAAAGGTCGTGCTGCCTTTCCCCCTCCCTCTCTATATGCAAACAGCATTGCAAAACCTTATCCTGAAAATATAGTTTGTTTTACCACAGGAAACACTGGCTTAATACAGGAACATCGCTGCAGAACTTACTTTTGCCACTATCTATCACCAGTTCATTTAGTAAATGACATATTGTAGAGCATTTCAAGCCGCTTCAGGCATCTGGTGGATGTTTTTGTTTTATTTCAATAAGGCAGATGTCCGGACATTAATTCTTCAAAGCTGCGTTTTTCCCAATGTTTTTAAGCGCTCGCTGCAATGCTCATAAGATACTGTGCCATTGAGAAAGAAGAAAAAAAAATCCTTCAGCTTTGACGGTCTCGCCAGTTATAGTTTCTAGGGTTTGTCAATATATTTTCATCATAGTTTATAAACGGTGCATAATCTGGCTATTGATCATGGATGCCAAGCATAATTATGCCAGGGCTCCTTCATGCCATCTATCCATTAGGAAAGACTGAACAGGCTGGGACGGGGCTCTTTTCTCTCGAAAAGAAAAGACCGAGGGATGACCTGATAGGGGTCTTTAAAATTCTGAAGGGATTTGATAGGGTAGATGTGGAGACAATGTTTCTGCTTGTGGGGGAGTCCAAAACTAGGAGTCATAAATATAAGATAGTCACTAATAAATCCAACAAGGAAGTCGGGAGAAACTTCTTTACCCAGAGAATGATTAGAATGTGGAACTTGCTGCCACATGGAGTGGTTGAGGCGAATAGCATAGATGCATTTAAGTGCAAGATTAGTACATGAAGGAGAAAGGAATAGAAGGGTATGAAGTCAGGTGGGAGGAGGCTTGTGTGGAGCATAGACCAATTGAGCCGAATGGCCTGTTTCCACACTGTAGTTCGATGTAATTTGTGAATGCCAGCTTTGTGTGCTGAATGAAAACAATAGGGAGCAACATTGGTTTATAAACCTTGAAACTTGAACTCATTATGACATGAAATTTGAATCTATTTTAATTAGTTTCCGCTGTTTCCTTGCCAGTTTCTCCCCCCAATTATTTTTCCTTCCTCTCCGCTGTGGACAGTGACTCCTCACTGGTTTCTGTGGGATAGGTAACGGAAGCGCTGTTGATGCAGTTTATATAGCTTTTGCCAAAAGTGTTCGATAAGGTTCCACGGAAGAGTCTTACTGCAAAGTTAAAAGGGAACATGGCCATGTCGGTAGAGAAATGGAGTTGTGCCAGGAAAGGGAGGTTACAGTTAGGAAGAAGAGACTTGAGAAGCTCGAGCTTTTTCAGTGGAACTGAGGAAGTGAAGGGATAAGTGGATAGAGTGTTTCAAGATTATGAAGGGTTTTACGAGAGGATAAATAGCGATGGATTGTTTCCATTGGTCATTATGGGATCGGTCAATACGGGAGCTTAAAATTTTATAGCCACAAGATTTAAATGGGGGTGAGGGGAAAACATTCTTTTACAGAAGGTGGTTAGAATTTGGAAATCTCTGTCCCAAACCATGGTTGAAGGGGAGTCCAAAAATTATTTGAAAAAGGAATTAGACAGTTGCTTGCAAAAGAAGAGTATTAAAGTATATTGTAGTGAGCAGGAGGATGGGATTAGACTATGTAACTCCTGGAGAAAAACATGGTTCAAAGGTGATGGGCTGAATGACCCCATTCTGCCAGGAGGAGAAATATGAACCGAAAAGGTCAGTTTTGTCTTTATAACATGGCTGAGTTGCTGGGGGAGCTACAATTTTTTTTGAAGAGACATGTTCATTATGTATATACTTTTTATTGTATAGTTCTTTTTTTAAAAAATAGGTGTTGGGATAATGCAGCTTAATCCCAGCCATAAGCATTAATAATAGCCAAATCAGTGACTTTGTTTTGTTGATCAGCTTTGGAAGTGGGTCTCTTGTATGAACCATACATGTACCACATTTATATGAGGTTATCACGGTTGACTTCTTTCTTTGTGAGCTTTACTTTCAACAACAAGTCCTGCAACCCAAAAATAGTCTGCGACTCCCATCACTTTGCATGCCTGCTCCCAGTATACAATAACTGCCCTCCGCCCCACTCCCCACCAAAATTGAAAACCTCCAGTTTTTTAGTTTTACGAAGCATTTACAGTAATTCTGTAAATACATTTGAGGAAAAAAATTGAAAACCAGTTTGCTCAATTTCTCCATCTGCCTCCATGACAGTTGCCGGCAATCGTCCATCTGAACAGCAAGCTTGTCTCCACCAACTGATGGTCAGGAATTCCACTGCATGTCCCTCAATCAAATCACAGGACTTCCCAACAGCACCTTACCCCACTAGAACTACCACCAGCAACAACGGTAAGTACCTATTTACGTACCTATTTTGGGTCATGTTTAATTATTTATTTAACACAAAATTCTGGTAGAAATATAATAGGCCATTTGGCACAAGGGTTTACTGGGATACAGAGGCCTGTAACTTCCCAGTGCCACTCTTCAGTTTATTTTCTGTAAAGCACTGTCTTCTACTGCATACTCTAACCACCCCCTGTATTGGTTACCATCGAACAGACAGGCAAGCACTCCTGATTTATTTTAAACTTGCTCTTGTAACAAGGGCTGCAGGGCCCTTCCATGAGTTGAGTTTATAAAGTTGTAGAATTTTCAGTATAGAAGAACACCATTCACCCCATTGTGCCTGTTCCCATGCTAGCTCCATTTTGGAGCCATAAGAGATAGGAGCAGGAGTAGGCCATTCAGCCCCTCGAGCCTGCTCCGCCATTCAATGAGATCATGGCTGATCTGATTTTTACCTCAACTCCACTTTTCCCCATATCCTTTGACTCCCTTGCTGATCAAAAACTCAGTCTTGAATGTATTCAATGATTCAGCCTCCACAGCTTTTTGGGGTAAAGAATTCCAAAGACTCACGACCCTCTGGGAGAAGAAATTCCTCCTCATTTCTGTACCAAACGGGTGACCCCTTATCATCTACAGTAATCACATTTTCTTACTCTACCTCCGAGTCTTCAGTATTTCCTTTAACTTTATATAATTCCCTCTTAAATACCACGATCGATTGGCTTCGACAGCCACTTGCATATTCTAATAATGCTTTGTTGAATGAATTCCTTCAAACCTCTCCCCTTATGCTTCTCGTAACAATCTTAAATTTATATCCCCTTGTTATCGATTTAGTGGGGAAATAATCTTTCACCATTTACCCTATCAAAATTTGGAACATGTCTATTCCTACCCCAGTGAATAAAGTCCTAGTTTTCCAAATCTCTCTTCATAACTATATCCTCTTATCTCTGGTGCCATCCTAGTAAACTTATATTGTACACTTCCATGGTTCCAATAGCCTTTCTCTGGGTTATTTGGTAAAGAACCATGTTCCTGTACCTAGTGCAGTCTCCTGAAGTATGTTCGTAAGATTCCTGGAGTGTTTGCAGCTTGCAAAGCTTCCAGAAACAAAGTATTATCCACTGACCTTTGTTTCTTGGCTACAGAGTACAGACAGATTATTTATTCTGAAATGTAACGTACACACCAAAATCTAATTTTCTAGCATGAAATCATTTTGAGCCTGGGTAAGAATATAAAACAACAAGTCGTTGCATTTATTTAGCGCCTTTAGCATAGAAAAATGCATAATCAGAAAAAAGTGTTTTTGAGGAACATTGGTGTTCCTGCATTTTAATAGATGCACGAATATTCCTCAAATAATAAACAAAACGGCAAAAAAACAGAAGGCCGTGTTATGGTAGGAAAAGAAACAATCAGATTAGATCTTGAACTAGGGATAACTAACCACCTTGATATGTTCAGTTTGTTTGAAGGTGCTTTTACATGATTGCAATGCTTTCGACTCTCAACGCATGGTCCTTGTGTAGCTGACTGCAGAATATCAAATTTACCAGTTAGCTCACACTGGACAGCAGTGGCAACTCCATTTTTCCCTGGGTCTTCGGATCCACTACCAGTATTGCTGCCTCCCACACTGGTCTTTGAAAAGCACAGAGCCAGAACTATGTGCTTGTAATCATGGTGTAAAATGCTGTCATGATCTACTGGATCGGTGCCTGTTTGGTGGCAATTAATTTTCTGAAAGTGGAAGATCTTTTACAACAAAAAAAATTTGGCATCCTCAAGACTATCCTGTGCCCCCCCCCTGTTCTGTGAAGGAGGCTGATTCAGGAACAGGGTCAGAAGTTGCTCAAATGCACAGAAATGAGGTCTCCATTTTTCAAGTAGACCTCCAACACGGCTCGGACAACTAGAGACACAGGGCAGTATATAAACACAGGAGAGCCGACACATAGGTATGCTCGGTGGCACTCCCACAAAACCCAGAACAAAAGTAAACGTTCCTTGAGTTTTTTTTGGAGTCGGATGCAATTTTAGAACCTTGGGGCGTGTGTAATATTCATGAGTTAGTTGAGTAGTGACGCTGAAAGTAGTCCATGCACATGAAGGATCTGCGTTGGTACTTGCGTTGTGTATGGCTTCGGTCTCGATTCAAAAAGGTGCTTTATTCCATTGTGTAATGTCTTCTGGCTTCTGCAACAGTAGGTGGAAGAAGACTGTGAGCGTTCTTTTTATATTTGAGAAGACCTAGCATGGAAAATGTCGAGGAATGCATGAAGTCAGCCTCCTCAACTCAATTACTCTACCCAACAATTAGTTCTTTTTCCCCCCCACCCCGCCTTTGGCAGTTTTAAAACATTGTGCACAATAGCCTTGGGCCACATGAGAAATGGTTAAGAATAACATACAAGTTCACTTAAAGTGTACGATGAAGCACAACTATTCAGTTCTAATATGTCCTCAGTGGGTGATAAACAAATAGTGTAATAGATAATCACATGTTAACCTTCCATTGAATGGTGATGGCATCACGAGCACTTGTGATCCCAGCCGCACTGCCATAAGATTATGTTGGTAAGAGCAGAAATGTACCAGTATGACCTTTTAGACTGAAAACATCATCAATACCACATCAATGCAAAATTGGTTGGAAAATGTTAACACATTAAAAACAGTTTCTTTGAACCTTTTCACCCACACAGGCTCGATGTGAAAGAAATGTCGTGTTTTGTACTTAAAACGACCCGGGCCCCATAAGGGAATAGTGTTCTAAACCTCATTTGTGTGACCCAGTTAATTCCCCAATCATGGAATTATGGAGAAGTAATGGTAGATCAAGTAGAACAGTGGAATAAACTGGTATGCAAATAACTTAAGACCCGGAGTTTGTGTGTCCTCAAATTTACATGTAGGCTGGGCTGATGAACTTATGCCATGTGAACCTGTGTGTACTGTATTAAAATTTGCTTAGAAACAGATGAGACCACAAACTTCTATGTATCTTGTTTGCAGGATAACTAGAGATCAAGATGACCCAACGTGTTACTATATCTGGTGTAAATGAGCTAAATTCTGCAATTTATATTGGCAATGCTGTAAACTACTGCCATATGTTTAGTGCAGATTTTGGAAAATCAGCATCTGTACGTGGGCTTTTACACAGTTAAATCTGGCTCTCCCAATCCACTGACAGTACTAAGACCTCACTGGTCAAAGTCACAACTAACATTCTGTGTGACTGTCACTATGGTTCCCTTTCTCCCCTCATCCTCTTTGACCTCTCTGCTGCCTTTGGCACAGGCAAATGCTCCATTGTCCTCTAAAGTCTATCTCTGGGTCACTGCTTTCTTCTAGTTTCTCTCTTATCTCCATTCCAGCGTGGCCAGTTGCTTCTCCTCTGCTTGCATGGTCAATTGCTGTGTGCATGCTCAGCCCCCTCCTCTTCATTAACTACATGCTGCCCCTTGGCATTATTATCCAGAAACATAGGGTTAGTTTCCACATGTAGGCCGACAACACCCAGTTATTCCTCACTGCCACCTCCCTTGACCCAAAGATTTTTACCACACTCTCCAGTTGCCTATTTTGATATCAAGACCTGGATGAGTCAAAACCTCCTGCAGCTGAATCTCAACACAACTGGCCATTCCGCAGCTTCATGCACCTGGCCTCAATTCCGTCAATCTCTCTGGCTACCATCGCGAACTGAGTTGGAAAGTTCAGGGCCTTGGCGTCCTTCTCAATCCCCAAGCCCAGCTTCCATCCCCGCCTCTGCTCTGTCACCAAAACTATTTTCTCCAACACCGTGGCATTGCCCGTATCGACACCATCTCTCCCCTTCTGCTGCCAGAATCCTGGTCAATATCTTCTTCACTTTGAGGCTTGACGTCTTGAACGTCCTCCTAGCTGGCCTCCATGCCTCAATTCTCCGCAGCGTCAACTTGCCCAGAATGCCGTACCTGTTTCCTCCTTTTATTGTAAAGCATGCCAAGGCATCTAACTGTATGTGAAAAGCACGCTATAAATACAAGCTGTTGTAATAGTAGTCAGAGATGTGTTCATAATCCCACACTTTGTGGATCCAAAATTCTACTGCTGGGATAAGAGGGTCAGATTTTACAGTGCAAACATGGGGAGATGGTACATGGATGCTCGTCTCCTGAGACCTGAATTGTAAAAGTACCTTAAACCCTCCTCCGGATTCGGTTTCCTGTTGTAAATAGTTTGCGATAGTGCGAACACTCGTTAGTTATATTTATTGCATCATCTCCATTCCACTCCCTCTATTGGCTTCATTATGGCTGTTGTCTTAACATATTAAACAATTTGATTTTTAAAAAAATGAAAGTCTGATGTTTTCCACATGAGTAAATATTCTGAATTTCCCTTTCACGCAGAGTAATTGGCCCTAGCAGCTGTCTGATATAACCTCTCGTGAGCGTTTTAAAAGAGTGTGAGGAACGTGATATTATAGCATGGGTCGGAGCATTGCTGCTCTGTGGTACTGCTCCATCTCCAAAGTATCTACATTAAAGATATTTCTAATCATTTGTTCTGGAAGAAACTGCTGTTATGTTATGACACTGCTAACATTTCTTAGTATTTTTAGTGACTAAATAACGTCCACTACTTTTATGATGATATTCAGCACTGGCAGACCTTGATGGGTCATGTTTATTTGCCTTTGAAGGTAAATGGCCTAATTCCACAAGGTGCCCCAATGTTAATAGTTTTGCTTCGCACATTGATGGAGAAATGGAGCAAAGTGATCATTTACTTTTAATTTTCGAATTCCCGTTGTTACTTTGAATTGGCTGGTGTTCTGTGCCTTTCCTTCAACACTATTTTCCTAACCCTAGTAATAGTCCGTTGTAGCGAACGTTACACGACTATGAACTGGAAAACCGCAGAATAAAAATAGTGAATCTTCCATCAACATCCCTTAAGATCTGTTCATAAGCTGACTACTAAAAGATTATTAGGTGAATTCCAGGGTTTCTTCTTTTTTTTGGTCCCTCCCCAGGTAGAGATTGGGCGAGGAGAACCTCCAACCTAAAACTCTGTGTAGCCACTGTTGTTCTGTTTGGGGCGGAAATTCCCTTTTAGGCTCATTTTATAGGCCTGAAATGGAAGCCACGCATGGAGTGTGCGCCTCAACCGGGAAGCCTGAGGCTCGCCTGAAATTGGGCCTCGGGCCTCATTACCGCTATTTGGGCAAGCTGCCGGTGCCCATCACTCCTCTCCATGCAGCTCGCCCATTTAATGAGTATGAACGTCGGGCCGCTTGCCTTGTTCCACACCAGACTTAAAATTTAAAAAACAACCTTTTTGGTGGCAGCTGTTTGGCCACATCCATGCCTGGAAAACCTGGGCAAAGCAGACCAGTGCCTGCTCTGCTCAGGACAGCTCAGTTAGCCTGAGGGGTCATAAAACAAACTTTAGGCCCCTCATCAGCATATGCAAGCGGCCTAATGGCTGTTTTTGGTTCAAGAAGGCGGCTCACCACCACCTTCTCGAGGGCAATTAGGGATGGGCAATAAATTCCGGCCTCGCCAGCGACGGCCACATCCCATGAACGAATGAAAAAAAAACTTTGGACTCCTTAAAAATGGCCTGACCCGATATCAGGTTGGACGTCTTTCAGCCATCCTTGGGATGCAGGATGTTGGTCAAAACTTGGCCCTCGTTGCGTCCATTTTTGACCGTAAAACATGCGTGACGAGGTCCAATTCCTACCCCTTCAATTCCATTTATTACACAGTCTTCAAACTAACAGATTACAAGTAACATCACTGACAAGACCACTGTTATGAGGCTTCAGCATTTTGAAACTTCACCCTCACCTATCCGTGTAGTGGAGATTCCCAGATTGGGGAAATGTTTGTGATTAGAGCTTCATGTGTTTTACCTGCTGATAAAGCAGAACGTGCCTCCACATTACAAGTGTTCTTATTATGTTTTGGATATTGGTGTCAAATTTTGTTTGATAACGCTCTTGTGAAGCGCCTTGGGGCGTTTTACTACGTTAAAGGCGCTATATAAATTCAAGTTGTTGTTATGTAGAGAATGCCCTGAGCTCCCAGATGTTTTGCATGCAGAAGCATTTTTATTGTATTTTACAACTTACCTTTGCTGGTTTTAGAAGAATGAATGAATTCCATATAATTTAATGAGTCTGCAATCAGATGGAGTCTGGGACATCCAAATGTGTGGATTTAATACTTGTGCAGAGTTTCTGAAATTCGTAAGCAACTTTCCCTGGGAAACCATGTTCATTTTCAACTGTTGAATTTTCACTTTTAGTAACTGATCCTGAGGTGGAGCTTCTAGTCGATTAACATAATCTAAGTCCAGCCTCCCGTTGGTGGATGGGCTGGGCAGGAGGAGCATTATGGTTGTGTGTGGGTTTTTCTTTCTGTTTTCAAGTTGTGGTTCATAAACATAATTTGCTATGCTTATTGGCAGCCCTAGTGAGAATTTCATTTCGTGCATGAAGCAGCAAGGTTGGTGCGGCAAGGGAAATGGAGAAATATTGCAAGGCAATGGAGAGGATTAAAAGACTGAAGTGTATTCTGGCAGTGCTTCTGGCTGTGATGTTTGCTTGAAGCTGTGACTGATGTCAACTGGCAGGCTTTCATCATTGAGCTGGCGTAAATGCTTGACTTCCCACTTGAATTGTCGCTGGAGTTACTGCTACTTGGTTGAGAATTTCAGCCAAGATTTTATACTTGCGCACAGGATTCTTGTGTGATGTAACCAGTATCGTATTTCTGAACTGCAAAGTTGATTTACAATAAAACTTACGTTCATTCAAGGAAGACTGCTCCTGGTTGAGTGTACTCATCACTACAGTAAATCGACACCAGGATCGTTAATATTAATGTATGGGTCTAATAGTCTTCTTCACACATTCCAACTCAAGAACTGAGGCAAGTTAGCATTCATTGTATTAATATTTAATTTATACAGCAGGCATGTATATGTATTAATTTTTGTGTTTCAGGATGTAACATTATTTTAACTACGAGTTTTTGCAATGTGCAAATTGTTTAGAAGCAGTGCTATCTGATTATTGATATATTTTCATAATTGGATGTTGTCTGACTTTAAAATCTAAATATAACATTTACAGACAAATAAACCTGCTTCAAATCCCGTACTTCAGCCATGCTGAGTATCAGATGCAACAAAATATTTGAGAAATGTAATCAAACAATATGACTCTTACAATGTCTTATCAGATGACTTTGTTTTCAACTGAAAACTATATGGAACATTTTAATTATTTATGAAGATGGGAACATTTGTGAGGGTTACACCATAGACAGGGATCGTTACTAGTTTTAAAATACCAAACAGGTCCTGTAAAGGGTCAACATAGATACTATTAGTATTGTTAACATGACCAACTGTATCCACTGTTTGATTTTTTTTTTAAATCTTGTAACCGGTTTACAAGCTTGTAGTAATAGCTGTGTGAAATACATCTTGATCATTTACCTTTTCCTACTGGTCTGTTTCTAAAATCATACATGCTGTAAGAGTTGGTTTGCCAAGTCAGATCTATTTATTTGCTTTTATTTCCTCTAAATATATACTTGCACATTGGTACCACTTGGAAAGATTTTTACCAAATTGGTTATCATTAAGTCAAAAGGTAAATACCATGCACATGACTTGCATACCAGATTTATGGTACCACGGGTCTTCAGAATTTTTAAAATAAATTGAGTATTTAAACATAGTCTTGAGTTTAGTAAGAGGAGAGTTGTGTAGTGTTAAGCTAAACCCAGGTGGGCAGGTGAGGCTAGATTATTTTATTATTTTTGGAGTGGGGAGTTTTATCCAGCTGCAGTCAACTGTAACCAGGATAGATGTCTCACTGATTTGGCAGTCATTGCTTGAAGTGCAAAAGGACTTTGATGCTATAATGGAGAAATAGGGAAAGGTTAGATTTGCCATAACGTGATTGTGCTTCGGTGGTCCTGGTTTAACAAGCCGTGGTTAACGGTGCATTTGAATCTATGTATCCAAGTGATGTAGTTCCAGATAACGTCAGGGCCAGACTTCAGGTAAGCAAATTTGCTGTATTAGTATTCTGTGCAGATCTTTTGGATTGATGCTTAATGTTGAGGTGATACTACAGTTAAACCAAGTCTGTCCTCTCATGTGGATGTAAAAGATCCCACCGCACTATTTTGAAAACGAGCAGGAGAGTTCTCCACGGTGTCCTGGCCAATATTTATCCCTCAACCAATATCCCAAAAACAGATTATCTGGTCATTATCTCATCGCTGTTTGTGGGAGCTTGCTGTGTGAAAATTGACTGCTGCGTTTCCTACATTACAACAGTGACTGCACTTCAAAAAAAAAAAGTATTTCATTGACTGTGAAGTGCCGTGGGACATCTTGAGGTCGTGAAAGGTGCTATAGAAATGCAAGCCTTTCTTTTCAAGATTATTTCCTTGTAAACCAATGAAAGGACCTATTGTGTCCTGTTGTCAACAAGGATGGCTGGCTTCCAAATATCTGTCCATTCCCTTTTTGGCCGGCAGCCAACCAGATCTTCACAGTGACCTGGGGCCACCTCCACCTGATTTATTTTTTCTCTCTGTCCTGTGGTTTATTTAACTAAGGATATACGGTTGCCTAAAAGAAATAAATATTTAGTACTTATGTAACAATTTATCACCTCATCAAAATAACTCAAAGCACTTCATGCAATCAATTACTTTTGGAGTGCATTGACTGTTGGTACTGATTTGTAACAGAACTCCCAAGTGTTTAAAATGAGGATGGTGTATTGTGCAGTGTTTTTCAATGTTTCTGTGTTGGGGAACCCACTACAAATACTGCCCTACTCCCTGGGGGTCTCCACCCGTCCTAACCTGAAAGGTAGTGGCAGCCACGTAAAGGAAACCCTATCATTTCAGAAAACATCTTATTGGTGTATAACAACTCAAATAACATGCTGGTAAGTCAACAAATACAGAAATCTAATGATAAGATGGGTAGAAATCTGATGACCTCGCAGATCCCTTATGGTTCAGGGACCCCGTTTTCAAAAGATGGAATAGAGCAGTTCTTTGTGCGGAGCTGGAAGGCAAAAATCAGATGACATTACAAACTTAGGAAACCACTAACTAATTATACCATGAGGAGGTGGTACTTCACATTCAACGTATGGAAAATGGACTAACTGCTGACTGGTAAAGCATTCTAAAATAAATGGATTGGTTCCTCATTCAATGGAAGGAGATGGCCTGTGGTCCTTTCACGTGATCATTTACATTATTTTTGTTCGTGACCAAAGATAGTTTTGTTAAAAAATAAAATCATCTGTAGGTTTACAATGGTGCATTTTAGGAACATTGGTCTACTCCTGTTCCTATCAGCCCCTCGAGTCTGATCCGCCATTCAGTTAGATCATGGCCGATCTGTATCTTAACTCCATCTACCCGCCTTGGTTCCATCACAACAACTTGCATTTATATAGCGCCTTTAACTTAGTAAAACGTCCCAAGGTGCTTCATAGGAGTGTTATCAAACAAAATTTGACACCGAGCCACATGAGATATTAGGACAGGTGACCAAAAGCTTGGTCAAAGAGAGAGGTTTTAAGGAGCATCTTTCATGAGGAGAGATGGACAGAGAGGTTTAGGGAGGGAATTCCAGAACTTGGGCCTAGGCAGCTGAAAGCACAGCCGCCAATGGTGGAGCGATTAAAATCGGGGATGCGCACGAGGCAGGAATTGGAGGAGCGCAGAGATCTCGGAGGGTTGTAGGGTTGGAGGAGGTTACAGAAATAAGGAGGGGCGAGGCCATGGAGGGATTTGAAAACAAGGATGAGAATTTTAAAATCGAGGCGTTGCTGGACTGGGAGCCAATGTAGGTCAGTGAACACAGGGGTAATGGGTGAATGGGACTTGGTGCGAGTTAGGCTACGGGCAGCAGAGTTTTGGATGCGCTCAAGTTTATGGAGGGTGGAAGATGGGAAGCCAGCCAGGGAGAGCATTAGAATAGTCAAGTCGAGAGGTAATAAAGGCATGGATGAGGGCTCCTTAATACCCTTGCCTAACAAAAATAAATGTTGTTGCCCAGTAAATTTTAATTACACTGTTTAAATGTACCAAGCTAGGCACTGCTGTTCACTAACACGCCAATGGGAAAATTGTATTTGGAAGTCAGTCACAAAGATTGGTCTAATACTGATGAAATTATTTTTTTTTATTAAACTAATTTGTCATCACCTCTCTTCAGAACCAGAACTTTGTTTTACCTTCTTTTTAAGCCTATACTAACCACAGAAAACCAGAAGCTTGCCATTAGCCAAATTGTTCAGTGCCCATGTGAGTGGCTCTGTCAATTGCTAACTCAATTGATTTGAATATATCTGCATAACTAAACAGAGCAGTGCGCTCCCCTTTACAAGATTTTTTAAAAATTGAATATTGTGGCAAAACATAATTTAGGGCTGTGCCCTTTTGCCCACACAAAACAGTGAGGGACAGGAATTTTGTGTGCGTGTGGGTGCGCGCGCGTGTGTGAATGTATCACTGTAAGGAGTCTTACAACACCAGGTTATAGTCCAACAGCTTTATTTGAAATCACAAGCTTTCGGAGCTTTCCTCCTTCGTCAGGTGAGGAGGAAAGCACTTGACGAAGGAGGAAAGCTCCGAAAGCTTGTGATTTCAAATAAAGCTGTTGGACTATAACCTGGTGTTGTAAGACTCCTTACATTTGTCCACCCCAGTCCATCACCGGCATCTCCACATCATAAATGTATCACATTCACACAGGTACACTCAGAAAGGGATTCATCCATACATTGCACATTTTATTTTTAAAATGAAAATTGGACTTTAAATATCCAGTCTCAATGATCAAAATCGCAGGTGTCCACACTAGAAACCACTATTGATATTATTGGTGCATTTGGCATCATTCAGTGTTGTCGAATGCTTGGTGGAGGTGTGTTCAACTTGCTTTTTATTGAGTTGTTCCCCCCCCCCTCCCCCGCCCCACTAAAATCGTACGACCCAATTTTTTATTTCAGTCAAATCATAATACAATGGAATATCCAATTGCTGCTCCTATTATTAGTTTCTCCAATTATCTGCCAGAATTTATTGTGGGACAAATTCTCCTGCGAGATGTCACTTGGTTGAGCAGCTTGCTAACATCAATGTCCTCTTGCTTGACATAAATCAACCTGTAGCTCAAGAAAGATCAAATTTAATTTAGATCATTTGTCTTGTAATTGTCTTCATTCCCATTCTACAGTATTGCTGTTTCATATGTGCAAAATTTTGGGACTGTACTATCTCCCAGTTTCCATTAACAAACAGGGTGGAGAGGATCCCTACATTGTGGTAGATAATCGGTGTTCCAAAGTACGTAATAAAAGGTCTGCAGTGAGGAAGAATGAAAGTTCTGAACCCTGTACTTTGATAATGACTACTGGCCAAACAGTGCCATGCAGCAATTGTTGAATAGCAACTGCAATAGTTGTTGTTTCCCGTGATTTTACTTTGTTTTTTTTTTGCCTTTCTACCCCCTTTCCAAAAAAAAACGCAGCCTGATCTGTCGAGCCTACTGCAATCGGCCCTCGTCGATGTTGGTGCTCGGTTGGCCTATCACGGGGCACGCTTCTGCAGGGTGAGGAGGCATTTCTGTTCGGCAAGTTTTGATAACCAGCCAAGGGGAAATCCAAGTGAGAATGTTAGATGAAAGTGGAAATCTAAAGCTAGCTTCTTGACGAGTTCTCATCATTATTGGGGCTGCTGCCCCTCCCTCTGTGGACCCTATCTAAATGTTTTGTGTTAAAGTGGATCAACTGTCAGTATTGTGATAAATCACTTCTACACATGCCCTTTAATCAGCTTCTAACACCCCCTTTTTACTGCAGAGTTACCTCCAATAGCACGAGCACCATCAGTAGCAGCCCTGTAGTGTAAATGACCTGACTTTCTTGCCATTGAAGGCACCCAATTGGGGCTTTCTTCTGCTTCTTCTGACCCAACTGCTGCCAGTGACTTTCCTCCGTGCTGTAAATCTATTTCTAACCATCTATCTACCTCTCTAAACATTGCAAGGAATCTGCTGAAATATTAATTTCAGCCCATAGAGATGTACGGAAGAGATGGTGGAGTCAGTGGAAACAGAGTATGATGATCTTGCTAATAGCCCAATCTTGTAGTAGTTTATTAATGCTAAAGTTAAAGCTGTGCCGTCAGCCCACGCAGAGACAGGTTAACTACATCTGTGACCCCACAGCATACGCCTCTGGAGGGAAGATAGGATGTTTGTCAGCCTTATGCTCTTAAGATTAAACAGTTTTAATCTTCAAAATCTAAGAGTCGAGATTTCATTTGGATCAGAGCAGTTTTGACATAGAATTCTTGTTAATAAAAGTAATGGAGTAAATGCTTCAAAACCTAGTTACTTAATCAATTCAAGAGTCCCATTCCCTGCATGTTTCGATCTATATTAAAAGTTTTGTGTTTCCAAGGTTGTATGTTTACAGTGTCTTAGTTGTGTTTCTGATTGTTCCATGCTAATCACATCCATTCACCTCGACATCCTTTGGAACAATCAGATCCAGTGAATCCATTCATATTGCTCTACCATCTCTAGTTACTAGTATTTCATTTACTTTTCGAGCTCCATGTCCCCTCAGCCCTGAGTGACCCACACTTGACCTGATACCTCAATAGCAGCAGCTTCATGGCAGCCATGGGTATCTGCATTTCTTGGTCACTCCAGCCCGGCCGAGACCCCCTGCTACTTTTTAAGTAGCTTTCTTGCAGCAGATCACAAACTTGATCCCTGCCGCCATACCTGTTCCCAGCAGACCTCCACCCATGGCCTAACCATAGGAGCAAAAGTCATTCACCAATATATATAATAAGCCAAGGGAGCCTCGAATCATTCACATAGTCGGATAAAAAGGCTTGCCTTTCACAAAATTGGAAAACCTCGTGTGTGTGGCTCATTTCCTCTTTAGTTGTCGGTCACAGTTTTTAAATAGCTTGACTTGTGCTTCAAGAAAATAACATGTGCATCACCTACTGGCTTGTGCAGTGTTTATATATTCCTTAGTGGAAAGGAGGGGGAGCTGGAGTTTCAACATAAATGTGTATCTGGACTAATTGAAAACTATACTGTGTATATTTTAATTTACATTGTTGATTATATAGCTAATTACACCAATTTGTGTCTGTCATGAACATCTGTCAATTTTCTTCTGTGTTCATTAAGTTTCTGTTCTTCTTCCTCGTGGATTTTTAAAATGTTTTTCTCCTTCTCTAATTGGTTATGTTCTGCTTTTGTTAATTCACTAGTTATGTTGCGGTTAATCTTTCCTCCAAATAAATTTTCCGTTCAATTGCATTGCTGCAAAAAAAAATTCTCCAATGTACAGCCACCATGACCCTCCAGCTTTTGTTTTACATGATAGAGGTTACACACACAAGCCTGCAACTCTCTTTACAGCATGCCGACATCAAGATACCTGGGCCTGCACAATCCTCCGCCGTAATTTAAGGAACCTGTGCCCTGCTACACGCCTCTCTGGGGCCCACGTGTGCTCCAGCTTCACCTCTGCTCCCTCCTTTGCAACTTGCCGTAAATGCTCCACACCTGTTCCCTACCTTGCACACCCCCAGGGGAGGGGGGACGCGGCGAAAGAGTTCCAGATTTCTACCTCCCTTTGCGTAAAGCAGTGCTTCCTGACATCACCCCTGAAACAGCCTAGCGCTATGACACCTCCACGACACTGTGGGAGGTCTACTGATGTGTATGTGTAATTCAGTAACTCTGCCGGCCATGTGTCGTCATGGATGTGCAGTTTTTTGTGATCTTAAAAATAAAAATCCCGTTTCTGCATGTGACAGTATTGTTCTGTGGTTGCCTGTGTCCAGGTGGTGCTGTGTGAAGCTCATCACTACGAGTAGCGTGAATGTTATATCGCTATTTATTGTGGTTTTGATGATGGCTTCTGTAGGATCATAGGAGTGCGGTGCCAGTAATGAGTAACGGGCCCACCGTAAACCAAGATTTACGGTAATTGGCAAAAGAGCCGGCGGGGGGAATGAGGAAACACTTTTTTAATGCAGCCAGTTGTAACGATCTGTGGAATGCGCTGCCTGAAAGAGCGGTGGAAACAGATTCAACAGTAACTTTCAAAAGGGAATTGGATAAATACTTGAAAAGGAAAAATTTGATGGGCTGTGGGGAAAGAGCAGAGGAGTGGGATTAATTGGATAGCTCATTCGAAGAGCCGGCACAGGCATGATGGGCTGAATGACCGCCTTCTGCACTGTAGAGATGTTCCTATGCCGGAATCTGTGTGTCAGAAATTAAATGAACAAATCGTTTGGGTTACCAAGGCCCAAAAGAAAAATGTTGCTTTGCCAAGTGATGCTACATCTGCCAGATTTCTCTCTTCCTTTCTGAAGCGTGCCAGATTTCTCGTTTCTACACACGAACCTATCGTGTCTCTGACGTGAACAGGGATGGGTAAATACCCTGTAGCATAGTCACTCAGAAAAAGTGATGGGGGGGAAGCTGCCTGTGAAACTGCTTCATTTTATTTCCTGAATATCAAATCACAACGAATCGCTCTTCTGCAAATAAGGAAAAATACTATCGTGAAAAATACCCCAGAAACCAGAACTGTTTTACATCTTTTATTTATTTAAAGAATCTGCTTACTTTCCCTTGCCATAGGGGAAAATCCAGGGTGTACATGTGTATCAGCAGAGGAGGGACTGAACTGTTGAACAGTCGTCTTCGAAATCTACAGTTCTTTAAAAAGAATTAAGGATTTCAAAAAGAATTTATATCTAATGTGTATCTAATATAGCGCATATATATATATAGCTAATGTATATCTTGTATACCTAATATATAGTTAACCATGCTGCAATCATTCTATGATTCTATAATAGCTGCACCCTTAACTTATTCTGCGTGCTATTGGAAACTCTGTTAGCCAATAGATTTTAGCAAGAGGTCTCGGCCTGAGACCCTTTTTTTTTTATTTATGGATTAGATATTTTTAAAATCATTCTTTTTAACGAACTGTAGATTTCTAAGATGACTGTTCAGCAGTGCAGCCCCATTCTCTGCTCACAAGGTGGGTTCCTAAATGTCAGCTGTGCAATCTCAGGGTGGAGTGCAGAGTCAATACTGAGCAATACTCCTTTCCCTTCTTCGTCCACTGGTACTAGACATTCAGCAACCTAACCGGGGGTGCTTAAAGGGATGCTGCAGGCTGCTCATGAAACAACCCATGATAAGCCTGATTTTTTTTAAAAAGATCTTTGTGAGGTCAGGAGAAACATGAATGCTCCTCTTGGCCTCACAAAAATCTTACAGCCTGTCCGTGCCTCCCCACCCCCTCGTTTAACTCTCTTTTCACCTTGACTCTTCCGAGGAGCTGCCAAATTTCCTGACTCCTCACCCATTGGTGAGCTGCCTTTTGAGCGCTGATTTAGCACTCGCCGCTCATTGGCATGATAGAAATGAAGCCCGGCCGTGAAAATTGGTCAGGCCTCGGATTGATTCGGCAACAGGCTCGCACCCGCCCCCCTCCATGATGGATTTGCTTACCCGAAAATCGCCCCATTGAGATTTAAAGGCGACCAAGTCAGGGCGAATGCTTTAAAAACGGAGATAAAAGGGAAGAGATTCCGATCGGCGATGTATGAAGCATTTTTAATGCACTCATCCTCTGATCCTGTGTGTGCTGTTTGTACACGTGCATTAACTTTACTGTGCAGAATGCCTATTCGAAGTCACAAGCTGCTTTTATAATAACCTTCAGTTGCTCCTCCTACTTCCTCCTGCTCACTAAGGAAGTGCCCCACTTCAGCTTTTCTCCTCCCCCTGACAACTCATCTAAGATTGCGAACTTGCTCCTGGCAAATTTTGTTTTATTTTAGGTTTCTGGATCCAAATGATATCAGAATCCAGATCTGAACTCCATAAACTTAATAGATGAGTGTTTATCTCATACACACTGCAGCTTGAATGAATTGGATTGTTTTTAGAACTGACACCAAGGGCTTACTGTGGAGATGCGATGTTTGAAGTCCGGTTCTGTCCATATCTCAAAATCCACTTTATCTTCTTTGTCGCAGGGGAAATTGCAGCTGAAAATTGGCCATAATGCCTCCAGGAATACATTACCAGCAGGACTTTTGGAGTGAGGACGAGAGTCCGGATGTGGAGGTTGAATTTCTGTTGCCAACGGGGATTTACTTAAACTTCTTTGTGCCTCGCAGTTCTACAATCAAATTCATCAAAAAGGTAAATAATTAAAATATTGCTTTTCATGACCATAAAGTCTCTTAAAATATCCAGGAGTTAGGCATTTGTGATTCAAAAAGAAAACTCAACTGCTTTCTCACTAACACAATCCTCGACTGTGGTATTCAAATTCCCTTTTAAATTGTATTATCGTTGCCACAATAGTAATTCTTGGTAAAGCAGTCCATGTTCTAATAATCCCTATGGAGATCACATTTTTTTTCTCACTTTCTCCTTCATCCTTCCAGTGACGATTGAGTTTATTCCCCCTTTGTTGCCAATTTGTTAACCACTGAAAACAATCTTTCACTGTCTCTTAATTTTCAAAATCCCCTCTCTTAAATTACCCCTTTTAACCTTCAGTGGAAAAGCCCCAATGTTTCGAGCCTATCTCCATAATTTTAATGTCTCATTCCTGGAATCTTGGCTGAACCCTGTTCTGTCACTCCAACATCCTTCCTATAATCAGGTATCCAGAACTGCTCACGATACTCCAACTATGACCTAACCAATGTCTTGTACAAATTCCACATTCTTTCCTTGCTTTTGTACTCTGTGTATACCTAAAAGTAAAAGCCAAAATCCCAAAAAGTAAAACCCAAAATCCTATTGTTTTTTTATGGCCTTTTCAACCAGTACCTTTGTAGATCAATGTATCTTTCTGTTCCTCAATGCTTGTTAAGAATCCTATCTTTTAGGGTATATTTCCTTTCACTGTTGTTTTACCCAAAGTTTACCACTTCACATTTCTCTGCGTTGAACTGCCCGAACTGTGAACCTCTTTGACTTCAGATATTGCACTTTGTATAAACCACCAAATCAATTGTAACAGAATGTCTAAAAAAGAAAACAAGAGAAAGAAGTCTCTACTAAAAACCTCAAGTAAACAGAAGTTTAAGGCAATTGGCAAAAGAACCAGAGGTGGGGTTGAGGAGAATTTTTTTTACGCAGCAAGTTGTTATGATCTGGAACGCACTGCCTGAAAGGGTGGTGGAAGCAGATTTGATTGTAACTTTCAAAAGGGAATTGGATAAATACTTGTAAAGGAAAAATTTGCAGGGTTGGGGGAAAAGAGCAGGGAGTGAGACCAATTGGATATCAGTGCCAGGAGAACCCTTTACTGAAGTCATTGTGGCTCATTGCTTTCTGAGGCAATGCTTGCCACTGCATATATAGGGATATGGGGAAAGAGTGGGGGCATTGGGATTAATTTCATAGCTCTTTTAAAGAGCTGGCACAGGCACTATGGGCCGAGTGGCCTCCTTCTGTGCTGTAAGATTCTATGATGGGAAGTTGATTGGCTGCAATTTTTCAGATCAGGGCATCTATGGTTAATAATCTTTTGCCAGTAAGCTCATTATTGCACAGTAGTTGCAGTTGTTACTTCATTGCTTACAGTAAATGACTTGCATGGAAGTTCCTGTTCAACAGTTTTGAGGAAGGATTGCACACACTGCACCTGTAAGTGCAACCGAAAATTGTGGTGTTCATTCAGGAAGAGAATGCATTCATTTACCTTACAGTACAAGTTAATGGCCCTAAAAAATGGTTGCGAACAAATTCAAAGTTCTAATGAAGAAACTGCTGTCCTTCCAAGCTTTTATTGAAACTAACGACTATTTATTTACTCCTTACTCCCATGTTTACATCTTTTCTTTTGTATTAATTCTTATCTGAAAACCTAAATATATTTATAATTATTGAGAAAATGAAGGCACCCGTTTCCCCCCCCCCCCCCCCCCCCCAGTTGTGTTCTTGTATTCGGGACAGCCGTTATAGTTTTGCTTTAGGAAAAGAGCAGGTGTTTTATTTTATATTTGCCTCAAACTTCATTGAAAATTCTTCATTTTAACATATTCTCCACAGCAGTGAAGTCACACAAAGAAGAAAATAACACACAAGATGCTCAGCCCTGTCCCCGCTTCTAAAGAGTGCTATCCAGTGTAGCTTTATCTTATATGTTGAAGTAAGAGATAATATGACCTCTATGGAGAATTGATTATTGCCACTGATGCTACTCATTATAGAAGGAGAAATGGGGTCAGTGATGACCAGAATGGGGGGTTATCGTGTGGGTCTCAGGTGTGGCTTTCTTTGCAAATAGTAGCACTGGAGGAAAATAGCAGACACCCTTTTCTCCTCTAGCACTTCATCCATAATAGATTGGAAAGAAACCACGAAAATCATAGAATCTTACAGCACGGAAGGAGGCCATTCAGCCCATCAAGCCTGTGCCGGCTCTTTGAAAGAGCTATCCAATTGGTCTCGCTCCCCTGCTCTTTCCTCATAGCCCTGCAAATTTTTCCCCTTTAAGTATATATTCAACTCCCTTTTGAAAGTTTCTGTTGAATCTGCTTCCATCACTCTTGCAGATAGTGCCTTCCAGATCATGACAGCTCGCTACATCTCTCCATCATCTCCCCCTGGTTCTTTTGCCAACTGTCTTCAATCTGTGTCCTCTGGTTATCAACCTTCTGACCATCTGGTTTTATTGTGTTAATAAGTAGGACCATAAACATACACTGGACATTAATTTATGGAGATTAAAAAAGAAAGACATGAACAACCAGATATAACATGAAAGTAGAAACTGCAGATCTCTATATTTAAAAGGTTGATCAAGTGGTAACAGTGAGAAGGAGATATCTTCATCACAGCAGTGTTGGTTAAGAATGGAGGTTTGATGCTTTGCAAATAGGTCATTTTTAATTGTACAGATGAGCCATCCGAAATGGTGGGGGTTTCAGAAAGATTGTTGTTGTCATCTCCTAACAGAATCTTGCTTTCCCTTAAAATGTAATAACTGAAGTAATGAGTGTTGTCTCCTCTTTCTCCAGTTGCTTTGGCAGCAGGCTCAGCATCAACCCCTGTTCCACACTTTAAATGAACCAGACGCTTATGTCTTCACCTGCATCAACCACACAGCTGAGCAGGAGGAGCTGGAAGATGAACACAGACGCCTCTGTGACGTGCGACCGTTCCTTCCTATCTTGAAACTTGTAGCGAGAGAAGGAGACAGAGCAGAAAAACTCATTAACTCACAGATCAGCCTTCTAATTGGAAAAGGTAAGACCCACAAAGCTGAAAATGCTTGTGAGACATTCAATATACGTTATTCAGCAGCAGCTATAAGGCTTCAGGGAACTCTGCAGTAATACTACCTAAAAATAAAAATGATGTGGAGATGCCGGTGATGGACTGAGGCAGCAAGGCCGCATTTATGGTTAGATGATGGGTGAAGATAGGATCAGGTTCTTAGCAATAAACTCCACAGGTCGCGATTTGAGAACCTCTCATTCACTACTCACCTGACGAAGGAGATAATCTCCGAAAGCTTGTGATTTTAAAATAAAATTGTTGGACTATAACCTGGTGTTGTAAGATTCCTTAAAAATATAAAGAAATACAATGAGTTTTCTCACTAATTCTATTCTATAAAAATATTGACTGTTTGAAGCTTTTGTTTCTTCCCAACCTTTCTTGCTGAAGGTTTTGGTTTTTGATGGGTTTCACTTCCTCAATTGGAGCCTACCCTCTGATACTTCACCCGAGTGGGTATTCTTCATGTCTGTCTGCTCTGTGACCGTCAATAGACTATACGACCTGTGGAGTTTATTGCTAAGAACCTGATCCTATCTTCACCCATCATCTAACCATAAATGCGGCCTTGCTGCCTCCCGGGCAACTGATTTTCCCTCCAATGGTTTTTTGCTATAAAGATCTATTTTCTGCATAGTGTGGTCCTGCTCACAGATCCCTGACACTGCTCGTTGTTGGTTATTTCTGGGAGTCTGTACTCTGTATAAGACGACTCCAAAATGGGTCAACTGCAACTTGTAATCCAAAAGGAAAATAGAAAAATCAATCCACACTTATCATTCATCTTCCTCATTTTCAATAATCAGGGGAAAAATTGACCAGTGCAGAGTTTGGCAAATATTAAATATTTTTGTTTATCAGTTGCAAAAAGAGATACAAATTTTGTGCTGTTTAATTTATAGAAGGAATAGAATTGCTCCATTTTTGTTTTCTTTCATTACACAGCAGCATATTATTGTCTGGGACATGCAACTTTTATTTTGTAGGTATGAGAATCTTTACTGAGACTACCTTATGCTATTGGTAAAATGTAGTCCATTGTACTAGAAGGATTATGGCTGAGATTCAACTATTCTGGGAAAGGGAGTTGTTAGTTCAGCTCTCTGTTCCCTATTGCAACACAAAACCTACAGGAATGTTCATTCGCAACTGTAATGTGTAGCCAGTTAAAATTTGAAGAATTCTGCACATGGATAAAAGAAGTATATTGTATAAGGATTATGGTTGTGATTTGACAGTTGCGGGAAAAGGAAGTGTTCCAGGAATGGACCAGCTTTTTGGGACTTGTTGACATCGCAGGAGAAATGAGGTTGCCCAAAAAAAACATTCCAGGAAAGTTCTCAACTGATTAAAAATATTGACTTAAAAAGTCAGAGATGCAAAGGGACTCTGGATGGGTTGAAATCATTCAATGTATCAACAACATTATTTTCACTTGGTTACTAAGGCTGATGAGAATTGTGGAGAAATCCATTATACTGGCTCTTAATGAGTATTGTTAGAGCTCCACCCTCAATACTTGTTTACTGAGCCAATTGTGATCGTTAAGAAATAATTGTGTACCTATTTAAAACTTTACAAGGATCTACTAAACTTAGAAGTGGATGTTTTTAACTCTTACAAATGCTAACACTTGTACTTTAGATGAACTTTTATTTTCACACAGATTTTTTAAAAATGCTTGAAATCTGAAATAAAAATAGATAATGCTGGTAATGCACAATTCTTTCCATTTCACTTGCTGATTGACGTACTGTGTATTTCCAGCATTTTCCATTTTTTAAAAATTTATTTATGGACAATATTTTAAGCAATTTCCAAAGCTGAGGAAGTCTTTTTAGTGGGGAGGAGGGAGAAGAGTCAGTTAATGGTTTACCATGATGACAATCAGTTTTTTTTTATTACTTAATTCTTGGGATGTGGGCATTGCTGGCAAGGCTGGCATTTATTGCCTAGTTGCCCTGAGAAGGTGGTGGTGGGCCGCCTTCTTGAACCGCTAGCAGTTTGGTACAACTGAGAGTCTTGCTGGGCCAACTCAGAGGGCAGTTAAGAGTCAACCGTGTTGGTGTGGGACTGGCGTTAGATAAAGACCACACCAGGTAAGGACGGCAGGCTTCCTCCCCGAAAGGACACGAGTGAACTAGTTGGGTTTTTACGACAAGCCAACAGCTTCTTGGTCACTTTTACTGATACTGCCTTTTTTATTTCCAGATTTTTTGAATTGAAATTCCCAAACTACCATGATTTGAACTTGTGTTCTCTATTATTAGCCTAGGCCTCTGGATTGCTAGTCCAGTAACATAACCACTACACCACCGTACGCAGTTACATTTTGCTGAAGTCACCTAAGTGTGGGACGAGTCCAATGAGAGTTGGTTTGAACTCCTCTGTTGTCCCGTGTTGCAGGATCTATTAAAGAGGCCCTGAAACATGTTAAGTGCTGAGTGCGCTGGTGGACAAAAGGTGGCATCAAGGAACGGACTAATTAGCTGAGTGGGAGGAGCCTCAGACATTATGCCTCTCCTTTATTAATTTCTTCAAAAATCTATTGAGTTATTCGTGGGACAACAAAAAATGTGAAATGAGAAGAAATTCCCAGAGCTTATCCCGAATTGGCTGCGGGTTTTTTCTTCTGGTGTTTTGCCTCTCCAAGGAGATTGCAAGATCAGGGAACGATGCCACATAATACATGGTTGCACTACGTCTACATGGGACAAGCTTAATGGTTTATTTGTCTGTAAGGAGAATCATGTGTTAAAGGCGACAGAGGGCAGGAGCAGCTGTCGGGACGGATTGCTGTTGCATGGATCTCCTTGCATTCTGTTCTTTAATCTTTTATTGAGTTATTTTTAAGGTGAAAAAATGTTTCAAAAGAAGCATATCTTAAGGAGAGCCAGATATAAGAATCTCCAGCATTCCTTCGAACAGCAGATCAATGTGAATCATAGAATCTTAGAAAGTTACAGCACAGAAGGAGGCCATTCGGCCCATCATGTCCATGCAGGCCGAAAAAGAGCTATCCAGCTTAATCCCACTTTCCAGCACTTGGTCCGTAGCCCTGGAGGTTACAGCACTTCAAGTGCACATCCAAGTACTTTTTAAATGAGTTGAGGGTTTCCTGCCTCGACCACCCTTTCAGGCAGTGAGTTCCAGACCCCCACCACCTGCTGGGTGAAAGAAATTCTCCTCAGCTCCCCTCTAATCCTTCTACCAATTACTTTAAATGTATGTCCCCAGTCACTGACCCCTCTGCTAAGGGAAATAGGTCCTCCTTATCCACTCTAGGTAGTCCCATCATAATTTTATATACCTCAATTAAATCTCCCCCCAGCCTCATTTGTTTTAAAGAAAACAACCGCAGACGATCCAATCTTTTCTCATAGTTAAAATTCTTCAGTCCTGGCAACATCCTCGTAAATCTTCTCTGCATCCTCGCTAGTGCAATCACACCTTTCCTGTAATGTGGTGACCAGAACTGTACGCAGTACTCAAGCTGTGGCCTAACCAATGTCTTAAACAATTGTAAACAATTTTACAACACCAAGTTATAGTCCAACAATTTTTATTTGAAATCTACAAGCTTTCGGAGGCTTCCTCCTTCGTCAGGTAAATGTTTTAAACATTTTAAACAGTAAATGTCTTAAACAGTTCTAGCATAACCTCCCTGCTCTTCTTTTTTATGCCTTTTTAACCACCTTGTGTACCTGTCCTGCTACCTTCAGGAATCTGTGGACATGCACTCCAAGGTCCCTTTGTTCCTCTACCGGTCCATTGATATCTTCCTGCAGTCTACAGCTTTCCTCCTCACTATCAACCACACGACCAATTTTTGCATCACCTGCAAACTTCTTGATCAAGCCCCCCACATTCAAGTCCAAATCATTAATATGTACAGCAAAAAGCAAGAGACCTCGTACTGAGCCCTGCAGAACCCCACTGGAATCAGCCTTTTAGTCGCAAAAACACCCGTCAACCATTATCCTTTGCTTCCTGCCACTGAGCCAATTTTGGAACCAACTAGCCACTTTCCCTTGGATCCCATGGGCTTTTACTTTTTTGACTAGGGATCTCTGAATACTCTTGTGCCCTTTACCTGCTCACACTGCCCTCTGGTCCCTGTTACATTCTGCCTTTCCAAACCTTTCGCCAGACTTGAACCCGTGCTGACTATTTGGTCACACTGATCGAAGTTTACGAGCAATACTTTTGTTTATGTATCATTAAAAGAAAATGATTGAGAGGAACATTTTCTCTTCATTGCAGGTCTTCATGAGTTTGACAGCATGCACAATTCTGAGGTGAATGAGTTTCGTGGGAGCATGCGTCAGTTCTGTGAGGAGAAAGCGGCAGAGCGGCAGCGATTGTCATGGCGGCAGTGGATGGAATACAGCTTTCCCAGGGACCTGGAACCAATCCCAGAAGTAGTAGATAGCAGCATCAGCAGGAAGCAGAATAACCGAAACATTGTCATAAATGTGAAGTTTCAGTTCACCGAAGTGAGTACACAATGCTTTCTTAGTCGTTCTTTTAGTTTACATTGAAACAACTGCCAAAAAAAAAATCAGCTTCATTTTAATTTCAGCATTCAAATCCCAATCTTTAAGAATTTTAAAAAGCACCACTGCCTTGGAAAATTCAGTCCCAAAGAAGTGATTACTGGTTGTTTAAAAAAGACAGGCAGTTTATACCTGTACTACTACTTAAATATATCTTCAGTGTAACTAAAGTGTGTAGTCTTTGAAGTTGATCTGCTATAGTTTTTGCACAAAGCCTTTTCAGATCTATGAAACTGATAATCATTAGCAGGTTATTGAAAATACTAATTCAATCATCCGTCTGAGCTGAATAATGACCTATCATTCAATATTGCACCAAAAAAAACTTTCCAGAGTTTCCCAATGACTTGATTGTCAAAAGTAGATTGTAACTGAGCAGTACAGATCAGATTTAGGTTCAATTTCCTGTCCAAGTTGAGCTAGCTGACTTCTGCCTAGGGTATCATTCGGGGACTTCCAGTTGAACTAAATATCCCAGGCTCGGGAGGAGAAAAATCTGACCGAGTTCTAGGATGAATAGGGAAAGACTATTTACTCTAATTGGGGAGTCAGTGATGGGTCATCAATTTAAAATTATTTTTAAGGCAGTGATATTCAAAATATCTTCTTGCAGAGGATTGCTGGAGTATGGAATATTTTGCCACAATGGTTGAGGCAGAGACCATTGCATTGTTTAAGGGAAAAGTGGATAAGTATTTGAAGCAATGGAAGATAAAGGGCTATGGGGAGGGATTAAGGCAATGAGATTAATCTTGGTTGCTCACAGTGTTGCAAGTTCAAGTCCCACTCCAGAGACTTGAGAACAAAATCTAGGCTGACATTTCAGTGCAGTACTGAGAGAGTGCTGCACTGTCAGATGTGCAATCTATCGGATGGGATGTTAAACCCATGGCACTATATCGAAGGAGAGCAGGGGAATTCTCCCCAGTGTCCTGGCCAATATTTATCCCTCAACCAACGCCACTAAAAACAAATTATCTGGTCGTTGTCACACTGCTGCTTGTGGGACCTTGCTGGGTGCAAATTGGTTGCCGTGTCTCCTACGTGACAACAGTGACTACATTTCAAAAGTACTTCATTGGCATTAAAGTGCTTTGGGACGATCTGAGGTCGTGAAGGGCGCTATATAAATGCAAGTATTTCTTTCTCGAGCAAAACGCCAGTATCAACACGATGGGCTGAATGGTTTCCTTCAGTGCAACAAAATTCTCTGATGCTTCTGTTCCTGACTGCTACCCAGTGAGCTCTGCTGGAAAGTGTACAGCCAAGGATGTCGACTTAACAGCCGAACTGGACTTGGCTTTATGTCCCCTATGGTGGAATAATTTGCCAATGCTCATTGTTTGTCATCACACGTGAGGGTAAATTAAGCACTCCTGCTTCTCACTGCAGAGAGCTGGGTTTGAAAAGGTGGCAGGTCAGAGAATCAGGGCTACAGTGTTGCAGCCCTATCTCCAACTGCATCTCCCATTGAGCAGAGCTCTCTCGCTGGAAGCCCTGAATTCACCCTATGAAGAATAGTCACTTGGGAGAGGGACCAGAAAGTGGTTGGACCCTTTGGCACTGTCTCCGGCAGAGTCGAGAGTTTCAGGAAGCAGAAGCTGGGGAAAAATTGATTTGCTTTCCTGTGCAACTGTGGGAATATTGGGAATAACAGCATTTAACAAAGAAAATACTTTGAGGCTTTAACCCTTCAACTACTGCAATTCCATACCGTAATCAAAAATAAAGCTCTCTTCTATCAAAGGAAAAACTTTTCTCTCTTTTACTCAATCTTTACTTCAGTGCGCACCAGCTGTGCGAGAGAGGCCTCAGGGGAAGGCCTTGACAGACTTGTTACAGATGAACAGTGGGACATTATATATCTGGCCTCTTTATACCATAACAGTTTTGAAAAGTCTAAGTTAAGACTTCGTCATTTGATTTAGTGTGTGATTTGCCCACGCCCGCCATAATGGTCAAACCCAGAGCTGAAAGTAGCCTGGGGAGCAGTGCATCGTTTTTGAAACAGAAACTGGCTTGAGCCATGTGCAGTCCAGTTAATACTCTTCCTCTAAGAATGCATCAGCAACAAAACCAAAGTCATGAGTTACAGAAACAAACTCTGTCCTAACTTCTCTGCTCCTGACTCCATGCAGTTCTGGCTTTGGTGTCCTCCAAACCCCACCGATCTTTCTGCTTCGTATCTCATTGGGGTTCAGAACATCAAAGTGGATACTTGCAATTGTAAGGTCCAACCTCACAAAGGTACCTTCGACCATTACATGATCCACATCAGCTCCAACAAATGATAGAGGGTGGGAGGGAGAGGAGAAGGAAGAGTAACTTTGTGGCAACATATTCAGGTTCCACAGCGGGATTCCGGGTAGCTGAACTTTAGCTATCAGTGGCTTGTCAATTTACTGGAACTTGAGATTCCTTTATGCCTTCCCTCTCATCCTGTCATACCCAGAATCATTGACCAGATTCCGGCAGGGGAAACTGCTGTGATTCTGGTAGTTCCTTATTGGCTGCCATGGCAAATGGAAAAAAATCACATTGGTGGTGAAGAGAGTATTGCTCTGAGGTTGAGCGTTACAAATTTTGGGTCTGCACTAAATACTCTCTTGGTTTCAGCATCACTGATCACTGCCTAAGCAGAATCAGTGATCTCTACAATCTGAAAAGTACCTGTCCAGCTCGATATCTGCAACAAGTTAGAAATATGCAAATAGATAGTTCATCATCTGTATGCTGTGTCGTAAATGTTTTGAACTGCTTCGCCTGTTAGGACTTCAGCTAAGCGATTTTTTGCTTTTTTTTTTCTTTTACATCAGGAAAGTTTCAGCTTCCAAATTTCCTCCCAAGCGCCTCCTGCACTTCTAATGAAATTGGTAGTGAAGAAGAAAGCTACAGTTTTCCGGCATAAAGTAGTCGAAGACCCAGAAGATTACACTCTACAAGTGAATGCGACGGATGAATATATCTACGGGAAATACCCACTCGGTCGATTTAAGGTGGGCTGCGTTACCTTTTTGTTTTCAGTTTGGTGATGTGTGCTGTCGAGTTTGGTTTATGTTTGAAGTGCCACTCCAGTTCCAGTGTTCGATTCACGGCCTCAGTGATGCCTATCAGCAGAAAGGGCCAACTGTATCCGTGCTATGGCGCTACAGTACTTGACGCTTCATGAATGGTGGCTCCTGTCAGTTGACTGCTGAAGTTGCAATTATCATCGCTACTTTTGTACAGTCTGTAAATATTGTAGGTCTTAAAACCTCAACAGTAGTGTAGGAAGGATTGGAATGGCCGACAATATTTCTACAGTGAACATATAACGGAAATCTGGATCTCGCTTTCCCTAAAAAGCTGTTGAGGGAGGTCAATTGAAAATTTCAAAACCGAGATTGATAGATTTTTGTTAGGCAAGAGTACGGAACCGAGGCGGGTAGATGGAGTTAAGATACTGATCAGCTATGATTTAATGAATGGCGGAACATGCTCTACTCCTGTTCCGATGTGTGCTTGTTTATTAATCGTGGTGGTAGCCACGTAACTCAAATGATTGAGTGCTTGAATCCAACCCAAAAGGTCATGAGTTTGATCGCCAGGGAAACAAACTTGCCTCAGTCAGTTTTCATCTGTCCTGATATGAGCCACGACTGTGTAGCGTTGCAGTCTGTCATTCCATCTTAGGACAATGGAAAAAATCTAACCCACTTGAGTGAAACAGTATTGGTGACAACTGTGAGAACCTCTTTGATCCAGATCACCCAACTCATCTGTCTGGAGGAAGGTGGAAGAGATAGGTCGCAAACATCTTGTGAAGGAGGAGCAGTGGAGGAAATTGAGATGGAAGCGAGCTGTAATTTGGAGATATTTGTCATTATGTTAGCAATTATCTAAATAAAATGAATATATTATAACTTGCCAGCAGAGGACCTCGTCCAAATATTCAAATTGGAATTTTTAATTTTTGACTATTTGGGTGTGTAAATCAAAATTATGCAAAACGGAACCAGAAATTAGGTTGTCTGAATATTTGGAACATAGAGGAGAGGCTTTCTGCTATCAGGTTAAGCTATTACAAGGTATAGTTGCGGTGATGCTCAACAATATCAACTCTAAGATGATTACCCGCACATTGTTTTGATTTGTGACCTTGCATTTATCCATAAAGTGATGAGACAGTTATTGTACGGACAAATTGCCTCAAAATGTTTGACTGCATTTTGCATTTTAACGAGTTACCAGCACAATGTACCTTTTTTTTCTTTCTCCAGTATATCTGTAATTGTATGTCCAGTAGTCTAACTCCACATTTGACGATGGTCCACAATTCAACAATAAAGATGTGTCAAGAGGAGCAGTCCAATAGCATGGGACAAATCACAAAGAGCCGGACTTATTCCAAACCGCCACCGCTTCCAATTAAAAAGGTAAGTAACTTGCATTGTTTTTTCCCTCTGGAACAGTCTAAGTGGATAGGGTTACGCAGCTTAACTAGATTCTAAACTTAGCAGACCATAATGATGACTGGGAGAAAATTATACTGGGTGAACTGCCTAATCAGTAACCAGATTAATTATTTTTTGTGCAATCCATAATCAGATTAGATTTTAATATTATCCAAGTATCTCAGATGTTAAAGTAATCATGTTGACAGCACTGGTACCCGGGGAGACTCTAATGTGGCTCACTACGAGTACAGGTCAAATGTCTACAGTACTTACCCTGCTGGTCATTCGTTTGCTCTTTATGGACCCTTTCTGTGTACAAATTAAGTGCTGCATTTCTCCACATAAGTAATAGTGACTGCACTTCAAAAGTATTGTGATTTAGACAAGTTGGGTGAGTGGGCAAGAATATGGTTAGATGCAGTATAACGTGGATAAATGTGAGGTTATCCATTTTGGTTGTAAAAATAAAAAGGCAGATTATTATCTGAATGGTGATAGATTGGGAAAAGAGGAGGTGCAACGAGACCTGAGTGTCCTTGTACACCAGTCGCTGAAAGCGAGCATTCAGGTGCAGCAAGCAGTTAGGAAGGCGAATGGTATGTTGGCCTTCATTGCAAAAGGATTTGAGTACAGGAGCAGTATTGTCTTACTGCAGTTATACAGGGCCTTGGTGAGACCACATCTGGAGTATTGTGTGCAGTTTTGGTCTCCTTATCTGAGGAAGGATGTCCTTGCCATGGAGGGACCAAGGTTTGCCAGACTGATTCCTGGGATGGCAGGACTGATGTATGAGGAGAGATTGGGTCGACTAGGCCTATATTCACAGAGTTTAGAAGAATGAGAGGTGATCTCATTGAAACATCTAAAATTCTATCGGACAAGACAGACTAGATGCAGGGAGGATGTTGTCACTAAAGAGTGACAAATCCCCAGGACCAGATGGTTTCCATCCCAGGGTTTTAAAGGAAGTAGGTGAGCACATTGCAGATGTGCTGACTATAATCTTTCAAAGTTCTCTAGATTCAGGAACTGTCCCTCTAGATTGGAAAATTGCACATGTCACTTCGCTTATTAAGAAAGGAGAGAGAGGGAAACCAGGGAATTATAGACCAGTTAGCCTAACATCTGTTGTGGGGAAATTGCTGGAGTCTATAATTAAGGATAGGGTGACTAAACACCTCGAGAATTTTCAGTTAATCAGAGAGAGCCAGCATGGATTTGTGAAAGGTAGGTCGTGCCTGACAAACCTGATTGAATTTTTTGAAGAGGTGACTAAAGTAGTGGACAGGGGAATGTCAATGGATGTTATTTATATGGACTTCCAGAAGGCATTTGATAAGGTCCCACATAAGAGACTGTTAGCTAAGATAGAAGCCCATGGAATCGAGGGAAAAGTACGGACTTGGTTCGGAAATTGGCTGAGCGAAAGGCGACAGAGAGTAGGGATAATGGGTAGGTACTCACATTGGCAGGATGTGACTAGTGGAGTCCCGCAGGGATCTGTCTTGGGGCCTCAATTATTCACAATATTTATTAACGACTTAGATGAAGGCATAGAAAGTCTCATATCTAGGTTTGCCGATGACACAAAGATTGGTGGCATTGTAAGCAGTGTAGATGAAAACATAAAATTACAAAGGGATATTGATAGATTAGGTGAATCGGCAAAACTGTGGCAAATGGAATTCAATGTAGACAAATGTGAGGCCATCCACTTTGGATCAGAAAAGGATAGAACAGGGTACTTTCTAAATGGTAAAAAGTTAAAAACAGTGGATGTCCAAAGGGACTTAGGGGTTCAGGTACATAGATCATTGAAGTGTCATGAACAGGTGCAGAAAATAATCAAGAAGGCAAATGGAATGCTGGCCTTTATATCTAGAGGACTAGAGTACAAGGGGGCAGAAGTTATGGTGCAGCTATACAAAACCCTGGTTAGACCGCACCTGGAGTACTGTGAGCAGTTCTGGGCACCGCACCTTCGGAAGGACATATTGGCCTTGGAGGGAGTGCAGCGTAGGTTTACTAAAATGATACCCGGACTTCAAGGATTAAGTTACGAGGAGAGATTACACAAATTGGGGAGCAGGCACGAGGGGCTGAATGGCCTACTCCTGTTCCTTTGTTCCTATGATGGCTGGAGAGTCCAGAACCAGGGGGTCACAGTCTCAGGATACGGAGTATGCCATTTAGAACCGGGATGAGGAGAAACTTCTTCACTCAGAGGGTGGTCAACCTGTGGAATTCTCTACCACTGAAGGCAGTGGAGGCCAAGTCATTCGATGTATTCAAGAAAGTGATAGATATATTAATGCTAAAGGGGTCAAGGGATATGGGGAAAAAGCAGAAACAGGGTACTGAGTTAGACAATCAGCCATGAATGGTGGAGCAGGCCCGAAGGGCTGAATGGCCTACTCTTGCTCCTATTTTCTATGTTTCAATGTAACCCATTGGTTGCAAAGCACTTTAGAATGTCCCATGGACATGAAAGATGCTATATAATGCAGGTTTGTTCTTTTGCTGCAAACCCTAGTTCTTTCAACCTAATCACACAGGTGCCCCAAGAGGGGGCTACATATGGGGACGTCATGTCAGAACGTCATTGCTTTGAAACATCTGGTACAGCTCAAACATTGGCTCTGGTTGCAAGCAAGTTATGTTTTTTACGCAGCAATACTAGTTGACGCCATTGAATGAAACAGCGAAGCAGCCCCTCTTAGACTTGATGTGGAGATGCCGGCGATGGACTGGGGTGGACAAATGTAAGGAGTCTTACAACACCAGGTTATAGTCCAACAGCTTTATTTGAAACCACAAGCTTTCGGAGGCTTCCTCCTTCGTCGCCTGATGAAGGAGGAAGCCTCCGAAAGCTTGTGGTTTCAAATAAAGCTGTTGGACTATAACCTGGTGTTGTAAGACTCCTTACATTTGTCCACTTAGACTTAGTTAAGTATATAAGACTACTCCAATGAAGTTGGAACTGAATGAATGGATATTATCAAGAGGAACATGTACAAGCAGGATACTTACTCTAGTGAGCAGGAGGGCAGTGTTCAAATCCATTTCAGAATGAATGCCCATCAGGTTTTTTTTTTGAAGTTTAGGCTTTTCTAGTATCAACCTTTTATGAATGTGAAGAAAATAAACATTTTGTGAATGATTTTTAAAAAATTAACGTGGTTTCAGCAGAAATTGTGCTGTCCCAGTAAACCAGGTTGATATGCACAGGAAATCTATACCTCTTGCGGATTACACATAGAAAGACAATGTAGAAACAGGCCATTTGGCCCAACTAGTCCGTGTCAGCATTTGCCCTCCAGGCGAGCAAATAGTCCTAATTACATTTAACCACCCAGTTCCCATATCCCATAAATCTTTGCCTTCCTCTAGCTTAATGCCCAGACATGTAAGAGTACCATTTTGATGAATGCTATTTATAGAATCTAGGCACCATTTTATGTTGCTTGTAGATGTCTGTTCAATATTGATGAAATTGTTTCAACAGTATGAATTTAACTCATTCAAAATTGAACGAATATTTCTGCACTAAAACAAAAAATACCAAGCTAGTATTGCTATCTTTAAATGGTGAGCAACACATACTAACCCACGTGATTTCTGACCGCTGCAATCCTTTGTTGTTGAGTTTGTTTACAATTTGCATTGGAACCAATTCTAGAATTATTTATGTATGTTCGGGTATTCAAAAAGCTACAAATGCGTTGCTTAAATAATTAGTATACAAGAAAAGTTGCGAAAGGAGTAGGAAAGCTTAGATTGCAGAATTTTAATGTGTTAAATACATTAATCATGCAAAATACAAGCAAGGTTGCACTGCAGGAAGTAAGCCAAAATTACAGGAAATATGTTGTTGAAGTGACCACAGTCATTTAGAGTTCAAAGCACACCTAAATGCTTTAGGGACTTTACAGTTTTATGTTGTGCTGCGCCAATACATGACATAGAACTCCTGTAGTATTCTATCATTCATAGTTTAAAAATAGACAGTGGTAAGTACTTTCAACATGCCGTGTGTGGTTAATAGTGTTTGAGATGCTAATCTGAAATATGGTGATATAAACAGATTTTGCATGCAACAATCCTTGAATGTAGTAAATCTAAATTTTACTAGGTGCTTCTACTAATCTAATTTACGTTTAAATGCCTCACCTTATCTTACAGATAGCATTATTTGTTGTTTCCTTCGGTAGTTCCACCTTGAATACATTATAGGATAAAAAGGACATTGATTCTAGTGGCAACAGACGAGCATCTTCTCCAATTCCCATCAATGTCCCCCTTGACTGGAGGCTGTGTTGAAGTTACACCTTATACCGTGCCCTTCCTTTCTGTCAGGCTCTGACTGTATTGTCTTTACTAAAAACTGCCAATAGTTTTCTTTAACGTAAATGTTATTGTGTCAGTTCAGTCCCTGGTCTGTGCTGAGTAAACTCAACTCAGCCAGTGCTATGGAAGGGGTCAGTAAAGTTGTCTTTAGTGTCCCTAAGGAGGGCAACTTCAGCAGGAATGGGGAGGGGGGGGGGTCCCTTTACTAATTGTGATTGACACCAACATTTGTGGATGTCAATTAAGGACATAACTGGACTTGGCTGTAATGTCCCCTGCGATTGAATCACTTAATGTCTGGACTTGTGCATGAACAGTGGCCAAACAGGCATGGTATGGAGTGCCTGTGGCATTGTCCCCCAGCAAGGAGTCAACCCCTTCAGGAGAGGAGGATCGGAGGGAAGAAAATTAATTGGAAGAAGGGGCTCGGCAAAGAAAAACTACACCATGGAGCCGATGAATATTTTAAACACACAGACAAAAATGGTATAGCTCTTGAAAATATTTGTACCTTTTTGGTCAGTGGTTTGATACAGATTCTTTGCTGAGGACAGTTCTTTTTCCCTTTCTTTGAACTGTCCTCTTCCCTGCTGGTGTGTGTGCGCTATGGGCACAGACAAGCTTCAGAAAGCAAGGATGAGAACAATTCAGTTTTGACTTCTGCCCTTTCAGAGACATTTGCTTTAATGCCACTTCCTTTGTGCTTTCTTTGATTTTTTTTTTCATTCAGCACTACAATGTCACTATTATGCACTGGCCTAAAATCCGCTGGGACCCTACAAAGCTTTGCTGTTGGAGCTGCTTGTAGTTTCACAAAATTCAGAGTGAAGGTATCACATGCTGTGTCATCAGTGACCTTCCAGATAGATTGGAACAGCATGTGATACGTTCCCTGTGAACAATTTGAGAGGAGGGTGTTTCAGTTGCTGACTAACTGAGCTGAACCTGATTGGCTTCACGAATGGTACATTCATACTTGGCCTGTTCATTTGTGCCACGAATGTGCAGGCAAATCACAGCAGCTGGCAAAGCATAAATAGCCTTCATGCCAACCATCTGCATTTTACACGGACAGTCGGCGTTTTGGAACCTGTGTCTGCTTGCAGATGAAAATCAGTGGATATTTAAACACCAATACCAACTCGGTTTGGCTCAGCCAACCGTCCCTTTTTGGTGAATATCCTGTGGCACTAATTGTGGGCTGCAGAGGAGGGTAGTCTGTGTGACTGACATGACGGGTCCAGGTGGAGGCTAATGGTGAGGCCTTGGGTGCGGGTGGATGCCAGGTTTGGGTTTGGAATGTATGGGTAGCAAGGCTGCGTGCTGGAGAGGTAAGTTAATTTATGAAAGAAAATTAAATTAGAGTAATGTTGAGCCATGGACAAGGCATAAGCAGGCTCAGGAGTGGATTACAGGCAGAGTTGGGTACGGAGCAGGGCACAGGCATTTAAAATGGAGTCCAAGGCTTGTGGAGAACAGTGTCTCTAGATTAGCCATTAATGGAGTTGCAGGTTGTGCAGGTAATCTTACTGCCATTTTATCCCTAGGAGCAGATAATAATTGACTTGCCTCAGAATTCACATCATACAACGCAACACTGTTCTCAAAAGCTTTCCTCTGAGTCTCAACCTGGGTGTAGAATGTAATGGATTTTGTTTTTTTGCTTCAATGTGAATGGCCAGAAAGATTTTGTGTAATATGATTGGAAGAAGAGAGGAAAGTAACTGGTTAAGTCCCTGCATTTTTCTCCTTTCCAATGAGGACCAAAAAAATTGACACAGTCTCAACAATTGCAGTGCAGATATAAGGAATTTTATGAAGATGGCAAAACTCATGTTGAGCCACAAAGTTGAGGAAAACTGAACTACTTGTCACTATGTACTGGCCAGTTGGATGTAAAGACTAAGAGAACGTCTGTGTATCAATGTGTGCTTTTATTTTTTTTCATGCATCATTCCTCAGCTGAGAAGATGGGCAGACAGCCTGTCCCAGATCTGTCGATTCTCATTTCGAAATGTAATTACAGTATTACTATTATGGGCTTAAATCTGTCTACAAAACATCCTTTGCAAAAAGAGGAAAATAGACAGTATTTTCCTCCGTGCATTAAGTGTAACAAATCCATAAACGAGTGACAGATTCTTTAAAACATAAATTGGGGTGAAATTGAACTACAGCAGGAGCGCAAAACAGGTGATAGCGGATCGGCTGCCCATTATACAGCCTCTTCGATATTCTTTACCATGGAAAATTTGGCATAGCAGAAAATACAGACCAAACTTTTGACATTTTTAAATTGATGGTAATTTGCTTGCTTGTCAAAAATGTAACTTCAAACCCTGATTGACAAGCATCTGATGTGGTAAAGATATTCTATTTTCCAGTTTATTACAAGTGTTCCATTGTTAATTTTTTTTTGAATGTATTGTAATGTATTCTGTGTTAGCTTCCAGCTGCAAAAGCAGTCCAGTTACCAATTCACATTAACTAAGTTTGGCAGATGAGCCTCCAGTTACATAAGAATTCTTTGATAGGAAACAAACAAGATTTTGTTCTTAAAACAAATGTGTTTCAATATGTTAGATTGTTGGTAGAAAAAGATTAATGCGCTTTCAACTTAACAAATCAATTGTTGAAAAGCAATGTTAAACCTTGTGATATAAATTAACATTTGCTTTAAAAATTTAATGCACATGTAATACAATTTGGGAGAAGGATGAAAAGTACTTTCGATGGAGACCTTTGTTGCCTCCCAAATAAGGTGTTTTTAATAGTTTATTCTTCATCGGTTTCTGTGTTTCCAACATTTTGTGTTTTCATTTCTACATCTAAAGCTGTTTTGTTTTCTCTTTCTTCTTTCATTTTCTTGCGTTTTTCCCTGGTTTGGACCTTCGCCGTACCATTTAATCAAATCTATATTGACGCTCTCTGGTCCTTTCAGTGACTTTATTGCCTCACTGAGATGATCATTTAAAGCAATGAATAGTTTCTTGCTTTTCTATTCAGCAGTTTGTCGGTCGTTTAACTTTTTTCGGAAGGTCTGTTGTTTCCAACCACCCTTTTTTTCAACCCTGCTAAGGGAGTTTTTTTTTTAATCTTTGTTTTCAGTTCTGACAAAGGGTGCACACCCAAAATCTTAACCTGCCTTTTCTCTTTATAGATGCTGAATGATCTGTGTATTTACAGCACCTACAGTTTTGCTCCTCCCTTTTCTTTTGCTTTTAAGTATCTCCTACTTATCAACATAATCAACACTTGCAGTCACTGTGCAGCCTGCCGACCACCTGCTGCATCCCAGCCGCTCTGGGGCTGGGCAGTCAGAGCGCTACTGCCATTATGTGGAGCAGGAAATGGCAGGCTTCCCAGACGATGATGATCCTGGTGCTCAAACACTAATTTTTTTTTAAATTACCACCAGCTGGAATTGGCCACATATGTCAGTAGAGTGGCTTTATCCAGCTGAAAAACACAGCACACAAAGAGTTATCAAGTCTCTTATTTTCAATGAGCCGACAAAAGTGTGTGGTGTATACGGGAGGAACTGTTCCACAGCAGAAAAAAATGAATAAACAGTCCTGTTCATCTCAGTGAGTTTGCAATCCAACTTGCTGATTCTGCTCACCAAGTCTTAACAGTTGGCCTCTTGGCAAATCTGCCCGTAAATTAATGGAACATTTCCTTTTTCATTTCAGCAATCTGGCATTAGCCTCTGGAACTTGGAAAAGCCATTTACAATCAGTTTACTTTCGGGGAGCAAAGTGAATGCAGACGAAGGAATGAAGGTTGGTGTCATATCCCGCCCCCTCCCTCCCCCACCCCTTGTTGTGAACTTACCTAGTTGTTTACTGCGTTAAATGATTAATATATATAGATTACTAGTCATATGACTTCAACCACAAATCCACATTTGTGTTGTAAGCGAGTTTGCAAAATTTATATACAAGCACAGGAAGTGTAGAGGTTTTGGGTTCAGACCTCTTGAAGCAAGTTATTTCTTCTTAGAATCATGATTTCTCGGCAGTAAAAATTCTTTTTTTTTGTGGTTGCAAGCAACAAGGGGAAGTTTAGTCTTACAAGGGTGAAGGAGTGGGGGGTCAACGGTGCATGTCGCACTTTGCAAGAAACTGGCTTGTCATTGCATGATGATGTTTTGCAAAGATGAAAAAGAGAGAGCTGACTGTCAGGTGTTGTTTTTCAAAAATCAAAGCATTTTTGGAGTTTATAAAAAAAATCTTGTATTTTGAACTCAAAAATAGTGAACTGTCCCAGAGAAAAACATCTTATTTTTTAATGAAGAGGAAACATTTTTATCGAATTTTTTTTTTTGAAAGCTTAAAGATTGTGACTTGTTAGTGTGGACATTCTAATCCAGGACCGTTTTATAATTTAAACAGAGAGGGAGCATTGTACGAAACGCAAAATCTCAAGCAAAGTACAAATTGGGTTATTGGTTTGGTTATAAAAAGAAATGCAGGAAAGGACGAAAGAAGCAATGGCATTTTGATGAGAACAAATTCAGCATCTTGCCTGGTTTGTGAAATACATTTGTCTACTTTAAGATGGCGATGGTTTTTGAAAATTTAGAAATTATTCGTTTCGGAAAAACTTCTGTGTGCAGTTCACACTTTTTTTTTACAAGAGTATTCTGAAATATATTGGGTGAGATTTTCCCGTTTAGTGTTCGGGCATAAAACATTGCCTGAGCAGAATGTACAAAGGAAAATCAGATAAGGTGTGATACAGGCATGCAATCCTCCCCGCCCAATTGTCCTCTGCACACTCTACCCAGACTATCCTTTGCACCCGAGGAAAATCTCTCCCACAATAATGCCACAAAAATTGCAGAAAGGCTCGCGGTCCATACCGACACCACTGAGTTTTCTCAAAACATCTCCCCCACCCCCACCTCACTCTACTCCTGACCTCCCAACACAATTCCTGCATTACGAAGAGGGCGGCCTGGTCTGACCCACAGAGGTTACGTGGATTCACCACTTGTACTTTCCCTCACTGCTCTCTCCCTTTTCTTCTTTTGTTTTGCAACTAATCAGGCAGGGAGGGGGTGGGGGATAGAGGAGATTGAGTTGCCCAATGCAGAGCTCAACTGGTGAAAGAGCTGGAGGGGAGGAAGATCTCCACCATTGTTTTTTTTATTCGTTCACAGTATGTGGGTGTCGCTGGCAAGGCCAGCATTTATTGCCCATCCCTAATTGCCTTTGAGAAGGTGGTGGTGAGCCTCCTTCTTGAGCCACTGCAGTCCGTGTGGTGAAGGTTCTCCCACAGTGCTGTTAGGTAGGGAGTTCCAGGATTTTGACCCAGCGACAATGAAGGAACAGCGATATATTTCCAAGTCTGGATGGTGTGTGACTTGCAGGGGAACGTGCAGTTGGTTTTGTTCCCATGTGCCTGCTGCCCTTGTCCTTCGAAGTGGTTGATGTCACGGATTTGGGAGGTGCTGTCGAAGAAGCCTTAGTGAGTTGCTGCAGTGCATCCTATGGATGATACACACTGCAGCCACAGTGTGCAAAATTGTAAATGTTTTTACACACAGGCTTGTGAGTTCACTAAAATAGCAATGGATGTTATATTCCCACCCTTAATTTGGGTACATTTTTTATTTAAAAGAAACTGATTTAACTAAATGCCTAAAATAACATACATTAAATGTCTCCCAAGATACGAGTTGTGTATACAAGTTTCTTAAGATTTTAAACAGACACCATCTTTGCCGATGTGATCGACTGACAAAGCTTTTTTCTATACTGGTTTACACTGTAGCAGCTGGGTTTCCTGATCGCATTAGATGATCAGATCTCATGAAACCTGGAAGCCACACCACCTCCAACATGGCTCACTGTCGCTCTGAGATCATGAAGCATCGACATCCAGCGTCCAACAGTGCAGCATACCATCATTCTGTGGGACTAGTGACCATTATGCGGGAAGAGTGTGGAATAAGGCGGCTCCCAACTAGTGGGATTTCCTACAGAGGAAGTGGGTGGGAGGGTTAAGGAATGTGTGGAGGGAGGCCAAAATGACTGGAATGAAAGCTGAGCTTGCTGGGGAAAACATTCTCCTCCAGGTCGCATTGCAAAATGTGGAAAATGGACTGCATGTGTAGGAGCACTGAACCTGCTGTACTTTTTTTTTGTTTCTCGTCCCAGTGCCGCCTCTCTCTCTCTGTGTCTGTCTGTCTCGTCCCGTCCCGTCCCATCCCAGTGCCGTCCCCCTCTCTGTCTCGTCCCAGTGCCGCGCGCGCTCTCTCTCTCTCTCTCTCTCTCTCTCTCGTCCTTTACTTTTGGTACAGCTCCATGGGTACCTGAATCTTACCTCGCCCAATTGATAAAGCCCATTATTCACATTTGATCCTTGACCGTGACTCTTGGATGGCAATACAGATGTGGAGGATATCGTAGTTGAGCCCAACACTATCCTCACTTTGCATCTATACACGTCCATTTGCAGTTTGTAGCAATCAAGCAAGAGTACAAACCCTCTGGGTGTTTTTTTTTGTTGCATGTGTACAATTACCCTTGGCATCCCAAGGAGGAAGATAATCATTCAGGGTTCCTGCCTTTGATTGCTGGAAGTGGACATGTGTGGAGGTCTGTTGAGGATAAGATCAGGCTCAGTTGTGGTGGACCTCGCTGTGCAGGCTCACACATGAAGAATGGGTACTTGAACAAGGTGCTCAAAGGCATTCCAAGCAGGAGTCAATGCGGCAGTGGGCTCGGGAACCATTTGGTATGAGTAGGTGGGTGTACAAGTGGACTGAAAACACGGGCAGGTAGACAGGCGTGGGAGCTGGCAAGATGGGACGCACTTCACAGAGAACAGGTGGAAAATACTTGGTGCAAATGGGCAGGCCTGGAAGTATTCTTGCTCGGTGAGTGAACGAGTAGATCAAGAGGCACCTGGGTGGGCGGGTGAGAGAATGGCAATTTGGGGTCATTCATGGTTTCTTCTCCCCCAACACCACCATTTTTCCCCTCAGGACTATGTGCCTCCAGAATTTTTTTGAACAGTAAAGTGGTGTAGGGATGGAAATAAGTTTCAATGTGTTCAATTGCCAATTAGGTTTAGTAAAAGTACAGGGTAGGTCAAAGGCCCCAGACAGCTAGGCCCAAATCTGCATATTTGGTGTAAAGACCAAACCAGAGTAGTCTAAGGGAGGGTGAGGAGATTGATCGGGGAGTGGGAGGAGTCTGTCGATGGAACAGTAAATCAATAGATGGATGCTTTAGAAAACAAAAATTGCATAAACAAGGCTTGTATAGAATTCTTTACAATACCTCCAAAATGGTTTATGGTGTCTTGATATTTTTATTTAAAAAAAGCAGCACCTTACAGGCTTCTGGACTTACAAACAGCAATTCATGGCACACTCTTGCGAATGGCTTGTTCTTGCCGCCAACCATAAAGTTGTGGTGTGTGCTGCATTGTCCCCTCCCCTTCTCAACTCCAATAAGTGATAGTGTTCATTAGACTCTGAAGGGACAGACACTTCACCTGCATCCTGGAACCAAAATGAAGAGGACAGAGACTTTGACTGTTGTCCAGGCCAATTACACAATCAGGAAGAACCAAAATATTTGCGGAAAAAACAGTCAGCAAAGCCAAACCCAAAATTTCAGGTCAAGAACTGTATTCCAAATTGAGCCATGGTCTCCTGGCACAGGAATTGATCCCTGAGAAAATGTTTGGCAGAGATTTGCAATATCATAAAAGATTGTTCAATGTTTATTGGTTTCTGGTGTTATAACTGCCAGCCAGTTACCAGCTGGTGGGGAAAAAGCTAAGATGGCAGCTCAAGTAAACTTTACAGAATTTTTGGAGCAATTTGATTGCTTCTGGCCATTTTTAAAAGTTCAGAATTGGTAGCTTTCAAAAAAACAATTGAGCGATTTGATTGTTCAGTTTTCTTTTGCTGCTTACTTGTTCCATGTTGGTACTTACTGACTAACATTTTTAGTCAATCAGATATTTGGGGATTTAACAGCTAAACCCTCATTTCAACTATCACTCATTATTCCCCCATGGGGATGTGACACTGAGTTATGACGTGTCTCATGTGAAAGTGTCACATTGCATGTTGTCACAACTCAGTGTCACACCTTTGAAACGTGTGACACGACAGATGAACACCAGATGTAAGCAGTTTAGATGTACGAGAGATGACGTTTGTGAAGTATTTAACCCCAACGACCCCTTCCTCCTCCATCACCGTAGGGAAAAGAAAATACTCTTTGTAATCCTGTGAAACACACTCCCGCACTCACTGTGGTTACTTTCTTGCAATCATTGCTTGTCTTTACATGTTTCTTTCCTCAGTGAGAAATGTAATGTCCTGACATATGATTGTGATTACTGGATAACATTACTCTTTTACCCTGGGCGTATCACGCTTCCTTGCACAATCTGTCTTGTTTATGAGGATAACATTGATGATCCTGGCTCCCTTTCCCCATCTGTGGCTTATAATTCTTGCCACTGGATTTCTGTCAATCTATCTCTAACTTCTTGTTTCCTCCCAACATCCACCAGAAGGGAATGTTGCACATTATCTCTTGTCATTGTCATTCTGGCATTGGGTCTTTGACCCAGGTGACGACTGTTAATTGGAACAGATGGACTGGATACCAACCTTCATGCTGCCTGAAGTTATGAGCAAGTCATTATATTGGTCTGAGTTTGGTAGGAAGGGGAATCAGTGCAGTGGTTTTGTTCTCATATTGACTCATGTCCTGTCTGAGTGTTGGCTGTCTGTATGGGATGACCATGTACACAAGCAGTCAAAAAATTTGTATCAATGAAATAAGATTCTTGTTTTTATCTAAATTTTTTGGTAAACGTTATGTCAATCCTTGTGGTGACCAATATACTAATATATTTAATGGCCAAATGACTTTATTTTTAAAAAAAACCACAGGAGGTGTGCCAGCACCTGTAAAGAGAAAATTTGGGTAAACATGTTTCCATCCATCGGAACATTCCAACAAAGGGTCCATACCCAAACCTTTCACCTGTCTTTTCTCTTTGCAAATGTTGACCGACCTACGATATGTTTTCTGGTTTTCTTGCAGTTTTTTTTGGCATTTGTGCTTTTTTAAAAAAAAAAATCAGTTTTGTGGTTGTTGCTTTCCAAACACATCAGAGAGTTGTCACTTGAAGCTTGACCCAGTCTTGTCCTTAGTTATCATTTCATCTACCGTGGGAATTGTCATGTACATCAGCATTTTGTGGAGGAAGGTACAAAAATATACCAGACTGCAAAAATGATTAACCGGTTAACTTGAAATTGGTTGCAGTATGTTTTGAGAGCGTAGAGGTCTAGAGCAGTTCACATGGACTCCTGCTGCTCAGTGAAATGTCTGAGGATCGTGACCTCTGTTTCCACCCCTCTCCCCGCCCCCCCCCCTCTAATTTTGCCCATTCTTCTGAAGTTGATGGCCACTGGGATGTAGTTCCTGGGACACTGACAACCCTCTTGGTACTTATACTCAAATGGTCATTCTCCCTGTGTGGGCAAAGTATTTGATCATGGGGAAATAAAATATTTATTTCTGTTTTTAAAAATGTTTTCTCATGCTGATCAAGATGAGGAATGTCAGTGTTGGGAGCACTTTCCATTTTGGGCATCAAAATATTGATGCAGAGTGAAATTCCTTTTACACATCTAGCTCATACTTCCCTTAACATCTACAATTTATCTCTTTCCCCTCAACCCCCCCCCCACCCCACCATCATCACAACATTTGATCGCCTCACTTCTTGAATGACTCCAGAATTTTTCCTTTCACTGCCATATTGGAACTGCATTCCAGGTATCGATCATTTTTTGTGTGAAGACCTGCTTCCAGTCCCAACATAGAGTTCCAGTCCCAACCTCAGACGAACCCTGGTCTGTGGGTGTGACGGAGTAATGTGTCCATGAGGAACTGTTTCAACATACACACCCTCACATTTGCGAGCTTAGCCTTAAAGAAAATGCCTTGCATTGAGCAGTTTAAAATAATGGACAAAACTAACAACAAAATGAAAGTATATTGATCCTTTCTACCCTAGTAGCACCAAGGGACCGAAGGGAATACTGTCGTACTATACTGTCGATAATAAGACTCCTTGTGCTGGTTTTGAAACCTGTGCTTGCCTTGTATGGTACATTCGCACATATATAAATTGAATATTCTGGTTTTACCTAATAATATGTTAGCTTTGCATTATTTTTCCGCCTCATACATTGTGGATTGGACGCTGGCCTTTCACCTCTGGGATCTGGCTTTAAATCTCGTCCAGACTGATGTGACAGAAGTCTCCTACGTCTGTTGCCTTCAGGGCTTCTACATGAAATGGGTTTGGGCAATCTCAATCTAGTTAATTGTAAACAATTTTACAACACCAAGTTATAGTCCAGCAAATTTATTTTAAATTCAAAAGCTTTCGGAGACTTCCTCCTTCCTCAGGTAAATGTTTACCTGAGGAAGGAGGAAGTCTCCGAAAGCTTGTGAATTTAAAATAAAATTGCTGGACTATAACTTGGTGTTGTAAAATTGTTTACAATTGTCAACCCCAGTCCATCACCGGCATCTCCACATCAATCTAGTTAGTGATAGTTACGGGCTCACAGCACACAACTGCTCCTAATTTGGCACTAAATTGGTGTGGGCAGTGGAGGGAATTCCTTATTTTGTGTGATTCTTGGACACTAGACGAATAATCAAGCAAAGAAAGTCACCCTCACTCACGGTAGTTTTGTTAATTAAAAGTAATTATTTAATATTCTTTTGAGCATTCATGAAGAAAAATCAAACCATACATATGATTTTCCTCTATAAAATCCCGTTATACACTTAATAATTTGCAACATTATTATGTAATGACTTAACAATTCATACACACCAGGCAAATCATTAATACAAGGATCCTTTAAACCAAGGATTTTGCTCATCGGGCCTGAAGGTTGATCAGCTCTTCGGTCCTTGAGGTCCACCTCTTCTTGCGTGATGTTCAACTGCAGTGTGCGTTCTCAAAGTCACCTTTTTATATTGGTGTTTTACCAATCGGACGTAGGATTGGGGAGGGTCATTCTTTTTGTCCAATTGCTCCCTGTTGTCACGCCTCAATCATTAACGTACTGCAATGATTGACAGTTTAGGCTTTGATCATGTGACTGGAGACCCTTTGATGTAGAAAAGACCATGTGCTCGAACGATGGGTTGTAAAAGGCTCCTTTACTGTGTCTGTTTATGGCCTTTCATGTAGAGATAGCCCCTTACATTTCTATGCCCAGACATTCTTAATGGTCCTTACATCTCTAATTTTGATTGCTTCAATGGCTTCAAATCTGTACCGTATACCATTTGACCATATGCCGGATGCTTCACAACTCCCAGCTCTTTGAACAGACCGCCAGATAGGAATGAAAGAGCCAATGCCTTTTCACACCTATCATTGCTTTCCCGATTCAAGCCTTTGATGTATGCCATTTCTTGCATTACCCCCCCCCCCCCCCCCCCCGCCGTATTGAAAAGCTTGTGTTTCCAAAAGCCTGCGAGTTTTGAAAGCCTGACAACGCTTTAAGCTCAATATTATCCACCTAGCTTATTTACTTAATAATCTAGAGATATTTCTGCAGTACAATGTCTTCAATCCAGAAACTCTCACTTCTCCAATGCCATCAGCATCATTGAAGGAAAAACAGGATTTGGGAGAACACAGTTTGCCACATTATTGTGTTTGCAGGTTTTCAAATGCCTTTGTTTAAAAGGGGTAAATTTAACCCTTTCCTTCAAATGTCTTTTGTTACAGGGGTTTTGAACCCCACAGCGCTTACAGTATAGCATGCACTTCTGAGGATGGAGCCTGGGAGAGAACATTGCTTTGCATCTAACTGTGCTGTACCTGACCTGATTCTGGGTTCTGAAATGTTCCACTCATTCAAAAAAAAAGAAAAAAAAGTCATTTAAAAATTGTCAGCAAATTGTACCATCTTTGTTTCGTGACATGGACTGACTGTCGGGGCCAAATATTTTGAGGTCATTTTGGTTCACACATCTCAGACAGATAAAAATAACTTTTACAGACTAGACCTCAAGTTGTGAGGCTCTTCTTTTAAATAAAAAGTAGCATTTTCTTTGAAACAATAAACATATTCATTGAGCTTTCAGGCTTGTTTTCCATAGACTTGTTGTTTTTGAACTTTAGGCCACTTTTCAGTAACTAAAATGTTATCGTTGAGCTGACCTTTTAAAGGTCGTGCGTCATCACTGTGAATTGAACATTGCAAGCCAGAAATTCTTGTTTAGAAACGGTGTGTCTAATTTCAGCTATCAAAGATAACAAGGAATTTGCCCCAAATCAAACCAGATTGTTACTCCAATCACCACCACTTTTAACGGTATTGATGATTTTCTCCTCTACCAGTTTGGTCTCCTTAAAACACACAGCATTACCATCGAGAGGGCAACCAAACGATCCGCATCCAGATCTCTGCCAGTGTTGCCCTGTCACTGTCCACTAGGAATGAGTTGGAGCGGGCTGGATCATAGATGCTCCCCCCCCCCCCCCCCCCCCAGTTTTTGGAGGAAGGTTTTGCTCAGAACCTTGTTATAGTGTCACAGACAAGGTGAAGAGTTTTACCATGTGGGATCACTGGCAAAAACCCACATCTTTCCTCCCCGTGAACAAAATGCATTGGAGCAGCTGTCCTTTTCTGTCATGCTTCTCCTCCACTTTTACCCCATGCCATTGCTGTGGTGATGGCACATAGCACTAAGCTGTTTGCCACTATTGAAGCAGTCCTCTACGCTGTACATAGGATAACATTGTGCCTTTAGCGCTGAAATGTTGATTATTGTGAGCTGATATCTGCAAAGATGATGCAGGCTTGAAAAAGTGGCCACATTTATTTCCAGATAGCTCAAAAATGAGTAAGGTTAGCTTATCAGGCAATCGCAGCAGTTCTTATTTCATTCTTTGATCTTTGTGTGCTTTGCAGATATAATCTTTTCTACGATTAGTGCTTCATTTACATAAGCTCGCTTTGCCAATTAAATTATTACAGTAGACAGTCTAGAAGTCTTGGACATCAAGTATCAACATCAGCAGTGTTCTTCAAAGACCGTCATCCCATAGCAACTGGTTACTAACTTTTTTATAGTATTCTGAGATACTTGTATTATGTTTAGGTCATAAATGGGAATATTAACTCAGCTCCCACCCCATTGAATTAAAACCAAACCACAAATTGGTATCAGTGATTCAAGGGGGATATGGGAAGAAAGTCGTAGCCACGAGTTGCCTGACGAAATAAAACAAGTTTATTTTTATGTTACTAATTTATGACTTATTTGAATATGTGTACAGAAAATGTCACTTATGAGAAATTTTTTGTGGTTACGTACATTTCTGTTACTCAACCGAATCGACATGCAAAATGATGTCGGAAAATTGTTGGGCTTGTAAGTGATAAAAGAGAAGCTCCACTCCAGAGATTAATTTTGTATGAATGTGATTGAGTTACTTGCTTTGTGTTGAGGGTACTTTTACGAGACTTCTTGTTAATGGATCTGCATACACTCAGCTTGATGTGCTATTGGGCCACACAACAAAAGTCCCAAGTTCCATTACTAGACTGCGTTGAGTTAGCTGATTTCAGCCATGGTGGAAACGTAACTGGCAATAGTATAGAGGAACAATCAGCCAGGGTTCCTGCCGTAGGTTGTTCTCCAGTGGCTCCTGTTGGATTGTGCATGTGTGGGGACGTTGAGTGAGGACAGGTTTTGACTCAGCTGTAATGGCGCCCAAATGGTGGCTGAATACCCTGCTAACAGTCACTGTCCAGTCTCGCACATGGCGAATGGTCAGTGAGGCGAGGTACTGAGGGCCGTGGGGTTGTACCCAAGTGTAAGTCGGCACCTTCAGACCAGGGGAGAGAATTGGAAAGGTACCACATTTTATTAAAAAAATTATGTTGTACTGGATTTTTCTGAGAGCTACTTAGAAGATAGCAAATGTTCATAGCTTTAAAAAAAAAACATGAAAATCACAAGGGCCAGAGATGATAGTAACAGCAAGAGGCGGTCCATTAGAAAAAATAATGAAGGGAGAATTAGTGCTTGCAGTTAATTTGAGATTGGTGTTTGCCTCAGCCCCCAGAGAGGACTCTTTGAAGTCTGAACATTGACGACCGCAATAATCACAGGAAACTGTGACAGTCGTTTAACTCTGGTGGACCAGAGTGGTACTCACTGCCGTGTATGAAAATATTGAGGTTCGTTTTCAAACTTTGTGGAGCCTCTACCACGGGGAGCGCATTTTGGAAATTGGAGCAGGTGTTGTGCATGATTTCCTGACCACTTAAACTAAATTAGGGCTCCAAGTGAGACCTCACCCAACACCTTCAATTCAGCATCACTCTCGAGTTCTGATCGGAAATCCCTCCTTCCTCTGCAATCGAATAGGGTCCCATTTGTGGCACCGCAGCTGCCCACATGACAACAGGTATATAAAGGTCGTCGTCAGAAAGCCGTGCGCCTGCATTACCATTATGTGGTGTTAGTGAGCGAGGCTTCCCTCCAGAAGTGTGAAGTCGTTTCAATTGATCCAATTTTAGTCAAGCTGTTGGATTAGTTGGACAACAGGAAATGCAGCTGTAGTTTCTTGGTGATGTTTCCCCCACTAAAGAATCTGACTCTTTGTGCTGTTTTAAAATTCAAGTGCCCACCCAAGTGCATGGCATAAAAATAATTTCTTTAAAACCTCCTTTGGGTCTTATCTATTGTATTGTACCTATGTTGTATTAAGGATAGTTGAGAAATGATTCCAGGGACAAGTTACCCCAGCACAGGTCAACCTTTGCTGCTGAAAAGGCTTTATCAACAAGTAAACTGTGTGACAGCCCCTTCAGCCTGATTACACTTGAAGAAGCAAACGCATCCACAGCACAAATAGAGTTAGAACATTTCCATTAAAGTCACATCTTAACGCAGAGTCCTGCATTTTAAAATGTTGTGGGAAAAGTCGATGTGTGAATTAACAGTTTGGTTCTCCAAAATCCTAGTTCGGCTTGCTTGTAGATGTAACAGCTGACATTTTGTCACTTGTATGATTAACTGTAGATTTATATTATCCTTTCCTTCCTCAATCCTAGCTCGTCGTTCAAGCAGGCTTGTTTCATGGGAGTGAGATGCTTTGCAAAACGGTTTCCAGTCATGAGGTTAACGTGTGCTCAGAGCCTTTGTGGAATCAGAATTTGGAGTTTGACATCAACTTCAGCGACCTTCCACGCATGACAAGACTCTGTTTCGCTTTGTATGCAGTGATTGAAAAGGCCAAAAAGGCCCGGTCCACCAAGAAGAAATCAAAAAAAGCTGTAAGTTGAATTTGCATTGCGAACTCCGATTTCCGCATTAATCAATAAAATTTTCATTTATATTTACTAGATCTGATATGAATTACTCAGATTGGGTGATCCATTACTAAATTACATTCGGGTAAGTTTAATTTAGTGACCGCTTTGTAGATCCCTTGGTTTTGCACGTGGCAGGAGAGTAAATGTCGTGACGCAGGAATGAGGGGGAAGAAAGCCAAATGTTCCTACTGAGTTTTTATTACTGATGGATATTATTACCCCAACAAACATGGTGAATTTGAGCAGAGTTTCCAGAGCACGTTGTGGCACTTAACAGGAACTTAGCCTACCTAAAACATTCCTAAGTGCCTGCAGGGCCCATTTAAGGGAAATCATTTCTGCATTCTCAGTCTGGTTTTCAATGAGATGCGTCATCAGCATTGGAACTGCTTTATTTAAATTGTAGAATTTCAACAGTTCAAGTAATTTCAACAGACAACGTTCTTTGACCCCGTGCTATGGGATTGTGGAGAAACACAGCATATAACTGTACACTTTCAGCACTAAGGAGTTGTTTGTGTGGCCGTGTCAGGACATTTTCAGGCAATTATGGCTTCTAAGTCTTTTCCCCCATTTTTAAAAAATATAAATGAGCCACAATTCTGTGGCAGGTCACTTTATTAATAGGACATCCAATAATTCTGCAATGATGCCACACTTCTAAAAATGTATTGCTTGAAGGTGACTTGCTGGCATTGGCCCAGCAATGGGAGAAAAAACTGCTTTTGAGACCGGTGGATGAAAGTTAAATAGGGTGGGCTTTCCATTTTTAACATTTCACGAAATGTTATTTATAAGGCAACCTCGCCAGGAAAGTGAAGGGACAGATAGCTTCCATTGTCAGCGCAGCTGTGTGGAAGAGGCTGAGAAATAAACCTCGCCCACTCTGGCCTCTGAGCATTTGATGCTGTCACTGAGTGAGAATTGGAAATAGCTCACCACCAGGGATATCCATTCTCATGGTGGGCTCAAATACAGTCTGAGGTATTCAGTGTGGTGCCTTATCATCTGGAGTCACAGGAAGATATCGAGTACACTGCAACCATTTCAGTCAATGTATTATGTGATTTATTTAATTTCGGTAGTCACATCCTAGTAATGGCTCCTGTTCAGAGATTTGGGTGCTTACAACAAAAACATTAGATAGATTTCTTTCAGATAATAACATCTTGGGATGCAGTATATCAGTAATTTGAGACATGACATATGGTAAATGTAGCAGGCTTGGGAGGAACAGGTGACTTTGGACCTATGTTTCCCAAGCTCTCCACCACTGGGAATTTTCCTTGTGTCATGTCTGGGTCTGTTGTCGGCTAATTGATAGAGATTGATTGCTATGATTAGTCAACAACTCCATTATCCTTGTATCATGCGACTACCAGGAGTAGAAAGCAAACTAGATGGACCTTAGTCTTTTTTCGTGTAGCAATTCCTATGTTCCTATAAAATTTCTCTCTTTAACTGAATATTTTGTACAGTAGAAACCAATATGGAAATCCCAACAGCTTACAAAAATGAGTGAAGTCCCCACCTTTATTGTACATGCAGATAAAAACATTTTATTCTAAATCTTAAGGCTAGAAATTGCTGGCACTGATGTTATCTGAACACTGAACACACTTGTATCAAAATTCCCCTCTCTCTGGTATTTTAGCAGAGATATTAATCTTTTTATTTTTTTAAAATCTATTAAATTAGCAGAGAGAGGAATTTGATACGACCACATTATGTGTTTGGACGTTAACATCACCGAGCGCAGTCTTCTATATTTTTTTACATAAGACCAGTCCTTTTTTTCTATACTTCTGCAGCATGGGTACTATGAGATAGACGAGTTTAAATTTAATCAGCAGCTTGCATTTATATAGCATCTTTAATGTAGTAAAAAGTCTCAAGCTGCTTCACTGGAGCGGAATCAGACAAAAAAATTGAAAACTGAGCCAAAGAAAGAGACATTGAAACCGATGACCAAAAGCTTGGTCAAAGAGGTAGGTTTTAAGGAGTGTCCTTAAAGGAGGAAAGTGAGGTGGAGAGGTTTAGGGAGGGAATTCCAGAGCTTTAGGGCCTAGGCAGCTGAAGGCGAAGGTGAGACCTGGAATTAAAACCCCTGGGTTCAGATTTTAACCATCTGGCCCCAGAGCTCCGTAGATTTGTATGTTTAATTAGTCTTGAAAAGTGCTTTAACAAAATCTGCCTGTGAGTTTGCTTGATAATTTGTCGTGGGCATTGCTGAAGATCCGCAGTTACAGGCGGTAGTGGGTTGGCGGCCCGTTTTTGATACCCCGCCTGATTTTTCTTTTCCATTGAAGTCAGTTGGGCGGGCGATCTGTCTTCTATCCTGCGGGGCAAGTTAAAAGTCCCCCTGCAGACCGAGTCTCTCTTCAATAAACTGCACCAATAAGCTATGAAGGTCATGTTATTTTGACTGCTATCTGAACATAGCCTCAAGGAGGTTTTTAAGACTCCAGCGCTTCAGTCAGTAGAATAGCGGTTGGTCGTGTTATGCGGACAGATGGCAGAAACCCAATTCGGAGAAAAGTGCCCACTGTCAAATATAAGTTCACGGTTAGCTATTTTTTTTAAGACTTCAGTTTTGGTGCAATGATGCAAGTCAAGGTGTTGGCAAACACAACATTGTAAAGTATTATACAGATAAATAAATGAGCAGGGGAGTGGGACTAATTGGATAGCTCTTTCAAAGAGCTGGCACAGGCACGATGGGCTGAATGGCCTCCTGTGCTGTATCATTCTATGAATGTACTAAAAGGACAAAAACAGACTTGTTCTGTGGTTCTTCGCATGCAAGTACAGGATTGTGTGATACCACATTCAAATCCAAATGTGCTTTTTGAGTAAGAGGTCATGAAAATAAGTTAACAATGAGTCAGAGAAATGCAAATATGTATTTCAGATGACTGAGGCACTGCAGGGAATGCACGAGATGTACTTTTGCCCAGGGTTAACAGGGTATTGTTTAACATTTTCATACCAACCTATTTGGTTATGTGGTCAAAGCTGAGACAGGATTGGAGGTTGGGCACTTTAAGACTATATTGAGACTATTAACTGGGTTTGGTCGTCATTAGAGTTGGGAACAGGAGGCATTTCCTATCTTTTTCAAGTTCTGGGAATGAACATCTACGTAATAGTATTTGCCTTATATACAACCAGGTATTGACAATGTTTCACTTGCGATGTAAGGTTTAGTTGTTACGTATTAGGCAGGAACCTAAATTTTCTAACTATGACTAAGGCTATAAATTTTAAGGCTAGAAATTGCTGTCACTGATGTTAGCTGAACATTTAACACACTTGTATCAAAATTCATCTCTCTCCCATCTTTTAATGGAGACATCAATCTATTTATTTTAAACGGCCTCCAATAAAATAGCAGAGAGGAATTTGATACTGTCGCATTAAGGTGTTTGGACATTAACATTGCTGTATTTTATGAAATTTTATTACATGCCTTATTTAATTGTTGTTTAAAATAATAAGACCTTATCCAGTGTTGGGGTTGTTTTGATATTTGGGCTAGAGAAGAGGCTTAATATACAACTTTGGAAACCAGTGCCACATCATGATGTGTACACAGTTTACCAGCAGGGAGCCAACTCTCTCAAAGTAGCCAGCAGTTGGCTTATTGTTTGTGAGTTATAAACCTCCATGTAGTTTATAATAGAACACCATGTTAATACTGGAGTTCATAGCAACATAAAACTCCATCACTTGTAGTAGAGACACAGGTAAGATATAGTAGAACCTCAATTACCCAACATTTGCAATTATCCACAAGAATCAGGGAGTTGGGGCTGTCAGTATTTTTTAAATTTCAGAGCACGGCGCCTCCTGCCAGCAAGACCAGATGATGTCCTCTTCACCAACATGGGGGCACATATGGACAGACAGCAGGCAGGCAGGCTCTGTTTTCACTTTACAGTCAGCTGCTCTACTGAGATCAGCATGTGGAGTCCCCGATCGGGATCATTGGGGGTGAGCACACACTGCCTTTATTACTCGCCTCTGTCGCTGGGGGTCTTTGGTTGGTATCACAGCAGCATTTTTGGCCATCTCACTGGAACCTGTGGCAAGTATGGCAGCTGGAGTCGTGGGTAGGTAGGTGAGTTGGCAGATTAGCTGATCACCACGTTGCAGCACCAGCTGGCCGCGCCGGCAGAAGTAATGGAGGTGAGTGGTGCTGGGGAGTACTGAGCTGGGCATGTGGGAAGAAGCAGAACAATGAACAATGTATGAAAATTTGGGGACTCGATTATCCATTTGGGGGGATGGTGGGGAAGGTCCTCTCCATTATAAGAACATAAGAAATAGGAGCAGGAATGGGCCATACGACCCCTCGAGCCCGCTCCATCATTCAATAAGATCATGGCTGATCTTCTACCTTAACTCCACTTTCCCGTCTTATCCCTTGATTCCCTTCTCGAGGGCAATTAGGGATGGGCAATAAATGCTGGCCTCGCCAGCGACGCCCACATCCCGTGAACAAATATAAAAAATCTCTGGATCTCAATCTTGAATATACTCAACGACTGGCCGAAGGAGCAGTATAGCTGCATTGTGTGTTTTTCTGAAATGAATTCACTGGTGTGATCAATTTGTGCCTTTTTTATTCGTTCATGGGATGTGGGCATCGCTGGCGAGGCCAGCATTTATTGCCCATCCCTAATTGCCTTTGAGAAGGTGGTGGTGAGCCGCCGCCTTGAACCGTTGCAGTCCGTGTGGTGAAGGTTCTCCCACAGTGCTATTAAGTAGGGAGTTCCAGGATTTTGACCCAGCGACGATGAAGGAACAGCGATATATTTCCAAGTCTGGATGGTGTGTGACGTGGAGGGGAACGTGCAGGTGGTGTTGTTCCCATGTGCCTGCTGCCCTTGTCCTTCTAGGTGGTAGAGGTCGCGGATTTGGGAGGTGCTGTCGAAGAAGCCTTGGCGAGTCGCTGCAGTGCATCCTGTGGATGGTACACACTGCAGCCACAGTGCGCCGGTGGTGAAGGGAGTGAATGTTTAGGGTGGTGGATAAGGTGCCAATCAAGCGGGCTGCTTTGTCCTGGATGGTGTCGAGCTTCTTGAGTGTTGTTGGAGCTGCACTCATCCAGGCAAGTGGAGAGTATTCCATCACACTCCTGACCTGTGCCTTGTAGATGGTGGCAAGGCTTTGGGGAGTCAGGACGTGAGTCACTCGCCGCAGGATACCCAGCCTGTGATCTGCTCTTGTAGCCACAGTATTTATGTGGCTGGTCCAGATAAGTGTCTTTCACATTCAACGGCATTACCATCGCCGAGTCCCCCAGGATTTTGATGGTGGGGGATTCGGCGATGGTAATGCCGTTGAATGTGAAAGGGAGGTGGTTAGACTCTCTCTTGTTGGAGATGGTCATTGCCTGGCACTTGTCTGGCGCGAATGTTACTTGCCACTTATCAGCCCAAGCCTGGATGTTGTCCAGGTCTTGCTGCATGCGGGCACGGACTGCTTCATTATCTGAGGGGTTGCGAATGGAACTGAATACTGTGCAATCAGCGAACATCCCCATTTCTGACCTTATGATGGAGGGAAGGTCATTGATGAATCAGCTGAAGATGGTTGGGCCTTGGACACTGCCCTGAGGAACTCCTGCAGCAATGTCCTGGGGCTGAGATGATTGGCCTCCAACAACCACTACCATCTTCCTTTGTGCTAGGTATGACTCCAGCCACTGGAGAGTTTGCCCCCTAATTCCCATTGACTTCAATTTTGCTTGGGCTGCTTGGTGCCACACTCGGTCAAATGCTGCCTTGATGTCAAAGGCAGTCACAATGGAACTGATGATCCCAGTCAACAGTGCTCCCTACAATCTTGTGTGCATACGATATATATATTTATGTGTGGGTGTGGAAACACACACGCACATAAGACAAGAATGTAAGGTGCTGACAGCGCTATTGACTGGAACCATCCAGCACGTGATCAGCACAAGCTGATCACACCAGTGAAAATATATATATATATATATATATATACACACACACACCTTTTAGTCATACAGATTTTGTATGAAAAGAATTTTTTATTACAGCCAGTGCAATATCAACTCCCTATTTATGACCATCTGTTTGAAACTGTTTTCCAAATGAAAATCTCTTGAATAACTTCTTGCTGTTGCCAAGTCATGAATTACCGAGAAGTGTTGTTGACGGATAGTAAGAATGTGGAAGTAGAAATTCTCAATTAAATGTGTGTGTATGTGTGGTTTACCACTTAGTGCCCCTCCTCCGCCCCCATATTTTGGATGCAAATTCGATGGTGAACAAGACTGAACTGCAGCTGATTTCCCTCTCTCACTGTCCCCCCCCCCCCCCCCCGCCCCAAAACTGGGGACTTTGAGGCAAGGTTAGTGCCCCACTAATATCAGTTAAATGGTGTTGGTGGGGTTCAATCTTGGGTCATTCCTATCTGCATGACTCAGTGTCACACCACACTGTGCATTTACCCACTGAGCTTCCAGGGAGCCCATGGAGTGCATTGTGCAATGTTAATGTGCATGTAAACAGAAGCATCTCTTGCTCATCCAGCCACCCACAACTCTCTGCTTAGACCTTCGGTGAGATTTGATCTAAACAGGTACATTAAATATTGACTGTTAATGAAGCACTGGGTTCATTTGTTCTTTTATTTTGTCCCCTTTTTTTCCTATAGCCTCTTTTTGCTTTCAAAACAAAAGTAACACAATGACATACAGTTTTGGCCAAGCAGGTGATCAACTCTCAGGCTTCTGTCAATGTGTCTTTGTTCCAGTCACAACAAGTTATGACAGAATGGTACGCGGTGACTGTACTCTCTATTCCAGTGGGAAAACATCTCTTCAATTCTGCACCTTCTCTTCACTCTCCCTTGGCCTTCTGGTGACATGCTTAAGATTGCAACTTGCTACCTGAAGAAAAACCCCAGCATGGCTGAATGAACTAAAATAAGTCAAATGTAAATAACCTTGCCGGTCACTTGAAGGCTCAATTTAGCCGCCATTTTAGAAGTTATCATTTTCTGGCCAAAAAAGTATTACCTTTGGCACTGCCTTCTTGACATAGTTGTGGTTTGGCACCAAAACTGACATTTTTTTAAACTTGATTCGTAAAGTTAAATTTGTTGAAAACAAATCCTTTTAAAGCATTTCCATAGACCCACACTTGCAACGGCAGCTGAGAGAAGCAGGAGTGCATGACCTGCTTCCATCAGTGCGGGCAGGAGCTGTTTGCTAGCAGGTGTGTGGCAGTGTACGATTGTATTTTTGCTCCCTATAGTAGCATGTGTGCCTGAGGAGTCGGGATAGAATCTGTGTCACACCAGTGAGATACGTCACCGTACTGACAACCCCAAACTCTCTTTAAGGACCGGTATTACAAATTTGTAGATATCAAAGTGGCATTTACTTCCACTTTATCGCCAAATCTTATTTTGCACGACACACAGCCCAAAGTACAAGTTCTTTTTACCTTGTTATTGTTAGTCACCAGATTTATGGTCTGGGTTCCGTGATATAATATCTACAAATGGATCAAAGAGAATAACAGATAACTGGGGATGAGTACAATAAATTCATCAAGGGGTTCAGATGAGGTCACAAACTGAGTGTGAAGCTGGACCATCTTATACTGATCATCACTGAATTACAGGTTGAGATTATTGTATCCATTTTTGCCAATATGATGGCAGTTTTATTGTCTACCATGATACCTGTCTCAGGCAAAAATACAATCATCAAGTTTCTCAATCTAATTATCATTGGATCATGTCCACATTGAGAGATTAATGATTGCAATGAGCATCAAGTTTATTGAGTGCTAAAGTGCAATTGATAGTAAAGATAATAATTAAGACTCCGGACCCCTTGAAACCTCATGGCATCAGGTCAAACATGGGCAAGGAAACCTCCTGCTGATTACCACCTACCACCCTCCCTCAGCTGATGAATCAGTCCTCCTCCATGTTGAGCAACACTTGGAGGAAGCACTGAGGGTAGCAAGGGCACAGAATGTACTCTGGGTGGGGGACTTCAATGTCCATCACCAAGAGTGGCTTGGTAGCACCTCTACTGACCGAGCTGGCCGAGTCCTGAAGGACATAGCTGCCAGACTGGGCCTGCGGCAGGTGGTGAGCGAACCAACACGAGGGAAAAACCTACTTGACCTCGTCCTCACCAATGTACCTGTCACAGATGCATCTGTCCATGACGGTGTTGATCGGAGTGACTACCACACAGTCCTCTTGGAGACGAAGTCCTGTCTTCGTACTGAGGACACCATCCAACGTGTTGTGTGGCACTATCACCGTGCTAAATGGAATAGATTCAGTTCAGATCTAGCAGCTCAAAACTGGATATCCATGAGGCGCTGTGGGCCATCAGCAGTAGTAGAATTATATTCCAGCACAATCTGTAACCTCATGGCCCGGCATATTCCTCACTCTACCATTACCAACAAGCCAGGTGATCAACTCTGGTCCAATGAGGAGTGTAGAAGAGCATGCCAGGAGCAGCACCAGGCGTACCTAAAAATGAGATGCCAACCTGGTGAAGCTACAACACAGGACTACATGCATGCTAAACAGTGGAAGCAACATGCTATAGACAGAGCTAAGCGATTCCACAACCAACGGATCAGATCAAAGCTCTGCAGTCCTGCCACATCCAGTCGTGAAAGGTGGTGGACAATTAAACAACGAACAGGAGGAGGAGGCTCTGTAAACATCCCCATCCTCAATGATGGCGGAGTCCAGCACGTGAGTGCAAATGACAATGCTGAAGCGTTTGCATCCATCTCTGCCTCCTCCTGATATCCCCACCATCACGGAAGCCAGTCTTCAGCCAATTCGATTCATTTCACGTGATATCAAGAAATGACTGAGTGCATTGGATACAGCAAAGGCTATGGGCCCCGACAAAATCCCGGCTGCAGTGCTGAAGTCTTGTGCTCCAGAGCTCGCTGCGTCTCTAGCCAAACTGTTCCAGTACAGCTACAACACTGGCATCTACCCGACAATGTGGAAAATTGCCCATGTATTTCCTGTCCACAAAAAGCAGGACAAATCCAATCCGGCCAATTACCGTCCCATCAGTCGACTCTCAATCATCAGCAAAGTGATAGCACTATCGATGACAGCTTCTATCAAGCAGCACTTACTCACCAATAACCTACTCACCGATGCGCAGTTTGGGTTCTGCCAGGACCACTCGGCTCCAGACCTCATTACAGCCTTGGTCCAAACATGGACAAAAGAGCTGAATTCCAGAGGTGAGGTGAGAGTGACTGCCCTTGATATCAAGGCAGCATTTGACCGAGTGTGGCACCAAGGAGCCCTAGTAAAATTGAAGTCAATGGGAATCAAAGGGAAAACTCTCCAGTGGCTGGAGTCATACCTAGCACAAAGGAAGATGATAGTGGTTGTTGGAGGCCAATCATCTCAGCCCCAGGACATTGCTGCAGGAGTTCCTCAAGGCAGTGTCCTCGGCCCAACCATCTTCAACTGCTTCATCAATGACCTTCCCTCCATCATAAGGTCAGAAATGGGGATGTTCGCTGATGATTGCACAGTGTTCAGTTCCATTCGCAACCCCTCAGATAATGAAGCAGTCCGTGCCCACATGCAGCAAGACCTGGACAACATCCAGGCTTGGGCAAATAAGTGGCAAGTAACATTCGCGCCAGACAAGTGCCAGGCAATGACCATCTCCAACAAGAGAGAGTCTAACCACCTCCCCTTGACATTCAATGGTATTACCATCGCCGAATCCCCCACCATCAAAATCCTGGGGGTCACCATTGACCAGAAACTTAACTGGACCAACCACATAAATACCATGGCTACAAGAGCAGATCAGAGGCTGGGTATTCTGCAGCGAGTGACTCACCTCCTGACTCCTCAAAGCCTTTCCACCACGTACAAGGCACAGGTCAGGAGTGTGATGGAATACTCTCCACTTGCCTGGATGAGTGCAGCTCCAACAACACTCAAGAAGCTTGATACCATCCAGGACAAAGCAGCCCGCTTGATTGGTACCCCATCCACCACCCTAAACATTCACTCCCTTCACCACCAGCGCACCATGGCTGCAGTGTGTACCATCCACAGGATGCACTGCAGCAACTCGCCAAGGCTTCTTCGACAGCACCTCCCAAACCCGTGACCTCTACCACCTAGAAGGACAAGAGCAGCAGGCACATGGGAACAACACCACCTGCACGTTCCCCTCCAAGTCACACACCATCCCGACTTGGAAATATATCGCCATTCCTTCATCATCACTGGGTCAAAATCCTGGAACTCCCTTCCTAACAGCACTGTGGGAGAACCTTCACCACACGGACTGCAGCGGTTCAAGAAGGCGGCTCGCCACCACCTTCTCAAGGGCAATTCGGGATGGGCAATCAATGCTGGCCTTACCAGCGATACCCACGTCCCATGAATGAATTTAAAAAAATCACAAAATCTCCACATGAATTTTCAGGTATAAAATGCAGCAAATCATGAGACACTTTTTTTCCATACAGAGTTCAGACGGAATTCTAAATCTAACTTAATTATAAACACTAAATAAAAGATTACTTCTGCAAAAGTTAAACTGAATCTTGGAACTGTACTCCGGGACCTGAGCACATAATCTCGGCTGACGTTTCAGTGCTATCCTGAGCAAGTGTCGCAATGTGGTTAACTCTTAACTGCCCTCTGAATTGGCCTAGCAAGCCATTCAGTTGTATCAAACTTCAAAAAGAAGGCCCACCTCCTCAGGGCAACTAGGGATGGACAATAAAAGCCGGCCTTGCCAGCAACGTCCAATTTCCGAGAATGAATTTTTTAAAAGGTGCCGTCTTTTGGATGAGGCCCAATCTGACTGTTCAGGTGGATGCAGAAGATTCCATGGCCAATGTTCTTTCCTCAATCATCACCTAAAGCAGTCATTAATTGAATGTGAAGTGCATTGAGATATCCTGAGGACAAAGCCCCATATCGTTCATTGGATGGATGAGATGAAGTATTCCCTTGTTGAATAAACTGAATTTTCATTTGACTAGTACTCATTACTTGGCAATTTAAGATTTGTATCTGATCTCATTCAGTCTGTATCTTTATTGATTGGAATATTTCTGTTTCCTTTCCAGGATTGCCCAATTGCCTGGGTGAACACCATGGTATTTGATTACAAGGACCAGCTAAAGACTGGTGATGTGTGGTTGTACACGTGGCCATCGATGCCCGGTAAGACACAAATCTGATCAGTTATTCAGTCAAGGTACGATAAACGATGCCTTCTTCTGTTCCCAGTAAGAGGCTCTTATCATGCTGCTTTAATCAGTGACTCTAGCCCAAATATCACGAACTGGGTGGGTGATTGAGTTGAAGCAGAATTACCTGTCTCTTCCAGCCTATGCTATAGCAAAATTAACAGCAAGAATTACACAAACATCCCAACTGTTGATGTGTGAAACACAAGAAGGAATGCAGATTTTAGGACAATACGGTCAGATGAAACCAGTGTGAGTGGAATGGACAACTCCACAGAAATCCTGTGTACTGATCATTGCTTTAAATTAACAAAGAACAAGTCAAACCTGAGCCAGCAGCAGTATCTCGAGTATATTCAATGCAAAAATCATCATTGTGTTTTAAATTAAAAGCAGCACAGAGTTGACAAGAGAGGTGAAAATGTTTGAAACTCATACTTGAAACCAGTACTGCAAGCTACCAAACTCCAAGTTTTCAGAACTAACATCTGCTACACTTCTCACAATTAGCAAGAGATGCCAAACATTCACTTACACTGTTTTCTTGGTTTTAAAAATATTTTGCTGAGGTAAAATCTAAATTTTGGTTTAGTACGAAAAAAAAGTAATGTGTCCATTGGGAAATAAATTAAATCCCAACTGCTTCTCGTAAGAACTTAAGAAACAGGAGCAGGAGTAGGCCATGTTCCACTCCACCATTCAATAAGATCATGGCTGATCTTCAACTTCAACTCCACTTTCCCGCCCGCTCCCCATATCCCTTGATTCCCTTAGTGTCCAAAAATCTATCGATCTCAGCCTTGAATATACCCAACGACTCAGCATCCACAGTCCTCTAGGGTAGAGAATTCCAAAGATTCACAACCCTCCGAGTGAAGAAATTCCTCCTCATCTCAGTCCTAAATGGCCGACCCCTTGTCCTGGGACTATATGCCCCTTAGTTCTGGATTCTCTAGCCAGGGGAAATAGCCTCTCAGTATCTACACTGTCAAGCCCGCTTCGGACCTTTATATGTTTCAATGAGAACACCTCTCATTTTTCTAAACTCCAGAGAGTATTGGCCCATTATAGATTAAACTTTTCGGTGTATAATTTTGTTACGGGCAGAGTGTAAAACGGGTTGCTGATTTGCTATCACCCATTTTGTGCTATAACCCACGTCAAATTTATACTCCATTATGTTTAGTTTCTTATGCCTTTTAAGAAATTACAAGGTGTGATGTTGACAGGCGCATGACTGTGTACTGGTGGAATGTTGGATGATGTGAGCAGATGAATCTTAATTAAAAAAATGTAAATGTCCTGGCTGTTACTGAACTTGGAGATGTTATTTGAACACAGGGCTTGACATTCTGGATTAGGAAAGGCACTGATCCCTGCTCAGAAATATCCTAATCACTCACTAGCATTTGAGTCAGAGAAATGGCTCTCCTCCAACTATTACAGTTCTGTAAACATCAAAATGTGGAAGGGTTTTCTTTTAAATAAGTGATAAATTAATTTCAGACTTTTTAACAGTGCACATCCTGTCTATTTCTCAGATGACAAGGGAGAGCTATTGAACCCGATGGGCACTGTGCAGAGCAACCCAAACACCGACAGCACTGCGGCCTTGCATATCCATTTCCACAGTGTTGTATCCCACCCTATCTACTACCCATCTTTTGACAAGGTACGTGCAGATTTAGATCTCGTGAGTGTTTGTTTAGATGTTTGATTCCACAAGACTAGCAGTGGAAGGTACTAAGCAAAAGCAAGGCAGTTCCCCAAAGCAACGAGAAATGAAATGGTGCATTGGTCCAGGCTACGTGCACACACCTCTGGACTATTTAGCATTATGGAGTTAGAGATCTGAAAACAGCTTGTCTGCCTATGATCCCATTTGGGGATTGGAGCGTTTCCTGGAGGAGCAACTGGAAAGAAAGAAGATAAAATCTGGGGAGAGGAGGAAGGCAGAAATGATTCTACAGCTAATGTTTGTAGTGTGTGATTGATTCACTGGCACGGGTCTACGTTTAAACAAACTCTACTCTGGATATTTCTACTGCTTCATTGGTTTTGCCTCTTTCTCTTCCCGCCCCTGCCCAAGGTGTTGGTCGTGCTGCGGTCAGTTTCACAAGCACCAGATGCCCTCTAGTATTTCACCTAAGTCACCACATGTGAGTCTAGGCAGTGAGTGTCAGCGGGATGTTCAACCATGGAGTGCATCACAACCTAGCCCAATCCTACAACGGATAGTGATCAAGAGGGGAAATCCCTGGCTGATTTCTCCCCTGCCCCCATGCCTGCACTTCTAGCAGGATTCACTGGTTAGCCGTGAAAAGCAGGGACCCTGGTTGATTTCACCTCCCCCAATCCAGACATTCTGAGGGTAGTTTTTGCACCTGTACTTCTGCCCGAACTGAGATCAGCTAACTTGGCACAGACCAGAGATTGCGTGAAGGGCTATCTTGGTCTGTATGTCTCAGCTCCTCACTGCCTCAACTAACAAGGCGCCAGGGGAGCCCGTAACACTTAGACCCGATTAATAGGATCAATATTCTCCTCCCCTGGATGAATACTTACAAAATAGCAATCTACATTTTCTAAAACGGAAACTCTAAATATCTGTTTAGTTGTCTTTTAATTTTGTAATTTGACTGTAAAGTTTGTTTTCAATGTTAATTTGCTAATATATTTTTCCCTTCCTCAGATTCTTGAGTTGGGTAAGCATGGAGACCATGTAAAAGCATCACAGGCAGAGGTAAATCATCAATAATGTATACACGCTACGCTTATGCCCAGGAACATGTACACTGTGTGTTACTCCCAAATAAAGTGTACACAGTGGGCTATTGTCCAGTAACTTGTGCCTGTTTGTTACTCCCTGGTAACATGTACATTGTGTTACTCCCCAGTAGTGTGAAGGCTGTGTTACTTCCCAGCATCATGCTGTGTTTACTTGCCCGCTATATGCTTACTGAGTTACTCCCAGATAAGCAGCTATGTTTCTCTCCAGCAACATATAGACGGTGTTGGTGATGTGCACGTTCCCCAGTAACACATACGTTGTCTGTTGTGATGGGGTTGCTCTCCCGCGGTGCGTACGCTGTTGCTTCCCGTGACACGTGAATTATTTGCTGGTGACGTGCAGTCTGTGTGCGGTAATCTGCTGAGCAGCAGAATATTATTATATCTACAGTGCCTGTCCCGTGAAGCTGCTGTTCAGTCAGACATCACTGGCCAGTGCTTCCCCCTTACTCAAATTGTTTCTGCACTGTGCTTTATTCCCAATGCTATCAGGAGCCTTCTCAAACCACAGGAGCTTAAATTAAATTAAACTGTATTATTTGATGCAATTACTGTATTGTAGCTCTCTCCATCATTATTCCAAAGGTGACAACAGCACTTTAACAATGGAGATAAGTGGATACTCGGGCTTTTCACTTGGCCTCTCCTGAAGAATATGTATAATGTATTTTGAATCCAGTAACAGTGCAAATATATTGTGGTGCTCCTATTTGGTAATCTTGTGAACGGAGAAAAATATAGAGACTATACCTGTTGAAAAACATGTAATTTTGTTCCCTGAAACTTCCACACAGCAACAGCAATTGAAGGAGATTATGGAACGCAAAGCATGCACCGAGTTTTTTGAAGACGAGAAGGATCTCGTGTGGAAGCTAAGATATGAAGTTCGTAACCAGTTTCCCGATGCCCTCGCTAAGCTACTGTCTATAACGAAGTGGAATAAGCATGAAGATGTTGCTCAAGTAAGAAGCTGAGATGAGTGCACCTCTCGTTGAGCTAACACGAGGCCTGCAGGTTGGGCAGATGGACGGGCTGAGAGTTAGAGGTCGGAATTGTGCCGTGCGTTATTTGCGACAAAACAATTTGTTTAATAAAATCCCCAAAATACAGTATATTTGAAAAGAATGCACAGGCAGATAGGTTTCAGTGAGTGTCTGAATGTCAAGATAGGCGGAGACTAAAGGCATCTTCGGGGGGGGGGGGGGGGGGGCTGTCTCCACAGCTGTGGGTGCGACAGACAAACAAACCTAAAGGGCCAGATCATGCGCGACCAGATGGAAGATGAGGTATAACTGTCCCAAATGACCAAGCGGACTCGCCCTTCTGTTTCCTGGGAGGGGTATCCAGATTTCCAAGAAAGGGAAAAGATGGAAATGTACAAGAGGGACACACACATTACGGGAAAAGGATTGAGACTTTTTTTTTCTGCTTTTGAAAATTGTTCCTGTATAATGTACAGTATAACACAGCTGTCAATGGAGAATTTGTCATAAATGAAGACAGTGCTTGATGAGGTGCATATTGGGCTTAATTAGCCGTTTTAATTCTCCATCCTAGTTCATGTAAGGTCCAGATGCAATGCGTCCTCAAACAGCCAATCCTCAATCCAGACCTTTCAGTGACGAGACTGCTGAGCAGGGCCAGATTTCGGTGCGCCAGACTTGCATTCTATTAGGGAGAGAGAACTAGGTACTTGGGCAGTAGGCCAAGCATAATATACTTTAGTACTGTCTCTTCCACTGTTTCTTTAAAAGGACAGTACATTTTACTGATCTACACATCAAAATTGATACACATCGCAGCATGTACACTCATGAGAACCTGCAGATTTTTTTTTCCCTTTTAAAAAATATTTATTGTTTTATCCTCCCAGTGTTCTCCCCCCTCCTCTCCTGTTGGCACTGACTCATGCTGGCATCCAGTTCCATGGGTACCAGCAGTCCTCCTACACCTAACCCATGTGGCCATTCTCCATATGCATATCTAGATAATGAGTGGCGTCAGGTTATTCGACCATGGGGGGAATTACCACCAAGAGCGATCCTAGCCCCTAGCCTCACCCAATGTCTCCAGATGTAGTTTCCAACAGGGGTCACTGGATAGAAAGCAGAATCTTTTGGTTAATTCTCCCCCTCCCCTTAATAGCCATGGGGCACTGGTTGCTGATCCCTGATTCCTGCCTCAACTGAGATTAGCGAATTCAGCATAGACCAGGGATGGATCTTATGGACTGTGTAATTTAGCAATACACCATCAGGTGTCCTTAACAACATGGCTATGGGGACAGTGACTCGATCTGTGGGTCGATTAGGTGCTGTCATGAGCGAACACTACTGATGCTGTACAAACTAAACCCCCTAATGACCTGTTGAAGTAACCACTTCAGACAGTTTATTTTCAGATGGATTTAGTTGGACCTCCGGGATGTCTCCTCTGGGATATTTCATACCCACCCCCCTCACCCCGCCACCCCACGGCGGAGAATGAACCTGAACTGGTCCAGGGTGGTGAGGCCATTCATTGTAAATACACGTTCTCGAGGTGTTTTCAGCATAAGAAACCTGCAGACACAGGCTGTGAATGTTGAGTATAACACGGCACTGACTAAACGGGAAAACTGCAAAACTTCTGGAGAAGAAAAATAGATTTATTGTCCTGACCTAATTAGAATCCAGTTTACAGAAAAATGCCTGTTATCTGCTTAGATATTTTCACTTTTAACCTTCCCACACATTTCCTTCTTAGTCACAAGCTACTGGCAGTCATTGTTTGCTGCCTGCTCATGACGTGGTTTATGATCTGATCTGTTTTCCCAGAACGTGCTCTGTACAATTGGAGATCAGGACAGACTGTTTTGTAATTTTAGATTTTTCTCCTTAATGGTTATAAGATAATAGATGTGTATGTTGGCTTGCTTTTTGCGAGATAAATTGATGAGGGGAATATGACTGATGTACCAATATGTAGGGAGTGAGCCTTTGGCTTCGTTGTAGCATTCCTGCCTGTGAATCAGAAGATGCAAGGTTCAAATCCCACTCCAGACAGTCCCGGCGAGCGGAGACTGGAGTTCCAGCAATGAGTTCTGGGTTAACATCCAGCAGGATACTCGAGTGAGTGTAGATGGCCTCACCCTCATCATACGGGTTGTGGGAGCCCATTAAACCCTAACCCCCCCCCCCCCCGCCCTAAAGGACTAACCACCCTGTCGGCTGGTCTAAAGATGGCAACGGAAGGAGTGTTCACATCGTGGCCTGTCAGACGTTAATCAGCCTGCGTATCCTTCCACTACCTCGCACTGCTCTCCAAGGGAAGATACAAAAACAACAACAACCAATATGTAAAGGGGCATTGAGTCTGTAATTTTTTTTTGTATTTTATTTAATTTCTTGCCCCAACTTTCTCCCTCTTTTCTATGGTCACCGGCAGTTCTCCGGTACCTCACCCAAGTGACAATTCTCTGTGAGAGTTCAGACACTGAGTGTTGGCATGACAGTGGAATCCATCCCAGCTAAAAGTCTTGGAGTCAAACTGTACAAATTTTGAGCGTAGAGCCCCCTCTTCCCGTTTTGAGACTTGGACGTGATAGAGCAAAGACTGAGGGACATTTTTAGGCCTGTTGTACAAATAGAAAGTGGCCGTATTTTGTAAGGACATGCCAAGATATCCTTTTTTTTTTACACACACGTTGGCCGCTAGCCTCAATCCCTATTCTCGTCACCCAGTATCCACCAATGCTCACTTTCCAGTCGGAGTCACTGGATACCAATTAGGAGCAGGAAGCCTGGCTGATTTATTTTTTTTGCTTTCTCTTCCCGACCTCAGAAAGGCTGAGACAAATTGTAGCATCCCATCTGCTGCAGCCATCTCAGCGCAGATCAGTAATTGAACATGGGACCTTCTGATCTCGATGGCGAGGACCACACCACATGGTACACTAACCCACAAAGCCATGGGGGGGGGATCTTGTTCTAATTCTATACGAAAGCAAGAAAAATGATTCTGCAATATGTGCTTCCCTGGCAGCCAATCTGGGCGGACATTTAATTACATTTTGCGAGCTGGCTGTCGACTGTAGAACTCCTAATGAAGCAACTATATTCCTTTTTAGAGAAGAACAGAGGTTCAACTGTTGTAAACCAGGGCTAATGAGCTTGGCACAATGGCAATAAAAATTCTTTAGAGAAATCAGAATCCATAATCACATGTTCCATCATTATAAAAGTGAAATTATTAACCCTATATCTGATTCCAGCCACATATAACACCTACAACAGTTGTTATATTGACACCTGGTCCAGGCAGCACGCGCACAGGTTGGGACGATTAGATCGTCCATATTTTTCATATGGAAATGTAAATATTTCCACCCATATTGCAAAAATTCCACTCCTCCCTCACCGCTGGAGTTCAGTCTTTTTTCATACAATTTTGTCGGAAGGCTGTTGAATAAAAGCAGGAGCTTTCAGCATTTCCATTGCTCTGAAATCAATGCATTAATCTGGTTCGATACATTACTTTCAGTTAAGCTGATCTGAGAGAAACAGAAGCTGCAATGTCCTTAATTTATCTTAATTTCATGCTGTAATTTCTGGGCAGTCAAGAAGACCTAAGGGTTTATTTATGAAGCATAAGGTGTGCAGAGTCCATTAGTGTTATTGATAAATTATGGAAAGAATTGTCCAGCCCTAGATTCTAGATAGACAAAGCTATTGATTGACTCTGACTGAGCTGCTAGATGTCCTTACATGTTGAGCAGCTGTTGGCATCTTGTCGATGAAAGGCAAATGTTAAAAGGAGCTTTATGCTGAGAGTGATAGGTGTCTAAGCCACTGTGACCATAATAATGAGACAGCCAGACTCTTGTGTGAGAGTATCAGTTTGTTTTCAGAAATTGAATGAAGGAAAATGTGTTGTTACACTTGTGGCCATTGAGTTTAACCCACTGTGGCGTATTGAAGCTTACAAAGGGACAGAAAAGTTACTCGTGTTTTATTATTCATTTAGGCCACCGTTTGAATATTGAAAATCTCTTAGAGTCTGCTCACTTTTTTTTTAAAACGACGGGGTAAACTCGCTCAGTGGGAGGACAGATTGATGTCGGGCGCAGGATATATGTACAGTAAATTAAATTTAATGCCTTTAACAAGGCCATAAAAAAATGAAAACAAAGCATTGGGGTTCATTTCTACAGGAATAGAATTGAAAAGCAGAGAGATTATGTTAAACTTGTATGGAACCTTGGTTTGACCACAATTGAGTACTGTGCACAGTTCTGGTCTCCATATTATTAAAAGGATATAGAGGCACTAGGGAAGATGCAGACAAGATTTACAAGAACTGAGAGGCTATAATTATTAGGAAAGACTGAACCAGCTGGGGCTCTTTTCTCTGATGTGAGCTCCTGGTTGGTGAGGCTTCACATCAGGAGTGTAAACGAATTGATAAACGTGAGCTCAGCTGTTTTGAGAAACACTGACCCCATATTGTCTGTAACCAGCATCTCTGGCGACTGTTGATGAAGTCCAGAGAACAGAGCTGTGTGCAACACAGCGTCAACAGCAATTAGTTTCACCTGTACTTTTGAACTGGTTAGCAGAAGCTTTCTCTCTGTTGGACATGTGCCCTAAGCAGCCTTCCTGTTCTCTCCCTCTCCACAAGCTCGAGTCATAAGCAATTAACCCTGGGTCCCTAGTCAGCAGCCTGCTGTTCGACGAGGCACTCTGCTGCAGTGGTAGTTCTTAACCATTTCAGGACAGAACTTTGTTCAGACCTTGCAGATCAGCACTTCAGAATTAACAGGAAATACTTACGACGAGTATTGTACAAAATATATTTTACAAGTTTCCAGTGTACGGAAGATGATTGACACTTGACAAATGTAGCAGATGATTGGCATATACAGTGTTCAGTGTGGCAAGCAGGGAAACCTCTTTGTTTGGATTGGATGATGCTAGTGATTATTCTTGGACTCAATGCAACTTAACGGGAGCAAATGGACAGAGACATTATTGCACTGCATCTGATCAATGTGCTTGCATGAATTAACCGTGTAATTGCAGCAGGGTGTATTTTATCTTGCAGATGATATACCTCCTGCAGTCATGGCAAGAACTGCCTGCACTAAACGCGCTGGAGCTTCTGGACTACAGCTTCCCCAGTCGCTACGTCCGCTCAATGGCAATAAACTGTTTAAAGAAGCTGAGGTATGTAGTGTTTGGGAAAACAAGTCACTTAAGCTGAACTCTTCAGGGAAGTTGGCTGATTTCCAGAGATATTTGTCAATTGGATTTGTTTTGGATTGTCTCATTAATGTTACAAGAATGTTACTATAATCAAGTTTATGATAATTCAATTTCCGATGGTTTTCGGTTTCATTTTGTACGTGTGGTTAAAGAATTCTTTCTGGTTTTGCTATTTTCCCCATGCCCTGCAGTGAGGAAGAGCTGTTCCAGTATCTGTTGCAGCTGGTACAAGTGCTGAAATATGAGCCTTACCTGGACGCTGAACTAACAAAGTTCCTATTGGACAGGGCTTTGACCAACAAAAAAATAGGACACTTCCTGTTCTGGCACCTCAGGTAAAAAAAAAACAATGTGTTTATACACTGTGTACTTACACCATGGTGACGGATGAACATCAATGTGCTTGATTCCTACCTGTTAATGTTTACAATTGTGAGGGGTGCACCATTCGACTGTATTGATTATTCTGATGACAAATCCCATTTTGTGTGTGCTTTAGGTCTGAAATGCATTTTCCAGCAGTATCACTACGATTTGGTTTAATTCTGGAAGCCTACTGCCGAGGGACTAACCACCACATTAAGTCCTTGTTGAAACAGGTGAGGGGAGGCATGGCTTGGCCAATAATTCAGGCCGTTAACCATTTGAGAGCGAGCAGTTCTGTGATGCGGTTCATTGCTCTTGGCGGGGTGGGGGAACTGATTTTCCATAATTCTTATGCACTAAACCCCTACTTAAAATCACATCACAAATAATGCCAATTGAAAAGTAGCCAACATCACGGAATTCTTTTTCCTTAAAAATAAGGGCATATGGATGATACTGGAAGCCAGAAGCCAGTGAGCTCAACATCTGTTGTGAAATGTTATAAGGTATCCTGAAAAGACAGGATAATGAAACACCTAGGTCGCACGGTATGGTAAGGAGTTAGTGTGTATTTATAGGAGAGAGGTCTTGCCTAAAAACTTTACTGGAGCTCTTTGAGCAAAATAACTGGCCTGGTTGACAACGGTAATTCTGAGGATGTGATTTATCTAGATTTTAGCAATGCTTTTGATACTTTGCCACAACAGCAATTAGTCCACAAGGTAGGAAGGCATGGAATAGGCTCACTCATAAATCCCAAGAGGAGGATGATGGAAAAAAGAAAAGCAGTTTTGATCGGTGAAGTTCGCTTATGAACACTTAATGTCTTCAGTCTACATTCCTGTGTGCACTATTTTCACACAAGTGTTCAACCATTTTTAAAAATGAGTTATTGCTTGCGTAAAAATGGAGAGCATAGGATTGTAGTTTGAGTGCATTACACATCCATGGGTAGATTTGGCCGATCAGAAGTTCTATCCTAAAATGTAGCTAGTGGGGGGAGGATACTTTTTGTAGGGAAGGTAAGGGAGTCTGTCATTGAAACGTATTGTGCCTGACCCGGGTTACTGATAACAGATATAAAGATTTTGCTTTCTACTTGAAGGGAAAAGATTTACAGGGCTTTGAGGAAAGAGCAGGGGAGTGGGACGAATTGGATAGCTCTTTCAAAGAGCCGGTACAGGCATGATGGGCTGAATGGCCTCCTTCTGTGTTGTAACATACCTTGATACTATGATCTTCGATACCATCCCCATAAACGCTAGCTTTTTGTGCTGATGGATCTGAGCACGATGATGACTAGGAGCTCAACAGCAACCCAATGAAACTTTACATACTACACTTTGAGATCAATGTTTTCATAGTCAAAATTCAATAGGTGTCATTGGAGCAGAGCGACTGCAACATATCAAGTACCTGAGGCCTGAGCCTCTACTATGGAAAGCTTTTCATAGTCCAGTGTATCACCCCACTGTACATGCATGACTGTTGGGGTTCTTTGTGGTCATTCTCCATCTCACAATTTAATATTAGATTAATGCAACTGTTCACTGAATCAATCTATCACTGTATTCTTTTGCAGTGTGAAGCACTTAAGAAAATGAAAGCCCTAAATGATTTTGTGAAGTCCAGCTCCCAGAAGACAACCAAGCCAAAAACAAGAGAAGCTATGCAGCTGTTCATGAGACAAGAGACATACATGGAAGCTCTTTCTAACCTCTATTGTCCCTTGAATCCCAGCAACTTCCTCACAGAACTCTGGTACGTGGACATAATTGGATAGTTAGGCAGGCGATATTACCAGCTTCACTTGAATGTAGGTCCAGAGCTTATAGTGGGCATTGTGCTATTTTCTAGGAGATGGTTTTGATTTTGTTACAATGAGAAATTTTACATATCGGCTGTCCCCAATAACTTTGAAGTAAAGACACCGTTTCTGAGCCAAACAGATTTGGAACAGCTTGTGTTTGATTCCTGATCTGTGCTGAATTAGTTGATCTCAGCTGGGGGAGTGGTACGGACACTCAAATTGGCCAAATTGAGTTCGAGAAGACAAAATCAGCCACGGTACCTGCTCCTTATCACCATCTAGCAGACCTTACTGGAAGTGCAAGTATGTGGTGTTCAGATGAGGACATGTGACATCCACAGTTGATAAGCTTGTCTGCACTCAATATCAATTGGCCATTGGGGCGAGATACTGAAGAGTGACTGGCTACTGTGGAACCATATCCCAACAAGGGACTCGATGCCTTCAGGAGGGGAAATTTGGCGAAAGGAAAAAGTTTAGGTCATGCAAACCTAAAGCAAAACCAGAACCACTAAGGAGCAATCTGAGACCGTGACGAGTTAGTAACCGACACGTTGGAAAGGAATTTTCATTCGAAAAGATATTTTTGGCCAAAAATGAGTTTTGTGGTAATTTTTACATCCAGTGCTGTGAAATTTACTGGACATATTTGTCATGTTAGTGACTCAAATTAGCCAAATGTACATTTGAGACCCATAGCAAGTAAATCAATTATTAATTATTATTTTCCTCCTACTCTATAATCAGTGGTCTATTTTACTCATGTTCTTACTGACTTTTCCAGGGTGGATAAATGCAAGTTCATGGATTCCAAAATGAAACCACTGTGGATTGTTTACAAAAATCAGAGACCTGATGGGAATCCCATGGGTATCATATTCAAGAATGGAGATGGTACGAAAATCTTTGTGTCCCTCTGATTTTGTTTTAATTGTTACGCTTCAGTATTATGGAGTGCATTATAGTGAATATAATAACTTCACTTATTCTCATACACTGTGGAGCTAATTTCACAATCCCACACTCCCAGCTGGAAAACTGCGCTCGATGGTAGTGTAGCTCAGCGATAGAGCTACAAATATTTTGGAGATGGAGCCACGACACTGTAGCCCCGTCTGTCTAACCCGCACTCCCTGCATGTGCAGCTCCCCGCTTGGAGCACTGGACCAGCCTTATACGTATACGATAACTTGTGAAATCAAATTATTTATACAAGGCCATGAAAAGCATGTGTAAAAGTGACAATAGATCTGAAATTATGGAGATTAAAAACCTAACCAGAAGTACTCCCCTGCAAATGACCAGCAGTTCAAAACAAAAATCGCCAAAAAAACTACCTGCTTAATTGATGGTTGTCTGTAACCATGGTAAGCCCCTTACCTGCCTCTAAAGATCGTGAACCATCAACAAATAAACAACTAATATCACGAGCACCATGGTAACAGCTGCCACTGAGCATCGGGCCGTTCTGACACGGTGAAGGGGCGTGTTTGGGATGATATGAGGAGCTGACCTTGCTGGGGAGTTTCTTGGGTTCTGTTTTCACTTGTGATGCCGACCTGTATAACTCACTTGTGGCACTGCCCCTCGGACATTATGTAACTTACTTTCTGCACGTGTTGAATTCAATTTGCTGTATATTCTCTTATATATAAAGAAGTCTTGCCTTGCATCCACATCCTGTAATCATTGCTTTTCAAGCACCCTTCTCAATCACTTTTAATTCTAATCAAATTTATGAGAATTATCCCCTAAATTTATCTACCCAAATTTCTTTTGCACATACCTGATTTTAGTGTGAGATAGGTGATTGACTTCCAGCCCTGACTTTCACTTTAACGGGTGCAACAGACTAAATAAATTACAACAAACTTCAAACAGTTCCAAGTCAGGTGAAAATGAAAACGTTTAAAGTTTTAAACCGTGATTGTTAGAATTGAGATAATTTATACGTTCTACTTCCGATATTCTGCTCTCTCTCAGACACAAAGCAATCTTAAACTGCTGTGTGCGACAGCTCCCTCCCTCCTACCAGTTCCACTATCTCCAACTGGTTAATGACCATTCGATCAAACTAATCCAGGGTTCTGATCTGCAGCCTGAACCCCAGCATTCATTTCAAGAATGCAGAGCCTTAAAGCGACACACACCTACATTCTATTTTACATGATACAAGGTTCCTATCCTCATCAAAGAACACATCCTCTCTCTTACTGTGAGCAGTGGGACATTCACTAGTATATATAAAATCTAGCAAATGTCCATCACGCTGCAGGTGTCAAACTTTGTTACAGAGGCAAAACAATCTAAAGAAAGAAAGCCAGGCATTTCCTTCTGGGTTGTACTGAGCTGGAGCTTGAAATTTACAAGCACATTTATCTACCTGTAATTGACCTCGCCAGTTTGCAAGCAGCTAAAATTACCTGGATTCTCACGAGGGGTACTTGATCACTGGCCTTAAAGGGACAGGACAGGTTAGCAGTTACAGCATTGAAGGTCCACTGGTAGACATCTTTTTAAAAACACCCAACTTAACTTATTCGTATTCTTTTTCTTACAATAGATCTTCGCCAGGACATGTTAACAATTCAGATGATCCAGCTAATGGATGTTCTGTGGAAAAAACAGGGCCTGGATTATAGGTAATAAAGTATTTATGATGTCTTCTTCCAGAGCTTTCTTCAAATTGTGCTGTTACACAGACGGAATCCAAACTGATCCCACTTGAAAGTGACAGCATGGCATCAAACTGTATCATAAGCCGGTCTACACCATTCCACAGAGATACCTCGCCATAAATTAGTTCAATTCTTGCTGCCAAGCCAATTAAGCCATGAAGGTTCATGTGATATGACACTGACACAGCAAAATACAAAAAGCACTGATGTGATCAATGATTTCTTAAAAATATTTTATTCTAAGTGTAGCTGTTTATATTTCTGAAATTTGCACTTTATAGTTTTATCATATTGGAGCTTTATCACATTTCTGCCCACATAGTTGTGATGTCATGGCCAGTTTCACTCTCTCTCACTCGCAAATCCACACATAGCATTACATGCTTACAGACTGTGCTATCGGAAAAGATAATTATTTCAACACTCTCCTCCAAAGACTGAATTTAAATGATATAACACCCCTGTCTAGGGAATTAAGTCCAGAGCAGTTTCTGTTGAAATACTGAACATCAGTCCAAGGATGTTCCCATGAGCTGTAGTTCAAATCGATATTAAAACAAACCATTACCAATAACTTGCATTTATATACTGTCTTTAACATAGAGAAAAGGTGCTTCAGAGACTTGAGGAACCAGTCTGACAATTTAATAACAAGAAATTTATTTCTTTGCTTCAGAAATATCAAAATGAAAAATTAAACTGGGACACAGAATACTGTGATTTAAGAATCGTTTTGTATATTTAATCTCAGCATCTTTTTACAATACTTTTCACATTACAATACTAATTATACATGAAGCCACTTTTAAATTGATGGATTTTTGACGTGTTTCATCGCTTTGTTATAGAAGTGTAAGGATTGAAACTTTTAGCGCACAGTTCACTAATGCACTCGTACAAAATTCCTGTGTGCATTACTTGAACATAAACCCACTTATTTTTTAAAAAGTGCACATAGGAATATTTACTCAGTTACGTTAACTAAAAATAGTGCTCAGATCTTGGAGTTTGTGGTGGGAGGGTGCAAAAAACTATTGTACCAATCTTCACTTGGTGAAGAGGACTTGGTGCAGGACTGTTGGATGATAAGGGAGAAGTTCCTCCAGATATGAAGTAATGTGTGGGAGTAGCAAAGGTGTCTGAGAATATATATAATAGTGAAACAATGCCTGTACAAAGAATGCCTTTGAACAGCCTCAAAGGTGTGATTTGTAATACGTTTAAAACCCTTCAAAATACCTTGTTATTGGAAAATCTGAAGCAGGTCAGTCAGTAACCTTTAAATTCTCAAAACAACCCGAGTTTATGTACAAAACTGTCAGGGAGTGATTTTTAAACCCCAAGAACGGGTGAGTTAGGGGTGGGCGGGAGTTGAAAATGGTTGTTTTTTGGGTCGCGACCGCAACCCGGCTTTATTTCCAGGTTTAACATCGGCACGTAAAAGTACAGGCTTCCCACTGGGAATGCAAAGTCCGAAAATTTTGCAGTTGCGACCCCAAAAAAACAACTATTTTCAATTCCCGCCTGCCCCCAACCCACCCGTTCTTGGGGTTTAAAATCACCCCCTCAGTCTGACAGGGCAGAAATTATTAGGGATGCATCTTTCATTGTCAACCAAGCTGCACTAGTGGAATGTTGTCTAGTTATTGAAAATATGACTTCAAGAAGATGTTCATAACGTGTACATTCTTTTTCCTTCAGGATGATTCCTTACGCCTGTCTTTCCACCGGAGACAAAACAGGAGTGATTGAAGTGGTAACACATGCAGAAACAATTGCAAATATCCAACTCAATAAAAGCAATATGGCAGCTACTGCGGCTTTTAACAAGGACGCTCTGCTGAACTGGCTAAAATCGAAGAACCCGGGGTAAGGAATGAAGAAGAACACCCATCGTAATTTAGGACTTTTAGGAATCTTCATGCTGAATAGAAATAAAGACCAAAAATGCCAGAAATACATGCCAGGGTCAGTCAGTATCTGAAAGAGAAAAGACACTTAACGTTTTGGCTATGACCTTTCTTCAGGATTCAGATGAAAGGGTCCCACCCGAGACATTAACCCAATTTTTTTCCCCCTCTCTCAGCTAGTGAGTGACCTGCTGTGTATTTCCAGCATTTCAGATTTGCAGTTTTTTTTTCCTCTCTTGGTGCTGCGTGGACCTTGTTGAAGAGGCTGGAGCAGCTAATGCGTTGGGTGAACACAGAGCTTCCATTCAATGATTCTTTAATCACTGAACACTCTGCACAAAAACATAGTTTACGTTAATGAAACATTCATCGATTGGATAACCTCGGGAGATAATTGAGTCAGTAAGCACGACCGTTAAACTGGGTTTGGTTTGTCTTTCAGGGAATTGTGGAATCTCTTGCTGAAGTTAAACACCCAACCATAACAACAAACAGATTGTTCATCCGACTATTTGGAATATTTAGAATTCTTGGAAGTTTAGTCCGGATGATTTTATTACGCGTGTAGCAAGGCTTTATTCCTTTGTTTTTCAAAGCATTAAACGTAATCTTTCTGACGTGCTGGGGAGGCACTCCGTGGTCGCAATCCCGTGACATTTGGCTGACATTTCCCTCTGTGAGTGTATCTCGGGCGTGATGCAAAGTATGAGTCATAGTGATGTACCTTATGAGTTTGAAATCGAATGACACAAATTTTGTATGTGCACTTGTGGGCCCATTTTATGCTCTTGTTTTCCACTGACACGGTTGGTGTTGAATTTCCCACTGTTGCTATTTTGTATTTTCTACTGTGTGGTTTAACTGTTGTGATGAAATGATACTGAGTCTTGCAGAGCACTTAGGAGCTGAAGTTTGCATTTTGTCCAATACAGCAGTGAGCAATGGTTCGAAACAGTGCCAGAAAAATTGCTGATCTCCCTTTTCCTCTCTTTCCCACCCCCTCCCCGATATTTTTTTAAAACAAACTGAATAATTTTTTGCACTCTTTGAAAATGTTGTATTTTTTTTGGGTGGGGTGGGGGTAGAGTGGGGCGTAAGAAAGGGAAAAATTATGAAACATAATAGCAGGTCAGCTATTCTGCTTCACCCAAATGGTGGTCTTAATATTGCCATTGCAGCACCATGTTTGCTATATGACTATAAGAGCAGTGGCACTTCAATGCCAATATATCGCTGTACAAGTGAACTGGGCCCTAACTGCGAGGGACGTGCTGGGGAGAAGCCAAGGATTCTGTTTAGAAAAGACCCACCCGTTCTTCCTCAACCATGTTTAACGTTTTGTTGAGTCCTCCAGCACCATGGTGGTTTATCTGGGTGCCTTTTCTTTCTGCCTGATCTCCCCTACCCCCCTTCCTCCATCCCTCACCCCTACCAAGTCTAGGTACAAAAGCTCTTCCCGATTGCGGAAGACAAAAGCAGACGCACATTGCGACTGCTGGGAGCGGAATCAGGGACGATATAGTCCTCTCGGGCGATGGGATCACCGACCGCCAAAAGAGAAGCAAAATGGCCATAATTACACTCCCCACCCCCAAACCCACATGGATTATAGAATCCTAGTGAACAGCATGATTGGTGGTTCAAGTCCGCAGGCTGCCTGCAGAGCAGCAGTTTGAGCTTACTTGAGACTTGTGCTTGCAAACATTCTGCTCCCAATCCCCCTCTTAATTGAGACTTCTTAACTAGAATTAAAATTTCTTCGTTTTTTCAATGTGTAGCATCGTATTTTTTTTAATTGTTTACCTGACATGGTTTTTTTTATGTTTCTTTTTCAAAGATAAAATTAATTAAATTTCAAGAAAACCACATGAAGCTAAATAAAATATACATTTTTGAAATTCCTGATGCAACAAAAGGGGCTTCATATTGAAAAACACCAAATCAAAATGAACGGCCTGTTTCAAAAATGAACGGCCCTTAAGAACAACAGAACTACAACAAAGTAAAAAATATGAAAAGTTTGGAGCCTTTTTGAAACTGCATGCTTTAATTTGGTGATTTTAGTGTAAATCTAAACTATTAAAAGTTTTGTGTCTAAGACTATTTCACTGCAAAATGTATAATTGCAGAGTGCCTCCCATGTTGGTGATTGGTCCATGCTAACCACATGGTTTTGCCAGTTACATAGCGAGCGCAGGTGAATCACAACCAGAGAACCATTTCCTGGAAAAACAGACACATAATCACATTGTCTTCTTGCCTGGTTGTGCTCAGTTTACTCTGCAATACGCCTACGCTACCCTTCCCACGTAGGACTTCAGCACGGGATCGAGGCTGACACTGCAACATAACACGGATGGAATGCTGCATTGTCAGAGGTGCCGTCTTTCAGATGAGATGTTAAATGGAGAGCCTTTCCTATCTGCCTGTCCGTTTGGGTGGATGTAAAAGGTCCCATGATACTATGGTTCTCATGGTGATCTGGCCACCACCACTAAATATAACGCTATCTGTTTGCTTTCTTGTGGTTACAGTGACCTTACAAAATCTTGTTTTTGATATTTTTTCATCAGCTGGCATCTTGCTATAAGAATCTGATTTTTCAGCCACTGGTTTTCTCTCCTCATTGAAGCACAGGTTTTATAGAGACTTGCAGTGAGGTGATTGTTGCATTACAAGAACTGATGCAACATGGGAGGCAATACTTGTTTGGAATCCATAGTCGCAGGGAATTGTAAATCAGTTGCCCCCTTTTCTCCAGCGATGTACAAAATTACTTTGCTCTTTACCTTGCAGGGAAGCACTGGATCGAGCCATTGAGGAGTTCACCCTCTCGTGTGCTGGCTACTGTGTAGCTACCTATGTGCTTGGAATTGGAGATCGGCACAGTGACAATATTATGATCAGGGAAAATGGACAGGTATGAGGATACGAGAAAAATATGATTACTTGGATTACAAATAACACACGTGGGCACTTCCCAGCTGGAGTCACTGGATAGAGGTCAGAAGCAGAAAGTCTGGCTGATTTCTTCTTCCCCTCTCATCCCATCCCAAGAGTCCTGGAGCCAATTGTATAGTCCCTACTGCCACCCTGGCTAAAATCACTTAACTTAGCACAAACTGAGTGACGAGTGACCAAAGCTGGCACTTTCATGGAACAGTGATGTGTCGTGTATTCTGTGACTTGTAGCATTCACCCCTTTTCCTTTTTAGAGTAGGTATAACCTTTTTTTTTTAAAAGGCTGAGGGAAAGAGAAGAAGGGAGCAATCCTTCCCTTAACCCTCCCCGCACTCTACTCTAGATCAGAGAGCTCTCAATGTCCCGGCCGCTATCTCATTTTGTTGTTTGTGGGACCTTGCTTGCACAAATTGGCTACAGTGTTTGCCCATAACAGCAGTGACTTCTGTTCAAAAATTGACTAGTTCTGAAATGCTTTGGGCCATCCTGAGGATGTGAAAGGCGCGAGATCAATACGTGTTTAATTCTTCATTACCAGCGGGGTGGTGGAACAGAAAAACATTTGAATTCCTGTTAGGACGGGGGATACTGGGATATTGGTTCCAGTATCTGGTTAGAAACCTAATGGGAGGTTTGGAAGTGGAGACTAGATGGGCCAATGGTCTTCTCCTGCCCAAAATATTTACGATTTTACAATTAGCAAACAGAGGAACTATTCCTTCATGTTCAGCTGAACAGAGTAGCACCCAAACTGAACTAGGTACCTGAACTTCAGTCAACTGGGCTCACCCCTTCCCGTAGCTGCAGAGTAACCAAGTCCTAGCTGGAGCTCCAATCTGAGTTGCAAGAGAATTCTCTTAATAACTGCATCACCAAGTTCCCATTAAATGATTTTATATAATAAATTGTAGCCTTTAAATATCTGCTTGAATTCTATTCTGGGAGATCTTTCTCACTAAAAGAATGAATTTTCATCCACAGCTCTTCCACATCGATTTCGGACACTTCCTTGGAAACTTCAAGAGTAAGTTTGGGATCAACAGGGAGCGGGTGCCATTCATTCTAACGCACGACTTTGTGCACGTGATACAGCAAGGAAAAACCAACAACAGCGAGAAGTTTGAAAGGTAAACAATACAGCCTTCCAGCCATTGTGATATTAACCAAAATGAATGGACAGAAATCATGGGGCCACGTACCTGAGTTCCTGATGTGAGCTCCCAGTTGGTGAGGCTCTGCACCAGGAGTGCAAACTCATATTGCTGGGGCTCTTTTCTCTCAAAGTGTAGGCTGAGGGGTGATTTAATAGAGATCTTTAAAGTTATGAAGGGTTTTGATAAAGTAGATGTAGAAGATGATGTTTCCACTTGTGGGGGAGTCCAAAACTAAGGGTCATAAATATAAGATAGTAACTAATAAATCCAATAGGGAATTCAGGAGAAACTTCTTTACCCAGAGAGTGGTGAGAATGTGGAACTCGCTACCACAAGGAATAGTTGAGACGAATAGCATAGACTCATTTAAGGGGAAGCTAGATAAGTACATGAGGGAGAAAGGAATAGAAGGATATGCTGATAGGGTTAGATGAAGTAAAGTGGGAGGATGCTCGTGTGGAGCATAAACACCAGCATAGACCAGTGGGTCGAATGGCCTGTTTCTGAGCTATTAATTCTATGTATAAAATTACCCCTTATAAGCCCACCTGAGTTTTAAATATAAGCTCAAATTTCCACCCCTTGGAATCAACCCCCTCTGGAAGTGGATATTTGGTAACTAATTAGCATGGGACACCATTAGTAACAACGTCACTAAGCTTGGGTCAAATGGTAGTTTCTCCTCCTTGCCGCTCCACACACACACACACATGGACTTCTTTTTAAAACTGTCCTACGTCGCTCTTTCCTGTTGTTCCAATTTCCCCCCACCCATGTATTGAAACAAGCAGCCAGCTCAGTCGCATCGACCCGCTGAGCATGGCCGCCTTAGTGTTAAACTCGAGGTCCATTACAGTGAGAGATGTCACGGTGGTGACCAGCAAGTAAAATTTTAAACACTTCAACAAAATGAACACATTCTTCGCAAAGCCATTGAATTTTAGAAAGTCTCGTGACGTTTCCCCAATGATGTCAGCAGTCAGTATTTAAACAAAATTATTCTTAAAGATCAGCAATGGGGAAGAAAAAGTTCCTCGTAAGAGAGATTTTAAATGTGGTTTTTGTTCTGATAACAGGAACTGCTTTGAATTTAATTTGACTTTCATTGAATGGGATCACTATCTTGAAGGGGAATAGAGTTGTGGAGAGGGTCATGACATTGCGATTTTTTTTGAGGGCTAGGAAGGGGCTTGATGTCCCGACAGATGGTGGGAGGGGAGGAGTTTACAATACGACCTTTACATAGTCAGCAACTTCCTTATTGCTGTTTGTAATATAATGAGATTTCCTGTCTCGCCATGAAATCACTGTGAACTGAATTTTCCATCCATTCACAGTCAAAATCAAGTCGCCCCCTCCTCCCCATTCTTGGAAAAAAAGGGCAAGGGTTCGCCACTTTCTTTCACTGATGTTTTTGTTACTTAAAACCAGCTTCTTTTCATAATAATTAGGAATTCCACACCTCGAAAACAAACAGGTTAATGCACACGTGTAAACATCGTGCACACAGAGATACGTTAAGCTTTTGTACATGAATGTCGCTCATTGGGAGTTCCACCCTTTCAGTAGCACTGGATGAGCGTGACAGGAGCTTGCAGTTTTCTGTAGTGTACAGTGCAAACAAGTGTGCAAATGGAATGTTATGCATACCATTGACTGTTTTGAACCAAGTTGAGTTGGGTTGGGCTGGGCTGTTGGGCTAACTGGCCTTTTCCTGTTCATAGAAGTTCTTATGTAGAATCTACATGATGTTTAATGGGGATAATAAGGCAACTGAACTATCCAGATGGCATTGCATTACCTGTGCTGTATTGTGCTACATTTCTCGAAGGGTCTGATTATCATTGCTGTATGTGATCCCTTACAGTAATAGTGTGTGAGATCTGTGCTGCTCCAATAGTTTAAACTTATTCTCTATTTTATTCTGTAGTGAATTTAAAATTTTACATATTTAGTCCTTGTGTTAGAATTTCAGTATTAATAAGTTAATAGTTCAGTCCCATGCTATAGTATGAATCCAATATTAATAATTTGAAGCTGATATTGAGGCATAAGAATCTCCAAATCAGGCTTTAAAATCCTTTCTCGTAAACATTTCTGCAGTAAAAGAATGCATCGTGTGTGTGTGTGTGTGTGTGTGTGTGTGTGTATTGCTAACGTTCTTTGAATTCACTGGGATTTTTTCCTTTTTTCCATTCCTATCCGATTGATGTCTTGAAAAGGTTCCGAAAGTATTGTGAACAAGCGTACATGATTCTCCGGAGGCACGGCCCTCTCTTCATTAACCTCTTTGCACTGATGCAAGCTGCTGGACTCCCAGAGCTCAGCTGCTCCAAAGATATCCAGTATCTCAAGGTGAGGAAATGCATAATGTCCCTGAAGCAGCTCCAGCACAATGAGGGGGAGGATCTAATTACAATCCAGCAAAACCCTGAAACACAGCCACAAAACTCCAGCAGAATTGTGCCTGTGAAAACGGAGCAGGGTCCCATTGTTTCCAAGGCAGGCAACCTGTTCTTTAATATCAACAATACTCTAGATTGAGGGCAGAGTTCTTAATATTGAAAGAACAGTTTCCCCGACACTTGCCTTCTCCTTCGACGTGATGTTTAATATTAAACGGTGTAGTTTTGTATACAGTGGGTAAGAATAGATGCCTGAATAAGTGGAAACTCACTGCGGACAATAGATGAGTGTTTTGTATTATACTTCTGCAGCTGAGATATCACCGGCTGTGCATGTAATACTCTTGTAATTGTCATTATTGCTGATTTAGAGAATTTCACTTTATATTTGGGATTTTTGTTTGGCAGGATTCACTAGCTTTAGGAAAAACAGAAGAAGAGGCACTTAAACACTTCAAAATGAAATTTGATGAAGCACTGCGTGAAAGCTGGAAGACCAAAGTGAATTGGATGGCTCACAATGTAGCCAAAGACAATCGGTCATAGCTGAACGAACTCTCTCTCTTTCTCTCTTTCTCTCTCTCTCTCTCTCTCTCTTTCTATATAGCCTTTAACTAAAAGAAGAAAAACTCGAGGAAGCAAAGTGACCAATAATAGCCTGTCAGCATCCTGCATCCACAAATGAATCGATATGTGATTGACGAGCGATTATGTTTATGAAGAATGCGAAGCTTTCTCGACATTTTGTGAACTTGGGAAGATGTTTACTCATGCAATGTGGATACTTGCACTGTCTGCAACCACTTCCTTTCCATTCCGAGATGTGGTCTTAGGTACAGAATTGGCTCTGAATATCCACTTTAATTACCCAGGTTCAAGGGGCATTCTGCCCTCTCTACGCTGGCCTGTTGCTCTCTAACATGTTCTGTTATTGTCTCGGACTTTCTCTTTTCGTCTAGCTGTTTAGTGCACTCGATAGGACTGGCAACAGCTGCATAGCCGCCAACTTGAAGAGGGAAAAGTGCAAGAAAAAGTCAAGTGGACAACTGTTCAACCTGAAAATAATGCAGGTTTAACGACTGTCTTGTCCTGTAACCGCAGTGAATCAGCTCTCAACCAGGTTCCCTCCCACCTTTCAGCAGAAGGGCAGTCAAGCAGATCTGAATTTCCAGAACTTCAGGCGCCAATGTCTTCCTGCGCTCAGTCGTTGCATGTTTTGGGTTGAAGCAAAATGTTCATGTCCATCACCCCTCCCCCTGCTGAAGTGAGGTGTTCTGCTTCTGTGAAGCATCCCAGCCCGGTCAAAACTCGCACCATGGTGTTGATTCAAGCGTTAACTGACGGAGCAGTGTAACAGCCAGGAGAGCAGGCTGGTCACTTCCAGGCTGCGTTTTAAATCCCTGTCGGGTCGTCTGGTTGGGCAACGATGGAATGAATAAAGCACCCAGTGAATTTCAGTGTTCTGATCCTTTAGTGGATGTGACCTACGTGATTCTCCAAGTGGGATTGATCATTACCAATGATAGGGCAGCTTTTCAAGAGCTTTTTCTTTTGTAAAACAGGCCGTACCTGCTTCCTGAGTCATTTTTATTACGAAAGAGAAAAGTATGGTTATATTTATAAGTAACTGAAAATGTGTCTAAAGGGTACTTTGTTGTTTATAGGTACTACATCATCAACAGCTTTGTAATGAAGATTAACCCCCCCCCGTTTCTGGCTGTTTGCAAGAGAGCAGCACTGCAAAGCAGAAAGCAGAAATGTCGGAGGGGGTTTTTTTTTGCTTCTGCAAAGCCATATTTAACAGCAGTGCCTTGTCAGTAGCTTCAGTGTGGGGGCAGCTAGTGAGCAAGTCCTGCTGGTACAAAGCTCGTCCAAGGCTTGAAAGCAGTGATGACTTCAGGAGGAGTGGTGTCGGTGTGTGGGGTTGGCGGGGGGGGGGGTGTCCGTGTTGAAGACCCAGTGGAAACGGAAGCTCATCGAGTGCCCAGCGAGTATTGGTGAGGGACCAAACGTCCTACTGTCCAACCCAAGCAGTTTTGGGATACCTTTCCAAAGACCTGTAAAAACCACTGTGGACACGGAATATTTCGAGACCAGATTTTGCCGCGGCTCTTATTTTCTACCAAAGTAGCCTTGCGTTGGTCGCACTTATTTGTTTAGATGCAAAAGATAGTGTAATTGCACCTTGATGAAGTTAAACGTGCCTTTGTTTTGCTTCTTATGCAAACTTATTTGTGTAAATCGAGCTATTTAATATTTGCATATTTAAAAACAAGGTTGAATGTTTTTGTTTTTATTCGAGGTACGTTTTGTGCATTGTCGAATCTTGAGCAATTGTTCTTGAAGGAATATGTTTACAAAATTAATATCCCAGGACATCTGAAATGCTTTGTGTAAACTAATTTTGCTTGCAGTAAGTCCAAATGTTAGAAACTTTTTTTTTCTGCTATTTAAAAACTTTTAGTTTAGACACATTTGTCAAAATTACACATACAGCCTTTATACCCCAAAATATGTGGCAAGGACATTAGGGTGTTACTAGGTGCTAAGTGATGCGTCCACTCAACCCTGCTCACTGGGGGAGAAATTGTTGTTGCGCCCCATTACGGGTGGCAGGTTGCCGGGGCGATTGCTGAGGCCTGAGGACTAGGCTGAATTCAGCGTCGAGCCTCACTTGACTGGAAGCTGCAGCCACGAAACGGATGTCCCGACGCAGCTCGCCGGTCGAGGCCTGACAAATTGCGGGCGGCTTCAACGGCAAGCTGGCCCGTGGAGGGGAGGGGAGGGGAGGGGTGGGGAGGGGTGCAGGCGAAGTCGAGGGTGGGGGGAGCCCTGGCCGGGATTGGACCGTGGTCATTTTGTGGATCCAGGAGGTGCACAGAAATGTAACTTTTTGAATAAGTCGCGTGACCATTTTTATTGAGCGGCCTCGAGCAGTCCCTTTAAAGGCCGCTGGTTAGGCCGCTCATGACCTGCTACAAAGGGGGCGGAGTTCCTGCAGCGCAAGCTCCGCCTATTTGCGTCAGGGTCCGGCAACTGGCGTAGGACCCCAATTTGCATACGCGTGTCTCAGGCAGGCGGGCTATTTACAGGCCTGCCAGTATATGGCCACCAATGGGGCAATCGAATTTCCCTCCCCTCGTCTTACAACTCCTGGCCGCCCCTTTTTCAGGCGCTAAACAGACGGCCGTGACTTGAATACACCTCCCTCTGGCTTCAGATATTCATTTCCCAAATACGTGAGCTGCATTTCCTCAAATAGCAACGTGCATTACTTAGAGGCAAAAAAAACCTCTTTAAGCTTATACACACTGAGTCATTGTGAGGGAGGAATATGTGTTACTGATCGTTGCTCGGCACTGTACAGCATTCCTTGGTCGGGGGAGCAGGCTGCAGTCCCTTTGCTGTACCAGTCCCACACTGGGGTAGATCTCGACCTTGTGCGACAGTGAAAAATGGGCAATAGCAAGTGGCAGCCCGTTTTTACATTTCTCCCGATTAGATGTTGATGGAAATAAAAATCGCGAGAGGTGTAACACAGGCAGCCGACTCACTATCTCCCGTTTCACACTATCGCATAAAGTCCAGATCTACCCCCGTGACTTAGTGAGCAGGAAGTTATTTCCAGGGAGTGAGGAGGACTGTCAGTTTTCCTCCTTTCCCCGTCCCCTTTCCAGGTACATCTCGGGCTTGTGGTGAGCAATTGATCGTGGGTAAGTTTCACTACCTACTTGGGCTCAAAGCTGAGCTCATAACATTGTGATGTGAGTATCTTAACCAATACACTAGCAGGTTACTGCTTTAGTGATGTGTTTGTGCTTTAAACTATCAAGTGAGTCAAAAAGGGGCGTTTTAATGTTCCTCTGCGCAAATCTCTTGTTCTCTTTTCCCCCAACCCCACCACAGGAAGCACGAGAGGCTGAGGGAAGATTCACATTTACCACAGCTTTAATACTGGGTCTGACTGCAGTAACAATAATACTTGCACCTTTTTTTTAAAAAAAAAACTTGGCCTTCTATTAAAATGTAAAGCCTTCACCAAGGCCTTTCAAAGCACTCCAGGTTTTACAAGCAGTTGCTCACTGTTGTAATTTATAAACTTTACAAGCAGATCTCAAATGAACTGCTTTCCAGAGTTTGGTATCTCGCAGCCACAGTTGTTGTCACTGGAAGGCAGCCAAGGTTTAAAAAGGCAGGCAGGCTGAGAGCTGAACCAGAGGGTTCACAAGTTTAAATGTTAACCTCACCTGGCCTTCCAGTTCATCTCTTCCCATCTCCCTCACCAGATGGAGCTCAAGCTGCAGTGATGTGTTCTACCTCCTGGGAGGAGGGGTGTGAGGGAGTAGATGGGACTGGTCCCAGCTCACAGACTGAAATACAAAGCCCTGATTTTAACTTGGTCGGGGTGGGGGGGCGGAGGGGACAGAACGGGTGCTGCAGAGGGCAAGTGGCACGCCCCTGACCTTGGCAACATGAAGCCATGGCCGATTTTAACTCCCGGGCGCACAAATGCATGCCCAAAACCGGCGGGAAGGGGGATGTTGGGTTGGGTTTGAGTGGCAGGAGGCGGCCAGCCCGTTTTTACATCTCTCCTGATTGATGTTAATGGAAATGAAAATCGGGAGAGGTGTAACACAGGCAGCCGACTCGCTATCGCCCGTTTCACACTGTCGCCCAAAGTCAAGATTTACCCCCGTGACTTAGTGAGCGGAAAGTTATTTCCAGGGAGTGAGGAGGACTGTCAGTCTTCCTCCTTTCCCCGTCCCCTTTCCAGGTACATCATGGGCTTGTGGTGAGCACTAGATCGTGGGTAAGTTTCACTACCTACGTGGGCTCAAAGCTGAGCTCGTAACAGTGTCAAAAAGTGAGTCAAAAAGGGGCGTTTTAATGTTCCTCTGCGCAAATCTCTTGTTCTCTTTCTCCCCCCCCCAACCTCACCACAGGAAGCACGAGAGGCTGAGGGAAGATTCACATTTACCACAGCTTTAATACTGGGTCTGGGTGGCTGGGATGAGGTTTCAGGAGGGCCCCGCAATCGGGAAGGAGGGAGGGGGGGTGGTTGTGGGGAGCAGCCCGGGGCACGGGAGGTCTAAGCTTCCCTTATGAGGCTTGGAGGAGCCCTCCAGCCCTTCCTGGCCCCGCAAGGAAAGTTTTTTTTCATAAGTTAATCAAAACTTACCTCTTCTGGCCCCGACTCCTCTTCCCACCATCCCCGATGATAGCGATGGAAACCAACGTATATGTTTAATGAAGGACCCTGCTGGCTTCCAACGGACGTTCTTGCTACCTGCTCGGAAAAGTGGGCTATAATTGACAGCAGCGGGAAATCACCGGGTAAATCTCCCTGGTGATTTTTACGGCCAGGCGGGTAGTGTTAAAATCGCCCCTAACCTGTTGGTTCGCCAGCCTTGGCAGGGCATTGACTGTAACTTCCCAGATCTCTTTTTTTTGGTAGGGGGGCTGGGGGTGGGGAGAGAGAGAGAGAGAGAGAGAGAGGGGAAGATTAAACAAAAGTCTAAGCAAAAGGATACTATTTCCACATGTATGTATAATGTAAAAAGTTGGATTAACCATTCACTCCCTTAATTTAAATCCTGCAGACAAACCACTAACTGGAGACTGCAGGGGATGCCTGTCAGTACTGTTGGTGAGGCGTCTTGTCTATAAATCAGGTTGCTTGTACAGAATTTACCTTATGTTCTTTTTAAAAGAAAAAAACTGGATACTTGATAAATTAAAACCTTGCTTCAGATAACTTAATGCTTCAATAAGTTTTTTTTTAAAAGTCAAGTTGTGTTATAAAAACGTTATTATATTTAAGGAAATACGGATGTATAATGTGTGTAATAAGATGATATACAGTGGACAAGCTGCAGGAGTTGCCTGCTTATGGCACATGGCTCATCACCTTGTTTTGGTGCAAGTGTTCGCCTTTATGGATAATTGATCTACAAACTGAAATCATTCAAACCCTGTTTGGAGACCATACCTGAGGTACCAGTGGCATTATAAAATGCAGCCTGTATTATTGAGAAGTGGACATTTGCAATATCCCAGTGTGTTTGCAGAAGTAATGTTGGAAAAAAAATCAAATAAAAATGTCAGAATACCTTGTTATGTATTTATTTAAATACTAATTTCTTTAAGGTTAATAAAAATGCATTGCTCGGGAGGTGCGACAGAGTGAGATAGTAATCAGAACTGGGTTCTCCTGGTTTATGATGCTGCCCAAAAATCGAATTAGTTTGAACCCTGCTGTATGAGGTGACATCAGTCGGGTCTGTATTGAGATTCCACAGTCGGGCTCTGTGTCCTCTAGCTGCTCGGGGTGGGGTTGTGGGCGGGGGGGAGAAACAGCCAGGGTTCATGCTTCTGATCTCTGTCTAGTGATTGTATGTAGATGTGGGGTGAGGATATAATTGGGCTCACTTGTGATGTCCCAGTCAAGTAGCCCGCTGACCTTCACTGTACAGGCTGAGCCCTGAGGAATGGTCACCTGGACAAAACACCAGCGGCCACCCATGAATCCACTGACTTGAGTTGGTATCTTGGGAGAGCAGAGGGTGAACATTAGAAAGAGGAAAAATAACCTGTCATTAGCACCAAAAAAAAATACAAGTAATTTTGCATAGTTCACTGATAGGCTGTTGCAGAAACCACATCAGTTAACATCCAGGTACCCTGTTCCAAGCAGAATGAGACTGAGTTGCTTAAGAGAAAGACCAGTGTTTGTCCATCCTGCAAGTGGAAAAATTTTGTAGTGATTACAGAAAAAGGCCCAGATTTGTGCCCGAGGAATTTACCAGTCATTGCGAAAAATCAAAACTGGACAATGGCGCCCTCTCGTGGTTTAGGCACTGAGTCTACACTTCAAAAAAAACGGTTCATGAGCCCCAGTGATTACCAGAGGAGGGTAGAGTGGGCCTGAAGCTTGCATGTTACCGACCAGCATTAGGAACATTGGAACAGGAGAAAACCATTCAGCTCCTTGAGCCTGCTCCACCATTTAATTAGATCATGGCTGATCTCTTAACTCCATTTACCGGTCTTGGTTCCACATCACTCACTTCATCAAAAATCTATCAATCTCAGATTTGAAATTTTCAATTGACCTCGGCGGGGGTGAGAGTTCCAGATTTCCACTACCATTTACGTGAAGAAGTGCTTCCTGACGTCACCCCTGAACGGCCTAGCTCTAATTTTAAGGTTATGCCCCCTTGTTCTGTACTTAGCAAAGCAACACAAGTAGTTCTGATATGCAAATTTACCACAAAGTGATCCATGCACAAGGAAACTCTGACTGTAGTCGCAATCTGACTGAGTTTATATTGCAGGTGGTGTGTTTCCCAGCATCAGTCTGAACAAGGTCACACATCAGGAAGTGGTGGGTCATGGAAAGTAAACAGTTGAGTATCCGAGGCCGAGTAACTCACAGGAGTCCCAGACATGGGTTTATTTTCCATTATTCAAGATGAGTTTTTTTTTACACATTTCTTTTAAAATGTTCCTTTTCTTTATTGTGGAAGAGGGGCAGTTGGTGCTGGGGCTGTGTCCTGTTGCACATTAGTATTGTTAGGAAGAGGTGTGGATTTTGTGAGTCCCACTGAACACTTCGAACAGAGCAAGTGGAACAGCGATCAGTCGGATTATGACGATTGACACTGAGGGGGAAGAATGAGCCACAAGAGAAAGAAAGCAAAAGCACCCAAAAGAAAGTGAGTGATTATCGACAGCGTGGAGGGCGAGCTGGAGATGAGGTGGGAGTTTCGAAACCAAAAAGTGACAGACACCTTAGTTCGAGCTGTGTACAAGTTCACCATTCAGCTTTGCACTCCAGCAGCCCTCCACTCTAAATTTCTTCCTCAAATGTTAATCTCTTTATTCTTTCTGACTCAGTATTAATCAATCCGTGTGATAACTAGATAAACCAGACTGTGTACATGTAGGATCGAACTAGTCCAATAAATGGAAATTGCAATGTTCAGATCTTTTTGCTAACTTTTTCTCAACCCCCCCCGCCCCCCCCAACATCGAAAGTTACTGACTCTTGCCGAGGTGCAGTTCCAAAGAAAAAACTTGCATTTATGTAACATCTTTCACTATCGCAGGCCATCTCAAAGTACAGCCAATCAAGTCCTTTTGAAGTGTAGTTACTGCTGTCGGGAAATGTGGCAGCCAATTTACACACAGCAAGATCCCACAAACAGCAACAAGATAAATAACCAGCTAATAGTTGAGGCATATAGGATGGGTTTATGGGGAAACTAGATTAGCGCATGAGGGAGAACGGTACAGAAGGTTATGCTGATAGGGTTAGATGAAGAGGGAAGAGAGGAGGCTCGTGTGGAGCATAAACATTGACCGGTTGGGCCGAATGGCCTGTTTCTGTGCTATACATTCTACGTAATCTATTTTAGTGGTGTTGGTTGAGGGCTAAGTGTTAGTCGGGACAGCAGAGGAACTGCCTCTCAGCCAGTCGTCCCTCTGGGATCTCAGTCAAAATGCCCCTTCTTAATCTGTGAGCTTAGAGAGGGAGTGGCAGTAGACGAGTCAACCACTGAGTGAGTGAGCTGGCAACGCAGCCAATTCCAAGCTTGCCCTCAGACAGCCTCCAGAGCTGAACGTTCCAGCAGGGATTGCTGGATGACAATCCAGACAGGGAATCTTCATCGATTTCAAAAAAAAATTCCTCCTGAGCGCTGATCTCTCTCATTGCTCAAGGCGAGTCGTAGATACACTGAAGTGTAACATACAGAGTGTGATAGGAAGTAAATGTGGTACTTACAGGAAGTGCAGACTACACACGATGTAAAGTACCATGGTGTTGCTCATAGAGAATCAGAGGATACACTGTTTTATAACAGAGGTGGCATCAACCAGTGACTGCTACAGGAAATGCAATACTTATAGGCAGTGCATGCTATATGCAAGATGCTTAATATATTACTAGCTGATCTCCCATGGCATTGCACAGGGGGGTAATTTTTAACTTTCATCCGGTGGAAAGGAAAATCAGGCGGGCTGTCTAACGGGCGGCCAATCCAATATCGCCTGTTTTACACTATCGCTGAAAGTTAAAATTATCCCAAAGAGTCGAGACCAAGTGTAGTCTTCAGATGAAATGGGGTTTGAGGTCGGGGAGAATTGGACCAGAGCATGCAGATGTAATTCAGTCCCAAAGTCATGTATGTCATTCTTATTTTTGTATAATATATTGATTTTATATTATTATTTATAGCTCAATAGCAAAACACATGGCAATTTGGGAAAGTGAGGAGCTGGATCCTTGGGGTTTCTCTGCAGTGTCGGCTGACGAGCTGGGAGATACAATACTGATGTGCTGCAGCACCACCGCTGATGGGAGGCTGTAATTACAACATGACATTGAGATGGGCAATTTTCATTATAAATGTGAACATAGAAATTTACAATGGAAAAAGCTGAAAGGGCTTGCACACAGACGCAAGATTTTTCCTTTATTACTCGTCAATCTCCTGTGACATTGTACTCTGGAGTCAAAACCAAGTGTAGTCTTGAGGTGAGGTGGGGTTAATGGACAGAGGATGATTGAAACAGGGGATGCAGATGTAATTAGTCCCCATTTCAATCTTCCCGTCACTATCGTATAATTGGGGAAAGGTTGTGTCTACATTTTTGAAAAAGCCATGCTAAGTTAGATTACTGGGTTTTCACCTCGAGGATCTGGGTTTGAATGTAACCCAGCTGGATGGGCTGAACGTGTTCTCCATGTTAGTTAGAAGGGTCTTCCGTGGAATGAGGTTGAGCATTCTCAGTTCTATTCCTAACACAAGTTGGGTCTCACTCAGCAAAGCGTTACGGGTGGCTACTCTGGCAACCCCTCAGATAATGAAGCAGTCCGTGCCCGCACGCAGCAAGACCTGGACAACATCCAGGCTTGGGCTGATAAGTGGCAAGTAACATCCGTGCCAACAAGACAAAGTCTAACCACCTCACCTTGACATTCAACGGCAAGACTATCGCTGAATCCCCCCACCATCAATGTCCTGGGGGTCACCATTGACCAGAAACTTAACTGGACCAGCCATATAAATACTGTGGCTACAAGAGAAGGTCAGAGGCTGGGTATTCTGCGGCGAGTGACTCACCTCCTGACTCCCCAAAGACTTTCTACCATCTACAAGGCACAAGTCATGAGTGTGATGAAATACTCTCCACTTGCCTGGATGAGTGCAGCTCCAACAACACTCGAGAAGCTCGACACCATCCAGGACAAAGCAGCGCACTTGATTGGCACCCAATCCACCACCCTAAACATTCACTCCCTTCACCACCGGCGCACTGTGGCTGCAGTGTGTACCATTCACAGGATGCACTGCAGCAACTCGCCAAGGATTCTTCGACAGCACCTCCCAAACCCGCGACCTCTACCACCTAGAAGGACGAGGGCAGCAGGCACATGGGAACAACACCACCTGCACGTTCCCCTCCAAGTCACACACCATCCTGACTTGGAAATTTATCGCCGTTCCTTCATCGTCGCTGAGTCAAAATCCTGAAACTGCCTACCTAACAGCACTGTGGGAGAACCTTCACCACACGGACTGTACCGGTTCAAGAAGGCGGCTCACCACCACCTCCTCAAGGGCAATTAGGGATGGGCAATAAATGCCGGCCTTGCCAGACAAAAAAGGGAACATTCACATTGGTACAGTAGAGGGTGCTCTTCAGGAGTTGGGGTTAAGACACATTGTGGAATGATGTAAAAGAACTGAACTCTGCATTTGGTCATGCTTCATATTGATAATGGATGCCGAAAGTGAAAATAAGCACTGTTAGCAAAAGAAATTTTGAAAACATTTAAAATTTATTAAAATTCCTAAGATAAATAAAAACTTGAAAACAAAATTGGATTTTGTTGTTTTTCAATGTAAATTATCAACATATCTTTGAGCCTTTTTTAAAAATCAGTGCCTATCATTAGTCAGCTTTTTGGAAACCAACTTGTGATGAGTCATTCAAGTGTAGAGTAAAATCCCTTTGATCACCACTAGATGGGGCCATGGCCATTTGGTTAATCCAGCACTTCTCACACACAAAAAGATATCTCCTTGGACTCTGGTTTGGACTCGGGACAACTCGGAACCGGGAGCCTCAATCAGAGCCGATCTGTACTTGGACTTCACACATAAAAAGCAACCGGCCCAGGCCGACCTGAACCAAATCAAGAGATCGTGCAATGGGCAGCGGGCTCTGGATTTGGGGCACTTCACCTGACGAAGGAGAAAGCCTCCGAAAGCTTGTGATTTTCAAATAAAACTGTTGGACTATAACCTGGTGTTGTAAGATTCCTTACATTTGGTTCTTCCACTGAGAATCCTCAGTCTCCGTCCCCTTGTTCCCCATTCACCCATCACTGGAAATAATCTTTCACTATTTACCCACAGTAGAGACCCCGGGTTTCACTCACACCTTTACTGGCTGCCACTCTAACGGCGCCGCTCCCACTCACCACATTGGTGCTGGGCCCCACATCCACCCCATCCCCAGTCTCCCTCCCGCCTGATCCCCAATCCCCCAACACGCAGTCTTCCTCTCTTCCCCCCCCCCCCCCCCAGCTCGAGCCCCAATCTTCCGCTACCCTTAACTCCTAATCTCTGTTTCCTCCACTCTAACCAGCTTTGCAATGATGCACTTTGACACAACACCCAGGCAGCACAGGGAGTTTAAATCCCACTGTCATTTTTGTCAAACCCTAGTTGGGGGGGGTGGGGGGTGGGGACACACTGTTGGTTGCTATGTGTGGGTCTGTGCTGACCTCAAGCAGTGGGGGTGCGACAATTGGACTCAGTGTCTCCTGGGTCTAGGATGGAAAACAAGTCAGTCAGAGTTGCTGGTCCCCAATGGCTGCCTCACTCCCCAGTGAGCCGAGTGGGCGGTCCAGCTCTCTCCCCCCGGTTGTCAGGCAAAAAACTGCACTGAGCCGGAAACGGGTTACGCTGTTCCGGGGGAGCCGATTGAATGTGACACAGAAGAAGCCCGATGCTGTGTCCTGATTGGATATCGGGCCGGAAGCAGGTCCGTCGGCAGGCGGTCCCCCCCCCTCCCCTCCCCGTGCTGAGAGGTGAGTGCGGGGAGCGGGGGCTCGGGGTCAACGCGGTCAGTGGCGGGCGTCGCGCCTTGTGCTGCGGCAACGTGCCTGGTTCAGCGGGCGGATTGGAGGCGGCCCTCTCCCCGGGAGAGGCGGCCCTCATCCCCCCGCCCCCCGCCTCATCCCCCCCCCTCCTCCTCCCCGGGAGAGGCGGCCCTCATCCCCCCGCCCCCCTCCCCGGGAGAGGCGGCCCTCACCCCCCCCCCCCACCCCGGGAGAGGCGGCCCTCATCCCCACCCCACCCCCCCTCCCCGGGAGAGGCGGCCCTCATCCCCCCCCCACCCCCCCCTCCCCGGGAGAGGCGGCCCTCATCCCCACCCCACCCCCCCTCCCCGGGAGAGGCGGCCCTCATCCCCCCCCCCCACCCCCCCTCCCCGGGAGAGGCGGCCCTCATCCCCCCCCCCCACCCCCCCTCCCCGGGAGAGGCGGCCCTCATCCCCCCCCCCTCCCCGGGAGAGGCGGCCCTCATCCCCCCCCCCCTCCCCGGGAGAGGCGGCCCTCATCCCCCCCCCCTCCCCGGGAGAGGCGGCCCTCATCCCCCCCCCCTCCCCGGGAGAGGCGGCCCTCATCACCGTGAGGCGGAGACTCTGCAGCTCCAGTTCGGTTCTGGTTATTTCCCGGGGTCACCTGTGAACTTTTTAACTGGACATTTAGCTGTTGTCCTGATGTCTTCACACTGAGCGAATGACAGGTGCCAGCAAGCTTGGCACTTCGTGCCTTGAGCATCTTTACCCCTCCTGCTGCCATTCTTGCCTTTTTTAGTTGTTCATTCCTGAATTTAAACTAATAACCGAGGCTGACAGGGAAGCTAGATAAGCGCATGAGGGAGAAAAGAACAGAAGGTTATACTGATAGGGTTAGATAAAATGTGGTGGGAGGAGGCTCGTGTGGAACATAAACACCAGCATAGACCAGTTGGGCTGAATGGCCTGTTTCTGTGCCCTAAATTCTATGCACTGAGGGAGCGCTGCATACCTTGCAACGCTATCCTTCAGTTGAGACCTTTTGTCCCACTTTCTTGACAGAGGAGATAAGCAGGTTGGTACGAGATGCTGTGCAAGTCCAGGTTAACTGTCAGCAATTCCATACCCAATATCTGGCCCTGTTGAGCAGTGTTTTGCTTTACTGGCTAAGATCATTAATGTTCAGTTTGAGTGGTCTTAAATAAACAGCAGTTTGTATGATTTATACCGCATGAGTAATAATGCAACTTAACGATGAACTATTTTCCCCCAAAGTACATTGTTAAAAGGTCCAATGAAAGAGGAGCAGTATTCCAACAATAGTTTTACCTCTGCCCCAATTAATATAAGGAATCTTACAACACCAGGTTATAGTCCAACAGTTTTATTTGAAAATCACAAGCTTTCGGAGATTATCTCCTTCGTCAGGTGAGTGAGTGAATGAGAGGTTCTCAAATCGCATATCTTATATTAGGCTGGGAATCAAAGGTGTCGTTGGTGTTCAGACAGGTTAGCCACGGAAAACAGTATGTCCCAGTATACTGAATACACAAGGGTCAAATTACACAGACAAGGAGAGAAAGAGCCCTGAAATGCAGAGAGAGAGAATGTCCAGTTGTATTAAAAACAGATAACACTTTTTTCCCCCGCTGGTGGGGTTACGTGTAGCGTGACATGAACCCAAGATCCCGGTTGAGGCCGTCTTCATGGGTGCGGAACTTGGCTATCAATTTCTGCTCGACGATTTTGCGTTGTCGTGTGTCTCGAAGGCCACCTTGGAGAACGCTTACCCGAAGATCGGTGGCAGAATGTCCTTGACTGCTAAAGTGTTCCCCGACTGGGAGGGAACCCTCCTGTCTGGCGATTGTTGCGCGGTGTCCGTTCATCCGTTGTCGCAGCGTCTGCATGGTCTCGCCAATGTACCATGCTCCGGGGCATCCTTTCCTGCAACGTATGAGGTAGACAACGTTGGCCAAGTCACAGGAGTATGAACCTGTCTAACTGGAGCTTCTTAAAGGTGGAGATGTTTAGGGAGGGAATTCCACAGCTCGGGGCCTAGATCGATGCCAACAGTGGGACAAAGGGAGTGGGGGGAAGGGGGGAAGAAACAGTCAGGCTTCCATTCCTGATCACTGAAGTGTATGTGTGTGGGTGCTGGGTGAGGTTCGGGTTGGGCTCCACTTTAATAGTTGCAGCTATGAATTAGCCGACTGCCCCTCACTGTCCAGTGTCTCATATAAAGAAGTAGTGGCCATTTGGATAAAGTACCAAAGGATCTCTTGCCACGAGTCACTGCCTTCAGAAGAGAAAAGGTATACTGAAAAAATGAATAGAAAAATAGTTATTTGTGTGCCTGGACCATTTTGCAAGAAATGTATTTGCCGTAAAGATCCCTGGTCTGTCAGTTTGGTCTGGGCCGCTGTAAATACTATGATGTATTTGGCTTCTTGCTGGTCTTTGTAAGACTGGCTAATATTGTTTTCCCTTCCTTTCACCTATCTAACTCTGCTACCACCTCTACCAAAAAGATGGAACACTCCAGGACCACAAGCAACTCCCTAATACCAGCTGAGCAAAAAGCATAGAACCATAGAATGATACAGCACAGAAGGAAGCCATTCGGCCCATCGTGCCTGTGCTGTCTCTTTGGTAGAACTATCCAATTAGTCCCACTCCCCTGCTCTTTCCCTCTCGGCCTGTAATTTGTTTCCCTTCAAGTATTTATCCAATTCCTTCAAAATAAAAAGAAGAAACCTTCAAATGCTAGAAATCTTTTTAAAATACTGGAAATGCACAGCAATTCAGGAGTTCTGATGGACACCTGGTACACACCTGAAACATCATAACTTGCCTTTTCTCTTTAGAGTGGCTGACTGACCTGTGTATTTCATGCATTTTCTGTTTGTAAATCAGAGAAACTTGTTCATGGGCATCACTGTGTTTAGAATCACAGTGGAGAATGGAATAGGGTCACTCTGCATGAGGCCTGCTAACAAAACAAACTGCAGTGCAGGGGAAATGTAACTCCTGCCATAATACAGACTCATCTTTTTCAAAAAGAAAAATAGCTTTTTTTTGGTATAACTAGAAGTATTATGATATCTGAAAAATACTCTGCCACTCAACCCGGGGATTTTTCAGAAACATTTATTAAATAATGGCGGGGAACATTTGATAATGGTCCAGGTGTTTCCATTTACTAAGGATAAATCCTTGTGTAATGTTTGTCTTGAATCTAGCATAAAGATGGCATCACGAGGAAAGAGTGAGACGAGTAAACTGAAGCAGAATTTAGAGGAACAGCTGGACAGGTTGATGCAGCAGTTACAGGATCTCGATGAATGCAGGTAACAGTTGGTCAAAACCTTTTTTCTTATTTTTTATTTTCTCCTCCCATCACTTCATTCATGTGTAAAATGTGCTCTTCATTACTGCTGCTATGGATGGCTTATTGTCAGGCGGAGGGAAGTGCCCTTCTGCTGTGGTAACAACAACTTGCATTTATTTAGCCCCTTTAATGTGGTAAAACGTCCCAAAGCACTTCACAGAAGCATAGTCAGATAGAAATTGATACCAAGCCAAAGAAAGGGTCATTAGGACAGGTGACCAAACGCTTGGTCAAAGAGGCAGCTTCTTAAAGGCGGAGAGAGAGATGGAGAGGTGAAAGGGTTTAGGGAGGGAATTCCAGAGCTTAGGGCCGAGATGGCTGAAGGCACGGCTGCCAATGGTGGGGCGAAGGAAGTGGGTATTATTCATAATGTCATTCACACTCTCGTCCTCCTTCCCCCCCCCCAAAATACCCTGGTTGGAGTATCCACAGCAGTGATTTACGTCACTTAGCAGCTTGGGGACAACTGATGAAACTAATCCCCATGAACCTTCACACGCTGATATGATTGACAGACATCACTGGTACCTGATCCCGAAGGACAGCAGCAATTTAAATGGGAATGAACCAGTGTAAGTGCAGGTGTCCAAAAATCCAAACATTTTCTTATTTGATTCTATAACAATAGATAAACACCACAAATTGATGATGGGATAAAATAGATAATTAATACCACTAATTGGTGGTATAATAAAGCTGGGATTAGATAAGGATATACGTGAAAGGCAGAATATTTTTTTATTCGTTCATGGGATGCGGGCATCGCTGGCAAGGCCAGCATTTATTGCCCATCCCTAATTGCCCTTGAGAAGGTGGTGGTGAGCCGCCTTCTTGAACCACTGCAGTCCGTGTGGTGAAGGTTCTCTCACAGTGCTGTTAGGAAGGGAGTTCCAGGATTTTGACCCAGCGACGATAAAGGAATGGCCGATATATTTCCAAGTCAGGATGGTGTGTGACTTGGAGGGGAACGTGCAGGCAGTGGTGTTCCCATGTGCCTGCTGCCCTTGTCATTCTAGGTGGTAGAGATTGAGGGTTTGGGAGGTGCTGTCGAAGAAGCCTTGTCGAGTTGCTGCAGTGCATCCTGTAGATGGTACACACTGCAGCCACAGTGCGCAGTGGTGAATTGCTGTGGTAGGAACAAAATGTTGTTGCGAGGTGGGGGTTAGTGCACAAGAGCACTAGCTCGTGTCACACCATGTTTTAGGACATGAATGCTCCATGCCGAATGAGTTTCCCATTTTCATGGTGCTAGTTGGGAGGCAGGAGGGGAGAGAAATGCAAGATTAGGTCATTCCCAGAATATCTGTTCATACCTCCTTGTGGTCAATCAGAATGTCTGGGGCAGAGCAGAAGTTTTCTGCTGCTCTTCGCCATGGATTGGCGCTCAGCAGAGGACGCCATGATTTAAAAAATCTCTACAAAATAGCTTAGTGAAAAATAAAAGTAGAAACTAAAAGGATTAACCTAGCAATCATTGAAGTGAAAATGTTTTGATGAAATTTTATAGAGAAGCATAACATTGAAGGACAAAGATTAAAAAGGGATTTCTGATAAATTAAAAGAAAAAGCTTAAAAGAGGGATAAAGTAATTTTTTTTACGAGTATGATACATTAGAATGTAACAATATGTTGTGCTCATACATAATCCTAATACAAATTACAACCAAAATTAGGTATTTGAATACAAATAGCTTAGAATAATACTTAAAAGAAATCCTAGATCAGCATGTATGTTGAATGGGTATTAGAACTATGCTTGTGGGCAGGATTGTTGGTCTTTAACTAACAGCCCAAGCTTTGTTGCACAAAGAACCATTTTCCTCATCTGGAAGTGTGAATACCTCTGAGGCTACTTAATGTCTCTAAGCCACAGACCACTGTGGCCTGTGCTGAGTTTGTTGATCTCAGTGGTGCAGCACTAAGGGGCATAACAATTGGCTGCTGCAACCCTGATTTTAAGAAAGGGAAAACTGATAAGGGGTTGCTGCTCCGGGTGACTGTTATCCAGTAACCCAAATTGCAGCTACATGTATGTGGGCTCCGGGTGAGGATAGGATCATCTTTTCCCCCATAATCTCTGTGTGCCCGCCCCCCCCCCCCCCCCAGCAATTCTCTCAACAGTGTTAGTGATGCCCCCCCTCCATAGTCAAATACCTTAATGCCAATAATTATTAAGGCTCGCAGGTGAATGAAGTAAAGGCCTGTGGTACCGTACCCCAGTGAGAGAGTCAGTGGAAGATGGGACAGGAGGAGGAAAAATGTCCTATTACATAATTCATACAGTATTCTCGGCTCCTTATTGAAAGGTGGAGGGGCTGCTGTGGGTGCCTGGAGGTCTGTGGTGTGGATCTGGAGTGAAGGCATGTTTATTGATTTTTTTTTTTGCCTATTCTTCTCCCCCCCCCCCCCCACAATTTCAGAGAAGAACTTGAGCCAGAAGAATATGAAGAAACAAAGCAGGAAACATTGGAACAGCTGAGTGAATTCAACGAGTCACTGAAGAAAATCATGTCTGGAGATATGACGTTAGTTGATGAGCTCAGCGGGATGCAGCTTGTAAGAAATGGAGCTGATGAGTTTGTATTTGTTTAGAGCTAGCAGCAGGAATTGAATTGCGCATGTGTTAACTCACTGTCCTCCCAGGGAGGTAGTCCTTGCGTCAAAAGGTTTAAGCGTCTGTTACCTGCGGTAATATCTCCTTCATAAAAACAGAAAATGCTGGAAACGCTCCACAGGTCAGGCAGCATCTTTGAAGAGAGCAACAGAGTTAATGTTTCAGGTCGATGACCTTGCATCAGAACTGGAAGAAGTTCAGGATTTGAGTTGATAAGCAAGAGCAGAGTTCATGGAAAAAGGGCTTCCAGTATTTTCTGTTTTTATTTCAGATTGCCAGCACCCACAGTATTTTGCTTTTGTAATATCTCCTTCTTTGGCCTGGTATCAATTTTAGTCGTCTTACGCTCCTGTGAAACAGGAGATGTGGGACTTCTTCCAACCTCAAAGGCGCTATACAAATGCCAGTTGTTCTTAACTTAATATTTGTAATTCTGCCTTAGACATGCTCTTTAGGGACACAGATTCAGCTGAGATTCTGTCTCACAGTTCACGGTTCAGCACTGTAGGTGCCTTAATATTTAGTATTTGCTTTTTTTCTAACAGCTTGTGCCACAAATAGAAATCAGACCATTTGTTTGAAGACCTGTGTCTATTTGCCTTGCTTAGATGTGGTGATTTGATTATGGACAGGATTTGTCTCTTGCATTATTGACTTTATGCAACACAGCAGTTTCCTGCTTACATAAGGGTCACAAAAAATGGGTTACTGTAGTTTTCCTACACTAGGTGAAGTGAGTGCATGTAGTTTCTGTTGATACCACAGCAAAGCACAAGTAAAACTTACCAAGTGGTGATGGGCCTTTCAGCTCAATCATAGCTCTAGGGTTGAATTTGTGTAGTCTATCAACTCAGCCTGTTGCCGTACGAGTGCATTGACTCATTGAATCTTGAGACCGTATATGCCCACAATTCTATACAGAAGTTCGGAGGGTGCTGTTGAGCAGAGGCTGAAATAAAATGGAAAACTGGGAGGGACGCATCCCCTTTCAATGGGTCATAGAATGACATAGCTTTGGCAGGGGGAGGGATTATTTTAAATAAAATGTTTGGTTCACCTATCCTTGAAATGCAGAAAGCAACTTATAATAAGACAACAATTTAGGTGGGTAGCTTCAGTGCCAGTGTTGCATCCCTAACTAGGAGATGTTAGGATTCGGATCCCACACTTGACTGAATATAGAGTGAGCTTTGCTGAATCATGTCTGGGGAGGTGAAGTAAACTGTACTGGATGTTATAAATTGGATAGCCAGATGATGAAGGAAAGAATACTCGAACCTGGTCTTCAGTTGCTTCCAAGCCTTTATTCAAAGAGATCCCCCTTTCACACACACTTGATCAGCTCTCATATAAAAAGGATACAAGAGAGTCCCCAATTGTCACACACCACCTGAATACAATTAACACTAATTGATATAAATCACATGATACAATTAACACTGGATACAGTATCTCTTTCCATACTGAAGCACCTCTCCTGGAGAATGGCTTTGATATGGCTTTGGAGCTGCATCATCCCAACCTCGCAACTAAATATGGATTAATTCTATCTTATATCCTTGAGCAATATTCAGCATAAACCTTTGCATGGAATGTTGTTCCTGGAATTGTGAGAAGATTGTATTTGTGACAATTTTTGGTGAGTCTCACTCAGGTTTGTTTTTGTGTCAATCTTGTTAAAGCTTTTGATTTTTTTGTTTTCTCTTTGGCAGGCAATCCAAGCAGCTATTAGTCAGGCCTTCAAAACTCCAGAGGTTATCCGAATGTTTGCAAAGAAACAGCCTGGACAGCTGCGGACTAGACTGGCAGAGGTAAGCCCCCCACAGTGAAGCTGATTAATCTGCTGAAAAGTTCAGTCGTGCCGTTGACATTTCTGAATACTAAGGAAGAAGGAGGTTAGAATCAAGACAGCTGGTATCGCTGATGATGGTTATTCAGTATTTGCCCACCATGACATTGTTTTAACCCTTTTCAGGCCTGTACTAATTTGTTTGGAACAGAATAATATGATAAGATTGCAATCTTATGTCTCTGCAGATAATGTTAATTAAAAGGGAGGAGTTTATTGATTAACACTGAACACCTAATAGATATTTTATAATCATTTTCAACAGTCTCCTTTCATTCAAGTGATTGAGGAACTGCTGGAAAAGCCCAAATGACAGCCATTTTATTTCAGTGGATGTGAAGCTCTTTTAATCCAGAGCAGGAGCACATACACTGGCTGGTATTGGATTTTTGTTGGACTTGTTACTGATTCGGAGATTAATTTATTTTTCCCCAATTTTTACCCCTCATCTGCAGGGGCTGACTCTTGCTGGGACTTGGTTTTAAAGAAGCTGGTCACCCTCCAGCTCCTCGGCAAAGTAGCTATTCTTCATGCGTGAACCTAGTGCCATCATATTGGTTGACTATATATTTGTGGAGGACATCATTGTCAAGCCAGATCCTGACGTTAGGAACAGGAGTAGTCCATTCCCCCGCCTTGAGCCTGTTCTGCCATTCAATTAGATCATGACTGATCTGTATCTTAACTCCATCTACCCGCCTTGGTTCCGTAACCCTTAATACTCTTGCCTAACAAAAATACGATCAAAAATAGACCTTGCTTAACGTCCATACATGCACATTTTCCAGTATGGATCACTGGATAGCGAATGGGTGCAGGATCTCTAGTTGTTTTTTTTCTCCTCTATTGTGTCGGGATGCTCAGACCAATTGTAGCATCACAGACTAGGAATCAAAACTTGCTCCTTCGAGTCTGTGGAGTTCAGTTGCACATTTCTTTGCCAATTGGCCTATAGGGTGAAGCCTCAGAGAATAATTTTTGATTCTCTGGGAAATATGCATATGTTTTGAAAGATGCTGTTCCCACAATGTCAGCGTGTAATAATTGTAGTAAATATTTCTTAAAAATCGAGGATTGATATTACTATGTTTCTTCAGATGGAGAGAGATGTAATAGTAGGAAAACTGCCAAGGGATGTCTACACACAGCAGAAGGTTGAGGTGCTCACAGCCTTGAGGAAGCTGGAAGAAAAGGTAACGATGTAAAGACCAATGTTACGACCAAGCAGTTGAAGGACTGTTCCTAATTTTATGAGATCATCTTGCAATAAGGCACAAATTGATGAATCTGAGTGATTAGTGATGCTGTTATTGTGGTATATAGTCTTGTGATGACTTGTCCTTGTGATGGAATATATAAGGTAGCATTGCCATGCAGAATGTAATTCTGGGCTGGTTTTGAGACTGCAGAAAAGAGTTAATGTTCTGACATTTCATTTCAGCTTACGCCAGAAGAAGAAGCTTTTCTCTCGGCAAATGCGAGTGCTACGCTCAGTCAGTTTGAGAAAGTCTCCAGAGACCTAGGTAAGTCTGAATCAGTGTGAGTGCGTGTGTGTCTCATAACCACGACATTAAATTTTGCAGCTTAGTGAAATTAGTTGCAACATATTTCTAAGTGTAGTGAAGTGAGCAGTTTAATTTTTGTTTCATTGAAATGGTTATTTGGCTAAGTATTTTTTCTCTTGCTAACTTTCCCTGCTATTTTGACACTTTCTCTCTTCTGGAAGACATTACCCCCTTGTACCCCGTACCAAGTGGTCAGTGTGAGCCTTCACTGTGGCAACAGATTATTCTGCCGTTGACGCATCACATCCCAAGTCCAATTCTATCTTCACGTGACCGTCACGCTCCCAGCAAGGGTTATTGGATGGCAATGAAGAGCAGTGACTCTCGTCAATTATCCCCTCCCAAATCTCGGGGTGCCTCAGCTAACTGGAACATCCCTATTGCCACCCCAGTTGAATGCAACAAACTCAGCTGGGGATCAAAGCTGGTTCAGCTAGCCTGGACAGTGAGTGTCAGTGGACTGTTCAACTGCTATTAAAGTCAAGCCCACACAAACAAACTTACACAGCAGTCACTAAATAGTGACCAGGAACAGGGAACATTGGCTGACTTTTTTTCTCCCTCCCCGGCCCAGGGTCCCTGAGGCAACTCAACAGAAGGAATATCTAACTGTTGGTGCTTTTAATTACCAAAACCACACGAGGTTTCTGACTGACACATTGTAGGTGATGGTATCTGTCATGGACCAGCAGCTGTGATTTTTTTTTAAAAAATGGTAGTTCCAATTGTGAAAATCCTCATTCTTGTGGAGCTTGACTTATTTCCTCCAAAAGCAAATACCATAAAAGGCTGAATCTTAACAAAAAGACTAGACCTTAACACCTATCCCTCTTCCTTCAGGGTAGTAAATAACACTCTACGCATGAATACTTACAAATTTGTGGGGGTGCCACAAAGGGTCACAAGTGAAACAACTTTTCCACAATTTCATTAACAAATCAAAGCCTGGCACTTGTGTTTTTATAAAATACTTATTAGCGATAACGAGACATAACTTATGTGCAAATATAATTTAAGCTTGTTTGTGAAGATAGAAAGTACACTTAGTAGGCCAAAATATGAAAATGGTGGTAAATTATGTTGGGCACATGCAAATTAGATATAAATACACAATAGACTCAACTAAAACTAAAAAATTGCACAATTTAGCCACTTAAACTTGTAGTTTTGTATTGGTTAATATTATGTGACCAAATATATGCTTATTAAACCTTATTTACATGTGTTCTAGAGGAAGAGCAGGCTCTGACTGCAAGTTCAGTGTTTAATATTTTCCATTTACTATTTATTCACATCTCCACTGAGCTCTACTAGCCAAGCAGAGATCAGACGTCAGCCTGCAGTGGAAGGCAATGTGGGCAGTAGAGGTGCCCCCTGTGCATTCTAGACTGATGCCAGTAGTCGGCTCAAAGCTGAAGTAGCAGAGGCCTGGGCACAGGTTACCCAATCACTTCCTCTGGCCTCAGCCGCTGGGCAGCCCAGGGAGACCATGTGAGAGTGGAAGAAGATAAAGGGGTTCAGATACCCCAAAAAATGGGGAAACAAGTGGGGGAAATGCCTGAACGACATGGAATGTTACTTGGATTTAATTTGCAGCAAGGGAAGCTTTGAACAAAATACAATCATTGCAATAAGAAAATGTGTCCTTAAACTTGCAGGAACTGGAGACAAAGTCCTTGCCCTCGCCAGTTCAGGAGTGGAAATCACAAAGAAGTGAGGAGTGATTTACGTTCCCATTTTCCAGATAACACCCTGTTTTCTTTGTTTACATTTTAATGTCCTGTTTGTTTTTTGATTAAACCCGAACAAAATGTAAAATCGGAATAGAACTTGTATATATGTTATTTTGTATGCACAGCCTTTCCAAATCTTTCTGTATGTATTCAGCTTCGAACACTAAGCGTCGCATCTTGAATTGTTTTTCTTTATAAAATAAAATCCTAGTCCACCATGTATCCCAACTATTGTAATTTGAGTTCAGTTGTGCTTGTGGTGTTTCTTCAATGTCTTAAAGATTAATTTCACTGTGCTCGACTGCAAGATACGGTATGAGTTTTTATGACCTGTATAATTGTTTATATTCTTGCTGTGCCAGTGTAGAGAGCAGCAATAAAACAAAAATTTAAATACTGCAGATGCTGGAAATCTGAAATAAAAACAGAAAATACTGGAAACACTCAGCTGGTCAAGCAGCATCTGTGGAGAGAGAAAGGTAGGGTTAACATTTCAAAGGAAGTAAGAATTGCTCGATGAAAAATGACCACGGTCCATTTAGTTCACCTTCGACTATCCTGGTAGTCGCATGATACACTGATAATTGATCTGTTGACTAATCATAGCAATCAACCTCTATCAGTTAGTCGACAACAGACCCAGACAAGAGACGAGGAAAACCACAGTAGTGGAGAGCTTTGGGAACCATTGCTCCAAAGTCACCTGTTCCTCCCAAGCTTGACACACTTACCATATATCATGGCTCAAATTACTCATACTATAATCCCAAAATATTATTTTCTGAAAGAAATCTTACCTAATTTGTATTGAATGAACCAATATTATCTGCTTTCAACATCTCCCAAGGAGCCTGTTCCATAGATTGACGGAGTTGATGACCTTTCATCAGACCCCTTTAGCAGGAGCAGCTATGTCATCCTGCACTGTGCACCGCCCTCTGAAGGTGGGAGGGTGGTCTGGCAGTCTTACCGGGCTTCTGCCAATGTTGCAAGGAGGGTTTGTGAGTAGCACAGGTTATTTCACTGCTGGATGTTTTTTGCTCCTCTGCCTGTGAGGTATTCCTCTCAGCCTGGCTGAATCCACAACCTAGATCTAATCAATGGACAGGGTGGATCTGGATCCTACCACTCTGTGGAGCAGTTTTTCTGGCTTTGAAACAAAATATGTTAAAGTTCACAGGTACAGTACTGACACTGGTATCAAATTATACTCTGTTATTAACAAATTCAATTATCACTGAAATGGAGGCACCCGGGCACGGGCACCCTCTCCTCTCCTCTCTTCCCAGCAAATAATGGAAATTGGCAGATACGCAGATGTTTACCACCCATCCTTTAAAAATTCATGCTGACTGTTCCTGGTAGCTTTCTAAATGCTCACTAATTTCATCCCAGACTATGGACTATAAAAGTTTATCCACAACTGAGGTAAGGCTAATTGACCTATAATTTTCAGCATTGTAACATTTGCCACCCTGCAGATAACTCTTCGGAGAAGGGAGTGGGGGAGAACGTTCGCAGCACTTGACTGGTGCCCCACGTGGCCCAGGCAATACTGGGAATTGAGCCTGTGGGGAGTCTTGGGTTTTTACCATTCTTGTTGTAATGTCAGTACGTAGTCCGGATCACACCATGACCAGCTACTGGTCTGTTTTAATATCCTTCAGCTTCAATTGCCAACTGTATTAAATTCATTTGTGCTGGGAAAAGAAAGAACTTGCATTTATATAGCACCTTTCATGACCTCAGGATGTCCCAAAGTGCTTTGCAGCTAATGAAGTACTTTTGAAGTGTAATCACTTGTAATGTAGGAAACACGGGAGCCAATTTGCACACAGCAAGCTCCCACAAACAGCAATGTGATAATGGCCTAATTTGTTTTTTTTTAGTGATGGATTGAAGGATAAATATTGGCCAGGACTCCCATGCTCTTCTTCGAAATAGTATCATGGGATCTTTTACATCCACCCGAGAGGGCAGATGGGACCTCAGTTTAACATCTCATATGAAAGACGGCACCTCCGATAGTGCAGACTATCATTTGTGAAATGAGTATAACTATTAGTCAGCCTTTTTATCATAGGGTCCCTTTGAAGTCTGAGTCTGCTGAGTCTTTGCTCTTTCTCTCCAAATCAGGATAAATTGCCTTTGCCTTTCTGCTACCACAACCGAGTTTGTGTTCTGACTTAAAGTCTTTTGCTGCCAAGCCTCGAACAGATTTTGATTGTAAGCAGGTATTTATTTGGGTAACAAGAATTTGACCAGGTCAATTTGAAAGTTAGTGGGCTTTTGAATTTGCCCATATTTTAAGATTAGGTCTGTTTTTTGTGTGGGAGGGATTGAGGGAAAGGGTTAGGAACGAAAGAGTTAAATCAATGAATTATAGTGTTAATTATTTTGGAGACAATCCCATTCAAGATGTTAATTGTTTAAGAAGGCCTATTTTCTTTTGTTTTATTGCCCTGCATCGTATCTTTGGCCTAGCGAACACAAACAAGGCTGACCGGTTCCCAGTCCTCCTCTAGTGCTGGTCATAAATCAGCCACTAGATGGTGTGTGAAACTGGGGTGTCTGTCCGTCTGATTTCTTTTCATAGAAAGGTTACAACACGGAAGGAGGCCATTTGGCCCATCGAGTCCGTGCCGGCTCTATGCAAGAGCAATTCAGCTAATCCCATTCCCCCCCCGCCCTATCCCTGTAGCCCTGCAAATTTTTTCCTTTCAAGTACTTATCCAGTGCCCTTTTGAAGGCCTTAATTGAATCTGCCTCCACCACCCCCTCTGGCAGTTCATTCCAGATCCTAACCACTTGCTGCGTAAAAAAGTTTATCCTCATGTCACCTTTGGTTCTTTTGCTAATCATCTTAAATCTATGTCCTCTGGGTCTTGACCCTTCTGCCAATGGGGAACAGTTTCTCTCCATCTATTCTGTCTAGACCCTAGACATGAGAAGATGCTGGTGGGCTGCCTTCTTGAACTGTTGGTAGCGGTTTGATACAACTGAGTACCTTGCTAGACCACTTCACAGGACAGTTAAGAGTCCACCACGTTGGTGTGGGACTGGAGTTACATATAGACCAGATCGGGCAAGGACAGCAGATTTCCTTTCCTAAAGGACATTAGTGAACCAGTTGGATTTTTACAACAATCAGACAGCTTTGTGGTCACTTTTATTGATACCAGTTATTCTGTGCCATCAGCCCTAGCTTTACCCCACCTTCCTACCTCGAACCAAGCATTTGGCCCCTGCTCAACATCTTTCCATGGCAACACAACGAAGATTACGAAGTCAGGGATATGTACATAAGAAATAGGAGCAGGAGTCGGCCACACAGCCCCTCGAACCTGCTCCACCATTCAATCAGATCCTGGCTGACCTTCGACCTCAACTCCACTTTCCCGCCTGATCCCTTTATCCCTTGATTCCCCTAGAGTCCAAAAATCTATCCATCTCAGCCTTCAACAACTCAGCGTCCATAGCCCTCTGGGGTAGAGAATTCCTAAGATTCACAACCCTTTGCGTGAAGAAATTCCTCCTCATCTCAGTCTTGAATGGCCGACCCCTTATCCTGCGACTATGCCCCCTAATTCTGGACTCTCTAGCCAGGGGAAGCAATCTCTCAGCATCTACCCTGTCAAGCTCCCTTAGAATCTTATGTTTCAATGAGATCACCTCTCATTCTTCTAAACTCCAGAGAGAACAGGCCCATTCTACCCAACCTCTCCTCATAGGACAATCCTCTCATCCCAGGAATTAATCTAGTGAACCTTCGTTATACTGCCTCCAACGCAAGTATATCCTTCCTTAGGTAAAGAGACCAAAACTGTACCTAGTACTCCAGATGAGATCTCACTGAAGCCCTGTACAACTGTAGTGAGACGTCCTTACTCTTGTACTCCAACCCCCTTGCAATAAAGACCAATATGCCACTTGCTTTCCTAGTCGCTAGCTGTACCTACATACTAACTTTGTGTTTCTTGTATGAGGACACCCAAGTCTCTCTCAACATCAACATTTAATAGTTTCTCACCATTTAAAAAATGTTCTGTTTTTCTAGTCTTCCGACCAAAGTGAATAACCTCACATTTCCCCACATTATATTCCATCTGCCACCTTCTTGCCCACTCACTTAATCTGTCTATATCCCTTTGCAGAATCTTGGTGTCCTCCTCACAGCTTACTTTCCCACCAAGCTTTGTATCGTCAGCAAACTTGGATACGTTACACTCGGTCCCTTCATCTAAGTTATTAATATACATTGTAAATAGCTGAGGCCCAAGCACCGATCCTTGCTGCACCCCACTAGTTACAGCCTGCCAACCTGTTAGCGCATAGGGAATTGGGCCTCCACTATGCTGCAACATCCCACCACCAAGATATTATACTTCCTGCTCAACATATATATATATATATATTTTGTTCTAATTTTCTCCTCTTCTATCATGACAGCACTGACTCTTGTTGGGTATGGTTCCAAAGGCACAAGCAGGTCTTCTTCCCCCATGGAGTCATTCTTCATATATAACACTAGACAGTAAACAGTGGTTGGTTATTGGGAGTACATCAGAGAAGCCTGTGTAAAAATCGCTGTTGACGGGTTCCGGGTAGCTCATGGATGGATAAATAACCTGGGCAATTTTAACTGCCCACCCACCGTTGTGCTGGGCATGTAGGGTTAAAATCGCCCCCTTTGTAACATCTTCCCTTTCTGTTCCGATTGTATCTTCTAAAGGTGAGGGGGCAGCAAATGGTGGCAGCCAGGATCCGATCACACAGCGGTTCACATCACACATTCCATTTGACGTAAGCACCATCATTGATCCTAGCACCCTGGGGCATTAGATGGTGAGTTTGAGGAGGGAGCACTGGGTGAAGCAAGTGGAAGTGCAAAGTGCAAGAACAGCAAACAACTTTCCAGCACCTGAGCACCCAGGTGTTTCTCTGTTGCACGGCAAGCGATTGGTACCCATGAGCTTGCCTTCAGAAGGAGGATGATTAGTGAGCAAAAGGCCTTTGTGATATATTTTCAGGCTGCACTGAACACCCTGAAGGGCTGCCGGAAAATGTGCAGCAGTGCAACTTGGACCTCTCGACAGCAACATGCGAAAGATTTTCACAACTGCAAAGCAGCATGAAGCATGTGGCAACTGGAAGGAGGCCCCAGACGATAGAGCGGCCACAAACACTGTGACTGGGGCTTTGGAGACCTTAGGCATCAACTTACACCAGCATATCACTGCCAGATTGGCTCAACAAAGTGGCTTTCCCACTCCTTAATCATATCCTATGGCCTGCTGTCATGCAGAGTGCCATCTACCAGGCCCTGGACTCTTGTCAACCCGGCCACATGATGAGCCTGCCTTCCCATAGGAAAAGTGTCGAATTGTTGCACCTTGGAAACACTGCATCTGTCAGTGATGACTGGTTGATCTGACAGATGTCCCCTGCATTAGCAAGGAGCCTAATGCCCGTTTTAGATGGCCTCCTGAAATTGTCTGAGGCCAATATGGCATAGGATGTTTTTTCAGGCATCTTTGGGGTGAGCCCAGCGTAATTGATCATTTTTGCCCTTGTTTTCTGTCTGGAAATCAGGCGCAAAGACAGCCAAGTTCTACCCCAAACTGTGAAGAAATTGTTGCTTGTTACATTTAGCTCATGGCTTTTTTAGCTTCTAATCACGTCCCCTGGTGCTCCTTTCATGATTCTATTCAAAGTACCTCTCTACTTCCACTTTATTGATTCCCTTCATGATTTTAATAACTTTGGTCATGTCTCTCCTTCAACATCATTTTTTCTGCAATAAGAATGGATCAGTCTCCCTTAGCGGAATGATCAGAAGCTTAGAACTATTCTTTTTACTCTTTGAATCTTTTCCAGTACCTCTGTCTTTTTATAAAAGATTTGACAAATTAGAATCTTCAAAGCTGAATTCCTTTTGCTGCTTTCAAATGGGTCATGTACTATAGTATCTGCAAGAGGCTGAGCAGATTTCTAACTTGGAATGCTAAGTAGGCACAGAGAAATGTACAGAGCAGCAGAATATCCCTTATTCCCATCATTCTGCAAATATTAAAAACTGTCTGTAATTTTTGTATGTGTTAATTTTGTGTAACAGTGCATAACTGTGCTTTTTAAAAAAAATCTATTTCCAAGATGAGAAAATAAATTTATAATTTACTCAGCCTGTCTGGGTGTATTTGCGTCATAGATATCATTAATTCATTCGGGAGATTCGGATGTTGACAGAATGATGGAGAATTTACTGCAGGATTCCAACCTCGTGTAGAACAACAGGCCCCACACTAGGAGCTGTCACAATCTGCTCTTGTCTGTGGCCTTTGTGCTTGACCCTTTGGGTGACTGATGATGCGATTGTACTACTGGTCCTACATTACTCGCTGCTGTTAATGTAAACAAAATGGAGCAGTAATGGCATAGAGCAGATTTTAACAGTGACACTTAGAACAAAGCTCTTTCAGTTCGACTGTCTTTTAACATAATGCAATATCTACTCTCTACGAAATGTGTAGATGTAGCTTCCAACAAAGATAATGATTTGGAAGAGGAGGAAAAAGAAACTATTGAAGCAGTGTTCAAAAGTGTGTGTCTACTTCAGCTGCAGGTCAGGATTAAAATCTGGTTATTGCTGTCTGTTTGGATAGGAGTCCATTGCAATCAAATTAGTAGGAGGTCCACAGGATAGCATCAACATTGAATAGATCAGTGGAGGGCTTCCCTGATAGCCAAGTGGGCCAGTTTGCTACTACGCCATACAGAGCACGAAGGTTCCAAGTTCAGTTACTGGTTTGTGCTCAACTGGCTGCTTGGACAACAGTGTGGGTTTTACAATTGGCTTTAGTACTCTTGAACTAGAAAGGGGAAAATATGCTGGAAATTTTGCATGTGGAAACTAGATGAAAACAGGATGAGCTTTGCTATGATGCCATCCAGTGTGGAACAGTTGATGAACTTGTGGTCTGTTTGGTTTAGTAGTGCACCCAGCAATCCCTTTTAATGAACAGGGGGAGCTATCCAATGACTTTAAGAAGTTAACGGACGCAACATCAACTGTTTTTGTGGAGGGACTATTGTATGTATACATTACTTCATAAGGAAAAATAAATCATCCATTCCCTGGTGAGCCTGAGCGTCCTCATGTATTGGTCCTTTGCTATACCCAAGTGACTATGTTGTGGTAGATCTGGGTTGGTTCCCACTGTGAGTCCTGGGCCTCCTGCTCCTCCTCCTCCCATTGTACTGCAATATAACTGCTTTAAACATGCAGTCTGATGGAAAACTCCCCATGTACTATTCATTTCTGTCACGGCTGGTGATACTTGAAAACGTACCTTTTTGTCAAGCTTATGAAAAGACTGGAGTGAAATACTCAATTTTAAATTTGCACAGGTGCAGAATACTGAATGAGTTAATTGATAATGATCATCAAAGGCTTTAACAAGGAGAAATTGGCTTTTCGTCATGTTGTCTTGTGGTTTTAGGGTGCATTGTGTCCAGGGAAATGACCCAACCCCACAATCTTGGGTTCAAGTCAACTGGAACATACTTTGGGTGCCATGCTTTCTATCATAGTCACGTTCTGAAGATGAATAATGCACCAATCCTAACATAGTCAAAGCTGGTAAGAGGGAAATGCATGAAGCCACACAACATTCCATTTAGAGTACAATCAAAATACACTTTAAAAACAGTATATTTGACAGCCTTAGTGGCATAACAGTGTGAAGACCCACCTAAGCACCGGATAACAGGGTCGGCAACTTCTTCCAGACAATGCAATTTACAAGGAGGAGACTTGGACACTGAGCAGGAGATGGCGAACATTAAGAGGGAGCCAAATGCAAAGTTATCGGAGGCTTTTGAAGAAAGGGAGAAGGTTGTACGGTGAAGTGGTTTCGGGAGAGAGTTTCAGAAAGCAGGGGCATAGTGACTGAAAGACTGGCCATCAGTGATGGAGCTGAGGGAGTGGATGAACTCCAGAGTGAGGAGCAGGGGGGTTGGTGGGGCTGGGCTCGGACATATGGCTAGAAAAGATCATTCAGGTAAGGTGAGGGTGGACTGTGGACGATTTAGAAACAGATGTGAAGTTTGAAGTCAACATGCATTCCTGGCTTAGCATTTAATGCATCAAATATGAGTAGATACAGAGTGAATGCTTTATGCAGCAAGAGGCAAACGTACAGCGTTTTTTTTTTCATTCTATAGTGCCCACAACCATCTGTTTAGCATATGATTCATTATTGCCAAGTTTGAATGTTGCAACTATCTTATTTGTGCAAAGGCATAATGCTGGATACGGCTCACCGAAAATATCTGCTGCACCACCTGACAGCTCCAAAGAAGACATGCCATTATATCTGTAGCACGCTTTATTTGTTAAAACACAGAAATAACATAAAATGTGCACTCGAGTGCTGTTTGCATGTAATTTACATATAACATTGTAAATTCAGCATTAATGAGAGACACGGCAGTCCCAGTTGAAAGAAACCTGCGATAGATTTTTTTTGTGTGCAAGAGGAACAACCCCCCAAACGGCCCGCACGCAGGGTATATATTTTTTCCCAAATAATTCCTTTTTCGCCGCGGATGTTACAGGGAGGTTTCTTTTTTTGTGCGTTTGCTTTGTTTTATGCAGGAGTCGAACTCGAGTCCCCGAGGACTGATAATTGTGCTGTTTAGTTTATGCATTTTCTAATGTTCGGAATTATAGATTTGACAGCTTCCCATTTCCGTGCATGTATGAAATGTAAAGGAAACTTAGGTTGGTGTGCACCCTTTAAAGATTTGTGATTTTTTTTTTGTTCAGACAGCACGTATCAACACCCACGATTCCTCGCCGGCAGTCTGCTGCAGGCTTCCATTTACATTGTCCCCCCTCTGACATATTTTGCAAATACGTCGTAATGTTTAAGGTGGAGGACTGCACTAAATAATAGACGAAAAGTAGCAAAGGTGAAATTTCCTGGCAGCCTCCCCCCATATCAGAAATCGGAATTTTGCAATGCTCTCCCCTCTTGCGCCGAAAATAACCTGCAACCTCATTAAAGAAATGAATGCCACATAATAGCAGCGGATCGAAGAGTTCCTCTCTATGCAGCTACTAATTATCTCTCAATTAGTGGAAACCACACGAGGCCTCATATTGAGCCGTGTATGGAAGCGGGAAAGGTTGAGGTTTGTTTAGTTTGATTAACAATGTAAAATTTATCTGCGACACATCTGCATATGTGGTTTTAAAACATTAACCTTTTTGTTTGACCCAAGTCAGCTTAAAGATGAATCCTGGATAATAAAATGTTTTTTTTTTAACAGCGGAAATGTGGAGATATCTGTTCCGTAGATAATTCATGCTAGATTCAATCGGGAGTAAGACAAATTAATTTTTAAAATCTTGATAAACATCATTGCTTATGTTGAAAGGCCATTAAGGTGAGGTACTGCAGGGTTGCCATTGCATATGGGACTGTACTCCAGCAAGGAAAGTAAATAATGCAGAAAAAACTCATTGACATTGCTTACATTCATTTACATTTATTAAATGTTTACTGATTTTAATGTAACAGAGAGAAGATTTTTGGGATGTAGCAGATCTCCTGTAGCAATGCTCATGGTAAGTCAGTAAGGAGAGATAAGGAGAAATTTCTTTACACAGAGATTTATTGGAGCTTTGCCATTAGGGGAGAGACCATGGCATCCTTTAACAGAAAAGTGGATTTAAAAATTGAAGTTAAGGAAGATATAGGACTATAGGGAAAGAGCAGGGCAGCAGGGTTAGTATTGGATTGCTCTAGTAAAGAGCCAACACAGACCCAGTGGGTTGAATGACCGCCTTCTGCGCCGTAAATTATTGTTCTATGATGTGCTGTTCTATAACGACAGGAGCACAGTATATAATCACAATTATTCTGCTCGAAGATAGAGCTGTGTTTAAACGGTCTGTCCCTCTAAAGCCACAAAGTCTCATTGCTGTAAACATCCTGAGTTCAATTCCAGCTTATTTGCTGCAGGTGAGAGAAGATTGCAGATTGGCAGGGGCATGTAAATTTCCAGTTCCAGATTAGAAGAAACCAACATGAAATATCTGGCTCTCTCTTTTATATACTTTTGACACTGCAGTTTTGATATCTGAAATTCACAGATGCTGTCAAAACTTTTATATATATATAGTGGCAATAAGTAAGCATCTCAAAATGGGGAAGCTGTTGAATGCATCAGGGATAACTTTTCTGACACACTCCAAACATGACTCTACTCTTGTGATGAAAACATAACCTTAAAATCCACTTTTCATAGAATTACCAGCCCAAAGTAACTAAGCTTCCTTTGAAATGAGGCTATTTTGCCTGTAGAATAAGGTCTGTTGTTCTGCGACTCTTGAAAGTTGTCACAACTGACAGATAGTGAAGTAGGAGTAATACCTACAATTCAGAATATTGATAAAGGGGAACTGTTTTAAGTTTGAGGATATGAAAGTGGAACTTAAACTGTCCTCTGAATTCACCCTGGAAAAAATACACACGTGAACTCTGTAGTAATGGGTTTGCTCCAATTGATACTGATAATGCTGTGTGATCTTAGGTCAAAGACTTTTCAAACTACAGCACCATGCCAATTTTTAAAAATTTGTTCTCGGGATTTGGGCATTGTTGATAATGCCTCATTTATTGCCCATCTCTAGTTACCCTGAGTAGTTGGTGGCCTTTCTTGAACTGCTGTAGTCATGGTAATGATGTTCCCATAATGGTGCTAACCCTTTATAAATCCAATTCTGGGCACCACACTTTAGGAAGGATGTCAAGACCTTGGAGAGGGTGCAGAGGAGATTTACTAGAATGGTACCAGGGATGAGGGACTTCAGTTATGTGGAGACTGGAGAAGCTGGGATTGTTTTCCTTAGAGCAGAGAAGACTAAGGGGAGATTTAATAGAGGTGTTCAAAATTATGAGAGGTTTTGATAGAGTAAACAAGGAGAAACTGTTAACACTGGCAGGAGGATCAGTAACCAGCGGACACAGATTTAAGGTAATTGGCAAAAGAACCAGAGGGGAGATGAGGAGACATTTTTTTTTGTGTAGCGAGTTGTTATGATCTGGAATGCACAGCCTGAAAGGGTGGTGGAAGCAGATTCAATGGTAACTTTCAAAAGGGAATTGAATAAATACTTGAAAAGGAAAAATTTTCAGGGCAATGGGGAAAGAGGAGAGTGGGACTAATTGGATAGCTCTTTCAAAGAGCCAGCACAGGCATGATGGGCCAAATGGCTGTCTTCTGCACTGTACAATTCTATGATTCTTGGTAAGGGATTCCAATGACATTGAAGGAATGGTGATAATGTTCAGGTCAGGATAATGTGTGACTTAGAGAAGAACTTGGACATAATGGTGTTCCCTCGACATTGCTGCTTTTATGCTTTTCAGTGGTAGAGGCCACAGGGCTGAGAGTTGCTGCAGTGCATTTTGTAGATAATACATACTGCAGCCACAGTGCACCAGTGGTAGAGAGAATAGATATCGAGTCCCATAGCAAGTGTACTGATAAAGTGGACTGCTCTTTTCTGGATAGTGTTGAGTTTCTTGAGTGTTGTTGTGGCTGTACCCATCCACACGAGTGGTGTCTATTTGTCACACTCCTAACTTGTGCTTTGTAGAAAGTGAAGAGGCTTTGAGGGATCAGGGGGGAGAGCCATTTGCCAATGGGTATCCAGCTCTATCCTTCTTGTAGCCACAGTGCTGTTGACTGGTCCAGTTACACTTTTAGTCAATGGACACCCCAAGATGTTAATGGTGGGGGATTCAGCAATGTTGTTGATGGTCAGGGGACGGTGATTGTGCTTTCTCCTCTTGGAGTTGGTCATTGCCTGGCACTTACATAGCATGAATGTTACTAGTTACATCAGCCCAAGCTTGGTGGTTGTCCAGTTCTCATTGTAGTCTGGCATGGGCTGCTTCATTATCAGAGGAGTTATGAATGGAACCAAACAGTGTAGGATTGTCAGTGAATATCCCCATTCCTGATCTTATGCTGAAGGGAAGGTCCATCAGTGAAACTGCTGAAGATGTTTGGGCCAAGGGCACTGCCTTGAGGAACTTCTGCAGCAGTGTCCTGGGGCTGCGATAATTGTCCCCTGACAATCATGACCATCTTCCTGTGTGTCAGCTACTGGAGCGTTTTGCCCTTAACACCCACTGACCTCAGTTTTGCTTGGGCTCCTTGATGCCATTAATGTATCTATATGATTAGAAGTTTTATGTCTGTAATAATGTAGCATTGCATAATTGCAGAAAGCAAATGTATAAGACTGTAGAGTGCCTCCAACATTGATCACAAGAATCTATCCCCTCCTGTTGTTCTGAATCTTCCTATTTGTCTTCGCTCTTCTTTTCAGCTTCAGTAATTGAGTCCTTGTTTGAAGATTTATATTATTACTTTCCAAAGTTTCCATAATACAGACAAAATTGTTATATCCTATTTAATATGATATTGGCATTCATAATAGGTTAACCTACATAATGTGATAAAATTTAAATTCAGTGAATTACATTATATAATTTTAAATTATATATTTTTAAATGTATCGATTGTTAGTGCCCTGGATGAGATGCCCTTGATGTGTCCCATCCTTAGTCCCCCCCCATCTAGCGCCGGCTGTGAGTCCCCCCCCGTCTAGCCCCGGCTGTGAGTCCCCCCCGTCTAGCCCCGGCTGTGACTCCCCCGTCTAGCCCCGGCTGTGACTCCCTCGTCTAGCCCTGGCTGCTGTGACCCCCCTGTCTAGCCCCGGCTGTGACTCCCTGCCTAGCCCCGGCTGTGACTCCCTGCCTAGCCCCGGCTGTGATTCCCCTGTCTAACCCTGGCTGTGACTCCCCTGTCTAGCCCTGGCTGTGGCCCCCCCCCTGCCTAGCCCCAGCTGTGACTCCCTGCCTAGCCCCGGCTGGGCTGTGATTCCCCTGTCTAACCCTGGCTGTGACTCCCCTGTCTAGCCCTGGCTGTGACCTCCCTCCCTGTCTCGCCCTGGCTGTGACCACCCCCCCGTCTAGCCCCGGCTGTGACCCCCCTGTCTAGCCCTGGCTGCTGTGACCCCCCTGTCTAGCCCTGGCTGCTGTGACTCCCCTGCCTAGCCCCGGCTGTGACTCCCTGCCAAGCCCCGGCTGTGACTCCCCTGTCTAACCCTGGCTGTGACCCCCCCCCCCCCCCCTGTCTAGCCCTGGCTGTGACCCACCCCCCCCTGTCTAGCCCTGGCTGTGACCCCCCCCCCATCTAGCCCTGGCTGTGACCCCCCCCCTGTCTAGCCCTGGCTGTGACCCCCCCCCCCCCCGTCTAGCCCTGGCTGTGACACCCCCCCTGTCTAGCCCTGGCTGTGACCCTCCCTGTCTAGCCCTGGCTGTGACCGCCCCCCCCGCCCTGTCTAGCCCTGGCTGTGACCCCCCCCCTGTCTAGCCCTGGCTGTGACCCCCTGTCCAGCCCTGGCTGTGACCCCCCTGGCTGTGACCCCCCGTCCAGCCCTGGCTGTGACCACCCCCCCCTGTCCAGCCCTGGCTGTGACCCCCCCCCCCCCCCCTCCCTGTCGAGCCCTGGCTGTGACCCCCCCCCCCCCCCTCCCTGTCGAGCCCTGGCTGTGACCCCCCCCCCCCCCCTCCCTGTCGAGCCCTGGCTGTGACCCCCCCCCCCCCCCTCCCTGTCGAGCCCTGGCTGTGACCCCCCCCCCCCCCCTCCCTGTCGAGCCCTGGCTGTGACCCCCCCCCCCCCCTCCCTGTCGAGCCCTGGCTGTGACCCCCCCCCCCCCCCTCCCTGTCGAGCCCTGGCTGTGACCCCCCCCCCCCCCTCCCTGTCGAGCCCTGGCTGTGACCCCCCCCCCCCCTCCCTGTCGAGCCCTGGCTGTGACCCCCCCCCCCTCCCTGTCTAGCCCTGGCTGTGACCCCCCCCCCCTGTCTAGCCCTGGCTGTGACCCCCCCCCCCCCCCTGTCTAGCCCTGGCTGTGACCCCCCCTGTCTAGCCCTGGCTGTGACCCCCCCCCCCCCCCTGTCTAGCCCTGGCTGTGACCCCCCCCCCCCCCCCTGTCTAGCCCTGGCTGTGACCCCCCCCCCCCCCCTGTCTAGCCCTGGCTGTGACCCCCCCCCCCCCCCCCTGTCTAGCCCTGGCTGTGACCCCCCCCCCCCCTGTCTAGCCCTGGCTGTGACCCCCCTCTGTCTAGCCCTGGCTGTGACCCTCCCTGTCTCGCCCTTCCATGTCTCACGCTAGTGCGGAGACTCGCCTTGCTGCTGCCCCCTCTGGCGGAGCGCGGTCACTGCACGAGGAGGAGCCCAGTGTCGGGCGCCCGGCGCGGCCCGTCTTACTCCCACCCGGAACAGGCTGCTGTGTCTCACTCCCAGCACGACAGGCAGAGGGATCCTCACAGGAACACAGCCTGCGGCGGTAAGGAGCCATCTCTCCGTCTTTTCAGGGCTTTTTTTTTCCCCTCTCTGTTAATGGCGGCTCCTCGGGCGGAGGTGGTGTGATGCCGGCCCTGGCCTGGGCCCGGCTCGCTGGGCAGACCTGAGCTACCTGGCTGCTGCTGCCAACTTGGTGCTTTGTCTCCACTTGAGCGGCGTCTCTTCCAAACTAAAGACCACTTAAAACCAGTGCGAGCAGTGAACCGCCGGCTAAACTACTGCCCATTATTGGGACGTTCAAATAGCTTTAAAACTCTGTTACTAAGGAGACAATTTGAAAATGTTTCTTGTGTGTGACTCACTGCCACAGGTCTAATAATTGTCTGGTAATGGAGTGAAACAAAGATTGAATTGTTTGTCAAATTGTGTTTCCTTATTTTTTTTAAAAAAAACGTTGTTCTAACCTGGTTTGTGTGAGGATTTAAGAGTTCTGCCTGATGGTAAGGAAGGAGGGGGAAAGTGTTTATTTGCAAATATCGTGCTTGCAAATAGCTTAAGCAGCAGTTTCAATCACAGCACAACATATTCCACCCCTCCCCCCTATCCAGTACGTAGGTGGATGGAGCTTTAAAGGCATAGAAGCTTGCTTTTTTATTAAAGTTTTGGCTGCTTAATTTGGAATTGTGACTGAAATATAAAAGCAACCTTCTCATGATAACTTGCCGGCGCGGTTTGTTGGTAAATAATAATGCCTGTATTTATATTGGAATCTCTGAAAAGTGTGTTGAATTTAAGAGTCCACTCAGTGCCAAGTAGGCAAACATGTCAGCCATTCTATGCCAGATATGTGTCTCAAACAGCAGTGAGCTGCATGAGCAGTTAGTGTGTTTCTTTTTTGGAGGGGTTGGTTGAGGGAGGAATGTTGGCTGAGACACTGGGAGAGCTCCCTGCTCTTCGAATAGTGTCGTGAGATTCTTAATGTTTATCTGAAGCGTTGGAACAGGCAGCACCCTGGTTGAACATCTCACTCTGAAGAGTGGACTTCAGACAACACTGTCTCACTCCTGCACTGAAGTGCCAGTCTATATTACAACTTTAAATCTTGATGTGGAAGTTGAACCTACAACCTTATGACCCATAACTGAGCCAAGTTGACAGCTTTTTAAGTGGTAGGTGATGATTTTTTTCCTCTGAGATGCATCCATTGAATTGCCAATCGAAGCAAGGGATTCATAGGCCACATACTTTCTCATTGCTAATTAGTTATAAAGAAGCAGTGGCAACGCCTATGAACAGATTGCCTGCCTTCTATAGGAATTGGTGCTGGTGACCTAGAGAACCGAGGGATGGAATTAGCATTAGGAACTTAGATTGGAACCGATGAAAAAGTAGGAACAGGGTACTGAGTTAGACGATCAGCCATGATCATTTTGAATGGCGGAGCAGGCCCGAAGGGCTGAATGGCCTACTCTTGCTCCTATTTTCTATGTTTCTATATAGATGGAGAGACATGTAAATATTCTATATAGTATTCGAAATGCTGAGTGGATTCTGTTAACTTTGGCTGAGAAGGTAGTTGGTGAGGTTCATGCATCCCAACCAGATGGCGATGAGCTTGCGTCCCAGGTATTCCTGTTGCTGTTGGGAGTAATTGTTGCCGGTTCTCAGCTGGACTACCAGACTAATTTCTACTCTTGCAGAGGGATTCTAATATCACCAGATAGCTACCCAGCAAATTGTACCCTCTCTTTTGACCTGAGTGGTGGTGATGACAATTCCACACATTAAGCCATCACGGGTGACTAAAGGAAGCTGAATGGTGGTGAGCCACTCCTGTGTGATGCAAAAAAATCAGGAATGTGCTGGACACAATCAGTGTGAACAAGGGTTAGAAACTTATCCTTGTAGAATTTCTAAACTATTGTGCTGAACCTGATCAGAAAATAGTGCTCCTCCCATAGTGTTCTTTTGCCAAAGATAACTCTTTAATTAATTTTATATGCATTACATTTTATGTTTCTGTGGTTGAATTGCTGTAGTACTGATTTCAACCCTAACATTACTACTAGGAGTGATCAGACCTATTAAGTGCACGGTGTTCCACTTGCAGGGCAACAGTTCACCTAAAGTGATTGTGTAGTCATTTATATTCTGTAGCCTGTCGCATTAATGACTTGGTCTAACAAAAGCTCATCGCTAGCAGGTGGTAATACAGTAATGTTAAGACATCAGAGTGGGATTTTTGTCAGGTATGAAATGGTACAAACATGGAATGAGAGCTCACTGCCGTCTCCATCAACCTGAACCAAATCTTTGCTTATTTTGAAGGAATTTGTTTAATTTTTGTCCCTCTTCCCCTTGCGGACTTCGTTGTGTGCAAATTGGCTGCTGTGTTTGCCTACATAAATAATCACTACACGTCAAAAGTCATTCATGGCTCTGAGGTGCTCTGGGATGTTAAAGCTGCTATATAAACTCAAGTACTTTCTTTGTTCATATGTAAACGTTGAAAGGGATGTTGGCAGAGATTGCAGGCTACATGATCTTATCCTCACCTAATCTCCATATAAGGCAAACTTCAAGCAGAAAATATTAACACTGACTTGGTGTTCTTTGTGCATTGTGTGTATGTATACACTGAATGCCTACTCAAAATAACTGAGAGTGTCGGTTATGACTGGGCTGCATAAGTGCATACCATGGAGCCTCGGGTACCACATATAAAGTTTAAATCTATGCTCCCATTAATTTGCCGTTTCCTATTATTTACTGATGGCGCCCTATAGTTTGAAGGTCAAAAGATCAATAAGGCATTCTAATCTTCTAATGGCACATTTATATCGAAGAATCATTTTAGGAAGAGGTTCCATTATTCTGGTTTGGATATCAAGTGTTGTAGAAATTAGATGTTTGTGTTGCCAGATCGATTCCATAGCAATCAGGACAACAAACAACTGGGCTTCAAGTGTTTTTCCAGACTTAAGGAAGTAAGTCACATGTTAGCCTTGTGGAGACCTACCATGTCTGGTCTTCCAACTGCAAGAGATTGGGTCCGTCTCCAAATTGCTGCCTTTGAGCTGGGTGGGAATCACTTCCTTCCTGATCCTGCGCTCACACCCATTCCAGAAGCTCAGCACAGATTGGGAGTTGAGCCCCTGCTACACAGAGCTTTTGATTTCTTTTCCAGCTGAGATTGGATATTCATAACGCTAGAATTCCTAGGTGGAATCCTGCTCTGCCAGCAGTGTCATATTTTAATAGTACAGAATGTGGGGATTTTTTTATTTATCAATAGCTGGATGTTCGAGTGGTTGAATAAATTCTGTTTGAATTTTTGAATTTTATCTGTGAGGGGATGTTAGTGCTAACGTAGAATACATTGTGTCAACATCAATGCCATGCAAATCATTTCCATGGCTCAATACAGAATAGAGTTCCCTCTAATCTGCCTCAGCAATGTGCATGCATCCCAAAATCAGAAAAAAAACAACCCTTTTAGTGATGCTGTCCAAATTGCATGGTAATAGTCTTATTTGTGCTTTCGTTTCTTACTCTCTAGTTTCATTTGTGAATTTTGTGGACTTGGTTGTTTAAATAGGCTTTTGCCTAATTGGTAGACAAATTCTAAACAGATCTGTTATCAGCAACTTGAGATAGATGCAAATTATTGGGAAGATGGATTTAAACGTTATGTGGCTCCCTGGACACCATGGTGTGCATTTATGCACCTCATGAAGACCGAAAGCTTGGACACCCCGACACCCATGCTCTAAGGTAACAGTGTGAGTTAGTTTCCCACACCAGCTATCCTGATCGCTTCTCTGAATGAAAATGCTACTTTAAAAGAAGTATGAGCAGTTTTAAGCTACAGCTGGCCAAGCATCCATTAGGAACTACGTTGAGATTGTTCCATTTTTCACTTGTAACCTTTATCCCTCACAGAGCAGTCTTTCATCGCCTAAAGTCCTGGGGCAAAAGGACAGGTTCTAGCCCAAGTCCTAGAATTCCTTTAGGCCATTTCAAAGCTCCAAACGGGCCCAGGGAATGATCCCTATGCCCGAAGACGGAGACCCAATGATCGCACAAAATTGGTCCTCAACGCCCCGTCTAAATAATCAGGGCGAGCTGCCGGCATCTGTTGCACCTCCACAGGCAGTTCGCTCAATGGAAGCCTGCAATTTCAGGCCACCTGCCTCGTCGGCAGTGGCCCCCAGGTAAGTCCCGGGATGAGGGGAGGACAGCAGCTGGTGGAAGTACTGTGGGATCAGGAAGAGGACTGAAAATTATTCACTTACCTTCTTGGTGCTTGCTCGGCCACATCCGCATCCCGAAAAGCAGATCAAGGCTCCAATTTCTGGTAAGGGTCATTAACCAGGCATTTGGTCCCTCATTAGTACATGCAAAGGTACTAACGCCTGTTTTTGGCAGTCACCCTGGATGCCTGAAAAATGGCCCAACCTAATTTCGGGTTAGACGTTTTACACGGGGCCTTGAGGCTTAGGACCCAAAATTGGACCTTTTTACGCCTGTACATCGGGTGCAACGAGGACCAATTTGTACCCCCCCAAAGGTTTTCAGACTGTTGAGGTCCTCAGATTTCTGTAATGTTTTCTATTGATTTGCTGGGCATTACTTTTCTTGCTGTCTACTAACAAGCATTTTCTGCAATGATATGACTGCTCTCTTTGGGAAGCTGACAGTCTGTCAGAAGTTAGGCAGGAGGTCTGTGGGAGTGTGTCAATATTTGCAAGAGGGATCTGGGAATATATCAGTATTCGCGAAGCATCTCTGACACAGAAACGTTTGAAAATCACTGATCTCTCTCACTGTAGTACCCGTTTTTAACATGACTTCTCATACATATTCAAAATATAAATCTTAGGTTTTATTAAGAATATGTGCTACAAGCACAGTGTTAATGAATTATGCAAAGTGCCTGAGTCAGGATGAGGAGCAATTATTTTGTTCAAAATTTCATATGGAGGTCAGTGCTCTAATTACTGCAGTCCCAGATTTTTTTAAATTCTGTGCAAATGATCCAAGTTTCAGTGCATTAATAACATTTTTATACAGCAATTAGAGTGAGGAAATGAAGGTGACAACCTGGGGTGCTCAATGTTCAACCTGCTGCAACCCAAGCAAAGAAAGAATTTGCACTTGTATAGCGTCTTTCGTAACCTCGGGACGTTCCAAGGCAGCCGGTGAAGTACTTCGAAAGTGTAATCACTGTTGTAATGTAGGAAACATGGCAGCCAATTTGCGCACAGCAAGATCCCACAAACCGCAATGAGATAACGACCAGATGATCTGTTTTAGTGATGTTGTTTGATGGATAAATATTGGCCAGGACACAGTATATACTTGAGTGTGTTCCTAAATGCACAATAAATATTTTGAAGCACGATAAAAGCCCGTTCTGACCAGCACAGGAGATGCGGAAAGTCAAACAAACCAGTCCCACAATTCTTTTCATGTAATTTTATTTTATTTCATTCAGGAAGAATTGTGATTGAGATAGCAGTTCAGTTTTGGTGGGTGCAGCTTTCAGTGCAGGAGGACACAGGGCAAACATCAGGAGCCTCCTGAGCCTAAGGGACATTTCAGAATGAGACTCAATGATGGACTGGTAGGATTTCTGTTGCTGTTAGTCCATAAAGAACACTGATGTCTTAGTCTCCCATCTGAAATGTTCACGACTATTTAGACTATAATGCTGTGTCAGATAGTTTCCTTTACTGTTAAATACCTATTTAAATGCACTTTACAGCCACAACAAATTTATAATGTAGTTACTTAGCATACAGCTGTCGTTACAACATACCATATGGCAATGCTTCCTGAGCAGATTTTATTAGTCATCTCTTTTTACACTTCCACCAGAAGCGGTGGCAAACACATTGCATAGATTTAAAGAACTGTAGGATTTAAGCGATTAGCTGGTTAGGTGAAAATGAACACCCGTAGATGAAGGAAGTACAATTACTGCCAGCAACGTCATGTGGATTGTAATGGATTTGTAAAGAGAAGCTATCCATCAAGTAGATAGAATTTGCTGTTAGCTGAGAGATGAAGGGTAACCTTTATTTCCATCGGGGTGTTGAATTCGGTATTGATGTACATATGGGCTGCTCCTGCAAGGAGTCTGTGCTTCAACCTCGAGCCCTCCCTCAGGGAAAAATCGTGACTGACTCACGTAAAGGCTGCCCCCTCCACCCTCCGTGCCCAATTGAAACTGACTTTTTTTGTGCTTTTTTGAAAAAGTGCATTGTGTCAATGAGGAAAAATGGTACTATGGACAATAGAAAGAGGAGCAGACAAATTTACATCATTCATACAGTGGAAAGTAGTTTTGTCACTAGAATTCTAGTGAAATGTAGTGGTGTGCAAGTGAAACTTTTGTACTATTTCCACTTGAACTGTGAAAAACACGCAGCAATATCAATTTTGTCCTTCTGAGCTACATTTGCTTCTCAGTGGTTTGGCTTGTAGACTTTTAACCTTCAGCTACCTCGGCCCTAAGCTCTGGAATTCCCTCCCCAAACCTCTCCGCCTCTCAACCTCGCTCTCCTTTAAGACGGTCCTTAAAAGCTACTTCTGTGACCAAGCTTTTTGGTCACCTGTCCTAATATCTCCTAATGTGGCTCAGTGCCAAATTTCATTTGATAATGCTCCTGTGAAGCTCCTTTGGACATTTTACTACATTAAGGCGCTATATAAATGCAAGTTGTTGTAAAGAATGGTGATGAGTTTCTACACACCAGACACATGGCTGATCAAAAAACATATTAATTGAGAGGAGGGATGACAGAGGGTTAAGAATTTGCCATCGTGGACTTAATAATATTCCATCAGAAGAGTCGTTGGAGTGAGCCATGGAAAAGTTTTCACTGGTGCAATAGGACCTAATCTTCTGAACTTGTGGCTGAGGCGTTGTAGGGGCAGAGAGGAGGGTGTTTTACTCTGCACATGGCCTGTGATAAATCTAACCTAGGAGTTGTTGACATTGACTGTCCAAAGTTGGAATGTTCTGGAGTAATCAAGGACAGTCAGCATGGATTTGTTAAGGGAAAGTCATGTCTGACTAACTTGATTGAATTTTTTGGGAGGTAACAAGGAGGGTAAGTGCATTTGATGTAGTCTATGTGGATTTTAGCAAGGCTTTTGACTAGGTCCCACGTGGCAGACTGGTCAAAAAAGTACAAGTCCAAGGGAGAGTAGCAAGTTGGATCCAAAATTGGCTCAGTGGTAGGAAGCAATGGGTAATGGTCGATGGGTATTTTTGTGACTGGAAGGCTGTTTCCAGTGGGGTTCCGCAGGGCGGGGTACTGGGTCCCTTGCTTTTTGTGATATATATTAATGATTTGAACTTAAATGTAGGGGGCATGATTAAGAAGTTTGCAGATGACACAAAAATTGGCCGTGTGGTTGATAGTGAGGAGGAAAGCTGCAGACTGCAGGAAGATATCAATGGACTGGTCAGGTGGGCAGAAAAGTGGCAAATGGAATTCAATCCAGAGAAGTGTGAGGTAATGCATTTGGGGAGGGCAAACAAGGCAAGGGAGTACACAATAAAGGGGAGGATGCTGAAAGGTGTAGAGGAAGTGAGGGACCTTGGAATGCATGTCCACAGATCCCTGAAGGGAGCAGGACAGGTAGATAAGGCGGTTAAGAAGACATATGGAATAGTTTCCTTTATTAGCCGACGCACAGAATATAAGAGCAGGGAGGATATGCTGGAACTGTATAAAACACTGGTTAGGCCGCAGCTTGAGTACTGCGTACAGTTCTGGTCACCACATTACAGGAAAGATGTAATTGCACTAGAGAGGATACAGGGGAGATTTACATTGGATGTTGCCAGGACTGGAGAATTTTAACTATGAGGAAAGATTGGATAGGCTGGGGTTACTCTCTTTGGAACAGAGGAGGCTGAGGGGTGATTTAATTTAGGTGTATAAAATTATGAGGGGCCTCGATAGAGTGGATAGGAAGGACCTATTTCCCTGAGTGGAGGGGTCAATAACCAGGGGCATAGATTTAAAGCGATTGTTAGAAGGATTAGAGGGGAGCTGAAGAATTTTTTTTTACCCAGAGGGTGGTAGGAGTCTGGAACTCAGTGCCTCAAAGGGTGGTAGAGGCAGAAACCCTCAACTCATTTAAAAGGTACCTGGATGTGCACCTGAAGTGCCGCGACCTACAGGGCTATGGACCAAGTGCTGGAAAGTGGGATTCGGCTGGGTGGCTCATTTTTGGCTGGCGTGGATGCGATGAGCCGAATGGCCTCTTTCTGTGCCGTAAATTTTCTGTGATTCTCTGATTCCCCAGCAATGATGTCCTTCTCCTTGGTGAGCCCCAAAAAATTGAAAGCTAAGTCCTAGGATATTATATAATTTTAGGGAGGGGAATAGTTCAGCAATTACAGCTTAAAAACCATAGATAATATTTGTTTTGTTGTACGCATGGACTTAAATTTATTTTAAAAATAATTCTCACTATTTTCTGCAGCCCATAATCTGTGACCAGTATCCTGTACTTTGCCACTGACGGTGTAAACTCTCTCTTTCAATGTGACTAATCTTTAGCCAGTGGCATTTTGCCCTTCAGTTCATGGATATTTAAAACTTTAATATCCTACCCTGTAGCTGTTAGTGTGGTGGTTGCTTGCTATTCACCAGTAACATGAAAAGTTTAGATGTGGAAATGCCCTTAACGATTTGAGTGCTAACCTCCTTGTTAACTTTCAAAATATGAATGCAAGTTTGAGGATACGATAACTAATGAACTGACATGCAGCGAGTTACTGAGGCCATTGATGTGAGAGTGCCTAATTAATGTTACCCGATACAGGTGAGAGTTTTAGCTATTCCATATAGCATGTTCAGTCAACCCTCTTGGCCCTGATGTGTCAGTGAGTTTATCCAGTGATTGGCAGTACCATGCAAACAAGGAAGGAACCAGGTTTGATCCCAGAGCTGAACTGAGGTAACCGGCCACAGCCAAGGTGGCGAACGGAGCACTAAAATTGGGTTTAACCTCGCAGGGTTAGGGAGGGGGAATGTTGCCCAGGGTTGCTGTTCCCGATCTCTAGTGTGTATGTTGGGTGAGGATGGAATAGCCCACCCTTGGATAGCCTGCTGACTTTCAGTTTGAAGGTCCACACATCCATAGTGGTCTCTTGGGTGAGCCACCTGAGGGTGACTGGCACCCATGGAACTGTACCCCAGCAAGGAGTTAATGCCTTCATGAGACTGAATTGGTGAGGAAAAGAGTTGGTGGGAGGGAAGCTCCCTTAAACTTGGTCTGGTTGAGTTCGTCAACACTAACAAAACAAAAACATCCTCTCCAGGAAAAGCAGAAATAACAATGATCTCAAGGTATTTTTTTAATTTAAGGAGAGTTAACTTAGCAGTTAAATACTATCAGCAACAGATACTTTAAGAATGTGTAAAAATCAGCAAGAAAATAACATATTCAAGAATTTGCTTCTCCATTTCAAAGAAACGTGCAGATTAGGTTTGCTTGCATAATATTAGCTGGGGGGAGGGAGAAGGAAATCTCCTTCATCGGTCCAACAAAACCAGGATCTGTTGAGCACCATCATCAGAGATTTGGAAATATGGGAAATTTTATTTGAGCCTGGCAAAGGAAGTTCTTCATTCTGTATAATGACATACGGAATAGGATTGTCCCTATGATTGATGGTATCTTAACACTTCTGCTCCAAACTGTTTGCTTGAGATGGCGTCCAGCAAACAAAGATTTCTCCCAAACAAAACTCTTTTTTTCCATGACTGACATAGTGAGGCATAGAAAGAAAGAGAGGTCTTGCATTTATATAGCACCTTTCAGGACCTCAGGACTCAACAGCAATAAAGCTCAAAATTCTTCACAGCAAATAAGATACTTTGTGAAGTGTAGTCACTATTGTAATGTTGTGAAGCACGGCAGCAAATTCGCGCACAACAAGGTCCCACAAACAGCAATGAGATCATTTTGTTTTTAGTGGTGTTGGTTGAGGAATAAATATTGACCAGAATACTGGAAGAACTCCCCCTTTGCTCTTCAAATTGTGCCGTGGAATTTTTTATGTCTACCTGAGGCATCTCATCTGAAAGCCATTCTGACAGTGCAGCACTTCCTTACTTCTGCACGAACGGTCAGCCGAGATTATGTGCTCAAGTTCTGGAGAGGGACATAAACCCACAACCTTCTGACACAGATGAATGCTACCACTGAGTCAATCTGAGACTTGGAATACAGGAGAACATCTTGCAGAGGTCCTCGTCACAGCCTTGCTGCATGGGGAGGAGCTCGGTGTCTCCCTGCAGGAGAAGGTAAATTGAATAGGGAATTTCCTCCCCATGACCTGCCAAAAGCAGGAATATTCACTGCTCTTTTAGCTGCAGAAAGTCTATAACCTGGGAAAACCTATGAAAGGAGAAAAGATATCGTGGGAGATTTTTGGCTTGGTTCGGTGGTGTACTCACAGTGCCCGCCAAGGCCATAGTCAGGTGACATGAACAGTTTTCAGGTTCGGGTCTCAGATTAAATGTACCAGTGAGCTGCAGGTGCCAAACGGACACTCTGCTGCAGCTTGCCAGTTTGTTACCGTGGAAAATCGTCCAGCTGGTCAGTTTGGGCCTGTTGAGGATGGGATGGAATGTTCCTGCTGGCCCCACAAAAATCTTTTATAAAAAAAACAAACGTACCTTTTCTGAGCAGCCTCCAGTGATCCCTTTTAAGGACTGCTGGTTAGGCCTCTTGGTGTCTGGAAAAAGTGTATGCACTTCGCATGCTCTGCCAATGTCTCTATTAAAATTGCAATCAGGGTCCTACGAGCAGCATAGGACCCGATTAACATATTTAAATAGCCTCCTGCCCCTTTAAAGGCTTGTCTGAAAGTTGAATCAGGCGGGCAAATAGCCATACACAGTTCCTCGCCAGATTTTCCTCTGCCGGTCGCCTGTTTTTCAGGTGAGAAACTGGACAGTCAGCAGTTGAAAGCGCCCTCCCCCATAAATGTGGAAAGAGTACGCGAAACATTCAAAATAAAATGTCTTTTTCCCTGTTATATTCAAGACCTCTACTGTTTATCAGGTAAGGATTTGTTGACCCAAACTTTGTCCTTATAGTTTATACTTGGCACTTCTATAGTTCAGTTTGGAGAATGATGTCTCTGTGCTGGTTTTCTGAATTTATTATTAAAGCCAGCTCTCCCATCCCAACACCAGAATCAGAGATCCACATTTGGAGGAAAGGCAAATATAAGCACACTAGTGTTGTGTGCCTCCCTTCCTTGTTGCTTTATGAAAATCTAGCATTGGTGTAAAACCCACAGTTGAAAACAGGAAGCAAAAATGCTGCCATTTTGCTTTACAGCATCATTTAATGTGTGTGTTTCCTTGTGTTTATTGCTGAATGATTTCCGCAACCTTTTCTGTTGAAGCCTTTTTGAGAGGAGTTTTGTGAGCATAGTTCATTTGACAGTTTTTGTAATGCCACTTCTTCTTACAGATTCATATTATAAGCTTCCTATAACAGATTTTTTTCTCTGTAAATTTTTATGGCCATACACTTCATATTTTCTCTTGTTGAAAACCCCCACTTTGGAGGAGTGCATTGTGTAGTGTGTCTGATCTCTGAATCACATTTACTCAGTACTGTGATCCACATGCATTTACTAACTCCACAGGTTGATGCATCTCCTGCCCTTGAAATAGGTAACTGTTATGGATCCTGTCTGTCTTGATCCCCAAGAGTGGTGTCTGTTGAGCTTGCAGCTGCTCATCTTCATAAGGTCACCAGACATTTTAAAGTGCAATATAATACTGAACCGTTGCCTTCATGCTTTATTTTCAACTCTGATGCTGTATTGTTGTGAATGTTGCAATGCATCATAGTTTTGCTTAGTTGAATTGTAATTTTCTGTACCTCTTTTCATCTAGAATAGAGATCTGTACAACAATAGTGGAATGTAGTAACACGTTTGCTGGATTCCACCCCCCCCCCACACCACCCACATTTTCTCCCCATCTCTCTTGACTGTCTGGGGTGTGGATCCGCAGCAGCTCTCTGCCACTTTGCCCAAGTGGCAATTTGCCTGTACAAGGCTGGACAATAAGTGTCGGCAGGCTATTTGAACATGGAGAGTATCGCAGCCAAGTCTTATCCACTCCCCTTTTGATCTCCATGCGCTTTCCAGCAGAGTGCAGCAAATAATGATCAGAAGCAGGAACCCTGGGTGATTTTATTCCCCCCTCCCCACCTCGCTCATTGGCTGTGAGGCCAATTGTAGTGACTCATTTGCCCCTCAGCTAACTCAGCACGGACTGGGAATCAAACCTCGAACATTCTGCTGTGCATGGCTCAGTACTACACTAGGCATTGCCTTTACCTACTAGAATGGCTGCTGATGCTTTTAAAGTTGCATGTTATTGTAGTTAGCCTCTCGAGACATGCAGCAGGAATAACCTGCACCAGGATATATGATTCTATAAACTTGAAAAGGCAAAAATTGCAGGCTATGGGGAAAGAGCAGGGGAGTGGGACTAATTGGATAGCTCTTTCAAAGAGCAGGCACAGGTACGATGGGCTGAATGGGCTTCTTTTGTGCCGTAAGACTGTATGATTCTATTATCTGATTCAGGTGCCCTGATTGTACTGTGTTTATACTGTAGATTTGTGTTGACTTATGCATAGTAAATCCATGCCAGTGTAAATGAGATTCACCTCGGGTAGTGATTGCGGATGCTAACTCATGCACTTAGTGGTGTAACCATGCTGTGGAATTGAATTTTCACATCCCTGAATTTCCATACCTCCCACAACCACACTGCGTGTGACCCTTGTATTTAAAATTAATACTTTTTTTTTAACACAGAGCCATGTGCAGATCTGGACATGCCAAATTATGGCTGGTTGGAGAATATAACCCACCCTGACCAATTCAATTGTGTCTTATTTTCATTGTTTAATTGTTGACTTGCATTAATAATTTAAAAAGTGACAATCAATACCTACTTGTCCAGTAGTGTAGAAATGATACTGTAACAACTGAGTTTGGATGTGCTATTACTGTATTGGTTTAGCTGGTAACTGACCGGTTACCTGATGCAACACAGTAATCTCACCATATAAATGGTGGAACCAATTCTTACTTGGCTAAAGACCATGTTTTAATAGTTTGTTTGTTCAGAGCCATGAGACTCCACGACCCCCCCCCCCCCCCCCCCCACACACACTTTTGCCTCACGACTGATGGCAGGACCCTCAGATACCAAGATCCTACTCTCGAATTCCCTGCCAAAACTTCAGTCGCTTCACCTCTCTCCTCTTTAAAAAAAAAACCTCCTCAAAACCCATCTCTTTGACCAAGCTTTTGGTCACGTCTCTTAATCTCTCCCTTTATGGCCTGGTGGTTTTTTTTTCCATACGATTATTCTGTGGAGCATATTGAGATGATTTTATGTTAACGGTGCTATATAAATAGAAGTAGTTCTTATTTAGTAAGACCAGCCTACAAGACTCTTAATACACACGTTCAGCAGTACGACACACTTTGTGTTCAGAATCCCATAAAACCAGGAGAAAGCAAACTAATCAAATTGCTCCACATAATTTTTTCAGGCTGTTTTTGTCCTCTGAGTATATACAGCTGGAAGTAACACACACACACACACACACACACACACACACACACACACACACACAATAAAATCAATTAGTGTTAGAAATGTCTACACGAAGTTTCCTTAAGACAGCCTGTCCTTCTCCATGGTCTGGGTGCTGAATTTTCTCTGGACAAATTGTGCGTTTGCATGTGTGTCAGAGAGAGGGAAGACACATGATTTTTTTTTGCTCTCCCAATGTGGAACTACAATACTCAAAGTGCGAGGGGCCCCGAATGTTTTTGATGCCCAGGGCCCCAAGAATTCTTAATCCAGCTCTTCTCTCAGATGGACGTAAAAGGTCCCATGGCATTATTTGAAGAGAAGCAGGTGAGTTCTCCCGGTGTCTTGGCTAATAATTATCCCTCAACCAATATCACAAGAACAGATTATCTGGTCACTTATCACATTGCTATTTGTGAGAACTTGCTGTGTTTAAATTGGCTGCCGCGATTCCCTACAACTTTGCTTTGGGACATCCTGAGGTCATGAAAGGCAGCGTATAAATACAAGTTCTCTCTTTTTATATATGTATGTATGTACCACCCCATGACATTGCCCATGGAAAGTCAGGACAAAGCTCATTTCCTTCAAGAGTACATTAATGATGCCATAGGTATGGGGATCTGGAACATCAAATAGTCTCTAGACCCAATTAGCCTTTTCTGGCTGCAGAGAATGTAATAATTTGGAGTGGCAGTTCAGAACTCATTCATACATTCCATGTATTGCTGCAGCTGACAGTCCTTTTCTGCTGTATCCTTTCAGGCTCTGTAAGTGGTGTTTTGGCACTTCAGTTACTCTGAGTCACTAATCATTGGAAAATGCATAATGCCTGTTTTTAACAGAACAATATAAATTGAAATGTTAATATACAGTGAGGCTTGGCACCTGTACATACTGTACATTGTAATTGGTTATATGTTTATAGAACACTTGTTAAGTAACAAAAGGCTGAAGGCTTGATATTCACCCAGTACTCATCAGCCTCTCCGGTTGTCAGTGACTGAACTCTCACAATGGACATTTGGAAATGTTCAAATTGGTTCTGGATCTCCAGCTTCTGACAACATTGATCCCCAGGCCTACATACTCGCCCTGACACCAGTTGCCTGATATTTTAATAAAATGATTTTTCATGCATTATCATCGAATGATATATTTTTGCTCGTGCCCTTTGTTGATTATATTGTATTTGTGAAATTCCCACACCAGTTCTTTAGCATCTGGACTTTTGAAAATTGACCATGTGACAGTATTAAATGCAGCAACAGTTTGTAGTATATTTTTATTGTATCACAGCAAGCCTACTAAATTTTTCTAATTGAGCGAGGGCAGGGACTGGGAACCTCCGGGTAGGGCAGGGACTGGGAACCTCCGGGTAGGGCAGGGACTGGGAACCTCCGGGTAGGGCAGGGACTGGGAACCTCCGGGTAGGGCAGGGACTGGGAACCTCCGGGTAGGTAAGGGACTGGGAACCTCCGGGTAGGTAAGGGAACCTCTGGGCAGAGTAGAGACAGGGGACCTTAATTGAGGGTGGAAAGTGGGAGAAGACAACTTGGAATCAGTTCTGATAATGTGGAGGTAAGTAGGGAACCAAGAAGAGGGGAAGAGGAGCAACAATAAGGTTAGGAGGGCAGGCAGGCTGGTGGCCCTAAAGGCTCCAGGGGTCAGGAAGGAACGCACGTAGAAAAAAACATCCTGGTCGTACGAAAGTAAAGAAAGTTAACAATATTTTTAAAATATATAATTTTTTTTAAAATGAAAACCTGCTACCTACCTCGCACAGTAGAAATTCAATATGGTGGAGCTTTGGAGCTGAGAAGAGGAAGATAACCGCTCCAGAGTGTCACCCAATTGCCAGACCTTGTAACTGAATGCAGACAGAAAGAAGGCTTTTTTTAACCATATGCTCTCAGTATAAAATATGCTATTATGTGAGAAGCACTGTGCAACACCTTTAACGTTGAAAGCACCTATCACAACAGCAACTAAGACGTAACAGGTATTGTGGGCTTTTGCATGTTGACATAGGAGTCTTCAGTAGAACGCCTGCCCCGTGTAAATGTTGGGTTAAGTATCACAGTTTCGATGTCACACTTTATTGCAAATGGAAAAAAAAAGAAATAAAGCTCGTCATTGACCCGGAGCCTGAAACAAACAAGCACTTTCCAATATGCAAAGGACCCTCTTTATGCAACAATTGAAGTCTGATTGATTTGAGCGTGTGTTCACTTAATAAGGGAGATCTGCTGGTATTATTTTGGATCAAGAGTTTGAAAGCATTTAAAACCTATCCTGTATATGTTAATTTAAAAGGTTTATTTTTTTTAGAAGATTTTTCTGTGCTGTATGGAATCATAAAGGGAATGAATGGGGGGTTGTTAATAGGCTATACCAACACTGATACTTCACTGCATTGTTGGTCGTGCCTCCTGTCAGATGAGACATTAATCCAAGGCTCCATCTGTCTGTTCAGGTGGATATCAAAGACCCTATAGCACTGTTCAAAGAAGAGCAGGGGACTTCTCCCAATGTCCTGGGCAATATTTATCCCTCGATCAACATCACTAAAATAGATTAACCGCTAATTTATCTCACTGTTTGTGGGACCTTGTGTGCAAATTGGCTGCTACTTTTGCCTCCGAAACAACAGTGGAGCACTTCAGACATGAAAGGCTCTATATAAATGCAAGATAGTTTGTTCGTCCTTTCAGTATACATGCTTGGTTATGGTATGGCAAGTGCCTCGTAGCCCTGCATCTGGAACTCCTTTCCTAAACCCCTCCACCTTGGTACTTCTCTTCCCCAACTTTAAAAGTCTCCTCAAAATCTTAACTTTCCAAGCATTCTTTTGTTACTCTCCACTTACTCTACTGCTTAGTGTTTATTTCCACCCCCCCCCCCTCCATAAACTACCATGGGATGTTTATGATGTTAAAGCCACTATGTAAGTTTGACATTTCTCTGTAGGATTCTTTGCAGTATAGCTCTCATGAATAATTGGAAGAATCATTTTATTTGAATTGCAACTTGTTTTTATTAAGAAACCAAGGTGAAGAATCCTCTTAGTGCAGTAAACCTTTCATGCTTGAAAAGAGTATGAGCGATGAGGTAAATCTGGAAGTAGCGATTCAATACCGTCAACTTTGGACAGTAAAAGCCTGAAGATTACTGGAGGAATGAGAGGGAACTGTCAATAAGCTCACTACATGCCTGTGAGAATGGGAATTCACATGTAGCTGAGGTTGGAATGAATCAGGAAGTGGGATAGTTTCAAAAATAAAAATCCCAAGTGCTTGTTGTTGCTTTTCTTTGGAGGCGAAAATACCTATTTATATTTCCCCCTTCCTCTTTTGAAGGTGCTGAGCAATGCTGGGGTATGGTTTCATGGACCCCTTCGGTTACCAAGAGGGCAATCTTTATGTATGAACCTAGATAAGTGAGTGTTGGGCTACTCAACCATGGTGGGCATCATAGCTAAGCCTGCTCTGTCCTTACTGGACCTCCATACACATTCACTCTCCAACAGGAATCACTAGACTACAACTCGACGTGGACCTCCTGGCTGATTTTTTTTCACCGCCACCCCCCCACCCCCCCGCCCCAGCCCTGAAGTACCAAGATTAAATGTAGAGCCCCTCCAGCTATCCCAGCTGAGATCAGCTAATTTAGGGGGATTGAATCTGAAATGTCCCTGGTCTGGTATGGCTCATTCCACACTAGGCAGTGAATTTACCAACTGATCCATTGAGGGAACTAATTTTAGAGATTTCGAGTTAATGGTTGTTATCCAGGCTGGGTTGGAAAGATGAATAAAAATGGGAGCTGATTTATACAATAAAGCTGGCAACTTAAAATGCCTTTTACATGATATGTCATTGGCCTCTATTATATAATGGTTATTAAGAAGGTTCGATTGTACTTTCAAGGCAGAGCATTTTAGTAAAATATAATGCCTTGTGAAATGAATGTAATTTTAAATCCATTAACTCTCCTTCACATTGTGACCCTGAATGGTGAAAGAGTACTTGAAGATCTTTCTGTTTTTACCTTTGTGTTACAGCATAAAAAAAAAGTGATAATTTTATTTAAGTCATTAGTGCCGTTTGAGCTGAGTAGAATCTATTTTAATATAGTTACAACATGAAATCTGAGCTGTGGCTGAGAAGAGTAGGCCATGTCTTGATCATTTCAGTCACTAAAATGCATTGAGACACTGGCTGGGCCACAGATTGCCCCAGCTGAGATCTCCTTTATACTGACAGATGACCAAAGAAATCATCCTCTTGAAGCAGAGTGAAGCCAAAAGCTGTGCCTTACACAGGTTCAGATGTTTAATGTTTGAAGGTCTGCAGATCCTGTGTTTCTCTCTTGAATTTATTTCAAACTCTATTTGGTACTTGGTACCACATTAAATTGATGGCAATTTGTAATGCCTGGAGGCTTGTATAAGAGGTGGAACGCAAATGGATTTGGGTTTCAGATCTGATTTTTGCACAGTATATATAATCAGTAATTGCATTTAGTTTCTAAGTGCTGAAATTAAATCCAGATTTAACTTGTTGACAATTTAGCCTACTAATCCATTGCCTGTTCTTTATACAATAATGCCAAAAATCCTATGGAATAGTCCATGTAAAATAATCTAGGGTTAAAAATATTTAAGGAAAAATGTGATACTGGATTTGTAATTCACTCCTGTAAGTATTTTGCCTGCATACAAATGTTGGTGTAAAATGTAGTTTGCACTTCGCCCCTTCTCATCCTCTCTCCTTTCTTTCATTCTTTCTTTCCTTCCATACCACCCACCCCCCCAAAAAAAAACACATGGATGGTTCAGTGGGTAAATGTATCACATTATGTGACACCGAGCAATATATCAACAAGGTTCAGGTTTGGTTGATCTTTGTTATGGGTTCAGTAGGCTGAAGTCAATTGTGCAGCTGGTGAGTTACTACGATTGGGCTTGGTGTTCCTGGCTGAGGAATGGGTAAAAAAAATCAGCAAGGGTTCCTACTTATTATGAACCTTTCACCCTCTTGTAAATGCACAGCTGTGAATGGCAGGTGCTTTCAGAAAACGAATGCAAATTGGTCAATTTTGCAGACGATGCCAAACTTGGAGGGGCAATGGAATCAAAGGAGGCAACCCAGAAGTTGCTGAATGAGCTGGACAATATAGGTAAGTGGGCAGGAGAAGGGCAGATGAAATTTAATGCAGGCAAGTATAAGTTATTGCACAGAGGAAGGAATAATTGCTGGCACGTGTACTCCATGAATGATGAAGCTCAAAGAGATCCAGGGGCCTTAATAGACTTGACGCTAAACGTGTCCAACCAATGCAGAGCAACAGTCAACAGAGCCAATAAAATGTTGAACTACATGGGCAAAACTGTCAGAGAAGGTGGTCATCGAACAGTAAAGTGCTCTGGCCAGAGTACTCTGTCCAGTTCTGGTTGCCGAGGAACATGGGAAGAGATTCAAGTATCGGAGACAGTGTAGGGAAGAACCATGAGGCTGTTCCCTAGTGTCAGGGGTGAGAGTTATCAGAAAAGACTGAAAATACATGGATTTTCTGTCTGAGAGGTGATCTTTATGGTCAACACAATAGTTAAGGGAATGGAAAAGATAATTCTGGAATACTACTTTAAATTCATTTGTAAGAGTTGGAGAAGTGGCCTCAGGTTCAAACTAACAAAAGGCTAATTTAGGACTGATATCAGGACGTTGTCCTTCACACAGAGTGATCAACACTTAGAGTAGTGGAGGTGAAAATCCTGGCATCATTTAAGAGACATTTGGATGTTGTATTGATGGGACTATCGGTTCATTTTGGATGGATGGGTTAAGATGAGCTGAATGGCCTTCCTCATCTGTAATTATTTAGTTTTCTTCTGAAGATTGAGTTGGACTGGACTGTAATGGCCCCTGTGGTTAAATGACCCACTGGCAATCACACTATCCACACTCACACATGAAGAATAGCCATTTGGTTGAAGCATCAGAGAATGGCTGTTTGTGAAACTTTACTGCAGAATGATGCACTGTTTCAGGAGCAATGAGATAAAATCTATAGGGGGAAGAGATAGAGAGAAGTCGAATGGATATTTTTGTAACCATAGGACAGTGATCTGAAGCATTCTGCTGAGGTGACAACTATTTTGTAAAAGAGGGGACAACTAAGATTTTATGGTAATTTATGTATAGTGCTGACTAGTGATAAATTTATTTGTAGAATACAGGGTTCATAATCCATTGCATCTAAAGAGTACAGGTATGATGAAGAGTAGTCAGTTTGGTTTTAAAATGATCATGTCCTGGCTTACTGGAATTTTTTGAGGGGGTAACTAAGTTAATAGACGAGATGTAGTTTACGTGGATTTCCAAAAGTTGTTTGGCAAGGTGAGACTAGTAGGGAAGATTAAGGCTCAAGAAATAGGTGACAAGTTATCCAGATGGATGAACAACAGAAGGTCGTGATAAATGGAATATGCTCTGCCTGGGATAAAGTAAATCAGTGGTGTTACTCAAGAATCTGTTCTGGGACCTCTGCTGTTCACATTATTTGTGAATTTAAATGGAACATGTGTATAATAATAGTGTTAAACTTACAAACGACATGCAGCAATGTGAACAGGTAACAAGTAGAAAGGAGACTGATTATCTTTAGTAAGATTTGGACCACTTTATGTGGATGGGCGAAGCTAGGGCAGATGATTTTAATGGAGATAATTAGAGGGCAATATATTTGGGGGAATAATAATAAACATGTGTAATATGAAAGGGTACTTGCTGGCAGAGGGTGGAGAGGATTTCAGAGTGATTATTCTGCATGAAAACATCTGGTAATGTGAAACAATTATCAGTAAAGCAGATTGGGTACCAGGATATTTGTGAAGAACACTGGATTACAAATCTAAATAAATTAGATTGACTTTGTACAAATCAATGGTGATGCAATTTTGGAGTGTTAGAAAGGATTTGGAGAAGACTAACCAAGCCTTAAGGGATTACATTATGACGAAAGGCTCATGTGACCATACTAATTTTCATTTGAGGAAAAAAGATTGTGTAGAGACATGATGAGAGGTGGAGATAAGATTGAAATACACAGGCTATTTAACTTGGACAATGAACATAGAATTAGAGGATATGAGTACAAAATTCGAAAGCTTCAAGCAAGGATAGAGATTAGAAAAACTTATTTCCCCACAAGATAATAGACTCCTATACAGAGTAGTTGACTCAGACTAAATTGAAACCATTAAAATGGAGCTGGATTTGACTATCTGTTGAAAAGGAGAACATAGCAATAGGCATTTTTTTTGCTGCTTTTCAGGAAAGGAAGGGGGATAGAATTTAGTGTTCCATGATGTTGAGGTTTTAACAGGTTAACACTAACATGGGAGAAGTCCATGAGAGAATCATCACACATAGACTCTGGATGGAGCAAATGGCTTTACTTGCTCCAGACATTAAGTTCTAAGCATTGGGAAGACCAAAGCCATCATCTTGGGTCACTGCCACAAACTTTGTACCTTTGTCAATGACTCAATCGCCCTACCCTGCCACTGCCTCGAACTGAACCAGACATATTCAGCACCTTGATGACCTTACAACTCCATATCCTCGCCATCACAAAGACTGCCTACATTCCACCTTTGATATTGCCCGCCTCCACTCCTACCTCAGCCCATCTGCTGTTGAAATCCTTATCAATTCAATTGTTACCTTCTGACTCAACAATTCCAATGCTCTCCTGGCCAGTCTCCCATCCTCCTACCTCTGTAAATTATGAATATAAGATTGTGTTGGAAAAAAGTACGTTGTTGTATTTCTGGACTAATAATCCAGAGAACATGAGTTGAAGTCCCACCATGGCAGTTTGAGAATTTGGATTCAGTTTTTTTTTAAATCGGGAAATAAAAAACTGTTATCAGTGAAAGTGATCTTAAGCTGTCGGATTGTCATAAAAGCCCAGCTGGTTCACTAATGTCCTTTAGGGAAGGAAACCTGCCATCCGTGACTGCACTAAAAAAAAATACTTCATTGGCTATAAAACACTTTGGGACATCCTGAGGTCGTGAAAGGCGCTGTATAAATGCAAGTCTTTCTTTCTTACTTGGCCTGACCTACACGTGACTCCAGTCCCATACCAACGTGGTTGACTCTTAACTGCCCTCTGAAGCAGCCTAGCAAGCCACTCAGTTGTATCAAACTGCAGTAAGTGGTTCAAGCAGGAGTCCCACCGCCACCTTCTCAGGATAACTAAGAATGGGGAGTAAATGGCAGCCTTGCCAGCGATGCCCATTTCCCGAGAATGGTAAAAAAAACTTTCTGGTTGAACTGCAGCTTCTGAAAATTTGAAGGATTTTATGTTATAGTAACTTTAAAATCATCTTTAAAGTTAATTTTTCAGAGAGTCCCTGTCTTGTATACGAATTTTAAAAAATTAACTTCATTCTGCGGCTGAGTATGAAGGTTATTTTCACATGAAACATTTCTACTTTCCACTACAGAAGCATTTACCCTTATTCAGTCCGTTCTGACTGTATTGAGTGTTGGTTGGAGAGCAGATGCCTTGTAATTGAAAACAAAGCGTCCTTTTCTTTCACATCGCCATAAATAGGTCATGATGCAGTAAGACGTCCTTTCACAATTTGGAGCCAAGACTTTTTTTTTATAGTAATAAAATGTGAGCAGCTGAGAACAAAAACCAGGAAGTGTTGTATTTTTAAAAAAAATTCATGTAGTTATAGGCTGTTTTCTTCAAAAGTACTTCACAGGGCAGTTATATTACCCAGTTTACATTGATGCGAAGCTCAATGTCTTTGCACCAGTGCCAACTGTGTCGAGCAATTCTGGTCACCCAATGCACTCTCTGGCAAGTTTGAGACCACCTCTAGCAGGTGGGGATATCTGCAGCCAAGTGCAAAGCTAAATTTAAACTTGATTTTTAATGTTACCAGGAGCAGACTGTCCTGTTGGCGCTCTTCAAAATTTAACTGCAACCCACAGAGCTCCATTGTCCTGGATAGAGAGTAACGTGGGAGCCAGTATTGTAACTCGAGTGTGTCGTTCTGTATAGTTACTTGCCTCAAATACAAGTGCAATGGGGTATGGGAGCAATGTGTTTCTCTTCACCCAAATTTTATTGCTGTGGGTTATAATATGGTACAGCACAGGAAGGAGGGCATTTGGCTCACCGTGCCTGTGCCGGCTCTTTGAAAGAGCTATTCAATTAGTCCCATTCCCCTGTTCTTTCCCCATAGCCCTGTAAATTTTTTCACTTCAAGTATTTATCCAATTCCCTTTTGAAAGTTACTGTTGAATCTGTTTCCGCCACCCTTTCAGGCAGTGCATTCCCGATCAATACAACCTGCTGCATTAAAAAAATGTTTCCTCATACCGCCTCTGGTTCTTTTGCCGATCACCTTAAATCTGTGTCCTCTGGTTACTGACCCTTCTGCTACTGGAAACAGTTTTTACTTATTTACTCTGTCAAAACTGTCCATGATTTTGAACACCTCTATCTCCCCTTAACCATCTCTATTCTAAAGAGAACAACCCCAGCTTCTCCTCTTTCTGCCTTCCTCTGCTTCAAACCATGGAACTGCCTGTGATGTCCGCCTGCCCATTCTTCATAAGTAGTTGTGCCTCTTGTCTGAGACCAATACCTGTAGCATAACCAGCCTCTCCAAAGAGTTAATAGCTTTCCCTTTCCAGCATATTTTATAAGATGTAGGATACAAACATGCAAAAACTGTGATATCTTTGCAGAGTGCGACTGCAGCAAAAATTAAAATAATGAAGCAGTGGATGTGTGTGTATTCCACTGTTTTTATATAGGATTTTTAAAAACTTATTGAAGGGTTTTGATCACAGAATTTTTAAAAACCCTTTTCAACTGAGGTAATTTTGTGTGGATTTGAATGAATAATTAGTTTTGGTCGTATGTACAGTAATTATTGGCTTTTTACTTAACACCAAGCGTTGCTACCAAGTACTGTAGCAGCGAGCCTTATAAATTGACAACAGCATCACTGCACCAGACGTGATAACTCACTGCCATGAAATTAAAAACGACAATTTACTCGAAAGAATTATCACTTAATTCACTGAGTAAATTTGTTTGGTTTGTGTGTTCCTTACCACAGTGGGTGAAAAATTAACAGCGATACATCGAAAATAAATGGGAGTTGTGCACCGACTTGTGGTGTGTTGCACTCCTGTGAATGGACATCTCTGGGATCATTTTGTTCACGTCACTGTGGTGCTGATACTCTTAATGCATTGGCCAAAAATGTGCAGCGATTTCTCTCGGTTCTCAGCTGAGCTGTTTCCTCGGGGGGCGGGGAGGAGGGGAGGGGTGACAGATTCCTGTCAGTTGAGCACATCGCAGCTCCAGTGACGGAAAATCATGGATCCATGCAGGTAAGTAGGATTTATGGCATGAAAGGGGAAAGACTGGGATAAAGGGAGTTTGTGAAATAAATACGTTGTTGCTCAGCTCAGCTCCTGTCTGCTTGTTAGCTTTTGTGCACGGTTCGAATTGATCGGTCATGCCTCTCAGCTGTTGAAAACAGCACTAGTATAAAATCATTATGTGGTTGCCACAGCTTTCTTTTGTGCTGGGTAAATTTGTTCTTGCTGAACACAGATATAGATTGCTCAGGAGCAACAACTTTTCTTTTGAAGTAGGCTGTGCCCAGGAACAAGCACATTTTAAGCACAGCATTGCCAAATTGAAGTGTAGGAAAAGGTCTGAAATTTTAGATATTTAAAATAGAAAGATATAGCTCAACTCAACAGTATCAATTATTTCCCCTTCCATCTTACAAAAAATGTTGAAATGCTGCTTATCGCCATCCTGTATATTAATCGCTATATGTTAAGTGTCTCAAGGAGAGATCCAAGCCTGTAACCAAATGCAGCACATACAAGTTTCTAAATACTGTAAGCTCCAGAGCTCTCTGCATATCTTTATACTACAAACATGTGCTGCATAACACAAAAACTGGTAAGTAGCTGCTTTTCCTGAGGGGCTCCTTCTACAGTGTGTCACAGTGCTGTTGTCTTTTGGGTATAATGTCCCAGTTAGTTGCAATGACCTTGGTCCTTTGTGGCACAGCCTCAACCTTTTAAAAACACACTGCACACCTGCCTTCTAATGTGAAGGAAACTAATATGTGTAATACATATATTTAAATTTCTTTATTCAAATTACTTGATTAATCACACTTTTTAAGTGCAATAAATGACTTTGAATTTACAGGAGTAGACAAACTGGTTTGAAACCAACCTGAGAGCAATTTGAATTTTGGCAAGTGGTTTGAATCCAACCTGAGAGCAATTTGAATTTTGGCAAGTGGTATGAAACCACCTTGAGGAGATAGCCTTGCATCACTTCGGCTTTGCACCGGCCACAGAATATCTGCAACCAGCACGCCACCATTGTTTTGAACTCCCAAGATGATTCCAGGCAGCCTACTGAGCCACCTTTTGAGTTCTTAATGTTAACAATGAACTGAGAGGAGAATTGGCTCCTTAGTAACATTAAAACATTTTGTTGGCATTGCAACACCGGTAGGTGGAGCTCTGCACGCGCACTGAGCCTGAACGCAGACTAGTGCGGGGCAGGTTGTATAGCGCAATGCTCTTGGCCTATCACTCTAAAGCAAGTACACCTCCAGTTCAAAGTCACCCTATGAACCTAAATGTCCATTAATACATTTTTTTGTGTAAGAGTAGTAAAATGTGCTTATTTATTATGTTTTCATTTTTGAACAAGTAAATTATTTATTTAAATATGTTTAGCCTTTGGCGAGAGTACCACAAAAATAGCAACATCTAACATCATTAAATTATGACTTTAATGCAATTTCAGAAACTCTTGAGGTTGTGCATCCTCACAGATCATAGAGAAATTGCACGTGTTGTCGGTTCGATCTTCGGTGTAGAGTTAGCCGATCTCGGGGGCAGTTGGGGGGGGTGGGTGGTGCTACAGATGGCTTCAGGAAAAGTGGGTTATGGAGGAAAGAACTCAGTTGGGGGTTCCTGCTGCTGCTGATTATCTGGTGACCTCTCGCTGGAAAGTGTCTTGTGCGAGGACAGGATCAAGCTCAACAGTGATGTTCCCCGCTCTTGAATAAGCTGCTGATTCTCACTGCTTGAACTCATCTATGAAGAATGCCATTAGGACGAAGTTCCAGAAGTGTGCCGGTACCCCAGTAGACCATCAAGAGGAGGAAAGAAGTGAGAGGGGAATCTGAGATTGTGTATGCAAATTATATATAATCAGGAAGCGTATGAATTGTATTTGAAAATTGTATGTTTTAAAGTTCCCTCAATGTAGGGGAGGGACTTGTACATCAGTCCAGTTATTGGCTATTGAAACCTATAAAAATAGAGTGAATTTATACATTTGCAAGGTTATATATTCCAGAATTTATGGTACATTTAAACTGTATAAGTTTTTATTTATTGTCGACTTGTGTTATGATCATTGCACACCTCTGTTGTCGAGGGGAACCATTGACCAGCTGAAAAATTTTATAGCAAGCTCTAAAAATAACTACGCCTCCCTTTCCCAAGGGAGTAATTTTGTGTGTCGGCCAATCTACTGGAAGTCAGCTGTCCGTTGCCAGCAGTGCAAATGCGTGAGGTATTCAAAGCTGCCTGGTGTGTTGGTTTAAGATGCTCAGTCTCGAGGTTGAAGGTTGCTGCCTGCTGCATGACACTTGAACACACAAACATCAATTCTGGTGAATGAGTTTGCAGAGATTTATAACTTGTCAGAAGTTTTGCAATAAAAGGGCTCCACCCTGGGTGGAGGCAGAAACGTGTACTTGCCTGTCCTCTTGCCCGCTGCAAGCAAATCTTCTGGAAAGCTCCAAAACAAAGATGGGGGTTGGTTGTTGTGTTGCTTGTCATTTCACCTGTGGGATCTGACTTTGAATCCAGCCCAGAACAATGGATTGAAAGCCCTGTCCCTGATTGTAATAGTATACCCACAGGTAGTCAAAGCCTAGCTGCTTGTGTTTATTTTTTCCACGATTCTCAATCGCCCCCAAGATACTAACTCTTGCTTAGGTTCCATGTGAGGCAGCGACCCTTTGTTACCTCACCCGAGTGATGCTTGTTAATATTGATCCTGGACAGTAAGTGATATCAGACCAATTGACTGTAGTGCCAGCACAACCTGGTTCAGTCCTCACAGGAAGTCCATACATCCTGCTTTCCAGCAGAGGTCATTGGATAACGATCTGGAGTAGGAACCCTGGCTAATTTCCTCTCCCTTACGCAGGGATACAGAGGCCTATTGTTCTGCCCCGGTTGCTGTCCCAGCAGATGATCGGCAATCAGCACAAACGGAGATTCGAACTCTGCACTTTTGGTCTGCAGTATAATATTGCATCAGCTGTGCCTTTAGCCATTAGACCACCACTCCCCAAGTGAGTTTGTCCACAACAGGAAACTGGCTATAATTCACAGTGATTTGCAATTCTCACTTTATAAAGCCAGACAACATCGGTACCTCCTTTAGAGTGGTAGAGACTGATAGGAGGAGAGTGCACAGGTTCAAACTGGGAAAAGGAAAATTTAGGACTGATGTTGCGATGAGCTTCATGCAAAAAGCACTCTGTACTTGGAATGGGCCCCTGGGTAGAATAGTGATGGCACTTGGAATCATTTACGAAACAGTTGAACGATGTGTTTGGGAGGATGGATGAGCTTGAGTGGGCTTCAGTGGAGAGTAAAATTGGGTGGGGTGTAAAATCAGCCTTGCACCTGATCCCGTCAATTTCCTGATGGGCAGGTTCGGTTAAAATTGCCCCCACTGTTTCTCTCAAGCTCAGTAGTAAAGGGTCCCGAAGTCACTCCTTGAATTCAGCAAAGCTGAAGAAAGCGGACTATCAATGCATTTTTCCCCCAAATGTCCCAAAGCATTTCATTTAATATGAATTATTTTTTGAGTTGCAGTGAAGACCAATTGACTGTAGTGCAAGTATACTGTAGTGTAGAAGACCAATTGACTGTCATACAAGGAAAGGTGGCAGCCATTTTATGTGAAACAAGAGTTAGTATGTGGAATTCTCTGCTACAAACTGTTGCTGAAGTATACACCATAAATTCTTTTCATCGACAGCAACAACAACTACTTGCATTTATATAGCGCCTTTAACGTAATGAAACTTCCCAAGGCGCTTCTCATGAACGTAGTTAGATAAAATTTGACACTGATCCACAAAAGGAGATATTAGGACAGGTGACCTAAAACTTGGTCAAAAAAGGTAGGTTTTAAGGAGCGTCTTAAAGTATGAGAGAGAGGGGGAGAGGTTTAGGGAGGGAATTCCAGAGCTTAGGGCTCAAAGGGAATTAGATATTTGATCGAAAAAGAGGAATATTAGAGGGAATGTGGAGCAAGCAACATGGTGAGATTAGATTTGGTGGCTAAAGTGCAGAAAAACACTGGTGTAGGCTTGATGGGCCATATGGCCTGTTGCTGTGCTGTACCATTCTGTGATTCCCACTAACAGGAATGAGACAAATGACCAATACATCTGTTTTTCATGGTATTGGCCCCAGAACATGAGATTCTCAAGTTTCCCTCTAACCATGGTCACTAATTTATGTGAATTGAATAAGTCAAAGCCCAATTTTGTTACATGGGATTCCAGGATTTTTATTGGTGTTTTGGGGTTTGAATTATATGATTCTACCCATTTTTCTCAAAAATCTAAATTAATGGTCTTGTTCATAACATAAGCCTCTGAGATGAGAGACTGACCTCATGGCTCTTCTCTGCACTGCTTCCAGGGTTTGAATGTCTCCCTAATGTCTCAGTGACCAAAACTGGATACAGTTCTCAAGGTGTGGTCTGACTACAATATTGTACAGTTCTAGCATGACATCCTCTGATTTATACCCCACTGATTTAACATTATAGTTCAGCATTCTGTTTTCTTTGTTGATTGCTATTCCACAGTGATGGGACATAAGTATTAAGTCGTTAGCTAATTCGACACGATAATCTATTGCACTCTTGTGGTTGTCTGTTTTTACTGAATAGTCCAGACATTTTATTCTAGAGTTAAAAAAATAAAGAAAGACAGACTTGCATTTATATCGTGCCTTTCACAATCTCAGGACATCCCAAATGCGCTTTACAGCCAATGTGATGATGACCAGATAATCTGTTTTAGTGATGTTGATTGAGGGATAAATATTGGCCAGGACACCATTGAGAAATCCCCTGCTCTTCTTTGAAATAACACTATGGGATCTTTAACATTCACCTGAGACAACAGACGGATCCTTGGTTTAACGTCTCATCCGAAAGACCTTCGACACTGCACTGAAGCGTCAGCCTAAATTTCAAGCTCAAGTCTGTGGAGCGGGACTTGAACCCGCAACCTTTTAACTGAGACAAGAGTGCTACCCACTGAGCCACGAGTGAGGCTCACAGTTTGATTGTTGTAACACTTGGAGATGCTGGGGATTGAACCCGGGGCCTCAGACATGCAGAGTTTGTCTTTTGCTGTCAAAAGCTTTGATTTCCTATGTAAGCTGCTTTTAAAGGGGGTTCTTCCATGTATTCCAATTATATATGTTGCTTTGATTATTGTTAATAAAACGAAATGCGTCCAGAAGGATGTAAAGGCCTAAAAATACTGTACTTAAAGAACATCATTTTTTTTTCTTATCATTAAGTGATAACCGAGTGACTGGAGCTGAGCAGATGAACCGTGAAGGTGCCCACGGGAAGACTCCCGAGGAGATGTACATCCAGCAGAAGGTGCGAGTGCTGCTGATGCTGAGGAAGATGGGATCAAATGTGAGTGTGAACTTAGTGTGCAAATCTAACTTTGACTGTTCCATCCTGGGGTATGTGTGTCAAATAAATATTTTTGTTCATGTTCTGTTTTCCGTAATTCTATTCAGATAAAGGGCCTGACTTGATACGTTATGCAGTCCCAGCTTATGCTCTAGAAATATATTTTAAGGAATGTTTATCTCTCTGTGACTCATTGATGCTGTAAAACATAAGTGTTTAAAAACTAGCAGTTGGGGAAGGCTTGGAAGTAGGATTCCAGTCTCTCTTACCAGTAGCTCATGGTAAGGCTACCTTTCAGCGCTGATATTTATTTATCCTTGTTCATATTTAGAGTGCCAAAAGTCAGGAAGCTAAGAATTTAAGCTAGCTCTGTGAAGGGATGTTAAAATATACACATATTGTAGCAGAGCCCAGGAAACTAACTTTTTAATCTCTACCTCATGTGTTTTTTGACACAGAGAAAAATAAAAGCCACTTCATATAACAGCTTGGAAGGAATGAAAAACCGTTTTAAGTTTATAATACCTCCGAGTGAAATACATTTGATATGGTGATACAATAAAACTTAATTTTTGTGTTACAAACCGGATCTTCAATGGTAAGCCAATAAATATTGCATTTATCACACTTAGGAGAGGCCTACACAACCCGCTCACAGCAACAATGCTCCTTAGTTATTTTGTACCCTCATTTGTGGAATGAATTTTGCATTCAATAGCCTGCGACAGACCATCCATGGAGCTGTGAAAGTACTAATGAGTCTCCAGTTTACCTGATTTCCTACTGGTGTAGACTGTTTGCTTCATTCTCAGCATCTCCCACGCATCACTGAAATAAGGCTCTGTCTATGTTGTTGCTGAGCAGCACTGAAGCCTGGGCTTACTCCAGTGATGTGTGGAAGACAACTTTGATTTGAAAAATGAACTCAGGTTTGCAATTGCAGGATCCTGTCCATTTCAACAATCTCAAATTGTCAGGGTTTGCAGGCTGAAAATCTTGGGATTACAGCAATAAAGAAACAATCAGAACAAAGTTCGCTCAGTTAGAAGGAGTTTTGACGAAGGGTCCGCACAGTTGCTACCTGACCTGCTGAGTGTTTCCAGTGTTTTCTGCTTTTGTTTTGGATTTCCAGCATCTGCAGTTTTTTTGCTTTTTATTTACTAACAGCAGCACTGTGCTTGCTGAGAAAGAAGGACAAGGGACATGAGGAGAGCTGTCGAAACTGCCAAGGTACTGTGGGATAGAAAGTGTGGAGAGAGGCACAAGTTAGATAGTGACTGTGGGCAATATAAAAGTGTCTTTTGTATTGAACTGCTGGAGAGGAAATATGAGGAGCTGGTGTTTGAAAGTCTGTTACCTGCTGGTGAATGTGACCAGGAGCCAAGGCAATACTATAGAAGCTTCAAAAGTAATAGTAAAAAAAGGGCAGTTTATTGGAGCAACTGATTTAAATATTTGCCAGATCGGAGTGGTTTGGTTTTGTAGGGAGCTGTAGCACTTCTGTCTAGTAATGAATCAAGAAGCTTGTAAACATTAAAGAGAAACAAAGATCCTGTTAGTAGTACAAAAGTAATAGTAAATAGCAATCCTGATTCCTACTCAGGATCCTGGGATTTGCAAATTGGGAAAATTCCAAAGAGGAAAGGATATTCAGGTATGCTACTGACTCTGCTTAATGAAGTTGTTAGAGAGTTTTCTGAGTGCATTTTATCAAATCTGTGGAATGTCAAGATTGCTCTTTGGCAAACTAGGGAAAAGGGCTAAGGCCGAAAGTGCAGTCCACTGCTAAAGTTAGAATAGGAGAGAATGAGATAAATCAAGAAGTAGTGGCTGGGCAAATGGTCAATTTTAGTTGACAAGACTTTAGATATAGAGGCTATTAAGACTGTTGGCTTAAGTGGGGTAAGTTACCCCCATTTCAAGTTCTTCTCTGCGCTTTCTCCCAATGTAGTGATTCATGTTGGGCATATAATTCCACTAGTGTCCCTCTGGCACCTCACTTAAGTGACCACATTTGAGAATGGACAGTGAGTGTCCGTGGGCTATTCAACCATAAGAGGAATGACAGTCTAGCCCGATCTGGTCCTTCCCTAACGCCCACATATGCTTTCCAATTGGTGTTATTGAAATGAAGAGTGGAACCCTTTTTTTTTGCCCTCTGCCTTGTTCCTGATCTAGAGACGCTAAGACCAGTGCTGCCTTGGCTGAGATGAACTAATGAGATTTTCCTCATCTGTATGGTTCAGTGCCACACCAACTGGTGCATTTATCCATTGAACCAATGGGAATACATTTTTCTTCATTGAGTATAGATTTGTCATCTTAGAGAAAAACATCCCATTCAAATTGTTGAATATTGACTTACAAAGCACCTTTTATGCCTTAATGAATGTATCCAGTGAATTAATGAAGCCCTACCGACCAGAAAAAAAAACTGTTTACATTTCGGCAATTATAAGTTGGCACAGTCTTTTCAATCAAGTACTTTGTTTTGCCTTCTAGTCAACCTCCCTTGAAGGCACATCCCAGTAGGTGGTTAGTCATGTTAATAACAGATTCACATTGACTGGGTCAACAAACGCTCCCAAATCTTTCATTTTCCACCTTTGCTAATGGACATCAACTTCATCATGTGTTCTGTACCAATGTGTATAACCATAAACACACAAGTTGGTAGTCCATGCAAAATAGTATATTTACATCTTCATTAAAATCAGTCTTTCCGTCCTTGGCTTGGTGTCACCAGCAAATTTCAAATTAGTACAAGTACCCTCTTTTACATCTTTTGTGAATTGTTTTGAGCACAAAGAGATCAGAACCAATACCCATGGAGCTCACCACTCCCGAACCAGAGCTTTTTCCATTTATCATCTCCTTTTGCTTTCAATTGCTAATCTAGTTTCAAATCTAATCATCAAATTTGCTATTAATTTCAGGAGCCGAAATGCTTATAAGCTTCGTGTGAATTGTTATCATGTCTTCTGAAATTCCAAAGTAGAATTCCAGTGGCTTTCTGAGGCACAGCCTCCCCATTGGATCAGCAACTTTATACATATCTGGAAGGCCCCAGGCTCCATTGCCAGTCCATGCTGATCTTAGCTGGACCAGAGGTAGGGGCACTGATTCCCCTGAGCTTCCGGAAAGCATTTGGCTAAATTGTAATGCTAAATTTCCAACTAGGAAACCAAATTCAAATCCCAGTCTTGACCAACATTTTGAAATCTGTGGCTTTCGTTGAGTGTGAACTTTAGGGAAAGGGAGAAACGACTGAGAGTTCTTTATGTACCTCTCAATAGCATCTCTGTGTGAATCGATCATAGAGCAGCATTGATGTCTGCGAAAATCATGCTTTCTCAGCAAAAGAGAGATGTATAGATACAGAGGGGTATCTTGATTGAATGAAAGCCAGGGGGGAGACATCTGCTAACTCCATTGGCCAGAAATTGTAGACATCAGTGCTTTTTGTCCGGAGGAATATAGTGGGGAATTAGTAGGTAGCCATGGTACAAATTGCATATTTCTACCCAAAGTACCTACCTCTGTTATCACAATGGTAGTAATGGGATTACCCCTTTTTCTAGTTTGTAGTATGCTACATTTAAGGGAAATTCACAAACTGGCAAAGGAGTTCACGCTCACTGAGTCTAAATGGAAAGGTTCCTTCTATGTTTTTCAGACCAAGATAAGAGCTTAGCCCAGATTTTCCGACAGGGTGCTATCCGCCAAAATTGTGGCAGGGTGGGACCTCCGCCCGATCACAGTGGCACTCACCCCACTGATGTTTTTTAAGCCATCTTAATTATAATAATAATGAGGGCAAGCTCCAGGCATTGTAAATGCCTCTCATTGAGAGCTCTTCATCAGGGGTGGGAAATAGGGTGCTGCAGCAGAAGTTAAGCACTGGCAGCAGCTTAAAAGGTCAAGCACACTGAAAACTGGCTTAAGAGCAGATTTGTAAATTTAAAAAAATGTCTTAGTTCTGCAGGGAGGCATGGAGCCCCCGGGTTCTCTGAGGCAGCAGTGGAAATGCTGCTGGGCCATTTGAGGCAGAGTAGGGAGCCCCGGTTTGGGACAGGGCAGCAAAGGCCCTGAAAGAGATCTGCACAAGCTCATTGGAAGGAGAGGGTCATGGCAGTGAGTGCCAACTCCACACTCAACAACTGAGTGGCACAAAAAGTTTAATGACCTTACCAGGTCAGGCAAGGTAAGGGAAGTCAGCTACATTTTCCAGGAATGTACTGTACTAAGTACATCTGCCACTTATAACCTTCAATGTGTTCCGCAAGAGCTCACTATCAATGCCCAGAACATTGCGTGGGGCCTTTTACAGCTCCCAGCCATCAACTGTTGTGTTCCTTCCCTCCCAATCTGACATGCATGCCCCCCCACTATAAGGTTTACATGGTATATAATTGTTCACTTCACGCACCTACCATCACCCTAATTAGGTCTAACTGCTGACACCTCGTTTTGAATGCATCTCATGGCAACTAGAGGTTATTCTCTCATTTTGCATTCTTTTTAACCAAGAAGAGTACCCTAACACAGAGACTGGAGACAAGTGGTGACCCCTCCCCCAACCTCTGCCCTTTCACTCTTTAAAAAGAAGCAGCTTTGGAGCTCAATGGGGACACACATGGGGGGGGAGTTAGAAATGGGGAGGTAGGAGGGCAGGTGCTCCCTATAGGTTTGTTGTGACATTCTGCTTCTCATCCCACTGTAGCCCACATTATCTGTCAGCAAACCAGATCATGAAACCCTCAAGTCACTCCTCCTAAAACTCGACTCCTCAGTGACCCATTCTAACCCCTCTTCATCTTGTCGTCCTCCAGATGTGCCCAGCAAAAAAAAAAATAATCTGAAGCTATCGCATTCCAAAAATCTTGTCCTTTTTATTTTATAATAAGAAGCTGCTGCTAATGGATGTGCAGTTACTCAAAATTTGCAATACAACTTTGAAAAAATTGCACATGTGCAACTCTTGCACGCGCTCAGTCAATGCAACTTTGTTAGTTTGGCTAGGAGTTTCCCCGACACTGAGAGAAAGTGTGTACAAACTAGCAGAACAGGGGAGTTCTCCCCAGTGTCTCCTGGCCAATGTTTATCCTTCAACCAACATTACTTTAAAAAAAAATTATCTAGTCATTATCACATTGCTGTTTGCTCTGCGCAAATTGGCTACTGTGTTTCCTACATTACAACAGTGACTGGACTTCAGAAGTACTTCATAGGCTGTAAAGCGCTTTGGGAGGTCCAAAGGTTGTGAAAGGCACTATATAAATGCAAGTCTTTCTTTTAGAAATCGAGCAAGTGCATTGTGAACAAACACTGAGAAGTTTGCAGTTGAAGAATGAGGAAGATCATGCTATTGTTATTCAGCTCTCAGCAAGTTGCAGATGGCTGTTAATCTATTGTGATTTAAATGTCCAATGTTAATTCTGAGAAAGAAACCCCCTTAACAAAAAAAACTTCCTTCCTCCTTTTCCTTCATGTTTTTCTCATTCCCTCATTTCCTGAAGGTTTTGACTCCTTTTTGTGGTATGGTTCCATATGCACCCTCTGGTTGCTCATCGAAATGGGCATTCTTCATGCAACAGCCTAGACTGCTCGACTATTAACGAGATTTTTGTTTCTGATTGCACTCTGAGATGGCACTAATACTCTTGTCGTTTCAGAGCTCCAGTTCTGTAACATTATCTGTTAAACCTTGAGCAAAGGCTCAGGGACTAAATCACTTGTGTATAAAAAATGTCACAGTTGTACTCTGGAATGAAAATTATCCTAGATATCTGCATTCATTAGCTGCAGATCAACCCTGCTGTATTTAAAGAAACGTCTCTTTTGATGGCCAACTTGTCTATAGATCTAGTGTGTTGTAAAACTACAGAAAGCTCCTCATACAGAATTCGCTCCAGTTCAAGGTTTTTGAACCTTGGAAAGTACTAGCATCAAGCATCAAGTAATTCATACTGGCATTTTGATGAACCAGGTTTGTTGAGGGTGAGAGCAAGATTAAGGAAGATGAAATCACGTGAACAGGCAAAAGAGTGTTCTTATCGTGCAACTCCTGTCTTTGAAAATAATCATTTCATTACTGGATCCAGTCAGAAAATAAGTTTGTATTAGGTGGAAAAGTTAAAGATGTTGCTTTGCTATTTTATAGTTCTTAAAAACAGCAGTGCATTGTGCACACATCCTGGCTGTCAACCTTTTAAGTGTCTGAAATGATGAGCTTGAGTTGACAAGAAAGTTGTATCTAAATCAATCGATACATTTGCAAAACTCAACCACAGGTATTTTGACATAAACATAAGACTTGCGCATGTAAGTTATTGGAGCAACTTAATGCACAGTGTCAGCCATTGATGTGACATCCCTGTTGAGTAGTTACAGGAGGGTGACAGGTACTGTCAACACTGCCTTCTCAGTACTGTCTTTCACCAGCTGTGCTCTCCTGTATTGGAATGTGGAGAAGAGTTGTGGTCGACACAGCTGCGATTCCCACTTCGCCGAGTCCCCAATTTCAGTTTCTGTGGGGAAACACTGAGTGGAAACCAGTCACCTCTCCATTTTGGTTGCCAGCTCGCCAAGGCTGTCCCAGAGTCTCCAAGAATTAAAGATTAATCTCCTGGACACTACTGTGAGCAACCCGGGAGAAAAAGCACTGGGACATTAAAAAATTGTGTTTTTTTTTCATTTTCTTTGAACACGTTTTTGTTTATTAGCTATAAAAGTATTGGGAGGGTGGGTGGGGAGGCTGTTTGACTGGGTGGGGCAGTTGGAGGCAAGTGACACCAAGGGGACAGAGAAAGAGGATGAGCCAGGGGCAGGGTCTCCCAGGCCAGGGTTTCATTGGTCCTGGCTATCAGAGGCCTGGCATAAGACTGTATGCCCAGTAAGATAAGCCTCTAATTAGTCCCACTGGTGGGGGTTCGGGGTCCAGGCCAGGGAAATGGCTTAGATCCCACCCTGGATGGTGGCCAGGTGCCAGAGTTTCCAGCAGCATAGCACAGGTAGCTACTGGAGACCATCTATGTGATGAAACCTCCAGGAATATGTCCAACCAGAGTTGACAATCATGTGCTCCATAGAGGTAGTTAAGTCAAAGGGAGCATTGTTGCATACCTCCTTACAGCCGATTGAAGAGCAGAATTGGTGGGTTACTATGATTAGAAGGAAATAGTCTCAACGAAAGCTACAGAAGACATCTAAAGCATGAAAGTGAATTTTGAGCAGTTTATCAAAATCTGCCTTCCCTCAGCGAGATTATTTTAATTGAACTTGCTCACATGCACTTTTTTCATATTACAAAAATGTTACTTTTTTTTCCCCCACCCCCTTCCTCTGAAGGTTCTGAGTCTTGCTGGGGTACAGTTCTCCGGGTGACTGAAGCGCTTCTAGTATCTTGCCCAGGTTACCATTCTTCATACGAGAGCCAAACCATAACAGCACATCACAGCCGAGCCAAGTTTCATCCTGTCCATTGGACTTTCCTGCAGGCTCGTTACTATGCAGTGACCTTGGCTGATTTCCTCCACCCTCCCCCACCCCCAAGCTCAGGAGTGAGAGAGAGTTCCAACTGCTGCCCTGACTGAGATCAGCTAACTCAGCCCAGACCAGGACTTGAACCTCAGATCTTAGAGGCTCTGTATACAACAACTGCTTATATTGTGTTTATTTAACATCCTCAGGGTTTGTTTTAGGGATGTTGCATTGCTGCTGTTTTTAAAGTGTTACTGTAGAACATGAAATTAAATACAGCTCAGCTAGCATACAGTGTGACACATATGTACTTGCAACAGCAGCAGTGTTGTACAACATATTACAACAGCTGTGATGGCCAACACCATAAGCCTCTTCTCAATTCTTAATTGTGCTGTTTTCCTGCAGGGGATTACAGGGCAGAGTGGAACTTCCTGTGCTAGTTTCCCTGTCATCGCTATAGCACAATGAAACCATTCAACAAATTAACCTCTTCGACACAAGGTTTATTACCACTACATCCAAAGCAGCCTAACTACGAATAAATTGGCAACCTTATGTTGATCCCAAATTCTGAAGGAAAAGTGGTGTGCTTCCCAGGGAAAAAATACTTCAATAATTGAACTGCTACTGAAGCAAGCAGCTTGTCGGTCTAACGCTTATCTACCAGAAGTTTTGGGAATTTGTGTTTGTTTCAATGGGGATTCATAGCTGATTCTAGCAAATTAGGATTTAAAAAAAAGAATCAAATGGTGGTACATATTTTTCTGGACATCATCATGGGCATATAGACGAGCAGATAAGACCATTGCAGTCCATCTGGCTGGTCACAATGTGTAGGAAATCTTATATCCCATGATATGCCCCTCATACCCTGTCATCACATTTTTCATCTGAACTTACCCAACTCTCTCAAATTTGCTCATACAATTAAATCCCTTGACAGTCCATATATACGTTCACCAACCTCTGCATAAAAGTAATTAAGCCTAAACTGTTTTATCACCCTCCCTCTTAAACGTTTGAGTCTATTGGCCTTGATCCCAGCAGTTATACCTGGATTCTGCCTGCCAGTGCCATACACCATTGACCTTTCTGGAATTTGTTGGGTCAGTAGGAAGGCACCACTATGGACGGATCTCCAGCAGCTACCTGCTCTATGCTGCTGGAAACTCTGGCACTTGGCCACTATCCAGGGTGGGATCCATGCCATTTCCCTGGCCTGGACCCCCCCCCGCCCCAACCCCCATCAGTGGGACCAAATAGAGCCGCCTTGGAGGCTGCCACCCCTTATCTTACTGGGCATACTGTCTTATGCAAGGCCTCTGATAGGCCAGGACCCAGAAAACCCTGGCCTGGGAGACCCTGCCCCTGCTCTTGGCTCCTTTTCCTTCTCTGTCCCTTTGGTGTGACTGGCCTTGTAAGGGTCAGGGGCAGATTCCACCCCATACAAGGCCTGGTGGAAACTCTCAGCATAGGCTGAGTCTAGTGTATCTGGGCCTCGGACAAATTACAGGCCCTTCTGCACTCTCGCAGAAGTTGTGGGAGTGTGTCAGAAGGGCCAAGCAATTTTGGTCCCATTGGTGTTTGTGTCTGTACCCGTTTGGATCTTGAATACTTCAGTAAGATTACCTGTGAATCTTCTCGGATGGATCTTTCTAAAGATCTAAGTGAAATTGGTAAAATGAGTTTATTTCACAAGCGTGAAAGACCAATAAACAGGACTGGTAAATTTTCAGTTCCTATTCATAAGCCCAGAAATACACTGCTAATATATTCAAATTATAAAACACACAGTGGAACATTTTAAGGCAGATAGGGGCTGTAGCACCTAAACATATCAACCTGGGGCGCAGTAGCATTGAGAGTCTCTATCTGCAAGCTACTGAGTGTTTGAACATGGAGAGGCCTTAATCAGAAGCCAAGCACCTCCCTTGATGTGTGTGGCACGGAGCCATACATTCCAGGAAAGTACCTGGTTCAGTCCCTGGATTTTGTTGAGTTAGCTAATTTTAAGTGGGATTGGGCAATTGGCCTCTGTATTCTTGGTTAGGGAGGAGGGGAGGGGAGGGCGGGGGGGGAACTGTTCACGGTTCTCTTTTCCTCTCCTCCCGCTCATTATTGCTATCCAGCAGTCGAAATTGGAGTTGTGTGTGGACAAGGCAGGACCTGGCTACAATGACTAGGGCAAATGATTTGGCACGGCGCAATGCTCTGCGACAAACTCCATACGTTCCTACGCTAAACATGATTCACTGCCTGATTTTTACATCAAAAGTCCCAGAGGCATTGGAAATGCTGGCTTCTGAGCAATAACAAATCAACTTGCCCTAACAATGGCTTCAACTGTCAAGGCACATAAATCAAGGATGACCACTTGCATAAAGTACTGGAGAGCTGTTACTCGAGGAAAAGAACTGCAGTATGACTTGTCACCTTAAAGAGAGATGCGGAATTGAGGATTTCTTTTTAATAAAACAGGGTTTCATCCTCTGCCTTGGGGCAGAGTTTTTTTGTGCTCTGTGCTACAGCCTTGGTTGCATTCCTCCTAAATAAATTACATGGAGTATTGCAACAAACATACAGGTGTCTCCTTCCAGTGTCCCATCTGCATTTTGGCTCATATAACAAAACTCTGTTCGGTTTAGCATACTAATCCTTTACCTAAAGAAACTGGTACACGCCATGCCAGTCAGGTTTCTTGGTTGTTTCTAGATGATTCTATTGTAATTCTTGTAGTCCAATTCTGTAATTTTTATGTCTATGCAAAACTTCATGGAAGAACTTAAACTTATTGTTTACGAAAATAGTATTTAACTGGCACTTTTAATGCTACCAACTGCTAACCTACTTTGGAAAATAAAACATCTTTATTTTAACAGCTCACTCCAAGTGAAGAGGCTTTTCTACGAACCTATGCAGGAGTAGTGAACAGCCAGCTTAGCCAACTTCCACAGCACCCAATTGATCAAGGTAAGTACAAGACTGTGCAGAGCTAGGCAATCGTGGCAGACGTTTAGGTCACAATCCAGTTTTGAGCCTCAAGATACAGTATTTATGTCGAGGTACAGAATTCCGCAGATCTTGCGTCTGAGACCTATTTATTTTGTGGTGTTGTGGGGGGTGCTAGTCAGGACCAGGACATAATATCAATGCAGTATTAATATTGTGAGACACTTATGGCAAATTGAAGTACTTCAGTTTTTTCACATCGTTCACCTGACGAAGGAGGAAGCCTCCGAAAGCTTGTGAATTTAAAATAAAATTGCTGGACTATAACTTGGTGTTGTAAAATCGTTTACAATTGTCAATTTTAACTAGCAGAGGTTGCTTTACTATTTACTTAGCCCACTGAGGGCTTCTAATGGTCGGGGCTGGGTACTGCAGAATTATAATACTGGCTGAACTCGTGCACAATCGCAAATAACCTGAATATTGTCGACCTGGAACAGCTGGGGCAACTTGCCACCCCATCCTCTACCTTAGCCAGAGCGGCATCGGATCTACCAGGTATCCACCCGACCCCTACCTCATAGAATGAGGATGCCAGTGTCCTTGCGTGTACTTTGTTCTTCTTTTCTAGGCCAGTCTATATGATTCAGTACCGATTGTGTCCACTCTGCAGCATCCGTAAATGCGTCTTACCACCTGATATACGATACTACGTAATACTGTTCCTATCTTTTTTTGGCTCTGTTTATTTATGCGTGTTTATACAAAAAAAGTTTATCCTCTATTTCCAATTTTAAAATCTCAATTAAGATAAGCCTCCCAGTGAACACAGTCTGCTTTTGAAAGGAAAAGAGATAAAACATGGATGAAACACCCTGCTACTTAATCTTGTTGCTCAATTTTTCAAATAGATGTAGGATTTATGTGTTAATACTGCAGAATCTGACATTCATTCGCACCACTAACCCTCAGAGAGTGCACTGTAGCTCAGACCTTAATCTGAGACCAAGTCTAATGTGAAGTACTGAGTGGTAAGTGGGTACACTGGCTGCTCTTCTGAATCCTGCATGCCTTTAAAAAGAGGGGAGGAAGAGGGAACACCACAGTCCTGATTGCTCCACTAGTCTATGTAGGTGGGTAGAAAACTGCTACAATGGAGAGTAAACCAGTAATAGCACTTGGGGCAACAGTGGATATTTTTGCTTGTGAAATTAACTCATCAAATGGAACATTTCTACGAGCTACCTGGGACATTGGTGTCACTTATTGGATGGCCAAAGAATGGTTTAAAAAAGAAGGTATTAGAAACATTGTAGTTGTGAAGAAGTGAAAGCTGATTTTTGCCATATCTTCCTGCCAGGAGAGGGATGAATTGGTGATGTGTGCACAAGTGGGGAGGGGGGGGGGGAAATATGCTATAAATGTAAAAGAAAATGTCCAGATTAATTATATTCTATGCTAATGTGTTATTACAGTATTTACATTCTTTATTTTCCAAAAAATGTCAAATTGCAATTCCCTTCAAAGTATGATGACACTAAAGGAAACAAATCTGAGATTTCCCTGAGGACCCTTGTGAGATGGCTTATGGGTAGTTGGATTTTTTAAAGAATTAATTCTCGGTATGAGGATGTTGCTGGCAAGGCCGACATTTATTGTCCATCCCCAGTTGCCCTGAGTAGCAGCTTAATAAAATTGAATGGCTTGCTGGGATACTTCAGAGGGCAGTTAGGAGTCAACCAACTTGGTGTGAGACTGGAGTCACATATAGGCCAGACCAGGTAAGGACGGCAGGCTTCCTTCCCTAAAGAAGATTAGTGAACCATTTGGGTTTTTACGACAATCCGTCAGCTTCACAGCCACTTCTACTGGAGGTAGCATTTATTTCCAGATTTTTAAACTGAATTCAAATTCTCAATCTGCCATGGTGGGATTTGAACTCACATTCATTCTCTAAATTATTAGTCCAGGCCCCTGCTTATTAACTCAGCAACATTGGCCTACCACTGCCTCCGAGTTTTTGCTGGGTTAGTGTTGGATCTACCAGAATCCCACCCTAAAGCCCGTCAGAATCAATATTGAGGAGCTTCCTGCCACCTTATGTTACCCTTGCATCTGACTCTTTACCAATTGTGACTATCCTGCTGCAGCTGTGTGTATATTCCCTGATGTGCAGTATAATACCGCTGTCACTGTCTATTTTGGCCATTATGCCTTTTATCTTTTAGAACAGTAAATAAAAAGTGTTTTTCAGAATAAATCTATGATTACTATACCCAAAATGTAATCACTCTACCTGGTCATAATACAGATATCAAATTATTACCAACCCAACTGTACCTGTAGTTAAGTATATTAGAGGAAAGTAGCTAGCTGTGTATGGGAAAAATAGAATGATGGGCATGTTGAAAAGTTTTTTTCAGTTTCCAAGTTAGTTGCACAAATGTGCAAACAAGTTTAAATAAAATAACAAGAAGCTCTCATGTATTCTCCTATTCTCATTTTTTGTAGCCAAAAAACATGTATGATTTCTCTGTGTTTTGGTCACTGCTCCTAATCTGTCTCCTTTGGCTCATCATCCGTTTTCCTCACACCTCTATGAAGCGCCTTGGGACATTATTCTATGTTGAAAGGTGCTATATAACTGGAACTTGTTGCTGATGTTTTCATGTGTGTGGGATTGTAAATAACTTGGAGTAGCTGATAATGAAATGGATTCAAGTGGTTCTGATGTTATAAATCACAAGTGTAGTTCCACTATAGGTGGTTGGAGATAATTCTTCAAATTACATAGTATTTAACTGCTGGGAGGAGGTTGAAAGGATAATTACAGGAGGGTAAAGTCAGACCTCAAGGCATATAGTAGTAGCTTGTGACTATTATTAGTAATATCAGATATAGAAAGTCTAGCTTATACAATATATTGAGGTTGAAGATCAGCCATGATCTGATTGAATGGCGGAACAGGCTAGAGGGGCCGTATGGCCTACTCCTGCTCCTATTTCTTAAGTTCTAATGTATACAGGTAAAATATGTTTTGATGTTTGGTAAAATTGAGAATTTTTCAAGCTGAGGATATGAGTGCCACAGACAGCACAATTTCCATTTTTGCTACTTAATGTCATTACTGAGTACTCCCAAGGTCAGGAGTAGCATGGCCAGATATGAAGTAAAATACTCCCTACTGGGCCAGTGAGAATTTTCCTTTTCCCTTATTAGCCTCATTATGGCTCCTCTGAGTGAGATTTAGTGGCAGTTGGTGTTGTGATGCCCACCCCATGGTTGAAGTGAAAAGGCACTATGCTAACTCTCTGGACCACTCGGTCACTGTTTTTATGCATATATCTGAATAAATGTTTTCAATGAGGAAATACTAAAATACAAGATTCTGTTGCAACTTGTATTCTTGTAGAGGTGGGGGGGCTTGTGTAATATTTTTGGAGTTTGCAGGCGGTTAGTCAGTGTTCATTTCTTACATTGACAAGCTTGGTAGCAACTGATACTCAGTATAATCAGGTATGGTTTTCAGGGGATCGATTTTTACTGGTATAACTGGAAGTGCGCCCCGATGACTTAATAGGTAAATGCACCACAAGATATGGTACTGATTCATACAGCCATAGAAGGCCCAGGGTTATGACCTGAGTTTTCAGGCAGGCCACAAGAATACTACAGTGTTCTCAGGGCATATAAGAGAAAAATCAGCCAGTGTTTCTGATTCTGTTTGCTATTCAGTAAAATCTGCTGGAATTTGTGCGTGTGACAGGATCAGGCTAAGCTATGATGTCCACCCCCACAATCAAAGAGGCTGCTGACATTTACTGTCCAGAATCACATATGAAGAATGACAACTAAGGTGAGATACTGGAGGGTAGGCATTATCTGTGAAACTGTGCCTCAGCATGAGACAGCAGATCCAGTGAGAAAGGGGGAGGGGAAAGAGACTGAGAAGAGTACTGAGGGAAGTTATATTTAATTTTCTTTCACCAATTTTAGGTTTTATTTTATTTGTACATTCTCTCTCCCAGGGGTGATTCCATCGTGACATCAATCATCATCCTAAATCAAACATTGAGAACACCTGGGAACCAGGCATACCCCAGCATTCAAATGAGCTGTGCTTGAATTTAGGAAAGTTAATCCAGTTACCCTGGCAACAAAGATTTGGTATCTTCAGGTTTTCCTAAAGACCAGGCTCAGACCTATTAAAATAGAAATTTGAACTGACAATGTCCTTTTTGTGTGTTAAAGTGGTGAATGATAACATTCCAAGCCTACTCAGTATTCAGTACAGTACATGCTGTGCCCAGTGTCAGCATTTTCTCATCCAAAACTGCAATAGCGTTTTGGCATTAAATCCAAAAATATTATACGATTAGAATGGATTGTTTTCTCCCAATAATACTTCAAATAGATACTTGATTAAATGGGCTGTGACTATTACTATGTACAGAATGACAGTATAGGGGGAAAAGATAGACAACAGATTTGTTTATCAAAATCTATTATAGCAAAATCAGTCACCATATTGCTCTTCCCCCCCCCCCCCACCCTCCAGGTAGCATGGCAGATAACTGTACCAAACTGTATGCTCCTCAGACATGCAAACCCAGGAGGGCCCCTCGGTGATCTTAGCCAGGGTGACTGTTGCATTGCTGCGATTGGATTCAGGACCTCTGGGCTAAAAGGAGTAATCAACCAAGGATCCTGCTTCTGATTGCTATCTAGTGACCTTAACTGTAAAATGCTCAAGAGTGGGCATCAGATGAGGACAGGATCAAGCTTGGCTGTGATGCAACCTGTTGTTGAATAGTAGGAAAATTGTTAGAGTTTATTATCATGGATAATAGAGTAAGTGAGTAGTTGGAAAGATGTAAGCTGATTAGTCAGCATGGCTTCATGTCTAACTAGCCTAATTGAGCTTTTCCACATGGTGAAAAGAAGAGTAGCAATGAATGTAATTATGCATTACATAAAGATGAAAGATGATACCTGATACGTGGGATGAAGAGATTTAGCAATGATGTGAGACACGGTAAATTTGGGTCACATTCGCGATGAGGAAGTTAAGGGCCGATCTAATTGAGGTGGTTAAAATAATGAAGGACCTGACCAGGTAGATAGGGAATGAGTCTTCCCTCTGTAGGAGGGAATCTGGAACAAGGGGGCAGCATCTCAAAATTCAAACTGAGCCAGTTAAAAGTGAACTCAGAAAAAAAAAATCTGCACACAAAGATTTGTATGAATGTGGAATGCACTGTGCCAGAAGCCCAGAAATGAAGGATCAATTGAGGTGTTCAAAAGGGCGTATTTACTCGGGATGGAAGGATGTTGAGGGATATGGGGAAAAGAGCAAGGAATTCTTCAGCATCAGCAACTGGATTGACACTAAAGCAACTGGAAACTGGGGAAGATCAGTAGCAGGCCACCACTTCACTGCTGGTATGGAGCACTTCAGTCGCTCAGCTCACATGTACCTTTTATCTGCCTCTCAAAGCATGCTTCTCTGGCACTCGCATTGGAGGCTGGGGCAATAGATCTGTAGGAAGCATGACTGAATGCCTACTTTGGTGCATGCTGCTTCCAGCAACTGTGCCATGCTATTTATTTTGGGTTTACTGTCTATTTTAGAGGTACTGTACTGTCATCGGCAAATTGAATATAAATGGGTGATTAAAATCCAGTGATTTATGCCAACGCATGGCATCTTCAATATGCCAGATTATTCATTAATTGTGTTTGCAGCAAAATGTGGAGCCTATTGTTTGCCGTCTTTTTTTGTTATTGGGTTTCACACATACTTCACGAACATCATGTTAATTTGTTGTCAGAGAACAATTGCATAATTGTGCCAAGTCAACTTTGCCATTAACAAACCTTGTTTTCTTTAATATCTCTTGACTGCACTAAGATTATGCTAAATTTATAATGAAGGGGCATTAAGCGGAGCTAATTGGTGAAATATCACCAACACTCTCAACTTTTGTTTTCGAGCCATGGACCCTTCTTGACTTGGTTGATCCTCACAAGCCAGCAGTGCAAAAGCTGCATTGCTGTTTCATACGAGAGGGCTGAGAAAAAAATAATGTTTCTTTACATTTGGTGCCATTGCTGCCACCATAGGAGCTTTGAAAAACCTCCTTCTGAGTCGCTTCTCTGCTCTACAGTAGTATCACCACCTGATTTATGAAAAAGTCAGAGCTGTCTATGTAAACCTGCCACAATGTAATTTATATCCTCACTGCAGTCCATCCTCTGGGGAAGCATGTAATTACAGCGTGACTATTTTACATGGGCAGTTCCATTATAAATTCTTGTCAACATTTATAATGGAAAAAGTTGACAAGGTGCATGCTGAAGTAAGATTTTTAACACAGATATTTTACTGTGCAGTTTGTCCCACTGCCACTTTGGCTAAGTGCCAGCAATATTTGAACATTGGGTTCACTGTACAGTCATTCTATGACATGATTATACTGAAAGCTGGTGCCATAATCTGAGTTTCATGTATAAAATTAGCGGATTAATGAAGCTTCCCCAGTTGGATTTATGGTATTCAGCAGGGCAGATTTGCTCCAAAGTGATGGGTTTGTTTTCCATGTGTATGGATGTTGCAGATATCTCCATGGAAAAACAAATATTGAAGCAGGCCAATTACTTGGCTTGGCAACAGCGGAAATTGGGAGATTGAGATTTGGTGACTGCAGTGCGAGAGATTGTATGAGGGTTCTGGTACTTGACTGTACCAGTAATTATCTAAATTAATTTGAAACCAACCCCCTTATGGAGTACATTATTTTCCATGTATGTCCTACCTTTCGTCAAATTTCATCTGACTTGCTATACTCAGCATAAGCATGATTTCTTCCTGGATATGGTTTGCCTCAATGCACAGTCGGCACCCTTTTATCACATCCATATTCTTTGAAGCATCTTTTTTGTATGGAGTAGCAGTGAAGTGACATCATACAAGCTCATAAGGAACCTGCACTGGGTGCAATTTTGGGGTTCTCTGTTAGTCTTTTATGCTATGGTGTAAATCGGGCTGCCCCCTAATCCAGATTTAACAGAAGCAGAACGATTGTCATGTCTAAAGATTGCTTATACTTGGGTTCCAATCAGCTTTTATCACCTTTTTCACATCTACTGTTTTGTTCTGAAGTGCACTCAAATTCAGATCAACCTGAGGTAGGGTGACTGCATTACTGCTTCTCGATATACCAGCAACTTACAGCAACTAGTTTACTTTGTCAGTACCTCCCAGCCCCATCACCTTTACCACCAAGAAGGACAATGTCATGGGAACACCATATCGTCCAAGAATCGGACATCATCCTAACTTGGACATGTACCTAGTTGGAGGCAGTTTTGAGCTATGAGCTCATGCCCACTAGCAACTGAGTTAAAACTGCCCAAACCTCTTCTGCTTGGCCAGATGACAGAGAATATTTTTAATCTTATCAATCGGGACTGACTTTGAATCTAGGTCCCAGAGCTGAAAGTGCATTAACCCATTATTATCATTCAGTCCCTGGCTACAACAGTGGTTGAGAAGGATAGTTTTAATAAATAAACTAGGGTAACAGGCAGTTCCTGAAGCAGGGTTTTATGGTTCAGTTTTCTTTTGTCTCATTTGGATTCAACTGACTGGGATGGCAGGTTTCTAACAATACTATGGTTCCTGACTTTAGATTTCAGATGACTTTTCTGCAAATATGATGATAAGTAAGTTCACCTTATATTCTTGTGCTAAAATCTAAAGTGGTTCTGGTTCCACTCCTGCAAGCAGAAAGTTTGATAATTTTGGCTGGTTATTCCAGCTGAAAGCATCCAGTCTCAACATTGGCAAAATCTCCCTGCAGCTTTTTGGCAATATCACACTGATGTGTATGATGATGATGTTGCATCACAGAGTGCAACATGGGAAGCAATTTGAAAAGAAAACCAGCTTGCAGATCTACTGCATCTAATTTCAGAGCAAACTAGGCAAAAAGCAGCAATGAACAGCTTTTCTTCCAGTTTGTTGTACATGCAGAGTTGGGTTTTAACTAACTTGGATCCTTTCTGGTTTCTGATATGCAGTATAATCAGACAGTTGTACTGCAGTTTCACCAATTTGGGAGGACATTGAGACGCTGCAGTAATAGTCATCCTACCTTGGAATTTGGGCAAGCAGTGTGAGGAAATAGTACTCTACACTTAAGCTTCACATCAACTATAAATGCAGTGTGGAGTCACCATGTTACAAGAATAGAAAGATCTGAACACCTCATTTTCTCATATTGTTATCCGTGCAGTTCTTGAGCAAGAAATTGAGGGCAGCCAGTACTATACTAGTTATAATGGTTTACAGTGTTTTAAAATTGTTTTTGTCAACTTGCTGTGCTTTTTAATGAACAATTATGCTTTCATTATGAATGAAAAACTGCTGCATTTGCTTCATTGACAATTTGTACGTTGTTTGATAATTCCCTTCGTAATACAGATCCCAACTCTTAGCTGCGGCAAGAGTAACTACAGCATTCCCTTCTATTATTTATAGTTGGATTGTCAAGCATTTGTGCACTTTTGATGAATTGTCAAATCAGTTTTCACTTGCTCTGGAATGCACATGGGAAAAGCCATAACTGAAATGCCAGAGCAAATTTATTTACTGAGCCCTGAAAACCATGCAATTCCTTCGAGGCTTCACACAGGCAGCTCACTAGTTGGCCCTGCTGTCGCCTGCTGCCCCTCAGTAAGAGCAGGCATCCTGCTTAAATGCTACAGGTTCAAGGGTCATGAACAGTCCGTCTCATTGCTGCTGAAGCGCATGAATTGTTCACAGCTTTTGAAGTGTATGATTCTGAGCCCGGTTAGGTTGATCACAGTGTAATTAATATCTAAATAGTTAAATCTTTGAGAATATAACAAAGATCATTTTTGAAAACCTAAATGGAAAACATTATATAATATCATAATGAACATAACTAGTTCTCTTTTGCACAGCTTGAAATAAATCCAGATAAAGGGGTTTCAGTATATGACATAACTTCCACTCCCTAACAGCATTACACTAGAATGTGTAATCCTGTGGGTGGCATTGTGGCACAACACATTGGCGTGCTGATGGACTGCAGAGCAATAGAATTCAAGTTTACCCCAGCATTCCTATAGAATATTCTCTCAATCTCAGTTAGATGCTAGAGGGGAAAGTTATGCCCTTCTCTTTGTGGAAGGGGAAATTGGAAGGGTGAGTCAACAGGATGTCTCTTGTCCACCTCTTAGCAGACATGTGTACTGTGAAATGAGATAAAGGCTGTGCCTGGTGTTGCATTGAGCCATTGAAACCAGAAGGTCCCATGTTTGATTGCTGGTCTGTTAGACATAAGCTGATGTCAGGTGGAACCTGGGCTAGATAAAATTAAAAAAACATCAAGGAGTTTGCTATCCAGTAACTTCTGCTGGAAAGTGTGGACTTTAGATAAGGGACAGAATGGGGCCTGATTCTGATACAGCCTAGAGTGAATGACCAGCTGATTGTCCACCATCAGATCTGGCTCATTATCTTGAGCAATATATGACTCTCCCTCTGCAGCCAGAACCAGGATCAGCTTAGAGGGTAAGGACAATGACAAAATCCTTTTCTGCACCACAGCCCAACATCTCTGAACCCCACACCTCCATCCTCACCTGAGAGAGCAAGCTCATGATTTACTTTGTTCCCTCTTCTGGCCTCACTGCCACCTTCCCCTGAGGCTCCTCACCTCAGCCCCTGTTCCATTGCTGGTTGCATTTCAGAGCACCGCAGACATCATCAAATCAATTTTGCAGGCAATTGGAACTTTGTTCAGGGTGCCAACCTTCCCTGATAAGTAAGAGTCCATACAGGCCATCAGTGCAACAGCCAAGCGCTCAGCTTGCCCATGGGCTGAAAAAATGAGAGTTTGGGATGTCCAGTGCCATTGTTGCTGGTGGCATTGTTAAATCCAAAGGAGTCGTGACAAAACTCTATTGTTAAAGTAGTGATGCCCTATAAAAGGGAGCATTGCACACATACCAATACAGCTCAAGAGACTTTTTTCTCTATCATCTTCCTCCTGGTTCCCATTTTCTAACTCCACCCCCTTCTCTTATTCTTGGTTGGGCACAATTTGACTGGCACTGACAGTATCCCAGTATCTCACCCTGGTGGCTGTTCTTCTTGTATGACACTCGACAGAGTGTCTCAGCAAGCTATTCCACTGTGGAGGGCAACACAGCTGAGCCCAGTTCTGCTGTCATTCATTCTTCCCACACGCAGGCTTTCCAGTAGGGGTCATTGGATAGTGGGCGGGGCAGGCACTCCAGCTAATTATTTTTTTCCTTCCTCGTGCAGGTGGTGCTGCAATTTTTCTCAACTGCTGCCTTGGCTGAGATCAGGTAACTCAGCAGAAGCCATGCATTGAATCTAGGACTTGATTGTTAACGGCTCAGTACTGTACTGGGCATTGCCTTTATACTTCAGGTCATCGAGGGAGCTGTCTTAGCAGGGGATTCAGTCTCAAATTTCCCTGTTTCAAATGCTGAATCCTCTTCCTATAAATAATGCTGTAGCTACCTGCCTTCTGTTGCAATCTAAAGCAATTTTCTTTTGCTGATAGAGCTTGCATTTTGTGTGGAACATGTGGGTGGAAAGAAAGCAGCAGTTTAAAATAACTGGGACAGCTCCACCTACTAATTTTGTATACTAAGCCTTGATTACACAACCAGGTCTCCCGTATAAAGGAGGCAGAAAATATATTCTAAGGTAGCTGGCAGTGCTTTTCCTCCATTCTTAAAGGCATGAAAAAGACACACAAATTTCACAAAATGTGAGAAACTGATATTCTTGACCAGTATATGTCTAGCATTTTTCATCTTCCATTATACCATTCATGTTGCAAGATGGTGCCTGACCATTAGGAATTTTGTAGCTGTGAGAGCTTAACTTACAGGGCAAACTTAACACGAGAGCTGTATGGGCAGGGCGCAATTAACAGCCAAATAATTGTATTCTGGATCTATGTGGGCTACAGATCGGGATTTAACAGAGTGCCGTTGTATTTTAAATGCCTTGGAAGCAGTTATTTTCAGAACAATTTGTGAATCTTGTGTAAAATTTCTGAAAAGGTGCAAACATTCCACCAGAGTTTCTCAGAGTATGTAACTTACAGGAACTAGGAACTCATTTTCTGCCAACAAAGCTGTTAGGTTTCATGCTGATCTGTAATCATCTACCTATGAAATTCAGTGAGGTGCATATTCTTCATAAATATGAAATTTCATTGCAGTTAACTCAAATTATGGAGCTTCTCGCCCTGCAGGGTAGTTTAATTTGGATCTTAAGGTGTGCTGTATCTCTTGTTATGTATCTCTATGGGGTGTTGTATCTTTTCATTATCTGAAGCACTGAGATGACTGCCTCAGTTCTTGTAATACTATGCTTTTTTGTTTTAAAAGAAAAGCTTGACAATTTTATAGAAAGCCCAGTTCCGATATAAAGTATTGCTTATGACCATAAAATCCTGGGACCTTTAAATGTTCCACATATGTCAAGAAAATGATTACAATTTCACACAGAAACTGCTTTTCCTGCTCTGCAATCCTCTCCTCAATTTTAATAGTCACATTCTAATTTCATGTTGTTCTTTCCTCCCCCCGCCCCCACCCCCCCAACAAAACCAAACAGTTGCTTGAGAAAAGTCACAAAATGGAAAGTAATTGCCAGTGATCTCTTGAGAACCATCTCCAATGAATCAGAGAGGCTGTCTCACCCAGTAAAATCGCAGACAATTCTTTTCTTTCAGCCTTTTACCTAGAAAAATTCAACTGTGTTTATAGATTAAAGATTTTCTGTCATACGTTCCCACTGTGGCCTAGTTGACACAGATGTGTAGCACAAGGTCATACAAATCAGAAGGTGACAAGTTCGATGTCTTCGTCTAGTCAGTTAGTTTATCTTAGCTGAGGCAGTAGTCATGGCGTTACAGCTGGCCTCAGAAGGAGGGAAAAATCAGACAAGGAAATTCAATACTGATGGGATAATAGCATGAGCAATATATTTCAATCTGCGTGAGTCATTAGCTCTTCACAATTTTATATTAACCTTTATAATATATGAAACTGGGTTACGCTATGCCATTAATGGCCTTTACGTACTCACTTGTGAAACCATTTTTCATTTCCTTCATTTTGCTGCCAGTTTACACCACTGCTGTTGACCCCAAGGACCATTTATTGTGTTGTGCAGTTTGAATGTCAGTCACTTACTGTAGGAAAAGCTATTACTCGGTCTTATATAGATGTTATCCTACTAAAGTGCTGTATGTATTTTGACCCTGCCCGAGCTGCAATGATTCAATATGAGAAAATTAGTTTTTTGAGATGGTAATACTAGAAGCAGAATTCTATTTCCCTTTTATATATTACATTTTGCATTGCTCAAATAAAATACACAAAACCCAAAATCATTAAATATCCAATTTTACAATAACTGATCACCTGTGGCATTGATCATAGTGAATCGGAGGATGTGCTGTTGAAAGATTGTGGAGGTGTTATCAACAAAATGTGATGGGAAAAGTGTTAAGTGTGATATTTGTAGGAAGTCAGCACTGTGTGCATAACTTTTTATATGTAGATGGGGGAGGGTATCTATTACTTAAGTGTCATAAAGCACTCTTCAGCAACCAACATTCAGTTCCCTAGCTTTGTATCCCTGCTGGAGCAGACAACTGGTAAGGATAGCTGGAAAAGCAAGTTCTCTAGAAAGCTCAGTGACCTCAATGTTTTACAAAACCTATATTGCCCAGTGATGGAATATTGGAAGCCTTCAGAGAAAACTCATCTCCTGCTCCTGAACTCTATGCAATCCAAAATTTTGCAATCCAGTGAATTTAATTAGCCTGGCTTTCACTAAGGCAGAGTCTATCCTCAGTGACATCAGAGGCCTTGATGTTTGCTGCTGATGACCCAGCGAGTGAGGGACTTCACTGGAGATTTTCCGCTCTAAACCTTGGCTTAATGGTAGCACACTTGAGTCAGAAGGTCATGGGTTTGAACCCCACTCCAGAGACTTGAGCAGATATTCTAGGCTGCCACTTCAGTGCAGTACTGAGGGAGTGCTGTGCTGTCACAGGTGCCATCTTTCAGGTGAGACTTTAAGCCCTCTCCTAAAAGATCGCACAGCACTATTTGAAGAAAGGTATAGGAGTTTTCCCAATGTTCTGGCAATCACTTATCCCTCAACCAACATCAATAAAAACAGATTATCTGGTTATTTATCTCATTGCTGTTTGTGGGATCTTGCTTTGTGCAAATTGGCTGCCGCATTTGCCTACGTTACAACAGTTTCTGCACTTCAAAAGTATTTAATTGGCTGCGAAGCACTTTGGGACATCCTGAGGTCTTGAAAGACATTATATAAATGCAAATTCTTTATTTCTTATCCTTTTTCTGTTCCTTTTCAAGTACTTATTGGGTTCCCTTTTAAATAATATAATATTTCCTTCAATAACCATTGATAAAGCGTTCCATGTTCTAATAATCCTCATGGGGGCAGGAAGTACTAACTTCCCTCTTTGTTCTTTGAGTTATAACCCTCAGTTTATGCTCCCATGTTTACTGATTTGCCAACCAGTGGAAACAATCTTTCACTATTTACCCTTTCAAACCTTTTGTAATTTTGAAGATCTTTTGAAGATACCCCTTTCAGTCTGAATTATATTTAAAGCAAAGCTCATAAAACAATTATACAATACCTTTGGTGTAAGTTATACCCATAATTTTTAAGTCAGTTAATTATAATGGAATTCAGATCTCAGGGAAGCCAAATATTGATTGCAGAAAAACAGTTTAAAACCTAAGGTATCAGAGTAAATGCAGGGTGTGTATTATAATCGACTCAACCGTAGACTGGGAGTTTTTCATTAACTAGACCATTGCTTCCTTTGACTCACCAAAGTGTCTCCCAGTGAACTGAACTACCAAAAAATATATCTGTTTTCCTGTTTAGTCAGTCATACAGGATCTATCTGGGCGTAAACCAAAAGGAACAAATCCAATCATCTCAAGGACAACCAACATCCTTCTGATTCATGCAAGAGTTAACATTAGAAGTGCTTTTTTTCCTTCAATAGTATTCTACTTTCTTTTTTCAGAGGAATTGATGATTATTAAAAGAACTGGTGTTGATTTTGCCAACCTCCTGCGTTTGTTACTGAAAGTTGAGGAGGGATTAGGTTCATGAACATTGGGAAGTAGCATAGCTTCATTTTATAACCATTACATATGAACTGAAGACTGGTCAACATTGATTTGTTTTGACTGGGCTTGGGCCAATAAAGAGGTAATAGCAGAGTAGCTGCTAGTGGCAAAAGTATGATTATGCAAGTGACTCGATTACTGCTGGACAATGTTGCTCCATAAGGAAGAAGAGGATTTTGTTTATTTGGAAGCATTTTAGGTTGAGGTACAGTTTACTTCTGATAATTCAAAGTAATTTTTGTGCTTAAAATTAATAATTTGAATTTAGCAATGTAATTAACACAGCGAAGTAGGAAATCAGTGATAAAAATTGAATTACCAGATAATTTGAATTAAGCTACTTTAAATTAAGAGTCGACTGTGATACTTTTTTTGCAAATGACCGTTTACTGGTTCTTTTAACATCCTTGCCCAGCGACATGTTCCCATTCCTAATTTCTATATGTACTTATTAAAATTGCCGATTCAAGCTTAAGTTGCTCATTCTTCCCAATTGTAAATTATATTTTGTATATCTGTCTTTTGTTTATTTCTGAATATGAAACCCCAAGGATTATCTGTTGCTACCTGGAGGCAAATTCAAGCCCAGGCACTACTTTCCCAACAGCCTTAAACACAGGACTGAGATTAATCAATTTGCAGTCAAATAGGCGTGGCATCCCTTCTTTGAAAGTTAAAAGGAACAACATCTGCCTGGAGCTGAGGTAATCATTACTTTTGTCCATTGAGTCAACATGCTTTGTTTACATAAGAAAATGCAGATTAAATGTGCTTTGTTCGCCTCTATTTAAATTTGAGCCATGCCACATTTATATGCTGTATAGGTTACTAACCTAGTGCGAAACTGTTTGTTGTTCCACTTTATGACAGATTGCATCCACTGGTTTCCCAATTTAGATCTAGATCCACTCTAGTGCATGTGCTGTACAACCCTAGGCCCCAATGACGTGTCTCCTAGAAAAGATGCGGCATTATTTCAAATGGAAACAGCTTTGGCATGCACACACACAGACAATATACTCCTCGCTTGGGAGACTATTCTCAGATGGTTCTGTTTAACACTGCTGCAAAAGTGATATAAATCACACTGAAGCCAAGTTCGGTGGGGTGAGTTTTCAGAGTGTTTTTATGAGTTTGTAATGTTTTATTGGTTTGGACTCTGTACAACTTTCATACTAGTACACTAAGTATGAATGAGGTATTCAAACCAATGTGCAACCTTTTCAGCTTCTGCCCAAGTGCATAAATTGACATTGTGCTAGTGCATTCCAGCAGCACGACATGATGACCCAGAATATTGGTTTACACTCAAAAACATCAATGTAAATTCATCAACTTGACCATTTAATTGCTTGAATTAAGATTTGGTTGATTTGTGAATCTCTATCAAAAAGGCAGCATTCACTGCACTATTTCAGTTGTCCCAAGGCAAAAAAAACAGGCAGCTGTAAATTTGCCGTAAATGCGGATTGGTGGCTGCTGAGTAAGTAAACGGAGGACCATTAGTGCAAGAAATGGAGAAGAGTTGATGGTCAACTCACTATCAGCTGAAGTGAGGAGTATGAAAAAATGGTGGAGCTCTGAATATGTTCAGAAGTTGAGAAAGAAAACTAAACAAAACAAATATAAATGCACTCTGGGCCTTTTCTAAATCCTGGCAATGCACAATAATTGGTCCAGCGAACCAATCAGATTGTAAAACCAAAAGGTAAAAGCAGCAGTGACAGTTAGTGCAAGAGTGGAGCAGCAGGGGTGAGTGTTAACTCCTCCATTTAAACATTAGTGACAGGAGGGAGCATGTTCCATGTGGGACCTTAGAGCAGGACTGCAGTAAGTCCCAAAAACTGCACTCCAGACCTTGTACTACCTACGAGTAACGTTGGTGGAGATCTGCTAGTGTGTATGTATATGGTCACTATCTTTGAGGAGGTCGCTAGCATATTGGAAAAGGGAGTGTTTATGGTGTTGTCTATATGGTCTTCCAGAAGGCATTTGATAAGGTTTCACACAAGAGATTATTAGCAAGAATTAGAACGCACAGAATTGGAGGTAACCTCATGACATGGGTCGGTAATTGGTTGGGAGGTAGGAGACAGAAAGTAGGGACAAAGAGTTCGTTCTCCGCTTGGCATGATGTGGCAAGTGGTGGTGCCCAGAAATCTGTACTAGGGCCTCAGCTTTTCACCATATATATCAATCGCTTGGACGAAGGAATAGAGAGTTGTATATCCAACTTTGCAAATAACACCAAGAAGACTACTAACACAAAGTTGCAAAGAGACGTGGACAAAACTATGGCAGATGGTGTTCAATGTGGGGAAGTGTGAGGTCATCCACTTTGGATCTGAAAAAGACAGATTGTAATATTTTCTTAATGGTGAGAGATGAGGAGCAAAGGAATTTGGGTATCTATATGCTCAAATCACTAAAAGCTAGTGCACAGGTACACAAAGTAATTAAAAAGGCTAATGGAATGTTGGCTTTTATCTCAAGGGGGTTGAAATTGAAAAGTGTCAAAGTGATGCTACAGTTGTACAGATACTTGGTCAGACTCCATTTGGAGTATTGCATTCAGTTTTGGGCACTAAACCTTGGGAAAGATATATTGGCCTTGGAAGGGGTGCAGCATAGGTTCACCAGAATTATACCAGGACTTAAAGGAATAAATCATGAGGACAGATTTCATAAACTTGGTTTGTATTCCCTTGAGTTTAGAAGGGTGATCTAATTGAGGTGTTTAAGGTGGTAAAGGGATTTGATAGGGTAGATGCAGAGAAACTATTTCCTCTGGGCAGGGATTCCAGAACAAGAAGCCATATTAAAATTAGAGCTCGGCCACATAGGACTGAAATCAGGAAGCACCTTTTCATATAAAGGGTAGTGGAAATTTAAATTTGGCTCCGCCAAAAGGCTGTTGATGCTGTGTCAATTGAACTTTTCAAGACTAAAACTGATAGATTTATGTTGGGTAAAGGTATCAAAGGATATGAAACAAAGGCAGGTAATGGAGTTGAGATACAGATCAGCCAAGATCGAATTGAATGGCGGAACAGACTCGAGATGCTGACTGGCCTGCTCTTCTTTCTATGTTCCTATCTATGAAAAAAATTCATAGTTGGTTTCCCCACATTAAATTAATTATGCAATGTTCATACATAATTTAGTGGTTTTTAACCTTAGCTTTTGTATCCATGCGTTGTCTGAAATATTAATAACAAAGTACAATATGTATATTAGTAAGTAAGATGGACTGCCATTGTTTGAAAAAGGTTCACAGATATTCAAGTTAACTTTCTAATTTCCAGGTCCTGTTTGTCACATGCTAAACTGTAGATATTTTATAAAATGTGCACATAATGTTTTATGGATGTTTGCAGTGCATTCTCATTCTGATTGACCAGAGTACAGCCCTGGAAAGATGAGTGTTATAAGTAAAACACTTGTATAAGATTTTAGATATTTTGCTCCACTTGTGTGACTCTAGTTGTTTGGGGTAAAATACTAAATTTAGCATTCATAATGTTGCAGGTTTAACCATTAACATCAGTCCCATAGACTGGATCAAATTACAGTGATGAGATAGGACAAAATTGCAGTGCTGGGCCATCATCCTTGTAATGGGGAGGAGAAGGGACAGTCACCAAGATACACTATCTGACCTTCATGCTATACTTGGCCATCTGACCTTATTCCATCCTACCCTTAGTCCTTTTTACCCATGGTCAGGAGCAGTTTATTGTCTCCCGCATTGAAAAAAGCTTTTCTTTATTGCACTTATCGTTGTTTTATATGTTTATTCAGCCTAATGTTTTTGTTGCAGTCTGAAAACAATCCAACATTAAAGTTTGGGGTCAATTTTCCTGTCTCCTGCCCCGCCCCTCCCTCCACTGGGTAGGAGCAGAACACTGGAAGTGTGCTGTGCCTCTCCTGGCTAAGGAGCACCAATATTTCCTGTCCTGGGCCGTTAACCCCAAGACCCAAAGATCTGCTGAGTAAACATTTTACAACTTACTTTCTGGGGTGATCTTCGGCCTGCTGCTAAGCCCCCTCAGACTCTCTGGTCTGGAGGAGATTCCTAGTGCAAGCCCAACATCAGCTTTGTGGGGAGCCACTGCGTCTGGGTGATCTACAGATGCAATGTCAGAAGGAAGTAACGGAAGGAGCATCCTCACCCAGCTCATTTGTGTTACGCAATGGGCCTGGGTCTATTGCAGACACAGGCTCAGCTGTTCACCCCTCCAACCCTGTTCTTGGAAGCCCCAGGAATCCCACAGTAGCAAAAAGGAAGTATGAATCTGGCAAAACTAGTCTCTGCCCCCTTTTGTCCCAACGTTTGTGCCCAGAAAATGGGTGTTCCGTAGGGCAATGGTCAGGAAAATTGGCTTCTTGAAATTCATTAACCTTTTGTGAAGTTTAGCTACTAAATCATCATCAACAACTTAGCTTTATATAGCGCTTTTATCATGGCAAAATGTCTCAAGGCACTTCACAATCAGGGGGTCAGAGCTGAGTAGAAACAGAAATTAGGGGAGATGGCCAAAAGCATGGTTGAAGAAGCAGGGTTTGAGGAAGCTTTCCAAAGTGGTGATATATAGCAAGATGGAGGGGTTTTGGGAGAGAGTTTTAGAATGGAGGGCAAAATGGTGGAAGGCCCAACCACCAATGGTAAACGGAGGGAGGGGAAATACAGAGTAGAGCAGCTTTGAAAGAGTAAAGGGTGTGGTCAGACTAATGAGGCACAGAAGATCGCAAAGGAAGGGGCTGAGACTCGGGAGCATTTTGTGGACAAGTTGAAGTTGAATGCGCTGAGGAACATGGAAGTCAGCTCGGATGAGGTGTCAGGTAAGTGGGACTTTGTGCGGGATAGGATGTAGGCAATGGAATTCTGAATGAGTTGGAATTTAGAACTTGGGAATCAGCGAAGAAAGTTGGAAAAGTCAAATTTAAGGGTGTCAAAGGCATGATAGTGGGGATGAGGTAAATATGGAGCTGAGTGATATTCCAGCGGTGTTTTGACCTTGCCAATATTTGCTGCATCTCATTGTCAACCCACTGAGGCCTGTTGGCCTGGACCTAGTCAACCCTTCAGTTCTGGTCATGCCAGTTCCAAGTCTGAAAATCAGCATTAAATACTATGGATTCTTTTTTGGCAGCTTGCACGCAACACCTACCTCCCATTGTTGCATGACTTTACAAAGTATAAAGCCTGTTTCAACAGCACCACAATGACTCAACCAGCAAGATATGTTTACAAGGATGCAAAGTTCAGACCTTCTAATTACTGGTCTGCACAGAACATCTCCAGCTGCAAGAATCAAACAAAGCAGAGAGTGCTCCCAGGATGCACGAGTTGAACAACATTCTACCCCACGTTGTTCAAGAGAAGATCTTGGGGTCTTTTGGGGATCGTACTACCTGCTCCAACTTCGACCATCCGGTTTGATATTGCCCAATGCTGGTTCCGGTCAAAGTACCAGAACATATGCATCTCTGGATGGCACTTTTTATTGCCCTCATCAGCATGAGTACAGGCATCAGCACTGCGGCAGTCACTTTGGGCACAACTCTGGTGCCACCCTGGGTCAGCAGCGATACATACCCAACAGGAGACAGCAACATTGACTGTGCTAAGTCCTCACATCAGCATTGACACTCCACGCCTAAGGGATTGGAATAGATGTTTCAATGCATCATCATGCACTTGGGTGTCTATTATCGGTAGTGCTTTTAGGGATTTGTTTTTCATCTTACTGTAGTGTTTTGATATGGTTCCATCAGTCACAGACTCACTTTTAACACGAGCTGCCGACTGAAGCAACTTGGGAGATGAAAGTATAATATTAAATTTGTGTGTCTTTAATTTGGTTAAAATTTATAGTTCAAACAGGTTTGGTATTGCATTCCTGAAACCACAACTTATAGCTACTTGTCTAAACATAGATTAGAAGCAGCATCTCCTGTTCGTTTTGTTCAGTAATCTTCCCAATACTGTTGCCAATTTTCCTTGCACGATGCTCTCATAATTGGCATACTGGTCTACCATATGTCTGTGTAACCACCTCTGATATACATCAGTAATTTGTAAGATAGCAACAGAATATGTGGCGATGGAGTTAAATAGAAACATTTGTCTTGCAGCTACATATGAAGCTTTCGGAAAGAACTTGAATTCAATAGGACCATCTGAATCTTTATAACTAACCCATAACTTTGCCAGCAAACTCCTCATAACACTGCTTTGTATTACACAAAAAAAAATCACAATCTTCAAAGTAGCATCAAGGGGAAGCAGTGCAGCATTATGGCTGAAGGAGTGTAACATTACATCCTTATAACTTGAGTGAAAAAGTGCTCAAGATAGACATTTTATGTGTGCAATTATCAGCATTTTATTCCATTCTGAATTTTTTTTTCTTTTTAACTTTACTTTTTGTCAAATGTTTGTGGGTTGTCACGGTGAGATATGTCTGTGAATATGAAGCATGGGATGAGAAAAGGCCATTCATCTCAGCAGGACTGCTCCTTCTAGGATGACCCAGTACAATTTGCCCTTTAAGGATCTTCCCCAGCTACTTAAAAGAAGATAACATTCTGAAATTTCCCCCCGAGCACCCACGGTAATTGAGCAAGAACTCCATGAGGAACTGGATGGCACAGTCAAGTCCTGATGTGAGGCTCAAACTCCAGATCAGGATTTGAGTGCATAATCTAGGCTCACAGATAACATTCTTCTACTAGAACAAAAGTAATCCATATTTAATCTCTCATATCTATAAACTTATGCTTATCACCTTCGTTCCAATTCTTAACAAGATATTGGCTCAGCTCTTCTATAATTAACATAGCAATTTCAGTTTTTGATGAGAATTTATGCCATATACGCTCCTTGGGGAAGAGAACAATGTGGAACACGCTACCAGGTGAAGCAGTTGAGGTGAATTGTATTGATGCATTTAAGGGAAAGCGAGATAAACACACGAGGGAGAAAGGATCAGAAGGTTATGCTGATAGGGTTAGATGAAGGTGGATGGGAGGAGGCTCGTGTGGACCATAAACACTGGCATGGAGCAGTTGGGTGGAATGGCCTGTTTCTGTGCTGTACATTCAATATAAGTCTGTAGTCATCACTGGCTCTTCTCTTGCCTATTCAATAGTCCTTCTAACTTTTCCTCAGTGTACAACATTCTAGCTCCAGATAAACAACTCACCATCCTTTAGATATTACGGTTGTCCATCTTCCTGAAACAGGAATACTTGCGACTACCATCCCCCCATAGTTTGCAGCCTGCAATTTTATCACAACTATCTTCTCTGGCTTTTTGGCTTACCCCTGCCATATGGGCCACTGCTCTTGTATCTGTTCATAACTCTAAGTTACAGGTTAACTTCTCTGGCCTTCTGGCCACCTGCTTTTTTTTTCCTACTTTGACCCAAGTATCATCCCTATGTTCATAGTTTCCCCCAGCACCTTCCTCCTTAAATTGATAGTTCTGTATCTGGTCAGATCAACCCCAATCCCTGGTGACTCATCCCTAAAATTCAGTACCAGTCCATTCTCTTCTGACTTGTGCTGACTCATCTCATGAGTTCAGTATGATCCACTCACTCTCTGTAATCTCCTCTCATTTATCTGCCCTGTCAATTTCTGTAGCACCCTGTCCAAGGCCACTATACTGTCCTTCAATTTATAGAGCAACAGACAATTATTGCATCTGTTTCCCTACCTATTATACCAGGCTCTCATTCCCAATGCCTTTATCCTCCTAATAATGACTTAGATTAAAAATTTGTTCAACTTTCTATCTCCAAGAGTTTTAATCTTGGAGATAGATCAGCCTTGCTGTGTCCTCCATTATCTGGCCTCCCTTCCTGGTCTGTCTCACAATTTCTTTTTTTTGCTCACAGATCTGAGATTTATGCTTGGATTCCTGCACAGAACCTCTTCCTCACTGTTCCCCATCAACCTGGTATCAATTTTTCCCCTTTACTTTGTTCCCCTTGGTGCTGCTCTGATCTTCTCTCCAACTGCTTATCACCAGTATTGGAGAGGGGCACTTTTCAGAGAAGTACTACAGAAACGTTGAGATTTTCTCCAATGACAGTTCCCAATGGATCTATTTTACACTTTGAATTTTATTTGATGGTTGCATTTTTTTTTGCCTCTTTGTCAATTAACCAGAAGATCAGCTAACTCAGCAGAATCTGGGCTTTAAAAATGGTAATTACTGGTTGTGACAGCCCAGATCCACACTGGACAATTTGCCATTTAAACCTTCAGGAAAACCAGGTTGAAGAATGCGGTCAGACTGTTCCACTGGGGATGCTGAGCCTGGCTCACTCTTCTTGTGCGTGCGTGCGCACACTCTGCAAGGGGTCACTGGATAGCAATCAGGAGCAAGAACCCAGCCCAATTTGCACCTCCCTAACCCAGAAGCATGAAGTCAATTATAGTGCCCCAGCTGAGATCAGCTAACTCAGCTCAGACTGGGGATGTTCCTTATTTCTATGGCTCTGCACCACACTGAACATTGACTTTATCCACTAAGCATAGGGAGAGCTCATTTTTGGCTGTTTAATTTGCAAACTTACTAACCACTTGTTTGTGGGCCCTGGAATGAAAAAATAGAATAGTTTAAAATCCATTATTCTAAATCTAAGAATGCTTTCCTCCAAAGGATCCCTTAGTCTTTGGTGTCACAGTGCTGTTAATGTGTTGGAAAGCAGTGTATGAGATGTAGAATCCAGGAACAATCCCCCACAGCCCAAAATTCTCGTTCTCGGCCCCATTACTGTGGGGAACTGTTAAGGAGACAGTCGTTCTCATCTTGTGGCGAATTAGTTTGAGCTGGTGCGCGGCATGAGGGAGGAACGAATAGGTTAATCTTCAAAATGTAAATTCAATTCAGGAAAATTGAGTTATTTGTTTGTGGCTTGGGAATTGTTTTCTGGATGTGGAATTCAGCATGAATGTAACCAGCAAGAGGTAACGAGCGAGTTCCATCCTCAGCGAATTCCCAGCTTTGTATTGTCACAGGTGCACGTGTTAAAAATTAAAGCATCATCCTCCATGTTACAAATTGGAATTTAAAAAGTATACATCCCTAGCTGGTTAGCTGGAGTCTCCGCGGGAAATTGCTGGCAGCTTGTCAATGTCACATTGGGTGCTGCTTCTACTCGGGGCTGTAAATGTTCTGTTTAGAGTTGGGTAACCAGGTGGAGCAGTCTGTTTAATTAGATTTTTGTACTTCAAACCTGCTTATGAGCCTAAAGAATCAGCTGCGAGGACTTGTGATGGCAAGTCTGGAGTCAGGGCTCCAGGGAAAATCAGTGCCCTGTGTATATTATTGGATTCTGTTAGTCTGTTAAAATGCAGCTTCTTTCTATCTGCTCATAACCAAAATGCACACTCGACCGAGGAGGTCAAATCTAAGTACACACTTCATAAGAAAATTATGGCAATTAACTGCGTTCTCTGAAAGTACTGGTCCTCCTGTTGATTTGATTGACGGTTCAGAATGCCATACACTTATTCTGGAAAAAAAGTCTTGCACTCTGCAAAGGTTTGTGCCTGTGCCAGATTGCAAAAGGTTTTTCATAAATCTAGTTCTGCCATGGCAACGGCTAGAGAAAACATTCATACACGCGAGGATTGTTTGTTTTTATTCAGATTTTTTAAATCAGAATTTTAATCTTTTTGACGTATGATCTGGAATGCTTTATGGACGGAGGCAAGTCGAGGCAGCACTGCGTGTTCGCTGTGCACATCATGAAGTGTGAAGCTTTGCACCATTGTTTGAGGTATGAAGGCCGTGCCCATTGTTGAATTTGGACCAAGACTGGGGTCAACTCAGTTTACAGTTATAAATCCATTAATGGTTGATACCTGAGTAGAGAATGTTGCAGAGTACCCTTGGGCGTATCATATGAAGCCATTGTTGGAGGTTGATCTCTGTTAAGGTAGCTGATCACAGCTGCAGTGACAGGATCACCACAATTTGACTTCAGTTCCTTTGAGATGTGGAGGAGGAAAATTAGCTTGGCTTCATTCTCCTGGTTGCTAGCCAGTTATTTCTCCCGAAAGTCTGCGTATGCTGGCATTGAATGAAAACAGATTCGGGCATTTATATAGCACCTTTCACAACCTCAGGGTGTCCCAAAGTGCTTTACAACTAATGTACAATTTAGTTTGAAATAAAAATCTTGTGCACATTGTGTTGTAGTACTACAGTTAAAGCAGTAATCCAGTGATAGCGACAGGGGCAGGCTGACTTTAAAGATTTATTTAAAAACAAAATTGAAGAAACCATTTTACAAATAGCAGTTCTGTTTTGGAACCTTGGGACAAAACCGTCAGAAGACAGTGAAAATAATTTGATGGCAACTTTGAGTATTCAGGAAAGGCACTATTAATTTCAAAGATGGTTATTAATTTCTGTGTGTTTAGATCTTGTGGACTATTAAGGCAGTTTATTTTGTTTTAATTTATTTCATTTGTGTTGAAATTTCCCGTCATGTTACCTCAGTTCAGCTCTGTGTTCATCCACGTGTTTGGCTAATTGTTTTATCTCTACCGTCTGGACATGAGAGTATTTGCACATTTCTATGCATTTGCAAACACGAGGATTATTTTAGGCATGGAGTGAAACTGCTGAGCTAATTACATTTCAGTATCTTCTGTGGTACATTTTAATTTGTGTTTCAGTTGGAGCTCCTCTTAACAGTCTTGTTTTTAGGGCCAGTTTGTCATTTAGTTTCTCCTCTCATCACCCTAATTGATGCCACTCTTAAGTGCACAATTTTTTTTGCTGTGCACAGAAAACTGCTAATTGCAATTAAAAAAGAGACCCTACCAGTCATAAAGCAGGGTTCTGATTTGGTGGAAGTGCCAGAACCTTAACATAAATACCAGGTGCAGCTTCAGAATCTTGTATCGGCTGCATCACAGACTGAAGAGAGAAAAATAATCTTTAAAAAAACCAGGAAGTATCGTTACTGTATCACCACAGAGTCCAACTCCAGCACGCCACAAAGAGGTAGGTTGAAGACTTGGGCACTGACTAAGCGCCTGTGGACGTTTTACTACGTTAAAGAAGCTATATAAATGCAATTTGTTGTTGTTGACTCCCCACGTTAAGCTTTCAATGGCAGTTGTTGTTGGGAGGCAGGGAGAGAGGGGCAATTGGTGGGATAACCACCCAAGGTGTTTGAGTGCAGTTCTCATTGGTTAATCTTCGAGCAGCGTTGGTAGAGACCTGGGAGCAGGTCTGCGGGCTGGTTAGATTATGTGCTCAATTCCAGGAGTGAGACTATTTCACAGATTTGAGTTTGAATACTTTTCTGGTGAAGCTGGATTCAGCCATGTTAGTGTTGCTGTACTTGATAGCTCCAAAATTTGTACGTAGATGATCTGTGAAAATTCAGAAAATTTGCTTTTGTTTGCGACAAAAATTAAGCACTTTTTGTGTATAGTGTATCATGGTATTGGTTTCTTTCTTTCTGTCACAGCACATATGGGATTAAAAGCCAGGTTCACCCATAGAAAATGGCTCAGATTGGTTTGATATGCAGGAGCATCGGAATAGATGTTTTGTCTGCAGCAGGTACCTGAGGGAGGGGCCAAGCTACTCAGTTCTGTATTTTGCATGTCTGTATTTTTGTTCAGTTGGCAATTCTTTTTGAAGTTAAGCGACACATAATTAAACTTAATTTTTCTTTCAAAAGTACTTCTCGGTCTGTCTTATTAAAATTGAGTAATTCGTCTGAAGCCATTAACACAAGAGACACAGGCCAGAAAGAGAGAGCGACTCCATCAATGATTAGTAACAAAAAGGGCAATATTTAGGGACAGGTGTGCAGTTTCTATTGTAGTTTATCACAGCAAGCACAACTGTTGGTTCATTTCTTTATTTTCGAGGAGGGATAGTTAAGTCTGTAACTACTGAAAATCTACAGTGTATCATTGCTTCTATTCTCATATCCATTTATTATTTAGTAAATTAGCATTTTATTGCCAAAGCCACTGACATGTGAAGCATTTATTTTCATGCCTTCTAAAGTCAAAGATGACCAACGGAAGACATATGATATAGCCAGAACGGTCAAATACAGTAACAAAGGTTTTTTGTTTGATCTGTGGATTCTCTACCAATTATTTAGATATTGGGCAAGTAAAGACACACTCTCGGCCATAGGGACCAGGGCCTCCCCTACAGAAGTGGTCAGAGACACTGAATCCGAGAAAATTATCTAGAGTAAAAACTCAGATGTGGGAACAGTTTATCTCTCTCCCAGTTCAGAGTGTGTCGTGGTTTGTGATCACGCAGTTTATATTTTTATGTTTAGAGACATTATTTTCCTGCATTGCTTATAATATTTGTACAATTCATTTAATTCCCGAAACCACCTGAAACGGGCATTATCTTGAAAGCACTCTATTCTGTCGGCACTGTTTACTACTTTTAAATTGGAAAAATGAAAGTGCTCAAGAATACAGTCATGGATATTTCATGTTGAGGGAGGAATGAGCCTTTGCATTACTCAAACCCAAAGTTTAAAAAAAAACTTGGAGGAAGTTGTGGAGAGAACCTTCCTCGACTATAGACCTAAATATCTTAACCAAATGGACTCCCTCCCACCCAAAGACTAACCAGAAAAAAAATGCTGTAGAAGTTAATCCTTTACAGCCCCTTTATACAAGAGAGCTGTCAGTAATGATTCTGTGGTAAAAATGACCCAGCTCGCTCTTTCCACTGGAAGCAGCTCTGTGCTCCTGAATTGTTGTTTTCTTACACTGGCTCTAGTTTGAACTGCACTCGCTGGTAAATGTAAAGGTCACACACACGCACACGGTGCCCCATCTTGGGATTTGGTTGTTGTAGGAGTCTCTTCTCGCAGTCTGCCCATACAAGCCAGCAATGTGTTTTCAGTATTATTGACCTCGGTGGAACCAATCTTCTAACTTTGAGTAAGGTCCACTGCAAGGATGGTAAAGTCACCATGACTTTGCACTGACTGCACATGCAGGATTCACACACACTTGAGTAGTATTTAAGTCACACTTAGATGACTAATCCACGCAGGCACTGACCCTGCTGGGGCAAACAAATACAATGCACACACAGAAGAGAAATGTTTTCATACAAATAAATAGTTATTTATACTTAAAACTACCAGACAGTAACTTTTCAGTTGCTGATTCCTGACCCTGGTGAATGTGGAGCCTCCCGAATCAGCGACTGAAACATTTGACCTGTTGCTGCAGTAAGACGGCAAAACAAAAACAAAACTCTTCCACTGCACATTTGTAGCCTTTTCTTAAATGGTCAGAATTGGATGGAAGTTCTGATCTTTTCTTAATTAAAACAGTTAACTCTGTTCAGATTAATTTGGCTCGGGTTCAATTTGAAGCTTGTCTTTAACTATTTCTTTCCCTCTTTATCTCTTTTGAATCCAGCGCAGGTCAGTCACACTTCAGTGTCAAGTATTTTTTTAAAAAAGAAAACCGGTCATTTGCCGTCTTTTCTTGCCTTGATAACCCAGCCTCTCCCCAAGGACAGGGGCCAAGAGTAACTACAATTGCCCTCTGATCTCAGGATGTGCCGATTTAGACCTCTTCCCTGAAGGAGTACCTGAACGGTGGCCTTAAAGGGGCAGACCAGGTTAAATAAAACTCACTCTTAACGGCTCCATCACAACTACAGTCCAGAACCCAAACTACCCTTCAATACTGAGGGAGAACAGCTAGTATCATGCACAAAAATCTTGGGCGATGTCATTTGGAATTATATAAATTTACAATGAAGCCTGCACTTTGATCTGTAGGAAAGTGTAATAAAGATAGATTGCTGCATAATGGTGACTGTGGAATTGGTCCTTATTTAGGTAAAAGACCTGGTGTTGGTCTTTTGAGCCATAATGATCATTGTTGTGATTTCAATTAACAGCTATTGCGAAATGCACAAAAAACTTCATGGCTTGATTTAATTTTAGTTGCTCTCCTTTTTAAAGCAGATTTGTAAAGATTTCTGATTATTTTCTTCTGATGCATAAAAATGCATTTGAAAATTCAGCCTTTGTGTTGAGCATATTGCTGGTTTTACATAAATCCCATTCCATGTATGGCGGGCATTTAAAGTGCCATCGATTCAAACTCCCAGTGTCAGTAATGTAAACTGAGGGCTTTTATTATCAAGCTGTTGGCTTGATGTTCTGTTTGCCACAATCTGCGATAATTTTAACAGTTTAACTAGTATCTCGCCTGTCGTGTGATGATGTGTGGTAAATTATTTTTTTTTATCTTGCAGGTGCAGAGGATGTTGTGATGGCCTTCTCCAGACAAGAAACAGAGGACAGACGGCAATGAAGGGGAATAGTCACTGATGGTTGGGGGCAGGCAGCAAAATTATGGACAATGCTTTTGAAGATTCCAGGGTGTTCACAAGTTGCTTGTCTTCTCATGTACTGTAGTGTCACAGCTATGTGTCTGTGATAACCAGTGTTGTTCATCTGGACTGCCTCTACCGACCAGGGGAAAAAAAGACTTGTTTTTTTGATTGGCAGAAAGGATCCGCTGTCCTCTTTGTGTTTTATTTTTGTTTGTGTGCATTGTTTATTTTTTTAAAGTACATAAAGGCTGCTCCTGCAGCACAAATGCAGCTCGGGTGTCGTGTGACGAAAGCTGGCCTGTGCCCCTCATGCTCTGTGCTGAAGCATAATTTATCCACTCCCACTGTGGAAGCTGATGCCGTATTTCCCAGTTCATGCCGGAGGATTCTGTGGAGAATTCATTAACATCATGTCTTTTACAGCAGATTAATAAACATGACAGACAGCACGAGTTCCTCCTTGGAAACCGCACCGTGTGCAGCAAATAGACAATTTGTTATGTTAAATTAATTTAAGTTTCATTTTTAGGTCCTACTAAAATTAGTTTAGTTATCTGTTCTTTTTTGTATCAGCAGTTAAGCTGCTTGCAGAGAAATTTTTTAAAAATTATTTAGACAATCTGTTTATTTGTGTACAACGACCAAAATGTATTCAAACTGCGTGTTATTTTTTCAGTTCCCTTGCCCCTGTTTTTTTTAAGGAAAATGGCTAATACAGAATAACAATTTACTAAAAGAAAACACTAGCTGCATACTCCAGAGGGCAAAGGCAACACGTTTTACAAACTGATTTAAGCAACAGGGGTAGCAGAGCAGCAAGCCATCAGGGAGAGATCTGGTTTTAATGATCAGTACAGCTAGTTAATGGTGAGGTTTGCACTTGCTGAGGTAACCCATCCTGACATGGCATTGTCAGCCCAGGGAGCCTGCAAGCATCCGTTTCATTGATACCTTTGTAAAGCCTGAATGCTGAGTCCTCAGATGTTCACAAAGTGGAAGGCGGCTTTGTTTTTATTATTCATATTTTTCATTGTGTGTGACACCAAAAAAAAATCTGGCCCACTGTCGACTGTTTAGACTGCGTCCTAGTTTCAGAACTCCTCACACTGAACTCTCACCAAGTGAAGCAAATGTTGCATGTGTTTTTTTTTTTGAAAGCTTGTTTGAAAGTCAGGGTGCCTGGTATAAAAGTCTACACTATTGCTACAGGTATTTCATGAAGCTGGGTACTTCTAAGTTGATTATGCCAAGGCAGATTCTGTGCTCTGAACACTACTGTCCTTGACTGCGATTACAGTTAAGGAAATGTATTAATTTTCTTACAACAAAAAAACAGTAAAGAACTAAGTACGGAGTGCTGTCTGATTCAGGAGACACCGTTCCCTGCTGCAGGGCTCTCCAACTTGTTTTTCAAAATGTTTAACATCTCCCTGCCGAAAAGAAATTTTTAAAAAATGCAAATACTGTTTCTCACAAACCAGAAAATTGAGCCTGTTTGCTGTAGGTTTTCACAGTAATAGATTGCAAAACTGTTGACTGAAGTGCTTGATCACTAGTTTCTAAACTGATGGGGATGTCTGAAGCTTCTAGTTACCCATGGGTTTGCCTTGCAAGAAGTGCTGCTGTATCTTGATGCAGCACTGGCAGGCTTATTTTCTGTGTGGATATTCAGAATCTACACATTCAACACTTATATTATGGTTGACTATGTTAATGGCCCATTTTTGACTATGTATTGTGCATCTACTGATCACAGTAGATAATGTATCTTTTGTCTTCCCCCCCCCCCCCCACCCCTCATTTGCCCAATTTCAGCTAGAGATGCAAATGGTTTGGCACTTAGTCGAATTGTACAATTTAACAATTCCTCTTGTAATGGTTGGGTGTGTTGTGAGATCCTATGGTTGTTGCTCTTTTTGTGTGGGATAATTGGAAATACAGTGAAAACTATCATCATGTTCACTTTGAGTTAAGTATTTTGTTTTTATTTTTTTTCTCATGACAATGGACCGTTTGCATTTAGTTTGGCCTTTTATGGGAATAGCTTCTTTGAAATGAATAACTTCAATTCAATCCATCAATCTGGTTTAAAAAAAAATACTGCAAAGCATTCTAGCAAAAATAGAATTAGAATAAGAGGAGCTTATTTAGCAGTGTTTGGATTCTATTGTGCTGAGCCACAGAATGACGGATTCGGAGTCTCCGCCTGTGATACCCCGCGTAGTGAGTTCCTGGTTTCTGCTGTCCCATCAGTGAGGTGGAGCAGATTAGATGCACATCTCCCTCAGAGGGAATATCAGAGGGCAGGTCACCCCAGGCTGCTCTTGCTTACCTCCCTGGAGGCAACATAGGCAGAAGCCTGGGAGTCAATTACTTGTCTGCCTTTTCAGATGGGGTTACTTAAAGAAGGGGAGAACACAAAAATAAAGCAACTGTTGAAGTTCTCCATCAGTGAAGCAGCCCGTGTACATTATCCAGTAAGACAGATTGTTAGGACACAGGTTCACATCAATGGTGAATTCTTTACCTCAGCAATGAGTGTTAAACAGAAGCTAAGTGTTTTCCACATGGGAGAAGAATGGAGGCCTTCTCAGAGGCTCTTCAAATAGCCAGTTCTAAGCAGTGTTATATCAAGTGCGTTATGAAGGGAGGAAGGGGCTGATGTTCATTGAACTTTACGGTCTACAAAGGGTGGAGCTAATTGGATAGCTCTTTCAAAGAGCCGGCAAAGGCAAGATGGACCGATTGGTCTCCTGCGCTGTATCATTCAGTGATTCTATTTAGGCAAAACAAGAAAATCTGCTTGAACCAATTTCCTAATGTAATTGCAAATCACCCACTCTTGAGTTAAGCTGCCACATGCTAACATGTTAGGCTAGCAACATCTTTAAACAAAATGAGTTTATACCTGTGGAAAGTAACTGCCTTACAAGAAGTTGTGATCATATACCAAAACCATTGCTGTGTCTGGGTTTCGGGCAGAACATTACGTTCATCTGCAAAAGTAAGCATTTAATGAAGGTTTCATTGTAGCTCAGAAAACATTTAGTCAGACTGTAATGGCTTTCTAGTAGATTTGCTCTTCAATTGTTTTTCCCAGCTTCTCACAATGTCAGTGACTCACATTGAGCAGCAATTCCACAAGTGCCTGCAACCCCATCCCCTGCAGTACCTCACCCAAGAGGCCATTCTTCACGACAGTAGGTTGCAGTAGGCTATGACAGCTGAGTCTAATCCATTCCTCATCTAATGTCTACAAAACCTTGCTTTCCAGCAATGGTGAGTATTAAAAAATCAGGGTTATTTAGTTTCATGTGAAATTTGCAACAAGTTAATTGCATGTATCATGACATTGTATTGGATATGCCAACACTAGGCATCTATAAATGCACGGGTTGCAGGATCATTTTATTATCTCTACAGCTGAGACCCGCAGACCTAAATACCATCTCGTTTACTGGCTGTACAATTATTTCCGTATAAACGTTATACTGGTATGGAGTGATGTTATCTTCAATATCCATAATTCCCAACATTCTATCCAAATCTGAGCTAGGATCGAAGTCAACGGCCTCGAAATATGATAACGCCACACCCATTTTCCTGCCGCAAAACAGGTACCTAAGCAACCAAACTGCCGGGCGGGCACGAGCATTCATTATGCCTCAAAAGAGGTTTCCAGGGCACGTACCTGAAACAGGTGTTAGGCCCTCTGTTTGCATATGCATGTTTAAGGCCCCCTTTGCAAAACTGGGCTGTTATGTTCAGGAAAATGTCAATATAGAGCCTAACCAGCAGTCCTTAGGGCTTAATTAATGAATAATATCTTGCTTATTGCAGCAAATGTGAGCTGAATCAGTGTACAGCTTGTGACAACTCAATGTGATTGCACAAAGCGCACCTTTTCACAGCTATCCAAACTGCAGTGGCGCAGAGAAATAACTGTGGGTTCTCTTTCCCACCACTGTCAATCATGGCAGCATAGGCATTCACTGATGGCTATGAACAGTGTTTCTTTCTCCTGTCCGTACCATAATTGTATTGGATTTTGGAGTACCTACCAGTAAAGTAGCTCCCCTTATCTGTCAGTATAAAACTAGGTGACCAAAAATATATTTTTTCAAATTACACACTCGTGCAGTATGGTTAGTGTGCATGCAGTTTTTAAAACTTTTTTACTAACCTAGTTTTATCCTGTTAAAGGAGGCACTGCACCGATTACTGCTGCATTTTGGTGCAGGTCGGAGCGGTAGGGCATGGTGGTCGCTTTTTTTTGGTCACTGTTTGCCCTCTGGCTGGTGAATCTCCTCACGGTAGAAATTGAGAGATTCTCAAAGCCATCCCCAATGCCACGGGGAAGTAACTGACTGTCGTGCTACACAGTTCAGTGAACTGCTGCTCACATGGCATTCGTTGTCTGGTATGTCTGCACACCATTGCTGTATGGCATTATGCTGCCCCAATATCCCCTGAGAGTGCGGCCAATCTGTTTACTTCTGCGAGTGCTTTCGTGGACTGTTACAGCGCAGTACTATTAATGATTTTATGAACACTGGCACCCTGTCTGCAGTGAAAAGTAACCAGGTTGATTATGGCAGAATGTGCTGTAAGAGAATAATTAACTAAAGTGTCAATTGGAAGAAGAAACATTGAAAGCAAACTTAACCCAAGTCTTTAAATTGCTGGGTGTCAGGATAACATGAATATAAGAAGGCCACTTAATTTGAACTAGAGAACACAAGTGCAAAGAGTCAAAGAAGATTAGAATTTTTTTCCTCTGAAGAGTAGTGGATAATCATCAAGTACTGTATGTGGCACATGATATATCCTGTGCTGCTGAGACTGGAAGTATCCTTTATGGAAAGCAATTGGCAAGGGTTGAATAAGGCAGGAATGTGGATATATGTACTGGACTTTTGTTCATTTACCTTTAAGGAGGGCAACAGACAGGAAGAAATTTTGCAGAATTATCTCTCAGAAGGTTAAATTAAGTGTTATTGAAGCTATGAGAGGGCAAATCATTCATGTTCCGTGAAAATTGGGCTTGTGAAAACCTTTGTCCTTATGTTCTGTAAAATAATTTAGAACTGACTTTTGAACTAATCAAACTGATTTCAATTAACTGTATTCACAGAAGGAGAGAGAATGACCTTGAGATCTACTTACTTTTGTTTTCTAATTATGTTTTCCTCACTTTATACTTGCATCTGCTTTCATGAAATTATACCTCCTTGTCCTCTCTCTTTCCTGTCCAGTTGGATTCAAACCAAGAATTGAGTTATTGTCTTTATGCCCTCCTGCTCCACCCTCCAGTTTGATTAAACACAAAATACCAATTATAAATGTAGTAGTGTTTGTATTCTGAGGTGAATGCCTCTAAACTGTGCCCTTCAGTAATGCTTCCTATCATTGGAACAGGAGGCAGCCATCCAATCTCGAAGACCCACACTGTAATGGCTGGGTTCCAAAGCTGCCAGACCCCAATGTCACTGTACGGCAATGAGATTGGTGTATTCCAGACCCAAGGGGCATATTCAGAGTTGTTCCCTTTTTCTTAGCTGTTGTTGCTCTTACTATTTCTGTTCAATTTTTGCATCTTATGATGTGTAACTTCAAAAAGAATGCGGAAATGTTTATGCTGCTTTTTACTGCAGTATATTGTAGCGAAGTAGGGATTGGAGAGTAGAGGGTTAATAAAGATCACTGTTGTCCCATGACATGATGACCCTTAACCTGTCATTTTTCGTAATGCAGAATAAAGTTAAAGATTTGTCAAAAATACATCTTCCGGATTTTTCAGTACTTGATTCCAGTTTTAATATCTTCACTTGCATGTGTAAAACTGGTGAATATATTGAGGTTATTGACTAGAATACATATCCAACGCTATCTTAACTTCTTCACTAAGAAAGATAGCTTTTTTTCCCTAAACGATATTTATTCTTTTGAAGCACTCAAATGTAAATGAATGTAAAATCTATGAAACGAGTGAAAATTAAAAGGACCCCCCCCCCCCACCCCGCTCCAATCCCCATCATATTAACCATTGAAAAGCTGCACAATCTATAGAATATATAAAAAATCTTGTGTCTGTCTGCACTGCCTGTCAACTCCTTCCATTATAAATTTCTATGTCCATATTTATAATAGAAATTGATTTTGTAAACTTGCCGTGCTGTAATTACACTCCTGCTAATGGAGGCGAGGCAGTGCAACCACTGGCGCGAGGGTGTAATTACAGTGTGACAAGTTTACATAGGCAGTTTCCATTATAACTACGGACTTAGGAATTTATAACATAAAATCAGAGCAGAAAGTATGAGTTTAAAATGGGGACTTGAATTATGTCTGTGTGCCCTGATCCAATTATCCTCCGCCCTTGACCTGAAGACAATACTTCGTCTGGACTCCCCATTTGCAATGCCACAGGAATTCGACTAGTAAGTAGAATAAACTTGCAAGGTGCTTGCTCCTTTCATTGTGAAAACCCATTCAATATTCATCAAATAATCACACTGGCGCTGTAGTAGTAAAACATCAGGGGTTACTGCATCAAGTCTAGTTAGCACTGGTGTTATACAGTGACTGTAGAAACATTTTAAAGATGCAAGTGGAACATTTCACAATATACTATGTACTAAATGAGAGATATGGGAATTCCCCAACAGGCAATCTGTGATCTGTGGCTTTCGTACTGGGAGTGAAAAAAGAAAGTCCTTGTCCAGTCATCCTCCTGGCACAGCATTTCTCTCTTTTGATATGTTTGGTTAGAATGTGAAATATATTTTCTTTTGCCAGTTTTCACCTCTCTGCTCCTGAAGTGCTCATCCTCCAGCTCATTCTTCACATGTGAATCCAGACAGTAACAGTAAGCTGTTTGACCAGGGGGGACATTGTAGTCGAGCCTGTTCCTGTCCACATCCATACCCCTTCCAGCAGGGATCACCGGATAACAATCAGGAGCAGGATTCCGGGCTGAATTTTCTCTTTCCTATCCCAAGGATATGGAGGTCAATTACAGCAACCTCGACTGCCGAACTCAGACAGGGAATTGAACCTGCGGCCTTCTAGTCCACATGGCTCGGTTACACATTGCCTTTCCCAACTGAACCTTTGGAGGGGTTCTTAATAATTCTTTTCAAATCATACAGCAGCATAGTTTCAATTTAAAATTGCATCAAATTTTTCTAATTACTGAAGTAGATACCCTTGATCCAATTTACTTTATTGGATCCCCTTAAACTTAGGCCTGCTGGACTGAAATGAATGGGGTCAATTTTCACCTATATTGCCCAGTGTTAATGGGGAGCTCACAGCCTTAAAATGGGGTCAGCTGCCCTATCCTCTCACGAACACTGGGGCAATAATTCTGCCAGTCAGTCACCCAAAAACCAATATCGACCCCAATGAGTGTAGTGCTCTTCAGAGAGGTCCTGTAAATGACCTTATTTCATCAACACATTGATTCTCATTTATTTTTTAGTACTTTTGAATGCACCATCATGTGTGTACTATTGTACCTTTTTCATTGTATTTAGTTTTTGCAATTTAAAAAAAAATGTTACTGTCTGCTTAAAGACAAAAGCAGAAATCGATCGATTGGTAAGCAGCTGAGTTCTGAAATAAAAACAGCCCCTGCCTGAAATATACAGCAGGTCAGGCAGCATCTGTGAAGAGAAAAAATGGGTTTGAGACAGAAAAGACATCTGAGCTATGAGTGGTTAATTCAGGAGGACTTTTCTGTTGCTAAGACTGAAGAGTAGTAGGTGTGGAAATTACATTAATAGTGTCAATAAAGTGTTTTGAGATCATTTGTTGCCCTGTTCGATGTCCGTTTGCCTCAGTTAGTAGCACTCTTGCCGCTAAATTAGAAAGTTGGGGTTTCAAGCCCCACTCCAGTACTTAAGCGCAGAATCTCGGCGGACATTTCAGTGCTCAGGATGTGCTGCATTATTAGAGGTACCATCTTATGGATGGGAGGTTAAACTGAGCCCCTATCTGCTCAAGTGGATGTAAAAGATCCCTTAGCATTTTTGAAGAGTAGGGAGTCCTCCCAGTGTCCTGGCAACATTCCTCCCTCAACCAACACCATCAAAACCAGACTAACAGGTTGGTCGTCATATTTATTGTTTGTGGGACCTTGCTGTGTACAAATTGGCTGCTGAGTTTACCCACATAATAATAGTGACTACACTTCAACGGTAATTTATTGGTGCATGGAGCACTTTGGGATGTCTTGAGGACCTGAAAGGTGCTATATAGATCTCAGTTTTTTTAACGGAAGATTATCAGCATACATCAATAGAAATATTCTCATTTTGACTTCTCTGTGATCCTGTTTCGATCTAGGTTTGCTTTGTTGTATTGAAAATAATGAAAACTTTTCAATCTTACAGTTTCATTTGGGAATAACATGGATGTGATTTCATTTTGTACATGATATTAGTCCTATATTATAATTTCCCATACTTACAATTTACAAATCATGTTGTGGACTGTTTTTGCGTTTGGATATGTATGCAGATTTCCTTTTTTGGGATTATAATCTTAGACTATGAAACCCAGGATCTATGCCAAGCACTTTCAGGTCATTTATAACATGCTGCATCAAAACTGCTCCAAACTTAGAAGCCCCCTCTCTCCCCCTCCCAGCATTGTACCAGTCTGATATGTCTCAGGCTGAGACTGGATAGAAATTGCTGCCTGATCTACCCACGAAATTGGTAGAGACAAAGATCTTCATTCTATAAAGTCGAGACTGGAAGTGAACCCAGAGGTCCAAAGTTCCAATCCACTACATTATCCAATTTCAGCAGCATTACAAAACTGAAAGTAACTATATGTGTCATTTAAAAAGCCCAAATGGCAATGAAGTTCTCGAGGGAATTACCAGACCAGGCTTTGTGACTTTTGAGTAAATAATTGGGGAAGAGTAGCTGATCTGAGTCAGGGCCAGAGTTTCCCTTCAAGTTCCTATTTTCTCCCCCGATACCCTATCTTGTAGCTGAGCCTTACAGAGCAGAGGATTATTGTTTCCATTCCTGATCAATGCTGGGTACACTAACTGTTTCAATTCCCGGTCTGTGTTGAGTTAGCTAATCTCAGGTAGGTCAGCTGCAGGACCATTACAATTGGCCTCATCATCCCTGGGCATGAGGTGGAAGGTCAACCAGGCTGCTGGCCCCCTGATCACTAACCACTGATACCTGCTGGAAAGAGCTCGGCTGTGATGTCCCTTTGGTTGAATACCCTGCTGACCATCACTGTCTCCTCTCACACATGAAGTAGGCCTGCTGGAGTGAGGTACCAGATGGTGACTGACACCGGTGGAACCATATCTAACAAATGCCAGTGCCTTCGAGAAAGAAGGGAAGGGAATCGGCCAAAAATTTTGTTCAGTGTTGTATCTGTAACTTATTTAATTCTTCCCCCCCTTCACCATTTGCTTTTAATGGAGTAGCTTGTATTTGAATAATTAGATCCACAAATAGTTTATAATATTCTTGGCTCCACTAATTATTGACTGTCCGTTGACATGAAAAGTAGATATTGGAACGTGCAGATCCAGAAGTTACTTAAACATGTAAGATAAATCGAGTACATTGCTGGCATTATAAATCTGCTTCTAATAACAGAAATACTTTGAAGATGTCCCAATGATCTTTGTAATATATCTGCTACATACAGTACATATCAGAGTCGCATTCAGTTGGGCTTCACTGCTGTAATATCACATCGTGACTGCACTTTGAATAATCTTCACAACCATCTCCCTCAATACTTTTTGTTGGGGGGAAAGGAGACTTGCTCACCAGTGATATATGAACTAAGTCATGTCTATTTTAATTTTCTTTGTTCCTTAAGGCTGAATCAGGCTGGGATATTGTTCCACAAGCTCCATGCACCCACTGGTACCGTACCTCTTTGTATGTGAGCCTTGATAGTGACTGTTGGCAGACTATTTGACCACGGGGGAATAATATCTCAACTTAACCCTATTTCCACCTACTATCCACATGAACTTTCCAGCAGGGATCACTGGCCAAGGACCCTGGTTTATTTTTCCCATCCCTAGCCCAGGAGCAGGGGGCAATTGTTCTGCCCAGACTGCCCACCACCTAACTTGGTACAGACTAGAAATTGGACCTGAATCCTTCTCGTGTGTGTGGGTTCGGCCTATATTAAGCAGTACCTTTATTCACTGTACCATTAGGGGGGCTGTGTGGTGTAACAGTTCATCCCTTTCTGTTGGAAACTAGATTTTGTTGCGGTCACCTTTGCAGCTTAAAATATTTCTTCAAATTTTAACTAAAGCTGACAAATAACACTCTGTCATCAGATGTTGGGATAGGGTATGCCAGAAATGATCTGTGTTATTCCCACTTTTATAAATGTGGTGTTGTCTCCAATAACTTAATAAAGTGTACAAAGAGGGAAGAGAATACTTTGAAGATGTCTGAATGATATTTGTAATATATCTGCTACATTCAGCAGGAATTCGCACATATCACAGTTGCATTCTACACATTCCCACATTACAACAGTGATTACATGTAAAAAAAAAAGTACTTCATGGCTGTCAAGCGCTTTGGGACTTCCTGAGGTCATGACAGGCGCTATATAAATGCGAGTCTTTCTTTCAGTTGGGCTTCACTGCTGTAATATCACAAAGTGACTGTGCTTTGAATAATTTCCGCTACCATCTCCATCATTACTTTTGCTGAGGGGAGGGAGGCAGACTGACATTAATATGTCTGCATCAGGGCTGTCACTGAAGAAATTAACACTTGTCAAGTGAATTATTGATCATATATACACACGTCATAATGTCCTAAATCACAGAAGGCTGAATATCACCCAGAGGTGGAGAGAAGGGGAACTAGTTTTTGAAAGGTATGTATATTTGTGACTTGTTGCTATCATCAATGTAATGTTTCCAGCCTGAATTTGTCACAATATTTGCAGCTTTTTAACAATAGAAAGCGTTCCATCGTGCTCTTGTCCTCTGTTTTATACTTGCTCTTTGTGTTGGAAATCAGACCAGTGACAACATGGTTTAAGATTGTTTTTACCTCTTCTATAATCGTCGCTGAAGGTGTAGACAAGCTGACAAACGAGAGGGCACTGAGGGACTATTAGGGGATTAAAAGAAATGAAGTCAGCAGACACATGCATCATGCAGTGACCTCACTTAAATTGGGTAATGGCAATTATGTCTCACATTCTAAATGACAAAGATGCTATAGAGAATTGCACTCAGTGTTGCCAAGGTCAGACAATTCAAATAAATTATTCCATTTTTTTTGAGACATAGACTGTAAAACCCAATGAAAGGAATAAAGCCATGCTTATTTTCCACAGCCGGTCACAATAGTAGAGTCAGAATATGAGAAATAACGGCATTCTGTAACGACCTTGGTAAACCCAATGGCACACAAAACAGTGAGTTTCATGAGCTGCCGTTGGGTCTCCACTTAAACCCCACTTAAACTGTATACAGTTACATCCACCCATTTAGATATAGGATTTGCAAATCTTTGGCCTCCAATGGGCCTGGATTGGAGTGGAGTACCAGCTAAACAGGGGAGTGTGTATGTGGCGGTGTCACCTGAGATGCCTTGTGTGAAAATAGATTGTCTACACTACAAATCTACACACACTACACAGTGAGAGTCATCACCCATTTATTTCAGTATTCGGAGCAGAAAACTACTTGTCTGTTTCAGAACAAGCTCCCCTAATCACTCGAGGTGAATATGCCAAGTGGCGAGGAACTTGAGTCTTACAAACCAGGAAGTTCCCATGTTAGATCTCTTGTTGTGTGATGTCAGGTTAGCTGACCTAAGGTGGGGTGACAATGTGGAGCTTTCTCTGCCAGATTTTCCATGCTTCCCTCCTCCTCCTCTGCTACTCTGCTGTAACCATTTACCCTTCCACTGGACCCAACTTTTGTTTCGATGCTTGTCGCTATCATCTTATTTTGCCATGCACCATCATCACTTTTTGCCCTCCACCCTTTTGTTCTTTTCCTGCCCTTCCCCCCCCCCCCCCCCCACCTCCTCTTTTCCCTCGCACTGCATCTGCTTAAAAGCTGTTCATTTCAAACATCTGATGAAAGATCATCGTCTGGAAATGTTAATTCTGTTTCTCACTCCACAGATGCTGCCTGACCTGCTGAGTATTAAGTGTTTTCTGTTTTTTTTCAGATTTCCAGCATTCAAAGTATTTTGTTTTTGTACCATTCCCGTGTATTGAATTAGAGGAGTGTATTTACCAATTGGCATCTATTTGCATACAAACACTTATTATATTCCTCTACTGTATTGATGCACAGAGCATTTTAATACTAGCACATTTGGTGTTAATAGGGGAACAGCACCAATTGAAAAATCTACTTCATAAAGAATAATGAATGGTGGGAATGACAAGAAAAAAATCTCTTCAGTGGGTTGAGGGGCCACCATTAATTAGGAGAATGGTTTCTATCCCTTGTGACATTGTTTTTTCTTATTTTTCCTCCAATTTGCCACCCTACCTCTTCAATCTGAAGATAGCAACTCATGCTGGTTCCACAGGTGCTGGCAGCTCACTGGAACAGTACCTGGCCCAAATGGCCAGTTCCATGTGGAACCAGTATGAGTCCCAATGGTCAATGGTCCCAGTTGACAGACCGTTCAATTGGGAGGGGGCAATCCTGTTCTCATATGACAACCACACACATTCAATTCCCACAGAACCACTGATCTCGATTAGGAATGCTGACTGATTTTGTTTTTTGTTTCCCCTTCTCAGGCCTTGTGACACCGAAGCCACCCTCAGCACTCAGACTGCCACTCCCAGCTGGGATCAGCAAACCCATTGTAGAACCAGGGGCCTTCCTGGTCTGTATAGTTCAGTGAAACTGCTTACCTTAAACTTCCATCAGGTTTGAATGATAACACTGCAAATATCACTCAGCTTTTCAGCATTCAGCCTATTCCTTTCATATTTTATTTCATATTTTATTTCAGGATAAAAATGAGCAGGAAACTGCTTTGTAGAAAGGTGTGAACTTTAGGGGTTTGTGGCAGGCATTAATTCAGTGCTGTACTGCCTGGTCCCACTGAGTGTAGCTAAACACAGTCTGTTTCATCAGAACGGTGCTTGTTAATTGGGAGAAGAAAGAATCTTCATAGTCAACCCTGCTTTGAAATTTCCCTCAGGTTTTGCAGCTCATCAGTTGGGCCAATTTAAACAGCATTTGTCAAACTGCAAAAAAAATCTGTTTCGAAGTGCAGTCGCGCATTCTGAGTAATTAATCACTGTTATTACATAAATATCTCTGAAGTTTGCTGTTCTTTGTATTGTGTGTATCTTATAAATGTCTAACAAAAATGTAAATAGAGTTCAGCAAATAGAAACAAATGTCCTTGAGGGTACTTGGCCACAATGGGGTTTGGGGCAAGTCCAAGCTTGAGAGTACTCGATGGCCAAACTCCATCAAATCCTCGACTCTCCTTCCAAGTCGAGACTTGAGTGATTCAGCTCTGCGTGCACCTCACACTAAACACAGGATCCAGGTGGCAAGGAATGAGTCAGAGCCACGTGTCAGCCTGTTCCCATACGCATAATGCCAACATCCCAACCTTTTGGGACACGCTTTCAGGGATATTGTTTAGTTTATCATCACTGTGCCTCAAATTGTGTGTGTGTGTGTTTGTTAATTCTTGGGAAATGGGCATCGCTGGCAAGGCCAGCATTTATTGCCCAACCCTTGTTGCCCTTGAAAAGGTGGTGGTGAGCCGCCTTCTTGAACCGCTGCAGTCCGTGTGAAGATACTCCCACAGTGCTGTTAGGTAGAGAGTTCCAAGATTTTGACTCAGCGACGATGAAGGAACTGCGATAAACATCCAAGTCGGGATGATGTGTGACTTGGAGGAGAACTTGGAGGTGGTGTTGTTCCCATGTTGTTGCTACACTTGTCCTTCTAGGTGGTGGAGGGTCACTGGTTTGGGAGGTGCTGTCGAAGAGGGGGTGGGGGACAGTGTTTCAGTTGGAACCCCCTCCCCTTTTTTCAAAAGATAATTTGGAATTACAGGAATGAAAGAGCAATTTTGGTAAATATACTGTGGATTGTGACACTACAGACCAAGGGATCAAAAATTCTAGCCCTGCTCTGAACTGAAGCTCCTTTTGTATTGTGCAAGAGCCATGCCAGTGGCACTGGTGTCTGCTGCAGGGGTCTCATGCAGCTAGCTGTAACCTGAATATAACCCTGCCGAGATTCGCTAAGGCCAGCAGCTGGGAATACCTGCTTTTACTGGCCCTCCCTGCTTAACCAATGCAGTCAAGTTTGCTTTAAGGCTGCAGCCGGTTGGGTTGGGTGAGACCCAGACGTCAGAAGTGGTCATGAGCAAGGGTCTTGTATTGGGGTACCACAGTGTTTGTGATTCATGGTGGGGAGGGAATCATCAGGGTTCCCACTATCCAAGATATCATTCCCTTTCCTGAAAAGCCTGTGTATAGGTGATCCTATATGAATCAGAGAAAAAAGGAATTATTGTGCATGCCTGTCATGCTCTTTCTGTCCATGCAGAATAAAGCTGATCCATGATAATTGGGGAACTACTGGGATGATCACAGAGGCTTAGGAATCATTCGAACCGTGGCCTACAGCGAAGGAGAGGCAGGTGCCACATGCCAACCCTAAGCCTTATTTACTGGTTGTAAACAATTTTACAACACCAAGTTATAGTCCAGCAATTTTATTTTAAATTCACAAGCTTTCGGAGGCTTCCTCCTTCGTCAGGTGAACGATGTGAAATGTTCACATCGTTCACCTGACGAAGGAGGAAGCCTCCGAAAGCTTGTGAATTTAAAATAAAATTGCTGGACTATAACTTGGTGTTGTAAAATTGTTTACAATTTTCAACCCCAGTCCATCACCGGCATCTCCACATCATTATTTACTGGTGGCAGTGCTATAAAGACCGATTTTCTGAATTCCCGCCACGGATGAGGAGCCTCGCCCACCAGCCACGATTATCCCTAACCCCAGGCCAATTGTAAGTCCTCTCCCACAATCTTGGCTGAGATAAACTAACTCGGTACAGACTAGGGGAATCGAACCTGGGGCCTTCCACATCTGTATGGCTCAGTTGCAGCCTCGTGGTGGGTGGCCACGCAGCTGTTCGCACATTGCTGTGCCAGTGCCACTGGCTGCTGATTGGCAAGTCAACACACCACTGGCAACCACACCAAAGTCAACATGCCAGATTCGTGAGGGCAGTGACCATGGAAACCAAGTGTGAAAACCGTTCAGGTAATGAAAAAGAAAGAAAAAAAGTACATTGCACATGTACCAAACTTGCAACATTTTAACCCAAGCAGTCTTTTTTCTTCATGTTTGGCTTCTAACTTGAACAGCACTATGGGGAGCAATAAACAAGGCATTTCTCTTTGAAGTCTCTTGAAAGGCAACCAGTTCAGATGCAAGGAGACAGCCAAGCTATTTCCCCACTACGACCATGATTCTGTCTAGTTGGTGAAATTGCCCTACTCTATAAATGAAATGGTTTTACTGACAAAAGAGAGAAGGAATGAAAAGGGCTCAGAGCATGACTGGACTACTTTTTTCTTGTTTTTTTTTCCCCCTAATTTTTCTCCACTTTTCCAGCTGACTTTAGGTGAGGTCCTGTTCCATGGCCAACATCAGCCTTCTGTACTTCATTCAAGTGGCCGTTCTTTGAGTGAGCCCAAATGGTGAATTTCGGCTGGCTATTCGACCTTAGGTGGCATCCCAGCTGATCCCGCTCCCGTCCTCACCCGGATGTCCACGCACAATTTCCAAAAGAAGTCACTGGACAACGATCCGGAAAAGGGACCCAGGCCGAATTTCCCCTCCCTAGCCCAGGGGCATTGCGGCAACTCCACAGCTGAGATCAACTCGCGCAATACAGCCCGGGATCAAATCTGGGGTCTTCCTGGTCTCTGTCACTTACTGCAGCGCCTGGAGTGCATTCACCCATTGGCTTCATTCCACAGCCTGTTTGTCTTTACCACAGAGAAGGAACATGTAGAATACATGCATTATGTAGAATGCATTGTTTTATTTAAATGGATTTGGTTCTGTAAAGGGCAGTGATAGTGATTTATGGATTGGAAAGTGAATAGCATAGAATTTTTTTAAACTATTATTTTAATGCAATCAGCGCACTTTCAATTTTGATACAATTTCACACATACCAAGTGAACTGCGGTTTGCCCACAAGCAACTTATTTTGATAAGGACTATTGATTTCAAGAAAAGCAATTTGAAGGGAGATACTGCTTAACCGAGATCAAAACAAGCAATTTGACAGTTGGTTGACTGGAACTGAACAGTAACGTTCAGATAACTTGCAGGTTTGGTTTTGGCTCAGGTAGAAACAAATCAGTTCGTAAATGTACCATCCAGTGCGGTACCGAGCCACACTGACCCAGGAAATCCCAGATTCAATCCTTGGTCTGTGCTGAGTGGGCAGCAGTTGACTGACCCCCCCCCCTTCACAGCTGAAACCCTAAAGATGTTCACTGCCCGACAGGAATGGGCACATAGGCAAGGGTGTAGAGCACCTGGGCCCTGCTCTCAGGAGAGAGAGAAAAAGGAACTGAATTACTATTCACTTTAATATCAGATTCAAAACAAAAACTTTACTTGACTAGGAGAGAATTTTTGCTTTGGACCCATGAGCAGAAGAAGCCGAGACTGTCAAATGACCTTATTCTTCATCTGTATTTTATTGCTTTGCCCTCCTTGTAACACCATGTAGCAAGGTTTGTGGAAGAAAGGATGTCATCTCATACAGCAGTGCACAATCGATAATGAGCTGATTGACAGCTGAGCCACGCTCATTGTGTGAGCCGGGGAGAGAGAGTCAGCACTTCTACCATTTTATTGCTCCTCTCCTGAAAGCATTGATGTCTCGCTGGGACGCAAATAACAAGCCTAAGTAGAAACTCTTCATGCCCAGACAGTGAGTGTCATCAGGCTATAGGAAAGGAAAGGACTTGCATTTATACAGCGACTTTCAGGACATCCCAAAGCGCTTTACAGGCAACAAAGTACTTTTTGAAGTGTAGTCACTGTAGTGATGTAGGGAAACGTGGCAGCCAATTTGTGCACAGCAAGATCCCACAAACAGCACTGAAATAATGACCAGATAATTTTTTTTGTGTGATGTTTGAGGGATAAATGTTGGCCAGGACACCAGCTGAACTATTTTTTGAAGAGTGTCCTTGGATCTTTTACGTGAAAGGGCAGGCGGGGCTTCGATTTAACGTCTCAACGGAAAGACGGCACCTCCAACAGTGCAGCACTCCCTCAGTACTGCATTGGAGTGTTAGCCTGGATTATGTGCTCAAGGCTAGTCAACCACAGCTGAGCCCGATCCTGTCATCACTTCCAGTAGGGCTTATTGGCTTTACAATCAGGAGCAGTAGTTCTGAATAATTTCCCCCTCCCCAATGCATGTGACACACATACACCTACACAACCACACACATACAGACATACATAAAGATACAAACACACACAGTGCTGGGAATTTCCTCGGGACTGTTCCCGCTCTGCCCCCGTAACATTGCTGGAAGTGTGGCAGAAGCCCCGAGGAGATACCCAGGGGCACTTGACACAAACAGGCTTTGCACAAATCTTATGATGAGTCTGTGCTGCAACAAGCTGTTGAGAATTATATAATTAAAAAGGAAGATAGAGGTGACTTGTAAAAAGGACCAAAGTATCTCAAATGCCAACCTGAAGAAGAAAGAAAGACTTGCATTGTCAGCCCTCTCAGAAACGTCTCAAAGTGCTTTGCACGATGAATTACTTTGAAATATGATGTGGAGATGCCGGTGATGGACTGGGGTGGACAAATGTAAGGAGTCGCACAACTGTTCTCTGACTATATATGCTGTGCCTATATGCATCTCTTCACTTCACCTGACGAAGGAGTAAAGCTCCGAAAGCTTGTGATTTCAAATAAAGCTGTTGGACTATAACCTGGTGTTGTGCGACTCCTTACTTTGAAATACTGTGATTATTGTAACGTAGGCAAATTGGGAAGCCATTTTGTGCACAGCATGATCAAAGCAATGAAATGAATAAATGAATAATCAATTAATCTATTTTTGGTGAGAGTGAGGAAAGAATATTGGCCAGGACACAAGGAGAGAACCCCTAGTCTTCTTTCAATACAGCCTTGGAATCATTAATGTCCACCTAACCACTGGAACAAGCAGATGAAGCATTGGTGTTGCATCTCATCTGAAAGATGGCACCTCTGACAATGCAGCATTCCCTCAGTACTACACCAGAGTGTCAGTCTAGACTATGCGCTCACACACTTGGGAGGGGGGCTTTGCAACCACTGAACCCAGCTTTACCATCAAAATAATCCAATAGCCTTAATGTCCTGCCTCTTGTCTTATCTTGTGTCTAATTCATGTAACAGGAGTTGAGTTAATTTGAGCAGATGGCTTGGAGCCTCCCACAAACCCACCCCTCCCTTAGGAGCATTAAAAACTGAAAAGATACGAGTTACGTAATGGAGAGAAACACTGGTCTGCTATTTGATAAGGTCGAGTTTGCTTCAATCAAGTCAGCAGCTTGATGAATAAAAATCAATTTGCTGAAATGTTAGTTGAGTGGGAAAAGCTTCTGCATCCAGGTCCCTTTGTTCTGCATTACCTATCCCTGCTGTATATTAGCTTTAATGGATGGAATGGGTGTAATCTGTTTTTGTTCGTGGCTTTTTCTTCATTATTACTTGAGGCCTTTTTCTTCAACCACCTGCCGGTTTTATACTGTATCGGCAGTAATGAATGGTCCTTTGTGTTCCCCCGGACACCCCCTTTTCTAGGGCTGTGTTGCTCAGATGTGAGTCAAGACTGCCTTTGATCAAAAATGTGCTGCATGTCACCACAATCCTGTTTTTTTGTGTTTCTGGCACACACACAATTTGCCTCTTAAGATACAGTTACTGCCAGAATAAATTCTATAAGTCAAGACATTTTGTGCAGTAACGTAGGTGCCATCACTGTGGGAGTTGAGGGGTGAGAGGGGTGTTCTCTGACCACCCTACCCCTCCCCAACACCATTTTTCGTGACGTGGGTTAGAGCCCCACAGTCACCTTCTCCCCTTTCTGATCTTGGAGTTGCTCCCGATGTATTCCCCCACCACCAGTTCTCACAGTTGGTCGCACTTCCAGGCAGCAATACAGTCTGCCCCAAAATGGCACCAATTTAACGTTCTTAATGAAAAGTTGCATTGGATTTGTACAGGAGGACCATTTCCCAATGATTGATACCAGTCCCTGTAGGATTCTGTGGTTACACTGAAATCTTGTGCCATAATTCTGGGTCAGCTTTCCAATTTTCTCCCTCCTTTCCTAAAGGTGCAGACTTCTGCTGGGATATAGTCCCACTGACACCATTGTGATACCTGCTGGGACTTAGTCCCATTGACACCACTGTGATACCTGCTGGGATATAGTCCCACTAGCACCACTGTGATACCTGCTGGAATATAGTCCCATTGACACCACTATGATACCTGCTGGGATATGGTCCCACGAGCACCACTGTGATACCTGCTGGGATATGGTCCCATTGACACCACTATGATACCTGCTGGGATATGGTCCCACTGGCACCAGAAGCCCTCAGCATGTGACTATTCTTCATGTGTAAGCTTTGATGTTGAGTGTGGAAGACTATTCAACTGTAGGAGCATCACAGCCAGACCGAGTCCTGCCTGACACCCAAAGCATACTCTTTCCAGCAGCGTGTCTCTATGGTGATCAGGAGTGGGAATCCCTAAACAATTTTTCCCCTTCCAAGCCTATGAGGAGTGAGGAACCTCATTGGTGGATTGGATGAGGTTAGTTAACTCGGAACAGATCATAACTGAACATGGGAACTTGCTCTATATAGTCCATTTCCCCACTGAGCCAGCTTGTACCCCTATTTTAAAAAAAACCTTAAACATGCCAGCGATAAGTGGTGTTAACAGTGGACACTAAGTGGAGAAGGTTGGCTGTGACAGAGCTCTCCAACCTGCAACAGGCCTGACTCCTGGTAATCTGGCTTTCAAAGCCCAGGCAACACATTCATATTTGGGCTTATATTTCTTGCCTACTGGTTTATCATGGGCCTGGAAAGGACTGTTTTTAGCGCTGTTCCCTCACGGATGGGTAAACCCTAAACCAATTCACCAAGATCTATTATTATATGCAGCTTAACGGGAAAAATGGGTTTAAACTTTATATGTGGCCACCAAAGCTCTGATACGACACACCATGCAGCTCATGAAGACAACAAGCTTGGACACTCGTTGGCTATGGCATGGGGAGGGGTTTACTCAGGGGAGTGATAAGAACATGTGTCCAGACCAACTCATACGTGAAACCAATCTCCGAGCCACTCTTTACACGGGCTCTGATTCACAACACTTAAATCAGCATAACAATACTGCAAAACACAGGCTGGAGTGAGGCTAATTGTGGCTCTAATTTGAAGTCTAATACAATAGCCGTTCTTTACTGTAAAATTGTTGGTCTTTAGCTGATAAAACCCCCCCCCCAGAATACTGCGGAGCATTACAGAAGAAAAGTCTACTATTACTGATTTCCTTAACAAAAGCAGGGCCAATTTACATGGGAATAGCTCTGGAGAGTTTGCACATTTTAATCCTGATTTTTATCTGCAGCTGAGGAAAAACCAATACATTCTCATAAATGTAGCACACTGATGATATACCGGCATAGACCAGTTGGGCCGAATGGCCTGTTTCTGTGCTGTAAATTCTATGTAATTATGATCTTTGTCATTTTCATTAATCATACTTTTTCAAAATGAAATCTTGCCGTGACAGATTTCTACCTAATGTGAGGGCACTGAGGGTATCATCTTATCACAGGCAACAAGTTAATATCTATTCCTCCATCATAATGATATTACCACACTGCATGCTTCATTAGCACTAAACAAAAATTGCATTTGAATATCTAAACTTAACAATTAACACATGATTGCATTGCTAATCCATTGCTAGTTGCAAACGGCTAAATATTGCTTTATCTTTAGAGAAACAATCATCTATGTTAATAACTTGTCATTAACTGTGGTGGGAGGTAATATTTAAAATAAATAACAAGTTACTAACATTGGCAGTGACTTTGGGCTCAATCTCTGGATACAGAGGAAAGGAGCCCAGAGGCCTCGACACGATCAAGTGTTCAGATTATGTCATGAGCATGAAGCAAGAGTGGTTTTATTAATGCAATTTGATCCTGAGATCCTGTTTCAGTCTCCGATGACATTCCCGACTAGCAATTATTTTATATTATAATTTGATGTCCGTCCCTACTGTCCATGAAATCTAAGTACATTTGGATTTTTAAAAGAAGAAATTGGATATTCAAATGGTTTATTGATTTTAACTTTGTGTCGATGGTTTAAGAGAAAGCAGAAAAGGCTTGGTTTGGTTGGTGAAGTGAGTACATCACAGAGCATTCCCCACGTGAAGGTCACGGCTTCAATTCTTGGCCAGTACTGAGTTAGCTGGGGTGGCACTGGGGCACAACACTTGGCCCCAGAGCCCCTGGACTAGAGAGGAGAAGTCAGCCAAGGATCTTGCTCTAATGTTCAGTAAGGGAAGAACTTTCTCGGGTCAGGGGCGTTCATATATTTTGGACAGGAGCCTGCACCATTCACACTGCAACTTGGGCGTCGATGGGAGGGAGAGGATTTGATGTGGTGCCAGAGCCTAAGTGGGCCCATCAATCTCAGGGGAAGTTAAAGAAAACGTTAAAATCCCCTCTTTAAATAGTCCGCACTTGATATTCAATCGGTCATTCTGCAGTAGGGAAACTGGCCTTTAAAATTAAATACGCCCCTCCCCATCCCCCCACCTCCAACATGCACTGGCGTCCCTGTCAACATTGCGAGGACATAAATGAGCGTAATCGATTAGTGACTGGCCACAGAGCCAATCGGGCCTGAAGTATCCGGGGAGGGAGTCCTATAAAAGCCACTGAAAACATTTTTCCTTCAGAGTGAGACTGAAGATCAAACACTTTTTTTCTCTCTCTCTCTCTCCGCACACTTTTTACTGCCATGTGCCCTGCCTTAAGAGTATCGATCTGTTTGATTTAAATTAATTAATGCATAAGTTTTAAGAGCAATCTGTGATTTCAATCTGAGTTATGTTCAAATTCATTTGAGGACACTTTTCTCTCTCTCTCTCCAAACTTTTTACTGCCAGGTGCCCTGCCTGTGCACCGGAAGAAACGAAAATTTGTTGACCCCTCCCGAACGGATGAAATTGGTGGGAACTCACCATCCCCACGACTGTGACCTGGGGGCGTGGCCAGTTTTGTGGGCGGGGCCTGCTTTGGGCAAAGTGATTTTTGAACCCAGCGCAAAAGATGGCGGGAAACACGAGCAGAAGTGGTTCTGGGCGTAACTCACCCCTGTTATAAATTCGCTGATCTTTTGCACTGATCGGCTGATTCCATCTGAATTGCACTGATATCATCAGCGGAAACAAGCAGAAACTCAACCCCCTGATATTTGAATATTATTAATTTTCGGTTTGTTGATAATTTAATTTAAAAACTTAGTGGATAGCAAATATAATAAATAACTATCAAAGGAACAATTGGTCATGTCACAGTATTAAGAAAAAGTTAGCTGAGACATTGCACGGTATTGTTAGCCTGTAGTTCGAATGGCTTACATGCATATATCAGTACCTGTAAGTGCATTAGATGTACCTGCAGATGGATTTGGCTCAGTGAATTGTTATCAGAATTGGATTTTGGTTTTGTCCTGCACGGCCAGAATGAGCCCTCTGAGGACCTGCTCTAGTGTGGACTAGTTCGGAGGTTCACCCTTCAAGCCCCACTATGGCCTTGAGCATGTAACATAGGCTGGCAGTTCACTGCAGTACGAGTGAGTGCTGCATTGTTGGACGTGCCGTCGTTCAGGTAAGATGTTAAACTGAGGCCTTGTTTGCCTGTTCAGGTGGACATATAAAATCCTACGGCACTATTTGAAAAAGAACAGGGAGTTCTCCCAATAACCTAACAACCATATCATTGAAAACAGATTAACTGGCGATTTATCTCATTTGCTTTTGTGAGACTTTAATGTGCACAGATTCACTTCAAAAGTACTTTATTGGCTGTGAAGCACTTTGGGATGTCCCGAGGACATGAAAGGTGCTATAATGATACAAGTCTTTCGTCTATATTTCTTCCTGTCTGTTTGATATTACTTCTGCCATCAATCCACAGATGTTTACAGCACCAATGGAGGCCATTTGACCCATCATGTCTGGGCTGGCTCCTTACTAGAGCAAATGGTGTGACACAGACACAGTGGAGTGAAGAAGTGGGGATGGAGGTTTAACATTTCCATTAATTCCACGCTGCTTCATTAAGCTCCAGGTCTCACCTTTGCCTCTAACCCCTAATCACGACATATTTTGATATGAAACAATCCCCAATGTTGCCTGAATGGGGGTTCCTGCTGTGCCCCTCCAACTCTGCAGGTAATCTGCTCTTTGGCAGGTAGGATCTTCAAGCCTTTGGGTTCAGTGGTCCAGCAGAGCCAAGGATGGCGAGCTCATTCTTGTCATATTAATTAGAGATGTAAATATTAAGGCTACATAGCAGCTGGCAAGGTGCCTTTTGGCCCATCAATATACTGATAGGTTACACCCCCCTCTTCAAAGGATCTTGTCATTTGTAACATTAATTACTATTAAAAAATGGGTTTCCCAGCCTGTGTTAAAAGTGGTAATAGATTCCAGATTTTAAGCATTTGGAAAAAAGAAAGAGCTTGCATTTATATAGCGCCATTCATATTCTCAGGACGACCTTGAGGCGCAGTCACTCTGGTTTGTGCGACAAACATGACAGTCAATTTGCTCATAGCAAGGTCCCAGGGAAAAAAAAAACAATGAATCGAATGAGCAGCTGATCTGTTTTGATGATGTTGTTTGAGGGAAGAATGTTGGGCAGGACACCCAGAGAACTTCCTGCTCTTCTTCAAAAAAGATCCATGGGATCTTTTACATCCACCTGAGCAGGCAGATTCAGTTCAATGTCTCATCTGAAAGATGGCATCTCCCTCCTGCCTCAGTGAAGCACTAGAGTTTCAGCCTAGATTATGTCCTGAATTATTAATATTTTTAGTACCCCTCCCCAATATTTTTAAAATTTCCCATAAAGAATTTTATGTGCAAAAGCAAAATGCTGCGGATGCTGGAAATCTGAAATAAAAACAGACAATGCTGGTAACACCCAGCAGGTCAGACAGCACCTATGGAGAGGGAAACAGAGTTAACATTTCAGGTCAATGATCTTTCATCAGAACTGGAAGAAGTTAGAGATTTAACAGTTTATAAGCAAGTGAATATGTGAACCATTATAACGTGCCATTTAAATCACCCAGCTTTCAATCTTTAAACCTATTAAGCATTACTAGCAAGCAATTTGATAGCATTTTTGGAAAGTAATCCACTCTCATCACCGTTTCAGACTTATTTCCTGCTGTCATCTTGCGTACTGTTATGATGGATATCTGCAAAAGGTTAAATAGCTTGAGAACTGGCAGGCATCATTTCCCCTTGGAAGCTAAGCTGCCGGATACCATGAGGTTGCTGGAAATTTTTAAGACGGTGTGTAAAAGCCTGGAATTCACTGGTGCCAACAAGCATTGTTCAATGATGGGCTTTTCTTTCTATCAACATCAGTTCTGAGGCTAAACCGCGTGTAATCTGCCCCTAAAGACCACACGCAGCCTGTTGCCATTTTCAAACCACCCGGCTGAGAATAAAAGGATTTCAGATTGGAAACAACCGTCCTTTAAATAGAGCGCTATTAACATCTTTTACAGTTTGACACAAAAATTGAAACTAATCAAAGAGCTCAATATATGTAAAAAAAATTTAAATTGCCAATGCTTCAGCAGGCAGGATATGTGTGGAGACACATGCACAGGTCCCCCCACCTTTCCAGTTTTCAACTGCCCTATCCTGAGACTCTGGGCCAGAAATTCGTTCTGTTGAAAGATCATTGACTTGAAATGTTAACTCTGTTTCTCTCTCCACAGGTGCTGCCTGACCTGCTGAGTGTTTTCCAGCATTTTCTTTTTTTATTTCACATTTCCGGCATCTGCAGCATTTTGCTTTTGTTTTAGTTAAGATCAAGTTGCTCAGATGCTTGTACTCCGTCTGAGAAACTTGGCCCTGTTCCACCAGAATAAAATTAATGCAAATAGATCAAAAATGATGCAATCCTTAGACTAGACTGTGCTGATTTGGAACTGCCTTATATCATGTAGTAAAGCCTCACTGGAACAAAGCTTTAACTGAATTATTTTATATATTTAGTATATGTACAAAATTGTTGATTTATCTCCATAATATACTTTAGGATTCACATACCAATGGAAATGGCTGTTTTTTTACTTTGGTAGACAGATTGTAATCCCATTTCTCATTTGCCTATTTAGAGAAATAAATAATTTAAAAAAGTTCTCTAATCCTGGAAACCAGCACAGGAGTAAGGTAATGTCCTTGTCTCCTTTGATAAATCATTGATAAATCATTGTTATCTTCATGGAGGTGTTTTATATTTATCATTACAATGATGCGAATTTCCTGCAATATGATGGGATACAATAGCACTGCGTTGACATGAATTACGAGGACCTCTGTGTCATTGTGATTTGGGGATTTTTGTATAATTTACAGTTTCATTCTGTCATCTATACAATTTAGCTCCAAACAAAGAAATTAAAATGTCAGCAACGCTATTTCAAAAATGATGATAAAAAACATAATTTAAAATGAATTATGATATTTTAAATTTGCACCAAGACGGTACAGTAGTGTAGTGGTTATGTTATTGGACTAGTAATCCAGAGGCATGGACTAATAATTCAGGGAACGTGAGTTCAAATCCCACCACGGCAGCTTGAGAATTTGAATTCAGTCAAAAGGAATCTGGAAGTAATAAGTTGGTGTCAGTAAAAGTGGCCATGAAGCTGTCGGATTTTAAAAAAATTCGTTCATGGGATGTGGGCGTCGCTGGCATTTATTGCCCATCCCTAATTGCCCTTGAGAAGGTGGTGGTGAATTTCCTCGAGGCTTTTCCCGTTGGCAGAAGTAAACAGGGTTTCCGTTAAGCTTCTGCCAAAGTTACGGCGACAGAGCGGGAGAAGTCCCAAGAAAATTCCCGACCATTTGTCTCTCCAACATTCTGCCACAGAGTGTTAAATGTTATATTCGCCAATACATAAGTTCCTATTGGTAACGCTTAATGTACTATTGTTTCTCTGCACCACACATCATTCCTGGCTAGGTGGGTGGGCCCAGGTGCCTGTTAGGGGCAGTTCTGAGTCAGATGTGAGGTCTGCAAGATGCACCCTGAAGTTGCTTGCCCTCCAGATTTTCACTTCATCCGTATGGGGAAGGGCATCTATCTGCTGCTTCACTCGGAACCACACAGCTGGAATTAGGAGTTTGCTGTTTGCAACACTGCTTGTTTGGGGCTATCACACTATCTCAGTGGAGGACTAATGTGAAACACCACGGGGATAAAATTGGATGTGGGCGAGGACGCAAAACATGCGGAAATGCTTCTGCTGCTCGTTATATCACATGCCTGATATTCAATTCTATTGAAGTCAGTGGAACTGAATATTGAGTGGGACGTATAATGGGTAGCTGACCCAACACCGCCTGTTTTGCATTCCCGCCATGTCCAATTTCACCTCACACCTTTATAATGCTCCTATTTTTGAATTACAAATACATCATAATTGTATCTAAGGGAACTTGCTGATGTCTCCTGTTTCCTGTTTCAGGTGGAGGTGCTTGGACCCTGTGGGCATGCATTCTAAGCGGGAGCAACAGAAGATGATGGGACTGACTTCCAGATGCTGGGCTGTAGATCTAGGTACCACGAGCACACAGGAAAAGGGCATAGAGACAGCAATTGATATAAGAGGTTTCAGCTGTGAAACTTCACCCTAAACTCGAGAGGAGTGGAACAGTGAGGCAAAGTGGTTAATGTGTAGAGAGGCACCACAAGGAAAGCTGGGCAGGAACTCCCTGGAATAGAGACAAGAGCGGGACAAAAGGGCTGGGAAGAAAAGGATTTTTGACATGGCAAGAATGAAAAGTGTTTGACAGTAAAAGAATAGAAATGCAGTCAAGCAGCAGATAGGCTGGTAGGAGTAAGAGAGAGAAAGAGACTGTAGTGGAAGTGTAAAAGACAGAGAATGGTACAGAGGAAGAGTTTAAAACTAAGAAAACCTTTCCAATAGAGAAGCAGAGAAAAAGGCTTCAAATGCAAAATGAAGGAAACTTTGGATAACATGTAAAATGAAAGATTAAAGTGACAGGACAGTAAACCAGACGCTGAGACTAGGGCAACAGAAAATGTTACAAGTCAGCATTAGAAGAGCCTCCAGAATTAAGAGCTTTAGGACTGAAAGGCAAATGCAGATCCAACAAAAAAGTAAAGGGAAAGAGAGGGAAGTTGTGAAATTAGACAAATTGCCACAGGAACAGTAATACTGGATACTTTGAACCTTTTTCTTTGAAAAAATATATTTAGATCCCAAGATCCCAAGATTCTACTCATTATAGTAATTATCATGAAGTAAAACTAGTTTAAATTTCATCTTGTCTGGAAGATTCTGCCACTTTTTTGTAGTGAATATTAACATTTAGCTGCTGAGCTACATAAACTTGCTTTTACAGATTTTAGAATATAATCTTACCAGCATTTATGTCATTCAGCCGTCTTGATGCCGTGACACTATCATCTCTGAATAATAATAGCCAGAAAGTATTTATGCAATTCAAAAGATACCACTAAATTATGGGGGATTCCAAAATGTTACAGTAATGTCAATGTGGCTCAGTGGTAGCACTCTCACCTCTGAGTCAGAAGATTGTGAGTGCAAGTTGTACTCCAAGATTTAAGGGCATAATCTAGGCTGACATTTCAGTGCAGTACTGAAGGCGTATGATTTCGGATGAGTTGTTAAATTAAGGTCCCATCCGCCTCTTCAGGCGGATGTAAAAGATTCCATGATGCTATTCAAAGAAGAGTTTGCTCAGTATCCTGGCGAACATTTATCCCTCAAACACCACCACTAAAACAAATTGCCTGGTTTCATTTGTTTTTTGTGGGATCTCACTATATGCAAATTAGCCACCATGTTTGCCTACACAGTAGACTACACTATAAAAAGTAATTAATTGTGACATGCTTTGGGATGTCCGGAGGAGTTGAAAGGTGCTAGATAATGCAAGACTTTCTTGATGTTCCTTCCCTCACACATACACAGGACAAGACCAGACTTTGCATTGTTATGAAGCACAAGTCCAATGACACTTCCTTAGGTTGTAACCTCATTTATTCATTATTCCTAATCTTAAACAAAAAACAAAAGCAAAATACTGTGGATGCTGGAAATCTGAGACATATAAAGAAAATGCTGGAAAACACTCAGCAGGTCAGGCAGCATCTGTGGAGAGAGAAACAGAGTTAACATTTCAGATCAATGACCTTTTATCAGAATGATGACCTTTCATCACTAAACTTGCTTTGGTGATCAGGCCACTGTTAGAGTTCCTTTATCATTCCCAAAGCAGGCACACAGCCTTAGGACTTGCACCTACACCAGCTGATCTCCTGTTGCATTGTTTACAGGGAGTGGAGAAAGTGGGATACTCTTGACATTGGTAGTTCAGGTCGATGACACATACTCAGAGGGGTTCAAAGGTCGTATGAATGGAGCGATCCATGAGGCAGGGAAGGGAAAAATCATGCATGCAGGAGATAATATGGACAATATTGAGGGGTGTAGTAGTGAAGGGTATTGGTAGAAGAAGAGGACCTCCAGAATCAGAAGGTGGCAAGGCAATGATTGCTGAGAAAAGGAAGGTCAAAAGAGGATATATGAAAAGGTGTAACAAGTAGCTGCATTGATAAGTTTAGTATCCATTTTACAGAATTCTTGAATTTTATACCTGTTCAAGTTTTATTTGTAGGGATTTATAGTGTCATGGGTGAGGACGCAATATGGCTGCTGGTGGCTTTCCCTATCTATCTATTTGAGTGAATTATTTGGGCTAATCAGAAAACCATGACATATTGTTTGTGCACATTTTAAGTGTGATGTGTGCCACATGCATGATTTTTAATTAGATACATCAGTAGTTCATTCATGAAACTGGCTTAATTATTGAGGTCTATTTGCAGGTTGATGAATTCTCACAGTCTATTTTTCAGATGCCAGTACCTGGTCTTCCCCAATTTTCCATTTTCCTCGGTGTCCACAGGAGCGACAGTAGCTCACTGCTCTTGTGGCTGCCTTATGTTAATTGATGTAAGGAATCTTACAACACCAGGTTATAGTCCAACTGTTTTATTTGAAAATCACAAGCTTTCGGAGGCTTTCTCCTTCGTCGGGTGACTTTCAAATGAAACAGTTGGACTATAACCTGGTGTAAGATTCCTTACACTTGTCAACCCCAGTCCATCACCGGCATCTCCACATCATGTTAATTGAAGAGGTGTTGTCAATAATTGCCACATTATTTTCAATATCCTACAGCTGGCTGTACATCTGTGTTTAGGGCCAAGCTGAAAGCAGCCCTATCATTTATCTCGGCGTTTAAATTCTTTACAATAAAATAAACTGCTGGAATCCAAACCTAGAGGCAATAACAATGCATCGGGAAACCAGGAAAGTCCCAGGTTTGATTCTCACTCTGATCTCAGGTGTGACAGGATTGAGCTCTGAAAGGAGATTGTATAATCTTAAACTACACGTTATAGAGATGAAAGTTAAGGGGGACCTTAGGCACTTAAAGTATTAAATGGCACACATTAATTTAAGGCTGGTCAGGTAGTAGGACAAGAGAACATACATTAGTGCAATGAAAGATAAACATTTGGAGTGATCCACTCAGTAAGGGAGTGGAATCATACATTAGTGGAGTTTAAACGGCAGTGGAAAGTAGGTTGGGTGAGTTTTAACATTAAAGAGACCTGCTTGATCCGATGAAAAGTTTATTCTTGTCCTTGACTTTTTCTTACTTCTATATGTCTGTGTTAAGTTAGCCAATTCAGCCGCAGTGACAGTGGGGACATTATCATTGGCTTCAGCGTCTCTGAGCTAGAGCGAGCTTCTTACTCCTGTTCACGATGTGAGAACTCCTGCAGGGAAGTGCATCAGTCTGAACAGCATAGGGCTGGGCCTTTAGGCCTCTAACCTGCAGACTCATGGGGTATGAGTTTTACTTGGAGCCGGCAACACGGCGGGTGGGTAGATTTTCCCATGGGAAACCCAGAAGTGAAGTGAGTGCATCGGAATTTGTGATCGCAACTCAACTGAAGGTAATTATTTTTTACTTCTGAGTTTCCCCTGCGACAGTCAGCCAGATTGACAGGATGGCTGTCGGGAGGGAGGGAAAGGAGCCAGGAATCGGAGATCAGGGAGGGAGAGATCTTGGGCCGTGGAGGATATGGAGGAGAGAGGGGAGGACATGGGGGGGTCCATGGAGGACAAGTGAAGGAGGGGCTGCATGGATGATAAGGGTGGGGGGCTGCGTGGCAGACATGGGAGGGAGGGAGGGAGGGGCTTGGAGGACATGGGGAGTGGGGTCGTGGAGGACATGGGGAGGGGGCTGCATGGAGGACATGGGGGGGCGCGTGCGTGGAGGACATGGGGAGGGAGCCTTGGAGAAGATCATGGGCAGGGAGGTGATCGGGTCGGCATTCGGAGGTCAGACGAAGACTCGGAGGTGGGGAGGGGGTGGGTCTACCTTCGGGAGGTCTCAGTCATCGGGGGGGCAAGACATCGGGGAGGGGGTCCGATCGCTGCAAGTAAGCTTGTTGGGCCTGGAGGGAACACTCCTGCTCCTCCTGACCCTCAAGCAGTGCAACAAAGGCACTTACCTCATGGATTCAGCCCTTCTCGCCTCCTTTCACCTGACGAGATTCAGAAGCCTTGGGAAACCCGTGCAGGTGAGGTTAAATTAGTTTCAGCCTTAGAATCAACAAAAATAAAAACTATTTAAATGAGGTAAATTGCCCCTTTAACAATCCACCCGCCTGCATTAAGTGGGGACGGGACGTCCAGGTTTCGGATGTGCGCACATCCAAACGGGCCGGGGTTAAACCAGTGGGCGCGTTGGAGCCAGGTTGCGGTCGCATCTCAAAAAGCTGCTATTTTACCCTCTCACCCACCCCCAACACACCTGTTCTTTGGGGTTAGAATTACCCCATGCTCTCTAAATTCACACATGAAGAATGGCCACTTGTATAAAGTACCATCCAGTTATCATCACCTGTACCTCAGAAAGTGTCTTAAGGATAGTAGGATAAAAAATCAGGGGAATAAATGATCAGCCCTGAGCACATGTGAATCATTATTTCAGTGAAGAGAAAATACCTGGTCATATTATTGGACATCAGCCTGTCTCAAAGTAGGATTAAAATAACTTTACCTATTCGTAGTCCCAAAGGGAATATTCTTTAAACCTCACAAAAATAAAAATCATTAATAAAATCAATAAGAAGCACAGAGGTACAGTATATTAGGTGTGAGTGATAATGGATTTTATGGAACAAGTTCCATTAATGAGTCTTCTGTTCAATATAACTCTACTGTTTATAGATAACTTATGTTGAGTCATTATAACCCTTGCATTAAACCTCATGACTCTAATTTAAGCACATTTTTAGCTGGATTCTTGACAGTGAAACAATAATTGATATTAACAACATAAAGGTTGAAATCACAATAACCTGCCGTTATTATTTTTCTTACCACTCCACTTAAACGAACTTTTCGGTTGCAAAATACTGTACTGAGTCAGTCTTTGAGCAATGTGGGCTAGAATGGTCCCAGGCCCCTGATTTGTGCTGAACTAGCTTCCTTCGGCCTAGATCGTGGCAGAGCTGCTGCAATTGGGCTCAGCGCCATTGGGTTCGGGAGGGGAGAATCAGCCAGGGCTCCTGCATGTCAGATGGGGACATGATGTGTGCGAGGACCCCCTGCTGACGTTCACTGTTCAAGGTCCACCTGGCTGAGGTGCAGGAGGGGCTGCATTTGGAAACCGTGCCCCCAGTTGGACTCGGTGTTTCCAGGAGAAGAGGAGAAAATTGGCAACTAAACAAAAAAGTGTTTGGTAGATTTGCAATTGACTGGCATTCTTTCCTTGCAGATCCTCAAAACAGTAAATATCGTCAAGCTGGTTATCTGCTGAAACTGAGGTCGTTCTATTCCTGCATTCACTTCCTCTGATTAACTGATTAGTGAATCTCAATACAAAGACATGTTCTGTCTACAACTAGTTTCCTGTCTATCTTTGTTAATTGAATAAAACCCTGTATGAGGAATTTTCCATTACAATTAAAAGGATTCACAATACAATTTTGGGTGAAATTAATATAAACAGACTGGATTTTCTCATCTGTTAACCTTTATATAGAACACCCTAAGCCCCTTTTAACCTGCTACCTGGAAATCCAAGATAATTTGCTTTGGGGAGCAGCTGAGAAAAATTTAAAGCATCCCTGTTACACTGTAGCAATGAGGTGCTGGTGTATCAAACACCAACATCACTAAAGAAACAGATTATCTGGTCATTATCTCATTGCTGTTTGTGGGACCTTGCTGTGCACAAATTAGCTGTCGCATTTCCTACATTACAGCAGTGACTATGCTTCAGAAGTACTTAATTGGCTGTAAAGTGCTTTGGGACATCCTGAGGTCACCTTATAAATGCAAGTTCTTTTTTTCTTACCAGTAATAAAAGTGGTGCATATGTGCCAAAACTAAATGAAAAAGCAATTTGAGCCCTGCTGCAGTATTTGTTGGAGTATTTGTAACAGTGTTTGCTACTTTATGCTATCTGAGTATTTTTATAAAACCAACATGGAACCAGAGTCCAGGGAAGTCATTTTTTATTCCTTAACAAACATAACATACGTAAATCCTGGAGACTTGAAAAATGACACTGTGTTTATACCAATATTATGTCTCTAAGTGGGCCTCTTTGGTGCTATTATGGGGTTAGATTGCGACAATAACTCAAGCGGAGGCTTGTTTGTTGGAGACAAATTATGTCAAATTATCCATAATCCTGGTGCAGGGCGGTGGCAATTGTGGCGCACTGTTCAGACTTGAAGTGAGGTTTTCCAAAAGCTGAAATAATGGAAAAAGAAATGGCCAGACTCTGCAACAAGCTTGCTTTTCTGTCTGGAAAAGGGGATTGGATTCCAAGCCTACACAGGAGGCAGAGTTTATACAATAACCATTAACCACAAAGTCTGGTCATGCTCCTGCCTCCGGCCCTTCTGCACAGTGGTCCTAACGGCCACCAGAGCAATGACAGGAATTTGCATTTTCCCATACAGTCATCCTCCTGATAGCTGGAGAAGGAACCCTCGCTACCCGCTGGCTTGCACAGTTCTCTCTCTTAGCATCCGCCAGCTGTGGGCCAACCTGATAATGCCACAGGAAACATGTAGACAAAGCATCTGCAGGACTTTTGCCAATTAGAGCAAGTAATGCATGAGCTGTATCTGGAGTTAGGACCATAGTGCCCGAGAACACAACATAGATAATCCACCACAGTGGGTTTGGGGGAGGAAACAGCAGCTGGTCAGTCGATAGTTTCGCTGAGTGACTTCCAGCAAGTCTTGCTGCCTGTGATGTCAGGATCACAGCCTGTTTGAGACAATAACAACAACTTGCATTTAAGTATTGCCTTTAACATAGAAAATGTTCCAAGGAGCTTTAAATAAAAGGAACGGAGGCTACGGTGGGAAAGTTAGAGAGGTGAGAAAAAGCATAGTCAAGAAAGATGGGTTTTAAGAAGGTTTAGAAGTGGAGAATCAAAGTGGTTTCGAGAGTAGGGCCAAGGAGACTGAAGGCTCTGCCTTTAATGATGAGGCAAAGGGCAGTAGTACTCCGAAAATGGTAGGGAAAAACTTCCCGCCCCTTCCCCACTGTCGTTGTGGCCACCGCATTCTTCCCCGGGCGTACCACTGGGCGACCAGAGGGTCCGCCTGAGTCAGGTGGTGGTGGGCCCCGTTTAAAATGCAAATCGAGGTCCTATGACATACACAGGATAGCGTTTGCCATTTTAGGACAGTGAATGGGCAGAGCAACCCAGCCAAAGAGGAGCCGACTGGTAGGTTTATGTTTATTTTTGTGGGGACGGGAGGAACAGGAATGCTCCTCCGGGCCCCACAAAGCCTGCTGCTCTGGCTCCCCCAGCCCCGGGCTGCCCAATGTTGCAGCGGCCTGGAGCTGGTGTGCTGCCCCAGAACACTTGTGTTCCACCGGTTGAAGGCGAGGTAGGCCCAGCCCTCAAAATGGACCAGGCCTCCCGTCGGAGTTATCAGCTGGCCGGTCGGTGTGTTCTGCCGGTCAGCCACCCAGTTGTGAAAATCTACCCCGTTATTGGGGTTCAATTTATTTCCCTAAGAATCTTGAATTACATAGAATTTACAGCACAGAAACAGGCCATTCGGCCCAGCAGTCTATGCTAGTGTTTATACTCCACATGACTACTGTATTTGAATATCATTTCTCCTAAGCCTTTTTTTCTCTCCAGAGGAAACAATTCCAGGCTCTTTATTCTCTTCTCGTAGTTCAGATATCTTAAGCCAGGGATGAGGTTTGTTGCCCTTTACTGGACTTCTCTAATACCTGGATATCCTTGATGTAGTAGAGCAACCAGAACTGTACACTGTACTTCAGGTGTGGTTGTACCAGTGCCTTGTACTGACATTATCACCTCCTGGGATTTGTGCTCCGTCCCTCGAGCTATACATCCCAAGATCCGGCTCGTTTTCCTTAGTGCTGCTACACAATGTGCTGTTGGTTTTAGTGAACTATCTATCAATACTCCCAGATCCTGCTCCTGTATGTTATCCTGCAGCCCAGAGCCATTCATCGTATATTAGCCTATCGAGTAAGCATCAGCTGGTAATCGACTGTTGTGGATATCACAGCCAACCCCAATCTAGCCCTCACTTGGGGGGGTAATTTTAACCCCCAGGAACGGGTGGGTTGGGGGCGGGCGGGAGGTTAAACTAACAGCTTTTTGGAGCGGGACCGCATCCCAGCTCCAACGTGTCCACTTCCGAATTTGACCCAGGCGTGTTTGTATTCGCGCGCAGACACCAGGAAATCCCACCCCCACTTAAAGTCGGTGGGCCGATACTCAAAAGGGCAATGTACCTCATTGAAATAGTTGAAGTACTTTATTCTTTGTGTATTGCAAAAGTTAAATGAATTTAACCTTACCTGTTCAGGTTTCCAAACACTTCCGATTCACGTCAGGTGAAAGCAGGCGGGAAGGGCCGGATCCATGAGGTGAGGGCCTTTATTGCGCTGCTTGTGGGTCCGGAGGAGCAGGAGTGCTTCATCCAGGCCCAACAAGCTCACCTGGTGCAACACCCCCCCACTCCAATGCTGGACCCCCTGATCCCGATGCTGGCTGACCCCACCCCACCACCCCCAATCCTGATCCTGGTAGCAACCCTCCCCGATTCTGATGCTGGCTGACCCCTCCCCACCCCCCCAACCCAGCCTGTCAATCTGGCTACCTGGTGCGTGAAAAACCCGGAAACACAAATACTCACCTTCAATTGAGTTGCGATCTCAGGTTGCAGTGCACTCATTGGGCTTCTGGGTTCCCCACGCGAATATCTAGGGACGGGCTGGGTTCCTGACTTCAAGTTAAAATCATGCCCCTGATGTCCACATACACACACTTTCCAGCAGGGATAACTGGGAAGCAGTTTCTAACGATAGAGCAGTAGATGCGAGAGAAGGGAAAAATTAGACAGTGTTCCCATTTTTGATCACTGTCTAGTAATTTCCCCTGGAAACTGCATATGATCGCTCACTATCCAGACTCACGCACAGAGAATAGCCCCTTGAACCATGTGCTTCTGTACGTCACTGAAGTGACTACTGACTCATGTGTGAGTCTAGACAGTGAATCACTGCTTACAGGAGAGGGAGGCGGAGGTGGGGAAAGGGTGTATTATACACTGTACTTCAAACATGTGGCCACACCACAAGACGATCTTCTCAAACTTGGCAGTAGGGAAACAGACTAAATATAAACACTCACAGAAAATGATAACAATCACAGACACTTTCATTGAGTCTGAATACTACAGATCTTATCTTAATTTTTTTCAGTTTTTTATGTGATGGTTTATCAGTTGCTTTGCTATCTGTTACGTTGTTATGATGTGGAGATGCCATTCTTCATGGCTGAGCCTAGATAGTGGTTGTCAGCAGGCTGTTCAACCACCGAGAGCATCATAGTTGATCCTGATTCTGATCTCACCCGACATTGACACACATGGTATGAGTGTTGGTATCAGTTACTGGACAGTCAAGAGGAGCTAGAAGCTTGGAGACAAGGGGTAAACATGGAAAAGAAATTTCAAATAATTTTCAAATAATTTCCACATCGTTCACCTGAGGAAGGAGGTAGCCTCCGAAAGCTTGTGAATTTAAAATAAAATTGCTGGACTATAACTTGGTGTCGTAAAATTGTTTACAATTGTTACGTTGTTGAAAGATTTGCTTCTTTCTTGCCTCCTCTCCAAAAGGTGTGGCTGGGTTCTCACAGGCAGGGTTGCAGTCTGGTATCTTGCCCAAGAGGCCATTCTTCATGGCTGAGCCTAGATAGTGGTTGTCAGCAGGCTGTTCAACCACCGAGAGCATCGTAGTTGATCCTGATTCTGATCTCACCCGACATTGACACACATGGTATGAGTGTTGGTATCAGTTACTGGACAGTCAAGAGGAGCTAGAAGCTTGGAGACGAGGGGTAAACATGGAAAAGAAATTTCAAATAATTTTCAATAGCTGCTTCATTTCCATTCTCAGCTTGGCATACCAGTGAATCTAATACAGCAGAACTCCCATAGCCATATAGGGCGTGGTGATTTTCTGCACTATATTTGCAGCTGTGCGGATGGTATCATGAACATACGAATAGGCTTCCATTGTGTGGGGGTACTTGGTGGTGTATTAATGAGACAGTGTAAGTAATTTATAAATTTATATATGCATACTTTATATTTGTGAATTTTTGATTAACCAAAGTGATGGAAGTTAGTACTGGAAAATGGAACACTTTTCCATTTTAGTCAGCATTAAGCAATCCCAGTAAGCCAGTTTGTAAGGTTCTCTATACTCTGCGGGCAATCAAAGCTCACCCCAACAAGGAGTTGACACCTTTGTAAGGGGAGGGCAAAAATTGTAGAGGGAAAATAAACAGTGTCCATACCGATTTGGGTTGTAAAAACTTGAGAAAACATCATATGTAGTGGTTAATTATAGACAATGGACCAAATGGCCTGTTTCTGTGCTGTAAATTCTGTGAAATTCTATGTAATTCAAACATTTAACATTTTTTCACCGAATTGAGAACTGACTGTAATCTGATGATAATTAAATGCATTCTTAATATAATCTTGAACAAGTTTCACAAGACTGGACCGTGACATTTTTGGAAATGGGTGCAGTGTATCTGTTTAGATCAACTCTGATAAGATCACATCCTGCTTAAAGTTATATGAGTGTATAACACTATTTTTATCCACTGCAATTCTAAGATCAAATGCTACTTAAGCTGAAAATAGATAAGAAGTTTTAATGCAAGCATCAGTCTCTGCCTTTCTTCCTGTACAACTATCACTAGTATTCTGTGAGCCATTTTGTTTTTTTTGGAAACCTCACTTAATTATTCCTTTTATTCTTCCCTTATTCTGTCTTTCCTTCTTATTTGTGCTTCTTTACCTTCTTCTCTCTCTTTCTCTCTCACCCCATGCTGCTGTTCCACAGCTTCAAAAGCACTCAAAGGTTAACACCACCACCCTGCCTCATGTGTCAAAGGCTGCGGAGAAGTGTTCTAGTCAGCGACATAGAAAATTCCCATCCTGAGCTACTGGACTGACAACAAACGGGGCCGTCAACGCAGCTGCATAAATTTGAAGGATTTAAATAAAACTGACAGAGAATAAGACTCACAGCCAAATTTATAGCACAAAATCGTCCACAAGCGTTGCCAGCGCCTGAGCAGGAATGAATGAACAGTCGTGCTCACAGGCAGATTGAAATCAGGCGCTTAAGTCAGTCTGGAAAACCTTCCTTAGTGAGGGCAACAGCTATTCTTAAAACAAAACGAAAAAAACTTTGGACCAATTCTGGGGGGAAAAAAACTGAACGGGGGTGAAATTATAAGTGGGCGGGGACGCAAAACAGGCGGAATTGCATCGGTCAACCGTTATATGCCCACCTGATACTCAGTTCTATTGCATGTTGTCAGTTCCTATATCAACATCATGGAATCATAGAATCGTTGCAGCACAGAAGGAGGCCATTCAGCCCATCGAGCTTCTGCCGGCTCTTTGTAAGAGCAATCCAGTTAGTCCTGCGCCCCCGCTCTTTCCCTGTAACCCTGCAAATGTTTTCCCTTCAAATATTTATCCAATTCCTTTTTGAAAGCCATGATTGAATCTGCTTCCATCGCCCTTTCAGGCAGCGCATTCCAGATCATAACTACTCGCTGGGTAAAAAAGTTTTCCCTCACGTCGCCTTTGAGTCTTTTACCAATCACCTTTATTATAGTTTTATTTATGCTGCACTGTTTTTGCTATATTAAATGTGCCTGCCATGTAACAGTACAAAGAAGTTTTTAAAAAAATCTACATACAATGAATAATAACAAGTCCCTGTCAGTGAATTTAAAATACTAATTAAATCACTGGGTGCTGATGTTCATAAACTTAAGTGATGCTCTTATGCTTTATGACACCATAGAAATGCTTCATTGAAGTACTACCCTAGTGTTTCACTGTGGCTGCCAGCCATCTGTTCATCTGTATTTAATTTGTACTGCAAACTCTTAATTTTATTTTTCATATTTTACGATAACTGAGAATATGTACCACAGTGGCTCTCAGAGATGAAACAGAGAATGGGGATATATATTCAATTCTAGCCTTAAATATGGTAAAATTTGTTCAAAACAGGTTAGTCATTTGAATAGATTCTTTCTATTTTATGTATTGTTTTTACATTTTATAAATTGAAGCATACACATGGTGTGAGCAATAACGCCATGAGATAGTTGTCTGATGTACATGGCTTACAGCTTTATTCTGAATAAAATAACAACCTAACTGCGACTGCAGTTGAAAAAAAAAATCAAAGAGCTGCTCAGAATCAGTGAGAGCCAGCTGTAACTATAGCAACCGGGGTCTAATAACTGCACTTGTTCATTGTCTTTTATTCTTGCATAGAGTGAAGTACTATCATATCAGACCAATTTTTAATAAAGGTACACAAAATTGGACTCATATATTGCACAAATAGAACATTGCAAAGAAACTTACTGAATATGTGTGAAAGAGACTTGCATACCTAACTCATGACTTCATGTCCAAGGTCCAGGACCAATCTGTGAGGTGAATATTTAGCAAAAAGGGATAACAGTGGAGGGAGGGAGGGCTCCAACCTATACTAACCTGTTGCTCAGTTCCCTGGAATGAGAGTCAGCTCACATGGGTGTGCCTATTTGCCAAAGCCTTTTATATAAAGAGCTTTATGAAGCAATTGACACTGAGTAAGTCTAGTGCATGGCAATGGCTTGGATGTCTAGAACACCAAGGTGGCTGACACATCTGCCACTTTTCTCCATGGCCTCACCCAACTCTACCTTTGCACTTCTGCAATCTACCCCAGCCTTATGACCGTGCCCTCAAGTCCTCTGATTCTGGCCTTCTGTACTTTCCCCAACCCCTCCGATCCATCAATGGTGGCAGAGCCACTAGCTGGTTCACCCTGCTTCCTTGAACTCCCTCCTCTCCCCTATTGCTCTCCTATTGTTTAAAAGACTCCTTAAAACTCATCTCTTCAATCAAGTCTTTGGTCACATCTCTTAACTTCCCTACAAAGACTCAATGTCCATTCTTTTCTTCCTCTATGAAGTATCTTGGGACATTTTTCGACATTAAAGGCACTATATAAATCCAAGTTGTTGTTATTGCTTCGGTCTTCCTGCCATACTAAAGGCAAATGTCTGTCATATATCTGGAGGAAACTCTGAGGTGTGGGACGACAATTGCTGAAAGGCATTTCTCAGAGGCAAAGTGTGTGAACACATGCTCGTATATCCAGGGTTAGGCCCCGACCTTGATTGTGTCACAGAAGGACAACAGTTATTGCTGATCATTGCACCTCCCACTGGTGAAAGCATCATTCAATGGGGTATCTTATGTGTCCACCGTGTAGTCAGAAAGATGATGGCAATTTTGCACTACTCATGGGGAGTCTTGCCCAACAGTAGCAAATGCATGGTAAACACTCTTTTGGTGGTCAGTTGATAAGAAATAAGGATTGCTCAAAAACGAATCTAAAAATGTGGCATCTTAGCTGAAACATGACAGCCTGTAACAGGAAAAAGTGGCAAAAGATCATTCACAATGGCACGACAAAGCTCAAAGCCATATCCAGCTAGCCAAATAAAAAAGAACCCAAAAGAAATCAAGGAAAGATCAGCCCCTAGGACAATCTGACATCCAATGTCCTGTGTGTGTTAAAATATTCCTCACCAAAATTGGACTTTACAGTCAGAACCCAGAACCTGTATTTAATTGGAGATGGATCATAGGTTGTTGTCATTGACAACAATGGACAAACCATCATCATCAACATCAACCATGCATATCAGAAATTCAGGGCGTGTGTAGCATGCAATTTTTCAATGTGCTCTACTTGTGGGTCAGGCTATCAGTCACTAGCATGAAGCTGGAAAAATATCCCTGCACGATCCACTTACCAAGGGCTCAAATCACTGCTTGTCTGGTGTCTACTGACCAACGAATGACTACTCTCCTTGGTGGGAGGTAAGCAGGATCTCTTTCATGTCTTGATGGCTCCTAGAGGACATTTCTGGTGACGGGAAATTGGAACTGAGTCATTCTTAAGTAGCAAACTCCATTATCCAATATGTGAGCCAGGCAGGTCCACTGACGTCCGGTACACAGTAGATGATTGATGGGACCCAGAGGGGTAGACCTGTTGGGTTTTGCAGTCTTCCAGATAACCTTCCAAGCCAAATCCCCAATGGGTAGGGACAAGCAATGGGAAACTAACCAATGCCCTGTGCTGGTTTTCTGCACTTAGGTAAGTTGGTGTATCTCTATGAGGAGAGCATATGCACTCCATATCGGGCAAATTGAATCTCTATTTAGGAGAATTTCTCAGTGTAGTGGTGGGTTTTCATCCATGTCAGACATTTGACCAAAAAAAAAATCCAGGACCAGACAACTTGGACGGGATTTTCCATGCTACAACCGCCTGATTTCAAAGCAGGAAATGGGCCAGCCACCACTTCCAGGATCTTCTGCTGGAAGTGATGGCCGGTGTAAAATAAGCTCACCATATTTGGTTATATTCACTTGATCGGATATTAGTGGGAATATGTCATCCAAGTATTTTCCTTCATTATAATCTTAGCAACACTGGCCATCAGAAATGCCATAGTGTTCCTGGTATCCAACATTGCTACGGCAGGGGAGGGGAGGTTTAAAAATTAAAGGGCTGCATTTTCTAGAGCGACTAATTGCACATGGGAAAGGATGAGATTTAAATTTTTTTTTTAAAATACACTTTTTTAATCTTCTGCTGGCACCATTGGCCACACCACAGTGTAGCCACCACAGCCAATTTCTATCTCCCAACCTGAGGTGGGTGATCTGGTAGCAGTGGAAATACAACCAGGAATCTGCCAAAAAGCCCACCCTGCCATCGATCTGGTGGGATTCCCACAGGATTGGAAAATCTAGACCCTTGTCCCTTTCGTGTGAAAGTAGTTGTATGATCAGAAGAGTGAAAGCAGGAAGGCCTTCCCTTGAATATATTCAGGGAAGTTTTCCAACTTGGTGCTCCCGGCACAGGCTTGGAGCATATATTGGGAAACTGTGTACCCCCAGCTTGTGATTCTTCGTCCATTAATTGTACTGACCGGAAAATCATTGGCTGGGGAGTGTAAAATTTCCTGATGTGTGTCCCTGGTGTGCACTGGGAATGCCGAAAATCTCCCTATTCAATCTACTGCTAACAATCGTCATCTATACTCAGAAGTATAAAGAATTTCCTGTCCCCACCCCAATTTTTACTCATTAACAGAACCTGTCTGGTGTGGAAATTCCTATGTGTGATATTTTGAAGGAATTGGTTAACATATTTGAGTAAAATTTCAGCTTGCTATTTTACTGAGAATGTCAACTGGTTTAAAATAGATAGTTTAATGACCATGTTAAAATAGAGAACAGAGGAAATTTCACGTTCACGGTCATAAAACAATTCTTCTAATCGTTCAACAAACTGGTGACAGCTTTTATATTTGCCATTTAAAAACCCTTCATGGTTTGTAGAAGCGTCAAAAGATTTGTATTGTGATTAGATTTAGATGGTCTGTCCAGACTTTGCCGGAATGGAGTGCACTGATCGGGGAGTTCACTTTGTGTCCACAGAAACAAAATTCCCACTTTAATGGAATTGTGTGTATGTCATTTTTCATTGTAATACCTTCTTTACAAATATGCTGTGATTTCCCCAGAGAGAAAGAGAAACACCAAGGAGGATGTGAAACATGCTACTATTAGTTTCACTTTAATCAGTTCAGTAAAATGATTGCAGAATTTGGATTATGTTCTCTTCAGGGGAATACCAAACATGAAAAGAGATTGAGCAAACTGGATAGTTTCTAAACACTTTTTTGTAACAAATAGCAGAAGCCAAAGAATACAGTATTTGTTGTGTTACAGTTGTAACAGTAGAGAGTGTCAGTAATGCAGTAGAAACTGCTTAGTGGGATTGCCTTTGGGAATTCCCATTCTAATCACACTGTGTTCATGTGATTATTCCACTAATTGTGAAATGTGTGGCTAGAAACCACTTTCTCATGTGGCAGTCACAGCCTCTTGACTCCGACTGAATGTGATGATCTGGATTGGTTTTGATCGCCTGAAGGGGTCGGAGAGGAATATTTCAGAATTTTCTTCCCCTTACTGGCCCTGGGTTTTTTTCTGGTTTCTATTTTGCATCTCGCAGAAGATCACATTGCTGCAGGGGGGTAGGAAGTGTCTAGCCAAGGTGCTCCAGGCATCATGAGTGTGGGGTAGGTCAGACAGGCTAGTCTTTTCCTGCCCTTCATTTTCAAATGTGAATTTTTTGCACCAACTGCAATAGTTTTGTTGATAGCAGTTCCTCCATATTATGAAAAATGTATACACGGGTTTTACTGCATTTGGTCAGATTACAACCATTGCAGACATAAAGCAGTGGGTCTCACTAACCCAGCTTGCTAGAACTCTACTGTAAATGAATTCCCAGGGTGATAATATAAAATTCAACACTCTTTGTTTTGTTCTTATCGTAGGTTTTCTGCTATTACTTGGAGAAAATTAAATCCTGTGACTTAAAAGCATCCAAAAGTAAGGAGTCAAGGAGAGGAGGGAAGAGAAGAAAACTGCTAAGACAAGAAAATAAAAGAATCTAAATGCAATACAGGCCAGGAGGGTCCTAAGTTCAATGCTGGATCTTTACTCCTTACCAGGGCTATAGTAAAATATGAAACTAGGATAGTCTAAGAGAAATACTCCAGATGGGGAGTTTTAGCAAGGGACTTACAGAATGAGTTAGATTAAATACATAACTGGGTGGAACAGTGGCAGATGAAATTTAGTATGGACAAGGGCAATAGGAACAATATTGGGTGCTGAAATAGCTAAGGGTAAAGTTGAAATAGATCTAAGGGTGACTAATGTGTCCATTCACCTTGGAGCAGCAATCAGTAAAACAAATAGAACACTAAGCTATAAAGCTGAAGCAGATGATTACAAGTTGATGAGGTCATGCTAAAACTGTACAGTGGTCTAGTCAGACCACACCTTGATTACTGTGTACAGTCTGGTCACCATGACACAAGGGAGACATTCAAGCCCTAAGAGAGTGCAGGGAAGAGCCACAAGATTCACCCTTAGCACCTGAGTTATGAGGAAAGACGGGAGAAACTGGATTCTCAGCATCGAAAGAGGTGTCTGATAGGGGATCCCGAAGAGGCACATAAGATAGTTAATAGAAATGAAAGGCAAATCAGGAACAATACTTCAAATTACAGGACAACAAAGGAGTACAACTTCAAACTAATGAATTGCAAATTGAAGACTATCAAGAAATTCTTCTTCACACAAAAGAGTGATCAACACATGAGATAGACTTCCAGGAAGGATAGTGTAGACAAGTCTCTGGACTCATTTAAGAAATAGCTGTGAATGGGGGGACTGTATGTTGTTTCCCAATGGATGAGCCAGGATAGGCCTTCCTCATCTGTGTCTATCTTTTGATCTCACCTGCTTCAGTTGCCCAGGGTTACCTGCTCCTGATTGCATTCCCACAGCCCCTGCTGACAGAATGTGTGTGTGGATATTGGGATCGACAGGATCAGGCTTGGCTGTGTTGGCCTCACCCTTTTCAATAAAATAGCCCGGCAACGCTTACTGTCATGGCCACTTGGGTGAGGTACTGGAAGATCCTCATCACTCATGGAACCAGTAACGAGTCACTGCTTTCAGGAGATGAGGAAAGGGGAGAAAAGTGGGGCAGATATTGGTAAGAGAAATAAAAATGCTGTATTCTGGTGTTGCTCCCAATGTAAAAGTTCGACATATATACTTTCAGATGTCTGCTACGTACAGTATTAATGTTGAAAACTGCACCAATAATCAAAAATTGAATAGATTTCTGAGATTTCTAAAACTTTCTTGTAATGCAGAAAATAAAGTAATTAATTAGAAACCAAAGTTGCAAATAGATTTTGCAGAATCCAACAGATTGGGTACTACATGGGCCCAGTTCTAATTAGCGGCACTGGCATGGTATAAATAGTTATTTATGCCAATCAACTGCACATATAATTTATGTAATTGAAAGAATTGCTACCAAGTAGCTGATCATACTGTATATTCATTCAGATACCTACATGCATGATAAATAGCATTCAAACCACAAGTGCCACTTGGATCCCACTTACCTGTCACTGTCTTTATTACTGTCTATTGATGCATTTGTCCCAAAGCCGGCAGTGGGCTCTAGCATTTGAAGGGAAGGGCATGCTTTGAACATTGATTGCATTTCCTTGCAAAATGGACTTTGTTTCTATGATTGCAGGACAGCTTTTGACAGTGTTATGACTTGATAACATTACTTAAAGAGAGGCTACATTTGTATCTTCTTGAATTAAATGTTTCCTGCTTATCTGCCAGTAGACTTCCTCTCATTGTAAGCTTATACCAATTATTCCTTCTAGAATTTTGGTTCTGGCTTCAGCTTTTAATATACTGACTCTTCCTCTCTTACACAGTTTCCAGTGTTGTTTTGCTTCCTCAGCTCCATCCTTAGTGCCGACCATTGGAATTTAAAGCTCTCAACATCTATGTGACAGCAGCAGAATAAATGATGTATTGAGCACACTGGACTATATTCTGCACTCAAGTGCAATGGTGCATTATATATTCTGTTAAGTACTAGGTCTTCCAATATAATGTTCCTCTCTCTCTATCTCTCTTTCAGGGTCTCATGTACCTTCCATTTTATGTTCTCATGCCCATGTATAACAATTATATTTTTTTCAGTTTTCTCCCTCCTCTCCTGATGGTACTTTGCAAGGTTACAGTTTCCTGGGCCTTACAGTACCTTGCTCAAGTGGCTATTCTTCATTGACCGAGAATGCCATCAGGCTGTTTTGTTGCGGAGGGGATTACACCTTTTGCTTTATGTTCAGAATATAGCCTAGTATGCTAGCTGGGGTTCAATACATCATTTATCCTTTTGCTGTCACTTCACAGAGCTTTAACTTCCAATGGTCAGCATTAAGGATGAAGCTGAGAAGGTGTAACAACACTGGAATGTGTGTAAGAAAAGAAGAGTCAGTATATTAAAAGCTGAAGTCTGAACATAAATCCTATTAGGAATAATTATGTTTTCACCCAAATCCTGTACACACACACTTTCCAGCAGAAGCCTCTTGGATATCAATTAGGGGTTGAAACACTAGCTGGTTTTTCCCCTCCCTAGCCCAGGGCGAATTTACCACCCCAACTGAGATCCATTAACTGTTGTGATCACTATTACCACTCTACTCTAGCTACCAAATTCTAGGACAACAATCCTAAAGACCAAGCCTGATGTTACCTCTCACAAGCTCATAATCGGCACTCTGTAATCTTCAGTTCACAGCTAAACCCTACCTGATCACAGTATGTGTGACCAGAATCTACTAGGACCATTTCACACTATGTCATCATCCTGATCACTCCATATCTTCACAGCATCTCACCAATGGTGAAATGGAATAAAAAACATATATATAAATATTTACGGTTTGTTTTAGCTGTCAAGACTATGATCGATATACTATAATAAATAAAATATAGGATAGGTGAGCAGTGAAAATCCACTTATGACTCAGTCAATATAATTCACTTGTGATTGAGGTACTGTTGTTATGTAGTCTGTTGCTCAGTGATTTGTATGCCATAATTCACTGCTTCTAAGTAACATGCAATTATATCTGCCATTATGTAGCTCAGTTAGTAGCCTCTGAATCAGAAGTTCATGGGTTCAAGTCCAATTCCAGGGACTTGAGCACAAAATCCAGGCTGACACTCCAGTGCAGTACTGAGGGAGTGCTGCACTGTCGGAGGTGCCGTCTTTTGGATGAGACGTTAAACTGAGGCCTCTCAGGTGGGCGTAAAAGATCCCATGGCACTATTCCGAAGAAGAGCAGGGGAGTTCTCCCCAGTGTCCTGGTCAATATTTATCCCTCACCTAAAAACAGGTTATCTAGTCATTGCTGTTTGTGGGACCTTGCTGCACACAAACTGGCTGCTGCGTTTCCTATATTACAACAGTGACTACACTTCAAAAGTACTTCAATGACTGTAAAGCACCTTGGAATGTCCTGAGGTCATGTAAGGCACTATATAAATGCAAGTCTGTCTTTCTTTCTATTGTCTCATTCCTAGCTAAATGAATCATTAAATGCTTAAAACCAATGCTTTAGTAATACTCTACAGAATGTGTTTTTCTACAGATTTGGTCCCAATGAAATTGGTTACAATGATGCAATTAAATTTGTTTCAGTGTTTTGTGCAGATCAAATCAGAGTTTAGTCCATTTGTGGAAATAATGTTCATAAAGAAGTCAAATTGTCTTGAACCAACTTTTTACTGCCATTAATTAAAGTAGAAAAAGCGAGTCAGACAAAATAGCTTCAAAAGGGAATTGGATATATTCTTGAAAAGGAAAATTTTTCAGGACGATGGGGAAGAGCAGGTGAGTGGGACTAATTGGATATCTCATTCACGAGCCGCACAGGCACAATGGGCAAAATGGCCGCCTTCTGTGCTGTACGATTCTAAAAATTTACATCTGGATAGAACGCAATCTCCTACTTGAGAACAAAAATGAAAACCACAGCACCACAATTCCTTTGATGTTGCACTTTATGGAGTGAACTTGTGCTGTTGTGATCCTAAGGGAAAAAAAAAAGGCTTCTATACCTGAGCTGCAATACTTCTCCGGCAAGAGAGGAATAAAACTGTATGGCAAAAAAATCAGACAGAACATCATTTATTGCTAAAGGCTTCAATGACTTGTACTCAACTGACGTACGGACTGCCAGCTTAGTTATGTAACTTGGTACAGAGAAACCTTGCATGCAGAGGACCACATGACATTGGCTGTTTGATGAACAGCAGTGGAGATGATAACAAACCAGCATGCCATAATTGTATGTTATTCAATGTGCTTTACTTGGATTCTGGCAACACAACAGAAGATTAATGTCAGGCACATGATGGTTGGAGGCAGAATACACAGATATGAAAGCACAGCCATTACCAGATAAACAAATACGATGCATTATCCCGAGTCCTTGTGTTTCGAAAAAATACAATTTTCATCCATTAATAATAGATTTTTGTAATCGATTTAAGACTAAAGTAATTGGCAGCGTTGCCACTACAGGCCAGCATCTTGCTAAGATACTAATGACAGGTGGTTTGTGTTGGAATACTTCAGGTCCATAGAGAATCCAAACCTTCTATAACAACACGTGCTTTTACTTGCAAGGGATATCATGCATGCAATTAAAATAATGTATAAAAAGTGACAAAAATAAGTAATGACTAAGCACTGTTTTATAATTATATTAAAGGTGAACTTAAATACTAGGCAAATGCACTGTGGTATGGTGCAGTACAAAGCCATGAAGGCAGAAGGTCATAAGCTCAATCCCTGGTTATTGCAGAGTTTTTTATTCATTCATGGGATGTGGGTGTCACTAGCAAGGCCAGCATTTATTGCCCATCCCTAATTGCCCTTGAGAAGGTGGTGGTGAGCCGCCTTCTTGAACCGCTGCAGTCCGTGTGGTGAAGGTTCTCCCACAGTGCTATTAGGGAGGGAGTTCCAGGATTTTGACCCAGCGATGATGAAGGAACGGCGATATATTTCCAAGTCGGCATGGTGTGTGACTTGGAGGGGAACGTTCAGGTGGTGTTGTTCCCATGTGCCTGCTGCCCTTGTCCTTCTAGGTGGTAGAATTTGTGGGTTTGAGAGGTGCTGTCGAAGAAGCGTTGGCGAGTTGCTGCAGTGCATCCTGTGAATGGTACACACTGCAGCCACTGTGCGCCGGTGGTGAAGGGAGTGAATGTTTAGGGTGGTGGATGGGGTGCCAATCAAGCAGGCTGCTTTGTCCTGGATGGTGTCGAGCTTCTTGAGTGTTGTTGGAGCTGCACTCATCCAGGCAAGTGGAGAGTATTCCATCACACTCCTGACCTGTGCTTTGTAGATGGTGGTAAGGCTTTGGGGTGTCAGGAGGTGAGTCACTCGCTGCAGAATGCCCAGCCTCTGACCTGCTCTTGTAGCCACAGTATTTATGTGGCTGGTCCAGATAAGTTTCTGGTCAATGGTGACCCCCAGGATGTTGACGGTGGAGGATTCGGCGATGGTAATGCCACTGAATGTCAAGGGGAGGTGGTTAGATTCTCTCTTGTTGGAGATGGTCATTGCCTGGCACTTGTGTGGTGCGAATATTACTTGCCACTTATCAGCCCAAGCCTGGATGTTGTCCAGGTCTTGCTGCATGCGGGCATGGACTGCTTCATTATCTGAAGGGTTGTGAATGGAACTGAACACTGTGCAATCATCAGCGAACATCCCCATTTTTGACCTTATGATGGAGGGAAGGTCATTGATGAAGCAGCTGAAGATGGTTGGGCCTAGGACACTGCCTTGAGGAACTCCTGCAGCAATGTCCTGGGACTAAGATGATTGGCCTCCAACAACCACTACCATCTTCCTTTGTGCTAGGCATGACTCCAGCCACTGGAGAGTTTTCCCCCGATTCCCATTGACTTCAATTTTACTAGTGATCTGATCTCAGCTATGCAGCAGCATTGATGCTGTGTGGTGCTCTGGGCTAGGGTGAGGAAAAATCAATCCCTATGCTGATTGCTATCCAGTGAACTTGTGTGTGTGTGTATGCGTGTGTGTGTATATATACAAGATTTGGCTTAGCTTTGATGCCTTCCACTATCAAGTAGCTTGCAGAAACTCGGGGCAGAATTTTCCAAAGGTACTGGAAGGCTGCTGAGGCCTGTGAAGTGTACCCCAGCAAGGTACTGGATAGCTGTTAGGGATCTCTGGAAATGTAACCCAACAAGAGTTCAGGAAAGGAGGAGAGAAAATTAGAGGGGAAAAAGACTAAAGAATGAACTTGAACCCAAATTAACACCACTTAAAAATATAAAAACAACAGTTTCAAATTCTTTCTCAAACAGAATTTTGGACCAGAAATTATAACATTATTTCTAGACGCATACAAGAGTGATAACATCATAGTACATTTCTGGTTGTGCAACTAATCCTTCTGTTCATTCCTTTTGGAACTCAACAAATCTGTACAGGATACTGAGCAGTAGAATAGTGACGATTGTAGCACAGTTCTGTCACAGCTTTTGTGTACAGTTTATGAAGCTGGCATGGTATTCCTCCTCTCCATGTGGAACATATGCTGTTCAGAGTATGGTCTATGTCGTTTTGATTGTTGCCATCACAGAGTGTTGTTGCTGGAAGCGGAGTTTCCTGCCAGATAAGGACCTGGAACCCTGAGAATGACCTGCTGTGAAAATTCAGCTGATACTTTACCTCAACGGCTGCTGTGGTAAAAAAACTTAACTGGGCAAAAATGCTCCCTTTTCCGCCCCCCCCCCCCCCCCCCGCCCGCCCCCCTTTCTCCTCCTCTTCTGAAGCACTTGTGCAGAGATACAGATCTATGGGCACTGGCAACCTTATGGTATCTCACTCAATTGCAAAGCTGTTAGCATTAGTTGTGATGAGTTTTGTTAGTTCTCAACTGAGTGACTGGAGGTGCTTTTATATTAGTACATTGCAGCTGGCAGCAAACGCTCCGCTATCAGCTACACTTGTAAATATAAATATCCTGGCCCCTCATAGTTCCAGCACCAGTAGAGACCCACCTTCTCATGGGGACTTGTGCACTGTTATTAAATTCATTTGTTCTTCTTCTGGCTTACTAAACATGCAGAATTGGTCTAGCGCATTTGATGCCCTGATGTAAATAGCCTCAAAGCTGCCCATTGAAATGCTTATTCTAAAATAGATAGCTGTAAAGATATCATTATGGACATTTCTTTATACTTAGATGTCCTATGGGTTTACAGACACAACACCAAGTGAGATAAAGTAAACCGCAGCCAATAAATCATAATTTAACTATAAAAATAATTATCTGTATATTAAATAACCACTGCACCATTTTTGTCCAATACTAACAAATTTTTTTTGTACAGAATACCTCTGCACTTTTTTTGGGATTTTTTGTTAGCAGCATGTTGAAGCCTCTCATTCATGTTCCACCCCAGAAGGGAAGATGTTTGGATGGCCCGTTACAAAGACATATCTTGTCAATTGATTACACAACAACATTGTGAAAAAGACTGTGGTCAAGACTACAGCTGTTTAAAGATGTGAGTCCCAACTTTAGTTCTGGGCAACAGACCTTCCTTAAAGCATGGGGAAAGTCCAAAACAAGCCAGGCATGGGAAAACTACATTGCTGGACTAGGTGATAGGCCTACTTGTCAGGAAAGATGGCAGCTTTTCCCTTCGACAGCGTTTTACCACTTGGGGACTTGCTGCCTATGGAGGTACCTGTGAAAAGCTCCTCTTCATGTGGATTGTGGGTGCTGTCTCATTTGCTTCATGTGTTGTTGGTGAAGTCAAGTCTGCCAATGGTCATCAGTGCCAGATGGCTCATGCTGATTTCAGATGCAGAGTTTAATAAAACATATCTATGAGATACTTATGTAGCTAGATACCTAAATACTACTGTGTTTTTATGAGCCACAATGCAAGACGTAGTTAGAATTTAAATGTGTGAGTACTTAAACAGTGATAGGAAAATAATACCCTTGCTTTGTAGGAAATAATTATTTCCATTTGTCTACTATAATTATGCTAATGTGAGTGGAACAACTGTGTAATGAGTGTAAAATTCACAAGAATGATTAAATACAGCAGGCGTAAGTTAACAGTACAAAATAGTAACCATTATCATTGTATTGTTGGATGATATCATGAACTTTTGCAGATCAGATATAATAAACCATCTTTTAAAACACTGAGATCAACAGCCCAAAAGTAATGCCTCCCCTTTCTTTTTATAACAGCTAAGTGTATAAGAAATATATTGATCAAAATGATTATAATATTTCATTGGTTATATCTGTCTGTGACATGAGTTTTGATTAAGTTTAAAGGCTATTGATAATTAGTAAAGTAATAATATAAGAAAAAAATGAATAGAAAATTGTGGAACGCATAAAAATAATTTCATGACTGGCATTGAGAAGGTATAAGAAAGGATCATTAAAGCCAAGAAATTGCTACAATCACTTTCTTCTCTCTGTTAATAAATGCAAATATGCTGGTTTCTAATCTAAAAGGAGCACTGTTGTCAGGAGTGAATGAATGAATGAATTAGGGGCTAATTCAGGGGTAGAGAATGCCAGTCACCATGCAAATCTAGTATAATTTCTGCAGTTATGTTTTAAAAAGATTGCAAAACATTTTCATTGTGAAAACAGGGCTTGAAGTTATGGTTGGAGGGAGACCAGTTCAGGTCTTTGAAATGCTGACAGCCATAGATGATGTAGATAGATGTAGGCTGTTTGAATTGGACTGAGAGTTTAGAACTGGAGGATGCAGGTTTAAAATTAACAAGCCTCAAGCGAAACTAGGGGTTACAGGATGTTTTCCCTGAAAGGAGAGTGGAATTGTGGAACAGATTCTCAGAAAAAGCATTGGATGCAGTGCTATTTTACTCCTTCAAGTAAGAAGCTGGACAAATAATGAATTGAGAATGGGATTGGAGATTATAGCCTATTGGATAGATGGGATGATGATCATGGGAGTGTTGTCATAGAGGGTAACAGCCAGGATTGAATAGTGGAAAGGTGGGAATTGATAAATATTCTATAGTTTCCTTGACTACCTTTGGAGATTAGGAAATATTTGTGCAGAACATTCCTTTGAGAGATTAAATAAGTGGGATAGAGTCCATGATAGGGTTGATTATACATCATCTGCGGAAGGAGTGGCCTTGGTGGGCTGAATAATTTTTCCTCTTTCCATGCTTTCTTATGGTTTTATGTTCTTAACCTTGATTGTTTGGATGAACAGTTTGTTAAAGAATATTTGAATGGGACTGAGAGTGTATTAATTGAGCACTAGTTCATTCATTAACTATTTTCTCCTATTTCTTTTGAAAGGTATTTGTATTGTTTTATTTTATTTCACATTAGGTCTCCCATGCATGATTCCCAAGTTGAGTGAGCAGCTAACCCCCACTCAGACCACTGTCAAAGTCATGAAATTGCACAATAGTGGTCCAGGGTAGCTAATTCTTTATTTTTCCCTGGACGATGAGGTATTCAGTTGTGAGGGACACTGTAAATGAGCCCAATTCTCTCCTTATCTAGTCTCTCCACATCTGCACAGCCAATAGGAATTAACATATAGCAAACAAAAGCAGGAACCATGGCTTCTTACAGTTTCCCCTCCCTAGAATGGTGATGCTGAGTGCAATTGGAGGGACTGCATTACTGCCTTAGCTGAGGTTGGCTGGTGTCATAGGTCAGAGATGGAACTTGGGACCTTTAAAGTCTGTATGGTGGAAGGGCAAAATTAAGGGTACAAGAAATAGCTAAAATTTAAGGAAACAACTTAACGAGAGACTGAAGGTTGCTGTGAATTTTTAGGTTAGGTATAATAAATAGAGAAAAACACATTTCAATGTGAGTCAATATGTAATGCTGTTTGGCAACACAAGGTTTACAGTATAAACCCTATTCGCCTGTATTTTATGTCTTATTATGCTTTTTCATACTGTAACCTACAACTAGAGCAATTAATTGTGCCAATACTTCTGAGATTGTCCTCAATTTGGCCAAATCCGATTTCTCTCCTCTAGTTTGATATTGATGGTCAACGTTCTTGGTGGTCATCTCTGGCTGCCAATGAGGCTCTTCGATTTGTAACAAGGGTAAATGGCCAACCTACCTACCTGTTGCCATGTACTAATGGTACGATTTCACTGGTCATAATTACAATTTTTCTCCATAGCAGATTGTGTACAGGACAGTCAGAAATCCATACAGGAAATCCATCTCAGAAGGTAGCGCAAAGTGGGTGGTATCGAATCGGCTGCCCGTTATACGCCCAGTTCCATTTACTTCAATGAAACCGAATATCAGGTGGGGCATATAACGGGTGGCAGATTTGATACCCCCCGCTTTGCACGACTGCCCGAGACAAATTTCTACCCTTGTGAGTCTTACAGTGATGGAAAGCAATTGCTACAATCAGCTAAGAAGACAATTTTATTTTGAGCAAGTTCTTTGGTTGTATTTACATTATGTAGTAAAGCAGTCAGGTTGCAGCCAGAAACAACTGTAACGAGGACAGATGTTTCATGAGTTGGACCCTAGCAGCTGGTGAAAGCAGATTACTTGTAGTGGAGGCTACACTCTACCAGGCACCATTACATCCCGAGCCAAGATTGGTTATCTCAGTATTGGCAGGACATTGCATCTTTAATAATTTTCACACTTATTAATATATTTACAGCTGAAAGCAACTCTGAATGAACTCCCATCACAATAAATAAATCCTTAAGGTGAAAAAGGAAATTATTAATATATTTTTAATGTCTTATTTATTTATTCACATACTTTCCCAAATCAGAATAACTCTGAATTGCCATAATAATAAATCCTTGAACCTGTAAAAACATAAGAAAAGTCTGGGTTAAGAAAGGGCTGATTTTTCTCTGCTTTGTGCTGCGGATATGCCTATTTCTCAGGCACAAATTAAAGTAAAGGAAAAACATGGAGAGATCTAAGGTGCTGGGCTTCCGGGGGTTTCCCTGCGTTGGGGCAGATCACTTCCACTTGGATCAGGTGAAAGTATTCAAATGGCATTGTAATGAGGCAGGAATGATGTCAACTTGCCTCCTGCCTCATTTTCCTGGGTTTAAACAGGACTGGTCTGGCAGACACCCAGAAGCCAACTTGCCCATTGCAAGTGAGCCTTTGACATTGTGATTAGCCTTTTCAGATTGGTGGATCTGAAAGAGAGTTGCCAGCAACCTCTTCCCATCTCTAAACAGATACATTTCTAGGGAGAGCAAGGAGTATGTGTGAGGCAGGAGGCCTTCTGGCTTCTGGTTTTGGACAGCAGCCAGTGGCCATTGAAGAAGACTGTAGCAGCAGTCCACCTTCATTCCCCAATTTTGGGTGCAAGGTCCTTCCGAGGGGCATTCCTATTATGGGGAAATGTTAGGACCACGATTAATGACCTGAACCACAAATTCAGATAGGTTTAGGTTCTGGACTTGCTTGGGGCGGGGGGGGGGGGGGGAGAGGAGCTCTTCCATTATGGCATCTAATTGTACTGTGAATAACCCTAATGTTTTTCACCTCTTTTATCTTGCTTGGTCGATTATTCCAAGCATTTATCACTCTTTGAGCAGGAGGTGGGAAAGGGAAATTATTTTTGAGACACACATACTGTGTATATGAGTAATATGTATGTCTGCATGTATGTATATGTATCTCAACAATCCAGAGTCCTTGTCCCTTTAACAGTCACGTGACGCGGACTGCCTGCTCCCGCTGAGTATTGGAGCGGAGCGGTGACGTCAGCGGGTTCTCGCCCTGGGCTGCTGGATGCGGAGCGCGAGCGAGCGAGCGAGCGGCCGGCCGCCATTTTAGCGATTGAGCCCGGCAGTGGGAGAGGGATCGGCAGCATGAATTTTATCAGATGTAAACTCTCCGCCTCGTTAGCTTGGCTCTTGCTGACCGTTTTAAGCGGCGTTTCAGCCGGGAAAGGTGAGGATGATTCCCGTTTCTGTGATTAATCACAGTGTTGGGAGAGAGGGTTTATTTTTTTTTTCTCCTTCTTCTTCTCCATCATCTCGTCCCTCTTTTTTGTGCGGCTGGTGTTTTGCTCTCTCTCCTGGCTCCGGCCATGTTCTTGTGGATGCTTTGGGTGTTGATGCTGAGGAGCAAAGGATGGTTTCTTTTAATTTTTGTCAAGATTCTGTGGACACATAGTATTTTTAAACAAAATGTTTTAATTTATTTTAGTTGGGATGAGGAATCCTTCCCTCCCCCCATTCTCCATCGGGATGAGGGAAAGGGGCATCTAGCCAGTCGTAGATTTATTTTTAATTAAAACGTTTCATCCAGCACAGGAATCCGCCCGCCTTCCAGAAAATACTTGGAAAATATTTGTGTCTTTATTTTTTTTCTGCGCCGCTTGGTTATGTGCCTGATGATCGGAGATGCGCTGTGAGGGGAAGCGATCTTGCCTGCCTGCATCTGATTTTAAAATTTAAAACAACTGCGTTTTCAAATGTTTTGGAGGCGTGTAAATTTAAAATTGATTTGAAACGTGTTCTGTTTCCTTGGATGGATCTCACCTTTAAATGTTTCTTAGCGTGTAGTTTTTTCACTGTGGGTTGGTTCTAGGGTTAGCAAAGGGCTAGGCTTTGTTTTTATATAGATCCAAATGACGTTACTTAAAACTGCAGTAGCAGTGTATATTAATCTTAAATATTCATGGTAATTATAGGATTTTCTGTCTCCCGATGGATTTCCAGTCTACCGTTGAATAAACGCTCCACATTTATTTTTTGCCATTCCCTCCTCCAAAAAAAATGTTTCCCCCTTAAATTAAGGAGTTCTGTTAAAAAATCTCCGTTCTCATTTTGCATAGTGCAACAGTACTGCACCAACGTAACATTTTAATCTTGTTTAAATAATTTAAACACGAAGCCTATGCCTTTGCCTTTGACCTTTTTATGAAGAAAAGTTTTTTTTCGTTATTTTGAGAACTTGAACGCAGCTGCAAGAATTAAAAATGGTTCTGTTCTCTTTGCAGTGTTGGTCATTAAGTTTTCTAAGACTTATTGATAAATGACCAAGTCATCCAGACTTTGAAAATGCTTAATGGCTCATATTAAATATTGATTATCCTTTTAAAGCACAAAAGTAGACGCATTGCAGGTTCTTTGATCTGTACCGTTGTTACTTGATGTAGTTTAATGAAATGATTAAATACTAAAATTTTCATGTTGAAATAAGTATCTGACTTGCAAATTCAATTATTTTGAGGAATTAGTGCATGTAGCAGATATATCGTGGATGCTTCTTACTGAGATACTGCAATTGAAATATTCACTGCGTTGGTGTCTTTAATTATAATTAGATGCTGCATTCTAATAGAGCCTGGGTATTAAACTTAATGAATTTACAGTCAGCTTCTCGCTCTCTGAAACATTCTTGATGAAATCTGAGTTTTTCCATAAGTACTTGTGCTAAAGAATACAATTCTGCTGCACCCCTCTTTTTGTATTAGAGTATTTTTATTTCAATGAGGAATGTTGATGACATCAACTGCTTGGAAGGAGTTGCTGAGCTCCACAATGTCAAGGAAGCTGAAGTAACAGTGAAGAAATCATTATTAACCCAGGATGTTCTAATCTTGTAATTTCAAATGTTAAATCTGCTTCACATTAATGAACTCAGTGACTTTTAGTTTTGCCCCTTTCCACAATGCCATCACATTTGCTGTTGTCGCAGAGGAATTCCTGAAAAGCAATAGATAAAATTTAATGGTTGTTGAAGATAACTTGTGTTCCATAGAAAAGGGGATATTGATGCTGAGAGCCGCCTGTTATAGATGAAGTTTTTAGTTCTCAATTCTTATAAATGCTAAATGATAGACATCTGATATGGTTCAGTATTTTCTGGGCACATTGAAGATTGTGAATTGAGTGGTGAAAAATCTGGTCATTGTACGAAAAGACAATTGAACAAGTTTAAACTATTGTGTTTTGGACAGCATCAAGTAGTATAGATCGATACTTGAATTTGTACAAAATGCCTACTAAATAGCAAAAACCTGTTTCCCGGCTAATTGAGGTTTAAAAGTGTACTTTTCTTTGACTTCATGTCCAAATGGAACCGAATATTCAAACTATCATAATTTGTAGTATCGTAATTTTCTTTTGGAATGGTGGCCTGGTTAATGCTTTTGTTTAGGGTGATTTAAGATTCCATTCATTATGCAGAGCATTTCAGGAATTTAAAAAGTCTGTTACTGATTGCATACAACAGTGTATAAACCATGGTGCTAGATTGAAAAGAGCTAACCTATTTTGTACCATGTTACAAGATTTGTTTTGACTAGATGATTGAGATGCTCAGTCACAAGAAAAAGCTGCTTTTGCTTTAAAATGTCTTCATTTGTGGTCTTCACTATTTCACTCTTGCTTTATACATGGTTAGTGAGAGGGGGAGAATCATCTCAGAATTTACTTTGCTCATATCTCTCCTGTAAAATTCCTTTTCCTGCAATATGTTTCATTTCTTTACCCTATATTTTGCAGTGTCCATGGTCAGATGTTTATCTTTTCACTGTAGATAATAGTGAATGATTGCCAACAGCTATAAAGAATGCTTCCATTCTTTGAAGTGGATTGGTTTCTTTTGCTACAGATGCCTCCCATAGAATTGCTACTTGCCGAAAAGATCTGCACGAGATTGATAAGTCTATTGTAAGTTTTTTTTATTAGTGCATTAAGTTCTAAAATAATCCAGATTGGTTGTATAATACTCCCAGGTTACAGGGGTGTGTCTTTTTATTTTACCCTGATCTTGTACTAATCCTAAACAAATGTTGTAAAAGTATTTATTAGAGATCCACTGGGAAACCTGGAATAAGCTTTATATTGCATTTCTCTCTTTTTTGATGAGACCTGTGAAAATCTGCTCCTGTAGTTCCAGTATTTAGTGGACTGTAAATTTGCCTGCAAGAGCACAGGTTACACATTCAAAAGCAATATAGTATATAAGATGACTTCTACTTTTGTAACTGATCTGGAACCCAGATATATTTGACTAATCAAATTTTTTGCTGTTCTGGCTTTGTATTTAAGCATTTGATCTTCAACATCTACAATGACACTTACCAATTGCTCTACTTCCACAATGACACAAAACAATTCCTCTACTTAAAGCTGCTGGAGACAAATGTAAAAGAAATGAAGTGAATTTTGTTTTGGATCATCTTAGTGTGAACAAAATGTTACACAATGCATTAACAAAATTAACTACTTTCATTGCCAAGTGACATAGTATAATTTATCCTAAGGTCACTCATTTTCAGTGTTTTAGTCACAAGAAAGATGCAGAATGTTATCCCATGGATTAGTAGGATGCAGGTTTGTATCTGGCTGCTTATATAGTAAATTTCTGATCTTGGTTGTACCCTCATAGCAACAAGTGATTTGAGGTCAAGTGCGAGGGAAAATGAGGTGTGGGATGTAATGAGATGCCTATGAAGAAGTCATTATTTTTTAAGATGGGGAGGGAGGCTGAATTGTGCAATCTATTTATTAAAAATCTTGCATTTGTGTGCACTTCCTGTCAGCTTTTTCCATTATAAATTCCTATGTCCACATTTATAAGAGAAACTTCCAAAGCAACATGTCATTTTGTAATTACACCCTCTCCATCTCTCTTTCTCCCCCCCCCCCCCCCCCCCCCCAAATGATATCACCACTGGTAAGAGAGTATGATCACCGCATGGCAAGTTTACATACAGTTCCCATTATAAATAGGGACTGATTTACGTCTGTGCACCCTAGTCAAAATATCCTTTGGCCTCCAACTCTGCTTCACCTGAAGATTTCATTTGATCTTGATTCCCTATATGCAACTAGTGAATGTGTAAATTTTTAGGACTACTCTAGGAAGACCATGAGAAGCCTTGTGTGGTGGAGTTCGAAGTTGCCATATCTTTTGCAGTCTAGGTCTCAATTCAGTTCGGAAGATTGTCTGTCTGCTGGTTGTCAGTGAATGAGCCTGGACAGTTGCTGAAGTACATAACATTGAATTGACAATCTCACTCTAGTACTTGTTGATGTGGAGGGAGAAAATTAATCTATTATGGAGATAAGGCGGAGGAGCGGGACTAGCTGGATTGCCCCTTCATAGAGCTGGCGTGGACTCGATGGGCCGAATGGCCTCCTTTGTGCTGTAACCTTTCTATGATTCTACTCTGATGTATTGCTTTGTTGGAGCAGCATTGGAGGCCTTTATCTGACTTGGTGCTTGTCCGATGCTGACATTTGATCCAAATGTTGTAAGATGTTCCATTTCTCTTCTTGCCCCCTTTCCCTAACCACCGATTATGGATATAGAATAAATTCTCCCAGAAAGTTCAGTAGAGTGTCATGGTATGTTGGAGCAGCTGATTCTGATTGATGCTGTGCTTTGACCTGCAATTGGTGCATGTAACAAAAAAAAATTGTGGTTGCCCTGTAGTCTATATTTGCAACAGTTATCTTGCGTTTACTAATCACGATACTGGGCTTTGTCTTAAGATAACAAGTATCTTCAAGCCTGGTTTAACTATTATATTGGTTTTACAGAAAGGAAGTCAGAAGTTGGATACTTAATACAGATTATGCTACCTTATCTTCACTCTTTGTAAGCTTCCAAGGTCAAGGCATGTGCAAAAATCAATATATAAGTCCCCTTTTATTAAATTTAATATTTCTATCCATTTTGTAGTATACAGTGCGGAGCTGAGATTGTATTCTCAATTTCATACTACAATTATGTGATTTTTGATTTTACACCAAAGTGGTTAGGGATTCAAATGTTTGGTTAATATTCGAAACAAATTAATGTGATTTCATCAGCTCACAAGAACATAGTTGGGTTTATGTATCGGATTTTGCATTGATAGTGGGAAAATGTGCGAATAACCTTTTTAATTTATCAACATTTTAATGAGTTAAATTGCTAATATTCAACAGCCTTGTGAGAAGAAACTGAAAACCATATGGAAAATTGAGGGTTAGAATTTTAATCACCATTTAAAAATATGACAAGTCCTATATTCTCCAGCATTACTTTCTGAAGAAGGCTTAAATTTTTCAAATCGCAAGTTTATCTGACTTCGTTTAGGTTTGTGTGAAGAATCACATTCAATAAGTCAAACTATTCTATATAATTTGTAGAGGAGACTGAATAGAATGCATAATGTTTGGCACTTGGTATGACATTGAGTTTTGCTAGCTCATATAAATGAATTTTTAACAAAATATTCTTAAAGCATTATGGACTAATTCTGGAATGTTCTATCCCTAAAATCTTTAGGGTGGATGTCATTTTTCATGTTTTTGTTTGATTCCAGTATGTTGAAGTACAGCTCTTTTGACAACCCAAAACTGGCAATCAAATTTCAGTTTTTGACTCTTGAAAATCTTAATTTGTCTATAACTATTTTGTCCAATAGAAAGCAAACCTCTGATGAATTATCATCATCTGGTCATTAATGTCATTATTTTAGAATCCTGGGTTTTGAATATTCCATTGGGGTACCAATGCAGCTTCATAATGCTGATGCAATTCATGTTGGTTGTTAATTGTGGTTGGTTTGAATGAGAGGTTGAGTTCTTCAACAAAAAAATTATTTTGGGAGGAAGAGCTTGTGGCCTGCTGCCAGAAATTACTTTTATCAATTTTTTTTGAACAGATATAAAATGCATATTTTTCTAAATTGAGTAAACCAGCAAAGTAACTTGCCATTTGATTTTGAGGAGAAATGGTATATATTCAGTTTGGGAAAAACGTTCTTTAAATTTTCTTTCTGTGATAGATGAGATGGCAAATTGTTCAGAAGCTTCTATGTAACTAGCAGCTAGGATCCAGAATTTTTGTAAAAAGTGAATCTCATGCTCATTCTAGAATTACTAAAACTTGAAAAATAAACTTTTCTGTATCTTTCACTCATCTGAAAGTGTTGGCTTTTGCTGGGTAGCCTCTCACAACTAACCCAAGTAGTCATTCTTCATATGTGAGTCTAGACAATGGGCGTCTGCAGGCTGTTCTATTGTAGCTGAGCCTGATCCTATTCTCGCCAGAGGCACACATGGCTCTTTCTAATGAGGGTCAGTAGGTAACAATCATAAACGGGAACCCGAGCTGATATTTAAAAAATTATTTTCTCCCTCCGAGCTGGGGTGCTGGGACCAATTGTGCACTAACTTATGCCCTGACTAAGACCAGTTAACCCTGCATAGACTGGATCAAACCTCGGACCTTCTGGGTTTTAGTGCATTACTCACAAACTAATTGGGGAAGCTTAAGAAATAACTAAATTGAATATAATAAATATTTGTGGCGAGTCATTATAAGCAGTATAAATTTAACATAAGAAATCCACATGTCTTTTGATTAATACTCTTTCCATCAGTCTTTCCTTATTATTGCTTGGCCTCAGAATTTACTGGTAACTTTTACTTTTGATTTCGATGTGACAAATAAGAACTCATTATATTGTCAAGGCTCTTCTAAACTTGCCAAAATATCTTAGTTCTCTCATTGTATATCCCAGGTATTAATAAAGGCTTTTATTATTACCTTCCCAAAGGTTTTCTCCAGAGACTTGATTTTGATCGAATTATCTGCATAATTTTATTATCTTGGATTACTCCAACTTCTAGCAAAATGCCTGCCAGTAGATAATCTGCCATGTTGTACATGAGGTAGTAGTCAAGAGTGTGTTGGATGTTTATAATCTTGTTGGCTACAATAGACATCTGGTTCCAAATTCTCAAATAGTTATGACACAAGAACAATGGAGGACTGCATTGGTGGGTGATTGTTAAAGGCATTACCCAGTGTAGCACTAGATAAACCGTGGAGCAGATAAAACCAGCAGAAGAAAGGGAATCAAGGCAAAGAACGTACCATAGGTCTGGAAGCCCATATGAAACAAGTAGTGACTCAGCAAATTGAAATGTTTTTGTACCAACTAAGAGTTGTCTAGTTCTATAAGGTTTACTAAGGTCCCTGAAAAACGTGCTTATGGAGAGGTAATGTAAGCATTTGAGCATCATGTAAGATGCTTATTATTGTGAGAACAATGCTGGTGGTGCCGGTCTCCTGAAGCATGTGCCTTGCTTACCTAATATCAAGCCAAATGCAAAATTGGCAGAATTTGGCAGGACTGGTTGCTGGGAAAACGTGTTTTTAGCCAGTCTTCCAGGCTGCTGGCTTTGGCATGTCCTGGGAGTTTTACATTTGGTATAATCTTAGAATAAGGGGCTGCTCTTTCAAAACTGAGATGAGGAGAAACTTCTTCACTCAGAGGGTAGTAGGTCTGTGGAATTTGCTGCCCCAGGAAGCTGTGGAAGCTACATCATTAAATAAATTTAAATCAGAAATAGACAGTTTCCTAGAAGTAAAGGGAATTAGGGGTTACGGGGAGCGGGCAGGAAATTGGACATGAATTTAGATTTGAGGTTATGATCAGATCAGCCATGATCTAATTGAATGGCGGAGCAGGCTCGAGGGGCCGATTGGCCGACTCCTGCTCCTATTTCTTATGTTCTCATACAGCAGGATGTGTGATTTGCACTTTGGGAGCCAGGTGGCAATAGTGCATATAAAAGCACCTTAAGAAAGGCAAGACTGTGGAGTGTTGTGAAATGTTTTTAAATTTGCAACCATGAAATGGGAGTAACAGGAGATGTCTGGAACAGAAAAGTTGAGCAACTAGTTGCAATTTTGGAGAATTATATAAGTCTTTGATCAGAAATAGGTGAATAAAATATTGAGTCAGAATCCGAGTTGAGGGAGAGACTGCTTAGCAAAACAGATAAATGCTGATTTTATATTGCATAGGGTGCCTGGTTTCTCTTGGCTGACAGCAACTCTCAAATATACTTGACAGATTTACTTGCCTAGTGCTCAGGAAGACCTTTGTTTACGAGAACAGCACGAAGCACAATATAAAGGTAGCTTTAAATAGGTGCAATCGGAGCTCCCTGGAGAATTCAATAGAGCCTGGTCGCAGTTGATGCACTAAAGCAGAAAGTGAACCAGTACATTCTTGCAAATAGTGGTCTTGTGTATGAAACACAGTCCCATTATGATTTGAAGAATCAGACTTTAACATGGTAAATTAGTAAATCTGAGTAGATCTCAGCTGGGACAGTGATTGGAGGGCTATTATTGTCCTGAGTACTGTGGAAGGGGAAATCAGCCTGGATTTGCATTACTGATTGCTATCCAGTGACTGGCTGTTGGGAAGTGCACATGTTTGGATGTTCGTGAGAACAGCGTTAGGTTTGGATGTAATTTCCTGCCTACTGTTATTTACTGTGTAACTTTACATTTGAAGAATAGCCATTGGATAAAATATTAGAGGGCGTGAGGAACCATAAGAGCGTCATCTTTTAGGGCAGTAGGGGAGAAACTTCAGGGAGGGGAAAGCAAACACTGGAGATTTGAGATAATTTGAAGTATTGAGGGAGCAAATGCATGCATATATGCTTATTAACCAATATTGCATTTCATTTACTTGTGATTTAAAAAAAAAAATCTGTTCAGATGAGGTTTGTTTACCACCTGGGCATTGAACATTTTTGCATTCCAGACCCCCTAGTGTCAGCATCAAGCACTGTCAGGTCAGGGATGATGCAGGTGGTTGCAGAGTAAAATTCTCTACTGTCTCATCAATGTGCCTTGGTCTCAACCTCAGAAAAGCACACGCCTAATGCACCCACATGACATTTGTATCTCCCACAGTAGCCAACTTGTGGCCTTTGAGTGAAGTTGCCATTTATTGTCAGTTTTGTTCTGTGGGTATGTGCCCACTAAGAATTGGGATGAGGCTGCAGAAATACATTTTGCATAGTACCCTTAGTGTAACAGACTAGAAGACTTTAATCCCAGCAGTCTGTTGTATTCAGATCCAGGTCGCAGAGATTTTTGAGTAAGCTAAACAAATACGATTAATCTGAAATGGTAAATTGTTAGAATCCGGCAAACATTCTGAAACATGTTTCTGGAATGGTGGTTACTAGGTAACGCTCGTATGAGCATTGGGACCCATATGCTGATTTAGTCACTGTTCCCTTGGTAGCTGTAACAGCTCTCTGAAAGCAATCTATTGGTGTGTTAAATGTTCCTTGCCTAGAACACTGGGGTAGTTCCCTATTCCAATTATTTACACTTGCCTAAAATTAGCTACTAGTTAACTTGATATAGAAAGATAACTGTTAACATTTCTTAACAGTTCACCAAACTGATTTCTTCTCTTCCCATCCCTGGTATCCCAAGCTACCTCTTGCCAAAAGGATGTTGTAGTGGTTCAGCTTGCATACCTTTTGGTTCTCAACTGTGCCGATAGGGAAAATTGCATTTAAGCCAGTAATATTGTATGATCCCCTTAATGTAAAGTTACTATCGCCATTAGTGATAAACTTATAACCATCTGTACTTTTGCCCTACTATTATAGCTGAAAATACTCTTTCCACATTTCTCCCAAGTTTGGAAAGACGATCTATCATTTTACGTACCAGCAATTTCATTTTACTGAAATCCTAATGACTATTTTGATACCACACTTACTTTGCCCTCTTAACAGCAACGGAGCGCTGGTTGGCAAATAGATAAAATACACTTAGTGGCGGTTCTGCAGTCAACAGCATGAAACATCTCAAGTAAGGGATCTGCAATTTACCTCTGGCACCTCTTTTGATCACTGTAATATAAATCCCTCTTCAGCTACAGGAGAAGAGACAGCTCTTGGGTGTGTCTAGTCAGTGCATTTCATACTGATGTCATGATGTGCTAAATGCAGGGAGGAAAAATTGTCAGACTGAAAAGGAGGATTAATATCTAGACTAACTTTAAAAGCAAAGTTTAAAAGAACACATGAACTTAATTGGCAATAATTTGAATACTAGGGGTGAGAGGATTGCATATCAGATGGAGCTTTTTCTCCTCAATGCAATGGTGTGAGAAGTACAGCAATTTAAATTGTGCATGAGTTTGGGCATTATGGAGGGTTTTTGTTCAAGGGAAGTCGTTTGGTATGAAAAAGGAAACAGCTTTTTGGAGGTAACTTCAGGTAGATTTGCAAGCTATGTGAAGATGCAAAGAAGCTATCTTTGAAAAATGAAAGGAAACCAGATTCTCATCGCCCGCTTTGCCAATTACTAGGAAGAAAAATTGTGTTGAAACCATTTAAGCTGCAACTACCTTTTTCATTCTGCTGGTTCTCTAAATGTTAGTATTCACTCAGAAGTATAGTCACTCAGAAGTGTAGTTGGGGATTGCAGTTTCTGATGGCAGCTTACTTCAACAAAAAGCTTTTCAAACACAGTAATTTTTTGCTAATTGTTGTAACCATCATTAGTAAAACACTTTAATTGAAGCCATTTTCTCAGCATGACAATTTGAAGTGACTCTGTACTAGGGCTTTTATTCCCTACAAACATATTTTTAGCCTCTATAAAAGCACCTGAATTCTGAATTTTCACTGGCGTAAACAGACCCACTTCATGAGTTAGTTGTGTGTTGATACTCCTATGGTCATGTAAACCAAACCAGGACTTTACTATGCAATCTCTCCCATTCTGACATGCTATAATTAAATCATCTGCGTGGGCATGCAATATTCAATATATGCAGCTATCTTTGTAAAATTTTATAAACAAGATACAGGAGAGGAAGCTTTAGGCATGCATAAGTGCCAACAGGACTGTGGTTAAACCAGCAAAAATTTGCACCAAGTCTCAACACAAACTACTGAATGCAATTTGGGCCCATATGTACTAGAGATTTGGTGAAATATAGAGAACAAGAGGAAGCAATTCGAAGGTTTGGCATGAATGTTGAGTTGGCATCGGTGTAACATCAGCCTAGTTTATACCAGAAATGATTCAAAGTCCATGAATTAGCCAGCATATGCTATAATAGAACATCACTCATCTGCATATGGGAAATGACACCTTTTTGTGCAAATAATGAGATTATCAGGTAATCTCCAAATGAATCTTTTTATTATGTGCACAATTTGTAAATGGAAACCTGCATGCAGTGTGTGGTTGGAGGCCAGTTCCCGACCCATTACCAGTCTTGGTAGCCATGTTCAGCGAAGCCATTAAGTTCTATATTTGTTTTCTTCTCCCTTTTTAGTTTGTGTGTGGTGGGAATGATTATAATATTTCAGAAACTCCCTCATGGCTGTTGCATGTCTTCAATGGTTAGTTTGCTTTTAATTTAAATTTAGTAATGTGCTGTAGTGAATGCATCTCTTCGGCCTGTCATAGTAAGTTGGCCCTCCGGTAATGGCATAGGCAATCCTAATCTAATCTGTGTCAGAGTAAAGTAGAGGTAGGAGTAAGTCATGCAATTTGCATATAACGTATATGAATTGAAGTCTAAAAGTTCTGTTACTGCCTTTAAACATGCCAGCAAATCCTCAGAGCTGACATTAGGAATCCTTTCTCTCTCTCCTGCCCCCTTCCCAACCAGGCCTTTAATAGTTAATAACCTGCATTTTGTTTATTTCACTGCAATAAAATGGTAGTAAATGCCTATTTTATTGACATCACTGTGTGGGTTTAACAATGGGTGGACTGACTATTTAGCGCAAACAATGGCAGCACTCAATAATTCATTCTGCTGGCTTTTCTTAAGCAATGAAAATTACATTCAGGAGAAAATTTGATGTTAAACTATGGCACAACGAACATAGTCTAGCTCACTAGATTTTGTGTTTAAATGACTTGGCTGAGTTCGTTACATTACAATTTTGTAAATGCCTCCATTTGCTATTTAAATCTATTCTTTATATTTTGATTCTGATTTGCTGTGAGCGTCCTCATTTGGCCTCTGACAGTTTTCGTGATAGTTTGAAGGGAAGAAATAGGAAGCCAGTGGATGTTAAATTTTGGATCATGGAACACCAGTGATTTAAATACATAGTAACTGCACCATGTTTTGAGTAATTGAAATGGGTTAACACTTAATTTCTAGCAGTGTAATTTAAGTACAATTCCAACAATTTTCTTGCAGTTATCATTTTGATCTCTTCTTGAAGGTGACTTTAAAAAAAAATCCTGTTCAGTTTTCTTCCATCCTCTGGTGAAGGTGCTAACACATGCTTAGAGCCTAGAAAGCAATTATTGGCAGGTTATTTGACTAAAAGGGGACAGACATTCAGCGCTCACCTGATGTTTACATGCGCACCTTTTAGCAGGATTCGCTGGATACTCTGGAATGGTGGAGTTGGAATGCTACCTTGTTTTTTTTCCCCCACGATAGTCCAAGGCAGCTGAGGCCAAGTATAGCATCCCTACTGCTGAGTTTCACCAACTCGGTATAGAGTGGTAATTGAACCTGGGACATTCTTGATCTTTATGACTCAGTTCCATACTAGTCCATGTGTTTACGGGAAAAAAAATGCTGAAGTACACAGCAGGTTAGTCAGCATCTGTCGAGAGAGGTTCTGACATTTTGAGTGTCGACCCATCATCAACAACTTGCATTTATATAGCGACTTTAGCATAGCAAAACATCCCAAGACACTTCAGAGGTGTAATCAATAAATGGATGCTGAGATAAGGGAGGAGATATTAGAAGTGATGTCCAAATGATTGGTCAAAGAGGTGGGTTTGAGGGTCTTAAAGGAGGAGTGGGAGATGCAGGGGTGAAAGGGTTTAGGGAGGGAATTCCATAGCATGGGGCCAAAAGTGGCTGGAGGCCAATGATGGGGGATGGGGAATTCAAAAGAAACTGATGTCAGGAAGGGGGTTGTGTTGGCAATGGTTACGAGATAAGGAGAAGTGAAACTATAAAGAAATGTAAACATAAGAATTTTGGCTTTTGGGAACTGGGAGCCAATGAAGGTGAGCAAGGGCAGGGTGATGGGTGAGCAGGACTTGATGCAGGATAGGATATGGGCAGCAGAATTTGCATGTGCTGGTTTACAGCGGGTGGAGGATGGGAGTCTGGTTAGGAGAGTATTGGAATAGTCAAGTCTGGAGGTGACAAAGGCGTGAATGAGGATTTCAGCAGCAGATAGACAGAGGTAGGGTTGGAGGTGCGCAATATTATGCTGATTGAAGTATGCAGTCTACGGGATAGGGAGGATAAGGAGCTCAGTTTTGGGTCGAATAGGACACTGAGGTTGCTAATAGTCTGGTTCAGCCTAATAGAGGCCGGGGAGTGGGATGGAATCGGTGGCAAGTGTACAGTTAATAGCTTTGGTCTTCCCAATGTTTAGTTGGAGGAAATTGCGGCTCATCCAAGACTGGATGTTGTGAAACAGTGACAACAGAGGCAAGGAAAGAGGAAAGGGCGATTGACGATGAGACGGTAGTTTTAGGATAAGTTGATCAGCAGTGGGTTTTTTTTTGGTGGGAGGGGGTAATGGTGGTTCTGAAATGGAGGGGAACCATACCCGAGGGGTTGGGGCCATTTACAATGTCAGCTAGCATGGAGGCCAGAAAGCAAAGTTGTGTGGTCAGGGGTTCAATGGGATTTATAAAGATTTAGGAGCAAGCCTTCAACAAAGGGGTTATATGGCAGGGGACAGATCCCTTGTTTTTCTCATGCTTAATCAAGTGCTGTTAGGTTGGGCTTCTGTAACTTGATTCCAATACATCCCTTTCACATGTGTGATGCAAGTGGTTTACAGCCATATGAGTTTGTGTGTCGTTTCGTAGTATTAACTAACTATATTTTTGCACTAAATTAACAGTTTAGTTGAAGGTCATAATGATAACTGGTGTGGGAAATGTAATACTGAAGCACTGGAGGTATCCTGGATTTAGGTTTAAGGTATGTTGAATCAGCATAGGAACTATTTTGTTCAACTGCATCCTTTCTATTATGAATGCTCCTCTGAACTTTTTTTTAAAAAATTCTAAATTTAAAGACATCATGCTACACTGTTCCTCCCTCCATCTCTTCTGACTTGTACTTTCCCAGAATCTGAAACTCCTTGCCTTCCTCGTTCTGTCATTCCTCCTATGATCTTCATTCTTATAAAAACCCAAGTTTTGCATCACCCAATTACTACTACTTGATTTACTTTGTTATCTTTTATTCTTTTCAGCTTTGCTGTGCACAAAAGGCCTCAGCCCTTCACCTTGGTTTTCAGTTTTTTAAAAAAAACTGTCAAGCAGGGACTAGATACAAACAAACTTGTTTCTCATAATGTATCCCCATATTTGAGGTTTTTTTTGACTGATGTTGGCCATGATTGTAAATGTGGTATAAATTTTTTTTAAATCATTTTTTCCCTGGATTTAACAATTATGAACTCATACTACCAGATATTAATTTTTAGTGTTTACTATATTCGAAAATTAGCATTTAATAGCACCGTGTCTGAAATCTGAATTCACATACAATGAATTACTTTAATGTACTGTAATATAATGTGTGCAGTGCAAAATTTTATGCATTCTATTAATTGCGGACCTTGAATCTGCAATTGTTTCTTACCGATGTTTTGTATTTTGTATGTGACAGTAACTACGTGCATGCTTTTGCTGTTGAATTTGTGTGTGAGGTTTATTGTGCTGTAGTTTTGTTCCTGCAGGAAGCTTCTCATAGACAATGTAATCGGCCCTATTTACTTAGCAGGATAGATTTAGTTACAGGTATAAAAAAGTTACATGATCTGGCCATGAGCCTTCCACGATATTGGGAAGAAATATACAGGTCAGGAATGGAACAGGTGCATTAGTGGCTTGTATAATAGCCTGCCTGCCTGTGGCCAGAAAAATTGCCACCTATTGGTAGGTTGTAACACCAGAGGTGGCAATTTAATTTAACTGCACTTGCTGTTTGAAGTAATTAGGTCTCTGATCCTCCACTCCCTTTCCATTAAGTGTACACTCCTAGTCTTTGAATTTTTTCTCCTAAAATTGCAATAGCTCCCATTATATTGCATCTGCTTTCAATTTAATGTGGAGGATTGTTCAGAACACTCCGTTTTTGTTTACCATTATTTTTAATGATAACTGAACATATATACTTATTTGTTTCTGGGAATTATGCTGTAATGTGTTGCATTCAATTAGTGTAGAGTGCAATAAAGCTATATATTAACCAAAGGAAGAGTGTTTTAATACTGTTAGTAAAAAGCTGACACATTTAACCCTCCTGCAATTAGATGCAGGATAAATTAGTGGAGATTGAACATAATGTTGGCTTTTGTGTTCCCGCTCCACCCACTGCCACCCCCCATCAAAACTATAAAAGTACTTTAGGTCTCTGAAGTTTTATTGTTGTCTAAACTGATCAGCATGTGTTAGCATTTTTGACCTTCCAGGTTAGCAATTGAGATTGGTTTCCTATACAACAAAAAAAAATTCCAGTCCGTTTCCCTTCAAACAGTCTAGAATGTGTATTTAAAAAAAAATTTCAGTATAAAGTGAGCAAAGTTTTTTTTTCTCGCACTTCCGCTCCTCAGCACTCTTGCTCCATGTTTCTCCTCCCCTCCATCTTCCCCTCCCCCCGTTCCATCTCCATCCTCCCCCCCCCCCCCCCCCCCCCCCCGTTCCATCTCTTCCTCATGTTTATCTTTGAGTGCTCTAAATGAAAATATCCCATAATGTCTGACAGTACTACTTCAATGCCTTTTATTTGCAGAAACACTTCCACTTGAGGTTATGTTATATGCTGGAGCTGCTGGTTCTTGGTATTATCTATTCTTCTGCATTGTAAGGTGTATTACACATTAAAGCATTCATAGTTATTTAAAAGTTACAATCTTGATTTTTCTTTTCTGGCATCAGGCCTTTTAAATGGTGTCTGGGGAGGCAGGAGGCTACGACAGAAAGGGGATGTTTAATGGTGAAAATAACAGTCCTGAGGAGAGCCTGGTGAACATGAAACATCGACTTCCTGACCTTTTACTCCGCAGATGCTGCCAGACCTGCTGATTATTTTCAGCTTTTTCTATTTTTGTTTTTTTGGAAATTGCACTGCTGAACTGTATGGACATGACCAGAGAAAATTACTAGTCCGTGTCAGGCATTTACATCTGTAAGTCACAGCAGTGGTATCTCCGAAAGGATCATTGGAAAATGTACTATTTCATAGAATCTTACAGCATAGAAATAGCCCATTTGACCCATCATGCCTGCTCTTTGGAAGAGCAATCCAATTAGTCCCACTCCCTGCTCTTTCCCCCCAGCTCTGCAAATTTTTCCTTTTCAGGTATTTATCCAATTCCCTTTTAAAGCTATTATTGAACCTGCTTTCACCACCCTCCAGATCATCATAACTCAACGCGTAAAATTTTTTTTTCTCATCTCCCCTCTAATTCTTTTACCAACTATCCTAAATCTGTGTCCCCTGGTAACCGACCCTCCTGCCAGTGGAAACAGTTTCTGTACAGAATGCAATGGTTCCATGGATAATTGCACTATGTGGTGCACTGAGCTGAGATCAGGAAGTTCCCAGATTTGTTCCTCTTTTGGGCAGTGGTGGGAGTACTCCATGGACTAGAAACCTTAGTTTCTACTCCAAATCACTATCTAATGGCTCCTACTGGAAGTGTGCATGTATGGATGTCTGGCAATGACTGGATCAATTTGAAGTGGTTCTCTGGTTCTGGTAGAACTAGTGGTACCTCATTATGTTACAGATGGCTATAAAGGGGCATTTTTTGTAATAGCAGTACTATAATGAAGGTGTAACCTTTATATTCTGGTTGTTGCTAGTTCTGGAGTATTGAAAGGGATTGCAGGTAATATCAATGTACTGCATAAACTACTATTCTATGTTGAGAGGATGTGCACAATAAAGTCCATTTCTATCTGTGGAGTTCAAAGTATATTCTACTACTCAACTAGACTATTGTGAATTTCGCTTACTTCCATTTTTCTGGGATCTAGTACTATAATCCTGGGCACAGTATGTGGAAATACAGAGGATTGATTGGGGTGCACCAGACTTGCATTAGAATTGGTTACAAGATATGGGTTTTATTCTGAAATGGATGTAGTTTATATTCGACCAGATTCAGCTGCTGCAATTCAGATGGATTGTATGGTTCATCAGTGGTCCAGTTCGCTCCAGAGTTATCCATTATCTGACATTCTATTCATATAGTACAGCCAGGATAGTCACTAATTGACTCTATAGATAACAATGATTTGCTGCTGTCCATATACCCTGCTTTACATTGTTAACTGCAATATGGAACCCTCCAAATTTCTTTTGCAATCTGGATTCCACTTGACAACGAATAGTCTATTATTTTTCAAACTGGATTGGATTCTTGCTGTTGGTAGGTGGTTTGAAATCAGTTTGTGGAGATTACTAGCTGCAGTGAAACTGACCTCCACTGGTTTTGGGCGCACATTTTACATAATGTCAGCACATCAATAATCTTGCAAGGACATTTTCCAAAATTTCAAAGGGCTGCAATATAATCCAGCACACTGGTTAGTGTTATGATAGTTTGGAGATTGGCGTTGAATTTCAGTAAATTCATTTGTACTTGCTTTTTTTTGTACCATTTTTCTTCCTCCTTTCTGAAGGTGCTGACTCTTACTGGGGTGCAGTTCTTTGGGTGTGGACCCTTAATACATCACCCAAGTACTTTTTAATGTGTGAGCCGACCCAAGTGTTGGTAAGCTTTTTGACATAGAGGGTACTATAGCTGATCCTACTCTTGCATGATGTTCACGTGCGCTTGCAAGTAGAGGTCACTGGATAACGATCAGAAACAGGATGCATAGCTGGCTTTTGTTTTAGCCCAATTGTAATGCTCCAGTTGCTGCCACAGCTAAGATCTGACTTGGCAAAGAATGGGAATTCTATCTGGGACCTGCTGGCTTGTATGGCTGCTCCATCAAGTAAAGCCTTCAGCCACAAGGCGATGGAAGGGTTGGGACAAAGCCTTGGTTTAAACTTTTAACTATTGCTCATCTAAATAGTTAAAGCTTAACTTTCCCAATTGTAAAAGATAATTGGTTATCTCTTTGAGAAGAAAATGCAAGGACTGTCTCCTCCCTGAGGAGGATGATAACAGACGTCAGAAGGGTATGGACAGACTAGTGAAATGGGCAGACACATGGCAGATGTAATTTAACACAGAAGTGTGAAGTGATACGTTTTGATAGGAAGAATGAGAAGAGGCAATATAAACTTAATGGTACAATTTTAAAGGGGGTGCAGGAACAGAGACACTGTGGGAGGGGGGTGGTGTGTATGTACACATATCTTTGAAGGTGGCAGGACAAATTAAGAAGGCTTTTTTCAAAGAAAAGTATATGGGATCCTTGGCTTTATAAATAGAGGCATGGAGTACAAAAGCAAAGGAGTTATGCTAAACCTTTATACTGGTTAACCCTCAGCTGGACTGTTTTCAATTCTGAGCACCACACTTTAGGAAGGATGTCAAGGCCTGAGAGAAGGTGCAGAAGAGATTTACTAGAATGGTACCAGGGATGAGGAACTTCAGTTATGTGGAGAAGCTGAGGTTGTTCTCCTGAGAGCAGAGAAGGTCAAAAGGAGATTTGATAGAGGTGTTCAAAATCATGAACAGTTTTGATGAGTAAATAAGGCAAAACTGTTTCCAGTGGCAGAAGGGTTGATAACCAGAGGACACAGATTTAAAGTGATTGGCGAAAGAACTGGAGGTGACATGAGGAGAAAAAAAATGTACACAGCGCTTTGTGTTCTGGAATGCACTGCCTGAAAGGGTGATGGAAGCAGATTCAGTCGTAACTTTCAGTAGGGTATTGGATAAATACTTGAAGGGAAAAAATTGTAGGGCTATTGGAAAGAGCAGGGGAGTGGGACTAATTAGATAGCTCTACCAAAGAGCCAGTACTTGCACAATGGGCCGAATGGTGGCCTCCTGTGCTGTATTATTCTTAGCCATTATCAACACACATGCACCTAATAGAATGGATTTGTAGATCAGCATATGGTGCATTAAACATTTCCTTTGATTAAAATGGAGCTCTCTGGGGGGGTTATTGGTTGCAAAGAAAGTACTCCTGCAACTTGCCTGTTTGATGGTGTGTGGGGAAGCAATACAAGTTGTCACAGAAGAATCCAATAAAGAGGAGGCAGTCTGTTTAAAAGGGCCAGAAGCCTTTGGAGATGGTTAATTCTGTAACTGGTAATGTAAGTTTTATATATGTTTTTTTCATACAGTACAGAATCTACACTGATGGATATCATTACATTTTGGCTGTGTGATGAATGTGATCTGTTAAAATGAAGCTGTTGTATTTTGTTGACTTCAAAATACCTTAAGGAAAATAGTTAAGATAAATGATGGGACTGATCTAGATTGTGAAACAGGACAGTATTCTCAAAAATGAACGAAATTTGATCAAATTTTGACTGGCTGAGCATAGTCTATTTGGGCATATTTATAATTTTTATTGAGATACTGTACTGAATTAACTTCATTGATTATGATGTGGAGATGCCGGTGATGGACTGGGGTTGACAATTGTAAACAATTTTACAACACCAAGTTATAGTCCAACGATTTTTATTTGAAATCTACAAGCTTTCGGAGGCTTCCTCCTTCCTCATGTAATGTTCAGGAGCTCCTTGAAGCCTACGCATTTATACATCACAGAACAATACATGGTGTTTACAGACTGCCCCTGCAACTGCCCGTTGCCAAGGCAATCACCGTGTTCAGACAGAGAGGTGTCACCGACAGAACCCCCGAATACACATTCAACAAAAAAACAAACAGGAAAAAAAACACAAAGAGGTGCAGAAACATCCGGAAGGCAGAGAAAGCCAGCAAATGACCCATTATATTAAAAACAGATAGCTTTTGTTCGCTGGTGGGGTAACGTGTAGCGTGACATGAACCCAAGATCCCGGTTGAGGCCGTCCTCATGGGTGCGGAACTTGGCTATCAATTTCTGCTCGACGATTTTGCGTTGTCGTGTGTCTCGAAGGTCGCCTTGGAGAACGCTTACCCGAAGATCGGTGGCTGAATGTCCCTGACTGCTGAAGTGTTCCCCGACTGGGAGGGAACCCTCCTGTCTGGCGATTGTTGCGCGGTGTCCGTTCATCCGTTGTCGCAGTGTCTGCATGGTCTCGCCAATGTACCATGCTCCGGGGCATCCTTTCCTGCAGCGTATGAGGTAGACAACGTTGGCCGAGTCACAGGAGTATGAACCATGCACCTGGTGGGTGGTGTCCTCTCGTGTGATGGTGGTATCTGTGTCGATGATCTGGCTTGTCTTGCAGAGGTTACCGTGGCAGGGTTGTGTGGTGTCATGGACGCTGTTCTCCTGAAAGCTGGGTAATTTGCTGCGAACGATAGTCTGTTTGAGGTTGGGTGGCTGTTTAAAGGCGAGTAGCGGAGGTGTGGGGATGGCCATAGCGAGGTGTTCGTCGTAATTGATGACATGTTGAAGGCTGCGGAGAACATGGCGTAGTTTCTCCGCACCGGGGAAGTACTGGACGACGAAGGGTACTCTGGTTGCGTCCCGTGTCAGTCTTCTGAGGAGGTCTATGCGACTTTTCGCTGTGGCCCGTCGGAACTGTTGATCGATGAGTCGAGCGTCATATCCCGTTCTTACCAGGGCGTCTTTCAGAGTCTGTAGGTGTCCATCCCGTTCCTCCTCGTCTGAGCAGACCCTGTGTATTCGCAGGGCCTGTCCATAGGGGATGGCCTCTTTGACGTGGTTAGGGTGGAAGCTGGAAAAGTGGAGCATCGTGAGGTTGTCCGTGGGCTTGCGGTAGAGTGAGGTGCTGAGGTGCCCGTCTTTGATGGAGATTCGTGTGTCCAAGAAAGAAACTGATTCTGAGGAGTCGTCCGTGGTGAGCTTGATGGTGGGATGGAACTTGTTGATGTTATCGTGTAGTCTCTTTAGTGATTCTTCGCCGTGGGTCCATAGAAAGAAAATGTCGTCGATGTATCTGGTGTATAGCGTTGGTTGGAGGTCCTGTGCAGTGAAGAAGTCCTGTTCGAACTTGTGCATGAAAATGTTGGCGTATTGGGGTGCAAATTTGGTCCCCATGGCTGTTCCGTGTGTTTGGGTAAAGAACTGGTTATCGAAGGTGAAGACATTGTGATCCAGGATGAAGCAGATGAGTTGTAGGATGGCGTTTGGAGATTGGCTGTTGGTGTTGAGTATTGATGCTGTCGCAGCGACGCCGTCATCGTGGGGGATACTGGTGTAGAGTGCCGAGACGTCCATCGTGGTGAGAAGTGTTCCTGGTTCAACTGGTCCGTGGGCAGTTTATTTGTTCTTTGCTGGTATCCTGCCTTTTTTACGCGGTGTGATCATTTTTTCTCTATACTTAAATCTCCAGTTGGAGGGATTTTTAAAAAAATCTGGCTGCAAAGAAAGGAATAGGTTAATGGCAGATTTGCAGCAACTACCAATTTTTACATTTGATGCTCATTTGTTTCATGATTTATGCATCTCTGCAATGGTGTAAATATATAGTCCCTCAGCTGCAAATAAGCAGTTTTGGTAAACTCATACAAACCAGTTCTGTGCGCTCCAGTCTTGTGTCTGTGCTAACTTTGAGTTCCAGTAACATCACAATCCTAAAAGCTTGTGTCAAAACTAAGATCTGACTGATTGCAAATACTGAAAATCCTCCTTTGTCTTGGTGTCCATTTTTGTGCCGGGGGATGGTTTTCAATGTTAAAGGTGCTATATAAATGCAAGTTGTTACTGTTGCATAATTCATTGCCAATGAATAATAGGCACCTGGTGGCAATGGAATCATAGGCCTTCAAAGAGACAGCAAGTGTTAATAAAACTAGATTGATACTTACCATTGCAGTCAGCTGGTAAGCAGGTAGACACAGGAATACTGAATTACTGATGTCATAGATTGGTTTTATGGATTGGAGACAAAAATAAACTGACCTTAACATGCCTTCCATGCAATATTGGATGACGTGCTCAATTCTTGTATAACCAGGAAATACTGTATAAGAATATTTACAAAAAATTATAAGTAACATGAAGCTCACCTCTGTTACAGAGCAAAGATGAGGATGGTAAAGACACATTTGTGGATGTGGGCAGTATTAATGTCAAATATGAAACTTTACAGTATATTGTGTACTCAAACTATAGCTGTGTCTAGCATCCACACTCTAAACGTGATGAAGTAGCTTTTTCTTTCAAATAAATGTACGGTTGCGCAGAGTTCACTGCGTGGTTTGTGTGCTGGTTATTTTGTTCAGATAGACTAATGACTACTTATACTTTATGAATTCCTGCTACCCAGCTTGTGCTCCTGTTATCTTTCTTTCTCCGCCCCCCCCCCCCATATTGGTATTGCATTAGCTTTGAATTTTATCCAAAAATTATATTGATAGAAGGATCTGCGCAAACTTCCTCTTCTTTACTACTCCCCCTGCACCCCCCCACCGCCCAAAAACAAAACTACACCCAACCAGTTTGAGTCTTCTCACAACTTTATCTCTGACTTTTGTTCAAACACATTTTACATTTGAGGGTTGATAATGATATTGAGAGTGACTTAAGGCATGATAGAATTCATTCAAAAAAGCTTTGCGTTACCAGAAAGTACTAATTGTTTCTTAGGATAAATTTGGCTTCTGGTCATGTAAGAAATGACAGCTGTGTTGTCATGGTTTCAATAGTTAAAATTGGGACAGGAAAACAAAATCCAACCAGAGAATCATCTGTGTCCATTTCATTTTTTAACACAGCATAGAGGTACACCATTGACTTTATGCACACCATATGAGAATTGTACTGGTGTGCAAACCATCTCAGGCTATTCTGCTGCACTTCCTGATAGATGGATTAAGTAGAAATGCTAGTCTTCAACTGTGAAGAGTTGAGGAGGAAGAGAGAAAGAAAAAAGGATTGATAAATTCAGTTCCACTTATTTTGCTTTTATTCCTCCTCTTCTCCTCTCCCTCACCCCCCAGATTTTAATCATTTATCCATCATGAAAATGGGACTCATGTTGAGATACAGTTCCTTGGGTAATTGTACCCAAATGGGTACTTCAAAACTTTTGCTGCCCAAGCTATTTGACCACGGAGCAGTTGGTATAGTAACTAAGCCTGGTTCTATTGTAATCATGGGGTCCATGCTTGCACCAGAGGGCAAATTCCCCCCCCCCCCCCCCAACCAAAAAACAAAAATTTTGCACTCTGATTAATTGTTCTCGCACTGCCACCATAATAGCAGTTGACTAACTCAGCATAGCTATGGGATTGATTAACTATCTGGCTTGATGCAGTTGCCATTCAAGAGCCTGTGATTCAGTTTTGCTTTTTGGTTCACCAATCTATATGTTCTGTCCAGAGGGGTGATATTTCAGGTTTTACAAAGGTATGACCAATATTGTGTTACTAGATTTCTTTGTTAATACCGTCCATGAACATCTGTGTTGCTGCTAGAGACAACAATTTGGAATTGCAACTAGCTTCATGAGCATAATTGACTTTCTTCATCAATATGTTCAGTCCTACAGCTGTGGAGTTTGTCACAGCTGCTGTACATCTATGCACACTGTAAAAGCTTTTGCAGCAGTGATGGTGAGTGACAAATGTATTTAACACTCACCAGTTCGATACAGTTTTATGCAAAATCATGGATATATTGGTTGGTCCATCCTCTAGATTTCTCTGGATTTTGTTGAAACATTTTGTAGTTATTGGCTGTTTAACATTGTGCTGCATATTAACAGGGAAATTTGCTTTTTTTTTCATTTTGAGGCCTCAAAGCCTCCCAGTTGAATTCTGCTTCCACCAATCTTAATCTTGGTTTCACTAAATGGCAGCCACCATTTCTTTTATGTATATGACTGAAACCTTTGCAGGTTTGTCAGTTCAACCATAATACAAACGTCCTAATTTATTTAACTATTCTAGAAAAATTGAAATATATTGTAAGTGCATTTAATTTTCAAGACTGTGGCTTCTTTGCACCATGCGCCATCAATGGCCCAAAAGGGTGAGCAACCTGCTCCCGTCCTTTGGCTGGATGGACACAAGAATTCTGGGAGTGACTGTACTCTGATACATTCCTTCCTCGTGTCGGTTTGCTTCTGTGGTAACACTCTCGCCTCAATCAGAAGGTTGTGGTTCCATCTCTCAAATCAGGACTTGAGCACATAAAATAAGCTGCTGCTTTGGTGCAATACTGAAGGACTGCTTCATTGTCAGAGTGGCGTCTTTTGGATGAGGCGTTCAGCTTGGGCCCCATTTGTCTATTGAGGTGGATATAATAGATCCCTGGCATAATTCAAAGAAGAGATGTGCTGGCCAACATTCATCCCTTAAGTAACCACTATAGACAGATTAACTGATTAACATTTATCTCTGATGTTGATTTGGGCTTTTGCTGTGCACTAATCGGCTACTGTTTGTATGCAAAACAGTGACTATGCCAATAGTAATTCATTGGCTGTTAAGTGCTTTGGGATTTCTGATGGCATGAATGACACCATTCTGAATAGAGGGGGATTGGATGAACCAGTGTACGGTCTCTTCAAGGCAGTGAATCGGAACTTCTCACTTGTAATATCATATGCTCAGCATATTTAAAAATTAGCTGGTGATGCAGTGTTCTGGTGTCTCTTGCCACATAACGCTAGGATGAAAACTTACACCATTTCTAGGCTGAGACTAGCTAGAGTGGTCCCTGATGGGGCAGAAAAACTGACACGCATCGCCATTCTGATGTGTTCATTGTGGCACTGGCAGGTCTAGAAGCAGCTAACCAACCTGACTCCAAGATGGAAGGCTTGAAAAAATTTAAAGAAAGCTCTTAATGTATTTCAATTTTCAAATCAAATGTAATGCCGTAATAGTTATGTCAGTGTTTTGAGCAGCAAACCTCCTGTTTTATGAAATTTATAGCTTGAGGGATTATGAATAGTTGATCTGTGAGAAGTAAAGCAGGACTTTATAGAAAATGCCATGGCATTAATATTTAATGTCTGGGTGTGTCATTTTGTGGTTAACATCTGCCTTGCCTGCTTAGACAGTCCCTGTTCAATAGGTGAGTGAAGTAGCTTATTTCAGCAAGTTAGTATGGTTGGTTCTATTTTTTTTTAGCAATCCCGAAGCTGTTTTTAGAACCTGTGCATAGTACTCGTTCATTTCTAACTGGATTAAGAATAGTTTTTCAGCTGAGTTTGAATTGTGTTTTAGTAAGTACCCATTTTATACTTACAGAATTTTAAGTTAGGGGTCAGCATTGGCTCTGTTTGCACTTTCGCCTCTGAGTCAGAAGGTCATGGGTTCAAGCCTCACTTCGGAGACATGAACGCATAATCTAGGCTGACGTTGGAGTGCTGCACTGTATGGAGGCGCTGTCTTTCGGATCATACGTTAAACCGAGGCCCCGTCTGCCCCCTTAGGTGGACGTAAAAGACTGCGTAGAACTATTCGAAGAGGTGATGTGGAGATGCCGGTGATGGACTGGGGTTGACCATTGTAAACAATTTTACAACACCAAGCTATAGTCCAACAAATTTATTTTAAATTAAATTCCACAAGCTTTCGGAGGCTTCCTCCTTCGTCGGGCGGATGGTGGAAAATATCATTTCCACCATCCGCCCGACGAAGGAGGAAGCCTCCGAAAGCTTGTGGAATTTAATTTAAAATAAATTTGTTGGACTATAACTTGGTGTTGTAAAATTGTTTACAATTATTCGAAGAGGAGCAGGGGACTTCTCCTGATGTCCTGGCCATGATTTATCCCTCAACCCCAACAACACTGAAAAGAGATTAGCTGGTCATTTATTTATTGCTGTTTTTGGGACTTTGCTGTGCGCAAATTGGCTGCCGCATTTCCCTACGTTACAACAGTGGCTAATTAATTGGCTGTAAAGTGCAAAGGGACCTCCTGAGTTGATTACTGTAGCAGCTCTTACAGTATATAAATGCACGTCCTTTCCTTTCATTTAACTCGTACAGAGTGTTGTAATCAGTCTCATGAATAGGAATCATTCCAGGGAGCGGCATGGGGTATTCTATTTCACTTAACTTTTTATCCTTGTTTATTTAAAAATGTCAACTGAGAACACAAAGCAATTTGAATGGGCACTTATTTCTTATGACAATTTCTTGTGATTTGTTCCACAAGAACAATGAAATTTCCTGTGAGGAAGTATTCATTTCCTTCTCGAGTAATGTGAAGTGGTATATTTTAGTTTCCTGAAAACATGAGAGCAGTGTTCTAAACCCATTTCTGCAGTTGCTTGCCCAAGTGGAAAGCTGAACATGAGTATTGCTTTTTTTAAAAAAGAAAGAAATGATTCTCTCCTCTGCAAACTGTTCTCTGTTCTGTTTAATTTTCTGTTGTGGCCACAGAAGTAATGCTGTTAAATATCCTTTTGACATTTTCTGCATTTCTTTTAGGGGTGGTAGTGTTGCCTAGTAGTGAGGTGTACATATCTTCGCCCCTCAAATTTTATCTCATCGCATGTTTCCCTGTGGCCCTGGTCCTTATGTGGCTTAGAAAATGGGTGAATGGTTTACTTCTGGACCATAGCCAATGTTGTTTTTGGCGAGCTTGAAGGAACAGGCCAGTGCCACAAATGAGAGAGCCAGTAGCTGGCAAAAGCCAATAATCATACCTCCTTCCAGTCTGGTGTACAGCACAGATACACCTTTTTGTATGTTGCCTCCCCCTGACTTTATATATGGTTTAGCATCTTATATATTTTTATGTAGTATTTTGCATTTATGCAACCCCCTAATTCATTAAACTACATTAAAGTGTAGTCTAATACTGCAAGCCTTAAATTTTGCACAGCAAGCCTAGACAAGTTGATTTGTGTGGTGAAAGTCCTGTGATATCCCATCATTGGCATGTTTCAGCTTACTGTGATACCAGCTTATTGTATTTGATATTCATGTAAAGTGGAGTATAGGTTTGGAAACAGCACCATCTAAGATATCAAGAAAGCAGTACCAAATCTGAAGTTTGCAGCATGAATTTGTTAGAGGAGATATGTCCAGATGTGGGGAGGTACTAAGGGGGTACCTCTTGGATTGGTATTGGGATCCCTGCAGTTTCTAAATTACATCAATGATTTGGATTCAAAATCTTGATGCAAATTTGTTAAATTTGCAGATAGGAAAAGAAAGATTTGCATTTACATAGCACCTTTCACGCCTTCAGGATTTTCCAAAGTGCTTTGCAGCCAATGAAGTACTTTTTGAAGTGTCATCACTGTCGTAATGTAGGAAATGTGGCAAGGCAATTTGCGCACAGCATGGTCCCACAAACAGCAATGTGATAATGACCAGATCATCTGTTTCAGATGTTGGTTGAGAGATAAATATTGACCAGAACACCGGGGAAAATTTCCCTTCAGCCAGCCTTTTGTGCATTGCCCTTTCCCTTCGCCCCACCATTGGTTGCAGAGCCTTCAGCTGCCTGCTCTTCGCAATTTCCTTCCTAAATGTCTCCACTCCTTTTTTAAAAAAAATCTTCTCAAAACTCATCTTCGACTTCAGTCACCCTTTCTTCCTGAATCAATGTCCATACTCCTTACGCTTATCCAAAGTGCCTTATGGTATTTTTACATTGAAGATATGATATGAATGCAAGTTGTTAGTCCCAGTGGTGACAGAGACCAAGCTCTAAGTTTCTTGTGCCACTCGTAGTGCTTCTTGTTGCTTACCGTTTTTTGTTTGGTTTTAGCTTTGGGTAATAGAATTAGTTCTTAGCCCACTCATAAAGGACAGCAAATTTTAAAGTCGCAAATAGAACTTCGAAGCTGAGTGTGTTGGCAGATGCTCGGAATTGCATCCTGCAATGTGAGTATAAATGGGGTGAATCGAGAGCATCAAAGCATTTATTATATTGTTTACCTATAATATGTCCATCAGTCAGCCTAGAACGTATGAATTCATGATGAATTCAATCAGCCAATTGAACCTCAAAACAATATGACATTACGCATCTACTGATTCGACACTGGTACCATTTTTTGATTAGTAATGAAACTTGCCCCCCCCCCCCCTCCCCCATCTTTTCTACAAAATAACTTGCACTGAACTAAATATTACTCTCTGGTGAGGCAAAAGACCATTCTTTTGCAGCAACACATTTGCAGTATAACTGCACCAAAATCATGCTGGTCTGCTTCACTATCATATGGTTATGTTTAGCAGAAGACATCTCAGGACCAATCTCATTCTGTAGGATTACACAATTCAAAGCAGTTATACCGTACCCAAATTTGCTTACAAGCATTGCAATGCCTGCAAGAGTCATCACAATGGTGCAACTCATCACATGCAAGATTCTGCAGGGTAAATTAGTATGGAGAAACCAGCTAGTTGCTTTACTGTAGCTGGTTTTCCAGCAGAGAGTGGACCACTGAGGAATGGGGATCTGCCAGTTTGGATTGCTTCCAAACCATTTTTAAAGATCTGAATTAGGCTCATCAGCTGACTCTTCTTCATTCCCAGTGTACATTCCAATACACATACCCTTGTTCATAGTTTTTTGTAGGAGTACTCAGTTCAATGCAATCTTTCTTGCAGAAAAGATTTTAAAAATCCCATAAAATCATTGAACTTTGATACATCAGAAGTCCTAAACTGCTGCAGTATTTAAAACTTATACTGCAATGCAGAGAATAGTAAAATGTTTGTGATCACATTTCACAAAATGTAAAAGGTTGTCTAACCTGTAGCAACTAGAACTGGATATCAAAATCTTCACTGTATAAAACCAAACTAAGGATCTGCCTTGCACTAGCAGTAACCAACATAGCCATAAAACTCTAAAACTGATATCAAACTGCAATGATCGATGAAAGTTTTAAAAGGTACCATTTTGTGGTATCAAGCAATCTTGTTTAAAGGCCATTTGATTAGAGGAAAAAAAGATGAAAATATCAAGTAGCATTAACACTTCCCTCCATGAACAGAAACAGTACAAAACATGACTTCTCGTCTGTTAACTGGTCCCAGACAGAGAAACTCTGAAACTTTCTTAATTTCTGTACCAGTTAGAATCATAAAATCTTGCCGCACAGGAGGCCATTTGGCTCATCTTTCCTGTGCCAGCTCTTTGAAAGATCTGTCCAATTAGGCCTTCTCTCCTGATCTTTCTTCATAACCCTTCAAGTGTTTCCTTTTCAAGCGTATATCCAGTTCCCTTTTGAAAGTTACTATTGAATCTGCTTCCACTACCCTTTCAGGCAATGCATTCCAGGTCATAACAACTCGCTGCGTAAAATAATTTCTCCTCATCTCCCCTCTGGTTCTTTTGCCAATTATCTTAAATCTGAGTCATAGAATCATAGAAAGTTACAGCACATAAGGAGGCCACCTTAGGTACCTGTCCTGCTACCTTCAGGGATCTGTGGACATGCACTGCAAGGTTCCTGTGTTTCTCTACACTTCTCAGTATCCTCCCATTTATTGTGTACTCCCTTGCCTTGTTTGCCCTCCCCAAAATTGAATTCCATTTGCCACTTTTCTGCCCACCTGACCAGTCCATTGATATAGAACCATAGAACCATAGAAAAGATACAGCACAGAAGGGGGCCATTCGGCCCATCGTGACCGCGCTGGCTCGAAGAACAATCAGTTGCCCATTCTAATCCCACCTTCCAGCACCCGGTCTGTAGCCCTGCAGCTTACAGCACTTTAGGTGCAGGTCCAGGTACTTTTAAAAAGCGTTGAGGGTCCCTGCCTCTACCTCCAATTTGGGCAATTAATTCCATACACCCACCATCCTCTGGGTAAAGAAGCTTTCCTCATGTCCCCTCTAATCCTTCCGCCAATCAGCTTAAATCTATGTCCTCTTGTTCTTGAACTCTCCGCTAGGGGAAACAGATACTTCCTGTCAAACTCTATCTCGGCCCCTCATAATTTTGTACACCTCAATCAAGTCACCCCTCAGCCTCTGCTCCAAGGAAAACAACCCCAACCTATCCAATCTCTCCTCGTAGCTGCAATTTTCAAGCCCTGGCAGCATTCTTGTAAATCTTCTCTGCACTCTCTCCAGAGCAATTACGTCCTTCCTGTAATGTGGTGACCAGAACTGCGCAAAATACTCCAGCTGTGGCCTTACCAGCGTTTTATATAGTTACATCATTACATCCCTGCTTTTGTATTCTATACTTTGGCAAATAATGGAGAGCATTCCGTATGCCTTCTTCACAACCTTATCTACCTGTACTGCCACCTTCAGGGACCTGTGCACATGCACTCCAAGGTCTCTCACTTCCTCCACCTCAATATATTCCCATTTACTGCGTTTGCCCGTTTACTGTTTGCCCCTCCCTAAGTGCATTACCTCATACTTCTCTGGGTTGAACTCCATTTGCCACTTTTCAGCCCACTCCACCAACCCATTGATATCTTCTTGGAGTCGACAGCTATCCTCTTCACTATCAACTACATGGCCAATTTTTGTGTCGTCTGCAAATTTGCCAATCATGCCCCCTACATTCAAGTCCAAATCATTAATATATACCACAAACAGCAAGGGATCCAACACTGAGCCCTGTGGCACACCACTGGAAACAGATGTCCATTCGCAAAGACATCCATCGACTTTTACCCTTTGTTTCCTGTTACTGAGCCAATTTTGGATCCAATTCGCCACATTTCCCTGTATCCCATGGGTTTTTACCTTTCTGACTGGTCTGCCATGTGGGACCTTGTCAAATGCCTTACTAAAATCCATGTAGACAATATCCACTGCACTACCCTCATCAATCCTCCTTGTCACTTCCTCAAAGAATTCAATCAGATTTGTAAGGCTGAACAAATCCATGCTGACTATACCTGATTAAACCATACCTTTCCAAGTGACAATTTATCCTATTTCTCAGTATTGATTCTAATAGTTTGCCCACCACCGAGGTAAGACTGACCGGCCTATAATTGTTCGGCCTTTCCCTCGTACCCTTTTTAAACAATGGTACTACGTTTGCAGTCTTCCAGTCCTCTGGTACCTCTCCTGTATCTAGTGAGGATTGGAAAATGATCCTCAGAGCATCCGCTATTTCCGCCCTGGCTTCCTTCAATAGCCCCGGAAACAATCCATCCGGCCCTGGTGACTGATCAACTTTCAAGGATTCCAGTCCCTCTAGTACTTCCCCTCTCGTTATGTTTACCTTATCCAATATTTCACACCTCTTTAACTGCTACGTCCGGATCATCCCTTTCCTTTGTGAATGCGGAGACAAAATATTCATTTAAAACCCTACCCACATCCTCTGCTTCGACACACAAGTTACCCTTATCATCCCTGATAGGTCCCACTTTATCCTTAGCTATCCTCTTGTTCTTAATATACTGATAAAACATCTTTGGGTTTTCTTTAATCTTACTGGCTAATATTTTTTCATGCCCTCTCTTTGCTTTCCTTATTTCCTTTTTTACGTCATCCTTGTACTTTCTATACTCTTCTAGGCTTTCTGCAGTATTTAGTTTTCTGTGACAGTCATAAGCTTTCTTTTTCTGCTTTATCTTGCCCCGTATACTTCGAGACAACCAAGAGGCTTTCTGCAGTCTACAGCTTTCCTCCTCACTATCAACCACATGGCCAATTTTTGTATCATTTGCAAACTTCTTGATCAAGCCTCTGGTTACCGACCCTCCTGCCAATGGAAAGGGTTTTTCCTTTTTTATTCCATCAGCGCCCCTCATAATTTTGAACATATCTATTAAATCTCCCCATAGCCTTCTCTGCTCTAAGGAGAATAATCCCAACTTCTCTAGTCTCCCCTCATAATTGAAGTCTTTCATCCCTGATATCATTCTGGTAAATCTCCTCTGCACCCTCTCCAAGGCCTTGACATCCTTCATAAAGTGTGGTGCCCACAACTGGACAATACTCCGGCTAAGGCCTAACCAGTGATTTATCAAGGTTTAGCATAGCTTCCTTGCTTTTGTACTCTTTTATACCTCTGGACATGCACTCCAAGGTCCCTTTGTTCCTCTATACCTTAAGCCAAGGATCCCATATGCTATATTTTATTTCAAGTTCCATTTTAAGTGACTCATTCTGAAATTTCTCTTGCTCTGTTACTATCCCTTAATGTTGTTATGCATATGGATACACATATAGCAAAATAGATTTGATGGTCAGCTGAATGTATTGTACAACTGAAGCAACATCTCTTAGCCTTGGTTCAGTGGTAGCTCACTCTCCACTCAGTCAGAGGGTCATGGGTTCCACTCCAGAGACTTGAGCACAAAATTCAGGCTGACACTCCCAGTGCTGTACTGAGGGAGTGCTGCACTGTTGGAGGTGCAGTCTTTTGGATGAAACGTTAAACTGAGGCCCTCCCACGGCACTAGTCTAAAAAGAGCAACGGAGTTCTCCCGGTGTTCTGGCTAACACTTTTCCCTCAACGCACACCTAAAACCGATTACCCGGTCATTTATTTCAATGCTGTTCGTGGGAGCTTGCGATACCCAAATTGGCTGCCACATGTCCTAAATTACAACAGTGACTACACTTCAAAAGTACTCCACTAGCTGTAAAGTGCTTTGGGACGTCCTGAGATCGTGAAAGGCGCTATATGAATGCAAGCATTGACAGCACCTCCCAAAGGCTTCTTCGACACCACCTCCCAAACCCGCGACCTCTACCACCTAGAAGGACAAGGACAAGGGCAGTAGGCACACACCATCCCGACTTGGAAATATATCGCCATTCCTTCATTGTTGCTGGGTCAAAATCCTGGAACTCCCTATCTAACAGCACTGTGGGAGAACTTTCACCGCATAGTCTGCAGCGGTTCAAGAAGGCGGCTCACCACCACCTTCTCAGGGGCAATTCGGGATGGGCAATAAATGCTGGCCTTGCCAGCAATGCCAACGTCCCATGAAGGAATTTTTAAAAAAGACTTCTTAATCCACCCTCGTGGATTTGGTGTACCTATTATAGATTATGCCTCTAGATCTCAATATCTGCATTCAATATTTTTAACTGTCGGGCGTTTTTAGCAGAGATTTAAAATCTGCCTCCCTTTCTTTGGTACTAGTGATGATGAAAACTTGTTGTAAATTTTACTGTTTAGAATCTAGAAAGAACTACCTGCAATGGATGGTAGTCACTTGCAGTGGCTGCACTTGTTTTGAGATAGAAGTATGGGAAGGATTGTTGCTGCAACACACTCCAATGCAAATGGCACTGCAAAAATGACATTTTTGTGTGTGCATGTTTGACTTGCACGAAAAATGGTCACTTGCGGTACTGAAGGGCCGCATACACCTGTACCCCAGTAAGAATCTGAAATAGAGAACATTGCAAAAACCCAACAAAATATTCCTTTTCACTTTTAAATGTCCTAGTTACAGAACTTAACATTGGCAATATCTTGATTACATTTGCAGTTGCCCAATATGCTTACCTTGTTCCAGCATTTATTTTGTTTGTGTTTGGCCTTAAGTATGACAGAATCCGGTCTTTTGCACTGCAAGTTGCAGTGTAGTAAAATGCTGAAGTACCACTTGGCCTTTACAGGCACACATTCTGGAAAGTGTAAGAATATTTGAACTATGCTAATACAGCTATCTTAGAAGTTGTTTGTAAGTGTTTTTTTTGGGAATGGTCATGAATTTTCTCTCACTCTTCAACCCCTTCTCCCATCCTACCAAAAAATGAAGCAGCTTCCCTTAATGAAACTTCTAGTTTTTGTTTAAAAGCTTTTTTCAAATCTTATCTAACCCCAAAGATGTAGCTATAATATCTTGGCTTCGGGGAGATGTCGGGAAAAAATACAGCAAGGTTTTCTGCTCAATCATTACTTATCAATTCTATTAATGGATATGTGGATACTGAGTGACTTTACAACCAAGCTCTTGTTGTCAAACTGATCTCTGCTCACACTCCAGTCTTGCGCATGAAGAATAGCTAGTTGCTTGAGGTACCAGAAAGCTGTTGATGAGTGAAACCATGAGAGGCCATTGATATAGACTATGGATAGAAGAGGGTTGTTTAGCAAAAGCTACAGCAGCATCCATGCTGTGGCCATGAGACATATGCAACCCATGAGTTCTGGCAAATTATTTTCTGTTTGCGCTTATATTTGCTCAGCGATTTGTCTTCATTTGAATTTTGTGGGTCTTTCGTTTGGATATTTTTGGTCTAAATATTCTTCCTTTTCCTCCCCTCCTTTCTTGCAAGGGCTGACTCTTGCTGGAGAACAGTTCTACAGGTTTTGAGGCCCACCTGTGCCTTGGCCAAATAACTTTTCATGTGCAAGTCTAGACAGTGTGTTGATAGGCTGGTCATTGTAGCCAAGCCTAATCATGGTCACATTCATATGTACACTGTGCAATAGGAGTCGCTGGACAATGGTCAGGAGTGGACTTTTGGGGTGTTCATACCCCTCCCCCAACTGAGACCATAGGAATGCTGAGGCTAATTGTTCTGAAAATTGTACTATCACCCCAACTGACTTCACCAAGGACAGGGACCAAACCCGAAGCCTTCTGGTGCATGTAGCTCAATTATACATCTTTATCATCTAAGCTATTCTGTAAGCTTGTCCAAATGTTTGGCAGTTTATTAGACTATGTGCTAAGTATCTTTAATGCACCTAATTTATAAAGCATAAGTGGAAACAGGCTAGTAAATAATTTTGTTTGGTATGATTTCAAACCTTTCCCTCAGCATAGGCTAGATGGCAAATGATCAGGTAACAGGGCATTTGGGTACATTTGTGGATCAGGAGTTAAGCTTTTAATTTACTTTTTAAAGTTTGATATTCTGCACAATTGTATGTTAATGTTGCATTCAAACGTTGTACAGGTCACATGATTGACTACTAAAGAATTGCATAGTCCCTGGTACATCCTGTGCACGGGTCTAAATAAATCAGAAAACATAGTATGTCAAGAATTTGATTGTAAGCCTATTTTGTACTTGGTGTAGATCAATTGTCTCCAAAAGTTTAAATGCAGTATGTGGCTGTTGATTAAATATTTGTCACATGCCAAGGCATTGCATTTTGCAGAGTAACAAAATGCAGGAAATAAATCCTCTGGAGACAGCACCAAATCTCCAATGTAACTGCAGTCATGCAGGGCAGGTGTAGTTATTGTAAGACCATTCTACCCAATCTAGCACAAGCTTCTTGCATTGTAAACTTTGCTATAAATCAACAAATCTCTTGCATTTTAAACTTTGCTATAGATTTTCTTGCATATAACTGTTTTGGTAAGAGGCCAGTTTTCTCAGTTTTGGTCAAGGGCTTCATGTTAAACCTGATCAGAAATCCTCAAGCAGGTGCAACTTTAAATGGTGGTGGGATTTTGCTTTTTGATCATCAAGGGAAGTGCGGAACAGAAGCTAAGTGTTGCTCTTGGCAAAGGAAATTTGTACGGCAAGTTGCCACATGCCAAACCACATGAACAGTTAAAGGTACATTGTAGAGACTTGAGATCAATTTGCTTACCTGATGTAGGGTAATAATGCTGCTTGGGGAAAATTTCAGTTCTGCCACTATGGTAACATATATATTCGGTTTTGATCAACATGGTTGCCCACCACCGCCTAGGACAGCTAAGGATGGACAGCAAATGCTGGCCTTGCCAGTCGTGCCCACATCCCAAGAATGAATTTTTTTAAGAAGCTGTTAGTCTGGCATTGCAACTTCTTTTTGCATAAGACTTCTAAATCAGAGAGGTGTGCTGGAGATTCTCTAACTGGATTCAGTAACTGGAGAAAGTGGTAAGTGGATCCCTGGTGCTCCTTCCACAAGAAGGAAAAATCGCCATGGACCCTTTTTGCGCTTTTCCGAGCAACTGGTCAAAGTGCCAGTAGTAGAGGTCTAGGAGTGGTGCAGACAACTTCCTGGGCACAAAAGGTACGAAACTGAAAAATAGAAGCTGCTGGAAAAATGGAGGAAGACCAAGTCTTAGTTCAAATTAGTAGACTTGTGGCTCATTGCTCCTTGCATTACTTCTTTAATCACAACTAGCTGTGCACTCATTCTTCTGTCCCATCTGCCTGATGATGAGAAAAGAATTTTAGCAATGTCGTGTTGGAGGCAATTTTTATTTTACAAGAAAATATTTAGTGGGGCAATCAGCCAATAAAATTAATTTGGTTCCACTAAATCTGTCTACTTGATTTAAATACTGAGGTTGGATTATGGCTGCAGAAATTCAGCATAAACAAACTTTTTAAAATGTTTCTTTTTACTACATGATTCACAGCACACAATTTGCTTTCTGTTTTAATTTTTAAAAATGATTTATCTCCAGGCCTAAGCATGTGTAAATTGTGGAAGCTGTAAGCATATTTTTCTGCTGTAGAGGTTTACTAAAAAACTTAACCAATAAATTACTTTTGAAGTGCAGTAAGTGTTGAGTAGGCAAACGTGGCAGCCAATTTGCACACAGCACAGACCCGCAAACAGCAACTGAAATGAATAACTAGTTAATCTATTTTTGGTGGAGTTGGTTGAGAGAGGAATGTTAGCCGGGAAACGAGAGTGGGCCCTGCTCTTTTAATAATGTCACGGAATTTTCTAAGTTCATCCTGTCATCGAAAAGAGAGTACCACTGATAATACAGCACACTCTGAAGTAGCAGCCTAGATTACATACTCAAGTCCCAGAGAGCGGCTTGAACCCACAACCTTCTGACTCGGGTGTGAGAATGGTACCAACTGGGCGAAGTTGACGCTTACATTTAAAATTAATCGAAGATGCAGGTTAAACTGAAAAGAAGCTTGCAATTAGAAATGTTTATTGATGCATCATCAAACTAATTTTGTTGTTCATGTAGGCTTCCTGTTGTTGCAATTATGTGTTCTAAGTATAATGAGCATTGAAATGAAAACTTAATGGAGCATAGTGCTTGAACGTTCCCCTTTTGTCTGAGAGGCTGGGGTTCAAATTCAAGTCCAAATAGGACTCTTATAAAAGGCATACATCCCAAAGTGAGTTGAATTTGGTCATTCTCAACTGAATTCCTAGCAGGTCTCAGTTTACAGTATAAAATTTCCCATATATTGGCAGTTTTGGGGTATAGTAACTGGTATGAGAAATGGGAATGCCACATTGGTGGAGTAGGGAATGCTCTTCTGAGTTTAGGCACGTTGAGGTGCCTTTTAATGTATTAAACATCCCAGAAAACTTCACTGAGGAATGGACAACAAGTGGTAGGAGAATGATGGGGGAAATTGACCAAATGGGACTGTCGAAAAGCTAGATTTTAAGGAGTCTTTTGAAGATGGTAAAGAGGTAGTGAGGTGGAGAGGTTTCGCGAGGGAATTCCAGAGTGCAGGGTTAAGACCACAGAAGGCTTTGCCAAGATGGTGGAGCTGATTGATTGTCAAAGAACTGCACAATAAGCCATAGATGGAAGAATGGAGAGCAAAGGCAGAAGCATATGGCTGTAAAGGTTGCAGAGGTAAGGTGGGCGAGGCCAGTGCAACTGCATTTCTCCTCCAGAGTGCATTTTTAAATTGCTTGTTGTAAATAAAAATGGCAGCTTTTCAATTTTTTTAAAACCACATTCATTTGTTAAAGGTAAAATATTCTCCATGCAATTGCTCATATTTTACAAATGTTACAAAGAGAAAGTACAGTTGTGTTAGCTGGGTATTATTATGCTTGGGAGCTGCTGGTTGAGGTAGCCTGCGAATAAACATTTTGAATGGAATTCCTTCTGATAGGCATACGTGAAGTTCTGCTCCATGGACAAGAAGAGGGAATATTGCGGTTGCTTACTGTTACATTGGATTGAATTTAATGATCGATTAGGAATTATATACAGAATGACTGCTGACCAGCTGCCTTCAATATGATAATTGTTAGGATTTTATACGAATGGATTCAGACAGAGGATACAAAAAACAACAGTACTTTATTCCAAGATGATTCTCTGACAGTTTCCACCTGTCTCACCAGCCTGATGTGTTCTCCTTGTAAACAGTCCCAACTGGTCTGGACGAGTTCCCCCTCTATTTTACACTCAGCACTACCCATTCCCCTCTTTCTTTACATTAGACATGAACTGACTTCTATAATTGTTATTTGGTAACCCTCCAGTAATGAGAGGTGATATTTGCACTCTGATGCTTGATTTATGTCTGTATCCATATAAATCCAGCACCAAGCTGATGGCTCAGTAGTATGGTATATAGATTTACATGGAATTGATGTCTCTAATGCTTGAGTGGTCTAGCTGTATGTTCATTATATTGTTCTCTCTTGTACAAAACCTGAACTCCATGTAAGTGAAATCCAGTTTTTTTTTATTTTGCTGTTAACCACCCCAATTCCCACTCTTCGCACCCAGACAGTAGACTTGCTCAGATTAATAGGTTGACTGTGTGCATAGCTGGATGAAACAAGCCACACAGATCCAGTGCTACTGTTTTCTCCTGGAATGGATTGAGACTGGGCAAATATAAAATGGCAGGTTTGAGTTAAAAATGTCACACTAGTGTGGTGCTTGTGTCATTTATATTGCAGTCAAGGGTATAGCAACAGCTTTGGAGATCAATAATTGTTTAGCTGTCTTCTTTGGAGGATTGCATAATGTCATTTTGAAACTATTTGGGATACCTGGTCATTTAGTTCTGCATTTGCAAGGTTTGGATTGAGCAAAAACCACCAGAGGTTTTATTTAATGCAATAAATATAAATATTTCTCATAGTATGTAAGTTCAGAATTAAAATGCATACAAATTCTTGCTTTGGTCAACCAGTGATATTTTTTTCTTTCCCCTGTAGTTAACAAGCACAAGCCATGGATAGAAACCACTTATCATGGTATTGTGACAGAAAATGACATCACAGTCCTGCTGGATCCTCCATTAATTGCCCTGGATAAAGATGCGCCCCTACGTTATGCAGGTATGTAAATTGGTCTGCGTGTGTGCTGCTTACATCTAAATGCTAAATTATGTTCCACATTTGAATTGGCAAATGTATTATAAATATGGTGCAGAAATTTTGTTTTATAATTGGGCTGGAGACTGAAATGGTCTCGAATATACATCAATGAACATAGGTATGACTGTGATCTTGATTTAATTGATCTCTGTTAATACATGGGTTAGTGTTGGAATCCATGGATTTCTTAGTCAACTTTGCTAGACAAGTTTTCTTTAGTGGAATTGCAGATCTTTGCCATTAAAACAGTGGACTTATTAAACAAAAAGCTGCATGTGAACTATTGTGTTGATTCTTACAGAAATCTTGGACATAGGCCGCTCATTTATTCTGTCACGTGTAAGTGCAAAATTCTGCAGATGCCTTGTGGAAGGTTTTCTACTGACTGATCATTCATTGCTGACTTTTGAAAGGTTACTTTAAATATTGTCTGTTTTGAAGTACACATGGAATCCTTGATCATGTTAAACTGCAGACTAGTGGGACAACACATACATTCAGATGTTTAAAAGATGGATTTCTAGGTGGAAATGTAAGCAAGAAGTCATTTAATATATAAAAAAATGCATGATACAGACCGTAATCCATTTTTAATAAGATCTGGGCAGCTGGAAAATAGCTTTTCTTTGTTATTTTGGATTAAATCCTCAATTTTACTGTAAACTGGGTTAAAATTTTGTGAGGAGTATGGTAAATTCAGAGTTTGTAGAGCTGCTTACAGAATTGCTGATGCTAAGTAGTTTGCAAAGCTTAGATGCTGCAGTAACTTGTTTGATCTAATAGGTGTCACCCATGGTTTAGTGGTAGCACACTCACCTCCGAGTCAGAAGGTTGTGGGTTCATGTCCCACTCCAGAGACTTGAAAACAAAATCCAGGCTGACACTCCCAGTGCAGTACTGAGGGAGTGCTGCACTGTTGGAGGTGCTGTCTTTTGGATGATACGTTAAACTGAGGCCCCATCTGCCCGCTCTGGTGGATGTAAAAGATCCCACTGTACTATTTTGAAGAAGAGCAGGGGAGTTCTCCCTGGTGTCCTGGCAAATATTTACCCCTCAACCAACGTCAAAAACAGATGATCTGGTCATTACCTCACAGCTGTTTGTGGGAACTTGCTGTGTGTAAATTGACTGCCATGTTTCCTACATTACAAAAGTGTCTGCACTTCAAAAAGTACTTCATTGGATTGCTTTGGGACGCCCTGAGGGCATGAAAGGCGCTATATAAATGCAAGTCTTTAGCTCAGGTTAAATAAAATAAAAGAAGTAATCATGATATTAAGGAATTAGCTTTATTGAATTTTAATTCGAGTATTGTTCTGGTTGCAAAAAATTAGTTTTTATACATAGTTTGCAAAATTTTGTAGTTAATAAATTACTTTTAACACTTTCATTATTAACAAAACACAAGCGTTTAGTTCCATAAATGTTCATACCTCAAACTAAAATTATGTAGTTTTAGTTATGAACATTTTAGTTAATTGAAATTATTTTTCATGATTTTTTTTGGAAGAATACAAGTTCCAAGTTTTTGATTAAAATAAAGACTTTTACATTTACTGAAATTTTAATTAAAAAATGTCTTTGTGAAAAGAGGTTGACAAAACCAATACTTGAAAATTAATCCAGTTGTCAGTATGATGAGTTTTGCTAATGGTAGGCTGACTTGCTATCCATCCTTCTGTTGTATGTGCAGTTCTGTGTTTTTTTGCAGAGAGCTTATATAATCATACATCTTAGTGAGTGCCTAATGATATGCATTACTCAGGTTCTACTGCTTCAACTGCTCCTTGTTTATTCAGGCCATGCAACAATGATGTGCAGCCTATAATAAGGAACAAGTTGTGTAGCAGAGAAACTGCAGTCATGCTATTCACAAAGTAAATACAAACCTCCATTTTAAAAAAGGTGAAATGCTTGCAAATTCTGAAATATAGCATTGGTCGAATGACAGCACATTTCCAATGGTGGTGAGGGGTTTGGGTCTAAGACATTTATTAAAATACAGAAGAATTTATACAGCTAGAATGCTTTAATAGAACTGTGAACAAGACATTGGTGAGAATAATTCAGTGCTCAGTCATGTTTCACATCAGTTTTCCCTTTTCTTTGGTTCCGTAACACTTGGACTCAAAAGCTTCAAAACACTGGTTTGTTACATTCTTGGTTTTTGCATACGCTAGAGACAATAGGAAATGTAAAAATAAATTCACCAGAAGGCAGGTCAGATCCCCTTGTGCCATGTTTTATGCAATGATTACCTTAAACCTAAGACCTTCACGCACAAAATGAAACTATACCAAGTAACTAAGTTTACTTGAGAAAGTTGCTACACTTAAAGCACTTGGGTGGTTAGTTCTGTTCACTTGTATTTCTACACTTAACATGTTGATCGCATGTATTTGTTCTTTTCCTTTCATCTCCCCATGTATGAAGTGGTGGTTCTGGCTAAAACAACTTCCAGTCCCATACAGCACCAACTGAATGAAGCAGGGTATGAAGGTCTCTATACTGCAGGAGTGTGAACTCAGGGCAGTCTCTGCATGCTGCAGCATTGCTCACTATTTAGCAACAAGGCAGCTGGAGAAATAATTCTCTTTTTCCACAAATAGGAGATCTTGTAATTGAATTGAACCAAAACTTAAAGCAACTCTTGCAAAAGCACATAACTGCTTAACTCCACTTAAAAGCTTAGTCTGCACACGAGGCTATGGGTGAAATTTTATTTTTATATTTACTTGGGTAAGCCTAAAGGTACAACTGATATTTTAATAAAATATATTTAACTTTCTGTTGAACAATTCATCAGGCGAAACATAACTTCTTCAGCTAAGTATCCAGGCATCATGAAATTCTCATTCCAAGTAGCATTGGGCATAAAAGTGCAGTTATGTTGTTTTTAATTTCTTTTCTTTTTATTTTAAATGCTGCCGATAGTCACTCACTGTAGTGTGGAGATTCTATACACTCCCTTTCACTGAATTTGAAATGGTTTCCCTCTGTAGCTTGCAGTACAATGATAATACATAAATGTATTACTGGTGAGTAGTGAGGTTTCAGGGAGAACTCAACAAAGTACGTAACTTGTGAAACAAGAATCCTCCACAAAGTTTTTACACTTTCTCAATTTGGAAATATCAAACATCTGAATTACTGATTAGCACCCTTCATATCCACTGTTTGACAATCCGTAACTTTGGTTTGTTCTTATTGCCAGCAATTTTACATTTATATATAACATTTAAGATAATCTATCATCATTGTTCAATTTACTGTGTTTATGCCAAATAAATTAACAGTTTAGACACATTGAGTGTCAGATGGTGTTCACATCCCAGCAGTTGTGTAGAAATTCAATAAATGCTAGGTATTAAGTCTTTTGATCCCCAAGAGCTTGTTGAATGGCCCACGATCCAATTAATTCAAATACTGCAGGGTTCTAAGCAAATTATGCCTGATGATCCATCATGTATTCTTACTCTAAACTACAGTGGGGGAATAAAAAGCAAAGTTTTAAAAAAAAAACATGTTTGTCGTTAGCTGACCCTACACTCTCTGTCCATCTATTGAAAGTCCTGCCATTGATTACCACATTCCTTTCATATGTATGCTAGCATATATGGCTGATGTGAAAGATTACCCAACTCCTCACAGTTTGCCTGAGAAAGGCAGCCCTGCTTAATTAAATCCAGGAAGGGATCGGCTGAGCCCCTGGACCCAGATCCCTAGCTAGCTGGCCCCCCTGATGCTCTTCAACTGCTTTCCAGGTTTGATTTTCTTCATTCGTCACCAATCCACAGATTCTTTTCCTCATCACCAGGCCCAGATTTCCTGAATCACCTCCCGTCCTCGGCTCTTTTGTTTGGCACCCATAACGTACTGTATCACAGACATTCGGAGTCATGTATAAATCACCCAGTTTACATATGTAGTCCACTGCCACTTCTCTAAGCAAAATTTTGTTGCTGTCTTTTTCCGAATTGTTCCTCAATTTTTCTTGTCACCTGTCTTCCTGTTCTGGGACTCCACTTGACCCATTGTCTAGATTCTTGGTCTCTGTTATCAGTCGCTTTCCATTTCTGACCATTCTTATGCCTGAACCTATTCCCATGACTCTTTACTGATCTGCCACCCCAGGATTGAGGCCTACCCGGGTGGGCACGTGGCTTCTCTTGGCATTGCCCACTGTACCCATCATAGCTCTTGTTACTAGCTTTACCAAAGCAGTAATCCATATGACAGTGTTCCCCTATCTCAACGCAAAATTCTTCATCTTCCTTTCTGAGAATAAGCATCTGTTTCTCTCTCCTTTGCCCCATGATATTCTGACACATTCTCTTTTGAGCACCTTGCCTTCCACCGCTCCTACTTATCCTGAAATCCTTCCTGTCTACCTTCCTTTCCATCTCCTCTGGCAGCTTCCTAACTGAAGCCTCCTCACTCTACCTCTGCACCAGGTGAAATGAGAAGCGAAATGACTGAGATACTTTTGAAAAACAAATTTTGAAAAATAAATCCTGAAAAGACTATAATGCAAACAGGGAAATCAAAAACTTTGCTTTTCCCCAGGTTAAAACTAAAATATGACTGACGTTACAAAAATAGCCTAAAATTATGGCTAATTATTTTTTCAGAAGACTATAAATGAAGATCAAAACTGAAGGTCCAGAGATGAGACTAAAACTTCAAAATATTTTTTCAAAAAATTTGTTCATGGGATGTGGGTGTCGCTGGCAAAGCCAGCATTTATTGGCCATCCCTAATTGCCCCTGAGAAGGTGGTAGTGAGCCGCCGCCTTGAACCGCTGCAGTCCGAGTGGTGAAGGTTCTCCCACAGTGCAGTTAGGTAGGGAGTACCAGGATTTTGACCCAGTGACAATGAAGGAACTGCAATATATTTCCAAGTCAGGATGGTGTGTGACTTGGAGAGGAACATGCCTGCTGCCCTTGTCCTTCTAGGTGGTAGCGGTCGCGGGTTTGGGAGGTGCTGTCGAAGAAGCCTTGGCGAGTTACTGCAGTGCATCCTGTGGATGGTACACACTGCAGTCATGGTGCGCCGGTGGTGAAGGGAGTGAACGTTTAGGGTGGTGGATGGGATGCCAATCAAGCGGACTGCTTTGTCCTGGATGGTGTCGAGCTTCTTGAGTGTTGTTGGAGTTGCATTCATCCAGGCAAGTGGAGAGTATTCCATCACGCTCCTGACTTGTGCCTTGTAGATAGTGGAAAGGCTTTGGGGAGTCAGGAGGTGAGTCACTCGCCACAGAATGCCCAGCCTCTGACCTGCTCTTGTAGCCACAGTATTTATGTGGCCAGTCCAGTTAAGTTTCTGGTCAATGGTGACCCCCAGGATGTTGATGGTGGGGGATTCGGCGATGGTAATGCAGTTGAATGTCAAGGGGTGGTTAGACTCTCTCGTTGGAGATGGTTATTGCCTGGCACTTGTCTGGCGTGAATGTTACTTGCCACTTATGAGCCCAAGCCTGGATGTTGTCCAGGTCTTGCTGCATGCGGGCACGGACTGCATTATCCGAGGGGTTGTGAATGGAACTGAACACTGTGCAACCATCAGCGAACATCCCCATTTCTGACCTTATGATGAAGGGAAGGTCATTGATGAATCAGCTGAAGATGGTTGGGCCTAGGACACTGCCCTGAGGAACTCCTGCAGCAATGTCCTGGGGCTGAGATGATTGGCCTCCAACAACCACTACCATCTTCCTTTGTGCTAGGTATGACTTCAGCCACTGGAGAGTTTTGCTCCCTGATTCCCATTGACTTCAATTTTACTAAGGCTCCTTGGTGCCACGCTCGGTCAAATGCTGCCTTAATGTCAAGGGCAGTCACTCTCACCTCACCTCTGGAATTCAGCTCTTTTGTCCATGTTTGGACCAAGGTCTGGAGCCGAATGGTCCTGGCGGAACCCAAACTAAGCATCGGTGAGCAGGTTATTGGTGAGTAAGTGCCGCTTGATAGCACTGTTGATGACACTTTCCATCACTTTGCTGATGATTGAGAGTAAACTGATGGGGCGGTAATTGGCCGGATTGGATTTGTCCTGCTTTTTGTGAACAGGACATACATGGGCAAGTTCCCACGTTGTCGGGTAGATGCCAGTGTTGTAGCTGTACTGGAACAGTTTGGCTAGAGGCATGGCTAGTTCTGGAGCACAAGCCCTCAGCAGTACAGCCGGGATGTTGTCCGGGCCCATAGCCTTTGCTGTGTCCAGTGCACTCAGCTGTTTCTTGATATCACGTGGAGTGAATCGAATTGGCTGAAGACTGGCTTCTGTGACGGTGGGAATATCGGGAGGAGGCCGAGATGGATCATTCACTCGGCACTTCTGGCTGAAGATGGTTGCAAACGCTTCAGCCTTGTCTTTTGCACTCAGGTGCTGGACTCTGCCATCATTGAGGATGGGGATGTTTGCAGAACCTCCTCCTCCTGTTAGTTGTTTAATTGTCCACCACCATTCACGACTGAATGAGGCAGGACTGCAGAGCTTTGATCTGATTCGCTCGTTGTGGAATCGCTCAGCTCTCTCTATAACATTTGGTTCCGCTGTTTAGCATGCATGTAGCCCTGTGTTGTATCTTCACCAGGTTGGCACCTCATTTTTCAGTACGCTTGGTGCTGCTCCTGGCCTGCTCTTCTACACTCCTCATGGAACCATGGTTGATCCCCTGGCTTGTTGGTAATGGTAGAGTGAGGAATATGCTGGGCCATGAGGTTATAGATTGTGCTGGAATACAATTCTGCTGCTGATGGCCCACAGTGCCTTATGGATGCCCAGTTTTGAGCTAACAGTCAAAACAGTCATAACAGTCCCCCTTTAATGATTCTAAGGATATTGACTGTTTCCCATTAAATAATAACTGATGCACAGTGATATAGTAAATTTACTGGGAAGAGTTATAAAATGCAATTTTATATCAATATCTAAAATTTTGAGCGTCTTGAGTACTCATTGTTTTGGACCTAATGACTCTCAGTTTGCACAAATGTATTTGGATGATTTTGAAGAGAGGGCAATGCTTAAAATGGAAAATATTATTGATCTAATGTTCAATTTGTATATGTTGCTGCCTTTTATGCAAATGATGCAGCTCTACACACAACTGCAAGGTCAGGAAATGGTGATTGTTCCCAAAATGTGGAGTACTTGCTGGAAAAATTGGGGACTAAATTGTGTTTGTAGCAAAAGGATCAGTATTGGTGATTATTATTACTGTTACCTGAATGAAGTTAAATTCAGGTGACGATTCTGTAATCTGTTGTACTATATGCACCAGTAAGATGAATGTTGATGCAATAACTGTAGTCCATCTGAAAAATAAACTGCAATATGCAGAAATTATTATAATTTTCCAACACATTGCTTAATCCTAAATCATTTTAGATAATTTGTCACTTTTTTATGTAAACTGTGTTTAAAGAGAACCTGGAACTGAAGGTTAGTATGTTTTTAAAAAGCTATATTGCTGTCAATATTTTGCTTAAAATGGTCTCAGTAAACTGAAAATTGTAGTGTTGTTTTGACAAAGATCTGTGCATGAAAAACATGTAATTTTATTTTTAAATTGCTGTTATGAATCAAGCGCAGTACTGGAGTTTGAATATCGGTTGCTTTGTATTTGCATTGATCCTTTGACTTTTTCCCTGTCTTCACCCTTTTGCTTTCTTACCTTGATGACTGACCTCTGTTTATCTTTTCTTCCCCTTATAGAGAGGTATGAGGTGACATTCACCAAAGAAGGTGATACCTGGGTTCTTTCTTTCATTCTTATGAACAATTATATTAACCCACTAACTGGTCATAAAATGGGGAATCAGCACTTAAACAGCAAATCCTGTCATCAGTATTATTCCCCATTATTATCCAGGATTATCCACAAAAATTACTGGATGAGAAGTTTAACATTAAAGGGTTTATTAGAAATATCAGTTGTTTGACATCCTTTCCATTTCAGTCTTTTTAGGTTATATTTAGCCCAAACTCTCCTCTGACTTCAGTGCACAAGATAAATGAAACATCTTCCCTTACTTTGGATACTCATCACTGCTATAGGTTAACCTGGCAGCGTGGTAATAAAAATCTAGTTGCAGATTTTTGGGTTCCTGATGTCTGGCTTATTTTATACTAATCAGCCACTTTATGCTTGCAACTTCACCAAACTGTCTGGGTAATCTGTTACAATTGAAGTATCCAGTTCTGTTTCTTATGCCCAATACTAAATTACTCAGTTTTATCCAACCAGATACTATATTGTTAGATTCCATTGAAAGTTTATTCCACATGCTGTGCCACAGAATGGTAAGATACAGGATACAAGATGTAGTCCCAAGCATAGTTTAGTTTCCAGGGAGTAGTTGAGGGATTGTGTCCATTTACCTCAGATTGGTCTTTTATGTAAATGTCGTCTTGGCTTAGTTGGCAGGTGTCTTGATTGAGTCAGAAAGTTATGGATTGAAGCTATACTACGGATTTGAACACAATCTTAAAAAAAAATTCTTGCTCGCACTTGATGGAGTACCGAGGGAGTGCTGCATTGTTGGAGGTGCTGTCTTACACCTTAAAGAAAGACCCTGTTTGCCTGCTTGTAAAAGATCCAGTTGCACTATTTGAAGAAGAGCTGGGAATTCTGATGTCCTGGCCAACATTCTTCCCTCAGCCAACACCACTTAAAAACTGGTTATTCATTCACTTGCCGTTTATGCATAAATTAGATGCTGCATTTGTCTCTATAGTGACTGCCTTTCAAAAGTAATCCATTGGTTGTAAAGCATTTTGAGATATAACACCATCACTGGCAGGAGGGTGTAATTGCAGCATGATAGATTAATGTCAGAACATAAGTAATAGGAGCAGGAATAGGCCATACGGCCCCTCGAGCCTGCTCCGCCATTCAGTAAGATCATGGCTGATCTCCGACCTCAACTCCACTTTCCTGCCCGACCCCCATATCCATTGATTCCCTTAGAGTCCAAAAATCTATCTGTCTCAGCCTTGAACATATTCTGTGGGGTAGAGAATTCCTAAGATTCACAACCCTCTGTGTGAAGAAATTCCTCCTCATCTTGGTCTTAAATTGCCGACCCCTTATCCTGAGACTCTCCACCCATGGGAAATGACTTCTCCGCATTCTGTCCTGTCAAGCCCCCTTAGATTCCTGTATATTTCAATGAGATCACCTCACCTTCTAAACTCCAGAGAGTATAGGCCCATTGTACTCAATCTCTTCTCATAGGACACCCCTCATCCCAGGAATCAATCTAGTGCACCTTGGTTGCACCGCCTCTTCGGCAAGTATATCCTTCCTTACATTAGGAGACCAAAACTGTCCACAGTACTCCAGGTGAGGTCTCACTAAAGCCCTGCACAATTGTAGCCAGACTTCCTTACTCTTGTACTCCAGCCCCCTTGCAATAAAGGCCAACATGCCCATTTGCCTTCCTTAGTACTTGCTGTACCTGCATGCTAACTCTGTGTTTCTTGTATGAGGACACCCAGATCTCTCTGGATACCACCATTTAATAGTTTTTCACCATTTTAAAATGTTCTGATTTTCTATTCTTCCGACCAAATTGAATAACCTCACACTTCCCCACGTTATACTCCATCTGCCACCTTCTTGCCCATTCACCTAACCTGTCTGTATCACTTTGCAGACTCTGTCCTCCTCACTTTCCCACCTAGCTTTGTATCGTCAGCAAGCTTGGACATATTACACTCGGTCCCTTCATCTAAGTCATTAATATTGATTGTAAATAGCTGAGGCCCAAGCACTGATCCTTGCGGCATTCTACTAGTTACAGCCTGCCAACCTGAAAATGGCCCGTTTATCCCTACTGTTTTCTGTCCGTTACCGAATCCTCTATCCATGCTAATATATTACCCCCAACCCCATGAGCCCTTATCTTTCGAAACAACCTTTTATGTGGTACCTTATCGAATGCCTTTTAAAAATCCAAATGTACTACTTCCACTGGTTCCCCTTTATTTACCCTGCTAGTTACATCCTCAAAAAAAACTCGAATAAATTTGTCAAACATGATTTCCCTTTCATAAAACCGTGTTGACTCTGCCTAATCATATTATGATTTTCTAAGTGCCCTGTTACCACTTCCTTAATAATGGATTCCAGCATTTTCCCGATGACTGATGTCAGGCTAACTGGCCTGTAGCTCCCTGTTTCTCCTTTCTTGAATAGCGGGATTATATTTTCTACCTTCCAATTCACTGGGACTGTTCTAGAATCTAGGGAGTTTTGGAAGATCATAACTAATGCATCCACTATCTCCGCAGCCACCTTTTTTTAGAACCCTGGAGTGTAGACCATCAGGTCCAGGGGATTTATCGGCTTTTAGTCCCGTTAGTTTCTCCAGTACTTTTTCTCCACCGATATTAATTACTTTAAGTTCCTCACTCTCATTAGCCCCTTGGTTCCCCACTATATATCTGGTGTGCTTTTTGTGTCTTCTACTGTGAAGACAGATACAAAATATTTGTTTAATGTCACTGCCATTCCCCATTATAATTTCTACTGTCTCTGCCTCTGAGGGACCAATATTTACTTTTGCTACTCTCTTCCTTTTTACATACTTGTAGAAGCTCTTTGAGTCCATTATATTTCTTGCTAGTTTACTTTCATTTTCTACTTTTTCCCCTTTTTTATCAATTTTTTGGCCCTCCTTTGCTGATTTCTAAAACTCTACTGATCCTCAGGCTTATAACCCTTCTTCGCAACGTTATAGGCCTCTTTTAATCTAATACTATCCTTAACTCCTTTAGTTAGCCATAGATGAATCACTTTTCCCATGGAGTTTTTATTTCTCAATGGAATGTATATTCATTGAGAATATTGAAATATTTTTAAATGTTTGCCATTTCCAAAAGTCTAGCTAATTATTCATGTTTCTGTCCACCAATATCTCCTGTAGTTTTGACCTCGGAGCCTATATGTTAGTGTTGTGAAATCATACTTTTGATCACATCTCTGGCTTGCTAATATCATAGATTGTGAATCAAAATAGTTGATTTAGTCTTGACATCCAGCCCTTTTTGCAGTTTAACTTTCCAATTTGTCCCTACATTCGTGGAAGAAGTTGGTCGGAATGTGGGGATCTGAACCTTTTCTAATGCTGGATCTGTGGTTATATATAATCCTGCTTGCTACTTTATTCTAGTTTCTCAAAATCCATAGAGGGAAATTTGAGTTTTCAGATCAGTTCGAATTAACTCGTGAACATTCTGAACCCAACGGTGATGTTAGAAATTGGCTCTTTCAGGCTCAATGGATGGCCATGGCTACTTGTTGAAAGAACTGGTACACTTAGTGGAATGAGCACCACATATGTGAAGTGTTCTTTCCTGGAATAGGGTATCAAGCTGATATTTCTAATGCCCAATTGCCATCCAGTGGTTTGTCTTGGTTTCCTAATTGTGGACAGATACATTGCACAGGAAGACTTAAAATTCATCACTTTTCAAAGAAATTGACAGAATTTGTGGAACTGTGCTGAACCTATCTCAAACGCTTGTACATCTCCAGACTTTTAACTTTGCACTTTAACTTTTTGTCCTGGTCAGAATAGGCAGTCCAGCTCTGTCCAGTAGCTTGGCATAGAAGATGCCAGCAGCCATGGCTGTATGTTACAAGTTATAGCTGTCCTAAGTACTCCTGTGAAATGCCTGTCTCTCTCTCTCTTTCTCTCTCTCTCTCTCTCTCCTGCATGAATGGATGCAATGTAAACCAGTAGCTTTGAAGGCAGGCGTATGCTCCTTTTACTAAGTCCCAGAACTCACCCGAACAAGGCACAGGCTTTGCTTTCTCCACAGACCCTCACAATAAAAACAAAATCCCTGGCTGTGAAGTTTGGACTGCTGTTGCACATTAAACCTTTTTTTGTTAAATTAGTACATCACTGTTCCAACTCTAACTTGTTGTTTGTTAAACTCTAGGTGAGATTTGTGGATTTAGAATTCATGGGCAGAATGTTCCTTTTGAAGCTGTGGTAGTTGATAAAACCACTGGTGAAGGTGTCATACGTTCAATAGAGAAGATGGACTGTGAGTTGCAGAAAGAGTACACATTTACTATCCAGGCATATGACTGTGGAGAGGGTCCAGATGGAGGAAATATGAAGAAGTCCCATAAGTAAGTGTGGAGCAGAAAAAAAAATGCTGTGGAGACTTAGATTTATTTTGTAATCTTTTGTTGGATCAAAGCACACGATGCAATCAGTGTAAAACCAGAGTTGATAAATATTGCTCATCAGCAACAGGATATAGAAAGTAATGTGGGATGTCTGCACGTTTTTGAAAGATTCTGTGTTCGTCTTGTTTAAATGTACAAAACGGTTCATAGTTGAAACACTATTGTCTCCATATTGTGTTTTGGTGCAGCTTCCAGGTCCCATAATCATAGAATGATACTGCATGGAAGGAAGCCATTTGGCCCATTGTGCCGGATGATGTTCACCCTTTTCTTTTTCTCCTACCCCTAGTGGCAGTGTGAATGGATGATATGTCTGCCAGGATATATCTGTATTTTGTGCCGCCAAATATTTGCTCCTTATATCCTCTACAGCATGGTGGCGCTGCAAAAATGAGTAATGAGGGGACTCCTTTTAACTTGCTCCATTCCACAGCAAGTCACCAGTTGCATGTCAACGCAATTAAGATTTTTACCCGTGGAGTTTTCAAGCACCATTTTAGAGATACATAAGTGTTAAGATGCCAGTTTAAATTCTAGAAAGCAAAGGACAGCAGGATGAGAAGTTCTGATATCATGAATCTTGTATTAAGCAAATTGCATTTCTGTGTTTTTGTATGTTGGTCTTGTCATGTTTAATTTTCTGAAATCTTTTCCTTTAAATATGTCAGCCAAGATGAAGTTGTTGGCAGCAGATTTATAACATGATTTGGTTCTTAGAGTTGAACTGTTACAGTTTCCACTGTTTCATGGAGAGGGGGAGAAATCTATGTTGATCAGTTAGATCTGTTCAGGCTGTTTCTTATATTTGCATGATAACTTCTCTGTTGCTTTAGGCTCAGAGTAGCTTATCCCTCTAGCTACCGGTGAAAGGAGCTCAGTGACCAAAGCGTTCATAACATTTAAATGCAGTTCATCCCAGGGTACAAAAGTTGAGAAAATGACTCATTTTTAAGATTGTTTTCAGAAGAAATTGCAGTACAAGTCTGAGCAAGTATAGAGATATGAAAGCATTTGATTCCATCTGTGGTTTTAATTTGCAAGAAGCAAATCAGTATTCATGTTGAGGTATATTGTTCCCAGGCCAATGTTACTTTGGCTTTATTATAACCAATGGAAGGATTTTCCTTAGCTAAATTTTAAAAAGATAATGTGTTCTAATATAATTCCATCCAGTCAATAGTAAAACTGTTCTTAATCCCAATTGAACCACAGTTTTTTTTTCTTTAAATATTTCCCTCTTTTCTAGCAAATTTCTAACTCCCCTTCTCTCCTCCTCTCATAATGGTGTTCCTTGGGTGCTGGTCACCTGACCAGTATTCGCCCAATTGGCCATTCTTGTTTTAACCGTAAAACTGAGTGCCATCTGACTACTTACCTGCTGGGGGCATCACAGGCACGTCATGTCTTCACAAGTACAGGGCATCTCCTCTGTCTCCCCCCACCCCCTTTTTCTAATCTGGGGCACTGAGACCAATTGTAGCACCTTTACTGGTATCCCACCTGAGCTCAGCTAGTTCAGCATACACTAGGGATTGAATTTGGGATCCTTTATGATCTATAAAGCTCAACTAATAGCTACCTAAACCCTCAAGTCATCAAGAGCAAACTTGTACCACGTATTTCAAAAGTGATCTTAGCATGCTTCCAGCTTCCGCCCTTGTATTAATAACCACCACAGTATCTCTGACCAGTATTTCTGCTTTGCAGGGCCAATGTTCATATCCAGGTGAATGATGTAAATGAGTACTCCCCAGTTTTCAAGGAGAAGTCCTACAAAGCCACAATCATCGAAGGAAAGAACTATGACAGCATTTTGAGAGTGGAAGCAATTGATGCAGACTGTTCACCTCAATTCAGTCAAATCTGTAGTTATGAAATTGTTACTCCTGATGTGCCATTCACCATTGATAAAGATGGTAAGCATCGAGCTACATCGAAACTACAGCACAGAAACAGGCCATTCGGCCCAACTGATCTATGCAGGTGTTTATGCTCCATATGAGCCTTTTCTCTCCCTCCCCACTTAATCTAACTCTACCAGGATACTCTTATATTCCTTTCTCCCTCATGTGCTTATCTAGCTTCCCCTTAAATGCATCAAACTATTTCCTTCAACAACTATTTGTGGTAGCACGTTCCACATTCTTACCACTTTTTGGATAAAGAGGTTTCTCCTGAATTCCCTACTGGATTTATTAGCGACTATTTTATATTTATGGCCTCCTAGTTTTGGACTCCCCCACAAGTGAAAACATTTTCTCTACATCTACCCTATCAAACCGTATCATTATCTTGAAGACCTCTACTGGGTCATCCCCTCAGCTTTCTCTTTTTTTTTTCTAAAGAGTCTCAGCCTGTTCAACCTTTCCTGATAAGGATATCCCCTCAGTTCTGTTATCATCCTTGTTAATTTTTTTGCACCTTCTCCAATGCCTCTATATCCTTTCTATAATATGGAGACCAGAACTGTGCACGATACTCCGTGTGGTCTAACCAAGGTTCTGTACGAGCAATAAGCCGTACAGGTATATATTTAAGTTTAACAAAAATAGACAAATTAAATTTGGGTTTCTATTGCTGAAATTTGAAGAGCACTGGATTAATAAAACAGTTCAATTTCCAAAATTTCAAAAGTCATGTGATCAGACAGAAGTGTTCATATATACTGTGTGGGTTCATCTAGACCAGGGGTGTCCAAACTGCAGCCCATGGCAAGTGGTCCAAGATTCCTGACAATCCAATCTTTGGCAACAAGCACTTCTATATTTCTTATTCGCTGGCTTGTCCTGTATGAATTGTTGCCTCATTGGTGGATAAATCCTACATCAGAACATCAAAATCTGCTAGTATCAGCAATTTTGAGATGTGTTCAAATTAATGGAAACATTGATTTTAAACTTCATACAAGTCCCCTGTGGTTTGTACAAATGGAGCCCACAAAGATGAAAAGTTTGGACACGTCTGATCTAAACTATGATATGATATTTGATATTGTTGTGAAGTTATAAATGACTTCATAATCATGACATTTTTTTCATGTTCTTTTATTTTGATTTTTAAAAATCATTTTAATCCCTAATGGTGATTTCTGTCATTGTTTTCTGTTACAGTTGGATTTCTGTGGATTGCATTTTAGTTTCCATTTTTTGATGGAAATATAACTGGAGAGTATGATTTAATAGATTTCAACTTTTTTTTTTCGCTTTCCTTCCTTTTTTTTCCCTCCTCTCCGAAAGACCCTTGCTAGGTTACATTTCAAAGGCTGCTGGCAGCCCTCCAATAACTAACCCAGGTGGATATTCTTCATGTGTCAGCCTAGACGGGCTATTTGACCATAGAATACATCACAGCTGAGACCAATTCTGATCACAACTGACATTGTCACACATGCACTTTTCAACACAGGTCATTGGATCGTGATCAGGAGTGACAGTCCTGATCATTTTTTTTCTTTCTCCCCTTCATAACAATCTTGTAACTTGTAACTTAGACTAAGAAAGTTCCATCCCTATAAACTGTCAATAAGGTTTTAGTATAAAACTAACAATTTGTAAGCTTTTTTTTTTATCTATATCCTAATGTTACTGTGCTGTCAGAGAGGGATGGAGTATGAAATCTACATTTGGCAAGATTAGCACCATATTTGCTTTTGGCTCTTGAGGACTATTGTGTTGTTAACTGGTGATATTTGCAGGGTATATTAAAAGCTCTGAGAAGATAAACTATGGCAAAGACCGGCAGTATAAGCTTGCAGTGACAGCCTATGACTGTGGGAAGAAGCGTTCGACAGAAGATGTTCTCGTTAAGATCAATATTAAACCGACCTGCAAGCCTGGCTGGCAAGGTAATCAGCATGAATAGAATTAACGTAAAAGTGATAAAATAGTTGAAAAGTTTTTTGTTTTAAATTGTTTCACATTTCAACCGTGTTGACTATTAAACATCGGTGATGCTTTAAATAACTTACTTTCCTATTTAATGTAAGTTTTTAAGATACAAAATAACTTTTTCCCGATCTGAAATATAAAATTAATAGGTACCTCGTAACCTAGTTGTGAAATTAAGATGGCAAAACTTGAAATACTTGAACTGAGTCAACAAAGCACTACAGAAATGCCATTGCACGGTTTTGTGATGGTAATGATGCCTCTTGCAACACAATATTAAGAGCCATTAATGTTTTCATGATACAGGTTGGAGCAAAAGAATTGAATATGAGCCTGGCACTGGAAGTTTGGCATTGTTTCCAAGTATGCATTTGGAGACGTGTGATGAACCTATTACATCCATTGAAGCAACGGTTGAATTAGAAACGAGCCATATTGGCAAAGGATGCGACAGGGACACATATTCTGAAAAATCACTCCACAGACTCTGTGGTAAGGCTTTTTGGTCACTATTCGCATGGAGGCATAGTCAGCACACAATCTCGAAGCTTCCCCCTCCACATCTTTCTCTGAAGAAAAATTTTGGTGAATTGTCCGTTGCGATTATGTCTGTTTCCACATATGCTAAGTGGTTTTACTGCGAGTAACAGTTTCAGGTGTTTTTACCTTTACTTATATAAGATGTACAGGCTACGTGGATTTTTCCTTTGTAGCCAAAACAACATGGTGTTCTTAAACTAGTTTCTGTTGCTTCGGCAAATACTTCAGGATGGAAACTCAACCCAACTGAGTATTAATGAACTTGGCCCCAAAGGTACATTTATGAAATGACATCCTTAAACAATGTGTGGCTTTGTTTTTTGTTTTGAAATGCATTGTCATTTGGACGAATGGGTGAACTTAGCAAAGGAAGTTTATTCAACTATGTCTCATTTTTGTGTATCGTAGCATTCTTTCAAATGTTCAAAAGTGTGTACTGTTAATTGGCATTTTGCTGATTTAATATGGTACTAAATCAATTCTCTTTGTGCCTGATTGGCTTTAAAAGTATATTTTGATTTGTACCACAAGAGAGTACTGAGTCACATTTGCCTATAATAAAGTTAGTTAATCATTTATATTTCTGTACTTCTAAGCAATAAATAACTTTCAACAGGTCAGCGGAGCCTCTTCCCATTTGAACTCTTCACATAACTTGCCTGATTCTTCAAGCTTTCTTCAGATATATTAGAACATATGGGGTACATCGAGGCCATATGGCCCCTCGAGCCTGGTCCGCCATTCAGTAAGATCATGGCTGATCTTCGACCTCAACTCCACTTTCCCACACGTTCCTCATTTCCCTTGATTCCCGCAGAGTCAAAAAATCTACCTATCTCAGCATTGAATATATTCAACGACTGAACATCCACAGCCTTCTGGGGTAGAGAATTCTGAAGATTCACAACCCTCTGAGTGTAGAAATTTCTCCTCATCAGTCTTAAATAGCTGACCCCATATCCTGAGACTGTACCCCCTAGTTCTAGACTCTCCAGGTTTTCAAAGATGGGGTGCACACTATAGAATGCTTCTTGTGGAATTTTGGAAATTTACTGAGATTTAAATGAGGTGTGTTGAATGTAACAAACACATTTTTAGATTTTTTTTTCCCTGCTGTCTGATGTTAAATACTGGTATTACCAATGTCCTGTTAAGAGTTAAAGTTGACCAATATCTTCAGTAATGAGAATGATAGAATCATTAGTGACTTTCATGTCTGTGTTTCGCTCGACATTTACTGAAAAATGGTTAATTAAAATAACTAAACTGTTAAAAAACCTTAGAGATAATAAGTGTACTTTAGGCCACAGGCTGCATAGTATAAATTGTAAATACTGAGGTTCTTGCGAGAAGAGGCTCAGAACACTACATTTTCATTCGATCTGTGCTGTTGAACTGGGCTTTGGCTTGGAATGGATTATTTTTGTCATTCTCCCAGAAAATGTGTTTTTCTAAATTAAGATTCAGTAATTTCAAACCCAATGTGGGTCTGATATTGTAGAGTATGAATCAGTATGAATCAAACAGAACTTTTGTTTAGTATATTTAATGTACCATTACTAAAGATTAATGCCAGTATTAGCATTGTATGTCTTGTAATGCATATATCTAATTGTCTCATTTTCTTTTTGATTTCAGGTGCTTCTTCTGGTACAGTTGATCTCCTTCCCTCACCAAGTAGCATCACAAATTGGACAGTTGGTCTTCCTACTGACAATGGTCACGACAGTGATCAAGTCTTTGAATTCAATGGCACTCAAGCTGTGAAAATCCCAGAAGGTGTTTTGACAACAAATCTAAAGGAACCATTTACTATTTCTGTGTGGATGCGGCATGGGCCCGGTTCTAGTGTTCATGGGGAAAAGGAAACTGTCCTTTGCAACTCTGACAAAAGAGGTATGCATAAGTTTATTTTGAAGAATCTTAAACTTCTCACCCCTCTCTCCTTTTTAAGACCCTCCTTAAAACCTACTTCTATGACAAAGCTTCTAGTCTCACCCCTCCTAATATTCCCTTTGGCTTGGTGTCAATTTTTGTCATCTGTGAAGCCACATGGGACGTTTTCTTGCATTAAAGGCACTATATAAATGCAAGTTGTTGTCAAAAGTTCCCATCGAAGTCCCAAGAGATGTCTGTTAAAGAGGAAAATGGATGGTTCCAAATGCATTTGATATGCAGAACTAAGAATGAATTGTCTTTTCAACCTAATTCTGAAAAGAAATGAAGTTCACATGTTGCTTGTATGATCATGCATGTAACGAGTCTCTCCACTTTTAGAACACTAAAATAAAGACAAAATGATCTGTACTTTATTGAAGCTAGTGAAAAGATTAAAATTATGGAAAAAGTTATGATGGGCTGAAAACACATGCTTTTTAGGTTTAGGAAACTGAATATTGCAGTTTGATCTGAATGCATGATTGAGTGATCAGATCAAACACTGATAAAATTGGGCTGACGTTCCAGATTATAGAAGCCCGATCCAGCTCATAATCACTTGGAGTGAAGTAGATATGATGAACATCAAGACTGAATTTCTGAAGTGTGAAAAGGTGGTGTTTTTCTGTTGAAAATCTTCGGGTGCTACTGAAATGAGTTCTTTTTACTCTCGGGTCAATTAGCTGTTCAAGTTGAAAATCAAAATTGTGTTGTTCAGGTCATATGTATTGCTTTTGTTTATGCAAGATTATACACAATGTATTTTTGTATTCATTCATGGGATGTGGGCATTGCTGACAAGGCCAGCATTTATTGCCCATCCCTAATTTGTGCAGTCACTTTATCTGGCATGAGAAATTGAGTGGTTTAAATAGACAGTGTTAATTTAGTCTTGCTTTAAGATGGGGCTCCCTTCAATGTAGAATTATTAATTTAATTAGTAACTCCCTTAATAGACTAGAGGGTAAAGCACTGCCTGGTGTAGCACTATCCTCTATACCACAATATATTTCCAGTTTGATTTCTTGTCTCCCTGAATTAGTTTATTTATAATTGGCCTCAGCAACCTTGGGCTAAGGGAAAAAAAGTCAGCCAGGTTTCTTATTCCTGATTGGTATCTAGTGACCTCTGCTGGAAAGTGTATGTATTATCTATGTTTGCTGAGAACAGGAACATGCTCTTGTGTTGTCTTCCAAGGTCAAATAGCCTGCTGACAGCAACTTTGAGGGGCACACAAGAGTGGCCACTTGGCTGTGGAATTACCCAACAAGAGCCTTCAGGAGAAGTTGGCAAAAATTGTTTAAAAATAAATTTCTAATAAAATTCTATATAAAACCCTAAAGTGATCAAAATTAATTGTTTAGTTGTGATATCAAAGGTGGCAAATAACAAAATGCTATTTTTTAAACTCATTGTTTACATTTCATATAACCTGAGGTGAGAAATTTTCATCAGTTGCTGGAGCCAGATAGTTCAATGTATTCATCTATAGATGGATGGCTACTTTTGATCAAATGCAGTTGTAATTCTGAAAAGTTCTCCCTTTTCTCCAACTGGGTTCCCTTATGCCACACACCAGCAATCAGGAGATACGTTTGCCCTCCCCACAACAACATGGCTGAGACGGGAAACTATGATGTGGGGGATTATGGTGACAAACCCACATCCTGTAACTTTCTGGTGTGTTTTGATGCTCCCAACATGATTGTCCCTTTAGTTTGTCCATTTGTTGCTCTTCAGTCCATCATTTGCTCTAAATGTCTTTAACAGGAATTAAAATTGATGAACTTTGGTGCTGCATATTTGGTAATGTGGACTGTTTATGCCTTGTGTTTCAAAACCTGCTTACAGAAATGAATCGTCACCATTACTCCCTTTATGTACACAACTGCCGTCTAGTTTTCCTCTTCCGTCAAACTCCTTCAGAGAATGAGAACTTTCGACCTGCAGAGTTCCATTGGAAACTAGATCAGGTTTGAAAAACCTTGTATAAGTACATTTATATATGGTGATTGTGAATAAGACCCTGGTAAAATAGTTTAAGCTGCAACTGGTGCAATTTTATTGCAGGAATTTTTGGCTGTTAATCATGTTTGAGATTTTGACATGGTGAACTCCTGTGTGCACTTGTTTTCATCATGTAGCAGCCGTGTACTTCACTGATAAACCTTGGATACCTTTCCAATTTTTTTTTAAAGCTTATGCTTTTCTTGTACAATAACAACAAAATGAAACGGTACAGTGATGCTGCTCTCCCCTATTGGGCAGAATTTGGATGACTAGAGCCATCTATTTTTCTCATACAGGTAAAACTGCAAAATGAAAAAATGGTTCGTGGATTTATAAAGGATGCCTGTGATAAGTTGAATGAATCCATCCGTGCAACACTATTTAAGTTATAAATGTGTTTGGGGAACTAGGTGGCCCAGTGGGTTGGCTCTGGATTTTTACCTGTGGAGCCTGGGTTTAAATCCTGCTCTGACTGAATGCAAGTTTCCTTTGTGTGATAGCTGTAAGATTCTATGTGACATTGTCAATATGAGTGACCTTGCAAATCAATGCCAAATTAGGGCAAATTAGGGCCATCCTAATCCAGTTCCTAGCATAAAACTGCCCTAATTTGGCATTGATCAGCAAGGTCACTCATATTGACAATGTCACAGAAATAGAAAAATATCATACTAATGCAATAGGGAATACTCTGCTGAAGCTGGGGCTGAGGCACATTTTTGGGCCAAAGTCATTTACTCTCCATCTAGCTGGGTAGATCTGACCTTCCTTTGATTTAACGTGGAGGTGAAGTTGTATTGGAATTTGCTGCAACTCCTGAGATGCAGTCATTGGTAAATGTTCAGACAAGCTAATAATCCAGCATAGAACAGGTGTCTCTGTGGAGAATACTGAGTGGCAACTAAACACTCATGGGACAAATTATACCTCATGAGAAATATTGGAGAAATAGAAAAAGTGCTGACACTATTATTATACTGGGATTAAGATAGTAATTCATTCAAAATAAATAATGAAACTTCTGGTTGAAGCAAGTCGAATGTGAATATTTTCTGCACATTACTTTCTATTTTCTGTTGAGAATTGAAATACCATGCAGAATCCATATAAGGAGATAGGATGTTAAATTTATAGTTTATATAGAGATTAGATTTATCGATTTGAATGAGTGTTTTTGATTCTTTAGATTTATGTCTAGTTGACTAAAATATTTTTTTGCCGAGCAGATATAACACACTTCCTGCCTTTCTTAATGTTGCTTTCCTACATCTTGTAGGCATGTGATAAAGAATGGCATCACTATGTGCTAAATGTTGACATCCCCACTGTGGCCCTGTATGTGGATGGAGTATCATATGATCCATTCCTAGTCACTGAAGATTATCCTCTGCACCAATCAAAGATCGAAACTCAGTTAGTGGTTGGAGCATGCTGGCAAGGTAAAGTGCTTTTGTTGGGGAGGGGGTTAAATGAGGTCAGTAGCATATTGAACTCAATAGATTTTATTCTCTGATGGATTTTTGTGTTTTTAATGGGTATTAAGCAATTGGGTATTTATTATGGTGCTTTTAGCCAGGGTTCCATCAGCTGAGGGTTCCATACAGTAACCACTTCTGGAAAACCTGCATTTGTGGATGTCATGCAAGGAAGGAGAGGATCAAGCTCAACTGTGATTATTTTTTCCTCCCCACCACCCCCCCCCGGCCCAAATAGTTGAATAGCCTGCTAACATTTGCTGTGTAGGCTGTCACTTCGAGCCACATAGCTGAAGTTTCATATGGTTTGTGGATCTGTACTGCAGCATGAGCCACTATCTTCAGAAAAGGAGCGAAGAAAATTTAGGGAGGGAGGAAGGTTTCAGAAATGATTGAATGAAATACAGATGAAGTGGTTACAGATGCATAATAAAACCAGAAATAAATGCTTCATTTTTACAAAATCTGACGTAGGAATTATTGCATCTGGTTTTAGTGACACCATCATACAGGAAATGCTTGTATTTTTTCTTCTATATAAGAGGAAGTCTATTTTAAAACTGTTTTAAATATGAAGACTGATGCTCAAATACAGTTGAAATACAATTTACTTTTTAGGTTAATGCAAAGGGTGAATTTAATAGCCAATGGGTGAGGACACCATGCATTTTAGCACTAGGCCATATCGATCAGAGGCCCCAGTTTGGTCAGATTCCTGGTGTGCCCTTAGCTGATAACGTGCTACAATTAGGCTCAGCACTTCAAAGCTAGGAAGTTGAAATGTCAGCTCGGGTTCCTGCTCCTGATTGCTATCCAGTGGCTCGTACTGCAAAGTGCATAGTTCTGGATGTCAGGTGAGAACAGGCCCGGCTGTCCTTCACGGTCGAATTGTCTGCTAGTTTTCACTATCCAGTCCCGCACAAGAAGAGTTACCGGAGAGCTATTGCTGCCTACGGATCCATACACCACCAAGAGCCAGTGGCTTCAGGAGAGGGGACAGAATGGGAGGGAGAGACAGAGCGATGAATTTAATGCTACTTCAGAGAACTGTTGCTGTGTAATTGGACAAATATGGATAAATATTTAATACATGAACAGTTTTGTTCCATATTTTAGGATTGCCAATAACCTCTTGGCCACAGGATTTTTCCATTATCTTGACATGTGCAATTAGATTCCCCAATAATCATTTGGTCCTTTACCCCCATATTTCCTTTTTTTTTTGTCTTGCTTTTCTACAGAATATACAGGAAGCGAAAATGAAAATGAAACTGTGACTGAAGCCTATCCAGGTTGCTGGGGGTTTCCCTCCTGTTTATGTATATTTCCAAAATTAGCATGAAATGTTCATAATATGTTTTTATCCACTTTGGCTGCATCATACCCTGCTTCTTGACTTATTTCTGCATTGTGCTACTGAGATTTGTTTTTGTTGGGGAACGTGGGGTGGTTGTGGAGGTGGGGTTTTTGTGTGCACACTGAATGGCAGTGAGGTGTTTAAGTAGGGCGGTTTTAAGTGGAGTGGCATTATCTAGGAAAATTTTATACTTAATGGGGCTATTACTTTAAAATGGACATTCCCAGATTTGGTTGACATTTTGGTGCTTTCAGTATGACTTAAGGTTTAAAATTGCACAATAATGCATTTTTCATCGAGAAAATTTGGCTACCCTGAGATTTTGGGCATGCTCTATTTATGTGTGTATTTGGATGCCTTCCCTGAATTCACAAAAGCTTCTGAAAAAGTAATGAGCCAGACCTGTGAAGCGAGTGTTCCAGCCAAATATAGTTCGGGTTCATTTTAGCGTGTCTAGTTAAATGATTGAAATGAAAGAAAAGCTATTGTTTGCTTTTCTCCATTTACATATTTAATTCTATTGCATTTTCTGTTCTAGTACAGAGTATTCTGTGCTCACTTATGGTAATCCAAGTGGCTTTCTGATTCTGGGTGAATGAAATTGAGGGCTTACTGTTTCTGTAAAGCCTACCCGCCGCCCCCCCCCCCACCCCAAATACAATGAATCATTTGCCCTACCCATCACTGATGAGTTGCACACCGTTCCTGTGTAAAGCAGTGACCTCCATAATCCTTAAATAATTAACTCATAAATCACAGACTGTGGTGCTTTATATAAACAAGGTGCAGCTCTGTTCCATTTACTGTACAGGACAGACAGCAGTGTTGCTACTGGAATTTTAGTCGTTGTACACTGAAAAAGTGCTTCCTGGTTCCTTTGTGATCCACCACGTTGAAAAGCCCTGAAAAAAAATGTCATTCCCTTTATCTAAAAATACTTCTTGAGGTAATCAATTTGGTGTGATCAGTGAGTCACTTTGAATTTGGGATTACTTAAAGCCAGAAGAGACATGGCAACAGGAAAACACAAAATCTTACCCATGCACGTAAAGGAGAAATGGAGCTCAGAAGAATGGGAATCGAAAAGTCTGACAACTTCACTGAACCTATTCTGTTAATATTAAACAGTCTTAATATAGCCAAGTGTCCAAGCAGCTAATGCAACAGAGCAGCTGGGTTTTTTTTGGTTATGCAGTCATATGATGATGCCTGATTCTAGACGGATCAGCAGTTCAAGGCTACAATTTTTAAAATATTTTCCAGTTCCCCGGAGGAGTTTTCTTAAATTGGATTCACTATATAAGTCCTGGTCAGTTGCTTAATGTTTAGCAAATAGAATAGCTTTATTCTGATTAGCAGTCATGTACCACCTCACTCTATTAAAGAAAGCTGGCACAACTCCCCCACCCCCTTTCCCTCCATCTTCATAAATTTTACTTGACTACAGTGAAGTACTGCGTTTTCCCAAGTCCACATGCATGAGGTCAAATTCCCTACTGCAGGTCATCCGTTATGCACATGAGACCAAAAGCTAACCATGGAAAGAATGGAAGTTGCACTAACCTGCATGAATGCATGTATATGGCAATTATAAAAGATGGCTAAACATAAAACAACAATGCATGTTTACATTAACTTTTCTCATTCCAGGTGGTGAATTTCGCATGACTCAGTTCTTCCAAGGCAATCTAGCTGGTTTGATGATTCGGACTGGCAAAATTGAGAGTAAGAAGGTGATTGACTGCTTGTACACGTGTAAAGAAGGACTAGATCTCCTAGATTCTGAGAACCTTGACAAAGGCGTGATGGTAAGAGAGCCGTTGAGGTTGTTTTCCTCACATTTAAGCATATGAGACTTTCTGAATGCGGCTTTATCCAGTTATGTTCTCTTGCCTGAGAAATAAGATTTTATTCTGTTCTGTAGAGTCACAACCAGGTATGAGTCTCAACCTTATTGGCTAGATTTTACCTGAAGGGGATAACTCATGCTGGGATAAAATTCCAGAGGAACAGGTTGCCCACGGATACCTTGCTGAAGTGGCCATTTGTGTATGAGCTCGATAATGTTGAGCAAATGGGAGTGTGCTTTGGACACACCCAATTTTGCCTCCACGCATATATTTTCCAACAGGGGTTACTTCACTTATTTTTCCCTACCCTTTAAAGTTTTTAAGATTTCCAAAGAAGCTAATCTGTAGTCAGTGGAAATCCTCAGGCAACAATTTTGTATGTTCTCCTGTTTTCTGTTATAATCTATAAATTTTGAAGTATATTGATTACACCTGTTTATCACATGCCATGGTCAGCTGTCACATCGTCAAATCCTGTTGCGACATCACTTTTTAACTTCCAAGATAGTCACGTACTGATGCCAATCAAAATACCCATTTTTTTTGTTCAGTCTGAGATATAAACCAATGTGCCAAAGCTGGTCAAAAGCATTTTGTTTGTTGAAACACTATTTCAATGTAGCCTTGTTCTAAAGGTGTATGCTGAGATGAATGAAAAAGCTATTTTCAACTGCACGCTGTGTGATTTATTTAATCAGTGGGATATAGTAGTGGATGACCCCAAGTGCAGGTTATGCTTTGCATGGCTCATGACGAGTTCTTGAAGCTATTGATTGGAAGGTACAGTGGGTATCTGTTCTAATTGCTGTTCTACATTGATATTTTGGAGGTCCTAGTGGATTGTAACTTTAGCCTGGACACAGTCATTTGGGATGGCAGCTGCTAGAAAGCCTAACCTGGAGGCCAGATATGATTCTCCTGGCTGGAGAGGCTAGAACTAGAGGGCATAGTCCCAGGATAAGAGGAATGCCATTTAAGACTGAGATGAGGAGGTATTTCTCCACTTGGAGGGTTGTGAATCTTTGGAATTCTCTACCCCAGAGGGCTGTGGATGCTGAGTCGTTAAGTATATTCAAGGCTGAGATAGATAAATTTTTGGACTCTAGGGGACTCGAGGGATATGGGGATCAGGCAGGAAAGTGGAGTTGAGGTTGAAGATTGGCCATGATCTGATTGAATGACTGAGCAGATTTGAGGAGTCGTATGGCCTACTCCTGCTTCTATTTCTTATGTTCTAACAATACACTCTTTTATATTTTATGTTGTATGTGCTACTGACCAGGCTACGAGTGAGGAGCTCCTGGTATCTGCTGGTGTCTAGTGAGAGCTGGAAGCCTTGCTTGTCAGTTGTATAATGGCCAAGTGGTATCCATCAAAAAGGGTTCTGTTTGGGGTCGAGGCGGCTCCAAGATGACGTGAAATGGTGAAAAATCAGGACTAAGTCCACCTCTGTTGCAGATTCAAAATCAGATACATGAGCCAGGAAGGTCTGCAGTACTGATGATCAACCAGTCAGGCTGGCTCATTAACAGGACCTGGAAGGATAGATGTGTCTCTGGGAGCTGGAATTCTTTCCAAAACCCTGGTTAGATAAGCAGTGGGAAGCATAATGTTGCTCTGTCCTAGTGGGCTGCAGAGTTTTAGATGGTCAGTCTCTAGTAGTAATCCTGTGCACCATTAAAGGTGCCTAATCTTAGGCTCTTACAAACCTGTGCCTGAGCTCTCTGAACTTGGTCAAGTGGGACATGCCTCTGAGTGTGTGCTTTCCATATTGGGTAAACAAATTCCATCTGTGGAGATTTTTCAGCAGCTTATTTTGAAAACTGTTAAAGATGGTGATGGGTTTCCATGTACATCAGATATTTTACTGACAAAAAAAAATGTTTTATTGGTGGGAATGTAACTTAAAAGTTGATTAAATTTCCTCACAAAATTTATCAGAATTTTCAGTAAGTTTCTACTGACTTTGCTTACCTCTCAAAATTGTCCTGACAAATGCTACTGCAAATAGCTGAGGGCATCATGAGACCAATAATGCGGTCCCAGGACTGCTGAGAATCAGACACTGTCCTTGCCTGCGCCCAAATGAACTGACCTTGCACAGTAATGAGATCAACATTTAAATATTTTAGTGGCTCTAGTTGCCTTTGATGCACTGGGAGAAAACCAAGGTTGTAAGGGGGACAGAATTTCAGTGCTGGCAGTTCGGAGTTGCTGGCACTTCCGACTGTACCATTTCTTTTGGGGAACAGTGATGTTCATCGGTGACAGCAGCCACAGTCCACGGGCCTTTTGAGACCAAGCCTAGAAGAAATGGTGTAAAAAAAAAAGTAAATGCAAAAAAAATTCAAACCTTCCCCATTGCCCTCTCATTTGTAATCACTGCAGAGCAACTGATCAATCTGATTCAGCAGCAACATTATGGGGAGCAGTAAATGGGGCATTGATGAGCCTTGTGCACAGCTGGTGTACAGACTTCTGGTGCTCGAGGACTTTCTGTCCACATTTCCCTGTGCAGAATAGGCCTTTGTGCCCAGTAATGTGGAGCCCAGAGGCCCAATATACTAAAGTGCACCATTGGCCCTTGTGAGTCTCTGTGGGCAATGAAGTAAATCTTACAGGGATACTGAAAGCTCCAACTCCCTATTTAGAAAACTGTTGTGAACCACATTGAAAACAATTGAATAAACCTTTATTTTTTAGGTTCATTTCAATCCCACCCAGTCAGTGGTTAGCATGGAAGGGGATGATATTGAAAACTTTGACCGGAGTATGCAGCATGTGTCTTACCTCAACTCTCGGCAGTTCCCAACACCTGGAATCAGAAGGTTGAAAATCACCACCACTGTGAAGTAAGTTGGATAATTGAAATTGGTTAATGCTGACATTTAGGCTTTTATTTTTTCAGTAGTTTAGGCTGCCATTTACAATTTTGTATAGTCTGAAAGTGTGAAGTTTTAATCATTTAAATGCACATCCTTTTTTAACTCTTAAGGTGTATGTTATAGTAACCAAGACTTTGTGCAAGTTTTTAATGTTTGACTATTCTAAGGTAGAGCTAGAGAATGGTATAGCTCTATTGAATATCAAGTATTTTATATAGTAATTGTTGATTTGAGGCAAATGCAAAATTTACAAGGAAATACATTTAATGTGCTTACATAGAATAGTCACCTATTTTTCCCAAGAGCTGCACTACAATTTTTAGCCTTCCTATGATTACTATCAGTGAAAAGGAATGGTTTTACTTAGAACTTTTGAAGTTTCACAATACACCATTCCCATTTGTTACCCTTTTTAATTGTAGGGTGGTAGAATATGGGTTGTTGCTGGGTAACTGTTTGATATTACCCGTGGTTCTAAAGGAAATGCTTCTCTAAGGCACAGCAGTTTGTCATCTTGAAATGCCTGGGAGCAGGAACCATGCTACAAAAATATGCTTGAGTTGGGGAAGGTACACAGAACAGTAATGAGACTGATCTCGTGTGAATAGGATGCACTATGAGAAGAGATTAGATGAGCTCAAGCTCTACAGTCCAGAAATATAGTTAAGGAGTGACATCATTGTAGTATATAAACTGTTAAATGGTAAAGTAAATTAATGGACCTCAGAAGCACTCTTAAGTGGAGGGAGGCTTACATTTTCCGGATCGATCAGCTGACTTCCACAATCTAGCGCAATGGGAAGCTCTTGGGAACTTAGGAAACAAATTGCCTAGAATGCTGAACACTATTGTTTCTAAGTGGGGGGGAAAACATAGAACCGTTACTGAACAGATTAGTAAACCAAGTTGTAAATGCATCAGCTGCTTTTATCTGGCAGGGCAAGGAGCGTCTGGCGAAGTTGGCTCATTCTGCTTGTGCTATGATACTTAGTGTGCCAGTACCGAGAAGACGACTTCTCTTTCCGCCCCCCCCACCCCAACCACCTCACACCTTCAATTCAAAAAGGAGTAACTCTTATCAATATATGGTACTATGGCAAAGCAGGCATTTGAGTATTAGATGGTGAGTAGACTGTTAATCTGGGATGCAGGTGCCCATCACAGATCAACTTTGCGTTCTTGGTGTGTGTTCGTGCAGCAGAGTTTACTGATGCTGATCAGAATTGGGAAATCTGGCATTTTTCCTCCTTTCTAACCCAAAGATGCTGAGGCCAATCGTTAGCAGTCTTACCTGACTTGGGCTCCCACAGCACACATAAAGCATCAAACTTGGGACTTGCGTATTCAGCCTGACTCAATACTACAGCATTGCGGTGCATTTACCTATTGAACTATGGGGGTTGATATTTGCTAAAGAGATATTTGAAGCAATTTTTGTACCAAGGTTTGCGTTCTGATGGCATGTTGGGGTGCTGCAGTCCTCAACATTTAGGTCTTCCGGTCCATTTCCAGCCTTTGTACTACTTTCATGTAATTCTATATGAAGGTTAAATAAATGAGGGTGAGTATTGAATGACCCATTGTAGATATGGCCATCTTGATTCCTGTAAAGAATTTCAACATCCACATGTGAAGATCCTGTTCAAGCTATCAACAACAACAGCTTGCATTTAACATAGTAAAACGTCCAAAGGCGCTTCACAGGAGCGTCATCAAACAAAATTTGGCACCAAGCCACATGAGATGTTAGGTTAGGTGATCAAAACTTTGGTCAAAGAGGTAGATTTTAAGGAGCTTCTTAAAGGAGGAGGAGAAGTAGAGGGGTGAAGAGATTTATGGTGGGAATTCCAGAGCTTGGGGCTTAGGCAGCTGAAGGCACGGCCGCAAATGGTGGAGCAATTAAAAATCGGCAATGCGCAAGAGGCCAAACTTGGAGGAGCGCAGAGATTGTAGGGCTGGAAGAGTTTAGAGATAGGGAGGGGCGAGGCTGTGGAGGGAATTGAAAACAAGGATGAGAATTTTAAAATCAAGGCGTTGCCAGACCATAATTTATCTCTGATCTGGACCTGCTACGGTAAAAGTTTTGTGCAGTTTGCTTGCATTACCACTTGATCGCCACTTCCTATGGTTAAAGAGTCACAGATGTGATTCAGAATGACATCTTGTGTAAAGTGGAGTGGGGGAAGGTCACCTGGCCAAAAGGACAGAGCAAAGGTAGAAATTTAAGGTGTTGTGTTATTGGTGGTTCTTCCCCCGCTGGATGTTAGAAAATCTTAATTGTGCAGGCCAAATTTTGAAAGCATGCAGAAAACATACTGCAAGCTAGTTAACATTCTTGGAGAGCACGGCATTAAATTATTTTTTTTATTCCAGGTGCTTCAATGAAGAGACTTGCATCACTGTCCCAGATGTGGAGGGCTATGTAATGGTGCTTCAACCCGACGAACCAAAGATAAGCCTGAGTGGTATTGATCACTTTGCACGTGCTGCCTCTGAATTTGAAAGTAATGAGGGTGTTCCACTGTTCCCAGAGCTGAAGATTGTTAGTACGATTACACGAGAAGTGGAGCCAGAGGGAGAGGATGAAGATGAGCCTACAGGTAAAAGTCCCAATCAGCTATTAAGTGTATATAGTTGATTTTTCCTTATTAGTTTGTCTTCTATATATCTTTTAGCGTAGAATGATCGTCCAACCAAGGGAATATTATTTAGGCAGTGCTCATATCAGATGTTGGTGTAATTACCTCAAGATCTTCCTCAGGTCTGCATACTGCATTAAAAACTTTGAACACATGCCATCCTGTCCCTCTTCTTCCCACCCCCCCAAAAATTATCTTAGCATGAAAGGTTTGAGCCATTAGGTTTTAGGAAATGTTGATTTGACTCTTAATTCCATCTCCATTTTGACTTTGAAAATGTTCTGTTTCGCTAGATGTCTGCCTCGATTCTGGAGTATTGTTATTTTAAAATCACAAGTGAAATTCTTGTAGCCTGTTACTGTTACAGTGATGCCTCGAGATAATCCCTAAAGTGTTACTTAATCATGACAACAGGAAATAAGTGTGACAAATACTCAGGCCCCGATATTTGAGGGGAGCGGAGGTGCAGCAGCTGGGAAATACGGGTAACCCGTAGGTCCTGCCAAATTTAACAGCAGCACAAAGAACAGAGAGAAACAGCAATAATCTTGATGCAGCACCAAATGGCAACCTTTTCAGCAAATTCTGCATTGTATTTATTTTGTCTCATTCTTACCCTATACAGCTGTTAATTGGGAAAATGGTGAATGAAAAGTCAACTCAGCAGCTATTGCACATTCGTTTGACTTGTGTTGTGGACATAAAAGGGTACACAGATCACCTGTTTTTCTGCACAACTTGTTCCTCATCCTAGCTAATTCCAAGAACGTGCCATGTGGGAAATCAACTGGTGTAGAATTGAGTTCTCTTACCTGGTTGCATCTTGTTCATCAGTTAATTAAATTAATATTGCTGTGGGAATTTTAAAATTGACCAGTATTGGCATGATGCATTTTCAGTGAATAATCTCTATTGAACTGAAACGTACTCTGTCTTGAATGGCTTTTTTGTTTGCAGTCCAAGAATCTATGGTATCTGAAGAGATAATGCACAATCTGGATACATGTGAGGTCTCTGTTCTTGGAGATGAGCTGAACGCAGAACAGGAGAGCTTTGAAGTTGATCAATCTCAACTCCGACAAAGGGGTATGGAAATGAGTAACTCCTCTACTGGCATGACCATCACAGGTGAGTTTTAAAATGTGGGAGGCTGAGGGCCGTGTTCTACAATTACTTGAGAGTTACTTGAGAGATGTGTAGGGCATGTATTGGCATAGTGTTGTCTTGAGCATAGGTTTTCAAATTGAGGTCCCTCATGCCTAGTGAGTTCACATGCAGTTCCTGAGGCCATTGGATTTCTGCTTGTCCATAATTAAATTTCTGCATTTTTGTGTTTACTGACTTACTAGTATGTTGATATTTCTGTATACTAAAAAATACATTTTCTGCAATAGTTTTCCTTTGAGTAGCTGAACTTATCTGTCAAAAGTTAGGATAGGGGCCCTAGGGAAATGCCAATATTTGCGGGGGATCTTCAATACATAGTTTGAAAACCACCAGTTTTGGGGATTACAGATATGACTGGTGGTATCTTTTTTGAGTGAGGCTTAAGGACACTTACTTTAAAGAATGTTTTATGAAATGGGAAAAGTATTAATTTCTTTATCTTATCCACCTCGCTCCCCAAATGGTGTCGTCGTAACCATGGACATCAAGAAAATTCTATCTTTTTTGGGGTGGCATTGCAGGTGCTACAATTGGCCTCTGTTCCTATTTTGGGGAGGGGAAAAACAGCTGGAGTTCATGTTTCCAATAACTAACTATCTGTTGACCTCGACTGGAAGTGTGTATGTAATGCCAGGCGAGGACAGAACCAAGCTCAACTGTGATTATCTGAATTTGCAGACGTTGTCTGTCCATGCAGAACGAGCATTTGAATGAGGTACTGAAGGGCCACCTGTGGAGCTATAGCTGGAGTATTGGAGAAAGGTTGAAAGGGAGAGAAAATTGGATGGGAGGAAAGTAATGTTTAGGTATTACCTTGAGCTTAAATGTGTATTACTGCACTATCATGTAACCAATTTAAAGCATAAGTACAAGTTACAATGCCATCAGATACTGAATTTGATTGTATTAGCAGTAGACAATTTAGTACGGCAAAAATGCTTGCCATTGATCTCTTTTCCCCTCAATTTGCTGTAGTTAATTCATCAAATCTTTTTTGAATGTTTTAACTCCTTGTTGGGATCCAGTTCCACAGATGCCAGTTGCCCTCTAGTCCCTCATCCATTATTAAGTGTGAGCCTTGGCTGTAATTGCCAGCAAACTATTTGACTGCAAGAGTTATCACTTGCAGCAAAGATCAACTGGTCAGCAATCAGAAATAGCAACCCTGACTGTGTTTCCCTCTTCCCCCTAACTCAGGGATGCTAACGCCAATATTAACACTACCATCCCCATCTGGCTGAGATTAAATAACAGACCAGGGGTCATATCCAGGACCTTTCTAATCTAGTTCAGCTACTCACTGGATAAACATGCTGAGCTATCAAGGAGTTCGGTCTGTTTGAGTCTGCCTTGCAACAATTTTGGAATGAAAATCCTAATACTAGCTATCTTTTGAAATCTGCTTCATGTTCTTGCATTATTTTAATTTGTATAGGTGTTGACACCATGGCAAATTATGAAGAGATGCTGCATTTGATCCGTTACCGAAACTGGAACAGTGAGTCACTGTTTGAAAGGAAGTTTAAACTTGTTTGCTCAGAGCTGAATGGACGTTATGCCAGTAATGAGTTCAAAGTTGAGGTAGGTGAAAACTCCTCTAGACTTTGGTGGAAAAAGCTTGCAAACTTTTGTTGCATTAGTATCTTTAAAAATCGAGTACAAAATTATTGGGTGATCAGGAGATAACATCTCAACTTTAAAGCATAGTTTGTGTATTTGACAGCGAACAAATAAAAATGAAATTTATCTTTTGCATTGGTACATTGATCTCAAATAATCTGAATTTTATCCATGACTGTACAAAATTCTTGGTCTGTTTGGAATTCTTATTGCGCACGTTTTACATTAGTAACCTATTCACTTTTGAGGTTTGAATTGTAACAAAATGGGACCTGGCTTGATCTGTTATGTACAATTTTAACTTTACACACTTAAATTGATTGCACGACTCAGATTAGACTGAGATTTGTATGTTATTTTCAGGTCAATGTGATTCACACAGCTAATCCAGTGGAGCATCCCAATCATGTATTGGCACAGCCACAGTTTGTTCACCCAGTTCATCATGCTTCAGTTGATTTGTCTGGACACAATCTTGCAAATCCCCATCCATCCTCAGGTACCTGGAAAAGTTTAATTATGAAAACAAGTTGGATTTTGAAATCTCTGCCTTTTCAGATTTCAGTTTTTTTCAAAGCTCTAGGCAATAGCTTTCAATTCAGTAGAATTTTTGATAAGACCTTGGTTTAATCAAAAGTACTGTACTAGATGAAATGTTTTTGTATCCTAGTTTATTTAGCAAATAATGTATAAGCAGCCAACCTAATGAGAGAAATAAAGGGGACACCAAGCCATTAAGTCTACATTAAGAGGGTTGTGAATCTTTGGAATTCTCTACCCCAGAGGGTTGTGGATGCTCAGTCATTGAGTATATTCAAGACTGAGATCGATGCATATTTGGACACCAAGGGAATCGAGATATGGGGATAGGGCAGAAAAGTGGAGTTGAGGCAGATGATCAGCCATGATCTTATTGAATAAGCCTCGAGGGACTTTATGGCCTACTCCTATTTCTTATGTTCTTATGTACATCCTTACAGTATGCAGTATTCACGATTTTCCTGAACCTGCACTGTATGTAAGGCCTCCTTCTCATGCCACCCAAGGGTGTTGTTAAATCAATCCCAGTATTTGCAGCAGGAAAAGGATTTTTGGTTTGCCTCTGGTTAATTTCTTGAAAATTCATTGTATTTATTAGAATGCAGCTATTCCTCTATCGTAAGTTTTTAAAATCAAGATCTTAACAATTTGATTTGACAACATTGTTCCCATCAAAGCCTCACTTCAACCTTCTTAGTACTAGTGGCAGCTAATGCCAGTAGATGACCTAAAATGCATATTCTGTCAATGGACCTTTCCAGCAACAGATGTCCATTAATGGACTTGTGTTGTCTTCAAGAACTGCATAACTACTTGCAGTGCATGACCTATTCCAGAAACTCTGGAGCTTATTGTGAACATTTGGAAAACTTGAAATGATCTAGGAAGAATGAATGTTTTCCTTGCCAGGGGTTGTCAACCACCCACCCCAGTTTGGCTTATGTTCAACACCAAGTACAGACCGAATTAAGTATGGACATTTTATTTCATCTTCCTATTACAATAAAGGCAACTGCAGTTTTATTCTGGGTCAACTGGTGAAGATGTTGAAGTCATATGATTCTCAACCTCCTCTGACTGCAGTTTCTGCTGGAGGAAAGACCTCAGAGGTCCTAATATTAGATATGGGGCCAATCTTCCAGCAAATGAGCCTTGACTTTTGGTTTATAAATAAACGATTGTCAAGTATCAACTGAAATTTGGGTATATAGTATTCCGTTCCTATTTCTGTTTAACGTGGAGCTTGAATACTTTTGTGTTTACCTCGTCACTTCAGTTACTGCTGCTTCCTGCACTGAGGTGCTATTCTAGGTGCCTTTTGTGTATAATGTAGGCTACAACAGATTATGAGATTTACTTGGCTGCAGAGTGATATCTAAAGAGTCTGTGCTGTCATGAATTTTCCTGTTATTCCATGTGGAAAAAAATGAAGATCTTACCCAAGATATGCAATTTAACATTTGTTAAAATCTGTGTGCTCTTCCAGCATCAGGACTGAGAGCAACCTGCTTTTAGGCAGCAACCAGTTCTGCTCTATAACTTGTCACCTACCCCAGTATAGTTGAGATGCTGTTTCACATTGGGTAGAAATCCCCCATGGTTTCCTTCGATGACTTCCTAAAGGTTTGGAGCAAATTGCTTTAACTGGAGAATGGTCTGGAGAGCCTAAGGATGAGGTTAAAAAAATGAAGTTTACAATAAATGCCAAATATCCACAATATAAAATCTAGTTAATTTGGTGTTAAAATACGGCTAGTGCAGTTCGATGTGAGTGTGGAGCTGGAAAAAAATACCATGCTGTTCCAAGCAAGTCATGATCCTTTATGAAAGTTAGTTTTAGTATGTAGATACTCTTGTGAAGCATGTTCTTGACTGTAGCTAGTTGCCTTTTTAGTTTTAAAAAAATGTTCTTTTTGTTTTGAAGTTGTGCCCAGTGCAGCAACAATTGTCATTGTGGTCTGTGTAAGCTTCCTGGTCTTCATGATAATCCTTGGGGTTTTCCGAATCCGTGCAGCACATCAGCGGACTATGCGGGACCAGGAGAATGGGAAAGAGAATGAGATGGATTGGGATGATTCCGCCTTGACAATTACAGTGAACCCTATGGAGGTAAATAGCTGTTAATCCAAAGCCATTTTTGACATTCCTATTCATCCTAAAAAAAATTACTGAGTCTGTGTGTGTATTTGTGTATAAATAAAAAATATTTTTTATTTTACATTTTGCGGGGAGTGAGGGGTCATTAAATTGCTTGTAGTAATTTATTATGTTGCCTCACTAGACATATGAGGACCAGCATAGTAGTGAGGACGAGGAGGAGGAAGAAGAGGAAGAAAGTGAGGAAGGAGATGAGGAAGATGACATTACTAGTGCAGAATCTGAAAGCAGTGAGGAAGAAGAAGGTGAGCAAGAAGACCAGCAGAATGTAAACAGACAGCAGCAACTTGAATGGGATGACTCAACTCTTACCTATTGATTTTCCTGCTGACCCTTTGTGCTTTTGGAGACTCCGTTGCCCACTCCATCTTACCTAAGGAACCATCTTGCACTTTTTTCTTGTCATCTGATGAGTGACTCTAGCTGGACAATACACACGGTTTTCAGGACTGTCCCTTTTGCTCTAAGAGGCAGCTTTGCTATTTTCTGTTTCCATTGAAAGAAGAACAATTGCATTGAGTAGCGTTTAAAGTTGCTTGGTTTTGGCCTGGTCATAAATTTTTTTTCTAGTGCATGTGGAAAAAAATTGCAGAAGAGGTCGATTTATGTAGAGGAATAACAAGATTTTTAATATTTTGTAAATATATTGAAATTATGTAATTAATGTCATTGTGGTAGTGAAAACAGGGATTGGACAAACTTGAGTTTGAAAAGCAAACATTTGAAAAGACAGTGTACCTTTTACGTTGGCCTTTTGAGGCTAAGTCAAATCTACTGAACATACTTTTAAAATATTCTGGCTGTCTTGTAACTAAGTTTAATTTTGAAAAAGTCACCCTTACTGATGCTACATAAAAGTACTGCTGTAATTTACATTTCAATGTGTCCAACTGTCAAAGCTGAAGTAAGGGGAATTTTTTTGTGGCAATTTTAACTGCTTAACCAGCATAAACCTATAGTTAAGCTTTAAGACTATATGCCCTTTGGCATAAAACATTTCGATATCTTCAAAAAATATTTATTTCCCCAGTTAAAATGAAAGTAAAGGTTAACCAGAATGTAGAATTGACAACCACTTAGTGACTGTGTAAAGGTTTCACTATGCATTGGGTGGGTGGACTGGCATAGAGCAGGCCCTGTATAGACCAAGCAAAGGTGATACTGTCTTTTTAAAATGGAGGTTTTACAATGGGGAGAGATCGATTCATCAAACCAAGAACTTAATAGATTTTCTTTGAGAACCATCCCTGTTGGATCAATACACATTTCAAATAACTACCAATAGTTCCTGTACATTGAATTGTACTGTAGTTTTAAGCTATTTGTTTACATTTAGTAAACTTCGGTTTCTCCTGGTAATATTGTAGTTGAAATTGTACAAAGAAATTGGCTCATATTTGTGAATCATGTGTTTGGTGGTTTTAAAACAGTGCTCTGCCTCCGTTTTTTAAATTAATTTTTAATTGATATGAAAGAACGTTTTCCAGAAAGGTACTAAAATCTGCAACTTTGAGATGCACAGAGCAGGCCTGGCTGAATGAACAGAGGAGAAATTGAAAAGGATCTCTGAGGATCTCACAGGAGTATTTGTGGTCAAATTGATTGGCAAGATTATAGCTGTTGCAGAATTTATGTGAGGACTTTTATTGTGACCAAGGTAATGTGTAAATGGTTAGAAGGGATGAGATGAATTTGGCTTCTCTCAAAGAAAAAGCAGGACCTGGTGGGAAATGGATGTAATGGCTTTTCTGTGCTTTTGCGTCCTTTTCTTATCCTTGCATTACTTAGAATTACAAAAGTCTTGCTAGAATAAAAACTTTTGCAACATTTCTACAATTTAAAAGTATCTGAATCTAGGGAGTGCTTGATTGAGTGTTTGCCATTGCAGTTTCAAATGGGAATGCTCATGGCATTTCAGTATCGAATAGAAAGATGAGTTTTCAGGTCTGATTTACTTAGGGTGAACCCTAGAAACCAGAATGTGTACATCAAGATATATTCTTGTTTGAGTGCAAAGAATGTAGTTAAGCATCATTTATGATATCAAAGCAATGTGAAAAGGCCAGCGTCCCAAAGACATCTCAGAATGGGGCCTCTATTAGCTGCTACCTGAATGACAATATCACTAATTGTTACTGATTTTTGTGGCTAAGAAATTAAGTCATTACACTGGCTAAAGTGAAAATGCCGCTCTTTCACATAATCTACAAGCCTTCCACTGAAATCTAAGGCTCTGTTTAGTAATGGGTTTTTCAAGAGCCTGCCTGGCTTTGTGGCTAATAAACTAGTGACTAACCTTTGTAGAATTGGCCTATTGTTTCACATAGAGAGATAATTGCTATTAATGGATAATTGGGAACGTTGTACACCAGCATCTTAACCAGTTGTGTTTATACCACTAATTGAAAATATATTTGCGTGTTGCCAAATTAGTGATTTGTTAGTGGTTGAAGATGAGATTTCAACTGAAGTCCAGACACGAGGATGCGAGGTTCTTATTTAAATGGAAGTTAACAATGTAGAGTTTTTGTACAGAATGTGCATTTAATTAGGATTTTCATAAATCTGTACCAGCCGTACAGCATCTAATTCCATGCTGTGGCCACAGTCATCCCTTGAAGCCAGGTCTGCTTTTTTGCATCTTGCTTCTCCCATTCCATGGATCAAGATCTGTCCTGGGCAGAAACATGTAATTTAAACTGGATTGAGATGAGCTGGTTGGGAGTGCCTTGACTTTTGCAAATAGCATAACTTAATGATATACATCCAGGAAGTGGAATAGTCTGAAAATAATTATTTTGTAACTTTATTGTAGATTTCCTAACAGAGGGGGGAAATGGTTTTACTTGATTTTTTTTTGTCAAGTTAAGAAAAGAAGTGCTAGTTTTTTTTTTAAAAGGTGGAAAAGTATAAATCCTATGTTTAAAGTATTTGTCTGACATAGATGTCTTGTGTTCATGTTGTATATGAGACTTGAAGTCTATCCATATATTGTCATCGTAGATAATGTATTAGACTTAAAGGCTATCATGTTAAAAGCTAACAAAGGTGTAATCATGTTAAAAATTGTGTAGCCAATATGGGTATTACTTACAGATCTGTATGATAGGTCAGTTTGAACAGTCTTTGAGCTACAATAAATTTCCAGCCCTAAACACTACAATATTGTCCAGCATGTTTTAATGAGTTCTGTAGTGTGCAATTTCTTGGGGTGATGAAACTTGCTGCCTGTTGCACTACAGTGTCAAATAAAAAAAAGAACACTTAAAACCAATGTTTGTCTTTTTAGTGATTGTGTAAAATGGCTCAAACTCAAGTGTTCCTTTACCATTTTGTTTCCCACAGATGAGCTGCAATCTGTGACTGTTGCATTGTATGTGGGTGTGCTCAGTGCAAACAAACTACTTCAAATCCATGTTTTGTTGAAATGCAAATATGTAGAATCCTGGTAGAATATTGTGTGAATGTTCAATATTAATGTCAGTTACTGAATTTAGCTGTACACTATTTGTTCACATCACATGAAATATAAAAGTATAATCCAGGAGGAAGTGCACCTGGAGGTGACTGCACATGGTTGATTTATGACTAATCAGTTTGGTGGTAGTAAAGCAAACATGTGTTTTGGTGATCATGTGCTGGAATTGAGTTGGCATTTACTCTTGAGAAAAATCTTAACCAAAATTTGATCTCATGAAACCTTATTGGGAAAACCATTTCCATTCACTGAAATGTAAAACATAGTTAAAATGGAGTTAAATTTCTCTCTCAAAAAAAATGAATAACTGGGGTAGTGGGAGGAACAAACAAAAATTGTGGAATAAAACAAAATAGTGAAACGTTCAGGTCAGGCAGCATCTCGAGAGGAAGATTGGGTTAATGTTTCAGGTCGATGACATTACGTTGGAACCCTTACCATGAGGGTACTGGATTGTCATAAAAACCCAACTGTTTCACTAATGTCCTTTTTAGGAAATGAAAACTGCCATCCTTACCTGGTCTGGCCTATGTGATTTCAATCCCACAGCAATGTGGTTGAATCTTAACTGCCCTCTGAAGTGGCTTAGCAAGCTACTCAGTTCTAGCAAACCACCAGCGGTTCAAGAAGGTCTACTACCACCTTCGGGCAAATAGGGATGGGCAATAAATGCCAGCCTTGCCAGTGATCCAAACATTGAGAATTAATTTTTTTTTATTTCAGATTTCCAGCATAATTTTTGCCATTGTTTTAACCATAATTGTGGGTTGGGTAAAGAAAGGCTGAAGATGTCTGAAAAAAGTAGAAGTTTTGCATCATCAAATAGGGAAAATTTCTGTGTTTTATGTTGATCAGTTCTGAAATATCTAAAATGGAAGCTGTTTTCACAACCAAATTTCAAAATGGGGACTGGAGCTCAATTAGCTGAGACAGGCCAAGTAGTGAAGATACAAAGTTTGAGGTGCTAATCAAATTGTATATGGTTAAAGCATTGATATGAGACCTGGATAAAATGTGAACACCTCATTAGCATGAAATACAAACATCTACTATTGTCTTAGAACCTGTGACAGCTCTTTATTCAGAGGCCTTTGCATCTGGAATATATAGACTTCTCCCTATGTTCAATTTGCTTGTGAAGTTCAACTCAGATTGACTGAGGAATCTCATCACTCAGTTATAACATTGCAACGGGCAGTCTGCAAAAGACATTAAACTGCAAAACATTTTATTATCTGAACATGAGATACATTGTAAAGAGAATATTTTAACCCCTTGTGGACTGATTATTTTTGTTTGAAGTATTGTACTATTCTGTGTCTTATTGCTGTGCATTATTTTAGCTGTAAATAAATCTGACTATTAGCCGATACACATTGGTCTCATGGTGTGCTATTTACTGCCTTTTGAGAGACAGAATGTGGTGGAGATCCCACGTGATCTCTAGTGTGTTGTACCACAATTCAGGAATAATTGTTAATCCTGTAGCATGCTCTCTCGCTTATGGAATGCATAATTGTTGGTGCGTACCCATGCCTTTCTTTTTCTCCACTGCTAACCCCTCCTCCCACACTTAACACAAGTTGTAGTTCCCCACTTACTGCACTTGCTGAGATCAGCTAACTAGATACACCAGGCCAGGAGTGCCATTGATATTATGGAGCTTAACCAATTATTCTAATCTCAATGGAGCCAGTGATGTTTAATGGAAAGGAGAGAAGAAAATAATTCATAACTGGAGCAGGGGTTGCAATACAGGAAAACAGTAACATGATATTGCACTCAAAAGTTTTCATTCAGTGGCAGGGACATCAAAAGCCTATTAAAAGGAAGCAGGTCCTTTCCTCTCGCTCACAAACGTGCTAAATTGAAATGTGCTGGACAACATTGTAGCTTCCTCACTTTAAAAAAAAAGCCCACAAAGGACTCTCCCTGCGCCGCCACCACCCCCCACTCCATTATAATAGATGAGTTCAGTAGTCCCTCCCCCCACCACTATGGTAATAAATGACTGGTAATATTGCTGGGAGCTCATGGTAGGTCTGTCACTTGACTCTGGCATTTATGCTTGAAACTGAATTTCTTAAATTCCAAACCTTTTTTTTTGCTCCCTCTTTTCCCCCCCCCCCCACCCCCACACCAATGGTTGGGAGATTTTAATTGCAGGTTGCTGCCAGAAATGGATAGGTTCCTGCCTTGAAGTAATGCATCTTGCTGGAATTTGACCCATGGAGACAAGTGGCCTAGCAAAGTCTTTTTCCTTCTGCTCTCATCCGCATAAATCTCACTACCAGACTTGAATACTTCATCTCCAGCGAGCTTTCAGGGTCTAAGGCAGTACAGAATAGGATCAAATGGCATATGGATACCCTGTTGAGCTAAATAGCCAGAAGTCCAAGATACTTTATTATACTGTTTTTCTGGGGGTGGTGGTGGGAGGGTGTAGGGGTTGGGCAGTTGCTGTTTTTTGAACAGCTTTTCCAGTGAGTCATTTGTGACCTGTTGCAGGAGAAGTTGGGTGGGGATAACTCTGTTTTGAATGAGCTTGGAATTTGTCGTCTCAATTGGGAAAGGATCCTGAAACTAACATTTAGGACACAAGATCAAAATATGTCATGGGAAGGGAAGAGGATTGTTCTGACCTGGAATACTTTAGTTAGAGTGGTGCTTTGGAACTCTAGAACCAAAAACGGGTTCTTGTGGTTCAGTAGGTAAATGCACTAAGCCATTCAGACCAGGAAAGCCCTGAGTTGATGTTGAACTTAGCTGGAGAAGGATGTAACAACCATTAGGCTGAGGAGGAGGAAAAATCAGATGGGGTTGTAAATCCAAATTTAAATCCAGTGCCCACTGTTGGATAATGTACACATGTGTGTATCAGCTAATGAAAGCAGTGTGGGCTTGGATGGAATACCACTATAGCGACAATATTTAGACTCGAATATGACGAATGGCAATTTGAATGAGCTAAGGAGGGCTGATGACACCTGTGGAACCTTATACCAGAAAAAAAAGTCACTGCTCAAGATAGTGTAGCTTGAAAGGTTGATTTCTATTTTTGGCCACCAGAAGAGTTTGTAGCACAAGCATGCAATACTGCTGTGGTGAGGGTCAGCGGGTCAATTTCCTCCATGCTGAGGTGGTGACCTCTGCACTCCTGTGCAGAGAAAGTGAGTGGAGACTTAAGACACTTCCAAAAAACAAGATGTTGGTGAGCCATCGTGAAGGCCTTGGATAACCCCATGGTTTACCATAAGAGATATGTGACCTGGAGACCAGGGTACTAAGAAGAAGAAAAACAGTCTGACAGAAGTGCCATCTTCTGCTTTTGTTTCCTTTTCAGTTTTCACAGCTTTCTTTGCTCAGAGGGTGGCCAGGTTCGCTTTTCCCTGGCCTATGCCAGTGATCCAATGTAACCTGTGTGCTGATATTCTCTTCCCTTTTTTGTGGGCAGGGTTTCTTTTTAAAGTTATGTTCCAGTAACTCCTACTGGCCCAGTAAAAATCACTGGCAAATTCCAGATACTGCTAACTGTTGCATTGCTCTGACACACTGGCCTAGTGATGTTATACCATCTTTTAAAATAAACTTATACTGATGTGCAAGGGTTTGATTTTTCTTTGTCAAGTATGTATTTGTAACTTACTGTTGAATTTATGAATTTGGAATAATTTTATTCAATTATGAACTTAGATTAAAACTTAGCTCAGGGACTTTTGGGAATGAAGTTCATAGTAAGTATTTGAAGATCAAGAGGGGGAAAATGAGGCTGCAGAGTGTAGTCACCTCACATGGAAAGCAGGACAACAATGTATAATAAATTATTCACAAAGAAAATGTGCAGGATGTACAGCAGTTTTTAGCTGAGATCCTTAATGTACCAACTTTTTCAGGCACTGATTACACAACATATTTAAATGTTAATGCGTGTTGTATTTCACGGATGTGGTTCATCTTGGAGACATGTTACTAGTGGTATCCCTAGGGAATGGTCCGAGGCCTGCTACTGCTTACTATCTTTATTAATAACCTGGACAGTGGTGTTGAGAGTGTAGTCAGTAAGTTTGCAGATGGCATCAAAATCTGTACAAGGGTCAAGACTGTAGAGGAGTGCAGTCAAATAGAAAAAGATTTAGATGTGCTTGGGGAGTGGGCCACACAATCGCAGATGGTTTCTAATTTAGATAAATGTAGCGTCATGCGTGTTGGTAGGGCCAACACAAAATACACGTATCATTTGCAGGGAACAATACTGAAAGAGGTTGTGTTATTGTGCACAGATCACTGCAGGTTCATGACCAATGTAGAGAAACTAGCTAAAGCTAACAGGGTATTGTGTTGTATTAATAGAACCATTCAGTATAAATAAAAGGACACCATATTGTCACTGTACAGGCCACTGCTCAGTCTGCATCTGGAGTACTGTGCCCAGTTTCGGTCCCCCTATATGGTGGGTGATATAGTGGCCTTGGAAAAGGTCCAGAGGACAGCTACAAGAATGGTTCCTACCTTAAAGAACCTCAGCTACTCAAATAGGTTCAAGGACCTTTATCTATTTACATTAGAGCATAGAAGTTTTAGAGGTGACCTGATAGAGGTCTATAAAAATAATTAAAGAGCTGGATAGTGCGCCGAATGATAGATTATTCCAGTTTGACAGGTTGGGGAGGACCAGGGACACGAGTTTAAACGATGTAAGAGTAGGAATAGACTGGATGTTGGGTGGTTTTTCTTTTCCCAGAGAAGTGTGAGCCTCAGGAATATATTGCCGGCTGGTGGTGTGGGTGCTGACTCTCTGTTTGCTTGGAGCTCCACCAGTTCTTGACTGGGGCAGAGATCACATCATATCGAAGGTAAGTGTCTTTATAGATAACACTTGATCCATGTGATCTCCTGGACTGGTTTTGATTGCCTGAGGGAGTCGGAGAGGAATTTTCTAAAGTATTTTTTTCCCCTTATTGGCCCTGGATTTTTTCTTTAGTTTTTTGCGCCTCTCAGGAGACTACATGGCTGCAGGGGGGGCGCGGGAGAGAGGAAAGTGTTTAGTCATGATGCTCCGGCCATTGTAGAGTGGAGCAGGCTTGATGGACCAGCTGGTCTTTTCCTGCCTGCCGATTTTGAATGTTCATATGTCACCACTAGGAGCTCTTTTAAAGTCAAACTATTACAAAGAGGAATGATTGGTCTTGATTTGGTTTTAATATCTTAAGATGAATAAGTAAATTCTCTGCTTCATCTGTCCAAAAGGGCCACGAGTATTTTCCTGCAAGTTCCCCAGTTTTTGACTGCAAATTACCTGAAAACTCTTATCACATTGTTGAATTCTGCCTGTATTTGGAATCTTATGAAGGATGACAAGAGACGTAAAACTGGAGTTTCTGGTGGACGAAATCCATTGTCCTCTCTTTCATCCCTCTGCGCTCCACACCACACCACACAGACTTGCAGGAAACATATACACTATTCATATGCTGTAACTTCTCCTAAACAATGAATTCCTACAACTGAGTTTCCATGATTATTTTCTTTTAGATACTGCACAATTACAGTGCACCAAAATGTCCTGACCAACATTTTTACCTCAACCAACATCACCAGAACAGATTATCTGGTCATTATCACCTTGCTGTTTGTGGGACCTTGCTGTCTGCAAATTGGCTGCTGTGTTTCCTACATCAGTGATTACAATTCAAAAGTACTTCATTGGCTGTAAAGCGCTTTGGGACGTCCTGAAGTTGCGAAAGGCGCAAAGTGAATACAAGACTTTCAAAATGTAAATGATTCAACAATTCCCATTTCCTGTTCAGACTTCTATGCACACACAAAATTTATAACTCTTTCCTCTCACTTGCAGCAGGGTGAGCAATGGCTGATGTCAATGGTAGTGCAGCAGGAGGAAAATGTCACGGGCAAATTTTAGGAGCTGGAATTTGGCGGTAAGCTTCCCCATCCTATTTTCCTTTGAACAATGCTCTGGGACCACCTGAAAATGGGTAAATTCCCAGATGAAATCCAAGCCAGCTGATCTCCCGTCCTCCATTTTGTAATTTGGTATGGAAACATTGCTTCCATTTTAATTCCAGCTCATGAAAAACTGCATAATTTATCCCCAAAACACTCTCTCTTGTCACATAAGCAATATCCCAATTGCCTCCAATCCCATCTGAAGTAAGCTGTATGAACATGATAAATGGTAATGGAGAGGTGGATGAATAGGAAGATATTTAAAAATTTTTAAAAATCACTTGCTAACCAACCTTATCAGCATTAGTAATAAACAAATCATTTGGTTTCTATAAAGTATTTATTGAAAACAATGTTGCACAGCAGACTCCAGTCAACAAAACCACTGAAAACCTTATTTAAATTATTTTGCTTATTACAAGATGTATCATTTAAAGTGTTTGTTAAAGCAGTTTCCCTTTATTGGCAGCCGATCCAAGATTCATCTTTCTCCCCCCTCTTGTGAAAATGGGGTCTCTTTATTAGGGTTCACTCCCACCACTGCCAGCCGTCCTCCAGCACTTTGCTCAAATGAAAAATCTTTGAGTGTGAGCCCGGACTGCCAATTATTCCAAAGGTGGGGAGTTTGGGAGGGAGAGAATAACGGCTGAGCCAGATCCTGCTTTTGTATCCATTTACTTTTTATACCCCATCCCTCGCCCCAGGGACACTGAGATGAAAAAGATTTAACAAGTATTTTCTACAGCTTTTAATTCAAGATTAGACCTTGTTTGAATCTGATTATCATACTTTATAGTATGGTATTCTTAAAATACACTGGGCTAAATGTAGCCTGATGACACAGTACTTTGAAATACCAATCCTTGATTTAACTGAGGACTGGCAGGCAGGTTTGATCTCCCACTGTACCAGGTTTCTGATGTCAGTCTCCATTCTGAAAGAAGGAACCAAGCAAGGCGGGAACATCAGGTGAGGAGTCTCGCTTGTGGGGCTCGCACGTGCCTCTTAGTGGCTGGCCAGTAGCAGCATAGGCTATGGTCTGGAAAGAGAACATTCAATCTGTTTTGTTGGCCAAAGTACATGTGTGGCTTAGGGGAGGTCTTCAGGGAAAGATAATACCTGCCTTGAGAAAGAAAAACCATTGAACTTTATCTGCATAAAATAATATCCACAGTACTTTTAATTGTGACCAAATGTGAGGTACAGAGAGATTGGTGCATAGTGGTAGACAGCTTATTAAAACAATCAGCGCAGTGTGCAACAGCAGTAAAGGCAAACAAGACCTTAGGATGTAGCCAGAGATATAGAACATAAATTCCAGTGGGTCACAAGTGAGTTTGTGTAGAGCACTGGCTTGGCCCTTCCAGGAGTATTGTGCACAATTCTGGTCCCTATACTACACTGGTGGGGCATCCTGGCTTTGGAAAGGGTACAGAGAAGGGCACCTGACCTGCAAAAGAGAGACTGAGGAATCCGGCAACGTTTACACTGTGGAAACGCAGCTTACGAGGGACCTCAGTGAAGTTTTCAAGGAGTGTGAATAAACTGAATCCTAGGAAGTTGTTTGACAATCTGGGTAACTGAGAAGAGGGAAGATATAACTGGGGGTGAAGAAGGGGGAAGGTATAACTACAGGGTACAGACTCGGGTACAGAAGAGGGAAAGTGAATACAGAGTTTAGATTTAACTACTTCACGCACAAGGTGGTGAATGTGTGGAACAGACTGCCCAGGTAGACAGTGGAGGCAAATTTAAGTGGCAGCTGAATAGTCTAATGGAGAAAGAAGCAATGGGGTGTAGAAGAGATAGAACAGAGTGTGATATTTTTGTGAACTTTGGGCCAGTCACATGGTCTCTTACAATCCTACAAGTTCCTATGACATAGTCTCGAACAGTTAGTAAGGGAGTAAAATACAGTTTATCAAAAAGTTATTTTGTCATAAACTTTAGCGCTCATGTAAAAACAATTCACTTAATTGTCACTGCCAGCTGTAAATAAAACGGAGTCTTGATGTAGTTATTTAACAAGAGATGGGATGCTAACAAGACAATAAAACACTCAATGCAATGTTGTATTTTGAAAGACAGCACCTCAGTGCAATGAACATAGGAGAGGCCTCAGATAGGAACAGATTACATATTACATCAAACACCACCCAGTAGGAAATATACTACTCAGTAGTAACACAAGGAGTCATATTATTGTGAATCTTGAGTTTTGTCAGCATCACCTCAACTCCCATGCTGTACTACTGCTTAAAACACATTACTGTTGGTGCTGTTCTGTATCATATATGATTGGAACCCATGCCAAACTAATTCCTGTTTCCTTTGGCAGACACAATTTCATGTAGACTTGAGCAGTATGATATTGCAGAGGTCTCAATTTTAGTTTCTTTGGTAATGGGCTTGATTCAGACCTACTGTTAAAGGCCTGGCTTTAAAACAGCCAAAGAACCTTTCAAACAATGATTATCTCCGAAAGCTTGTGATTTTAAAATAAAATTGTTGGACTATAACCTGGTGTTGTAAGATTCCTTACATTTGTCCACCCCAGTCCATCACCGGCATCTCCACATCATCCCTCGGATTAGAGAGAGGGGGAGAAAAATCACTTGCACCTGACTGCTATCCAGCAACCCTTGTTGGGAAGAGTACGCAAGTATGTCAGGTGAGAACAGATGCTTGGCTCCCCTGTGAGTAGCCCATCAACACTCTGTCTTGACTCCCACATAAGACAAGAATTAGGATACCAGAAGGCTGTTGATGGCTGTAAAAACACACGCCAGCAAAAGTCAATAGCTTTGGAAGAGCAGGGAGGAGTTTAATTTTGAACAGAAATATTTTGTGGTTTCTGCTACGTGATACCTGTACAGGTTGTCACCCTTAGCGTTATACAGCACCATAGAGTGGCAGCATGTGACTACCCTCACCATCCTCTCCACTCGCTCATTTACCAGCCTCATCCACACTGCTATAGGAAGCACAAGGCACTCGTGTATCGTGTATTTTCAGGCAACCACAGTCCTCAGCAGGTTAAACAGCTCCATTGCTCAAAATATATCAATAAATAAAAAGCCTGTTGGGTTTCTTGGGAGTGCTTCTTGTATACAAATGACAGCTGGCTGCTGCAATTTCTTTAAATTGATTTGAAATGGTCTAAACTTTATAATATAGCTGACATAGAAACAATTATTCTGCAAATGAAGCTGTTGTATTGCAGTGAAGTATATTAAACCTACAAAGCAAACACTGTTAACAAATCCAGAATTTTTTTTTGACATAACCCGACTTGGGTTGGTTCCACTGGAATGGCTCAAACTCTTGCTGGTGGAATGTTCCAGAAGCTCCTGTTGCATGGCAACCAAATGCATTATTCATGCTGGTGTTCTTTTTTGAGTGCCTTCATTAAATATGCCACAGATATGAGCAGCGAGCAATTGGCTCATGGCAGATTCCAGCTCGTGATCGCTGATTTAAAACCATTCCTGGGTAGAAAATGTTGGCGAGCCAGAACGGTATCAAGAAAATGATGAAAACTGTTTTTTAAAAAAAAGAATATGAACAAAGAAAGAAGTATTAGTGGAATTTTCACCACAGTAAGACTTGAAAACCACTGTCACTAATCATAGACTCTTAAAGCATCGAAGGAGGCCGTTCGGCCCATCGTGCCTGTGCCAGCTCTTTGAAAGCGCTATCCAATTGGCCCCACTCTCCTGCTCTTTCACCATAGCCCTGCAAATTTTTCCTTTTGAAGTATATATCCAGTTCCCTTCTGAAAGATACTGTTGCATCTGCTTCCACCACCCTTTCAGGCAATGCATTCAGATCATAACAACTCGCTGCGTAAAAGAAATTCTCCTAATTTCCCCTCTGGTTCTTTTGCCAATTATCTTAAATCTGTGTCCTCTGATTACCACTGGAAACAGTTTCTCCCTATCTACTCTTGTCAAAACCTTTCATAATTTTGAACACCTCTATTAAATCTCCCCTTAACCTCTCTGCTCTAAGGAGAACAATCCCAAATTCTCCAGTCTCTCCACATAACTGAAGTCCCTCATCCCTGGTACCATTCCAGTAAATCTTCTCTGCACTCTCTCCAAGGCCTTGACATCCTTCCTAAAGTGTGGTGCCCAGAATTGGACACAATACTGCAGCTGAGGTCTTGTACTTCCTTCCTTCTGTACTTTACGCCTCTATTTATAAAGCCAAGGATCCTACTCTCGTGAGGAAGTGAGATGGTTTCCAGTATGGCCTCTGTAGTTGTTTATTTCTCATGAACCTTTAGTGAAACCCCAGAGGTTATTGCAGGGCTATGGGGAAAGCGTCGGGAATTGGGACAGCTCTTTCAAAGAGCCAACACAGGGACGATGGGCCAAATGGCCTCCTTCTGTGCTGTAAGATTCTATGATGGCAGACAACCAGGTCTAAATGATCTAAACTTTAATATAGCTGACATAGAAACAATTATTCTGCAAATGGAACTGTTGTGTTGCAGTGAAGTATATCCAGAATTTTTTTTGACATAAACTAACTTGGGTTGGTTCCACTGGAATGGCTCAAACTCTTGCTGGTGGAATGTTCCAGAAGCTACAGTTGCATGGCATGGATACTTTTTAAATTACAACGATTTCTTCCACAACTTGCAGTACAGGCGTGTTCATAAATGTGTCCAGGGTCTAACGATAGACAGAGAAACAGAGGCAAACAATTCTCAGCCCCGGTGCCACTTCAGTCTGCCCCCATGCCCCTGGGTTGCAGAGTTGAAGATATTTTTTGTGCTCCAGTTGGCAAGAATCCTGATTTTGTCTGACTGGGCCAGCCATCTTCCATGACAAGCCTTCAGTGCCTTGCCCAATTGGCCAGTCTTCATGTCCGACCTTATACTTCTCCCTGTCCTGATTTGGAGCCCTGAGTTGTGTGTCCAGCAAACTTTCAGGGTTCAGGGTTCAGTGTTGTAAATGGCCAAGCGAGATGGCATTAGCAACGTGAATGGGGAAGCAATTGTATCACTTTGTGGCAGGAAGTTTGCAATTGCATTGTGATAGCCAAATGTTGACATAGGTTTTTCCCATAATAAAATATTGACAGGATTTCTTCATTATAAAATGTTGACGTAGGATTTCTTCATTATAAAATGTTGATATAAAAAGCACGACTCAAAAATTATGACACAAGAAGTAAGGTTAATTTGGATAGGAAATGTCTGCCATATATTGGGAGGGAAAGTGATGTGATAGAAGCTTCCTCTCTAAAAGCAACAAAAATCAAAATTCCCAGCCACAAAAGGACCTTGGTTTAACATTAACTGATCCAGCTCACTGAGACCAAACAGTTGGAAGAAATGTCACACTGGCGCAGACTGGAATTCAACGAGCTTGTTGGTAAAACTTAGTTCAAGCTCTACAATCTACCGATGTGGGAGGGCTGGCGACAGACTTAAAGCAGACTTTCATTTCTCGCCAGTCTGACCACATAATTCACCCACACAAAAATCCCCTTTAACAAGGTTGTAAATTCCAAATGAAGGAAACAATGATCCCTGTACATGGCTGAGGAGTGGAACCATCTTATTAGATCAACACAATTAAAAATAAATAGAAAATGATTAGATTTTTCCAAAAATTATTTTACTGTATATTTTGGAATACAAATCCATAAAACCAAGGGAGGGGGACATTATGTCTATAAAATGATGTCATTAAAACTGTGGAACTCCTTTCCGCTCAGTCGTCCCTTCCTCCTACAATCTATAGACCATTAAAACTCAAGATTGGGATTATCTAATCACTACTTCCTGGCCTTTTATTCTGTTCTTACAACCTTGGTGATGAACTGCACTGTGGCCCTTTATCTACGTTCCTTAATAATAACGAAGTACACACCTGTTGCAAGCACACTCAATACAGACAACACAAGGGACAAGTAGTACAGCTCAGGAGTTGTGTTTGCCTAAAAAAGATAAAGAAAGAAAATCCTTTCAGTGTTAATCCTAAAATCAGTATAAATCCAGTTCTGCAATCAAGATTTGCTATTTCCCTTACATTCAGGTTCTTAACCTCCAGATTTCCTTGTGTTACACAACATGTAATGATAGTATCTTTCCATACTGTATTTCTATTACCAATTTTCTCTTTTATTCTCCAGATGATTTTGAGTCTCACAGGGACATTGTTCCACGGGCACTGGCAACCGTCCGGCACTTTGCCCAACTTGCCATTTTTCATGTCAGCTCGTACAGTTGGTGTTTGCTGGCCGTTCAACCGTGAAGAGCATCACAACCAAGCCCGGTCTTGCCCTTGCCTGACACTCATATGCACATGCTTTCCTGCAGAGCTCACTTGATGGGTGATCATGATTGGGAAGTCTGGTTGATTTCTTCTCCTCTCTAACCAAGAGGCACTGAAGCCATTGTCTTAACTGCTGCGCCAGCTGAGATCAGCTAACTCAGCACAGACTCTGAACCGAACCTGACCATCTTCTGGTCTGTACCTCTATGAATATCATTGGGCAGTGCCTTTTCTCCAGAGATTTGAGCCTATAATCCAAGTTGACACTTCAGTGCAGTACTGAGGGAGTGCTGAGGCACCGTCTTTCAGATGAGACGTTAATCTAAGGCCCCATCTACCCTGAGGTCCCTGAATAAAAATTCCATGGCATTATTTAAAGAAGAGCCGGGGCATTCTCCCGGTGTCCTGGCCAACATTTATCTCTCAACCAAAACAGATGATCCGGTCATTTCTTTCATTGGTGTTTTTGGGACATTGCTGTGCACAAATTGGCTGCCTCAATTCCTACATTATAGCAGCGACTACACTTCAAAAGTACTTCATTGGCTGTAAAGCTCTTTTGGATGTCCTGAGGTCATGAAAAGTGCTATATAAATCCAAGTTCTTTCTTTTAGACTATTAATGGAGCAACTCCACCATGTTTGAAAAGTAGACCAGAGTTTCTGGTTAAACATAAAACGGAATACAGCACCTGACAGTATAATCATGACATAAAAAACTGCAACAGATGATAAAGAAAAACTTACACACTGAGGTGCAGTAACAGTGAAGGCAGTAGTTAGGATTCCCTGTGCAAAAGATCCGACTCCATATACATGAAAAGCCACTTTCACCTCACGAGGGATTGGGTCCATCAAGGTCAAAAGGACTGTAAATCCTAAAGAAGATTCGCTAGAATTAGATCAATTTGTCCACTTACTTACAAATGACTTTAACAACATAACCATTTGTTTTATTATTTTCGTATGACACAGCTCTAATTTAAATCCAACATGGCTGGTGATGCTAAAATTGATCAACCTGCTCTCTGTTTAATCACAATAGATAAATTATTTTCCACATATTGCTAATCCAGTCAACAGTAAGTAAAGAAAAATTTCTACTTTCTAGACCAAATTTTCACAAGAAAATGCTAATTTGAACTTATTTAAATGAAACAAACTGTTCAGTTTGCAGCACTGTAGGAAAATATTTGTTTCTCTCAGCACACTCCTTCCAATTTTTTTTCCATGTGTTGCTTTTTACACAGTCCCACAGGTTTATGGGTCAACCTATGTGATGCTATCCATGTCCTGTTGGGGTGCTTTTTGAACTAAATACCTGTTTGAACATGAAACTTCTTCATGCAGAAGTCCACAACTTAAGTCTTTAAAGAAAACATTACCTGTGACGATTCTGCCGGACAGTTAAATAGTTGAACAATCCCTTTACTCAAATCTGAAGAATACATAGAGAACATGGTCTAAAGCTAAAATGTCTAATTGCAGAGTAGGGTTTGACTCTACATTCTATCTTGACTTTTGACATGTGATGATGCCAGTGGTTCTTTATCTACTGGAAATTAATTCCATGTTTCACCACAGAATCAAGAGCCAAAATCCTACAGAAATATATGATCCTAAGCTATGGGTAATTAACAACATTGTAGACACTGCAATGTACATACAACACTGTTAATAGACTGCAATAGATATTTACTGCAATAGACATTTACAGCACAGAAGGAGGCCATGCAGTTCATCAATTCTGACCTGGCTCTCCGCTGGAGCAATCCAAAACCAATCTCTCTGCCTCACACTCTCCATCTGCTTCAAATATTTGTCCACTTTTCCTTAAAAGGTGCAGTGGCCTCTGCCTCAACTATTCCTTATGGCAAAGCATTCCATTCTCCAACAATTCTGTACAAAAAATTAATTCTCCTAACCTCTCTCCTCACTCTCAATGACAATTTTAAATTGATGAGGCCTTGTCACTGATTCCCCAACCTGAGGAAATACTCCTTCCCTATTGAAAACCCTTCATAAATTTAAAATCTTACATTAAATCTTCTCTTAGCCTCCTCTTATCCAGTGAAAATAGCATCAGTATCTCAAGTCTCTCATCCTAAATATTGTTTCCATTCCTTGCCATTGTCTTGGTGAATCTATGCAGTAGACTCTCTATGACTTTAATATCCGTTCTCTGAGGGGGCACCCAAAACTGCACACACAACTTTAACTTGTAGTTCCATTGCCGTGGATGAATTTACTAATACCTCTCTACTCTCGTACTCTCTTTATAAAACCCAAAATGAGAATTTTATCTCAAATTATGGATGCCAAGAGTGAGAAATACTTCTAAATACTTCTTTTACTTAATTATCATGGATTGTAAAATCAGTACTGAAAGATAGTGATGGCTACCTGCCTCTTACCTGTCATAAGGAAAGTGAAGATTATAAAACTGGTCAGGTTGTTGAGGAGGGGCTGGTCACAGTATCGGGATGACTTTGGTCTGAAAGATAAACCACAAACAAGAAACCAGTTTAAGAACTTGATTTTTGTGTGTGGGGAGGAGTGGCGAGGAGGTGGGGCGGGGGGGGGGGAAAGAGAATGGGTGAAGAACAAAAAAACACAAGAGTCTCAGGTTACTGATCAACAGAATAGCTTATCCATATCTTGGAACAATGATAATTACATAGAATTTACGGCACGGAAGCAGGTCATTCGGCCTAACTGGTCTGTGCCGGTGTTTATGCTCCACACGGGCCTCCTCCCACCCTACTTCATCCAACCCTATCAGCATAACCTTTCCTTTCTCCCTCATCTACTTATCTAGCTTCCCTTAATTGCATCTATGCTAGTCACCACAGTCACTCCATGTGGTAGCAAATTCCACATTCCAACCACTCTCTGGGCAAAAAACGTTTCTCCTGAATTCTCTATTGGTTTCATTAGTGACTGTCTTATATTTATGGCCCCTAGTTCTGGTCTTCCCTGCATGTAGAAACATCTTCTCTACGTCTACCCTATCAAACCCCTCAGTCTTCCTTTTTGTGGTGCTTCTCCTCCCAATGCTCTCCGAGTTGAGATTGACCAGCTCAGCACAGACCAAGGATCGAACCTGGGATCGAACTGGCCCGAACGACTCACTATCAACCGTTTTTGAATGAACCATCAGGTAGGGTCACATTTTGTTTCAAATGTTTGACTTACCTTACCAGCACAAATATCTGAGGGAAAAGGAAGTTGGCCACAAGCAGAACCACCAGGATTTGACTAGAAGCAAATACAAATTAGTAACAGTATTAATAATTGTCACTTTTTGTAGAGAATTAAAATGCAAATTCATTAAAAAGCTGCATGAACTCACCCTGCCATCAACCCCCTCCTAAAAAGCATTCTGTGCTTGTTTCTACATCTGCCTCAGCCAGGATAGCAGAATGATCTGGAGCAGGAGTCTCCAAACGGCATCCCTAAGGCCATATGTCGCCCCTGAACCCTAGCTACTCAATCCCATTTGGGCTTGGATTTTTTATTTGCTGGTTTGTCCTGTTTGTAATATGTGGGCCTGGAGGTTCGGGAAGGGCTGTTTTTAAGCTACGTTGCCTCACAGGTGGATCAATCCTCACGCTGAATGCACCAAAATCTCATAGTATAGGGAGGAATGGACCCCCCACCCCCACCGCCTTCTGACTTAAATCTGGAACAGATGAAGGTCTGGGGCCAGGTTGTCTGCCATCTTCCCAGTGAGTGCATGGTGCAGGGAGACTAAAGAGAATGAAAACAGGATTAAAGGATAACATCCCTTCTGAATGAACTGCACTGTAACTTTGAACATAATTTCAAACACCGTCTTCCATACACGACTCCCTCTTTAAACGTACCCTGGCTTTCATGTACAGATTTGGTAGAATTTTCTAAATATTCTTGGTTTAAGTGTTTATAAATACTGCAATTTGATGCGCTCAGCACTGTGTGCTTAACTGAGCTCCAGTACAAATGCCTGCAACTGTGTGAGTCAGTACTAAAGGCTGTTGTGTTGATGTGGGAATTAGAAAAAAAAGGAATGCAGTATCAACATGAATCAAAACATATTAGCAAGAGGCATTCCTGTAATATCCCTCTATTGTATAGAGAAGGACACAGCTACTGGAAATAGAATTTCCCGGTCATTTCACTGTAAATTATTTTTCTCAATGGAAGTGACAATAACTTCACAATGTTTTATTTCATTTCTTTTTCTTTCGCTCCTGAAGGTATCAAATCATCCTGGGGTTTGGTTCCGCAGACACAGGCAGCCCTCCTGGACCAAGTGGTCATTCTCCTGTGGAGGGCATCACAAGCCAAGCTTGATCCTGTCCTGACACATGTACACTTTTCAGCAGAGGTTAGTGGATATTCAGTTGGTGAGGGTCACCTGCCTGATTTTTTCCCCCTTCACTTAATCCAAGGGCACTGATGCCAAATGCATCGCCCCTCCTCCTACCCTGGCAGAGGTCTGCTAATTCAGCCCAGGCAGTTCCTGCTCTGTGTAATTTAATGCAACATCAGGCACAAACATCAGAATGGTTAATCCTTGGGTTATCAGACACTGATGACACGAGGTGCACTTGAAAAGTCAGTCAGCGTAAAAATGGATCCAAAATGGATTTTTAAAAATTGTTTGCCCTTGTAAATACCAATTTGGGTTTAGATAACACTCCTGATTTTTTTTTTCTTTCCCATGTAAGGTCTGCTCCAACAGACATTAATTGTTGAACTGGGAGGCTGGACAGAAAATTACCTTCCCAGTAACTGGTAATGTTCCTCTCAACCGCTCAGGGAGGGGAGGCATTTTGCTTTTTTGAAAGATTTTGTAAGTTCAGTACATCACTGGGATATATTTTCTGCTGTTCTTTGACTATTAGTTCTGCTAATTTTATCATTCTCAGTAAACCTGATCAGCAGTTTATAGCCAACTGCCTATTTTGTCTGTCAGCTAGAGAAGTCTGAAGTTATTATTTAACACCGATCTTATCAGTTACACAAAGGAATTCATTATTCACCCGGCATGCTACCTCCCAAAATACTTCATGTATAAATGTGGGCTTGTCTATGGAAAGCAGTCTTTCGTGCTTGGTTTGAGAAAAAGTATCTGAAGAATGTCTGAATCATAACACACAACATTGGCACACCCAAGACCCCAAACTCATAGCTTTCCCCCAATCGCCCAGTGAGTTTATTCCAATCAGTAGCTGATCCAAACATATCGATCAGGTAGGTCCCAGGTTCAGTCCCCGGTCTGTGCCGCAGCAGCTGAGCTCTGCCAGGGTGGTAGAATGCATGCTTCATTTGGGCTTCAGCATCCTTATGTTAAGAAGGAGATAGTTGGCCCAGGTTCCTGCTCCTGACTGGTATCCAGAAACTGCCGCTGGAAGTGTGCATGTGTGGAGTTTGGGTGAGGGAGGAATTGGACTCAGTTGTGCCAAATTAAGATAATTGGCAAAAGAACCAGAGGTGTGGGGATGAGAAGAATTTTTTTTTAACGCAGCGAGTTGTTATGGTCTGGAATGCACTGCCTGAAAGGGTGGTGGAAGCAGAATCAATAGTAACTTTCAAAAGGGAACTGAATAAATACTTGAAAGGGGAAAATATGCAGGGCAAGGGGGAAAGAGCAGGGGAGTGGGACTAATTCAATAGCTCTTTCAAAGAGCCAGCACAGGCATGATGGGCTGAAAGGCCATCTTCTGTGGTGTATGTTTCTATGATTCAATATGCCATCCACACTTTCAAAATAGCCTCCCAATATTTACTGTCACTATTGATATCTGACGAATGGTACCGGATTGTGCACAAAGCCCATGGAACTGTATACCAGCAAGGAGAAGTGGGGAGAGGAGAAAACGAACAGAGAAAATTGGCAAGAAAAAGCTTTTGAAAAAAACTCAAATTCTCAGAGATATGCTTACAATTTTGCTCTACTGCGCTTAGGCAGCTGTCTGCTGAAATGATAGGCAGTGTGAGCGAGGCAGTAATGCAGCATCGTATGGCCAATCAGTCCTTGATATCTGAAACAAAAAAAAGTTACCAAACAGACAACACAATGATCTGTCAAATAATTATCATTCCAATAAGATGCATGTCTTGGGAAATGAAATTGGTGGAGTTGTTGAAAATCAGCTAGATTACACATGGAGCAGGTTCAATGTAAAATGGCCTTTTCTCCTTACGTTAACATATCACCCCTTAAACTGGCCACTGAAATGCTCACCAAGCAATTTCCCTTCCTGGCCCCCTTGCTAGCTGATGCTGTAAATGTTTCCCTCTCCTTAGATATTGTCCCACCTCTCTTTCAAAACCACCGTCATCACCTCCCTCCTCAACTAGCCCACCAATAACCCCTCTGTCCTGGCAAACTACTGCCTCCACTTCCAACCTCCCTTTCCTCTTTGAAGTATGTGAATGTGATGTGGCCTCCCAAATCCATGACCACCTCTCCTGCAACTTCCTGCTTTAATCTCTCCAATCAGGTTTCCGCCTCCTCCGACACTATCAAAACGGCCCTAACCAAAGTCACAAATGTGACTGTGGTACATCGTCCCTCCTTATCATCCTCAACCTCTCTGCAGCTGTGATGTGGTCGATCGCGCCATCCTCCTCCACTGACCTGGGACTGCCCTTGCTTGGTTCCACTCTTAGCAATACAATCATAGCCATAGCAATGGCATCGCTTTTCTGTCCTTATCCCCCCCGGACTCCCTCAGTTACATGCTGCCCCTTTGCGGCATCATCCAAAGTCATGAGGTCAACTTCTACATGTACACTGATGACACCCAGCTCTACCTCTCCACCACCTCTCTCAAACCCTCCACTGCCTCTGTGCTGTCAGACTGCTTTGTCATCTCCAGACTCGACCATTCCAATGCTCTCCTGGTCACTTCCCAAACCTCGGCCTCTGTAAATGTCAGCTCATCCAAAATTCTACTGCCCGTATCCTATCCTGCACCTAGTCTTTCTTGCCCATCGCCCCTGTCCTTGCCGACCTACATTGGATCCCAGTCCCTCTATCCCACAAATTCTTATCAGTCTGTTTAAACCCCATCATGGACTCACCCCTATCTTTGTAACCTCCTACAACCCCCCCCTCTCCCAACCAAAATCTCTGTTCCTCTGATTCTGGCTTCTTGTGCATACCCCATCTGTCAGCCCACCATTGACAACCATGCCTTCAGCAGCCTAGAGCTCATGCTCAGGAAGTCCCTCCCTAAAACCTCCTCTCCTCCTTTAAGTCATCCTGAAAACCCACCTCAAGCATTTTTGATTACCTCTCCTAATATCTCATTTTTTCGCACTGCGTCCATTTTTTTAAAATTACAATTCTATGAAACACTGATACATTTTTCCACGTTCATGGAAGTTACTGTATGGTCCATGCAACATATGCTGTGACTAGTACAAAGAATTCCATACAAACTTCGTGAAGATAGTAAAGAATGAAAGCATGATGTAAACCCTCACTTATTTATCATTGCATCCACTGGCTGTACTCAGCACATCTAAGTTAGGCCCATGGGGATACTGGGTTTCACATATATTAAGTCAAAATTCCTTAAGGCCAGGGTCCAATATTTCAATTGATCTACCTTTGCATCTGTCTTGGGTTTCATTGCAGTTGGCAGGTTGTGTTTTATAATCATTTGCCCCTGCTGCTATCTCCCTTTTCCTCTTGAAGACATTGATACTTATTATATAATTCCATGGGAGTCAATTGCCATTCTTGTGTCAGTCCGGATAGCGAATGCTTGCAGGCTATTCAAGCATGGAAGGCATCACGGCCGAGCCTTACTCTGCTCTCACCTAATGTCTACATACATGCACTTTCCAGTAGGCCTCAATCAGGAGTGAGAACCCTAGCTGATTCCCCAGGGGCAGTTAGTCCATCTGGGAATGTGGAATGTGCATGGCTGATCACCACAGCATCAGGGAAACTCCTTAATCTTTGCTTCCAAAAAACAAATTCTCCACACACAATCCATTTTGTGCCCTCCCAAATGGGCAATTAGAAATAAAAAGACAATTGCAGAGCTTGGAATTAGCCAGGACTGGGCAGATCCTGGGTCCCAGCATAAACAAGGCACAAAATCTAATCCCCAGTGGGTATAAATTCCACAGCACAAAAAAAAACCCATCAAATTTATCTTTAATTGACACCAGCGCGTTTCAGCAACTGCTGAAGAGATACATGCCCTAAATTTCTTCTGAATAGCGAGATTAAACTCCCTCACCTGTGAAAGAATGGGCAAAACGCTTGGAAATGGTGAAATCAACAACGAGGGGGACATGGCTGTCTCCTAGCAACAGAGACAATTTGAAACTAAATATCTGGTCTCAACGTTCGATGATTCTTTTTAATCTACTCTTTGTCTCCAGTGTAAAACTTGTCAAATGATCACATCCTCTGTCTGTATATAATCGTTAAAAAGAGAAATAAATTAACATAATCCCCGTAGACTGGAAATGTACAGAAAGCAGAGGGAGAAAAATAAATAAATTTTTGGTTTAACCGGTTACTTTACAAACTTGCAAAACAACTTTTTTTCTTTTTTTGGTTTAACTACCAGTTGAGACTTTACTACTTCCAAATTTATTTTAATTTTACTTTAAAAAAGGAAAGGAAATAACTAATCGTAACGTTCAGATCGCGTCTCTTCCAGGAGCCACCCACCAAAAGCCGACTCGCCAACACTGAGTTCTGGAAAATGCTGCCATTAGTTCAAAGTTTCACGCCCCGTTTGGCGTAAAAAATTGCAAAGAAAGTACCGGGACTGAGAGGATCGCCTTCATTGTCTGCAGATTTTCTTGTAAACAACAGTCACCGCCTCAGCGCTTTTGACCACCACGAAATTGGCGACTAGGAGGAGAATGAGAAGTAAAATAGCCAAGGACTGAGCGATGACTTTCAACATGTTGCCAGTCTGCGGTCCAATGGTCGATCTGATCCAGTCAGTCCGACTCCCTCTCTTTGATCCATCCTCTAACTAACCCAGATCCAGGTTTTATCTCTCTCTCTCTCTCTCTCCATAGGTAGGATCCCAGGGACCTTTTTTTCCCTCTCTCACCACATTTCTTCCCTCCCATTCTCGGCCTCAATCCCTCCTTATCTCTGTAACCTCCTCCAGCTCTACAACCCTCCGAGAACTCTGATCCCCACCATTGGCGGCCATGCCTTCAGCTGCCTCGGCCCCAAGCTCTGGAATTCCCTCCCTAATCCTCTCCTCCTTTAAGATGCTCCTTAAAACCAATCTCTTTGAACAAGCTTTCAGTCATGCCTCCTAATGGCTTGGTGTCAATTTTTGTCATCACGCTCCTGTGACACGCTGTTGGACGTTTTCCTCTGTTAAAAGACGCTATAAAAATGCAGGTTCTTGTTGTGGAAGGTATTGTTTTCTTAGACACTTCAGCAGGCACTGATTGCTCTCAGTACCTGGCCCATGTGGACTATTATTCACGTGTGAGCCATTCGGCCCATCAGGTCCATGCCGGCTCTGCGCGGGAATGGTCCGGCCAGTCCCGCACCCCCGTCTTTTCCCAGTGGCCTTGCAATTTTTCTCCTTTCAAGTACTTGTCCGGTTTCCTTTTGGGGGCCACGGTTGAGTCTGCTTCCGCCGCCCACTCTGACAGTGCGTTCCAGATCATAACCACTCGCTGTGTAAAAAAGTTTTTCCTCATGTCACCTTTGGTTCTTTTGTCAATCACCTTAAACCTATGTCCTCTGGTTCTTGACCCTTCCACTAATGGGAACAGTTTCCCTCTATCTACTCTGTCTTGACCCCTCATGATTTTGAACACTTCTATCAAATCTCCTCTCAACCGGCTCTGTTCCAAGGAGAACAACCCCAGCTTCTCCAGTCTATCCACATAACTGAAGTCCCTCATTCCTGGTATCATTCTAGTAAATCTGTTCTGCACCCTCTCTAAGGCCTTCACATCTTTCCTAAGTGCGGTGCTCAGAACTGGACACAATAATCCAGTTGTGGTCGAACCAGTGTTTTATAAAGGTTCATCATGACTTCCTTGCTTGCCATAGAGGGAGTGCAGCGAAGATTCACCAGAATGATTCCTGGGATGGCAGGACTGTCATATGAAGAGAGATTGGGTCGACTCGGCCTGTATTCACTCGAGTTTAGAAGAATGAGAGGGGATCTCATTGAAACATATAAAATTCTGACAGGGCTAGACAGACTGGATTCAGGGAGGATGTTTCCCCTGACTGGGGGGTCCAGAACGAGGGGTCACAGTCTCAGGATATGGGGTAGAACATTTAGCACTGAGATGAGGAGAAATTTCTTCACTCAGAGGGTGGTGAACCTATGGAATTCTCTACCACAGAAGGCTGTGGCGGCCAAGTCACTGAATATATTTAAGAAGGAGCTTGATCGATTTCTAGACACAAAAGGCATCAAGGGGTATGGGGAGAGAGCGGGAATATGGTATTGAGATAGAAGATCAGCCATGATCATATTGAATGGCGGATTAGGCTCGAAGGGCCGAATGGCCTACTCCTGCTCCTATTTTCTATGTTTCTATGTTGACAGTAAGGGTCAGCAGGCTATTAATCTATGTGGGGGGGGGGGGGAAGCTGTCAGTCAAGAGCAATCCTGACCTCAGCCAACACCCAGCAAGGGTCACTGGACAGTGACCAGGAGTGAAAACCCATAGGTGCGGAGGCCTGGGGGCGAACCTGGGACCTTTCTGGTCTGTATAGGTTAGCTATTCAAGGAAAAGAAAGAGTTGCCTTTAAATAGCACCTTATCAGCTTGCTCAGAAATATCTCAATTCACTTCCCATTCAGAAGTACAATGACTGCTGCTGTGTGGGCAAATGCAGCAGCAATCCTGCATATAAGATCCCACAAGCAATGATAAGAAGAATGACCAGTTATTTTATTTTCCATAGTTTTGAAAAAGGGTCTGCACCCATAATATTAACTGGCCTGTTCTCTCCACAGATGCTGACTGACCTGCTGTGTGTTTCCAGCATTTGCTGTTTTTGTCGGTTGACGGAAGAACGTTGGAAATGACAGCGGAAAAACACCCTGCTTTTCTTCAAATCGTGCCATGACCTTTAACATCCACCTGAACCCCAGGAACAGGCAGACATGGCCTCAGTTTAACGTCTCATTTAAAGCAATTCCTCAGTACTGCAATAGAGTGAGTGCTGGCTTCGATCCTGGTGTGGAGTGGAGCTTCAACCCACAACCTTATCATTGAGAACTGAAAGTACTGCCAAATGAGCCAAGCTGACACAAGGATCCAGGACTGAAAAAACAAATCCCTTCAATTTTCTCCCCTCTGATCTGCAGGCATTGACTCGTTGTGGTGGATGGAGTACGGTTCCGCAACTGTACCTCACCCAAGTGGCCGTTCTTCAAGCGTGAGCCCCGACAGTGAGTGCAGGTGAGCTATTCAACCACAGAGGCATCATAACTGAGCTTGATCCTGTCCACACATGCACATTTTCCAGCAAGGTTAACCAGGAGTGCGACCCCTGCAAGAACTCTCTCCTCTGCAGCCCAAGGATTCTGAGGCCAATCACAGCACTCCAGTATCTGCGCTGGCTGAGATCAGCTAAGAGCACAAATCAGGGATGGAACCTGGAACCTTTATGGTTGGTATAATTCAGTTCCACATCTGGCATTGCACTTACCAAGTGAGTCATCAGGGAACTATGATCCAGGGTCTCTCTCTCTCTCTCTCTGTTGATTAGATCACTTATTATGAATCAAACCTTTCCTTTCAAATCCATTCTCTCACTTTCCCATTGAGGTGTCACTCTTTTTTTTCCTCTTTCTAATCCATTCTCTTGCATGCTCCAATCCAGGCTTTATCTCTCTCTCTCTCTCTCTCTCCCTTCCTATAGCTCTACCATGACATGACGTTATAACAGACGGAGCTCTCCCGAAAAGGGCGAAGTTTTTAACTAGGATTTCACCATGACCATTTAAATGGTGACAGCAATTTAGAACCGGACTGCAAACCAGCCCGCATTGTTTAAATAGTTTAACCTGCATCTTACAGACTCACTCTTTCACACGGAGCAAACAAAGTCAGAGGCTAAGAAAGATACAACCCAGTACTTCTTCATTTAAGTAGAAAAGATTAGTAAAACAAAAACTCATTCAAAATGATATAATTATGATAGATAAAAACAGTAGCTTAGTGAAGCGTTTTTCCTGCGGCCAGTCTACATTTATCCAGAACAAGCCATTGTATTACTATTACCAACCTTGGGTGGTGCGATTGGAGCAGAGGGTAAATCCCATTTCAGTTCATCACCCCTGAAAAAAAAACTATAATTTCCCCTTCTCAGCATTGATGGAGCCTGTAATTATTCTCCCTCTCTGGTTAGTGTTCAATATTATTAATTAAATCCATTGCGATAGTTTTATCGTAATATGCAAAAACTGCTGAAAAGTGATGAAACGATTAAGAAAAATAATTTAAATTATGGTAATTGCCGGTTTTGTACGTTGGGTGTTGTTGCCTATTTTAATAAATCAATAATAAACCAATAAAGGGTCAGCGACCGAAAGACAGCTCCACAAAGTGCCCACTTCTTAAGGAGGAAACACTAATATAATTTAGACATAAAGTCTGATGAACTACAGCAACCGATCATTCGAAATCATATCGCTGACTGTGTCAATTGGCCCCTCTGTACCCTGAAATGCTCACTGCAGACTGGTTACTGTTGCAACCTTGTTACATTTCTCACTATTAGTTACTGTATTGATACAGTCGCTGTCACTTTTCGAGGGAATCGTGTCCAAATGTCAAAAATAAAATGGGGAGATTCTCAGTGTGATGGATGTTTAATGGATGAGTTGTTGAACCTTTTCATTCGCCCGCCGGCTCCACTGCGCCGCCTTTTGGTCCTCGGATTTCCCTCCCTCTCTTTATTTAATAAAAGCTTCTTTCACTCCAGCGTAATTACTGCGGATCGCGGCAGCAGGAAGCGAATCCGCTGGACAAGTGGAGTTAAACCGAAAGGCTGCACAGCTTCTCAGCCCTTTAAAAAGCAGCGCCACGTCGGGCGGGAGTCGGTGAGATTGCGAGCCGATCAATCGTCTGCCAATTGAAATTTAAAACCTCCCTTTTTCTGCAATGGAAATGTTTGAATTCAGCATTGGCGGCCTCTTGCTGCAGCCTGGCCCAGTGTCCGGCTCACTCGGTGCAGTTGCACTCCCACTTCTGCATCGCTGAGCCTGCTCCTGGTACCAGTGACGCCCTTTAGGTTTCAGTGTGCTGTGGCGCTTATGGCAGTGGACTATTCCACCATGGGAGAGTTGTGCAATTCAATTCTGGTAATTAGTGGAGTGGCAACAGAAAAATTACAATGGATGCTCTCAGATTATTGTGAGAAACCCAATTAGTGCACTTTAGGGAGGGGAATCTGCTGTCCCCACTTGTGGTTGGCAGCGGCCTGACAAGCCTCAGTGTTCTAACCAATGTTTATCCCTCAACCTAAATCACTAAAACAGATTATCTGCCCATTATCTCATTGCAGTTTGTGGGAACTTGCTGTGCACAAATTGGTTGCCTTGTTTCCTACATTACAACAGTGACTGCACTTCAAAAGTACTTGTATGGCTGTAATGTGCTTTGGGACATTCTGAGGTTGTGAAAGGCACTATATAAATGCAAATTCTTTGCTTTTATATTTTTATAAACATGTCACTGTGTTTAATGGGCAAATGTTCCCTTCCTCTCCTGATGATGCTGACTCCCACTAGGCTTTAGTTCCACAGGTGTTAGCAGCTCTCTTAAACCTCATTTGACTGGAGATTCTTCATGTGTGAGCTGAGACTGTGAGTGTTGGAATTTCATTTGGCTGTGGCGGGCTCCACAGTCAGGCCTGTTCCTGTTCATACATGTGCATTACATCGGACTCGGGAATGACTAGATAATGATCAGGTGCAATTACCCGGACTGATTTTTCTTTTGTTTAGTCCAGAGGCACTGCAGCCACGTGTAGTAACCCAACTGTTAACTCGCTGAGCACACCCACATGTACACCGACCCGTACTCCCACACTCTTTGCTGTCAACCCACAGACTTTGAGGCTAATTGTAGCACCTCCACTGCTGCCACAGCTGAGATTAGCTACTTCAACACAGACTAGGAGTTGAACCTAGGATCTTCAAGCTTGTCAGTTTGAAGTAAGTTTCATAATCCCTGCTCTATGTTGAGTCAACCACTCTTAGTTACAGGTGGCAGTATGGGTGCTCCGATTGGCCTCAAACATCCCTGGGCTGGGGTAAGATTGGCCAGGGTTCCTACTGCTGATTGCTGTGCAGTGAGCCCTCCAGGAGGAGTATGAGGGTGACCGCAGGATAGTGCTAAGCTCCAACGGCCCCCAAGAGTTGTCACTTGTATTAGTAGTGGGAAGTTGCTGCTTCATGTGGAACTGTAGCCCAGCATGATACCTGCCATTCTCATGATCAGAGGTTTAGAGGAAAAGAGTAGAGAAGGAAAAAAATACTCTGAATGATTTAATATAATAGTGATAAATATTAGTAATCCCTTTGTGTATTTATCAAAAAAGTAGCTTGTGCATACTATTATACATCTCTGCTATTGGTCTCTGTTTCAGGGTATGAGTCATTTATTGCCTTGTGTACACTGGGATTCCAATGTTAATCCATATTCTATCGAACAAATGGGTACAAAGTGTGTCAAAATTGAATGTGTTTTGCAGGCACAATCACTGGTATTGAAAGCGGTGGCAGAATGCAACCACAGGATAATTAGAGGTTGCAGTGACAATGCTGTGAGAACAAAATAAACACATCACCTGATCTAATGTAGTTCAAGAGAGCACGGATAGTTAATGACAGAGTAGATAGAGAGAAACTGTTCCCATTAATGGAAGGGTCAAGAACCAGAGGACATAGATTTAAGGTGATTAGCAAAAGAACCAAAGGTGACATGAGGAAAAACTTTTTTACACAGCGAGTGGTTAGGATCTGGAATGCACTGCCCGAGGGGGTCGTGGAGGCAGATTCAATCATGGCCTTCAAAAGGAAACTGGATAAGTACTTGAAAGGAAAAAATTTGCAGGGCTACGGGGATAGGGCGAGGGAATGGGCCTAACTGGATTGGTCTTGAATAGAGCAGGCGTGGACTCGATGGGCCAAATGACCTCCTTCCGTGCTGTAACCTTTCTATGATAGAGAACATGATTTGTTTCGAATACTATTTTAATGATACCTAAAAAAGAATGGTCACAGTGCCAATTGATTCTGATCAATTAATTCTGAAATGTGTATGTGATGTTGCTTAACCACAGAATGGACACAAATGCATTGGATTTTATTTTCTCGAGTTCTTTTTCATTTGTACAATTGTAGTACCAAGAATACAATGAATTGTCAGCTAGCTACTGTCTTTTACACGAATGTCATTGCAGATGTCCGAAAATGATTGTGCTATATCACCTGATCCATCTTTATTACAAAAATTGGGTTCTTGTCATTTGTTGTAGGATTTGTTCAGAAACTCGTGCTTGTTCCTAATTTTCATTATAAATTGTTGTTTACACATGGTAATTATAATTGACGTAGTACACGTGGCAAAACCATCAGTCCTTTGGTGCAGGTATGAAGTTTAAAAGAAAGACTGAAAACAGAATTAAAAATTAACCCTAGGATTCCAAAATGAAATTTTGAGGAGTAATTTTGCTCAGCCGGTAAAGAGCCTCCCTAACGGTGAGCACAGGTTGGAACGTTGGGTGTATAGTGTAATAGCCATATCTCTGACCTGTGTTCTCATCGAACAAGGCTCTATACCACCAGTGCAGCCTTGCAGAATTACCCCTATAATCTCACCTCAGAGAGACTGTGTTATTATGTTAGTTGCTGTACAATACCATCTTTTTTGAAGCTGGGAAAGAAAGGCTTTGTAGTCATGGTAACTGAGATAGCCTCAAGTTATGTTTTTGAGGGGAGTAACGTAAATGCGGCTGGTTTGCTTGTTTCCTTGGACTTATTTTTATTTAGCCCACTTTGTGATAGTAACACTCCCTCCTTTTAAAGTTATTTTTTCACCCCGTTTCCCTGCGCCAGCAGAGCTGTCAACATTGGGGAAAAGTTAGGATGAGATTTATGTTCAAAAAGAGTAAGAACCATTTAATTCAGATGATGATTATTACTCACTTGACCCTCACTCCTGCAGTTCGTGATGTCCTACAAACGCAGAAAGGAGATCTCCTGCCTTACAACTGCCGTTGAATGTATGTAGAAATTAATTTTTAAAATGTCAATTCACATCTGGCAGAATAGCACTCTACTGCAATACCATTTTCAGTGCTGAGCAGAGTGCTGCTGTATGATCCTGCCCACCAGCACTTTGACCCTGTTACACAGGGGTTACTCACTTCTGGTTTCATTTCCAATTTATCTGGTAGCATGCAGGAACTACTGAGTTAGAAATGAAAGTAAAAGAATGATGCAACTCAAACCCTCAATTTAAAATTGATATGTTTCAATACATTAGTACGAATGATATATATGTAACAATTGCACTCGGTACAAATAACCGTGTAAGTCAAAAATAATTATTTTGTGTGGTGCTGTAGATTTGGCACAGAGTACACACAGGAGACTGCAACAGATGAGCAGGGAGATGTATAATATTTCAAGGTATTTCTAATTGCTTAATTATAATCTGATATATTTAAAAGTTGTGGAACATCTAAATGTTTTAAAGACCTGTTATATAGTTGTATAAGATTTTAATCAGGCCAAATTGCAATAGTACTTTTTCAACCAGAGTACTGAATTTAGGCTGGTCAGAATTCTGAGGCTGAGGAGGAATTAATATAACTTAAAACGTGAATATTTTCTGTGTGTATAGATATAAATATAGATTAAGATTTAATTTGTGATTTTCTCTTTCACACTTAGTCTGTTCACTTTGATATTTCAGTGTTGTAGGCCACAAATATCTGGCCAGGCTCAATGTGAACAGCCCTCCAGACAAGGTGCACTCTAGCTAGGATACTCTTCAAATTTAGCCTGGTGTGAAATTTGAGGCCTACACTGCAGTCGGACATAAATATTTGACCAAAATGGTGCACAATAATATATTACTAAAGTAGTTTAAGAAATTTAACTCATAGTTATCTATAGGTTGTCAAATAATTCTTATTTTGCTATTTATTGTGCCAGCTCCCTAAAAAAAAGTGTACTCTTGATTAGAAATTGCTTAGGACAAATGATTTGTTAATTTGAACTGAAATGGTGCAAAAAGCAGGCTTTTGTGCTATTTTTGTTAAAACTGCTTAATTTGCACTACTGATATGTTGAACTTTTTCAAGCAAAAACAAATTTGAATTAACAGGAATAGACTGTGTAGAACAAAATGAAAAAGACAATACACTTTTTAAAAAAAATCTTGTGTCAACAATTTTTATTTTATGGAATTTGTGTTTTTCTGAGAGTTGCTGTTTAGAACCTTTTTTTTACCTTGTAAAAAAGGCTTTGTAGTCATGGTGAACACGACTGCTCATTGGCCTCAGGTAATGGGTCTGGTTTTAGTTTGTTTAGTTTCCTTGGACTTATTTTTATTCAGCTAACTTTTGTAACAGTAATACTCCCTTTTTAAGTTTGATTTTTTTTTTCCCTCCCCATCTCCCTGCACCACCAGGGTTGTCAACACTGGGGAAATGATAGATGTGAGATTTATGATCAAAAAGAGTAACACCCATTTAAATATATGGAGCTAAGTTTATTTTTTGAAGACTAAGTTGCATAAAATTGAGGACACTGAAACTAAAATGAGCAAGGCTCATTCCAGATGATAGATAGTTGATAGATCTGTGCACATTGCACCATTCACAGTGAAGGCTGGTATCTGAGAAACTTCTCAGACCCTGCAAGGCCTCACACATTGCACCCTCTGTAAACTTGAGCTCATCCAAAACTCTGCAGCCCGTATCCTAACTCGTACCGTCCCGTTGTGTACCCAGTCCGGCAATGCCTTAATTTTAAAGTTCTCATCCTTGTTTCCAAATTGCTCCATGGCCTCGCCCCTCCCTATCTCTGAAACCTCCTCCAGCCCTACAACCTTCCGAGATCTCTGCGCTCCTCCAATTCTTGCCTCTTGCGCATCCCCGATTTTAATCTCTCCATCATTGGCGCCCGAGCTTTTAGCTGCCTAGGCCCTAAGCTCTGGAATTTCCTCCCTAAACCCTAAACCCAATGGTCAGAACATTGAATACAGGAGTTGGGATGTCTTGTTGAAGTTGTACAAGACATTAGTAAGTCCACACTTGAAATATTGTGTACAGTTCTGGTCACCCTATTATAGAAAGGATATTATTAAACTAGAAAGAGTGCAGAAAAGATTTACTAGGATGCTACCGGGACTTGATGGTTTGACTTATAGGGAGAGGTTGGATAGACTGAGACTTTTTTCCCGGGAGAGTAGGAGGTTTTGGGGTGATCTTATAGAAGTCTATAAAATAATGAGGGGCATAGATAAGGTAGATAGTCAAAATCTTTTCCCAAAGGTAGGGGAGTCTATAACGAGGGGGCATAGATTTAAGGTGAGAGGGGAGAGATAAAAAAGGGTCCAGAGGGGCAATTTTTTCACTCAAAGGGTGGTGAGTGTCTGGAACGAGCTGCCAGAGGCAGTAGTAGAGGCGGGTACAATTTTGTCTTTTAAAAAGCATTTGGACAGTTACATGGGTAAGATGGGTATAGAGGGATATGGGCCAAGTGCAGGCAATTGGGACTAGCTTAGTGGTATAAACTGGGCGACATGGACATGTTGGGCCGAAGGGCCTGTTTCCATGTTGTAAACTTCTATGATTCTATGATTCTAACCCCTCTGCCTCTCTACATCTGTCTCCTCCTTTAAGACGCTCCTTAAAACCTACCTCTTTGACCAAGCTTTTGGTCCTAATATCTCCTTATGTGGCTCGGTGTCAAATTTTGTTTGATAACGCTCCTGTGAAGTGCCTTGGGGCATTTTACTACGTTAAAGGTGCTATATAAATGCAAGTTGCTGGTATAGTAAATGCTGGAAGGTGGACATGAGCAGCCTGGGAATGACTCTTCCTCCAATGTAAAGTCCTTTCCTTGAGGAAGCCTCTGACTTCTCCTGAATGCAAACCCATGCCCTCTGCTCTGTGTTGATGAAGGGAATTTCTCTTAACACCTTTATATTTAAATTTTTGAGCCCCCTGGTTAACTCTTCCTTAATGTGTTCTCTCTGAAAATAATTTACCATATGCCAATTGTTTATGGTTCCTTTTGTAATAAAGAAACCTTATAAATCTCTGCTCTACAAACACTAACATTATAACATATAAAGTAGCAGATGGCTTGGTATTTGTTACTGTGCCATATGTATATAATTTTAAATGCAGTGAAATAAAATCTAACACCATTGCAGTCAAATCATATGGTGCAATTCTACTTCAGTACAAGTCGTACACTTCAACAGTAGGAGTCAGTCGTCTGCCATTTTCTGCCTTGACATCCATCGCCAGAAAAACAAAACCATACAGAACTGAGCACATCAACTCGATTCCATACTATTCTGTACCTATTTGATATTTTAACACATTGCTGTGATATCCTGCAGGTTGGATAGGGAGCAAGTCCAATTATGGTAATAAATTTGGAACATCCTAACCATCTTGCCTCATCTTCCAGTCTTCTCGTTTCAGCAGCGTTTGGCCAGTGCTAGAATCAGTCCAGATTATGCTCCAGATTAGCACCCTCAGCGGCAAAGGACCAGCCACTTGCTGACTCATGTTGTTGCTGAGCAGGAATCAGTGTCTCCGCCTAACATGAAATATTGGGATGAATTCTCAGGCCTCCCACCCGGCGGAAATGGGGCAATAGTGCCCTGATAATGACGGGCAATGACCCACCGCTCCATTGCCACCGTTACTGTATCTGTGGCAATGTTCCCCCGGGCCTGACGTTGGGTGGCTGGAGCAGCCCCTTGAGTCAAGCGGTAGGCCAATTTAAAATGCAAATCAGGGTCCTGTGACATACGTAGGAACTTGATTGCCATTTTTAGACTGAACTGGGAAGAACGTGCGCCATTTACATTGGCAGCCCGGCTAAAGAGGATACCAAAGATAAATTTCTCTGTTGTGGGGTCGGGAGGAGCAGGAGTGCGAATCCAGTGCTAACAAGGCCCGGACCTCAAAACGGACAGGGCCTTTTTCCAGGACTTTCCAGCCAGAGCTTTCCACATGCCAGCTGCCCGCAGTTTGCTCGGGGGTTGGGCGGGGGATCCACCTTATTGTGTCTCTACAGTGGAGAGGTACTAGACTAAAGCTAATCATTGGTAGATCATTTTTCTCCCCCAGTTTTCTTTTTCTTTCCTCCTCTCCTAAAGGTGGTGATTTGTGCTCACAGGAACTGGCACCTTGCCCAAAATGGCTATTATTCAATTGTCCAGGGGTGTACAATAAATCAACAGCTCCAACTGTTGATCACATTTCCAAAATTTTCCTCAATTTTAAATGTAGAAAGGGAAACCTTTCCTTACTGACACACCATGGAATTGGCTGATACAGAGAGATTCATCGATACGTTAAAGGGAATTATCTCAACCACATGCTCTTCCATTCCTTGACTGGAACTTTATTATCAGGAATCCTTCGATATCCCAAACCTATGCTTCTTGCCATCTCTGTAAAAGAAGGAAAATATTTAAATTAACCATTCAGTCCACAATTGAAAATTATTATGTGTGGCAAATTGGATTTTCACCTGGATGGCCTGAGGTAGATTTCTTTTTAAATTAGTAATTTTTCTATAATGCTAGATTCAGCATATAAGGAGTTAACTCTCAGGGCTGCATACAACATTTTTTTTTCTCAATAATAAGCCAGAAGCCTGAAAGTTCATTTACGCTCTCAATAGTAATTTGATGTGTTAATTAGTTATTCCGTGAGAGGATCTTGATGTACAATCCCAAATATTTTGTGCAATTGTGAGAAGATGGCTCCTTGGAACTGAGTGTCCAAGATGTTCTTCCATTCCATTGCACTCTCACAGCAGAAGGCTTAGCCAGGCGGACATGCAGGAGTCTCCTGCTTCCACATTAAAGGGAAGGGCTCTCACATCAGAATAATGACTTTGATTGACAGCTTAGTGAGCTGAACCCGCCATCTCTCTGACTTACGGTGCGGGGGTTCACGAAGGGGTTTGCTCGTGCGTGTCTCACTCTCACACACGCAGTCATAGGGTGGTCTGTGAATTTGCCAGCCTACATCATAAAGGCTGTCTGTATCTTAAAAGTTCAAACTGACTTACTTTGAAAGGTTAATCTAGGGAAGGTGAGCCCACGTTTAGAGAGATGGTAAGTTGCACTTTTATTGTTTTCATAACAGAAGAGCATCAGGAAACAGATTGTTCCCTGCTTCGAGCTGAATTAGCTGAACCAGTGATATCATTGGTCTCCTTATCACCTGGGCTTAGAACGGGGGGGAAAAATATCAACCAAGGGTCCTGCTGATTGTAATCGTGACCCTTACGTGTAGATGTAAGGATCAGCCTGGTGCCACTGCTACAATTCAGTCTTTTTCCATAATATTTTTCATTTATTCTCACTGTAAAGGTCAGCTTCCATAGGCAACCTATACCTTGTTCTGAAACTAGTCTTTATTGACAAAGCAACTGGGATATCATGCCACTGCAGGAACAATGAACCCCTTTTTCTGTTGAGCTGTGCACTGGGAATGGTATAGGCTGGAAATAAATAGCTCTTGATTTTTTTCAAATTGGCAGGAAACACAACACTGACAGTCCGGTTGAATTTCACACCCTATGAATCAGATTTATTAAGAAGTAAGACTATACAGAAGCAGAGATGAATCAGCTGATAAACATAGGAAACATTATACTAAACTTTATGACATCTGTTCTAAAACAATGTTCTCAGCTTAAAAGCTTTCCAGTAACTTTTTTGCATGAATCTGCTTTGAAAACTTTTATGTGAGAAATGAACTTTACTGAGTCCCTATCGGCACAATAAACCCTTTCAGCAAGCAGGCAGAAACCATTTTAAATTGTATCAGGCACAGCTAGAAATTCCTATAAAACATATAATATCGAGATCATATGATCTGAAACAGGATGGATCCTCCAGTCTGTGTCAGCCCTGCATGGTCAAGTAGTCTGCTGACACGTACTGACCAAGCACACAAACGGGATGGGCATTTGGGTGAGGTTGGCAGTGCCCATGGAAGATGGAAGCATCCCCAAGTATGAGGACCTTCAAGAGAAGAAGGAAGAAAATTTGGAAGGGGGGGGGCGGGTGGGAGCGTGGGAGCGTGAAGAAAGTGGGACGAGCCCAGAAATTGCTCGGAGCGGTGAACTAATGCTTCTCGCTGCTCCATAAATTTATACCAGCCACTAACACACCGTGGTCTTTACTGGGTGCAATTCCTCTAATAGGAAGCGGAGAAGAGCCCAGCGTCGTTCAAGGGAAGCTAGGACCCTGGGAGAAGCTCTCCCTTCGACCAGTCAGATTGCAGCATTTTTGACAAGCTGCGAAACTGTTTCTGTGGGCTTAGAGCTTTAAACCAGGAAGTGAAACATACATTAAAATTAATGTAAAAACAATTAGCAAAAAAAAAGGATAAGAAATAATCGAATTAAATAAAAAACACAAAAAGGAAAAGTAAAAAAAACATTTTTTTACGTTAAAAAAATGTTTTTTTTAATGACCAAAAATAAGGAGTAATGAGACTCCACATTTTTAAATTAATTTTTAGTTGTTTGCCAGTTGCTGTTTTTAAGCGTACCTGTTTTGTGGCAATATTATTTACTTTCCAGCTGAGCAGATGAGCAAGTTGGCGCATTTTCAATGATTTCACTGATTGCAGCCGGCGATATCCCCTTAATTCGAACTAATAAGAGCAAGTTCTGGATTTCCGCATTTCACTGCACGTGTGCGAGCACCAGGACTTGCTCCTCGATTTCGCCACTAACAACGGAGAGCGCTGTTGATCTCACCGTTCTTTTCCAAGCAATTTCTGCCCCAATGTAATAAACAGAGAGGCAAGGAAATCGGCCCTACCCGAATTACTAGAAGAAAAAACACATGCACGTACTAAAACCTTCTTCGCACCAAAACAAGTATGAAAACAGATTTTGTACCAGCGCTGGATCTTATAACACCAGAGCCCTTTTATATCACAGTGTTGGCATGTTGCCGTGCACTTTTATCTCATGACGTTCCAACTGCTTTTTCAGTGGTTTCCACAAATCTCTCAACACTACAGAGACTTGGATGTATTTGGAGCTTTGCTAACTGACCTCCAGTGACCAGTCTATGGTGAAATAATGTTATTCATTTACTTTGACCAATTCCTTTTGATGGAATCAGATTGTGTGTTTGCACGGACCTGACCCGAAGCAGGTTAGGAAATGGAGCAAACTGATTAAACTAGTTGGCACCGAGCTGCCCCAATATAATGTGATCCAATATAATGTGATCCAATGTGCAATGAAGATATTGTTAGTTCAAACTGAAAGATTGCTTAATACTGTTTAAAACTAAGGGTTTTAAACAGTATTAAGCAATCTTCGGATTTGCAGGTTCATACTGGTAATTGTACTTTAGTAGGGGGAAAACATCCCACACTAGCAATATTGCAAGATGTCTCTGAAAAGTTAAATAAAAAATTCCAGCGTAAGCTAAGATGTGGATAAGCGGTCAACAGCAATTAATGATAGGTTCAGTTCCTAACTTCCCCCAATGGGCAAAGGTACCACCTAACGCCATATAGACCAGAAGGTCCCGTGTTTGATTCTCGAGCTTTACTCCTTTAGCTGATCTCAACCAAGGGTGCTACCCCGCGGGGGCACTGCAATCTGCCTCCGAGCCTCTGGAAGAGGGAAAAAAATTATTCTGCTCCCGATTGATACCCAGTGGGAAAGTTTGGGTGTTTGACATCAGGTGAGGACAGGATTTGGTTGGGCTTTCATGCCCTCCTTGGTTGAATAGCCTGCCCACCCTCACTATCTGGGATCACACATGAAGTATGGCCACTTGGGCAAAGTAGTGACGGGCTGCCAGTGTCTGTGGAACGCTAATTTAGTATAAGTCCTCTTCTTAAAGGTAGGATGAATTGCCCCATATCTTCATTCTGCAGAAGGGTTGAGAAAACTTTCTTTAGTTTTTCTTTTTTTTTAAACACTGGTCTGTGTTTTACAGTGAACCCATCATGGAGAAATCAAACAGTCGGACAGAGGTGGTGCTGCTAGCCTGCGGGTCATTTAATCCCATCACAAACATGCACCTCAGGATGTTTGAATTAGCCCGGGATTATCTACATGAAACAGGTTTGACTTTCTCGCTCTTCTATCTCATGTAGCCTAAACACTCTTTCTTGGAATCAATGTCCACTCTCATCAGTGTGGTAAGAACAGGTGCTGTTTCAATCTTTTGTCTTAGTCCTAAATGGTGTGGGTCAATTCTGTCCAGTCATTTGGATGGCTTTACGCTCACCCATTCCATCTCTCCTTGTCTCTTTCAGCCCTCTCTCTTATCTCTCTATCTGATTTCCTCTCTTTCTCATTCCCTTTCCTTGTTTCCCTTTCCCCTCTTTTCTCCTTGTTTTTTTTCTATCATTTCCCCTTTCTCTCATTCCCTCTGTCCTTACCTCTCATTCTATTCCTGTCAGCTTCTATTGAAGTTAGGTAGATCTGACTAGTTGGTTCTAAAATCATTGTTTATCGGTGCAGGAGGACAGGAACCAGTGCAGGGGAAGGTTCCCAGCTGAGATTGTTCAGAAACTGAGCATCTTCTGTTTTCAATCAGTGCCTGTACATTGTAGACCAGTTCACACGTGATCCTCGGAATCTGCCAGGCATTGTGATGCTCCCATTATTTAATTGAAAAACTTCCTAATGTCTGTGAAGTTCACGTTCCCATGCGTGACCCTGTGGTATCCAGGCAGTAGTTCCTCCACTGCACCTTTTTTAAAAATTCGTTCATGGGATGTGGGCCTCGCTGGCGAGGCCGGCATTTATTGCCCATCCCTAATTGCCCTCGAGAAGGTGGTGGTGAGCCGTCTTCTTGAACCGCTGCAGAACCTGACTTGCTTCCTGCTGCAGATTTCCACACTGCAGGGTTGTGCTTGTGGCGATAACAGCGGTGTCACTTGCAGCTTGCTCCTTTGCTGAGATCCGTGTGTGGGTAGCTGAGCTGCACTTCAGCCAAGGGAGGAGTCGCACGCAGCTTTCAAGATGCCAGCTGGCCACCCCCTGCATTGTGGTGATTTCTCAATCCTTACCTCTGGAAGGGAGGGGAAAACGGAGGGTGAGACACCCTACGCTGTGCAACATGTTGTAGATGTTATTTTGGTTTAATATAATGTGCTAGGGGTTACTTCAGTCATTTTAAGTGTACAAGACTATATAAATGAACAAAATGCATTTTTTTCTCTTCTGTCACTTATTTCTATCCAACACTGTTATCTTTTCCAGGGAAGTACACAGTGATAAAGGGCATTATATCCCCAGTGGGTGATGGATACAAAAAGAAGGGTCTAATAGAGGCACATCATCGTCTAGCTATGGTAGAAAAGGCCATAGAAAGCTGTGACTGGCTGACAGTGAATCCCTGGGAAAGCAAACAGGAAGAGTGGGTGGAGACTGCCAAAGTTTTTAGGTGAGTGAAGCCATGGAAAATTCTGTCAATCCTTTTATCAAAACCATTTTTTTTAAAGATTAATGCTTCTCTTCCCTGTACCTCAATTCCTTCTTAGCCTGTCACCATCACACATTCTGCAGCAGCTGGCAGAGTAGGCTTTTCTTATGTGCTGGTACTACTTTGTGGCTTAGACTCTGTAGCGTATTTCTAAGAGGGAGGGCTCAATTGAAATGCTAGTTGTTTTCTCATTAATGGTCATTAATTGTTGGCAAGCTATTCGACTGCAGTGGGCATCACACCAGAGCTTGAAATCTGTCCTCGCCTGACACCTGTGCACAAGCACTTTCTGGCAGGATAGTGATCTGGAATGGGAGTGTGGACTGACTTTTCCTCACCTCTCCTGGGCACAGTGAGGCCAACTGTAGACCCTACACCACTGCTCCAAATCCTAACATTATATGGAGGATTCTCAATCGTTTGAAGAATGAAGAAGAATCTGTGTGGGGGGGAAAAAAAACACGAACTTTTCTGGCATTCAAGCTGGAAATTCCTTTTTACAATATCTTGTGAAATCCAACTCGTGTTGAGCCAAGATGATAGGAGCGACCATTTTAAAAAGAAACCTTACTATGCTTTCAATGTTGATTTACATTTTTTAAACCAGATATCTTTATGAGAATCTGGAGAACCTCAGTAACAATGAGAAGACGAGCTCGGCGCAACGCAGGAGGGGAAAGAAAAGGAAGATAGAAGAAAAAGATGACAACTCACTGGAAGCGAAAGGTGCTTACGGAGCAGGTGCTATAAACTGTGCAGCTAAATTGAAATTTATATGAAGTAAACGTGCTGCAAAGAATTAATTTTTAAAAATCTCAAGTACTTAGGATTTCAGGTTGTTTAATGGCAAACTGTTTAAATACTCCAAAAAAAGCCTACAGCTGAGCTTGATATTATCCTCAAACACGCCTTCCAGCAGGATACACTGTATAGGGAGCAGGAACGCTATAAACCAAGGGATTTTGAGGCTAATTAAAAGGTCAACATCAAAGGCTCATGCTAGATTCTTATTTGGCCAGTGGGTAGTGTATCTGTGGTGCAATGTCTAAGCTATAAACCCAAAGATTGTATTTATAAGCTGCACTAACTAGACCTCGAGGTGAAATGGTTTTTCATTATTGTGTTGACAATCTCAGGAGATTGCTTAAAATTATTTTTTTTGTTCTCTTGTAAATTGATCTTGAAACCTCCACTGGCCTTTTTTTAATTAATCTAATGGCTCCCCTACATCTAAAGGTCTTGCAGTTTCTTTTACAGACTCTCCTGAGTTAATGTGCCTCTGTGGAGCAGATGTTCTAGAATCTTTTGACATTCCAAACCTGTGGAAAAAAGAAGACATTGAAGAGATTGTGGGGAAGTTTGGTGTCGTGTGCATCAGTCGACATGGAAGCAATCTCGAAAAATGTATTTACGAGTCTGACATCCTCTGGAAGTTCAGGAAAAATATTCATCTTGTAACCGAATGGATGAACAATGAGATCTCGGCCACAAAGGTCCGTCGAGCTTTGCGAAGGGGACAGAGCGTTAAATACGTGATACCTGATTCAGCCATTGAATACATTCAAAAGCATCATTTGTATGATCCACGCAGTGAAGACAAGAACTCTGAAGTTATTTTAGCACCTTTGCAACGTTACATGAAAGAATCCAATAGTAGTTCAGTACAGTGTTAGACCGGACCAGATTCTCTTGTGAATGCCTGGCCCAGGATATTAAATCATGGATCGTTTACCCACATTATCTTTGACGCATTGCTTTTGGGTTTATTTATTCGACAGTATGAATAAGGATAGTGAATCCATTTCCATTGCTCCCACTGTCCACATCAGGCTCCGAGGAGAGGAGGAGTAGAACATGACAGGTGATAAGGGGTTTGTCCAAACCATATGCCCAAGGCAAGTCCCAAAAAAGAATGTTCTATTTGTAACAGGCATTGTTTGATGACCAACTTTAATTGGAGAGTTGTCCAAATGATGCGCCTCAAGACCAGTGTAGGAGAGAAGCCTCTATTGCATCAGTGTAACAGGTGCATTGCCTTACTGTAACATTATGTCTTTTAGAGCCTCCTAACTTAGTCATCTGCAAACCTGGATATACAACTCTCTGTTCCTTCATCCAAATCATTAATATATGTGGTGAAAATCTGAGGCCCCAGTACAGGTCCCTGGGAAAGACCACTTGCCACATTCTGCCAATCAGAGAACGTTCCCTTTATCCCTGCTCTCTGTCTCCTACCCTCTGTTTCAATTACCACCAACCCATGTCACAAGGTTTCCTCCAATTCTGCATGCGTTTAGTTTTGCTAAGATTCTCTCCTACTTCAAAGGGGTCGGCTCTCACCTCAGGGTAGTAATTTGGTGGACCAGACCCCATCGCCCTGACTTAAGGTGTGAAGGTTCACCGAGATGCTTGCTCGCATATATCTCTCACTCTCTAACGTTATGGTCTGTTAGAGCATGACTGATGGTTTTACAACAAATTCAGGACAGGTATGTGCTGTGGACCCTCGTGCGTCTCTAACTGAATTGTTCAAACATCTTTTACCCAGCCCTGCCTAAGCTGGGCTTATCAAGATCTCAGTGGTGAAAGGACACTGTGCCGGACTGCCCCAGCCCTCTCACCTTTTGAGTCATCTGAAAAAGTGTTGCGATCGCCAAACTGGTAATGAGACAAATGTTCAGCCAGTTTTACTATTCTCCCAGGCACCTGACCACATGGCAGAGTTAAAGGTCGTGAAGGAGGATCCAAAGGTAAAATTGTGCAATTAAAAAAAAAACCACCCACCCCTGTTTTTATTTTCAAATTGCCTGAGAAACTAGAAATTAAGTGTACCCGAGCCCCTATCATTTTCATCTTGGAGTTCCATTTGAAACATTACCAGAATTAACTAAAACCTGCCGAGAAATAGGTTGCTTTACAACGATATAAAAGAAATGCGGCATGTTTGAATGTTGTCCACGGGGATTGAACGACCTCTGGGCACCGCAAAATAATTTTGGGTAGCGATTCTGATTAATATAGCTGAAGAGCTAGACAGAGTGCTGCGGCCACTTTGGAGCACTTTGTCATTGAAATGCTAGGATTAGTGGTGCCAAATGGAAGGGAAAAGCCTCCCCGGGATAGTCTTGTGCAACTCCCAACTGGTTAGGTCACAGTGGCATTGGCCAAGGCATGGCAACAGGTTGCCTAGCAATCTGCAAGTGGTGCATGGCCCAGAGAGACCGGTGAACTGGGGAGAAAATAGAAAGCTTCATACACTCGGAAAACAAATAAAAATACTGCATGCAAGGGTTTAAGATTATTTGCTACTTATTTGGTGGATGTGCTGGACTTGCAACTTGTTCTGTGACTCTGAAATACTCTGAATAAAAGAATATTTATTGATACATCTTGTTGATTTTAGCAAAGAAGAAGTTATAGGGGCCTACAACCTTGCACAAGCATTGCTTTTTGTAAAAAAAAAATGGATTGTCCTGCAATAGGGTTGAGAATCATTGGGAAATACAGTAAATTATTAATTGATTGCATTTGAAATAGACGATTAGGGCAGGATGCCATCCATCGAAATCCAGTGGCACCTTCTCCCCACTCCTGATGACGTGGACTGCATTCACATTCCACAGGTTTAACGTTGGTGCAAAGCCAAAACAACTTCACTCCAACACTAAAGTGGGAATGTGAATTGGGGAGGCCAAGGCCCAAAGTGACGTCAAAGTGAAACTCCAGGGAGAATGGGGAAAAAAAAAAATCAAAGAGAATAAAATATTCCAGTTGCCTCATAGTTCTACTCAATATCAGATATGTTGAGATCAAAACAGAGTTCTCCTTTCAATACCATGTGATTTTTGCAGAGGAAGACAAAGTGCTTCAATGTAAACATGTTTTTCTCGTTGTTTATTAGTCCTGACTTCACAGCCAGGAGAGCAGGTCTGAATTGCCTTGTTACAGGATTATGAACCTTACCCAACAGATATGTTTGGGGGTGATTACTAATTGTGTGTCAGTTTGGCTCAGTTAGTAGCACTCTTTTACATCTTAGAAGGTTATAGGTTCAAGATCCGCTCCAGGACTTGAGCACAGAATCCAGGCAGAACTGAGGAAGTGCTGCAAGGTTGGAGGTGCTGTCCTTTTGATGAGATGTTAAACTGAGGCCCCATCTTCCTATTCCAGTGGTTCAGGTGAATGTTAAAAATCCCATGGAGAGTAGGGAGATCTCCCAGGTGTCCTCACTAACATTTGTATATCCACCCAAAACTGGTTATTCATCTCATTACTGTCTATTGGGATCTTGCTAAAGGCAAATTGGCTGTGTTTACCTGTAGAACAGTTACTTTAGAACGCTGTAGCCTTGATTCTCCCACCTGCGTTCCCAGCAAGTGTGGCTTGCCATTGGAAGGGTGGGATAGAAGAATTAGTCCTCATATCGCCATTGGAAGGGTGGGATAGAAGAATTAGTCCTCATATCGCCATTGGAAGGGTGGGATAGAAGAATTAGTCCTCATATCGCCATTGGAAGGGTGGGATAGAAGAATTAGTCCTCATATCGCCATTGGAAGGGTGGGATAGAAGAATTAGTCCTCATATCGCCATTGGAAGGGTGGGATAGAAGAATTAGTCCTCATATCGCCATTGGAAGGGTGGGATAGAAGAATTAGTCCTCATATCGCCATTGAAAGGGTGGGATAGAAGAATTAGTCCTCATATCGCCATTGGAAGGGTGGGATAGAAGAATTAGTCCTCATATCGCCATTGGAAGGGTGGGATAGAAGAATTAGTCCTCATATCACATTCTAATTGTTGGAGTTATTTTTCTTTTAAGTTCCATTGAAAAGTATAAAGGTTCTAAAGCTACATCACACAACAAGAGTCTGTCCAGCATTCACCACCGCTAGCTGCATGGGAACCAAATAAGAAAGAAATGCAGTGCACCATTAACCCAGCTGTTCTCTCTTTACCAAGTTACTTTACCCAATTCCTTACCAAATACACTGCCTCAGTCATAATTCAACAGGCCAGCCCTCCCATTGGATTGGACCAGTGATCTTCATAATAGATCCCCCATTTCTAACCTGAGTTACTGTAATTTTTATGTTCCCTCCAAATGTCTCCTCTTCTTTCCCAAAGGCACGAATCTGTGCTGAGGTGCAATTCCTACTTTGGCCAAGTGGATGTTCTTCATCTGTGAACCTACACACCGAGTGTTGGTGGGCTGTTGAACAATAGTGGGCATCACAGCTGGGTCTGATCCTGTCCTCATTCAAAAATGTGAACTTCAAAGTAGGAATCACTGGACAGCAATCAGGAGTTTGAACCTTGGCTGATTTCTCCCATCCCCTCCAGCCCAGAGTGCTGTAACGCCATTCCAACTACAGTGGCTGAGATCCAGCTAACTCAGCATACAATGTGGATCAAACATGGGACCCGAAGGGGAATTGAATAGAAAATGAGAGGTTGCTATCTTCAGTTATGTGTATTCTAGAATGGATCCACTAAAATAAAATATAAAATTAATTTGAATTCTTGAATTTTATTTAATACAAAAATACAAATGTTAGATTATTTTGTTACAATTTTTTTTGGAGAGGAAAAAAATGCATCACCCTTATATTTATTTCTGGTATATTTGCTATTCAGCAAAGTAGGAGACAGTACAGGTCCAAGGTGGTACAGTACTTCCAAAAGCAGCTGTAAATGTGCTTCAGAGGCAAGGCCATATTCAAAATAATTCAAGTCTTTAAGTAATGAAGGGAATAGAATAGAGTAGGTGATTACAGAGAGGTATTTGGACAAGAGAACCAGAGGGACATTGCAAGCCCCACTAGCGACTTGAGCAAATAATGTAGGCTAGCTATTCAGTGCAGTACTGAGGGAGTGCTGCATTCTTGGAGGTGCTGTCTGTTAGATGAGACGTTAAACCAAAGTCCAGACTGCCTGTCCAGGTAGATGTGAAAGATTCCAAGTCACCAATCAAAGAACAGCAGGGATCTGATCAATATTCCTCCCTCAACCAATGTCACCAAGATTATCTGGTCATTTATTCTTTGTGGGACCTTGATGTAAGCAAACTGGCTTCCGCACTTGCTACAGCGATTGCCCTTCAGAAGTAATCCATTGGTTGTAAAGTTCTTTGGGACATCCTGAGAAGGTGATAAGGTGCTATATAAAGGCAAATGGTTTCTGTAGTTGAGGATGGCCTAAGCAATAACTAGTAGAATTGACTGCTGATACTCTAGTAATTACTGACTCCTTTGGAACATTTAAAAGAGAATTTGATCAAATGCAGATACAGCAAGGAGTAGAAGGAGATGGGTCAAGGGCTGATAAATGATAAAACATGAATCTGGATTACATAGTGGGCTCAATCGTCTTCTCTTGCTCCTGTATCACTATGGCCCTGAAATTACATGCTAGTGTATGAACACTTAACACATGAAATTCTCCTCTTTACCACTTTAGCAGAGCTGTTAACCATTTATCTTAAACAGACTAACTCCTCCACTAAAATAGCAAAGAGAGGAATTTCAGACAAACACATTTAAGTGATTGTGCATTAGTATTCCATCCCATAATTTCAGGGCCGATTATCATCAAATCATGCAGACCAGCCTCCAGCAGACCAGTGCTGTCAGACACTTGCACTTCTCCTCAGCCCTGTATCATATTTGTGCTTATAATATTTTCTGTTTAATTACATTAACTATTTGAACCAAACTTCTTTCACAGTTAAACATGAATGCAAGCATTTTAGAAAATTATTAATGGTTTAAAGCTTTTAAGTAGGGGAGCAGAGGCAGAAACTGGAACATTGAATGAGACTGAGATGGTCGTGCATCTGCTTTCTGGAGCACATTGAACAGAGAGCTCAGCCTGTCCTTCTGGAAGGACACCCACCTTTAAGGCTTGTCTGTCAACAGACTAAATCTATCACATGGTGTAACTGAATTAGTGTTGGCCAGCTCCTGGACATTAAACCCTGACATTCATGATTCATCATTTTGAATTGTGGTTAATCAGCAGGTCTGTAGACTTATGCCATTTTTAGAATTTGCAGAGTAATACAAAATCAATGAGAATGAATAGAGCCAAATGCATATTTACTCAACTTGTCAATTCTAAAGATTTCTAAAGGCTAACAATAGATAATTCCCCAGATGTGCAGGTTTCAAAATTAACTGGGTGAAAGGGTACAATGCGAATAATGGGTCTTCGGCAATGGTGCAAAGCAGGCGATAAGGAATCAATGGCCCATTTTATCCCCCGCCCGATTTTCTTTAACAATGGACTGCCGATTCACTATTGCCCATTTTGCACTCCTGCTGAAGACCAGTTTCACCCCCAATGTATGCTGTCTAATTTCATAATATAACGGTTGTATCATTTTTCTACTCTATGTCTGACAGTTTCAATTTGAGCAAGGTTAACAAATATAAGCCTGTAAATTATTGTTGGTGATATTGATGGACAACCAGCTTCAGGCTCTGTTTCTCTAAACTCATTTGTCCAGCAGTCCTGTGATAAAAGTGGACCATTTTATCTAAAAGATTTAGTATGGTATTAGCTCATTTAATTCTGTCATGACATATAAGGGTTTAAAAAACAACTTCATTAATAGAGAACAAACCTTAGTTTAGTTTTGATATAATAGTTGCAACAATTAGTCATTTAGTCTTAGACAGCTATCAGAGGGAGATAATTGAGATACAAACATCTTGTTGGATTGGTTCAAATTATGTTTGACTGGCAGCTTCCTTTTGAGCTGAAAAGAGAGTTATTTAAATTGGCTTGGTCCCAATCATTTTAGGGAAAGTATCTTGGCTGGCTCAGATTGGACAGTCTTTCTGAAGCCTTCAGAGAGCGATAGTGAGGCCAGATAACCATCACGGATGAAGAGAAAAGAAAAAGAACCAACACATTCGACTATTAAGTAGCAGTCGCTACTATTAGTTACTTTCTTTTATTCAAAAAGATAATTCAGTTTCATAGCCTCTGTGAAATCTATGTTGTGTCATTGATACTGTTCACTTATTGTTTTACTGTTTAATAAATTTGTTTGGCAGTTAAAGTGGGATTGCTCACCTCAGAACTAATGGCTCTGAGCTTCCCTTAGGAACTGAAAGAAAAAAAATTAGTTGATTTACCTTTGACCTTTCTTGAGCTATGGAGTTCCCCACCCGTGTCTCGCTATGAGTTCCACCGATGGAAAGGGGCACGTGCTCCTGAAGTGCCCTTGCAGGTGTGTGGTTGTATTTTGATGTTGCTGACTGAGGAGGAGGCAGCCCCACAGGGGCTGGATGGTGCTCGTGGATCACAGAGAAGCCATATAAATGGAGAAGTGCAAGAGCAGCTCAGGCCAACAAGTGCAGTGAAAAAATTATTCCAACGAGGTAGACCCCAGTAAAATTTGCCAGAGCCAATGGGGCAAACACAAAGCCCACCCTACCAGCTTTACGCTGGGTTTCCACTGAAGCAGAAAACCCCAGCTTTAGCATCCAATATCTAGATCGATAACTTTTTCTCTTTTTTTGTGAAGATGTACTTTTCCCTCTATGAACCCCATGCCACCTGCAAGTGACCTAAACAACAACAACTGGTAATTATATAGCACCTTTAACATCGTAAAAAGTCCCAAGGTGCTTCACAGGGGCGTTACCAAACAAAATTTGACACCGAGCCACATAAGGAGATATTAGGACAGGTGACCAAAAGCTTGGTCAAAGAGGAGGTTTTAAGGAGCGTCTTAAAGGCGGACAGAGAGGCAGAGAGGATTAGGGAGGGAATTCCAAAGCTTCGGGCCAAGGCAGCTGAAGGCACGGCCACCAATGATGGAGTGATGAAAATCGGGGATGCGCAAGAGGCCAGAATTGGAGGAGCGCAGAGATCTCGGAGGTTTGTAGGGTTGGAGGAGGTTACAGAGATAGGGAGGGGTGAGGCCATGGAGGGATTTGAAAACAAGGATAAGAATTTTAAAATCAAGGTGTTGCTGGACCGGGAGCCAATGTAGGTCAGCGAGCACATGGGTGATGGGTGAACGGGACTTGGTGTGAGTCAGGATACCCTTGTCCGAGTTGGCTGCGAGTGGTCTGGGATGACTTTTTCATCCTTCCCCTGGGGAGAGATGACTGCTTTTCACTTTGTGTCACAGTAGTGCAGCTGAGATGAAGAAATCAGTGTGTCCCCATTGCTGTGCCCAATCTTGAATTCATACAATCATAACTAAAAACTGGATAGCAGATTTCAGCCTATCTTTTGCATTGCTTTCAATACATCTGCCTGGCCCCCTTCTCCTGATGGTGGTGACTTATGCTGGCATATAGTTTTAAGGGCACCCGGACCCCTCCAGCAACTTGCGCTAGTGGTTAATTCTGCTTGTGTGGGCTCAGCAGTGAGTGTTGGTAGGCTTCGTGTCCTTGGAGGGAATCATAAACAAGCCTGATTCTGTTTTCACACATTTTCCAACAGAAGTCATCTGGATAGCATCTAGGATTGGGGAACCTGGCTGATTTGTTTTCTTCATCCCAGGAACACTAAGGCTAATCGTAGAACCCAACTGCTGCCTGACTAGGATCAGCTAACTCAGCACCAAGTGGGAATCAAACCTGGGATTTTCTGACCTGTATGGCTTAGTCATGAACCTTGTGGTATATTTACTCAGCAGGTTATCAAGGGAGTTGGCCATCTCATTTAATGGAGAGATTTTATCTCCTCTATTTCGCTCCTTCATCCAACCTATCTTCCTCCAACCACGGGTAAGAAATGTGGCATCATAAACGGAGCAGAATAAACAGGAGTGTCAGCTTGTCCTTGTGGCGGGAAGACACCTTTAGGACTTTTTCCATAAGCAGATCAATCTTGTCACACAGCATAACCAGATCAAATTGTCAACCGTTCTCTGAATATCAAATTCTTGACGCTTATGATTCATGTTTCAGTTGCTCCCATCTGGTCATCCAACACATCTGTGGATCTGTACCATTCCTTAGACGTAATATCAACTGGGTCAAAAGCATATGTATACAACCTTTCAGTTCTAATCAGAGGTTTTCAAAAGATAACAGGTGATAGACACGCAGGTCTCAAAGTTTACTCGGTGAAAGAGTATAGTCTCTACTTTGTCAATTCAAATAGTTATGCAACACACTATATACAACAGGGTCAATTTTCCGAGTGCTTACACATGACGAGTTCCTCACAAGCCATGAACGTGCATCAGAAAATCACAGACCCACTGGCTGCAATTTTCCATCCATTGATTTTGACATCTTCAAGTTCCATAGGTTGGGAGCAGAGGAGGAAGAAATTTTTACAGCTCAGAGGAGTGCAAAGGTAAGATTGCCCAGAATGTTCATAATAGAAGTATATGCCCATTGCATTCATGCCACAAACACTTGAACCCCAACCTGCTGCTGCATCAATGCACTGGCACAATCTTTCATCCTGTACCATTTACCTATATGACGTCAGGATATACCTGACACCAAAATATGCAAGTAATTTAACACATGCCTCCCCCAATGCACGCCGTCACCAGAAACTACTTTCTTGCCGCACTATCCTACATCACAGAAGCTGAGGTGAAGGCTGGCTACTGGGATGGCATTCTCTGCTCTTCCAAAATCTAACATTTGTATGTTTTGTATCTGTTTACAGGAGAAGGCAGCACGAAAGAACCAGAGCAAAGAGAGGACCTCCCATCCTTTGTCCACTCACCAGGCATGAAGAGGCTGCCCTATAAATTGTGGGTAGAGAATCCATTGAGGGAACAGGAGAAGGAGAGTTTTGTGGCTTTGCGTGACTTTATGGCTAGAATCCTCATTATTTAGTTTCCCCTGCAAACTCATCCACTCACTCAATCACCAAAATATTAGCATATAATGACAACAGGTTGGCACAGTTGGTAGAATTCTTGCCTTTGAGTCAGAAGTTTGTGGGTTTCAAACCTCACTACAATACTTGAGCATTTAATCTAGGCTGAGACTTTGGTGCAGCATTGAACAATTGATACCATGTCAGGGGTGATTTTTATTGGATGAGATGTTAATCTGAGGACTACCTGTTCAGGTGGATGTTAAAGATCCCATAACATTTTTCTGCAGAAGGACAGAGAGTTCTCCCAGTGACTTAGCCAAAATTTATCCTTTAGTCAATGCCACAGATTAACAGATCATTTCTCACATTTGCTGTTTGCTGGATCTCACGATGCGCAAATTGGCTGCCATGTTTGCCTATTGACAACAATGACTACTCTTCAGAAGTAATTTTTTGGTTGTGAAATGCTTTGGGATGTCCTGAGGTCGTGAAAGGTGCGATATAAATGTAAAGTCTTTCTTTCTATAATACAGAGGATGAAATTGGTCATTGGCGGTAAGCAAAACGGGCAATAATGGCCCCAGTGGAAAAGAAAATCGGGTGGGGCATAAAACGGGCTTCTGATTCACTATCGCCTGTTTTGCTGAACCCCAAAGAACAATTTCACTCCCACAATGTCTTGGCATGTTACCTGTGTCAAAGGCCTTTTCATATGGTAACCAATGTAACACATTTCTTTTCTCTTCGTGTTTAAGTAACCTGGTTTTATACAAAAAACATATTCAAGATACCTTAATTGCTTCTAATATTGCCTTCCATGAAATTTTAGTTGCTGGTCTTTCTCCGTTGAGAGTGGGAAGTTGTGTTCACTGGATATTGCATGACCAACTCATGCATATTATTGAAGTACGTTTACTGTGATACTTGTGCCTTGTGCATGAGGGAGAGGAGGTTAGAAATCACCAGAGCTTGCAGCCCAATGGTTAGTTTCTATGAATCTTATTAGGCTATTCAACTGCAGGGGCACCACAGCCAAGCACGATCTTGCCCCGGCCCAACTTTAACACACGTAAATTTTCCAGCAGCAGTCAATGTTTATTGATCAGAATCTTGGCCGATTTTCCTCTCCGTAACTCAGGGTACTGAAGCCAATTGTAGCATCGCCATTACAGCCCCAGCTACAACCTGCTACCTCACACAGTCTGGGGACAGAAACTGGGCTTTCCTGGTCTGTACGATTCAGCTATTCACTGCAACGCCTTGCTGAGCTACAGGGAAAGCAGAGATACTGAATCTGGTCCAGTTAAACCCATGCAAAAATGGATAATGGCTTTCTCAAGGTTGCACAAAAATCTGGAACTGATTTTGCAGCTGTTAGCTGAAACAGCAGATTAAGCAATCTTTCAATGACAAACATGGATAACCATTTCCAAACTAGTAAATATGTAGTGAGCAAAGAAAGAACGGAACAGCCTTGCAGTTTCTGGTGAATCTTAAATCTCCAACTCGGATGAAATATTGTAGTTGTTTCAGTGAACTGACATGAGTGAAGTGTTTGCCATTCCAATTTCCTCTGAAACTAAAAGCACCATTGTGCATGTGTAATGCCTTCAAACTGAGGCCTCAGGCCTTTACCTGGGTTTCTTAAATTAAAAAAGCGTATCAAAAACATAATTAAATTTTGCCTTTTGATTCTCCACATTTTTCATTAAGTACTGTACTAATGCACAATACAGGCCACACCCAAAAATAATCCGACTGCTCGGCTCTCTTTCCCCACAGCCCTGTATCTCCTTCTGCTTCAAATATTTATATAATTTTCTCTTAAAAGATACAATGATCACTGCCTCAACTATTCCCTGTGACAAAGCATTGCATGCTCCTGTTAGGAGACATTGGCAGAAAAGAGTTAAAATATATTTTTAAAGAGCAGAAGTTGAACACAGAATCTCAAGCTTTTACTTTCCCAACTGGAATGCAAAAACCAGGCCTCAAAAAAAGATAAGCACCTACATGCATACCTCGTCCAGTGTGAAAGAACCCATACATGATTTGCATGACACTTAATGAAGTGGGTCCAGTGACCTCAAATGAGGAAGATAAGGGGCTCGATTTTAGCAGGCCTGCTGGTTCCCAGCGGGTGGTCCTCCGGGAGCGTGGAAAACGCGGACGGCTAATTGCGTGCGCCCCCCGCGCGATCGCGGGGTAATTGAACTGATTAAGCCCTGCTTCCGGGTTCTCCGCTCCCCAGCTGCGTGCCGGCGGGCTGCGCATGCGCACTACCGTCGACGCGATGTAGGAGCTCCACTTAAAGGGGCAGTCTCCCAAAGCCCCTCCTGCTGCAATCAGTAGGCAAGACATGATGGCTCACCCGAGGGGAAAGGCTGCGCCACGTTTTTCGGTCCTCGCGCTGCAGCTGATGCTGGAGGGCGTGAGGAGGAGGAGGGACACGCTGTTCCCTGCGGACGGACGCAAGTGCCCTGCCGCCGCCACCAGGAAGGCATAGGCAGAGGTGGCGGCGGAGGCCAGCAGCAGGGCCAACACCCCCAGGACATGGGAGCAGTGCCGCAAGCGGTTCAATGACCTCACGAGGTCCGGCAAGGTGAGTACACCAACGCACCCTCCCACAACCCGTCCCCACCATCACGCCAAACAGATCACAACCCCTCCTGCAGAGCCACCACAGCGCTCCCACAGCAATCCTCACAGCCACTCACTCACCATCCTCGCCGTGCCCGCAAGTACCCACCGTCCCTGTCCCCACCCGAACACTACCACACACCCCAATCCCCATGCAATGGGATGGGCATGTGGCACACGCATCCTCCCATCCATCTGCCCCACGCTCAACCCACCCACACCGATGCTCGATGCGTCTCACTATGCAATACGCACCCACTCACGCATCTGTGTTTTGCCTTGACAGGAGAAGAGAAGCAAGAACAACAGGGAAAGGGCACGCACCGGAGGTGGCCCGCCGCACGTGGTCGACCTGACAGACGCAGAGGTGGAGGCGCTCGACCTCGCCTGCACGCCACATTGCCTGTCGGTCGCAGATGGCGAGTCTGTCGTTGCAGAAACGGCTGGTAAGGGAAAGCTGACACTCAACACCCATGATCGCGAGTGACCGTATCATCACCTGCCATCAGGCGCACCGTAAAGTTGGTCCACATGCCTCATAGTGCCCTCTGTTCTCTTGCAGGGCCGTCTGCGAGCGCTATGATTGAGGAGGGCGATTCCTCAGAGGACATGGCGGTCTCTGAGGGTGCATCGTCACATCTGAGCCAACCATCCACCAGCGCAGAGACACGCACCTCGGTGGGTCCCCCTCGCCAACTAGTTGGGGTAGCACTTGGTGATTCACCGCGCACAAGTGAGCATGAGCAGACCCTGGTGGCAGGGGCAGCCGCGGAGGGTCCGCGTCGGTGGGAGCACTCATCTCCAGGCTCTGCTCAGCCGGACCCAGATGCTGAACCCAGAGGGCCACCAGTGAAAAGGAGAGTCGTCGAGGGGCACCAGCTAATTTCCGAGGTACTGGGAGAGGTGCCGTGCGCATGGTCCACAATTGCGCAGGCGATGGAGGAGTCCAACTCCTGCATGAGGGCATTGGTGGCGCAGGCACAGGAGGGTACCGGCGACATAGTGTCGCGGGTAGGTGCGGGAGCGTCTGCGGTGGAGGACAGGCTGGCCTCCCTCGAGCGTCACGCACAGCTCCACATCGAGTCCGTGCAGGCCCTGACAACGGCTGTACGGATTCAGGGTGAGCAACATTCCGCCGCCATAAACAGGCTGACAGATACACTGGGGGTGGCCTTGTAAGGCCTCACACATGCCATCCAAACTGTGGTCCAGCAGGGTGGAAGGGGTGATGTGGGCCGAGGCCACGAGAGGGATGATGGTGACCGGGGACATGGAAGCGGGGACGCTTCTCAAGGTGCCCCCACGTCCCACCCGTTGCCCCCCTCTCAACCAGTACCAGCAATGGTGCCTCCTCTCCAGGTGGCCGAGTCTGCCCCTGCCCCGGTGCAGGAGGTGCAGTCTGTGGAGGTGCCCTCACGGGCACCGAAACCCAGGGGCCGTCCGCCCAAAGCATCTACCCGGTCAGGGCGAGAACAGGAGCAACCTGTCACTACCTCTGCTGGAGCCACAGGGGTAGCACCACGTAGGGGTACCCGCAAAAGAAATCCAAAGGCGTTATAAGCACAAAGGGAATGCACCAGGGTGTCTGTTAATTTGTACACGTTTTGTTTATAGTATTTCACATTGTACATATTAAATACTATATTCTCACCACTCCTGCCACCTCTCGTCCATTCTTCCGCGGCCTGTGCAATAGGTGCGTTCCGTGCAGCCCATCATGACGGCGAACACCTGCTGCCGCCCAGTGGGCACACTGCTGTGGGTACTGGCAACACTCTTCAGTGGAGGGGGCTGGTATGGCCCCTCGCATGTGCAGGTGAGGAGATGCGAGCGCCTCGCACTGTCTGACTCTAGGAGAACCGTTGACGTATGAGTGCCTCCCTGGCCCGGCAAGCATCCTGGTGAGTCGTGGTTCGGCGCATGGGTCGTCCACCATCCTCTGGCGCGTCCTCCTCCTCCCCCTCCTCCTCCTCCTCCACCTCCTCCTCCACCTCCTCTTCCTCGTCCTCAATGTGGGTGGCGGGTGTGGATGGGGCCTCCTCCAGCGGCACCCCTCTCTGTTGGGCCATGTTGTGCAGGGCACAGCAGACAACTATGATTCGTCCCACTCTGAATGGTGTGTATTGCAGCGCTCCCCCAGAACGATCAAGGCACCTGAAGCGCATCTTGAGCAGCCCTATGGTCTGCTCAATTGTAGACCTGGTAGCAATGTGGCTGTTATTATATCGACGCTGCGGCTCGGTGATGGGGTTCCTCAGAGGTGTCATAAGCCACGTGTGCAGGGGATACCCCTTGTCGCCGAGGAGCCAGCCGTTGCCGGCGTTGGGTGCGCGGAGGATGGGCGGGACGGTGGACTCCCTGAGGACGAAGGCATCGTGGCAGCTGCCGGGGTATCTGGCGCACACGTGTAGGAATCTCTGGCGGTGGTCACAGATGAGCTGGGCGTTAATGGAGTGATACCCCTTCCTGTTGATGAACAGCCCTGGCTCATGCGGAGGTGCCCATATTGCGATGTGGGTGCAGTCGATTACACCCTGTACCCGTGGGAAGCCAGCCATGGCATGGAATCCAACCGCCCTCTCCATCTGGCTGCGCTCGTCCATGGCGAAGTTGATGTAGTGCGAGGCCCTGCGGAACAACCCATCGGTGACCTGCCTTATGCACTTGTGTGCAGACGACTGACAGACCCCGGTGATGTCCCCGGTGGCACCCTGGAAGGATCCGGATGTGAAGAAGTTGAGGGCAGTGGTGACTTTGACGGCGACGGGTAAGAAGATGCTGCTTGGTCCATCAGGGAGCAGCTCGTCGTTAAGGAGGCTGCAGATGTCGGCGACTACCTGGCGATTGACTCTGAGCCGACGTATGCACTGCTCCTCGGAGAGGTCCATGAAGCTGAGCCTCGGTCTGTACACCCTGTGCGGAGGGTAGTGCCTCCTGCGACGCATTTCTCTCTGTGGTTGCCCTCCCTCCTGCTGCGCAGGTGGGTGTGCCACAGCACCGTGTTGGGGGGCTCCACGTCTCCGAGGCGGACGGCGTGGACTGCGAGGCTGCTGGGGCTGGTCATGCTGTTCGTCCTCCGAGGATGTCAACGCACCACCCATCTGGCAGGTGTTGGTCTGAGGGGTTGTGCAGGGTAGGTCGGTGGTTCCTCGCACTGGGGCTGCAGTTTCACGTCGGTCTGTCCTCTGGCTTGGCGGGGGGTGGTGGAGGGCAGGGGTTGCCCTATGTGACACGGTGGCCTCCTGCGTGGGTGAGGGCTCTCCCACCCGCTGTGGAGTGCACCTTGGCAGCTGCCACAGGCTGCCGGCTGGAACATGACCGGTTGAAGGGAGACTGTTTCCCCCAGTGTGTGGAACACTCTGCCTTGAAGGTAAAATCCCACTCTTCCTGTTTTGACAGCTGATTCAGCTCATTTAATGACCTCAACAAGCAAGGTAAGTACACTCAAGTGGAACCCCGCGGGATTCCCACCAGCGGGGTCTGCGCACACAGCCCCGCACGTCAGCGCGGCACCCGGAAGTGGCCGGGATCTCGGCGCGATCCGCTCCCGCACGTGGAAATTGACATTTTGGAGCCCGCCCCGCCGATAACGCACAGGAAACCCGATGCTAAAATCGAGCCCAAGGTGTCTGGAAAGTGAAGGGATTATGAGATGAAGTAATCTCACTATGTCAATCAGTAGTATAACTGTACCCGTTGGTCTTATATATATATGTATACATCTTGTAGTTTAGAGAAATAGTTGCACGCCTTATAAGGGAATTTAGATTAGTGATTTGTAGCTTAGAAAGGTAAAAAAAGTGGGGAATTGTAATGGGATTTTGGATTCAACCCGGGAAGTTTGAGCTCAAAACGCTGTATACTCGATAGACATCGTTTCCCAGAATCAGGTTCACTTCAGGTATTTTACCTTATTTGGAGGATTAAACTTTGAATAAGCAAAACTTTGCTTGTGTGCATATTGTCTTCGCCTCATTGAATGAACTCATATAAAGCTAGCTAGTTAACACTCCAATAACCCTTTGCAAAGGAAATTTCGCCTAACTTCTCTCCTCACTCTCTTAGTAATAATTTTGAATTATTGATCCCTCATCACTGACTCCCCAAACAAAGGATATAGTCTTTCCCTATTCACTCTATCAAACCCCTCAAAATTTAAAAAAATCTCCATTAAATTTCCTCTTCGCCTTCTCTGCTGTAATGGAATTAGTCGCAGCATCTCATATTTTTCCTCTTAATAATTGTTTTCCATCCCTAGCATCATCCTGGTGAATCTGGGCTGCATGTTTTCTATGGCTTTAATGTCCTTTCTATAAAGGAATGCCCAAAACTGTAAACAGTTACTCTAATTGTGGCCCAACTAATGTTATGTATAAATTTATCATTACTTCTTTTATCCTAGCAACATAGGAATTGTGAGACGAGAAAAGACCAAGGTCCATCTTGTTCGCCTTCTATCATCCCGGTAGTCACATGATACAATGTTAATTGAGTTGCTGACTAATTATAGCAATCAATCTCTATCAATTAGTCTCCAATAAACCCAGACGTGACGTGAGGAAAACCCCAGTGGTGGAAAGCTTTGGGAACCACAGGTCCAAAGTCATCTGTTCCTCCCAAGCATGTTACACTTACCACATGTCAGGTCTCAAATTACTCTTGTACTCTATGTCCTAATTTATAACATCCAAAATAATATTGACCTTTCTTTTGGCTTTATCTACCAACACCCATACTTCCTGGAATTATGCACTTGAACCTTTAGATCTCTCTGTTTATGCACACCCTTCACAGCATCTTTTCATTATGTCTATACTCCCATTTTTCCTCCTAAAATGTATTAGCTCACACTTGTATTATGCTTCCACCTATCATCCTGTTCCACCAATCAGTCTATGTCTTCCTGATGTCTTTTACAGTGCTCCTTGCTATTTACCAAATCCCCCACTTTACTGTTACCAGCAAATTTTGAGATTGTGCTCCCCATGCTCAAATCATCTAAAGAAACACCAAGAGCAAAAGTGGACCCAGCACTCACCCAGAGTACACAATTTCCAGCCCTTCTCCAGTCTGAGCAACACCTATTTACTCTAACTCTTTGTTCTACGTCTGTTCACCAAGGTGCTATTAGTGCTGCTACAATTCACTTTATACCATTGCCTGAATTTTTCTTGCAAGTCGCTCTCATCGAAATTCTGAAAATCCATCTACATTACATTTATTGCGCTCCCTTTATCTATTCAGTCATCTCTTCAAAAAAAACGATTACATTTCCCAAACAGATCTTGCCTTTAATAATTCTGTGCCAGCTGTCCTTGATTAACCCACATATTTCTAAATCCTCACTAATTTTATCGCAGATTATGGAGTTTGCCAACAACTGACCTTGTAGGTCCTTGCACCTATTTGTCTCAAAGGCAGTCATCTAAATTAATTTGAAGTGCAGTGACTGTTCTGAACAATTTAAATTAATATTTTGCTTTTAAAAAATGTGGTCTATACGCAAGTTTCATTCAAAGGACTTTGGGAGCAGCCTGAAAACAGGCCTAAACTTTCTGGGAGCAAAGAAATCATTCTCCTCGTCAACGCCCCTCCGAAAGAAATAATTATGTTTGACCATTTCCACCCTCAGGGAATGAGTCGAATTATGACTATCACATTAAGAAAGCCAAAATCAGAAAGCATTTCAAGAATTTCGAAAATGGAAATAACACGATTTTAGGGGAAGGATTAAATGGTGAACATAGATGTGCAGAAAGATGGAAATGTGCTGAAAATGACTTAAAGACTTTAAAGGGGGGAAAAGAACTCTTGTGCTGCTAATAATTAGTAGTTCAGCGAGGTTACGAGCTTTACAGCCCTGCCCACAGTGACCTTTCATCTCAGTCTGGTTGGCAATTTCTGTGTTCAGAGCTCTCAAGGTCAGCCTGAAACCATTTCCAATTCTCAGTGTACTTTCTTACCAGCGGCTTTGCAGGTTTTACGTACTGAGCTACTACTGTCATTTTAGTTCTCTATTTCAGCTTGTGTTAACTGTGCCACCCAATTTTCACGATGTCTGTGGATTTCAATGGTAGCTGGAACATGATCAGCAATGACAACTTTGAGCCTTACATGCAAGCACTGGGTGAGTGTAAAATATTTCTGTAGACATATCATGGAAGTGGAATCCAATTGCAACTTCCTAGGTAATTCGGTAACAATTTTTTGCCAACATAAAACATAAATTTATTTCCTTTCATCAGGGAATGAGAGTTTTGGGGTTTGGAAATTCTTTCTGGTGCCTCCTTTCCCCGTTACCTCACAAGTAATGGTGTTGTAAATAACGTGAAATTAAGGTGCTCCAGCTAATCTGCTAAAAGGGAACGTGTAATATGAATTTTAAAGAGCAGGCAACTTTTTAATTTAAGAACATAAGAAATAGGAGCAGGAGCAGGCCATATGGCCCCTCGAGCCTGCTCCGCCATTTAATAAGATCATGGCTGATCTTTGACCGCATCTCCACTTTCCCGCCTGATCCCTGAATTTTGTTCATGAACTCAAGTAAACGGTGGATCACAACTTCGAAATTATTGCCATTTGCCCATGATGCTCTATGCAGTAGCTATCCACTAAAATAACGTCCTAAAATTTAATTCAGTTTACTCCTCAGTTCAAAGTTGCTTAATTCAAATGATTTGGTCATTCAAATTGTTAACACTAAATTCCCATTATTTACATTACTTAATTCAAATTATTGGATAGTTCCAGGGATGAGGGACTTTAGTTTCGTGGAGAAGCTGGGGTTGTTCTCCGTGGAACAGAGAAGGTGAGAGGAGATTTGATGGAGGTATTTAAAATTATGAAGGGTCTGGACAGATTAGATAGAGAGAAACTGTTCCCATTGACGGAAGGATCAAGAACCAGAGGGCTTAGATTTAAGGCGATTGGCAAAAGAACCAAAGGTGACATGAGGAAAAACTTTTTTACACAGCGAGTGGTTAGGATCTGGAATGCACTGCCTGAGGGGGTGGTGGAGGCAGATTCAATCATGGCCTTCAAAAGGGAACTGGATAAGTACTCAAATTGATTTTGAATTATCAGGAGAAGACTATCAACCAATATTCTTCTGCAGAGGTACCTGGCGTTAGTGCTTACTGAGGGAATTCTACCGTTAAATTAAAATTCAAGCTTGATTAGCTCCGATAATGTTTGTTTCTCACACGTTGTTTTAGCTGTTGCAGTGTTTCAGACATTTCTTCTGAACTGCACTGTGAGGACACAGTTGGATGCCAGTATAATTTTATACACGGCAGCTGTGTGCATGAAGTCTAAATTTAGCCTGTCAGCTGGTGACAGTACCAACTGTGAACGTTCTCTACCAGTTTTTTCCAGCAGGTTAATTCCTAGTGGGAATTGAAGCTCTGGTGAATGAATTTGCGGTTTATTGTGGAGATGCCACTGGGTTTAGTATTTTGTATTCTTCAATGGAAACTTGGTAAAAAAATTATTTTTGTTAACGACCTGAGACAATGGAATTTGTCATCTATTTGTTATAGAATTTTTTGATGAGGTAACAGAGAGGGTCGATGAGGGCAATGAGATTGATGTGATGTATATGGACTTTCAAAAGGTGTTTGATAAAGTGCCACATAATAGGCTTGTCATCAAGATTGAAGCCCATGGAATAAAGGGGGCAGTAGCAGCATGGATAGAAAATTGGCTGAGTAACAGGAAGCAGAGCGTAGTGATGAACGGTTGTTTTTCGGATTGGAGGGAGGTGTACAGTGGTGTTCCCCAGGGTTTGGTACTGGGACCACTGTTTTCTTGATATATATTAATGACTTGGACTTGGGTGTACAGGGTACAATTTCCAAATTTGCAGATGACACAAAACTTGGAAGTGTAGTGAACAGTGAGGAGGATAGGGATCGACTTCAAGAGGATATAGACAGGCTGGTGGAATGGACGGACACGTGGCAGATGAAATTTAACGCAGAAAAATGCATTTCGGTAGGAAGAACGAGGAGAGGCAATATAAACTAGAGGGCACAATTCTAAAAGGGGAACAGAGAGATCTGGGGGTATATGCACACAAATCGTTGAAAGTGGCAGGGCAGGTTGGGAAAGCGGTTAAAAAAGCATACGGGATCCTGGGCTTTATAAATAGAGGAATAGAGAACAAAAGCAAGGGAGTCATGATGAACCTTTATAAACCACTGGTTCGACCACAACTGGAGTATTGTGTCCAGTTCTGGGCACCGCACTTTAGGAAAGATGTGAAGGCTTAGAGAGGGTGCAGAAAAGATTTACCAGAATGATTCCAGGGATGAGGGACTTTAGTTTTGTGGAGAAGCTGGGGTTGTTCTCCTTGGAACAGAAAAGGTGAGAGGAGATTTGATAGAGATATTTAAAATCATGAAGGGTCTGGACAGATTTTATAGAGAGAAACTGTTCCCATTGGCGGAAGGATCAAAAACCAGAGGGCTTAGATTTAAGGCAATTGGCAAAAGAACCAAAGGTGACATGAGGGAAAACTTTTTTACACAGCGAGTGGTTAGGATCTGGAATGCACTGCCTGAGGGGGTGGTGGAGGCAGATTCAATCATGGCCTTCAAAAGGAACTGGATAAGTACTTAAAAGGAAAAAACTTGCAGGGCTCTGGGGATAGGGCGGGGGAGTGGGACTAGCTGGATTGCTCTTGCATAGAGCCGGCACGGACTCGATGGGCCAAATGGCCTCCTTCTGTTTGGTAACCATTCTATGATTCTCCCTCCATCTTCAAATGATCCTCTCAGATTCCGCATAGTAAATCTGAGGATGCAGTTCATTTTGTGTCTTTGCTCCTTTTAATTATGAAGATTGAATTAGGGGCTGTGACCTTTGTCTTTTTTTTAACACCCCCCCCACCCCCAAAATGTAAGTATAGCATTTGTTCTTATCAGGGTTTTGGATGTTAGTAACAAAAACAGAAAATGCTAATGCTGGGAATAGAACATTTTCAGTTTCCGGCACCCAGTGTCAAGCACCAAGTAGTCCCGGGTCAGATTAGAAGTAGAATAAAGGTCCCTCCAATCTCCCATTGTGCTTCAGCCCCAAACTCAGAAGAACATCCCTTGCTGCACCAGTATGGCATTTATTTGCCCTGAGCGAGTTTGCTAATTAATGCCATATTAGGGGCAGTTTTGTGCTGAAGTCCTGCATCCACCAGGAATTGGTTTGAGAGTGCTCAAACCCACTTCAAGTAAACTCCTTGCAGCCAACAGATGGGGGAGACTTTATCCCATCGGGCTGGGCTGGATTTGAACTCCCAGATCTAGAGGTAAAAGGCTAATTAACCCAGTGCACTACCCAGTTCCCTAGCCACTCAACAGACCAGTTATGCATGTCTTTGCCAGCTGGATAGTTATAACCATAATTATTGCAATGTATTGCATGTTAATTTTATATTGTTGCTTTACAAGATTGTTTCTTGTTCTTGCTATACACAAACATTTGCTTAGATATTCTCTCCATCGAGCACAATTTGGAAGAGGTTAGTTGATTTGACATGGACAAAGATTCTCTAGTTTTCAACTTTTGTTTGATTATCTGAATAAGCTGACAAGAGCTTTGCTAGGACATTACTACCGTGTGAATGGGATTCCACCTTTTATTTGCTGGAGGGTTTTATCATGGAATCCTTGATAATAAAAAGTTTCTTGGCCAAAACATCTCGCTGTAAAGTTTTTAACCTACATTACCATGTTGATGTACTCTTGTAATCCATCTTTTTTGAAATGTCAAGAAGGTAGAGCGTTCCTTATCTTTCTCTTCAGTTTTCTCCGAACAATGTTGACTCATTCTTGTGTGGCGGTTTTCCTGTAGTACTTGTCCTAAATGGCATGTACTCATGTAAGCTTGAGTGGTGAGTGTCGGCAGGCTATTTAACTGCAAGGGGAATCACAGCCATTGCTGTCCTCACCTGCTGTCTATACACGTACAGTTTTTGAAAATCTCCAGATTTTGGGGGATCTGAATTCAATTTGCTTCCTCAGTTTAAAAGCTGGCTAATTTGGCATGAAAGCTTAACAATGTTCTCTTGACAGATATCAACTTTGCTACTCGTAAGATTGCTGTTCTTCTGAAACCTCAGAAGATTATTGAACAGAAAGGAGATTCATTCATTATCAAAACAAATAGCACATTCAGAAACTATCATGTCCAGTTTACAGTGGGAGAAGAATTTGAAGAAGATACAAATGGTTTAGATAATCGCAAATGCAAGGTGAGAGATCAATGCCTGTCAGTAAGATTGCTGTGGGATAATTATGGTGGAAGTGAAATGACCACTTGTTAGAGGAAATAAAAAAGCTTAAATCTTGTTTAAGTTTTCCATCCAAGTCACAGAGGATGATGGGATGGAAATGGTCTGTCCATATTCCTTGTACCCATCTTCTCTGCAAACTTGCCAGTTTTTCTTCTTTCAATGTCTCTTGATCAGTTTTTGTATTTGCAATGAAGGCTGAGTTTCCTTATACACTTCAAACTCTTTCTAATAGCTTCAACAAAATGTACATTCCATCACATATTGCCTGAATGATTCAAAAACAAGGATATTGAGGCTTTCTTTAAAATTTACCTTTCTACTGGTTCATAAATCCTACACAATAATTCAGAGATAAGCCTCACCGTATTGTCTCTTACAAACTCTGCACACATGATAGAAATTACAGCACAGTAGGATGCTGTTTGATCCATTCTACTGGTGCTAGCTCTTAATTGGAGTTACTCTATTCCCACTTGCTTGCTCTATACCCATCTATATTAAAAATCTTACATCTGCATGCATTTCCTTTCAACTTTTTTCCATTGTAATTTCCTTGTCCACATTTACAATGTGTAAGTAAACTTGTCATGCTGTAATTACTCTCTCGAGTGGAAGTTCTGCATCACCATCACTCATGGGAGGATATAATTATGGTGCTAAGGTTTACATAGGCAGTTTCCATTACAAATGTGGACATAAAAAATTATAATGGGAAATATAAAAATGTTATGCTTATGCTCCCTGGTCCAATTATCTTCAGCTCTCTGTCCCCCCTTCAGCTGAAGATTATACTTGGTCTTGACTCCCCACGCGCAACCTTGAGAGATAAATAATATATTTAAAATCGTGCGTCTGTACACACCTGTCAATATTTTTCATTCATAAACTCCTACATCCGCAGTTATAATGGAAAGTGCCTTTGTAAGCTCATGTAATTTAATTGTAAACTGCTTTAATTACTCTCGTCGTGATGCTACAGCACTGCCACTGGCAGGAAGGTGTAATTGCAGCATGATAAGTTTATACTGGCAGTCTCCATTCTAAGTGTGGGCATAGGCATTTGTATTGGACATATAAAAAGAACATATTGTATGACTTTAAAATGGGGACTGAATTATGTCTGTGTGCCCTGCTCTAATTATCCCCCATCCTTTAACCCCACTTCACCTGAAGGCTATAACTCCCTGGGATAGATCTTGACTTTGTGCGATAGTGTAATACGGGTGACAGCTAGTCGGCTGCTTCTTTTACTTCTCTCTCCCTGTGTGCAATGCTATCGGAGATCGACTGCTACCTTTTTTATATTCTTCCTCTTCAAATGCATCTCAATTTTTGTTAAACGATGCAATAGTCTCTGCTTCAATAGCCACTTGAAGTAAAGCATTCCATGTTCTAATAGACTTGTTTTAAAAATATTGTTCTAACTTTCCTTTTCATTCTTCTCATGATCATCCAGAGGAAATGGCCCCTTGTTAGTAATTTGCCAACCAGTGGAAACAATCCTTCATTGTTTACCCTCAAAACCTTTCATAATTTTGAGAACCTACGTGATTCCATTCCTGAATCCTCTCTGTTCAACTAAAAAGACCCCCAATCTTATGAGCCTTTCTTCATGATAGTAACCTCACATTCCTAGTATTCTATCGAACCTATGCTGTATCCTTGGCTGTAATATTCTCCCCATAATGGGATGCCCAAGATTGCATTCAGTACCGCAACTGCGGCTTAATCAATGTCTGTGCTGGTTCAACATCACTTCCTCGCTTTTGTATTCAAGGCCTCCAGGCATATGTATGTATGTGTGTGTATGTGCTTGTGTATATGTGTGTGTGTGTATGTGTGTGTGTGTGTGCGTATATTTATGTCACTCAACATCTATTCCAATTAGGCTGTAAAATCCAATAAGTATGTTTAGAAAAATGAGTTTTGATGATGCCTTTCTTTATGCAGAGTCTCGTTACATGTGACAACAACAAACTAGTATGTGTGCAAAAAGGAGAAAAGAAGAACCGAGGATGGACCCACTGGGTAGAGGGCGATGAACTGCACCTGGTATGTTCTCTAGAGGATACAGAAAACCAATAGATCACTTTATAAGCAGCCATGCTCATGAAAATTTGTGTAATAGTAAGCCATTTGGTTGACATTCATTCTTCTCTCTATTCTGTGCAACATTAACCAGCCTGGCTCCCTATTCCCAGAATTCTGCCAATGTAGCCCTTGATCTGGATACTTACAGGTGTATGAGCGGATTTTTTTTTCCTTTGTATCCTTATTTCCTTCCTTCTTCCCCCCCGGCCCCCCCCACCCAACATTCTGAAACACATGGTTGGAACTCTGGTCTACACCATTAATGTGCCGATCTGAAAGAAATCCTGTCGCTTTAAAATTTCATTCATTCCAGAGGAGAGAGATTTGGTGAGTAATTGTTGCAGCAAAAGCTTGTTCTGTTGCTCAAAATTCTAAATTAGACTGTTGCAATTGTCGAGAGACAAATGCTTTATATCAAACAAAAGTCATCCGAAGTACAATTTTAAACCTGAACTGTTGTCTTGGTAAATTCTCAGAAAAGCCAAATCTCGCCCAATTAGGTTCTCTTGAATTGGATTCCTATCACAGGTTATGACTGAACAGTTTGAAGGTATTGTAAGGGTTAATCAGACTGACTTGATGTGCTAAAGTTATATTGCTATTAATTTGACCTTATATTATAATAATAGCTTTTAGTCTTTGTTAAATACCGAAGTGTGATTCTTAAATTGTAATATCTTTAAATAGTTACAAGTATGCTAAGATGGTGACCGCTGAACGTTTGAACTGAAACTGATGCTTACAGCACCGACAGTTTTAAGATGGAATGACCACCTGTTTAATGAGACGTTAATTGGAGATGTTGCATTGCATTATCTCCAATTATATATATCACAGTCTGAGCAGTTGAGTATTGATAACGCTGCTTGTGGCCATTAGCTTACAGAATTTCTTTCTCTCTAGGAACTCTGCTGCGAAAACCAAATCTGCAAACAAGTTTATAAGAAAGTGTCCAAGGCATAAAAGGGTGAAGATGTCAAATGCAAGGCCTATTAATTTACAGCTGGTGATTTCTTCTAAATTTTAGGGCTGCCTTTCTTCAGTGAATTTTCAAAAGTGGCATAATTTATCCATCACTCACAGGTTTCAAGTAAGGCTATTCTTGTTACCACACTGTGATAAAGAAGCATATTTGAGATATCTTTGCGTTTTGTATTATTGAAGAATCAAGGTACTCAGATGGTCAGTGTGGATCTGGTACAGGATATATAATTACCTTGACATTCCCATTATGGTGACATTACACTCTTGGAATATAGTTGTCTGTTGGGAAACTATTGTATGGAAAATCATTGTAGAAGTGTAGGCAATTATGTTACATATGTGAGAATCTGACAACCATAAAGGATTAGCAAAGCAATATGTGTCCTGTGTTTTTTTTACATAACTTCAAAATTATTCTTTCTTCTCCCATCCAACTCTGTAGGGAAAAACATTTTAATAGTTTTTCTTCCTCTTGTGCTGGTAAGAAAATATTTCAACTTTTCTCCCACCCATTTTCCTGCTCTGCTTAAAGGGGACAATGAACAGGGCTCTGTTTATTTTAGGCCAAAATCATTACCCACTTCTCTTATTACAAGTTTTACAAAGGGAGAGTATGACATGCTCTAAAGCTCATAACTTTCCCCATCCAGAGTCCTAGTTTTCACGCACAGCAAATTTAGCAATGACCCAGCCATGGTGGAGGAGTCAAACCTTAAGAACAAAGGTCTAGCAATATATCGATATTACAGTCCTGACATATTTCATGTTCTCAACACTCTCCCACTTGTCTTGTTTAATGGCACAGGTAGTAAGTGTGGGGAGATTTTTCTCTTTCCAGTACCGTGTATAAGGATTTTAAAAGCTGTTTGTTAACACCGATGTAAAAGCTCGGGGGTTTTCAAGTGTTCTATTTTTAGCATTTAAAAAGCAAGAAGAATTTAGACCATAAAACAAACCAGAAAATTTGAAAATCAGTGCTTATTTGGAACAAGATTAGAATTCAAGAAAACAACCCAGGGACTTGGATAGGGGAGTAATCAAACTGCTTTATTCATGAACATAGTTATTGAAACTCCCAGTTGTATGAGGCAAAATTAATCTAGAAACAATGCTGTCACCTAGAGGTGAAAGCATAGTGTTAACCCATAGTTCCATTCACCTGACGAAGGAGGAAGCCTCCGAAAGCTTGTGGAATTTAAAATAAATTTGTTGGACTATAACTTGGTGTTGTAAAATTGTTTACAATTGTCAACCCCAGTCCATCACCGGCATCTCCAGATCATTCCTTCAGTTGAGCACAGTAAACTGCTGTAAAACTGTTCAATATGCCTTTTTTTTTCAGACAGAAGCCTCCAATGCAGCACTGATTTTACAAAGTATTTAAAAGTTATTGGGATGTTTCCCAACTCAACTTTGTGGTGCTTGCTGCAGAAATTGGCTTTGAGGTGCAATATTAAGTGACCTTATGGTTTATTAATTATTATAATTTATGTAGTGCTGTCTCTTGATCCCTAATCGGCATTGAGTTAGCTAAACTCAACTGGAGAAGTATTCCAAATGGACTTCCTGATCCCAGTTACAAAGACAGACATCAGCCAGGACTCCTGCTCATGATCACTGTGACCTCTGCTGGAAAAGTAGAGGGTGTATGCATGTCAGGTGAGGACAGAGTCAGGTTCATGTATGCTGCCACCCATGGTTGAACGCTGACAGTGACTAAATAAGTTGCTATCTGGAGGCGGTAGGGCAGGCCTACCATAGACTGTACACCAGCAAGAGTCAACGCTTTCAGAAGAAAAGTCCAAAAAAAACACTTGCTGGAATCGGGTATTGGATCAAAGTCCCATCACTGGTTGTATAAGGTATTGCAGCATTTTGGCACCACCCTGAACATTTATTTTTGACAATCTACTTGTCAATTTCTACTAGATTTTGTATAAATGAAACTAATTGACCATTGATCTCCATGTGTTTAGCTTGTGAACCGGGATATTAGGAAGTAAATTATTGCAATTTGCCCCATAGTCACTAATGGTGAGAAAAATGGTCACCCTGACTATTCTTTAGTTTTCTCCCCTTTCCTAACTCCCTCGGTCACAACTCTCAGTTGAGAGTTTTTCACGCTCTGCTCAAGCTATGGTCCATTTGAAATCTTGCTCCGCTCGACTAGGCCCAGCCATTTACCTCTCTCTGCACCGGTCAATTCTTGCGTTCTTGTGCCAATTTCAAGTCACCTGACTACTCACGGGATCACACCCTTATTTCCTTTACTTTAATTGCCTCCTATTTAGACCCTGTCTTCCGGCAAAGATACTACGCCCCCAAACTACTCTATCACACCCTAGTTAATTAATGAAGTTACTTCAGCCTTTGCTCACTTCAGACACAGTTGAATGAACAAGTGTTCTCCTTAGAGCGTAGAAAGTTAAGAGGAGATTTGATAGGTGTTCAAAATCATGAATGCTTTTGATAGATTAAGCAAGGAGAAACCAGTGGCAGAAGGGTCAGTAACCAGAGGACACAGATTTAAGGTAATTGGCAAAAGAACCAGAGGCGACATGAGGAAAAAAAATTTACGCATCGAATTGTCATGATCTGGAACGCACTGCCTGAAAGGGTGGTGGAAGCAGATTCAATGGTAACTTTCAAAAGGGAATTGGATAAATACTTGAAGGGGAAAAATTTGCAGGGCTGTGGGGAAAGAGTAGGGGAGTGGGACAATTTGGATAGCTCTACCAAAGAGCCGGCAAAGGCACAATGGGCCGAATGGCCTCCTTTTGTGCTGTATCATTCTATGATTCCAAATACTAAGACTAACCATATGGAAATACAAGTACAGATATACAATTACAATACAGCAAAAGGTATACATGAACTATACAATACAATGGAAGACGATACAGATGCTCCATGCACGCATATTACTCCAGTAAAACAAAAATTTGTTCACTCTCTCAGTCACAATGCCCAGTTGTGAGACCTTCACGCTTGAGCCACAGTCTGCTTGAAGCCAGTTAGCATGCTGCAAATGGACTCAGTGTCCCTGGGCTAGAGAGGGGAAAACAATCAGCCAGGGTTCCTGTCCATGATCACTAGTGCCCCCAGTACCTGCTAACACTCACTTTCTAGGCCTGAACAACTGAAGAAAGACTAGTCGGTGAAGGGAATGGGTGGGGCTGATGGTGTCTGTGGAACCATACCCAGCAAAGTCAGTGTCTTTAGGCAGGTGGGGAGAGGAGAAAGATGTCATTGGAGGAAATAACTTGACAAACGCATTTAAATCAGATGACGGAATCTACTCAGCTCGGCTGCATTTTTAAAAATTAATTTTCATTAAAAAAAAGTCCTTGAGGTGTTCAATTTTGTAAATGCTCAGTTATTTTGCACATTGGTAAATAATCGAACCAATATAATTTCCGCAGTTTCTTCCTGCTAAAATGACGTTTCTTGAAGTCGAGTATTAACCAGTCCTGTTCTGCTGGTACTTGAAGCTAATGTTTACCGAGGGAATTCAAGCATTAAATTATAATCCAAGCTCAATTTGCTCAAGAATGCCTATTATTCATGTGATGTTTCAGCTGTTATTTTGTTTCTGATGTGCCTTTTAAACTGCACTGTAAGGGTACAGTTGGATGCCAGTAGGTTTATACAATAGCAGCTGTATGCATGAAGTCTAAAATTAGCCTGTCAGTTGGTGGCAGCACCAGCACTGATTAGGATATTGCTCTGTGGTAGAGAATGTTTCTGCGCTGAATGTTCTCTACCAATTTTCTGTGGCAGTGACACAGAAACCGACTTTCTGGTGAATGAATTTGTGGTTTATCGTGCCCCTGAAATTATTAATGGAAATGGCAATGGATTTAGTGTTTGTACACTTGAAGGGCAATTCTTACATACCTGAGATGATAAGGTTTGTGATAGAATCATTGGATTTTACGGAGCAGAAGGCCATTCAGCTCATCATGCCTATACCGGCTCGCTAAGAGAGCTTTCCACTTATTCCCACTCCCCTGCTCTTTTCTTTCTACTTTCTTAGTTTTAAAATATTTATCCACTTCTTTTTTTAAAGCTACTATGAATTCTGCTTCTGGTTTATCAAAACTTCTCCTAAAGCCTCTGTTAAATTTCCCCGAAATCTTCTTTGTTCCAATGACGAGAGCCCCAGTTTCTCTAATCTCTTCTCATAACTGAAGCCTAGCATCTATGCTACTGATAGGAAAAGCCCCAAATGCATTGTTCTTCTCACCTCGCTACCTGTTCTTGTTCCTGACATTTCTTAAAGGGGCAGCCAACACGATTTCAAATGGGACAGCTCCTGCCTGTCAAACTTCCTTCACTTTTTTGAGGAAGTGACATCTCAAATGAACATTGGAAAGCCTACACTTCCAGAAAGCCTTTGATACAATTCCACATGAAAGGCTGCTACCAGAAGCTTACAGAAGTAAAACTTGGAGGTGGGTAACGGATTGGCTGAGAGAGGCGAAGTAGTGAGTACCAAAATAAAAACAGAAAATGCTGGAGAAGCTCAGCAAGTCAGGCAGCATCTGTGGAGAAAGAAACAGAGTTAATGTTTCAGGTCGAAGACATTTCGTCAGTAGTGGGTACTAGTTAGTAGAGTGATATCAGGCTGGGGAGATGTACTGAGTGTGGTTTTTGATTTATATGAATGACCTGGATTCAGAAACTCAATGTAAGTTTGTCAGATTCACAGAGGATACTAAACTAGGCAATTGCAATTTTAAATTGTAGGCGGCAAGAACACCCGTCCGAAGCCAGAGGTCCTTCTGTAAATATGCAGATCGAGCTTCAAAGATGCCATTGGGGTCTAACTGCAATATTAACCTGAGGCCTGAGCAGGGAGCAGTGATGACGTCCACGCTAGGTCAAAGCTGTCAGGAAGTGGATCCAGAAGCCAGAAGAGGCCACAAAAAGGTAAGTTTTTAAGAAGTCTTTAAAGTTTCCCTGTGGGCCAAGAGGAGCAGGAGTGCTCCTCTGGGCCCCACAAGGAAACCTTGGGCCTCCCCTGCCCTCAATTTCCCTCCCCCTACCACAATCATGATCCCTGTTGGGCCCCCCTCCTGAAGACTTACTTGAGTGGCAGCACTCCACTCAGAACGTCCCCTTACCCCAACATAACTCCTCTAACTAGCATCCCTTGTTTTCTACCCATCAGCTAGGTTCTTATCCATTCCCAAGATTTACCCTGAATCCTAGTAGTCTTTCATGTGGAACTTTCTTGAATGCCTTTTAGAAGGCTAGATACATCGTGTTGAATTGTCACTTCCTCAAACAAGTCTAGGAGGTTTGTCACGCAGGATCTTCCTCTTTTAAAGCCATGGGATAAATATTATCTATCCCATGGGATTTATTTGCAGGATACAGGGGTTGACCACGTAGTTCAAATGAGAAGAGGTTGGGTAGTAATTGTAGTGAGGGGTGGTAGGAAGGGGAAGGGATATTGGGAATGTGAAAGGGTAGGCAATGGGAGTGGGGGAACTACGTGATTGAGATGGGGATAGGAACGAAGCCACTGAGGGCCACATTTTTCTTGCACCCTCCACCCCAGAAGTAGCCTGCTTCCATCAACGTCTCCTTTCCCCGCCACACCATGTCATGCCACCCTTCACCCTCAAACTGAAAGGAATGAAGAAAAAGACAGAGAAAGAGAGACAAAAGTAGAAGAGGAGAGACAGAGACAAACAGCAACACAAAGACAAGAGATAGTTAGAGAGAGACCATATTCTCTACTTACTGGGGGGACATATTTAATGAATGGTATTGAACTAGCTGGGGAGAAACTGAAAAAGGTCTGGGAGTGGCAGTAGACTCAACTCCAACAATGTCCAGTCATTGCAAATCAACGATTAATACAGCAAACAGAATGCTGAGCTATATCGCCAAATCAGTCCAATTTAAGCCTGATGCTGTTATGTTGAAACTGTAAAGTGCTCTTATCTGATTGCAACTTGAATGCTGCATTCACTTTTGGTCACTGAAGTAAAAGGAAGCATGTGCCTAATGGCTAATGTATTGGACAACACTGCTCTAAAGGACACTGAGTACCAGAAATCATTTTATAGCCATCGATCCTTGTGAATGTTTGTGGACTAGGAGGCCATTTGGTTGTTGACTTAAAAAAAAAATTCAGTGTAACAGTAACCAGTCTGGTTAAATCTTTCCAGACTTCTGTCAATGTCGCCCTTGAGCTGGATACCTGGAGGTTTATGAGCAGACTTTCTTATCCCCACTTTTTGTCTTCTCCCAATTTCATTCACTCCCAGAATAGTGAAATTTGGCTAGTGATTGTTTTTAGTAGGAACATGTTCTATAGCCTTAAAAACCTAATTAGACTGTTGTTATTGTTGGCAGGCAAATGGTTTTCATCATTCCTATAAAGCTGCAAGGTTAGACACCTCAATATTCACGGTCACATTCAAAATTGCCAAATTTTACCCAGTTTGATCCTCTTGGATTTTCTAAGTATCATAGAATCATAGAATGGTTACAGCATAGAAGGAGGCCATTCGGCCCAATGAGCCTGTGCTGGCTCTTTGTAAGAGCAATCCAGTTAGTCCCATTCCCCCGTTCTTCCCCCGTAAAGTTTTTCCTCATATCGCCTTTGGTTCTTTTGTCAATCGCTTTAATTCTGTGTCCTCTGGGTCTCGACCCTTCCGCCAATGGGAACAGTTTCTCTTTATTTACTTTATCTAAACCCTTCATGATTTTGAACACCTCTATCAAATCTCCTCCTAACCTTCTCTGTTCCAAGGAGAACAACCCAAGCTTCTCCAGTCTATCCACATACCTGAAATCCCTCATTCCTGGAACCATTCTAGTAAATCTTTTCTGCATCCTCTCTAAGGCCTTCACATCCTTCCCAAAATGCGATGCCCAGAATTGGACACAATACTCCAGTGTTTTATAAAGGTTCAACATAACTTCCTTGCTTTTATACTCTATGCCTCTACTTATAAAGCCCAGGATCCCTTATGCTTTTTTAACTGCTTTCTCAACCTGTCCTGCCATCTTCAAAAATTTGTGCACATATACCCCCAGATCTCTCTGTTCCTGCACTCCCTTTAGAATTGTACCATTTAGTTTATATTGCCTCTCCTCATTCTTCCTGCCAAAATGTATCACTTCGCACTTCTCTGTGTTAAATTTCATCTGCCACGTGTCCGCCCATTCCACCAGCCTGTCTATGTCCTCTTGAAGTCTATCACTATCCTCCTCACTGTTTACTACACTTCCAAGTTTTGTGTCATCTGCAAATTTTGAAATTGTGCCTTGTACACCCAAATCCAAGTCAAAAAGAGTGGTCCTAGCACCGACCCCTGGGGAACACCACTATATACCTTCCTCCAGTCTGCAAAACAACCGTTAACCACTACTCTCTGTTTCCTGTCACTCAGCTAATTTCGTATCCATGTTGCCACTGCCCTTTTATTCCATGGGCTTCAATATGTTACAACACAGGAGGCCATTCGGCCCACTGTGCCTGTGCTGGGTTGTGACAGAAGGGTAGTACACTGCTCCATTGGAACTTCAGATCAATACTAAACTTGTCATTCTGTGAGGGATATTTTCCATGTAGCTGTTGGCAATCTTTGATTTTTACTTTGTTTATAGATGTTTATCTTGTGGACCTGATTTCATGCTGCTTGAAGCTATTCTAAAATCCAAAATATAAATACAAGAACACTCAGATTATCAGTGCTTTTGCAGAGATTCACTGGAATTTACTGAAGAGTTAAATCGCTCAGGAAATGTCAACAGTTAGCCAATGGACCAATTAAGTTGATTTACTCAAAAGGAAAGAAAGTACTGTAAAGGCTTTGTGGACTTAATGTACTGGCTGCACCTGCTATAATGATATTAATATTTGCTACATTCTAGGCGGGTGAGTATAGACAGGACTGATTTTGGCAATTAGCTTACACCATTTTTCTCCTTTCTTCCCAGGAAGTCCACTGTGCAAATCAAGTCTGCAAACAAGTTTATAAAAAGATTGCTAGGCCATGAAAGTGTAAAGATGCCAAGTGTGATTTCTATTGATATGGGGCTGTCTTTGTTCAGTGAAGATATCAAAAGATGCACAGTTTAGTCATCAGTAACTAGGTTAAAGTTATTCAATAAGAACACTTCACTGGGAGAACAGCTTATCTTTTTGCATTCTTATTGATGAGGAATTGAGATACCCGGATATTTAGTGTGGATCTAGTCCAGGGCATGAAATTGACTTGACATTCCTGCTATTGTGATTGCACACTCTTTGGGTAGGTGGTTACAACCATATTCCAGTCTGTGGACCTATTACAAAAATATTATGTGGGAGTTCATTGTACAAAAGGAGATACCTGTATGTGAAAATTTGATGGCCATAAAGGATTAGCACAGTAATATTTTCTTCCATTCGTTCTGGTGCCACTCAAGAATTCTTCTTTCTTCCAGGAAAAACAATATAGCTAATCCTAGAGAATCTCTTTCTCCTTGTCAACTGAGAAAACATTTCCACTTTCCTGTTAACTCACCTTGTGCTTCTACTGGCTTTCTAACTAACCTAAATACTGTCCTACCTGTAGGAGGAGGAGTGAATAAGGCTCTAGCTAGTGCCAAAATTTTGAGGTGATCTACTTCTCCTACTGAATCAAATGCTTATTTTGCAATCTAGTGTGGGGAGAAAGACAGTCAGACTTTGCACAGGGAAAGAGCGTTTTGCTCTAAAGCCGATACTTTCTCCACCCTGAATCCCACTTTTCAAATACAGTAAATCCAGCATAATACATAGGCTGCAAATTTGTAAAACTGTAGCGCATCAATGCTTGAGGAGTGAAACCCTGAGAAGAATATTCACGGAACTTACCAGTATTGTTACAGCCCCAAGTGATGACATGTCTCAACACGCGCTCCAACTTGTTCTCTCTACTGGTACAAGTAGAATTTGTTTTATTCTATTTTTAGCATTGTGTGGGTTGAGCTTTTTTCATTTATTATGTGCCGAGGTATGTCATTATCAACCTGATTTATCACAATATAAGCCATTAATGTGTCACCGTGTACTTCCACTTCAGCTGTTGAGGTACTGAACAGGGAAATATTTGGCTCATTTGTGCAACATAGAAAAGTATGCAGCTGCTTAAGTCAAAAGCAAATGCAAACAATTCCTTTTGTAACCTAGTACAATTTGCTAAAGGGAAAATGTCCTACGTAAATGATGATCACAAGTGAGCAAAATGGTTGTCCAGGTGAGTGGCTTAGGAATTCAGGAAAGTTATACAGATGTGGATTGGGCAAATCTGTTGAATCTAAGTGAGCTTCAGTAAATGTGTCATTTAACTAGATTTAAATTTAGCCTCAACTTCAAATGAATGTGGATTTCCACAATGATTTGCCTATGGAGCTGCAGTACAGTATAACTCGCATGTTTTATTCCAGTTAAACAGACCTCCAATTTTTAAATTGAGGAATCCTTCATTAAACATCCAAGTATGATGGACTAGTTGAAGGAAAACAGTGCTTGATGTCCATCTAACCTAGATTTAAGTAGAAATAGTTTGAATCTTTATTCAGCCCGCAAATCTAAAGAGGTTTATTTTTTCCTTTACAGAATCCTCCTGCCTGATGGTTGAGTGTGGGAAATTCCCATTCTAATGGTTTATTTGTGTTGGTTGTGGCCATTGGCAATGTGTAGCTATTGGGGAGCGAGAAGGTTACTGAAACAAAGTGGCTGTCATCTAGTTGTGTCTGCTCTTTGAAGCACGTTGGCAATTTGAGTTTGACTCTGATTTCTAAAAGTTACATTTTAATCCTGGTCCCTATTAAAGTAAAACTAGAATCCTAAACATTTCATATTGGCAATCATCTTCCATGTAGCTTGCAGTCAAATTGCTGTAATTGGCTGTAAGGAAGGCATCCGATTAATTCTTTCCTTTGTTTGAGCTGTCATAAGGTAAATCCTTTCAGTAACACAATTTCCTGTTTCCCCTGCTTTAAAAGTAGACCTGCAAAAATGGTATGTTTAACTAAACTGTTGTGCTATTTTATTTATCTCAACAGGAAAAGTTTAGAGATTCTCTGCTTTTCCTCTATCCCCCACCCCACCAAGCAGAAAAGTTTATCACTCTGTAAGGTCTTTTCAGTTGGTATGAAGGAATCTCCAACCATCTACAGGGGTGGGGAGCGGAATGGACCAGGAGATATACTTAGCAGTGTAATGGTTGACTCAAGCCAAAGGAAATCCTGGACTATCTCCTTGGTTGAGATGCCAGGCTATAGCTCCTGACTTTTCACATTCTCCACACAATATGTTAAATATTTGCATATTTTTCAAAAATAAATTATAAATAAAAAATGGGGAATTACTCAAAATAAATATCATGATCGAATCGCAAACAGTATGTTTGACGTTGGTGTCTCTCGCAATACAAACCCACTTTACGCAGCAGTAGAATTGTAGTCTTCAGTCTGTACTGTGCTTATTTTGCGTAGTAAACAGCTTTTAAAGCCAATTGGACTTTAATAAGTGCATATTTAGATCTATGTGTAAAGTTAAAGGCTTTTCTTTTACTGAACACTTATAAACTTAACTAGTTTAGTAAAATCATTTTTCTTCAACTCTACTTGGAGAGCAAAGCAATTCTCAGCTGCTTTGGAATCTGTGTAATTAAAATCAAAGCTGCTCCAAAAAGCTGTATGAGAATGTTTCAGATTATCCAGACTGCTCCAGGGAATTTGAATTATTATTTATTCTTGCTTGATCAATAGAATAAAGTCTTGCATTTATATTGCACCCTGTCATGTTTTTCAGATGCATCTCAAACTGTTTCACATACCATTAATTACTTTGAAGTGCAGACATTGTTGTTATGTAGGTGAATGTAGCAGCTATTTTGTGCACCGCATGGTCCAACTATTCAGAAGAATTCAGGAGTAAATCTTTGGTTATGTTATTTCAGGGAAGAATGTTGGCCTGGCCACTGCCTGCCCTTCATGAGATCTTTAACGTCAACTTAAACCACCAGAACAAGTAGATGAGTTCGGCTTTGGGTTAAGATCCCATCTGACAGGCAGGCAGCCTCAGCAACACAGCATTCCCTCAGTACTGCACTGAGGTGTCAGCCTAGATTATGAGCTCAAGTCCTGGAATGGGCTTTGAACCAACAATTTTCTAACTCAGAGGCAAGAGTGCTACCAACTGAAGCTCAGTTGAATAGTTAAGTTGCACTGACATTAAATGGTTTGAAATATTCAGCTACTTGGGCTAAATAGAAGTCTGTCTACGTGTTTCATTTTGAAAGTGTTTTCTTCCAATGAAGTCTTAATGGGTTTAAGACAACACCCAGCTGATACAGTTGCATTCCAGGCAGGGCAAGTATTGACGGGTTGGCTGGTGCTATCCGTTTACTAAACGTCTTTCCAAGAATTTTGCTGCAAAGGCAAATGGATTGAAAACACACTGTATGATATTAGTAATGAATGCATTACATGATTGTATGAAATTCCATTGTCCAATGTTTTAACAACAGCATTAATCTATTTAAATTAACCTATTTCTGGTAATGTGCAGTGCGATTCCAATCTCTAAATAAGTCTTTCACTCGAACTTGATTTGGGTAATGAAAATGAAGAAAAGACCTAAAGTGCAATCTGATGCAGGTAGTCACAGTTCTGATTACTAATCCCAGTTCAGAAAGTACACCCCTCGGATATGGTGTTAGCAGCCTTGTGTTAATATTTCATTATTCAACTTAACACTTCATAATGTTCTGGAACTACAGAATAAAAGCAAATCAGGCTTTACAAATGTCAAAAATGCTGAGAGACCAGCTGCCATTAATTTATGCATTTGAATCCTTTGCATGTGATAACCCTACAGCTTATCAAATTTTAAAAAGTGGCCTTACCAGGACACAGTACAGCTTCAAAATGATCTCTGTGGTTTGAACTGAACTGATTAGTACAATAGGCAGAACTTTTATGAGGCAGCAGAATGAAAGCTACAATTGAACCAAGGTGCAGTCCCAGATTGAACTAAGGAGAACGAGGTTTGAAACCATCTATGCTCCTTAAAACCTACCTCTTTGACCAAGCTTTTGGTTACCTGTCCTAATATCTCATGCGGTTCAGTGTCAAATTTTGTTTGATAACACTCCTTGGGACGTTTTACTACATTAAAGGCATTATATAAATGCAAATTGTTGTCGTGGAGTAACATTAATTACTCCTACATTACGACAGCAACTACACTTCAAAAAAAGTACTTAATTGGCTGTAAAGTGCTTTGGGACATCCTGAGGTTGTGAAAGGTGCTATATAAATGCAAGTTCTTTCTATTCCAGTGCTGTCCAATACATCAGTTACTAGCCACACGTGGCTAATTGGGAATCCAGATTGCATTTCTGATTAGTAAGTAGAGCAATAGACAGTCATTGATAAAACTCATATACAGACAACATATGCATGTGAACTTTAACCTTTTGTGTATTTGTTAGTAAAATGGTAAGACAAAAAGCAAAGTGTGGGAGTCTTTTTTGGTCATCACTGGTGCATTACTTCCTTGACTAGTGATGGTAGATGTTTGTTAAGTAAATATACACATGAAATGAAGATGACATAATTTTACACAGCCGAAAATGTTAGGAACAAAGATCAATGAGGAGATTCTGTCACACCCAGAGAAATGTGCAGGCTGCCCCACCTGTTCTCTACTACTCTCCCTTTTAGGGACGCTAGTGCAGATTTTGTAACCCGAGGAAAATGTTGGGGCAAAAACAGAAAGTGCTGGAAAACACTCAGCAGGTCAGGCAGCATCTGTGGAAAGAAAGAAACAGAGTTACTGCTTCAGCACCTGAAGAGCTACGGACCGAATGCGGGAAAGTGGGATTAGGCTGGATGGCTCGTTTCTCAGCCGGCGCGGAGACGATGGGCTGAATGGCCTCCTTCTCTGCCGTAAATGTTCTATGATTCGAGGTTGTGACCTTGCACAGAATTTTGGGGGTTAAGACGTAGTGCAAAATGCATAGGGGGTGTCGCTAAATTTGCTAGGGGTTTTGGGGAGCTGCAATTTGCCCCAGCAACTTTAGGGGGAGGGGGGAGGGGAAAGGTGTCATTAAACCTTCACCTGTGAAGGGAATAGTTTTAGAAATAAGGGCGATTTGGAAGGTGTGTCGTTATGCCCCGTCACCCCATGGATGTTGCCAACCAAGAACGCAGCCTCTGCACCCGCTTATAACGGAGAGGATTAAAGAGGCTGCAAGCTCCGCCCAGCGCAGCACCCCAACCCTCCCAGCTCCGTCCCGACTCCGGGACTCCGGCAAACTCACCACTCGCTCCCGGTTTTAGCACAGTTCTCAACCAATCCGAGCGCCGTTTTTCTCGACACTTGTGATTGGTTCCCGTGCCGGACCCCCCCCACCCCGCCCCCCGCCAATCCCCCGCCGCGATCTGATTGGTTCGCGTGTCGCGAGCGCGCGGCCGGCGATTGGTTGTTGCTGTCGAGTCTGCGCCGCGTCACCTGATCGATTCAAAATGGCGCCGGTGTTGTTTTGATGAATAAGAGACTTTGTGTCAAAGGGAGATTTTTTTTAACAGGAAAAAGAAGAGGCTGAAGAAAGGAGGGCATTTTCTTTTCCCCCGACGAAAAGCAACGTTTATCTATGTTCACTCAGAGAGTTTGAGGCAAACTATGCACTTTTGCTGAAAAAGTAAGATTTTTAAAAAAGGAAAAATATACTGAAAGAATGGAAGAACTTAGTGCAGATGAGGTGAGGAGAGCTCTTTTTCGGTAATGTCCTGTTTCTCATCTGTTTATCGTGTTGAATTTTTTTAAAAGAAACGTACTTTTTATTTGATTGAAGTATTAAAAAACTGAACTCATTGCCTGGCCTTTTGTTGTTGAGGCCACCAGTATCAGTCAACATCTGTAGGCCATTCTTGCCTATTTTGTGATTTAAAGGTTTCTAAATATCTTTTTTCAATTTTGCTTTGCAGATTTCTTTTAAGTAATTCGTATATCTTGCTTATAAAAAGGGAAACTGCACAATAAGTGCTGATTCAAAGTGGATAAAATACGTTTTTTGAATGTAAATAACTGATTTCTGTTTCTCTGTTCTATCTGTGTAGTTTTAGAAAAATACAATTCTAAGATGCCCACGTCCCAAAACCTGCATTATGTGCACTCTCCAAACCAATTTATTAATTTCTTGCAGTTTTTTTTAACTCACTGTACTTTTGCCTTTTAGCCTGAAGCTGTAGGCCTCTTCATTCTTTTTTAGGGGGGGGATAGGAGAAAAGAGCAGGAAAGGCCTCTATCAATTAGGAATGGGTTATATGTGCATATAGATACAAGTGATCATCTGAATTTGATAAGCAAAACACCTAATATTCTCATGAAGATAATTATATATCATAAGTGACTAGTACATATTATTGGATAATTTAAAAAAGTTTGTAGCACATCATTCAGTTATATTAAATTGGCTTTATTTTGCAAATGTAACCTGGCACACTGATAACTTGGATTTTTAATTTTGCATTGTCTGAGGAAAATGAAAGTATTAATTTGTGGCCATAACGGCATGTAGCAATTGCCATATTTGACCACAAATAGTACTTGTATTGTTATGTACTTGTGCTTGATAATGTATGCAGTTTTAACCAAACTGGTTTGACAATGATTGTTTTAGTAACTGTTTGTATTTAAAGGACCCAACATTCTTTTTGAAATAGACAACTTTCATCCATCTCACAATATTTGATTCTAACCTGTGGTGAATCTTCACTTGCAGTTCTGAGATCTCTGACTGATTATATATAAAATTGAACTGGAGGAGGAGAAAGCTATTATTTCAAGCTAACAGTTGCAGAAGATGTTGATGTAGTAGGACCAGTGTAATGTTATCATCAGTGAGGAAAAACTTGCATGATGTTGATCAACTAATTTTTGAATTATTACAGCATTCCATCCTATACCTGTACAGGATGCTGTGGCCTTCCTCCTTTCACCTCTAACCTTTCTCTCTGACTCCCTGCTCTCTTTATAGCATTAACTGTGAATGCTACTGTCTGTCTGAATGTAATCACCTTCTGTTAGAATGACAGTGACTGATTTCAAAGATATGATGTTCTCACTAAGGGGAGTAGGTTAAATTTCAGTAGTTTTGGTGTCTTGTATACATACATTACCAACAGTTCTATTGTCCCATTCATCCATGTCAAATTCTTGTTCCTAAAGTCATCTGTAAAATTGTAATTAGTTATACTTGAACTGGAAAACTCACTGTGCTGGTACAACATCATTTTTGAGTGTTATCTCAGTTCTCTTAAGCTTCACTCACCACTGTAATACAACAAATTTACTGAGAAAATATCATACTGACTCTTGGTGAAATTATTGCATACCTTATTGATACAGACCTCAGATATAATGGTAATACTATTTACTTACCATCTTACAAATCATACTAAAGATGCAAGTAACTTTGTATTTCCTAACCCAAAACCCCTTTTGTTTCCAGTTATTTACACTAAACTATTTATTTGATGTAAACTTTGTGTATTTGCAGTATTTGTTTAAGATCCAAGTACTTTTTCTTCCTTTTTCTGTTTTGCCTACTCCATTCTCCCCACCTCCCCCCTCCAGGTTTTACATTACCTAAATGGTGTTACAATGGCCTGATTTTCTTTTGTCTCTAGTTGGGTTCTGAGGAACAGAGTGCTAAACTTCCTGTACAAACTTTTTCCACTGGCTTCTTTGTATAGTTGCTAGATACTAATGTACATTTTATAAAAAATTTTTTTACTGTTCAGACAATTTTATAAATTGCTGAAGCTGTTGTTGGCATAGCATTGCTAAGGGAAGCTTTGCCCACTGTTCAGTCTCCATTGAGCTGCAAGTTGTCTTTCGCAAGGCTTGGATGGTTGACCTGATTGTGGCTGCGATTTTCATTCCAAGCAGTACCATTACTTCAGAAATTTTGATAGCTTAAATTGTTTAAAAGAGAAAAAAAATTGAAGCTTTTTTTCCAGCTACTTGTACCTTAATTATTTGTAATTTTTCTGCCTGGGTCACAGTGTATTCCTGGTATTATAGTTCCAGAGGAACAGAGTGAAAAGTGCAACTCCCATCACGTCTGCTTTATTCATTCACTTTTGTGCAAACAATTTCTCTGCAGGAGCTTGAACTTTCCAGTCCTTTCTATGTGGTTGTCATATGACATGGGATGGCTTGTTGTATTATGGATATGTTGTTCCACAGACTAGGGTGAAAACAACTTCCATCATGCATGTAAGACTTTTCGAATTTGCCCACAACAGTTGGAAATTTAACACCCATGCCCAGTGAATTTTCCAGCTGAAGACCCAGATTTCAGACAGACGGGCAGACCTATTTGAGTGTAACTTCTTGCAGGCAGTTCTAACATTAATTTACCAAACTTACGGGTAAGTTTAGTAATTTTTATTTTTACTGTTGTAAGTGTTCTAGTTATTTACACTTGCCTCAGTGAAGAAGAAAAATGGAAAACGGAAACTTCTGAAGCATTTTTTTGAGCAATTTGGCTGGTTTTCTTGTACTTACTATTTTAGTGACTAGTAACTTTGGAAAAAAAATAACTTGCTCAGATTTCTCCTGCATATTTGTTCTACATTGGTAGTTACTGACTGAATTGAACTACTTTTGAATGGTTCGTATTTAGTCAATTGAGTATTTGGGTGAAATGAGATCTTATCAGTTAAATTGCCAATCACACTGCACAGGATGCAAAATTGGTTATTATATAGCATTGAGCTTAAGATTATTTTAGCCAGCGACATGCATTGAATTACCAGTATTCAATGTTTTTCAGAAGGAATAGTTTAAAATAGCAACCTAAGCCTGACCTCTGTAATTAGTAAAATTGCAGGTACACAAGAAATATACACACGGCTAGGAGAATCTAATTTATATATTTTCCGTAACCTTGTCTTTTTCACAATTTATAAAATGTGCACTTCTGCCGTCCAGAATGCTTCCGCAGTAATGTGTACATGGAGAGAATTGAAGGTAAAATAAGAGAACGCAGTACATGTACTAAAATATATAGAAAAGAAAAATTTATACAATAACAAGATTTTGCCTTTAAATAGCGCCTTTAAAATAGAAAAATGTCCCAAAGCATGGAGGTGTAATGAGATAAAAATTGACACCGAGCCTAAGAAGGAGATACTAGGAGGGATGAATAAAAGATTGGTCAAAGAGGTGGGTTTTAAGGACAGCCTTAAAGGAGGAGGGGAAAGTGGAGAGGCAGTGCAATTTAGGGAGGGAATTCTGGAACCTGGGGCCTAGGTGTCAGCCGCCAATGTTGGGATGAAGGGAGGGAGGGAGGGAGGGATGCACAAGAGGCCAGAGCTCTTTAGAGCTGGAGGAAGTTACAGTGGTGGTGAGGCCATGAAGGGATTTAAACACAAGGATGAGAATTGTAAATTTGAAGCGTTGGAGGACTGGAAGCCAATATAGGTCAGCAAGGACATGAGTGCTGGGTGAGTGGAACTTGTTCAGGATAGGATATGTGCAGCAGAGTTTTGCATAAGCTTAATTTTACAGAGTGTGGAGGATGGGATGCCAGCCAGGAGACCATTGGGTTGGTCGTGTCTGGCAAAGGCATGGATGAGAGTTTCAGCCTCTAACATCGACCAGATTCCTGCAGTAGATTGGCTGAGGCAAGAGTGGAAGTGGACAAATTATGCAGGTGGAAGGGTACGGAGTTTATGGAGGGGGCTGAAAACAAAGGCTTTGGTTTATCTGCAGGATATTGTGGCTCATTCAAGACTGGATGTTGGACAAGCAGTCTGACAGCACATAGGTTTGAGAGAAGTAGTAGGGAGGTAGAGCTATGTTCATCAGCATATATTTGCAACCTGATCCCATGTTGTTGGATGATGTCACCAAGGGGCAGCATGTAGATAAGGAAGAGGAGGAGCAACAGATAGATCCTTGAGGTTAAGGTTAAGGTGTGGCAGTGGGAAGAGATGCTCTTTGCTGGAGACTCACTGGCTATGATCAGATAGGAAAGAGCGTAACAAGGCGAGAGGAGTCCCACTGAGCTGGACAATGGGGGAGAAGCTTTGGAGGAAGATGGTGTGTCGACCATGTTAAACCCTATTGGGAAGACGAGAGGGGAAATGCACCATGGTCACGGGCACAGAGGATGTCATTTCTGACTTTGATCAGGGCTGTTTCAGTGCTGTAGCGGGGCGGAAATCTGATTGGAAAGATTCAAACATGGAGTGAGCGAAAGTCAAACAAGGAATGCTGAGAAAAGGAGAGCAAATTGGATTTGGTGTATGTCCAAGGGACAGTAATGTTGTTTTCTGTCTACCTCTGATAAATGGTAAAGTAATGATCAGCTTCATCCATGTAGAACAGCACAGTCATTTTTCCTGGCCTCAGTTCAGTGGTTTCTGGTTTCAGGGCCTGATTTATAGCTCCTTGATGCCTTTAGCTTCTTACTGGCTTAATCAGCTGAGCCATACAACAACAATAACAACTTACATTTATTACATACATAGTGCTTTTAACTTAGTAAAAAGTGTCCCAAACTCTTGTCCTAAAGGCGTTTGTGGATATGGTATTTCAGGTGCTGATCGCTTGCCAGCATCTCGCCCATTATGTGTGCATCTAGATGGAGAGTTTCGGAGTTTTTGAAACGAACCCAATCCTGTTCTCACCTGATGTCTACACGTGTGTACTTTCCATCAGGATAGCAATCAGGTGCAGGAACCCTGTCTGACTTTGTTTTTTACTCTCACGGAGACCAATTACAGTGCCCCTATTGCAATTCTAAGATCAACTAGCTCAGTACAGAGAGGGACTTTGGTCTTTGTAGATCAGTACCACAATGGGCATTGCACATATCAACTGAGCTATTGGAGAGCTGCTTTTGTTTTTTGATTGAAGTTTTCAAAAAAAAAAGTACGTTTTTAAAAAAACTGTATGCTTAACTTTTTTGTGAAACAGAACGAGAGAAATAAACACAAAAATACAGTGACCGATAAAAGGGCTGACTGTATATTACTTTAAAAGAACTGAGTCATGGAAAAACTTACATTCAATATAATAAAAAGTATGTTGGAATGGGCTTCTGATATTTGAATGGGGAAATACACCATTTGAGGCAGTTCTGAGCCGTATAGACCTAAAATCCATTAGATTCTAAGTTATTGCATACTATTTCGCCCCCCCCTGCCTCCAAAAAAAATCGCAACCGGTGGGCTGGTACCTAGAACACTGAGATCCAAGTTCAGATCTCATTCTCAGCTGATGTTGAGACTGTGGCTTTATCCCAGGAGACTTTTATATTGGATGGTATAACAGGTGTAACTTGAGGCAGCTGTGATCAGGACAGATACTGCACACTTCCCATGGTCTAATGTATCCTTCTAGTAACTCCAGTTGAGTACGTGATTTTAAATCTGCATTTGAACGTCTGCATATAAGGGACCTAAGAAAGTAGTTGGCTTCTCCCAAAGGCTCAGTGAGTTCATTCAGTGAGTAGACCAGCAAGGTCACAGGTTTGATTACCAATCTGTGCTAACTTAGCTGATCTTGGTTGACTGGTGGTTGGGTGTACAATTCATCTCATTTAGGAAGGAGAAATCATTCTGGGTTCCAGTTTCTGATTGCTGTCCATTGACCCATGATAGAACTGCATGTGTGTGGCATTTGGGTGAGGATAGAATTAGGCTTGGTTGTGAAGCCCCCTGCAACTAATACTCAGTCAAGGTTCACCCGAGTGAGCTTCATAGAAACATAGAAAAATTTATGGCACAGAAGGAGGTCATTCGAAAGGATGACCAGCACCTATGGAATCATTCCAGGGGAAAAGTGGGGGGGGGGGGGGGGGAAGTTGATGAGCAATATGTCAGTTTTTCTCAGTAGTAATTTTTGCTCCTCATCTTCAGTATTGAATGGAGCTGTCAGTGACCAGACTACTGGCAATTCTACCTTCAGCTAGCTGCAGTAACCAAATTGCTGTTTGTCTTTTAGATGGGCAGTTACCCATTCTGTAGGTGTGGTTTGTCAGCCATGACTGGAGGTTTGGAAGAGGGAAAAGTGCATAGAGGAAGGATCTCTTGTTACACTGCACAAACTTGTCTATTAGTAGAATGACTGAGGGCTGGCATTAATGGTGGTTGTGGGCTGATGGTTCTTCACTTCTAATTGAAAAGGATGGTGTGGATTGGGAGATGCAGAGATAAGAGGGGGCCAAGGATAGATCCTTGGGCGACTCCAGAAGTAACGATGCGGGAGCAGGAAGAGAAGCCATTGCAGGTGATTCTCTGGCTACGACTGGATAGATAAGAATGGAACCAGGCAACTACGTCCCACCTGCTGGACGACGGAGGAGAGGCATTGGAGGAGGATGGTGTGGTCAACCATGTCAAAGGCTGCTGACAGGTTGAGAAGGATGAGGAGGGATAGTTTACCACGGTCTCAATCACATAGGATGTCATTTGTGACTTTACTAAGGACTGTTTCAGTACTATGGCAGGTGCAGAAACTTTATTGGAGGGATTCATACATGGAGTTGCGGGAAAGATGGGCATGGATTTGGGAGGCGACAACACTTTCAAGTACTTTGGAGAGGAAAGGGAGGTTGGAGATGGGGCGGTAGTTTGCAAGGACAGAGGGGTGAAGGATGGGTTTTTTGAGGAGGGGGTTGATGACCACAGATTTGAAGGGGAGGGGAACAGTACATAAGGAGAGGGAACCGTTAACAATATCAGCTAACATGGGGATCAGAAAGGGAATTTTGGGTGGTCAGCGGTTTAGTGGGAATAGGGTCAAGGGAGGAGGTGGTGAGTCTCGTGGTCAAGATGAGCTCGGAGGGGACATGAGGGGCGATAGGAGAGAAACATGCAAGTTCAGGGCAGAAGGGAACTGTAGGGGGAGTTTGGCTTGGTAGGTTAGGGGAAGGGAGGGAAACGTCAATCTTAGTGACACAGTAGTCCATGAGCTTCTTGCACTTGTTGGAAGTGCAGGTGGAGGAGGCAGGTGAGGGGTTTAAGAAGACTGTTTGTAGTGGAAAGGAGAAGCTGGGGTTATCTTTGCATTCCACGATGATCCTGGAATAGTGAGCAGTTTTGGCAGAGGAGAGCAGGACCCGATAGTGTTTTATGTGGTCCAGCCAGATCTGGCGATGAATGGCTAAACCAGTTGTCCGCCATAAACATTCAAGTCTGCATTCCTTGGACTTAAGGGAGCGGAGATGAGGACCGTACCAGGGGGAGCGACCAGGGTGAGAGTAAGTAATGGTTTTAATGGGGACAAGGGCATCAAAGGTGGAGGTGAAGGTGTGATCGAGCAGATCGGTAGCTACAGAAATGTCATAGTGAATGGAGGGCCAAAGGCTAGACAGTTGGGAATTTGAAAATGCTGTTGTAAGTGACTTGAGGAAGAGTTTTTCTCCAGGGGAAAACACAGAAGGAAGTGGGATTGGGTTTATTCAACAAATGCTAATCACTCAAGATCTAAAGAGATTTCAACACTTGGAACTGGTTAGAAGTGAGTGCTAAAGAAAAGTGATGCAAAAGAGCACAAGAGGATTGGAACCTGGCTGGACGGATGATTTTACTTTCAGTTCATATCCTCAGAATCTTAGCTAACCCTTGTGTGCTGGTTGACCTCCCTGGTGAAGTTTGTGGGCACATTTTAAAATGACAAAATAACGCATGACTACATTTTTAAAAATGTTTTAGTTGCAGCAGGATAAAAGGGAAATTGAAATTCCAAATGAATGTTCTAAATAAATGCGCTTGGATTTTGCAATGCAATGACAGTCGTCTATTGTATTGGTATTCTTCTAGCAGTGATTTTAGGTTTGGGATCTACAGATTTTTTTTCATTTTTAATTTGGATTTACTTGCTTGTCTTGTACAGCCGTTTTATGTATTGCACCGGGCACTTGTAATTCTTGGTATCTCCCATAATCTGTTTGGATTTTATAACACATAGTATTGTATAACTGATTGCATTTAAGCTTTGATTCACTGATTACAGATTACTGGGGGTCTGTTACTGAAAGCCTGAGAATTAATTGTTTGGCCCAGCAACAGCTTTGGTAATCTCTCTCTTATTTTGTTAGTTTGTTAAATTTAGCTTCCATTCAAACTGAATCTTGAATACTAATGTCTAAAAATAGAAAATTGTTCCTTTTTATAAATTCATTTGCCAGCTATTGCCTTGCCTCTCTGCTGAAGAATTATGTGAGCCAATCGCCGTTCCTCTTTCTCTTCTTCCCCCCCCCCCACAGCATTTTAGATTTTAATCTTGTATTGTAATTGTGATCAGTGCATCTTCAAGAGGCTGCTTTTAAGCTTTGTGATTATTGCAAATGTCAGACAAGGAGCAAATGAGTTGACAACAGCTGTGAGACTATACTGTGCAAGGGATTCCTGTGGGATTTCATTCCTCTGCGATTTCATTTTGCTTATTGTTACCAACAGACTTAATTGAGAAATCCATGACGGGCAACATGGATTTTTCAAAATCCCTCTTCGATCAAAATGTATTGGCCAGATAGGCAGGGTCGGGCGAGGGGTTAAAATCTTAAATCGAAATCCCGTCTCCAACCCTCAGTGTTCCCGGCTGCTGTTATGGCAAAGATTCAGGCCAACGACAAGGTTCACACTAAAAGCAGGCAGGGGCCTACTTTAAGATTCAAAAATTGTGGCCCGATGATGTCAGCGGTGCCACGACGTAATATTAACGGCAGGCCAGGGGGAATCCCGCACCGTACCACGGCGGGAGGAGACGACTGGCCAGAAGAGGACATGGTAAGTTTCAAAAATGTCCTTCTTTTAACTCCTTGTAGGATAGGAGGAGCAGGAGAGCTCCCCCAGGTCCCTGAAGGAGTCCTTGGGCCTCCCCAGCTCCAGCTTCCCTCCATCGTGAGGGAATCCGCAGCCCTAGCCCCCTCTCCCTGATTGTGCACCGCAAGGGAATCCTCAGCCCTCCCCTTTCGCGCTGGGGACCATTCCCACGGGTGAGGCCCCACCGTTAAGATCGGCAGGGCCTCCACGTTCCCAACTGGTCGTGTTGCACTGCCACTACTGGGTTCGTGTGCCCCCTTCCCACCCCCTCCCTCATTAAAGTCGAGGCCATTGTTTCCAAAGATTGATCTAACTCTGTTTTATAATCAAGGAGTTGTAAATAAAATGTTTGAAATTTGTACAACTGTCCAGTAACCAACCCCTAAAATCCTCCAATTTATTATCCATTTTATTTGAAGAAGCCAATTATAACAACCAGCAGATTGCAACTGAAACTGGAAAATTGTCAAACACTGAAGTCATTTAAACATTTTAATTTTTTTTTAAACCAGAGAAAAATTATACACTGATTTTCACATTGATACAGTCGTGTCATATATCCTTCACTTTGCACTTGCACATGCACTGGCATATTGACTGCATTGTTACGCATATTTGTACAGCGGTTTAACACCCTTCAGGACTGAGTCTGACACGAATGGAGTGGCACAGCCAGACAGTCGCGCACAAGGGCTGTCCCACTTTTTCTACAGGTGTTTTAGGGTTGGGTTATTGCTGTACAGGTAGGAACCAATGGTAATGTGTTCTCGGTATCAACCTGTCCCTCCCTCTGCAGGACTGTGTTGTGGGGTTTGTGCGTGGGGGACTTGTTAGGCCTCCTGGAAAGGAACCCAGACAGCTTGATATTTTTCTAGTTCTAGGTGGAGGCCAAAAGACATGTGTCCCACGGACGCTTAATTAATTTGTTTGAGAGAGGAGGTGCTTTACATCACTGAGAGAATTTTTTTTTTTGTTGGGATTTATGCTAGCCTGTACATCTCATGTGTGTCTCACACCCCTGGGATCAGGCCTAGCAGACAGGAGTAGGCATCAATGCTGATTATGGTCTATGAGCAGTGTGGATTACTTTCCAAAATGGCTGAATTTGGGGCAGGGCCAGAAAGTCTGTACACATGTGCCACTCTGCCAAGGTCTACATACTTGCTGTGAGTAGGGAGCAATTCTTTTTGTGCAGGGTTAAAAGGTTACAGTTACGCCCAGATATCTGAATCTTTGTATGCAAAAGGATAGGATTCACGTACTTGTGTGAGAATAGCTTGTGTGAGGGACATGCCTTCCGTTTTGGCATAATTAAGTTTATAACCTGAAATTTGGCCAAAATGACTTTGGAGTTAGCAGGTGGGGCTGGTCGCTTATAGCAGTATATCATCGGAGCACAGTATTGTATCTGGTCCACTAGCCTGCGCTCCGTGCATGTCTCTTCCTCAGGTTTATATGTGTTGAAACTTGTGGAGTCAGTCTGGAGGAAATGTTAAACAAGTAGGGTTTCTTATTGGCAACCAATTCCAGAACCTACGCTTCAAATTTGATAGTTCACTTAAAAAGGTGTGATGCTTTTGACCGTGTATGAGGGAATTCAGTCATCTTGCTTTTTATAACTCCCATGCTTCTGAAACGGCTTCACTAAGGTTACCACCGCCATCTACCATCATGTCGAAAAGATAGTGCTGGATTCCTCTCAGTGAGGTGTTTCACTAACGATTAAGACTAGGATTTCAATTGGCCCCTCTCTCCACAATGGGAGAGCAGCATTCCTGAGCTAGAGATTCCCTGAACTGGGAATAAGCTAACCGAAATCAGATCTAAAATATGAATGTGTTTGTATGAAATATTGAGAGCGTGTGACTTTGGTGACTGACTTAGCTGGATGTTAAAACTGTCAGGAAACAAAGAATTCTGTCATTAACATCTGTATACCATTTTACCACACTCGGCTACTTTCAGTCAGGAACAATGAGTATTTAGGAAAGGATTGACATGTTTGCTGAAATCTCACCATTAGTGTTTAATACTGTTTTTCATGACTTTAGTTATATTTTGATCCCTATTCTTGGGCCCTTGTCTTTTTTTTAAAAAAATACTAAAAGATGTAGTGGTAAAGATATTCTTAAATATGTTGTATATGATATACATTTTGTTTTTATATACCATTTAGTGTGCATGCTCATTTATCGGATCATAGAAATTACAGAAGGCCACTCAACCCATTGTGCCTGCGGTGGTGCTAGCTCATTAACTGGAGTTATCTACTCTAATCCCTTTTCCCTTTTCAAATTCGTATCTAATTTTATTTTAAATTATGTTACAGTCTCTGACTCAATGGCCACTGGCCACTTGTGATAAAGCATTCCACGCCATGTTCTAGTGACTCTGCATGACAAAAATTCTCTGACAAAAATTCTTCTATCTTTCCCTTTGTTTTTCCAGTGATAATTCTTACTGATTTGCCAGCCAGTGGAAACCATCTTTTGCTCTTTTTACCCTTTCATTTTGAAAGCCACCTTAGATCGCCTCCTGATCATTTTTTCCAGTGAAAAATAATCTAATGTTTTGAGCGTTTTTAATGCCTCATTCCTGATATTCTCGTAAATCTTTGCATTGCACTTTCCATGGTTGTAATATTCTTCCCATAATGAGGTTTGCAGAATTGCATGCAGTACTCCATCTGTGGCGCAAGCAATATTTTGTACAAATTTAACGTGCCATCTTCACTAATCTGTTTATATTCTCCTGTATTCTTTCTCACAGTTCGCCATGCTCATAATTTGGTACCAGCAACAAACTTTGATACCATTCTGCTTGTGCATATTTCCAAATCATTTTATATAAATAGAAAACAAAAGAAGTCCTAATATAGGTCCCTGAGGCACATTATTACCGACATCTTGCCAGTCCGAATTTGAATATTTTTCACTGCTGGTCTGTTCTGCTATTTTCCTCCAACTGATTTGTTCTAGGCTGGTTCCCATTTTTTTCCCCACTGAAATTAACTAATTTCTGATCCAACACCTTTATCTTGGAGTCGTCATTTCCTTTCAGTTTCATTGTAGACCTAAGTAAGTTATAGTAACTATTTTCAAAGTGTTCTTCTACCTTCAGGTTGTTTACTTGTCCTTCATTACCCAGAAGCAAATCTAGCACTGCATTCTTCCTGATGAATGTGCAACATACTGATTAAGGAAACTGTTGTAGATGTTATATGACAAAAGTTAGGTGACCAAAATGAAGAGGGATTCTTAGAATGTGTCCACAACTGTTTCCTTAATCAGTACGTTACACGTCCAACAGGAGGATGCAGTGCTAGATTTGCCTTAGATAGTTAAGGTCCCCATTGTTACTACTGCAAGCCCTTGTAATTTACCTACAAATCTTATTCTTAATTTCTTTACCACTACTTGGTGGTCTATAACGTGCTCCCAGTATTGTAAAAGATTCTTATTTCTAAATTCATCCCAGATGGATGCTTAGCACCTCCATTAATAAGAACTTTTCTTTCTGTGGTTCTAGTCGTGTTCTTAATTAATAAGGCGTTCCCTCCTCTTTTTCCTTCGCTATCTCTCCTGACCATTTTATAGCTGGAAAAAAATCAGTTTCCAATATTTCCACAGCTGAAGCCAAGTTTTCATTACAACATCGCTAAAACAGATTATCTAGCCATTTTCACATTGCTGTTTGTGGGAGCTTGCTGTGTGCAAATTGGCTGCTGCATTTCCTACACTTCAGAAGTACTTAATTGGCTGTAAAACACTTTGCGACGTTCTGAGGTCGTGAAAGGCGCTACATGAATGCACATCTTTGTTTTTTCATTAAGGCTACAACAATCTATCCCTCCATTCTAATTCGAGACTTTAGCTCCCAACATTTTATTTCTAAATCTTTGCACATTCGCATTTAAACCTTGCGACCCTAATCCATTTATATTCCCCAATTCGTTATGCCCTTTGTTATTTTTTCCTTCAGCATCCTTCTCCTGAACTCCTCTTCTATTTGTCCTAAGGTATGCCCCTCACCTTTTTGTATTAACTTGACTTTTTTAGGGAATGTTGAAATTGAAGAAATTGTGCACCACTTTGACCACATTTAAACTCATCTAAACTATTACTGATTCCATAATGTAGAAATTACACTGTCCAGACAGTATTGTTCCTTTTCCATTAATGATTATAAGCAATAATTTAGCATTTTACATTTTTTAAGAAGATGTTGCTTTGTTTCTTGGACTGTTGAAGATGCATACATTACAAAACAGCTTGTGGAAAGACATTTTAGAAGAGTGCCATTTTCTATTGTAATCAAAGGAAATGGAGTTGAGATGAAGTTACAATTGCATCAGTCATGTTACAGATAGGGATGTATTTGTAGAATAAGTTTATTTGGCCAGTGCAGATCAAGAAATCAGATACTGCCTTTTTGAAATTAGACAAGTGATAGATTATGCCTTGTAAAATTACGATCGAGAAGAGGAAAGCTTGAGTAGTGTATAACATCATTTGCATGCTGAGATTAAATTACAGCCTTGAAATTGCTATTTATCCTGTGTTTAAACTTTGAACCTTTTTATTTTGCTCTTATGCTGACCATGACTGCTAAATATTGGGAAGACCGAAGCCAATGGGATAGAATTTACTGCTAAAATAACGGTGACGCTAATGACGCTCATCATTACTTATGCACAAATCGCATAGCAACTTCAGGCGAGGGCAGATGCATGGTTAAATGCGAAAATCTGGAAGTTGCTGTCCGAGATGCGCTGCTATGCCGTCAGCTTCCCGAAAACGGAATCTTACTGTCTGACTCACCATTCAAATGCAATGAACGACATGAAGTTCCTGTACTTGCATGGTAGATGCGAACTAAACTCGCCACAGAAAGTTAGGGCTTGTCCATTTCAGTCTAAGTACCCTTTTTAATGGTGTGATAAGTTTTAATTACTGCCAAACCAGCTCTCTGGCACTGAAAATTTAACTTTTACAAGTGTGGAGTCTCATTCCTTCAGCTTTTAATTGTTAGAGATTTAAAAAAAAATGTAAGTTCAATTTTTAAAATCTTTTTCTTTGTTTTTTTCTCTCTTTTAACCCAATCTTTCTTTCCCTCTTTTTATTTACCTGATTTGACATTTGAATTCTCGATTCTAACCTACACTTCCTGGTTAAAACTCTGTGCTGTTCATTAACAATTCTTCAATCTGATTGGTTAAGGAGATACACAGTTGATTGCCCTGTTCAGGGCGCTGTGCCGTTTCGATCTTCCACTTACAGCAACTTGCCGTTCAAAAGCTCGTGGAAATTAAACGGGCAAGAGCCATTTCACGAATGGCAGGTGCCATTTGTTCGCCGGCTACAGTAATTTCTAGTCCATTACCTTTGGTCCCTGCCACGATCTCTGTTCCCTAGCCACCGCCTCCATCCTTCTCTCTGGCCACCATCTGAGGCTGAACCAGACCGTTCGAGACCTAGTTGATCCTGAGCTGAGCTTCCAACCCCATATCCTCTCCATCACCAAGACCACCTACTTCCACCTCTGTAATATTGCCTGTCTCCGCCCCAGCCTCAGCTCATCTGCTGCTGAAACGCTCATCCGTGCCTTTGTTACTTCTAGACTTGACTTTTCCAGTGCTGTGCTGACCAGCCTCCCACCTTGTGCCCTTCATAAACTTGAGCTCATCTAAGACTCTGTTACTCGTATTCTAGCTCGCACCAAGTCCCGTTCACCCATCACCCCGATGCTTGCTGACCTACGTTGGCTTTCTATCCGGGAAGGCCTTGAATTTAAAATTCTCATCCCTGTTTTCAAATCCCTCCCATGTCCTCGCCCCTCCCTATCTCTGTAATATCCTCCAGTCCTACAACCCTCCGAGATCTCGGCACTCTTCCAATTCTGGCCTCTTGTGCATGCCGAATTTTCATCGCTCCACCGTTGGTGGCTGTGCCTTCACCTGCCTCGGCCCTAAGCTCTGGAATTCTCTCCCTAAACCGCTTCACCTCCCTACCTCTCTCTTCCTCTATAACGCTCCTTAAAACCTACCTCTTTGATCAAGCTTTTGGTTACCTGCCCTAATATCTCCTTATTTGGCTCCATGTCAAATTTTGTTTGACGCTCCTGTGAAGCGCCTTGGGATGTTTTATTATGCTAAAGAAACTATATAAATACAAGTTGTTGTAGTGTGAATGTCGATTGTTTGCTCCATTGCCGTTGATGCATGATGACATTCATTACTGCAGGTTTAGCAAGAAATAATCTGCAGTTGATTACTGGGAGCCTTTCTAGCATTTGTGCTGTATCTGTGTGTATAACTTGTTTTGGAACTACGCAGAACATTTAGAAAGCTCTGTAGTATTTCAAAGCTGGCGAATGCACCAGTGTCACTTTAAGCAGTAATATTTTCTCCCCTCTGAATACAGATTCGTAGAAGACGCCTTGCACGGCTCGCTGGTGGACCAACTTCACAACCCACCACTCCGCTTACCTCCCCACAGCGAGAAAACCCACCAGGAGTATCTGCAGCGACGCCAGGCATATCTCACAATATGGGCCTAAATGCACAGAGCATGACTCCTGCCACATCTCCTATTGGAGCAACAGGTATGGGAGAGTGAGATAGCGTCAACTGGTCTAACTACATTTGTATCAATCTCACATTTTGCTTCGAGTTTTGACTTGAGATATTGATTTTTAAAAAAAAATTTGAAGTGTTTAACACTTTTGTTTACTTTTATAGATTTCTTTCAAACCTAAGCTGAAGGTTTACTGCAATGGTCAAGTATAGATTTGGTTTGTGGACAAAGTTTAAGCTTTCCTACCTGTTGGTAGTCCTGATTGATCCAGGAGATGTGTCTGAAAACAGTGCCTTATTTAATATTTGTTTCCACTTAATAGTGAGTTTGTAGGAGAACCTGGGGTTTTAAGAATAGATTATAGAAAATCCCTAGTGAACTGGTTATAAAAGTAATTGAAATTGTACATAGGCAGGAAGGTTTTCCATTGCATCAGATGCTTTCTTGCAACATCTATACTTTGTGTCACCCCTTCTTCCATTCTTTCCTTTCTCATTAAAATAGTTTGGTTTTCTATATATATTTTAATTCATTCACTTTTGGCTCTTAAATCCCTTCTCTATCCCTTTAGATTTATAAATACAAAACTAGATGAATTTTCACCAAGGATATGGTTTATCTTTGTTTTGATTTTAGTAGGCAAGGGTGGGTGAAGGGGTTTTTTTTGCAAAAGAAGGGCTGCTGAGAACTTAAAGAAATTGGTACGCAAATCTATAAACAGGCAAGTGTTGAGGTGAAAAGACCACGATTTAAGTTGGTTTTGTATTGTGCATAACCTATCTTGGTGGCTGTGTGGCATGTCGGGCGTATGCAGCTTACTGCAACCCGATAGTAAGGTTAGCGTGATTCGCTGAGGCCAACGGCTGGGAGGACTTGGTTAAAAACATGACTTTTTAAAAAAAAAAAATCCCAAAGACATAAAAAAAACGTCAAAATATGTTGTTGTAAAATGTTACCATTATTGTCAGCTTGTGTTGGAGTGGAGCTGGGCAAGTGAGAAATGTGGAGCCAATTTTGTCTTGTGTTAAAGCTGAGGTTTGAATCATTCTGGTAGTTCACAAATTGTCCAACCAGTGCAGTTTTTTTTCCCCATTTTTAAGCTGGCCTCAAAGGAAAATGCTACAGTCACAAATTTATCTGTGTGTCTTTTTAAATAGTAGCAACAGCTGAAACAGTGGTTACAGTTGCCCCTAAAATGACAGTCAGAAAGTTGGGTGGAAAATATTCGTTTGGTCAAGGAGCCAATAGGATTGCTAAATCAATCCCGCCAGTAAAATATGTGCTATCAATTTGAGTTTAATGCACTTGAAGTCTTAGTTTCTTCAATACATCAAAATTCCACATTAAACCATGGGGTGCTAAAACTTAGTTTTTTTTCTTGTGGCTCCCTGCATGGCAGGTTCTCTGTCTGATGGTTCTACTGTAGGGTGGTGCTAAGTGGCATCCCCTGCTTGCCCCAGGTTGCTTTTCCATACCATCTAATGTAGTCTATGGCAAACTGCCCTGGCTTGATTTGGGACAGTCTTGGTTTTTGAAATACCTGAAACTTTTGGCTTGACTGATTGCTTTTGTGCCTCTAGATGCCCTGTTTTAGAGAGACAGAGATCCTTAGCACTAGGGGATGGGTGCTGCACAGGTGTTCTGATTGAAGTTTCTGCTGTGCTGTGAATTATGGGTAAATTTCTGCACTATATTTTGAACAGTTTTGAATCAAATTTCCAGTATTCCAGTAATGAATCATCTTTTTGGAATGGAAATTGATGTTTTATTAAAAACGTATGTATGAGACTCCTTGACTGTTACGGGTTTCATTCAGGTTCAATAATATTATGAAAACAGTCAATCTGATCCATAGCTGTGATGTCAATAGGTGTAATGACACCAATATGCTTGTGTGTTACTTTTAACTTATCACCTTAGATTGTTTCCATCACTAGCACCATCTGTGACAGGTCAGTAACTATCAGTCCTTCATCTAAGTGTTATACAATGCAGGTTTGCCAGGACAACGTTTTTTATAATTGTACTGCTTTTACAGTTCAAGTGGAAATGTATGAAAATTTTACATGCCCCCTGTTTCATTTTGCTGAAATCCCAGCAACATTGATTTCTGGCCATTTGTTGGACTTGTCTTCATGAGACTCTGGAGTGTCTCCATTGGTACTTTTAGCAGCTCTTCATTACAAGCCAAATGCACACATGCTGACATATCTGGGATATTTTGAGTTGATGCTTTTGGTTGATTTGGGTAACTAGAAGTTCTTGTTTTCACTTTAATGCCCTAAATTAGTTGAGCTGGGAGTCTTTTGGGATTCGAGAGCTGTTTAAATCACTGACTGTTGCGGATAATTCAAATCTTAATACAATACATTTAGACAAACCATTGCCTATTATTTTAAGTCTTTCCCCTAGTAATAGAATACTGAATTTTTACAACTCGGATTTATTTTCTGTAGCTCAAATTTGGCAAAGTGTTATTTGTAAAGCCAATCCAATAGTGGGAATAGATCCATAAATGTCTTCATTTTAAACTGAGATGACAGAGGCAGAATACATTTTATAAATACATTAGCTTCCAGGACTTGTGTACCTTAAACCTGTTTACAATATGGAAATTCTCTTACTAAATTTGAGTTATAAGATGTATTGAATTACATTTTATGTTGTGACAGTCTGGCAAAAGTTGAGCAATTGTGTAATGAGTAATCCTTTTGAGATGTGCTGTTATTTGAATTTTATGGTAATGAGTCAATTGATAATACAAAATTGGTAGGGGCTTGAGCTATAGACTTGAAGTATGGAACCCAGGGCAGAGAATGTCTCCTGAGGCTATGTGTTGTCCTTTTCTTTAAATTCTTTATGGAGGTGACATTATCCCACCCAATCCTGGAAGTATTTTTTTCCTTTTGAAAGCTTGTTTGAAACAAACGCTCAAAGCAGAAATATTTTGAATCTGCATTATACAACACGATTAATGTTCACACTGTTTTCAAAGAAGTACTGTTCTTCATTAAAATTTAAAACTTCTTTATATAATTACCCTTACTAAACGCTATCAAATTAATTTTTAACCTATGGTATAAATACATTATGTACTTAAGATTATTTATATCCCGCTTGTGGTATTGATCACTTGGATGAGCCCACTCATTCGATATAACTCTCGCTTGTGCCTTCATAATGTATGGTTATGTTACTGGGCTAGTAATCCAGAGACCTGGACTAATAATCCAGAGAATTTGAGTTCAAATCCTCACCACGGCAGTTTGAGAATCTGAATTGATTTTTTTTTTAAATCTGGAAATTAGAAAGAAACTGGTATCAGTAAAAGTGACCATGAAGCTGTCTGATTGTTATAAAAACTTAACTGGTTCACTAATATCCTTTAGGGAAGGAAACCCACCTTTCCTGGGCTGGACTCTGTGACTCCAGTCCTACACCTTGGTTGACTCATAACTGCCCTCTGAAGGCTCACCACCACTTTCTCAGGGCAACTAGGGATGGGCAATAAATGCTGGCTTTGCTAGTGACATCCACTTCCCAAGAATGAATTTAAAAAAAATGTATCTTCTACCCATAACATTTCTGAAACTGAGCAAGGAGTATATCTGGATAGCAACAGCCAGCTCAAAACTATGAACTTATTTGACCAGGTATAATGCTTTACTGGAGTTAAGGTGCAGTCAAATGACCTCATTCTTTTGGGGTTTTGCATGTACACATCTGGAGCATAGAATTCCACAGTTTTTATATTGAAATTAAATTCTAAAAATTTCAGAGCATTAGGAAAGCCCATTCAATTTCATATGACAGTTATCCTACCTGAGATTGGCAAATGCTACTACAGTGTAGTCAAAACAGCTCAAAGATTAGATAACATTGTTTGCATATATTACATGTAAGGTAAGATAGATATTTGGGGCAGTGCCATGAGAGATCAACTAGCATGGCATGTAAGATTAAATATTCTAAAATGTTGTTTTATTACATAAAGGAGAAACTTTGCAGAACTGTCCCTCAGGAAATTAAGTATGTTGGGTTCAATCCATGCCAGGACAAATAGTACACTATTCTGCAGATGTGTGTGTATGTGTATATGTGTGTGTGTTCGTTCATTGTTGTTACCATCCACTTCATGGTGCACTTGCGCCTGGCCTGAGTGCCTGACCTTACTATCTGAGTGAATAACTTCACAACACCACAAGTGCGAATGAGACACAGCAGCAAATATCACAGAAGTTCCCTGGAGAGAGAAATAGTCGTTAGTGAGTGAGGTGGTTTGAAGTTGGGAATCAAGCTGCTCAGGCCGAATCTGCCACAAACTGGCTGGGGTGAGGAATTAAGATCAAAAGCAAAATACTGCGGATGCTGGAAAAGCTCAGCAAGTCAGGCAGCATCTGAGGAGAAAGAAACAGAGTTAACGTTTCAGGTGGAAGACCTTTCGACAGAACCGACCTGAAATGTTAACTCTGTTTCTTGCTCCACAGAGCTGAGCTTTTCCAGTATTTTCTCTTTTTATTTGAGGAATTAAGATGTTTGTTTTTAGTTAGCATGTTCAGAAATGTTGAGGTTTTTCCTTCTCTGACCTGCTGCCCTTGGGCTGGACTGCATTTGCCCTACTCCGATAAACAGCTCATAGCTGAGGGAAATAGACTTAGGGTGGAAGTCTCCATACCAAGCTCTTGAGAAATCCCACACTCATAGTTTCTGTTTGCTTGACATGGAGTGCATGTCACCCCTACTTACTGAAATCCAGAGAGTTTAGGTTGGCAGAAGTCAAGGCTGAGGGGCACCCAAATGTTTGCAGGGATACAAAACTCTAACTTACCAGCACAGTGCATTGGTAATGTTGCTGCTGCTTTTCCAGCCTGGACTTTATGAAGAATCCCAGTTCCAGGTCCCATTAATGAGCCAGGGTTGGCTGGTCAACCATCAATAGTGACCTAGAGCACTGCAGATTGATCTGGTTTTGGTATTAGAAAAACTGAATCTTCTACGGAGGATTGACTCTATTCTAATCTAATTACCAGGCATGGCATTTAGAGTCAACTTGACTTGCCTTCCTTGCTCCCTCCATTCCATCCAGGAAGGACAGTGGCTAGTTGTTCAGTAGACAACTGACCAGTGTGGGTTTGAGCCTTTGCTAGGTGGACAGCTGATACAATGAATTCCTCATGAGCAGCGTAGTATACCACAACTCCCAGTGCACTGCCACCATCCTCCTGAGCACAGCATGGACGCGCACCAGGGGTGCAAAATTTCACAATCAACTGCTTGACTCTCTGCAATCTAATCATGATAGCCGCCGAATACTATATATGTGAGCACGTGGTCTCATATCCAGCCTCCAGGTAGCATATTGAAGCTGCTATTGTACCAAACCTCCCTTTTCTCATCAGCTTAAACAATGGACATTTGCCTTTGGCATGACGGAAGGACCCACGCAGGCTAACTTGTGATGTGCCAGCCATCTTGCTGTCTAGACATCCAAGTCCATTGCTGCGTATCAAGCTTACTCCAGATTGTCATGAAGAATTTTTTGTAAAGGTGTGTGTGCTAAGTGACAAGTCAGTGTAGGTAAGACCCCTCCCTCCCTGCAACCATTTCCCCTCTTTTTTTTTTCCTCCCCACCAGTCCCCACATCATAACTTGGTGCTGGACATTACAAATGGCCGGAGGAAGTCCTTCTGATGCATATCTAGGACTTCAAACCATGGAATGGAACTGTTTGTTTGGTCACTTGAAGACTGGGGGAGAGGAGAGGGAATCCAACTCCAAGCCACCATCTGAAGCCACCTATAAGTCTTCAGCTACATGGTTTAGAGATGCAGCTACATTTTTAAAACCTCACATTGAAATGCCACCAGAATGCAGCGCCATTGAGTTTAAGGGAAGACAAACCGTTGTATGTTATCGCTGTTTCGTTTTTATCTATTGAGATAAATCACCATAGCCTGTGATTTATGGGCTCTTTACATGGGCAAAATGGCTGATGTGGCGAGTGTTTTCTTGTTCCTATATTGTGAAATATTGCATAATGGCTTCTGTCCTGAGACTAATTCCCTCATTGCCCTATACAGTATATCTGGGACGGGCAAATGTAGTCTAGTTAAAGGGCAGCAGGTCAAAGGTGGAAAAACCTAAACATTGTTCTTTCTAGTCTGTAGTGACTTCCTGTTTTCAAACACTAGAGAGTTTGGGCAGTTTGTCAGAGTAGGGTTGGAATTATAAGTCGTAGATAAATGAAATTTAAATTGTCAACTCTGCTGCAGGATGGACATCTCATAATGACATTCTGCCCTAAGGGAAAGATGGTGGGGTTTGTCTCATATCCCACCTCAATACAAACATGCATTATGTCATATTGTCTCAATGTAGCACTGTTGGTATTCCAGTCTCCCAATAGAAGGTTAAAAAGAAATACTAGACTGTGGGAGGTTTTTTTTAAAGAAAAGCTTAAAATTCTTTGCTCCCCTCCCCCAACGTCAACTCTGCCTCTATTACTGAATATTATCTATTTTCTCAGGTGTTGCACATCGAAGCCAGAGCAGCGAAGGAGTGAGCTCACTCAGCAGTTCCCCATCAAATAGCCTTGAAAACCAGTCTCAGAGTCTCTCCCGATCTCAGAGTATGGATATCGATAGTGTATCCTGTGAGAAAAGGTAATCAACCTGTATCTGTGCATGGACGACCTCCATATTTGTGCAGTAATCATATAACTTAATGTAAAGAAGCAATGATTGGACAGGAAGGTTTGGCAGATTAAAGCCTACATTCTTAGGAAACTGAAGTGGTTTTCTGCTGATTTTTATTTTATGAATAAATTTGTGATTCCAGATAAACAACATGCTAATTATTGATGCCTTGTGAGGATTGTTCAAATGTGTTTATTATTAGAATATAGGATCTTGAGCTAATTGGAGCACTTCAGCTCACTGTAAAATGAACATAGCCATATCAATCCATGATTTGATTTGAGATAATAGAATATTAATGTAGTAATGCAAGCAAATGTAGTAATTTTTGGAAGAAATGGCTTTTGCAGTGGGTTGGAGTGCCATTATAACATTAGCAATCCATCAGGAATGGGTCTGCTAAATTACAAAACAAAATGTTAAGCTTCTATAAGTGAAAAGCTAATAGTGAGAAACAAACGACGATGTTATGTTTACGCAATGTAAACCAACAAGACGGTAAAACCAACAGACTTCTATATTTAACACTAAAAGTGGTCTATTACTAACTCCTGAAGAGCCAGTAATAAGTGACTGTTTTAATTATTTGTTTCATCTTACAAATATAAAGTACCTAGAAATGAACTGATTCAAATTTCTTGTTATTTAACCAAAACAATTTGGCTAGGACTATGTTGCTGCCTTTCATTCAAACATTGATCTTTAAAACAAACTTGCAGCTGGTTGATTGCTTAATTCATGCAGTAAATACCAATGTGTTACTCCTTTAAACAGCATGTCCCAAGTGGATGTAGACTCAGGAATTGAAAATATGGAAGTTGATGAGGGTGATCGCAGGGAAAAAAGGAGTCTGACTGATAAGGTACAATGACTCGTGCTTGTGTAGATTTTGCTGTGTAATTTTGTACAGTAGGCCTACAATAGTGGCCAAATGTTGAAGTGACTTAAAGCAGTGATCTTAGATTCTGCTTTTCATGTCTTAAACTCTGGAATTTGAATAGGGTATGGGGAAAAGTGACAAACTATTTTTGAGGTGTTGAAGATTGCTCATGAAAGTTGCTATGTAGTGTAGTTAAGACACTCTAGTTTAAATCTAATGTCATACTTTTGAGTTCCAGCTGTTTGTGAAGAGTTTAATGGGATCTTAACTGGCCTGCTGAGTGAAGCATCACATGAAAGCTGTTCATGCCAGTTGTGGGTGGGAGAGTGAAAGAGCACTTGCTTTTGTGTCTAAGATCAGCAGTGTTTGGTATGGTGAAGTATGGCATACCTTTTGAAATTGAATATATGTACTTTGTACTCGGAATTTATATGAAATACTTGCTATTGAGATTATAAATTTATGCCTAATGAATTTAAGGCCCACTGCTAATAATCAGACTTAACACGTAATGTATGTGTTATGGTAATGAAGTGCTGATGAAACAGTCTAAACTACTGGTTCATTAGGTTGATGTAATTAAACTCCAAAATATTAGATGCCCCAATAGCTTTATGGATAGATTAGCTAAATGCAATGCTTAGCATGACATTGAGTCCTATAGACCATGAAGGCCCCTGTACCTGGTTATTGTTGAGATAAACTTTCTTGGTTGGGGTGGGAGAGGGGAACTGCAATTGACATTAGTGTCCCTGGAGTAAGGAAGACAAATATTGATGGGGTTCTTGGTCCTCATCTCTATCTAACGACCTCCCTACTCCACCTTTCTTTGTGTGATTGTGCTACTGTTGAGATCTAGTATCTGCCCCAGTCAATCAGTAACAACTGCTTGTGTTTTTAGGAACCTTCTTTGGGGTCATATGTGTCAGAAGAGCAAGCACTTTCGCTTATATGTAAAATCTTCCGGGTCTCCTGGAAGGAACGTGACAGGGATGTGATTTTCTTACCTGGTCTGGCTGCAGAGTTTAAACAAAATGCAAAAGAAGGTAAGAACTAACGGCAATAACAGATGGTCTGGAATTACCTTTCTCCAAACTTTTTCAGCCAACGATAATCGTCAAGCAAAATTTGGAAAGTCACACATTTCCTTACTTTGTTTTTGAATTTTCAGCTCTCTTGCTACCTAACTCTCTTTTTAATGTCGGGTTTCTGTTCGTCACATTCTGTTTCTCTGCATTTGGGAGTAATTCTGTTTTGCCTTCCTGTAATGCTATGAACTTTTACCATATAGGGACAGTTTTTGCTAATCACACATATATAACAGAAAATGTTCCCCCAGGTCCATGTACTGATTAGATTGGTATGTATGTTTGACAGAGTTTAGAGTAAGCACTGACTTGTAAATGGATCTCCAGCTGGCTAATAAATAAAATTAATTGCAGTGTACAGTTGTAGAGGGGAAACTGTCTCCTCAGCATGCTCAATAAGATTAAGCAATTGTAGTGGTATGTCTGTGATCAGAAGATAAAATAGTGCAACAAATAAGTTAGGTGTGAAACTTGCCCACTGTGCACCAACTTTGTATGGTTGTGTTCAGAAATCAAATTGAATACTGCCTGTTTATGAAGTATTTTTTGCTTGACTAGTTTTCTCAGACTGGAAAGACTTGATTGGCCAGATTCTAATGGAGGTTCTGATGCTGTCCACTCAAATGCCAGAAGACAACCCATTTGCCAGTTTGACTGCCACCTCTCAGCCTATTGCAGCAGCTGCAAGGTCACCTGACAGGAACTTGCCCCTTAACCCTCCATCAAGTCATGGAACAAGTCCCATGTTTTGTAGCCCGGGTTCTTTTGGTGCCAGTTCTTTATCGAGGTAAGTGTGATAAGAGTCCAGATGTTTTCTGGTGTGTTCAAATGTTTGCTCAACGTGTAAGAATTGTTGAGGGCTCGAAATGTGATGTGGTATTTTTGTAATTTGAATGAAAATACCTGTGACAAAGAAAGCATGGGGTGGGGGTGCATGGGGGAAGAGAGTGAAATAGCCTGTCATAATTTTCTTAATGCTATACTTGCTTTCTACAAGTCTTCTAAAGATGACTGGTCATAAAATGGGGCATTTTCATATTTTGCAACCTTATAATTTGGGTGTGTTTGCTTTTTTAAAAAAAGGCTTGTGTGTTCTATTATCTTTTCTGGTGTGACTGTTTTTTCTTCGTTGGTTAAGTCCAGAGATTTTGCCTTTGGTCTTTCTCTTGTGTTTAATATTTTGTTTCCCCATTCTTTGACTGATCTCACTGTGTAATTATTCTACCTTTTCTAACAGCAAAAGATGCAGGTGTGTTTAACAGCACCCCATTGGAAAAAGTATATTGATTCACAGCTGGACGTTTTCTCCTGATTGTCAATTCCCATGCTTCGGTGCACTTCTGCTTCATTTACTAGAATGTTCAGCTCTGAGATTTTTCTCCTTTTTGGAGAGTGTAGGATTATGGTCAAGTATTCATGTCCCTGATTTGCTGCAAGAATACAGATGCAATCTTTGTACTTTGTGGGAGTACCTTCACCACACGGACTGCACTGGTTCAAGAAGGCGGCTCACTACCACCTTCTCGAGGGCAATTACGGATGGGTAATAAATGCTGGCCTTGCCAGCGACTCCCACGTCCCATGAATGAATAAAAAAAAACAGTTGACTCCAATAATTGGCAAGAATTACTTACCTATTGTATACATATATTAGATATGTGCATTGATTGGTTTTAAATCTAAACGTTTTTAGCATAGCAGTTGACTCCGATTTCAAGATGCTGCAGGTAATTTTATAGCAAGTATAGGTTTAAGATGGGAATATATATTTTGGATGATAATGTTGGGTGTTTTGAGTCAACCACTGGATAGCAAGCGAACGAGGTATATTGACTGTGTCACAAGTGCTTTATTTGCCAGAATTTGCTATTTTTTGAAATCACTTCTGTTCTATTTAGGAGTGTAAGGAAGGAAGAGATTTGTTTTTTGACGTGCGTTTTGTCTGCAGCAGTTTGGACAGCTGGTTAGCTAGTTCTTGTGAGAACAACTGAGATCAGGATAGTGTGTCGTCTTGTGTTATACAACACGCACCGAGGAAAGGAGCCTATGACCCAGAACTAAGAGTCACGGTGGTAGAAGAGAGGCTGGCAATAAGACTGAATAAAATCCAGTGCTGACACAGGCTACAAATAGTTTTGGTAGTGATTTGTAAAACCCATAAATTAAGTATAAATCACTGTTGTGAGTGGAATTTGCAGTATGGATACCATTATGTCATTAGCTGTGTTTCATAGTTCTCATTGAACTAGAGTTGATGAGTTGCTTTATCTAATTATTACTCGCCCAAGGTAGAAGGATTCCAGAGGCTAATGCAGGATTTTTTTCCAATTAAGGTGTCCATAGACATTAATTATAAAAACATCATTTTGTTTAGTTATTTTCTGTAATTTTAAACATCTTTGAATAAACTCTTCATGCTATTCAATTTTTTGACCTCCCAAATTCAGGACAGCACATAATTATTTTTTGTCTTAAAAGAAGAAAGCACTTGAAGTGATGAGATGCTTTAAAACATTTGCTTCTTTTAATGTGGGCAAGAATCCCTTTAGCCTGGAATGGGGATGATTCATTTCAGTGTAAAACTATGTTTTTTTTCTTAATGTCAATACTGTAATTTAATATAATAGATTATCTGGAAAATCTTGATGCCAACCATTAGTTATTTGCTTTAATAATTAAAGTAGGGAAGGGGAGAGAAACATGCAATTTATATTAATGGATGTGATGGGAAAATCTATTAATACCAATGTTTGTGTTCCAGTAATAATGTAGAACTGAAGTATAAGCTGCTGAGCCATTGTATTGTGACTAAGCTCTTCATGACTGCTCATAAAATGTGGGTATCTTGTGATTACCTGGGTATTGTAAGAGCATTAGTTGATTTATATCGTCATCACTTACAAAACTAATTGGAATTACACGCTAACACTGTGTGTGTGAGATGCTATTGTATGTGAAAGGATAAATGCAGGTATGCAATTCTAGGGATACAAGTCTGTTAATCTATTACTTGCTGTTTCATTTTTCTCTTCTCTTCTTTCCTACTTTATAATTTCTCTCTGTATCTCGATGTTCTAGTCTGTATGGAACCAGCCCAAGTTCTCGATCCTTTACAGCAAGCCACCCCTCCATGATTGCTGGCAGTGCTAACCAGCAGCCTAAGTTTGCAAGTCCTGTTTCATTGACGCCCAGTTCTCCTTGCCAACGTACTATGGCTACTAGTCCTTCCTCAACGCAGGCCAGTTCTTCAGGACAACCATCGTTGACCATGGGCTATCCACCCTTATTCTCAACTTCTCCCAGGCTAAGAAATGTTGGTACAAGTCCATTGCCAATCACACCTGTGTCTTCCAGCCCGCAAACTATTGCCAGTAGCCCTTCATCAATTCAAATGAGTTCTCCAAGACAACGACCCTCTGTAATGGGTCCACCATTATTTCCAGTCTCTTACACCTCTCCTACAGCAGCTCCCCGCTCCTCTCCACTGAACCAGCTACCTCCTAGGTATTGTGAACTAGAATGTATCAAGTTTTGAAAATTTCTATCATGAGCTCTTTTAAATATTTATTTTGATATTGGAACATTTATTCAAAATTTATACAGCATTTGTGTTTTTATATACATCATTTGAGTTACCATTAAAGAAATTCACAAATACATCTAATATTGAGTTTTCAATGCACTTGGTATTTTGTTTTAGCATGAGAAATTTAAAAAATTTGAACCGATTTTTAAAATTGTTTTCTGACTGTGATGTCCTCTTGTATAAAGGGTCCTAGTCTTAACTTATTCCAATTTGAATTCCCTTAGTGCGTGAGGTTTGCTACCTTTTAGGTAGACCACTGGATATTTCAAGAGAATGTAATAAGCCTGGGAAGTACAAGCGGAGCAGGAAAATTCCTCAGTGTATTCCACGGAAGCTAGCTTATGCTAATAGAAGGGTTGACTAATTTTGTAACCACTTAAGAAACCTATCCATTAAAACATTTTGTTTCTCACGCTATCCATAATGAAGATATTCAAATGTACACAAGATAAATGGGATACTTTTAAGAATATGTTGGAGAATACAAAGTAACTATATTCCATTGTGAAAGAAGTGTAGCAGAGAGAGGAAAACTGATATGGACAGCAAGCAAAATAATGTTGCGGGGGGAGGAATGAAAGAGTGAAGTCCTCGTGTATAAATCTGCAGACAAATCAGATTATGGATGAAAATAACAAGATTAAGAAACTGGCTAAAATAGAGCTCAAGTAGAAAACAAAATTTAAGATTGTGGGGAATATAAAGCATAGAATGAAATGCTTTTATAAGTATATATTCATAGCAAACTGGTGGTCGGGAAACAGTAGGATCCCAAGCGTGACACTGTATCTCATGGCCAAGTGATGGTAGATATCCGAAACATCTTTTGTGTCACTGCTCACAGAGGAAACCGTGGGCTACCTTCCCAGTCAGAGGTGGAATTTCCGGGACGGACAAGGAAATATTAAGGGTGTTAGAAATTATTAATAAGGAGGTAGTTATGAATAAGGCTGAGAGAAATAAAACAGGATATATCAACCTGGCCTGGATCAACTGCTCGCTATGGTTCTAAGGAAATGGCTAATGAAATTAACTATATCCTGGCAGGCATTTTTAAGGGATTCATTGAAAATGGGAATAATGTCTGAGGATTGGAGAAATCTAAATGTAATGCCAATTTATAAAAGTAAGCCTAACTGCTGTGGTAGGTAAAACATAAGAGCAGCACCCTGAAGGAGAAAATAATGAAGCACCTAGAAAAATATATGTATTAATAAGAGGAAATTGCCATGGCTTTATTGGTGGGAGGTCACATGGAATATGGTATGCAATTCTATACTACAATGAGGGCACCCTGGCTTTCGAGAGGCTAAAGAGGAGGGAAGCTAAACTGATACCAGGGATTAGGCACCTGAATGAGGAGGAGAGACTAAAGAAGCTGGGAATGTTTGCACTGGAGAAATGAGGCTCGAGAGACCTTATCAAAGTTTTCAAGATTTTAAGCATTATAGTTAGACTGAACCCCTATACATCACTTGGCATAACCACAAACTCTGTAAACAGAGGCTGTGGACACGAGCTTAGTTCGGGCAAGGTGAACAGACAGCTTTAGATTTAACAACTTCACACAATGGATGGTGAACATGTCAAATATGCAGCTCATGGAGACATTTGAGGGGGTAGTAGTATTGACAGATTCAAGAGGGAGCTGAATAGATTTTTTTTTGGTCAAAGAATTAATGAAGGAATAAAGTGAGTGGGGTATGGTATTTTTTGAATTTGAACCAGGCAGATGGCCCGCAGTGGTCTTTCCAGTCCTGTCTGCTTGTGTTTGCCTGGGATGTCCATTTCAGAAATGCAGTTTATGTATTCATGCTGCTGACTTCTGGTCTTAACTCCTGAGTTCCTGCTGATCGTAGGCCCATGCACCAGGGAAATGAGAATCTTCCTCAAATTGACCATGCTGCAGAAACTTGAATATATTTCTAATGGATCGAGCTAGAAATAAAATGCTGAAACAGTTATGCAAGCTGTTTCTTTGAAAGTTAACTATACTTTGCTACTGCAGATGTGGCTTCTGCTGCTCCTAAATAAATTTTAATAGTTCAGCTACTAGCAATCATTTGTCAAGGTGCTCCTTCTGGAGAAATTCAGCTCATCACTATACTTTTTTACATTTAAAAGTACTTATACAGGATATCCTTGTTAACAACAACAACTTGCATTTATATAGCACCTTTAATGTAGTAAAATGTCCTAAGGCGCTTCACAGGAGCATTATTAAACAAAATTTGACACCGAGCCACATAAGGAAGTGTTGGGACAGGTGACCAAAAGCTTGGTCAAAGAGGTAGGATTAAAGGAGTGTCTTAAAGGAGGAAAGAGAGGTGGAGAGGTTTAGGGAGGGAATTCCAGAGCATAGGGCCTCGGCAGTAGAAGGCCCGGCTGCTAATGGTGGAGCGATTAAAATCGGGAATATGCAAGAAGCAAGGATTGGAGCAGTGCAGAGATCTCTGAGGATTGTTGGGCTGGAGGAGGTTACAGAGATAGGGAGGGGCGAGGCCATGGAGGGATTTGAAAACAAGGATGAGAATTTTAAAATCGAGGCGTTGCTGGACTGGGAGCCAATGTAGGTCTGCGAGCACGTGGGTGATGGGAGAACGGGACTTGGTGTGAGTTAGGATATGGGCAGCACAGTTTTGGACGAGCTCAGGTTTATAGAGGGTGGACGATGGGAGGCTAACTTCAGTTTGCAGCAATTTCTATCAAAAAATGGTTAAGCACAGTATCTTCCCTGTCTTCCATATAATTGGATTAGTGTAGCACCCACATTTTTTTTTGACATTTTTAACTTTAGATTAATATTGTCTTTTCACTATCTCATATTGTTTAAGATTTGTGAGGTTGGGTGTTTACCAAATCTTTGTCGCCCTCTGTTATATTGCACTTGCATTGATATTAGTAACTATAGCAGAAAAATGCAGTTATTCCCTGTTGGTTAGTAGAAACCACTTGAATTTGGTAACATTTCTGGGATTTCAGTTTAAAATGGCCTTGTTTTGTAAGATCTGACTTGTAAAATAGTTTTTGTGGGGCTTTTTGTATGTATCAGGATGAGAGATGGCATTGCGGAGGAAGGGAATACTTTTTACACTTTTGGCATTCCATTCCTGCATCAAACACTTCTAGCATGGATGGTTGCATGGTAAAGCTCCATTCACTCTGTCCCAGTAATGTGCATTAACTCACGTCTCAGAAGAGCATCCCCGATGCATCAGCGTTATTTATTTTTCTGTCTTCTCACATCAGTGGCTATTGTAGCCTTTCTGAATAAGATTCCCAGTATGTGATGTGGACCCACTCCGTTAGGTATTAGGCTGAGAGAGCAGAAGCTTTTGTAACAGCTGACCATTTGAGCACTTTCTAGGTTACATACCTTTTAATTGTTGCTCTAAAAATTTTTTGCTGATGCCTTGCTTGTGCTATTGTGGTTACGTGAACTTTGAAAGATGCAGTGTAACCTAATTGTGCTTATCTCGCTAGCTTATTGAGTTAGTATTCTTAAGGTTACTGTTGATTGTCAATTTTAGTAAAACGACCTACCTTGATGGAACTTGAAAATGGGCCCAATAGAATTTGATTTGCTTTTTATGTTTGGGATAAACTATTTTTAGTTAGCTACTTGGAAATGTAGCTACTCGGGGAGAAAATCTGAAGGACTGTGGGGATGGGCCAGGGGAATGGGACCAATTAGAAAGCTCTTTCAAAGAGTCAGCACAGACAGATGGGCTCAATGGCCTCCTTCTGTGCTGAATCATTTTATGATTGTAATGTATGTTTCATCCTCAGTACTTCCACAACTGTATTGGTAAGGGTACTTTAGAATTGGGAGTGTGAGCTGAATTTCTCCACCTTGATACAGTTTGTGCCAAACTATTGAAATTAATTATTCCTATTTTTAAATAGATACCTTTTTAATAAATAAAGTGAACCAAAATAGAAGAAGATCCATTATCAAATCAGCTATAATTATAACCAAGCTATTTTAAGAAATACAAATTTTTGCCAATTCCAATTATGTTTTTCTTCCTTTTGAAATAAATTTGTTAGTTGTGATCTGTTGGCGATTGATTATGGAATATCATTACAGAGCATAGATCAAGACCTTTGCAGCACTCATGAAAGTTACTGCATGTGTAGTTCATGAGTAATGAATTGCACAGCTTGTTCTTAAACTGTATTGTAGGACTCACTTATTTAAAAACACTCACTTTTATTTTGGTAAATTACATTTAAGCACAATAAATCAAGAGGAAACAAATTCATCAAATTTCTTGTTTTGATTCAATGTCTTTTTTTTCTTTTCTGTTTTGATTTTCATGCTAAATCTCTAAATCTTCCCTCTGGTAGTATCTACAACAACCCCTTTTCCCTTCTCCTCTTCGCTCTTTCTGATTTACCTGAGGACAGCAGTGATGATGATGACGATGATGATGATGAGGAAGATGATGTTGATTTGTCTAGTGTCCAGTTTGGTTCCAGGTATCGGTTATACAGGACTGGCAGCTTTTATTATAATGGGCATGGGTTAAGCATTTGAAAGTGCAACTAACAGCATGTGATTTTTGTAGCTACAGTAGGATCTTTTTGTTACCTAGTCTCCTTTCTTCATTTCTTATTACACATTCTCTTTTTCACTTTGTTCCTTTGTAGCTGCACATCTGTACACTGACTGCTTTGTTTCAGTTTAAAGCTTTTGGGTTGAGCTGTAAATGCTGTGCCAGGAGATGGATAACTGGGGAGTGAACCCAGCAAATGGTGTAGCCAAAAAATATATGTATTGTTCATCATTAAACAGTAAAATTCCCTCCCTCCATTCTTAGGCCTCAAATAAGATGCAAGAAAGTGTGCAAGAGCAGTCTTTAATGACACTCCCTCCATTTTTTTTAAACATTCAGTGGTTCAGTGGTGTGGATTATGATTGCAACCCTATGACTCATCATCCATGATGCCACATATTGGTGCTGTAACGTACTGTGCTAGTATGTTGCCCTTGAAAACATATACAATGCTTGCCACATCGAAGCAAATTGGAGTATTGCAGTAAGGGAGTCTCAAATCTGCAACTGCAGATATGAATGACATCACCATCACTTTGTTTTCTTCTGTTATAGGCTGAGATAAATGGTCAAATTGTATTTTCTAAATTGATCATTAATACCACACAAAGCTATGAATACAATTAATTGCTAATATCAGATAGCTTTCAAAAAGCTTAAAACCCAGAGGTATTTAAGTTGAATATACTTAGTTCGCTGTAACTGTACACTTTGTTCATTGAAATACGATGTGGTAAAACAGATTGCTTATTAAATGAGTTTCGACTGCATATTGAATGCAGTTGGACCTATTTGAATCATAGTATTTCCTTGGTAACAAATTTGGGAAGTACTTTTGTGCACATGGCACTTTCTTTCAATAAATGAGAAGAAAGCTGAAAATGTTCTGATTTGTACTCCTGTCATCTTGTTTGAATTTGGGAAGACATGGCAGAGTTTATGTATCCTAATGAGCTATTCCTTGTAAGTAATGAGACATGATTTTACACCCATGAGTTCCTTTGAGATAATTTCCCAATTTCAGCTAGGCTTAGTCGAAGTAATGTGTTATAATATGAAAGGGAGAAATCAATGTGCTAGTCTTCAAAGGCTGGTCTTATGAATTTTTTAGTAGCTGTTTACAGAGCAATCTAAATAGAGAGCTTAAGAGTAGATTGCTTGCTTTTCTTCTTGTTTTGGGGTAATCTGTTATGTAGGTGGAGAGGGTGGGGAAGAACATAAGAGGAATAAAATTCTGGAAATGGCATTTCACGGTTTTATATGGTAGGACTTTTTGCTGTAGTCATGCTGTATACGAGCTAAGTCCATTACAGTCCACGAGTGGCAATGAAAGTAACACTCATATTGAAACAATATGCAACCTAATATTCACTACTTCAGAAAAACATAGAAGACTGGCAATTGCATTGCATTCGAACACTGTCCTTTCACCTCTGGACTTCGATTGAAAGCCTGTAAGGCTGATTAAATGAAAGTCTGTTCTTTCTAAGCTGTAAAGATCCTGCATGTAGCAAGTTTGAGCCATTTTTTTATATGCACGAGTTTATAGTGCAAAACTGCTAATTTTGTACTAATTAACCAACTTGGAGAGTTCATGATGATTTCCTAATGTAGGAGATGGTATTGTGTTCTTCTGAGGTTGAGGTTAAGGCTTCTGCCTAATCTTAAATGAGCAGCAGCATAATTCAAAATGGTGACCTGAAATTTTGAAATTAATGGCTATAGAACTAAAATTTGATTTCTTAATTTTCAACCGTGTTTAGGACTCAAAAATGTGCTCAGTCTTGTTTTACGCTGATCAGTTAAATACTGCAAATTAATGTGGTGGTCATTTTTTTAAAAAGTGGTAGTTTAAAAGTATTCCAGACAACTGCTAAGTTTGGATGAGAAGCCACGTTTCCGTTGGGCACAACCTATTTGTTTTATACATAGTCTGTGCCAAACATCATGATTTAGATACTGTTGTGCTTTTGGATAGCGTGTATTGAAGACTTTGGCCTTTAATATAATGCACATGGATGCATGCATGTTCAATAACTTGATTCCTTCAAGCAAATTGTGCAATGAATGTTACATAAAACCTCACTGCTACAGACATGTTCATGTGACCGTCCTCTGTTGAAACACAAACAATTTTGACTGGCTTGTGAAGTGGTGTTTTTCATATGATCAGGAGGTACCTGTTAAGTTGTTTTTACCAAAGAAACTTAAATCCATTTTTAAGCTTTTTCTCTAGTTTTGCTGTCTTCCCCCTTTCCCACTTTTTTTCTTTCCTTTCTCTACGTGACAACTAAGTGATGTAAATACTGCTTACAGCTGTGCACCTTTATGAATTGCTAGACAGGTAATGTGTATTGACTGAGAATGGTGGGAACACATCTTTGCTATCTTTTCCCAGGATGAATAAACCTGTTTAAGAAAATATAAGCGTGTTATATCTTAGCTAACTAGACTTCAGACTGTCCCACTTTAGTTGCCTTCCTCTTTGAATGGCAACAACTCCTTAGCATCTGGATTGGCATTTCTTAACACCACCAACTGCTCCCGTGTTGCCTATTCAAGATTGGAGTCCCAAGCTCTAAAGACCACCATTTTGTTAATGGCATGTACATTGCAACCTGTCTTATATTTATTTATCTACACAAAGTGCATAATTCATAGATTAAATATGACTGTGCATTGTATTATTCATACCTTATGTACAAGGCATAAAACGCTCTCGCCACTACCATCGTACACTTGACTTAGAAATGCTTGATTTTTAATTTTTTTTTCACCCTCCCTTTCACAGCCTGGGTACAAGTGGTGCTTGCTCAGAGTCTGGCAGTGATCGTTTTACAATTGAAGCATGTAAGGAGACAGAGATGTTGAACTACCTCATAGAGTGCTTTGACAGAGTTGGAATAGAAGAGAGAAAAGCTCCAAAGGTAAACTATTAAAACAACTTTTATTTTTAGCAGTCTAGCCAAGATTTCCAAAAATCACAGTATGTAGTATGGATACCCAACTAATATCAATCCTTGATGTCTTTTTGATCATAAGAACGTAAAGCATGAAATGCGAAAAGGCTATTTAGTACATAAAACCTATTCCTTTCACAGACCATGTGGAATCTATCCTATAATGGACTCCATTCCAACCATTTAATCTCCTGAGGGAAAGTTTTTTGCCTATAAACTCAAAGGGAATCCAAATATTCATCCTTACTGGCATCTCCTCTATTCACCTGTGATCTGCTCCACTGACAAGTAATTCTTTGTTTTTTATTCCATCTCTCACTCCCTCCCCTAAGAACAGAAGACCTTTTACAGGCCATGCAGCATTTGATCACTTTTGCTTTTAACCTCTAGTCTTGTTCCCAACTAGATATTTATTCAGCTCCTTTTTGAAGGAGCCATCAACTATGCCTCAGTCGCTTTTGATGGGGAATCTTTTCATCTATCCACTACTGTGGGTAGGGGGAGTTAAGGCTTGTTAATTTTAAATGTGCTCTCTTGTAAGGCTGCTTTTATGTTATGTGAAACCCATGCTAACACCTCCAGTTTCTAACGCATGGGTCTCAAACAGCCGACTGCAACCCAAAGGTAAACCTGCAGGATTCACCAAACTTGATCGCCAGGGCAGACCTGACAAAAAACAGGTAATCCCAGTCACCAGTTCAAAAATTCATAGCAGATTTACTTTTGTTTTTACAGCCAGCTTGGTAAAGCCAGTACATCTGGAACTAGTGGTTCTACATGGGTCTTACATAATATAAAAGCAGCTTAAGTGAAATCAGTAAAGTTGTAAAATCAATGAAGTTGATCTGGTATTTTTAAAATATTAATATTTTGATTACTGGAACCATGGATGGATACATCTGGTTGGGGGGCGGGGGGAGACAGGTGAGCGGGTAGAACAGCTGATGGTGGAGGTGTTGACTGAAATTGAAGCTACTGTCTGTTAAATTGACACTTTTTCCAATAACATTTTAGTTTAGATTATTTCTAAAACTTACAAATACAAATTGTAAAGCAATTTAAGATTAGCTGATGTGTTGATAGACATCCATTCATTTGTTCAGGTCAATTGGTCTAATTAACAAAGGTACTCAACTCAAATGTCAGTTTTCAGTCAATCTCTTTTAATTGCCTCTTATTGGCCATCTACAGGGGAGGGTGATTAATTCTTTGTCGGCCTCTTTAGGGCTATTGAAGAAGTAAACCCAACTTCCAGATCAAACAGCATTTGGGAACTAAGTTATAGGTGCTTATAGATATTTAGAGAAAGGCCAGGAGACACTTCTTATTTGGTTAATTGAAGGTGTTTTTATATTCTGCTAAGACCTATGCCAACAGTGCCAATTTTGGCACATGGATCTCACAGGCAGCAAACACCTGAAGGTAAACCTACCAGACTTACTAAAGCCAGGAAAAGTCCGTTTTCAAAAAAAAAGTGTTATATTTATAGTTAAATGTGACCATGATACTTGCAAGCCTTTTCCTTCCGTTTCAATGCACCCATGATGGCAGCTGATATTTGAAGTGTTGGAACACTGCAAGTGACTTCAAAGGGCAACTGGTGACTAAAAATATATTTCAATCAGTAAACATGTTGACTGTGTCCAGCATGTCGCCACTTGATTTTTGGATAGAAATACAGTGTAGTTGCACAATGCCACATGATGTTTTGGGTTGGAAGGCAGAGTTGTTCTTGTACCCCCTCCTCAAAAAAAATTACAAACAAACCTGCCTCATCACATGATTTTGAGTATCACTGACTGACACTTCTGAGAAATGATCTGCCTAGTAAAAATGCTGACGGAATAAAACTTGTTAATAGTATGAAGGAAGTAACAAGGAATGATTGGCATACTGTTTTAAGTGATCTTGGTCATGAAGGGGGGAATTGAATTTAATCTAGCGGAGTATCTCTCAAAGTGTCATCTTTGGAGTATATTTTATCCTACCTTTGCTGAAATGTTTTTATACATGAATCACTGCAGAATGTAATGTGTAACCAAAAATTTCTTAAATATTTTCAGATGTGCAGTCAACCATCTGTTAGTCAGCTGCTCAGCAACATCCGATCCCAGTGTATTTCCCACGCTGCCCTTGTATTGCAGGGGGCCCTCACACAGCCAAGGTTAGTTTCTTAGTCAAAATGTAAGTGTACATCAGTTTGCTTCCTGATACAATGATTAAATCGGTATTTTGGGAACATGGGATGCTTCTTGGTTGTCTAGACACAAAATTAAAACTTCCCTGTTATCTCTCAATAACCTTATTTTGTCTTGAACCATTACTGATTTTTAGCATTCTCTTTTACTTTTAAAGCTTTCAAGATAATGCAGTGTCATGAAAACTTTGGTAACACAGCAGTGAAGTTGCTTGCTTTCCACTACTGTAATCACTGGTTCAAATATCAACATTACTTATGAGCTGTGAATAGAAGAGGCTGGGCTGCTAGTCTCACCATCAGGGAAAGGAAGGTTTCATGCACCTTGTGCAAACAAGTCAGAACAAATAATGGGACCAATTTGCCATTGGTTGCCTTGCAGACTGGGAAATAATACATTTGTTTTAAAAAGTCAAATGGCTTCTAATCAACATCCTGTTTCTTCTAATGGAGTCATGTGTATTGATTTTGTTATACCCTTGACGTTTGTAGAATTTGACACAGTGATTCCAAACTAATTATAGTTTCATTGGATGTAATTTGGTTTGCGGAATCTGATATAACAGCTGATTCTATAGGTTACTGCTTTTGCATAGAATGTATAGCACAGAAACAGGCAATTCAGCCCAACAGGTCTATGCCAGTATTTATGGTCCACACGAGCCTCCTCCCTCCCTACTTCATCTAACTTTATAAGCATATTGTTCTATTCCTTTCTCCCTCATATGTTCATCTAACTTCCCCTTAAATGCATCTACGCTAGTCGCCTCAACTACTCCTTGTGGTAACGAGTTCCACATTCTAACCACTCTCTCTGGTTAAAGAAGTTTCTCCTGAATTCTCAATTGGATTTATTCGTGACTGTCTTATATTTATGGCCCCTAGTTCTGGTCTCCCCCAGAAGTGGAAACATCATCTCTACCTCTACACTATCAAACCCTTTCATAATCTTAAAGACCACTATCAGGTCACCCCTCAGTCTTTTTTCTAGAGAAAAGAGCCCCAGCCTGCTCAATCTTTCCTAAGAGGTATAACCTCTCAGCTTTGGTATCATCCTAATAAATCTTTTTTGCATCTTCTCCAATGCCTCTGTACCCTTTTTATAATATGGAGACCAGAACTGTTCACAATACTCCAAGTGTGGTCCAATCAAGATTCTATACAAGTTTAACATAACTTCTCAGCTTTTCAATTCTATTCCTCTGGAAACGAACCCCAGTGCTTGGTCTGCTTTTTTTTTAATGGCTTTATTAACCTCGGTCGCTACTTTTCGTGATTTGTGTATCTGAACCCCCAGATCCCTCTGCTACCCTACCCTATTTAGACACTTATTTCCAATGAGAATGTGGGCTCCTTATTCTTCCTACCAAAATGTACCACCTCACACATCTATATTGACATTCATTTGCCAATTACACGCCCATTCTGCAAATTTATTAATGTCTTCCTGCATTTTGTCGCAGTCCTCCTCAGTATTAATTACACCCCCCAACTTTAAACTTTTTACTTTAAATACATCATTATTATACTAAAGGAGAAGATCTTACCATTTAATCAACTGGAATATTAACAATAATATTGTTATAACAAATATATGTGCTGCAGGATTCAAATCTCATATTGGAAAATGGGACTAAAATATATTTCACTATGGTTTGCTCCTGTTATGAGCCTGTTTATTGGTGGTTCTAGAAGATTTTCAAACAAATTAATAAATAGTTGATTTTCTTTTAAACACTAGCCACTTGATCAACTGTTTTTAACATTTTTTAAAAAACTGAAATGTGTTTGACCTGTATAGAACTGATAAAATTTGTTAGTTCTGGCTGACAGAAAAAATGTCTCATGATCTCGCCAAACAAGAAGTTCCACAGTGACTTTTTAACTTGGATTTTCTCTTTACTCCCTTTTGCCTTTGCACCTAGCGACTCCAGTTATTTCAACCTTCACAGAAATTCCATCAGTTTTGAAGAAAAACTGCACCATAAAGTTTAATTAGTCCCTTCTCTCCACAGATGCTGCCTGACTTGCAGAGTGCTTCCAGCATTTTCTGTTTCTGTTTCAGATTTCCAGCATTTGCAGTTTTTTGATTTTTGTTCACATAAATTCCAGTGCCTTGATCCCGCTGATTCCTCTGCCCTCCTTTCTTCACAACTCCCTGCACATCAACTTCCCCACTCGCACCCAAGGCTACCCCCTTAATTTTGCCATTATGCAAGGCATTGCTACCTCTGAGATTTTAATCATTTACAGGGCATTCTTGAATCGCTGGCTTGTCTCCTTCATCATCCACTTTTACCTCCCCAATTCCAACCCTATTCCACTCATCTCTGTCGGCCGTGGTAGTTTACTTAGTTCTATCTGATGCCTTTGCTCCATTCAAGTCACCCGTGGTCTTCCACCTTTTTTTTTCCTGGTACAGTTCCCTCCTCCTCGTCTTCAAGTATAAGGGCCACAGATTCACACATCTAGTGAATGATTGGCTGTGTTGTCTGACACCAAATCTGACTTGATCATTTGACAATATTAAACATCCTTTTCCATGACCAAATATTTGTACTACCCTGGGATCATACTGGAGGGTAATGGCAATCTGAGACTCCTCAGCCACTACATGTCTTCCAACCCTCTGCCCCTCCGTTCTCATCTCGAATGTCAAGTGCAAGGTCCTAATGGATCCTTATTGATATTTGCTCAGTATCCACTTGGTTAAGTGGTAGCACTTTCGCCTCTGAGTCAGAAGGTTTTAGGTCCAAGTACCTTTCCAGGATTTGAGCATGTAATCTATGCTGTAACTTTAGTGCAGTACTGAGAGTGTGCTGCATTGTCGCAGATGCTGTCTTTTAGATGAGACATTTAACCAATGCCCTGTCTGCCCTCCTAAAAGATCCCATGGCATTGTTCAAAGAGGAATAAGGGAGTGTGTTCTCTATGTCCTGACTAACATTTATCTCTTAATCATCACCACCAAAAACAGATTAATTGGTCATTTATCTCTGCTGTTTGTGGGACTTTGCTGCATGCGAATTGGCTTGCTACAGGGAGAAGTAATTAGCCCAAGAAAAACACCAAGTTCTTTTTGGTTCTGGGTGCTTCCCTTTGTGCAAGTGTATGTAATAGTTTTTGATGCAGATGACATGCTCAGATTCAGAATGTCACTGACAAGCTGGTATCACAGCACTGTTTTTAAAAACAGTTTCCATTCCGAAGGTGGAATTGCCAATGAAAGGGGGTGAAATAGAATATAAAAGTAACAGTTCAGCTTTGCCCCCATTACAATAATGCAAACATTCATGAGGTTTCCCTGAAATTACAAGGGCTATAAAATGGATACAGCTTTTATGACATAAAGGTACAATTTATACTAGAGAGGTCAACATGGCAATGGTCTGTTGATACCTTGCAGGCTGTCATTAGCATTTTAAACACAATGTCATTATCAGGGAGAGCCTCTGGACTAATTCATGATCAAAAACGCTGTGCCTCTGCCATACTGATCATGGCTAGGCAGCCACTTGGTTTTCAGTGAAGCGCGTGGACTTCATCTTAGAACTGGGTTACTACAATGAAGCTAATGAGGCAAAAAATGTATTTTTATCGCACAGGTCCTTGTTGCAGCAGTCATTGCTAGTACCGTATATGTTATGTCGGAATCTTCCTTATGGCTTCATTCAAGAGCTAGTTAGAATGACTCACCAGGACACAGAGGTTTTCAAACAGGTGAGCAGTTTTGCAGATATCCCTGGCTTCATTAATGTCTTATTAAAAATGTCAGCCTCGGTTCACTGGTGGCAATCTCACCTCTGAGTTAGAAGGCTGTGGGTTCAAGACCCACTCCAGAGACTTGAACACATAGTCTCAGATTAGTACTGACTGAGTGCTATACTGTCAGATTTACTGTCTTTAAAATGAGACCTTAAACCAAGGTTCGTCTGTCTCCTCAGGTGGATGTAAAAGATCCTGTGGCAGTATTCAAAAAGAGCAGGGAGGTTTTCCTTCTGTCCTGACTAACATTCCTTCCTCAACCAACATACCAAAAACAGATTAACTTGTCATTCACCTCATTTGCTGTTTGTGGGATCTTGCTGTACACAAATTTGTTGCCTCACTTGCCTGTACTTCAAAAGTACTTCATTGGCTGTGAAATGTTTTGGGATGTCTTGCGGTTATGAAAGGCACAAGACAAAGACAAGTTTCTTTGTTCATTATTTTCATGTACTCAGGATTTTCCTAACTTTTTTTTGTCCTGTTCCCTTTTCTAGTAATATAAAGGAAGATACAATTCACAGCAATGGAGCACAGTCTACTGATAAAATTGTGTTTTGCACCAAAAAATTAATTATCCAATAGTTTGAATTGAGCAACATAGATAGCGTAGCAAAGTGGGAGTTTAGTGCTGAAAATTGCTTTATCAGATCATTTGAATTAAACAACTTTTAATTGACTGACTCTATTTCTCTATCCTCTCCCCTCCCCCCCCACTAAATTGGGATGGTTATTCAGTTGATGCTTTTATCCTGCATAGTGTTCGCGATTATTTCAAATTAGCATGAAGTAGTATTTCATTACAGTGGAGTTCTTTTGCCTTTTTTGTTGGTATGTGATGTTAATTTTAATCTGAAAAAGGTTGTCAATTTACAGGCAGTTGCAAATTCACATAAACTGGAAAGTAAAGAGACTGAAGGATGATTATGAAATGACACTGGGAGGTGACAGCAGTGATGTTTTGAAGGGGGGAAATATAAATAATGGATTGGCAATGCGTTGAGTTATGTAGTGCTTAATTCTCCTATCATCTCGAGATTGCCTAGCACTGAAGATAATTTGTTTAGGTTGGGGGGATTTGACTGTTCTTGACGGAGACGCAAGATGAAGTGCCATTGAAGTGAGGGACAGACATATATGGTATTCCAGTTGTACTTCTGGAGAAGTTCGTTGTTGGTGTATCGTAGTGTACATGTATTGCAGAACAGTGGGAAGAGGTAGTTATACAGTATAATTTCTTAAAGCAAACTTCCTTGGCCAATTAGCTCAAGTTGCATTTAACATAGTTTACCAGCTCTCCCAGTTGGTAAAGGTAATATGCAACTAAGCCATGTACATCAAAGATTACAGGTTTTATTCCTGATGTGTGCTCAGTTAGGGAGGAACATTAGAAATTGAATTTACTGTGGAATAAATGGCAGACTTTTTTTGGCACACATTTTGACTAATTTATGGGGAAAAGATAATGCAGGAGGTGTCGCAGGAAGGCATGACAAGTACGTCGTAAGATTAACATTGATACTGTTATTAGAGTGTCACCTGCTGGTAACAGGTAAGTGTAACAGGCAAGCTTGGATATTTAACATGGGAACTCTCAAAGGAAATGTTTACAATGGAGTACGTGACCTGCGTACAAATTGTAATACTTTGTTCAATTTCTTGTGGCATTGTAGATGGACAGTCAAGAGCAAGTTTAACCTTCAGGTGAAGGGAGGTTAGAGGGTTGGAGATAATTGGGTCGGGATGAGTGGATGTAATCAGTCATTTTAAAGTCGTACATTCTGTATTTTTATATAATACTTTGAGTTTATATTATTGTAGTTAAATAACAAAACTTGACAGAATTTTGGAAACAGAGAAGTCGATTTGGTTGGGCCGTAGTAGTTTTTATCCAGTGCAAGATGAGGAGCGGAGGCAGAAAACTACGATGCTACAGCACCACTACTGATGGGAGAGTGTAATCGCAGTGTGACCAGTTTACATAGGCTATTTCCATTATAAATGTGGAGATAGGAATTTATAATGGAAAAAGTTGATGACAAGAAGTACGGTTTTGTAAACGGGAAGTGCGTGGAGACATCTGATGTTTAATATATTACTAGTCGATCTCCCGTGGTGCTTCACATGTAGAGTGAAGATCAGGTGTAATCTTTAGGTGAAATGGTGGTAAAAGATGAGGGATAATTGGATCAGTGGGTGCTGATATAAATTGAGTCCCCATTTTGAACTCGTACATTTGTTCCTTATATTTCTATTGTAAATTCCTAGGTCCACATTTATAATGGAAGCTGCCTATGTAAACACATCATGCTGTAATTACACCCACCTGTCAGTGGTGGCACCTCTGTACTTCCACCGGAGAGGGGAGAAGGGGAGCATGCAATTTCAGGGTAACCAAGCTTAGAAAGGCAGATTCCATTGCAAATGTGAACATAGGAATATTGGAAAAAATTGGAATGGCATGCAGATTTTGAATATTTTATATGGATTATAGATAAGCAGAAGTAAAGTTAACAACTGTTGGCTAAACTATTGCCTGAATGATTGAAAATAACATGCTTTGGCAATTAACCCCCTTCCCTCCCTCCCCCATCGTATACTTTCATATGCATTTTCCGTACCCATACATGTGTGTATAATATATGGACAGTCCCTGAATTAAAATTTGCAAAGAAATTTGACTTTTTTTGTGTACTTTGAAAGATTATTTGTAATGTGTTGTTTCACTCTGTTTTACATGAGATTCTGAGCTTGATATTTTCATCTTCTGTTCAACAGATCTTTATTCCAATTATACAAGGTCTAGCAATGGCTGTGAAAGAATGCTCCTTGGATGGTGATAACTTCAAGTACCCACTTGTGGTAAGAAGGGGGGAAACATCATGTTTCCTATGTTCTAGACCTAATATTTATGGTACCAATTTATTTCTAGATGTCCATAGTTCATGGTATGAATTCTTTCAAGCCAGTGCTGAGTGTGATTTCATATTTAATTGTTTGCTGCAAATTCAACTTCTCATATTTTGTTGCACAAAATCTCTCTATGCTTGATCTGTTGTGACTACTCCAGTTATCCTGACTTGTAATTATGCAGAAATGCTAGATACAAATGAACATATCATTTTCCCTCAGAATTCTTTTATCAACAGCTGTTCTTGTTTACGTACCTCAATGTCTTGTGCAAGATTATTTCAGATATTCTATCTTTAGAAAGATATACACATTCTTGTTTAGTTTAAACCTGTCCATACAATTCTCAAACTCAGTCAAATGCAATGCATTTTCTAAATTTCCAGTGTCAGCACGTTGTTTGGAGATGGGCAACCACAAAGAACGGATTCAGAATATTGATATTCTGTGCTCGTGCTGAGCGTTAGCCATGGCGAATGATGCCCTCAGTAGCGGCATCCATGCAGTTTCTCAGAAAGAGGCATTTGGCTTTCCTGCTGATGTGCCAAAGCCATCACATGGCTCATTTACAAGCAGCTTTGATCTGAGGAGCCGAGATAGTCTCAAGTAGCTATATAACTGATAGTATAAACCGTCATTTAGAAAGGCATGGATTAATCAAGGACAGTCAACATGGATTGTTAAGGGAAGGTTGTGTCTGACTAACTTGATTGAATTTTTTGAGGAGGTAACAAGGAGGGTCGATGAGGGGTAGTGCGTTTGATGTAGTCTGCATGGATTTTAGCAAGGCTTTTGACAAGGTCCCACGAGGCAGACTGGTCAAAAAAAGTAAAAGCCCATGGGATCTAAGGGAAAGTGGCAAATTAGATCCAAAGTTGGCTCAGTGGCAGGAAGCAAAGGGTAATGGTTGACGGGTGTTTTTGTGACTGGAAGGCTGTTTCCAGTGGGGTTCCGCAGGGCTCAGTACTAGATTCCTTCCCTTTTGTGGTATTTTTTTAATGATTTAGACTTAAATGTAAGGGGCATGATTAAGAAGTTTGCAGATGATACAAAAATTGGCCATGTGGTTGATAGTGAGGAGAAAAGCTGTAGACTGCAGGAAGATATCAATGGACTGGTCAGGTGGCAGAAAAGTGGCAAATGGAATTCAATCCAGAGAAGTGTGAGGTAATGCATTTGGGGAGGTCAAACAAGGCAAGGGAATACACAATAAAGGGGAGGATATTGAGAGGTGTAGAGGAAGAGAAGGACCTTGGAGTGCACAGATCCCTGAAGGTAGCAGGACAAGTAGACAAGGTGGTTAAGAAGACATACGGGATACTTTCCTTTATTAGCCGAGGCATAGAATATAAGAGCAAAAAGGTTATGCTAGAACTGTATAAAATACTAGTTAGGCCACAGCTTGAGTACTGCGTACAGTTCTGGTCACCGGTCACCATATTACAGGAAAGATGTGATTGCACTAGAGAGGGTACAGAGGAGATTTATGAGGATGTTGCCAGGACTGGAAAATTTTAGCTATGAAGAAAGATAGGATAGGCTGGGGTTGTTTTCTTTGGAACAGAGGAGGCTGAGGGGTGATTTAATTTAGGTGTATAAAATTATGAGGGGCCGAGATATTGTTGAGTACATTGAAGGCTGAGATAGATAGATAGATTTTTGGACTCTAGGGGAATCAAGCGATATGGGGATCGGGCTGGGAAGTGGAGTTGAGGTTGAAGATCATCCATGATCTAATTGAATGGCGGAGCAGGCTCGAGGGACCATGTGGCCTACTCCTGCTCCTATTTCTTATGCTCTTAGAGTGGGCAGGAAGGACCTATTTCCCTTAGCAGAGAGGTCAATAACCAGGGGGCATAGATTTAAAGTAATCGGTAGAAGGATGAACGGGGAGCTGAGGAAATATTTTTTTAACCCAGAGGATGGTGGGGGTCTGGAACTCAGTACCTGAAAGGGTGGTAGAGGCAGAAATCCTCATCGCATTTAAAAGGTACTTGGATATGCACTTGAAGAACCATAACCTACAAGGCTACGGACCAAGTGCTGGAAAGTGGGATTAGGCTGGGTAGATCTATTTCAACCAGCCCAGACATGATGGGCCGAATGGCCTCCTATGCTGTAAATTTTCTATGTTTCTAACTGCTTTAATCCCTGGGTTATGGAAGTGGACCATTTATCTCATCATGATGCCAAGAAGTGTGGTTGAGGCCAGGACTTTATTAAAAAATAAATGTATAATGGGAAAACTATCGGATTGGAAGGACCTTTTCCATTATAAACAGTTTCATTATCTTAAACTAAAACCTGTTGGACACAGGTGCAAACAGGATATAATTGGTTACACTATGCTGTGGGATGTGAGCTTGAAAGATGGTGTAGAAAGTGGTACCGGTTTATGTTTATATTGTAAAAATCAGATTGAGTACTGAAAATTCACAAATAATAGAGTAACACTCTAATAGAAGTTAAAATAAAGCTGCCACAACCATAGGTTCATTGGATCACCAGGATGGTTGAACTTCAGGAAGATCCTTATACACAGGCAGTAGAGTGCAAATAGTTAAGAAAAAACTTAGTTCTCAAAACCAAATTAAATTTGGCCAGTCTTGCAGAGCTTGTCTTGTTTATTTCAGTTCTATAATCTTATTAGTCACATTAAACTTAATAAAGCACTTCTTTTGTTACAGGCATTGCAAGAATTGTGTGAAATTAAGTTTGGGAAGACGCATCCTGTGTGCACTTTGGTAAGTTTAATTTCTTTCTGCATTGACTTTTCTTCACAACTTATTACACTAAATAGATTTTCTAAGACACATCAGTTAATCAAAAATTACTTTATTTCGAAAGCACAAATTAATATTCTCTCCTCAGTTGTTTATGATAACCAGCCGCACAACATGTGGAAAAAAGCAGTCATCAAAAATTGAAGCAAAGGTTATCTGTGTAGTTTTATAAAATTATTCCTCATTTTAAGCATTACACTTTAATCTAATTTACTGGCTACCCTAATGGCTCGGTGAGTTTATCCAGCGAATAGCTGACCCACACAGACCAGTAAGATATTGGGGCTCAATCTCTGATCTGTGTTGAATGAGTTGGTTTCAGCTCGGGCAGCATTAGGGATGCTACAATTGATCTCAGTACTCTTGGGTTAGAGAGGGAGAATTCAGCCAGGGTTCTTAATCTGATGGTTATCCAACAACCTTGCTGGAAGCTGGTGAGTGTGGACTTCAAATGAGGTAGGCTCAGACTGAGCAGCGACGTCCCACACAGTCAAAAAGCCTGCCAGCATTCACTTGTGGTGAATAATGACTGCTTGGGCAAGGTTCCAGAGGGCAATCAGTGCCTGTGGAACCACTTACTAGCAAGAAATTGATGCTTTCAGGAGGGGAAGAGACAAAAATTGGAACAAATCATTGGGGAGGGAGGGGTTGAGAGGAAACCTCATTTACTGATGGTGCATGTTCAAAGAATTAATCCATGTGTGTAACTGTGCATTTCCTTGCTTTGCCAGGTGATCTCACTTCCTTTGTTTTTGCCTGATTCTTTGAGTCAAGGCACAGGCAGAGAGTTGCAAAGACTTTCGGTCCTTGGCTCTTTCTTCAGTCTGTCTGTATTTGCAGAGGATGATGTAAGTACAATAGAATATTCAATTACCCATTTCTGTATCTAAAGTAATTCAGAAGGATCACCGTGACAGTAAATATAGATTGAATGGGGAAGGAAACCGCTGCCTGATGGAATTGAAGAGTAACAAATTTATTGGCTTCTGCCTTTTGTCTGCCTGAAATACTTCACTGTGGAACTGTTTGTTTTTATAAAATAAGTACTATTTGTGTCCAATTTACATTACTAAAAAGATTAATTGCCTGTTAATTTTGCCCATTGCTTTTAAAAATTGCAATTTATGAAATTAATATTTATATATTTGAATGTTTTATCACCTCTAAGCCAGTATAAAACAACTTTGAGACAAAGTGTGTGATTTTTGTGAATATATTTCAAACAGATCAGGGTTTTGGTCAGCAAGGTTACAAGCACAGTCAGATCGGGGGAAAGCAGTGCACCAAGCATGAACACTTGCACAATTGCAGTGTGCTCTGCCATGCAACATCGAAATGCTGGTGAAACTTTCAATCTTAGTCAAGAGCTGGCTATCCTGTTGGCTCATTGCACTGCTCTCTGTGTGCAGCCCAAGTGGTAGGAAACTACTTCTGGGTGGTCTCACGTGAAGTTGAAACCCAAGCTGAAATTTTAACAAATGGGGGAAAAAAGTGTTGAAGATAAATTCTGGATTTTTATTCTTCGTAGATCCAAATCCTATTCGTCCTCTTCCCAAAATTTTATTGCACTTTATTTTTAGTCCAAAACATTGTGAAATAACATAACTGGAAATGGTATCATCTTTCCTTTGACTGAGACCTTTCAAAATGCTTTTTCTTAATTAGTCCTAGACTTTGATTTAAAAAAAAATAGACTAATGGATGTACAAATCTGTACCTTGCCAGATTTTCATGATATTTGGCCAATAAAATGAATTTTTAAAATGTGAACAGTTAATAATTGAAGCATAGTACTTAATCTAGAAAAAGTTACTTCAACTTTTTGTTTCTATTTTAATAGTTTAGTTCTCAAAATGTAAGTTGACAGTGTTGTGTTTGACATTAACCATATGTTTGCTTTAGACAAGAGTTGTAGAGAAATATTTCTCTGGACCTACACTTACGCTTGAAAATACTAGAGTTGTTAGTCAGTCCTTGCAACACCATCTGGAATCAGCCCGGGTAAGTAATGGACTGAGGTGAGATTCTAACCGATCAGTTATCATTTGTTAAACATTCTAAAGACTGGCTTTTTCAAACAGTTTTTTGCCTAGGTGTTTTTTTCCCCTGTTATTCTGTTGTGTTGCCACAAGGTGTCACCATGCCTTTTAAACTAGAGTGGGAATTAATATCATGACATGTTTTGTGGTCATAAAAGCTTGGACTTAAAACATCACTATTTGGCCACAAACTAGCAAAGGAGTCATGGTGAGATGTATATTTGCTCCACGCATAGCTTCTATGTGAAATTGTTGAAGTGGGCAAGACAAGAATGCAGAAAATGCTGGAAATACTAGGTGCATCAATCAGCAATTCTTAAAAAAAAAAGACAGGTTAACGTTTTGAGTGCAACTCTTCATTTCTTTTTTAACCGATGCTCACTGACCTTGGTATTTCCAGCATTTTTCTATTTGTTTCAGATATCCAGCATTTTCAGTTTTTTCTACTTATGAGATATTATTGCAGTATTGTAATAAATTCATGAAATGTCATTTAACAGAAAACATTCTATGTAGTACCACAAAGCCCAGGCTAATAACTTTTGGAATGCCCAGGCTAACATTTATTTACTGGGTGTACTTTGTTCTTAATGATCTATTAATGTTGCTAACCTTCAAATAGTTGCTGGAATCCGCCAACTATTTGAAGGTGAGCAACATTAATAGCGTCAGGAGTATCAAAGAGTGCAGTTTGATGAAGTCCGCAATGCAGTATCTTCCAGTGTGTCATGTGCTATTGCTGTGTGGGAGAAAAAGGTACTGTTCATGTGTACCTCCTTTACCAACATTTACAGTGGAACTACATGCACCTGCAGGTTTGAATCCAGGTAATCTACTAATGCAGGTTAAAACTAATGGTAAGTGGGCCCTTCGCACAGGCATCTTTTTTTTTTTGACCATACTGAGGTTCACTTAGAGCAGATTGAGTGACAAACTTCCGGCTTGTGATGCCCTGTCTTTTGTTTTACAGACCGATCTCTTCAAAGTTTTGCATAACATTTTACTTAATGGCGAGACCAGAGAGACTGCTTTAAATTACATGGCAGCAGTGGTAAATCGCAACATGAAGAAAGCACAGATGCAAGTAAGTGTAGGATGAATGCAAGTAGGTGGCAAGTAACTTGTCAGGTTACCTCATCGCTTCTTCTTTGACGCTGTAAAATGAAAACTCTGTGATTGATGTGAGTGTGTTATAGATGTGATCCTGTCGATCTTTAGACTTCTGAGCTTTGACTGACTAATTATTGCCGTTTTCCTGGGAGTTCCACAGATCTTCCGCTGAAGTTACAGTGGGAGATCAGGAGAACTCACATGGAAATTCTACCGCTCCATTTTTTTGGAGCTGGCTGGGGTACAATTTTATATCGTGGGCTGCATCTCAAATTGAATGCTGGAGTTTCAAGAAAGAGAAGTTTTTTTTTATTCGTTCATGAGATGTGGGTATCGCTGGCAAGGCCAGCATTTATTGCCCATCCCTAATTGCCCTTGAGAAGGTGGTGGTGAGCCGCCGCCTTGAACAGCTGCAGTCCGTGTGGTGAAGGTTCTCCCAAAGTGCTGTTAGGAAGGGAGTTCCAGGATTTTGACCCAGCGACGATGAAGGAACGGCAATATATTTCCAAGTCGGGATGGTGTGTGACTTGGAGGGGAACGTGCAGGTGGTGTTGTTCCCATGTGTCTGCTGCCCTTGTCCTTCTAGGTGGTAGAGGTTGTGGGTTTGGGAGATGCTGTCAAAGAAGCCTTGGCGAGTTGCTGCAGTGCATCCTGTGGATGGTACACACTGCAGCCACTGTGCATCGGTGTTGAAGGGAGTGAATGTTTAGGGTGGTGGATGGGGTGCCAGTCAAGTGGGCTGCTTTGTCCTGGATGGTGTCGAGCTTCTTGAGTGTTGTTGGAGCTGCACTCATCCAGGCAAGTGGAGAGTATTCCATCACGCTCCTGACTTGTGCCTTGTCGATGGTGGAAAGGCTTTGGGGAGTCAGGAGGTGAGTCACTCGCTGCAGAATACCCAGCCTCTGACCTTCTCTTGTAGCCACAGTATTTATGTGGCTGGTCCAGTTAAGTTTCTGGTCAATGGTGACCCCCAGGATGTTGATGGTGGGGGATTCGGCGATGGTAATGCCGTTGAATGTCAAGGGGAGGTGGTTAGATTCTCTCTTGTTGGAGATGGTCATTGCCTGTCACTTGTCTGGTGTGAATGTTACTTGCCACTTATCAGCCCAAGCCAGGATGTTGTCCAGGTCTTGCTGCATGCGGGCACGGACTGCTTCATTATCTGAGAGGTTGCGAATGGAACTGAACACTATGCAATCATCAGCGAACATCCCCATTTCTGACCTTATGATGGAGGGGAGGTCATTGATGAATCAGCTGAAGATGGTTGGGCCTGGGACACTGCCCTGAGGAACTCCTGCAGTAATGTCCAGGGGCTGAGATGATTGGCCTCCAACAACCGCTACCATCTTCCTTTGTGCTAGGTATGACTCCAGCCACTGGAGAGTTTTCCCCCGATTCCCATTGACTTCAATTTTACTAGGGCTCCTTGGTGCCACACTCGGTCAAATGCTGCCTTGATGTCAAGGGCAGTTACTCTCACCTCACCTCTGGAATTCAGCTCTTTTGTTCATGTTTGGACCAAGGCTGTAATGAGGTCTGGAGCCGAGTGGTCCTGGCGGAACTCAAACTGAGCATCGGTGAGTAAGTGTCACTTGATGGCCCTGTCGACAACACCTTCCATCAGTTTGCTGATGATTGAGAGTAGACTGATGGGGCGGTAATTGGCCGGATTGGATTTGTCCTGCTTTTTGTGAACAGGACATACCTGGGCAATTTTCCAGTGTTGTAGCTGTACTGGAACAATTTGGCTAGATGTGTGGCTAATTCTGAAGCACAAGTCTTCAGCACTACAGCCAGGATGTTGTCGGGGTCCATAGTCTTTGCTGTATCCAGTGCACTCAACCATTTATTGATATCACGTGGAGTGAATCGAATTGGCTGAAAATTGGCTTCTGCCATCATTGAGGATGGGGATGTTTACAGAGCCTCCTCCTCCTGTTAGTTGTTTAATTGACCACCACCATTCACGACTGGATGTGGCAGGACTGCAGAGCTTTGATCTAATCTGTTGGTTGTGGAATCGCTTAACTCTGACTATAGCATGTTGCTTCCGCTGTTTAGCATGCATGTAGTCCTGTGTTGTAGCTTCACCAGGTTGGCACCTCATTTTTAGGTACACCTGGTGCTGCTCCTGGCATGCTCTTCCACACTCCTCATTGAACCAGGGTTGATCCCCTGGCTTGTTGGTAATGGTAGAATGAGGAATATGCCGGGCCATGAGTTTATAGATTGTGCCGGAATACAAATCTGCTGCTGCTGATCGCCCACAGCGCCTCATGTTTTGAGCTACTAGATCTGTTCTGAATCTATCCCATTTAGCACGGTGGTAGTGCCACACAACACGTTGAATGGTGTCCTCAGTGCGAAGACGGGAGTTTTTTTAATTATAAAGAATATTTTGTCAAGGAACAGTGCCACATTTTATTATTGCAATTGGAAATCAAAACACAATGGTATGTAGAGCATTTAAAAAAATGTAAGAACATTTTTAAAAATTGTTTATTTTTAATAGACAGATGACCGGATGGTATCGACAGATGGGTTCATGCTGAATTTTCTGTGGGTGCTACAGCAACTGAGCACAAAGATCAAACTAGAAACTGTTGACCCAATGTATATTTTCCATCCAAAGTGTCGCATCAACATACCAGCTGATGAGACACGTGTGAAAGCCTCTATGGAGGACATCAAAAGCTGGCTTGCTGAGCTCAGTAAGTAAATATGAAACATGGTAGAAAGATTTATCAGAACTGTTCATTTTCTGTCCTAAAACGATGTATGTGTAAGTAATGTGTATTTTTTAAACTGACTGCAGAAGTATGTTCTTTTTTTAACATGAACCAATTTTATCTTGATTTTTCAAAAATTTAAATATTTTTGTTTTCCATCAAAATAGACGATCAGTCGAAGTTTGCTGAGCCAAAGTTCCCAACAGAATGCTTTTTCCTGACACTACATGCACACCATCTTGCTATCCTGCCAAGTTGTCGCCGTTATATACGAAGGCTACGAGCTATTCGAGATCTCAACAGGTAGGAAGGGGTTGTAAAAAGGACTTGCATTTATATAACACCTTTCAGGACGTCCCAAAGCGCTTTACAACCAATTAGGTACTTTTGAAGTGTAGGCACTAGGAAATGCAGCAGCCAATTTGTACACAGCAAGGTTCCACAAACAGCAACACAATAATGACCAGATAATCTGTTCTAGTAATACTGGTTGAGGGATAAATATTGCACAGGACTCCAGGGAGAACTCCCCTGCTCTTCTTCAAAATAATGCCATAGGATCTTTTACATTCATCTGCGAGGGCAGACGTGGCCTTGATTTAATGTCTCATCCAAAAGACGGCACCTCCAACAGTGCCCACCCCTCAGTACAGCACTGAAGTTTCAGCCAGGATTATGTGCTCATGTCCCTGGAGTGGGACTTGAACCTGCAGCCTTCTGACTCAGAGGCAAGAGTGCGACCACTGAGCCATGGCTAACACTCTATAGATGCTTTCAGTTCAATTTTTATTTAAAAGGTATAATTTCTAGCATTGCAGATTGACTATCTGTAATATTCAACATTATAATGTACTATTTTGTCACAGGATGAAAGAGATGCAATGAACCATGTGGTTTTTCTGGAGTGGGAGATTTATTTTCTTGCCCTTTTTAGGTCTTTTCATGTAATGCAGCCTTTCGCATCCAAGAAAATGTGTACAACAGATGTATAAAAAATAAAGTTAAGTGGATGAAGCTAAAGTGATCTGATAATCGTATACATTGGTGATGTAGCAAAGAATGAAGTTAATGCAGTTCGCTGGAGATTGAGAAACATTATCACAATTCTGCCTCAGGAAATAAAATTGGCAAACTCTTAAATATCTTAACTGCTCCCCCACCCCCCCCCAACTGCCTTGGCTAGCTCCCCCCTTGACCCAAGTGGGTAAAGCCAGCACCAGATGTAGTACTAAAGCCAGAAGACCAAAAGATTTCGGGTTCAGTTTCTGATTCATTGCTGCGTTAGCTGATCTCAACATGGGCAGCAGAGAGATGCTACAATTGACCTCTGTGTTCCCGGGGTTAGGGAGTGGAAAGTTTTTCAGGGGTCCCCATTATAATTGCTACATCAGTGACTTGTGTGTGTCAGGTGAAAACAGAATTTTGCTTGAGTCTGATGTCCTCCATGATGAATAACCTGCTGACAAATATTATCTAGATTCACATGTGAAGAATGGCCACTGGAATGGGCTACTGGAGGGCTGATCATATCATGGAAATGTACCCCTGGAAAAGTTGACAACTATAAAGGGGGTGGGAAAGGAGGGAATAATTATCATCAACATTGAAGCCTTTTTATACCCCAAAGTCAGTAACCATTGTATCTCTGCTTCACGGAATTAATCCACCGATATTAACTTACTGTTCCTTAGTTTGAAGGCTTGTGAGTATTGCATAGGTTGAGTCTATTAGTCTGCTCTTGGAAACTTAAGTACCACTATTCTGTATATGTGGCTTAAGGGACAAGAGTACAAGTGCATCACATCGCACAGTTCCCATGTACCTAGATATGATCACGGGCAACCTGAAACCATAAATGTGACACAACCGCCTACTTAAGTAGTTATAAATGTACTTACTGATCCATATTTTTGATCTACACTATTTCAAAGTGCTTTCTTTCACTTCAGACTTAAAATTGTAGCTGGACTTTTTCCCCCCCCCTTTATAGGACTGTTGAGGAACTGAAAAATAGTGAAAGTCAGTGGAAGGATTCTCCATTGGCAAACAGACATAGGGAGATGTTGAAACGATGCAAAACTCAATTGAAGGTGCGTAAAATGATGCAAATTTATCATCAATGTGTTATTTTTAGCCTCTTTAAATTCCATAGAAGATGACTGAGATGCTCCAACGCTTACTTTTTGTTCTTGCACCATAACTAGGGACCCTTTTAAAAATCACTTTTTACTGATTTCCAGGGGTAGATTCTTGGATTTTTTTTGGCTGATCAATTGGTAAAAACTGATTTCCTCCCAACATTGAAACCACACCCCCCCACCCCCCCCAACTGAAATTCTTCATTGTTTCCTTACCAAAACGCAGGTCCTGAGATGTGTGTGCATTTCACCCACAATGTCTGGATGCACTTTGAAGATCCTTGTTCATGACCACAGCTATGATATTAACAAAATGGATATCCTGCATACAATATACCATTCATAGCATGTACTGTGAAACTAAATTTGGAATCAACTATTTCATCTTTCATTAAAACTTGAAAAATACTATGGTGATGTGCTACTTCAAACATTTCATGTAAGGACTTGACATTTTGCAGTGCCCAGTCCATTCATAAATGCTGTAAATATATTTTATTGCTAAAATAGCTTGATAGTATTTTATGAGCATGGAAACTTGTATTACATTATAACTTTTGGAACTTCAATTGAAGCCCATAAAAGTGGTGCCTGTGAACTGTCTAAATAATTGTTAGTTGTCATTTAGCATAACCATATAGTGCTGTACTGTGTTCTGCCCAGTGCTAAATGGTAATGTAGCACAGTAAAGCACAATATAAATTTATGCTGTTTTTTTTGGTTCTAATCTTTTTCCCTGCTTTTCTCCCACTTTTTGATGGTAGAAATAAACTTTGAGGAGAAAAAAAGCAAATGTTTAAATCTGCAATAAAAATTGATTTGAAAGCTTCTTAATAACTGCTTGTGGAGGCTAGGCAAGCATCTATGGAGGCTACACAGTGCAGTGGTGAAAAGTAGAGGTCAGCCTTGCAACTATATAAGTGCCGCATTCATAAAACTTGCTTTTGTTGGAAAAACTGGAATGATGCCACCCTGAAATCATTAAATAATGCTGCCATTCTGCTTTGATTTTGTTTTCAAAAATACAATCTACTCTTCTAAATTCAAAGTTGCTTAATTCAAATTATTTGGTAGTTCCATTTCTTAACACCAGATTCCCATTTTACTGTTATTTATATTGCTAAATTAAAATTATTGAATATTTTCATTTTTTAAATGCAAAAACAACTTTATTAATGGACTATATCCATAAGCTTGAAATCTTAAATTACTGTAATTCTAGTTAAATATCAAAATAGCTCCAATAAGAACTTGCATTTATATCGGACCTTTCACATCCTCAGGACTCCCAAAGCGCTTCACAGCCAACAAAGTGCTTTTGAAGTATAGTCACTGTTGTAATGCAAGGGAAATGCAGCAGCCAATTTGTGCACAGCAAGGTCTCACAAACATCAATCTGAGAAATGACCAGATAATCTGTTTTGTTTTAAACTGATGTTGTTGAGGGATAAATTTTGGCCAGGACACCGGGAGAACGCCCCTGCTCTTCTTCGATAGTGTCCTGGGATCGTTTATGCTCACTTGAGAGGGCAGATGGGTCTTTGGTTTAAGGTCTAATCCAAAAGACAGCGCACCCGATAGTGCAGCACTGCCTCGGTACTGCACTGAAGTGACAACCTAGATTATATGCTCAATGCCAGAATGTTAAATGCATGCAGTTACGACACCAAGTTCAAACTCCACATCCTTTTGACAAGTTCCCCTGATAGAAGTTTGTCTGGGTTGTGTGGCTCTTCTACACTGTTCTACCCAGTGAATTCTATAAGTACTGTACTATATTAACTAGCTGTTAGTCCCATGTAAATAACAATTCGGTAGCAATGGGTTACTTTGTTGCAAATATAATGTATAAGATGACGGTGTGTGCTGACTCCAAAATGTGAAAGCGCTGCCTGCTCTTGTTTGTTTTTTAAAAGACATCTTAAATTTACTGGGTTAGTTGAGGATGATTTTGTCTTTGTATTTGTCGAAAAAAATGTGTTGATTAATGTATTCTTTGTATTTTACTTATAGAAATTGGTGCGGAGCAAGGCCTGTGCTGATGCTGGTTTGTTAGATGAGAATTTGTTGAGGAGGTGCCTCCAGTTTTATGGCACATTAATTCAGCTGATCTTTCGCCTAGTTGATCCACGCTACCCAGAGTAAGTGTCCTGTTCCATTTGTACAGAAGATCTGCACAAATTACAATAGCTTTCCTATCTGTTAAACTTGGAATGGTCCTGTGCGGTTAGATTTTATAATGTGTTCCTGTGTACCCTCCTACCGAATAACTGAATATCGCTTTGTAATCGTGTTTTCAGTGAGAGAAGAAGTTGTGATCTGGATCACCTTATGAACCTGATCACTTAACTGGTCCCAATATTAAGTTTGTTTTTTTACCCATAACTTTTTCTCCCATCCTTTCCTAAGGGTGCTGACCTGTGCCGGGATATGATTCTGGGCAGTGAGCCCTGGCAAACTATTTGGGTTAAGGGGTGGGGACAGGAGAGGGACACCTGAGCCAGCTTCTTTCCTAGCCTAACGGTAGGGGTTTCTGGATTGCAATCTGAAGCAGGAGCCCTAGCTGATTTTTTTTTTTCCCCCCCTCTTTATCATCTCTGCTTTGCCCAGGGGGACTGAAGCTAATGATTGTAGTTGTAAATGTAGTAGTAAGAAAACTTGGATTAATATAGTACCCTTTTATATCAAATCATCTCAGGTGTGTCACACAATGAATTACTTTTGAAGTGCAATAATAGTTATGTAGGCAGACTACTTAATTTAATTACCGTAAAAGTTCCTTTCAAGGTTGTTTAACAATTTGAATATGCTGTTAATTTATTCTAGGTATTGAGAACAGGTTGCAAAACGTACTAACACTAAATCTTATTTAGAATCTATTTTTGATCTGAGCAGGTTGGTGATGTGTGAATTTGTTATCTTGTATTTCCTATACTTGCCATCCTTGTTGTCATTCTGTCAATTGCTGTTGATTTATTGGCAGATTTGTATTGAAATTGTGTTGGGTCCTAGTGGGACTCATGGCCACTAAGAATGGGTTGAGAGTGCCACCAGCTTTATTTGCAGTTGGTAACTACCAGAGGGAAGAGGCTTTCATTCCAGCAGCCTTTGCATTTGAATGCAAATTCCAGAGCTGTGTGGACCATGTCATAAATCACCTGTGCCACCTATTTTCCTGTTTCACATACTCCAAAATTGTGCCATTATGAACTGTGATTGAGTGTAGTACCCCGGGCTCAATTCATGGAGGAAGAGTGAACTTTGCTGTTTGAATTTTTCATTTTGTCATTTGTCAGCTATAAGTTCTTTTGATCTTGTACTTTTCATTAACTACAAGATTGCTGAATGTTTTCTTTTTCTCCTTGCAGCATGACACTGCCTCTTAATGCAGAGATTCCCAAGGTGTTTGCAGCATTGCCTGAGTTCTATTTAGAAGATGTTGCTGAATTTTTGCTGTTTATTGTACAGTAAGTAAATGTATTTGCAACAGTAGTAACAATATGGGGTTAATTCTTTGGGATAGTTAGTCACCAATGCACTCGTCAAAACAGATTCTCTTTCCAACAAGGTTCGTCAACTTCAAGTACAAAGGACCACCACTTCTCTTGGTGAATTGGGTTCATATGATTCTCTCTATACATGTCAAAGTCTTGCATCTAGCACACATCATTGTCAAAAATATTCTTTTTTTACAATAGGAAGCAAGCCAGCCATTTCCTGCTTATTTTTCTGATTTTGATAGTCTGGCCTCCTCTCTCTCTCTCTCTCTCTCTCTCTCTCTCTCTCTCCACCCCTGAGGAAGAAGCCAGGAATATGCATGGAAGAATGACCTTCTAATTGACCTCAGGATCTGCCTATTTATCAGTTGTGTGTAATAAATGCTGTTACAAGTGCTTTTGAGGGTTAATCCAAATGAGATATGCTAATGGAAGAAAAGTCAGTGATGAGGAAAGAACATTTCATCTTTCTAGTAGTGTTTCATATAACCCTGAAAAGGGAGATGGAACAAGTCCAGGGAACTATAGACCAATTAATTTAACATCTGTGGTAGGAAAGATGATAGAATCTTTACTCAAAAATGTAATAGAAAGACATCTAGAAACAAAAACATAATAGAGTAGTCAGCATGGATTTCAGAAGGGAAAGTCATGTTTGACCAACCTTATTGAATTCCTTGAAGAAGTAACAGAAAGAGTAGACAAGGGTAATGCAGTAGCTGTAATATATTTGGATTTTCAAAAGGCCTTCGATAAGCTACCGCGTTGTAGACTCATGACTAAGGTCAGAGCGTGTGGAGTCGAGACAGATGGCAGAATGGATAGCAAGCTGGCTACAAAACAGAAAAGAATAAGGGTTAAGTGTAGCTACTCAGACTGGCAAAAGGTAGGCAGTGGTGTTCCACAGGGATTGGTGCTGGGACCAGTGTTGTTCACAGTTTACATCAACAATTTGGACTTGGGAATCACAAGTACAATTTCAAAATTTGCAGATGACACGCAAGGAAGAATGTGATAAAATGCAAGAAGACATTAATAAACTTGCAGAATGGGCAAGTGTGAGGTGGTGTAATTTGGTAGGAAGAATAAGGAGGCCACATTTTGCTTGGATAATAAGTCTAAATGGGGTAGAGGAGCAAAGGAATCACTAAAAGTAGGGCCATAAAAAAGGCAAACCAAGCACTGGGGTTCATTTCCAGAAGGATAGAATTGAAAAGCAGAGAATTTATGTTAAACTTGTATAGAACCTTAGTTAGACTACACTTGGAGTATTGTGCACAGTTCTGGTCTCCATGTTATAAAAAGGATATGGAAGCATTGAAGGTGCAAAAAAGATTCACATAGATGATACCAGAACTGAGAGAATATACTTATCAGAAAAGACTAAATAGGCTAGGGCTCTTTTCTCTAGAAAAGAGAAGGCTGAGGGGTGACCTGATTTTGGTCTTTAAGATAATGAAAGGGTTTGATAGGGTAGACGTGGAGAAAATGTTTCCACTTGTGGGGGAGGCCAAAACTAGAGGTCATCAATATAAGATAGTTATTAATAGATCCAGTAGGGAATTCAGGAGAAACTTCTTTACCCAAACAGTGGTAAGAATGTGGAACGTGCTACCACAAGGAGTAGTTGAGGCAAATACCATAGATGTATAAGCACATGAAGGAGAAAGGAATAGAAGGGTATTCTGATCAGGGTAGATGAAGCAGGGTGGGAGAAGGCTTGTACAGAGCATAAACGCCAGCATAGACCAGTTTGGCCAAATGGCCTGTTTCTGTGCTGTCGACTCAATGTAATTCAATGTAATGTTTTTGCCTGTTATCTTGTTAATTGGATGATGGCAAACATTTTTCTGTGCCTTTTCCAATGCAAAAATATATATTTTTGTGGCGTAGTAACCAGAACTGACACAGTACGTGTGACCAATTCATTGTAAAACCTTAACATAGCTTCATTTATTTTACTGTTCTGGCTATGTATCCTAATATTCTATTTGTTTTTAATTGTTTCCTCATGTTGGACATTGAATGTGACAAATTACCCAGTTCCAATTTAGTTCATCATGAATCCTGTGTTCAGGTCCCAATTGGAAACCTATAGAGTTAGCCTGTAAAACTTCCCTCTGCAGACCTGTGGTACAATGATTTTTTTTTTCCCCCCTTTCCTGTTGGGGTCACCATGCACATACACAACCCCTCACAGACGTACCACTGTGATTCTGAGCTACAAGATGCATCAGAGCAAATTCAGGTGAAATTCTGGCAGCTTTTTTTCCTCCTCTTCATTGGAGAGTATTTGGGGTTTGAAGCCTGCATTGTGGCATGGCTGACAGAGAACTTAGCGTACGGTGATGGCGGATGATAACTTGTTTATGTAATTCACTGATGCAGTGTTGCTGTCTTGATTTTCCTCCTCTTGCCTACCTTCTCCTGAGGACACTGTGCGGAGTCTAGTTCCATTGGGGGTGGGGGGCGGCCAAGGTGGTAGAGCCTCCAGATACCCTGCTCAAATGGACATTCTTTATATGTCAGCCTGGACATTTAGATTCAGCAGGTTTTATGATGGTTCTACCAGCCGTCATAGCTGACTCTAGCCTCATCTACATGTACTACAGTTTAAGCAGGTGTCACTTTATATAGTAATCAAGATTTAGAACACCCACCACCCAGTATTCTTTCATGCTACTCTCTTCAAGGCCAGTCACAGACATCAAGACAATTTGTAATGCTCGCAGCCATCCTGGCTGAAACAGGCAAATTCAGTACAAAGCAGGGAATTTTCTGGAACTGCCTTAAACTGCATGGTCTACTTCCACACAACATAGCACATGTACCCACTGAGCCATTGGGCTCTACCAGCTTTATTGGTGTAGTCTCCATGTAAATCAGCAAGTGGGTATGAACAGCAGTGGTATAAACACCCCATTCTGTACTGCACTTTCTATATGCATGCTTTTTGCTGCAGGATGAATAGGTTAGTTTAAATTTACTCTGGCATGTACTTGGAACAAGTTTAAAATTGAGCTTGTGTAGGCACTTAGAGTTCTATTAAGTTGCAGATTGACAGCTATTTTGACACATTGTATGTGCCAGCTTTTACACTTGATATTTTTTCCATTCCATTTATTCTTCTACAGATATTCCCCTCAGGTTTTATACGAGCCTTGTACTCAGGATGTCGTGACCTTCCTTGTTGTATTTATCTGTAGTCAGAACTATATCCGAAATCCTTATCTGATTGCCAAGCTAGTAGAAGTCATGTTTGTGACAAATCCAGCAGTTCAGCCTCGAACACAGAAATTCTATGAAATAATGGAGAATCACCCACTGGCCACAAAACAACTGGTGCCTGCATTAATGAAATTTTACACAGGTATGCAGTTTTTTAATTTAGTTTGAGTAATAGAAATGAAAATGCTTTGATAATTTGGTTGATGCAATGGGGAAACTTTGGATAGATGAGCTAAGAATGGGCTTCTTTGGTAATTATCTTAGGATCTTGTGAGTTACAAGGGAGACTACTAAGATGCTTTCATGAGGCTGTTGTCTCAGAGCTTTGTAAATTCTCAAATTGCTTTGTTTATTGGGGAAGGAGAATCATTTGTGCTATATCAGAACATAAATATATGTTAGTCAGCATCTCACTCCAAGCGGAATAGATGAGAATTTTTCAATTTAATAACACAGGCTACAGAACCTGAGGCTTCCTGAAATTCCCTCACTTCTTTTGTGAAGAGAAATTGAGTGCCAAGGCTGAAGAATAATAACTAGCTTTGTGCATTGAAAATGAATGGAGAACTCAGACATTGTAATAAAAGGACTGATGCTTTCACAAAGGAATTGAAAGTTTGTTTTGATTTTACATTTTTGTGCTTTTCCCCCCCCCCCACCCCCTCCTCCCTCTCCTGAAGACATGAACTCATGCTATGATCTGGTTCCTTAGGTGCTGACCACCCTCCAGTACCTTACCCAAGTGGCCATTTTTTGTGAATCCAGGTGTTGTGTTGGGGAGCTATTCAGCTGTAAGGGGAACCTGTCCCCACCCAGAATCCACACCAGCACTTTCCAGTGGGAGTCACTGGTTTGAGAGGGGAATAGAGGCCACTGGTATCATCATACTGCTGTCCTGGCTGAGGTCAGCCACCTCAGCAGAGACCAGGAATTGTATAAATAAATTTTTTAAGTCTTAATTTAGTTTGTACTTGCATTTTCAGTGTATGCTATTAAATAATACCAAAAATTGAAATTTCAGTTTGTGTATATAGTGCAGGAATTCACTCTAATTTAATATTTAGAAGGTAGCACAACATTTTGGCCATTGCATACTTGGTTTAATAAGAGATTTATTTTCTTTCCAGTTCTGTAAACTGTGCTCTTTTAACATTCCCTGACTAAGGAGGAGTGATTGTTGTTCCTTTGCCAGGGCTCTGATAATGGCATTAATGTTGTAGTGTTAATGGGGCAGGCAAGATCTTTGTTTAAGACATTAAGCCTGTTGTGTTACACAGAACTTCAGTGACTATTTTGGAAGTTGCAACAAAATGTACTGTTTAATTTATTTCTCAGATGTTGAACATACTGGAGCAACCAGTGAATTCTACGACAAATTTACTATCCGCTACCACATCAGCACAATCTTTAAGAGCCTTTGGCAGAATGTGGCACATCAAGGCACCTTCATGGAAGAGTTTAAGTAAGCTGATTCAATTTTTTGAAAAAAATGTTTTTTTGTGGGGGTTGGGAAGGGTGGGTCGGAAGGCGAGGACGAGAAGAGCTGAGGAACCATGAATTCATTGTGGCTACCAAGTGCCAAAGCGTATGGCCAAAGATTTGGGTGTTACATTCTAGAAACCTAGTTGTTAGGTTGGATTTACTTACTTTGCCAGCTTGCAACTCTTTTTTGTGGCCTGCTTTAGTGTTACAGTTACAATACATATGCTTTATAATTGCAGTTCTGGAAAGCAATTTGTCCGTTACATCAATATGTTAATAAATGACACGACATACCTGCTGGATGAAAGTCTAGATTCTCTGAAACGCATCCATGAAGTACAAGAAGAAATGAAGAACAAAGAACGCTGGGACTCATTGCCCAGGGTAAGTGCATATCTTGTTTGGATGTGCGTGGTTTTGTTGTTGGGAAGGGGTAATGGTATTAATTCAACACTGATGGTCAGAGAAAGATGAGATTAAAAACTATCCCTAATTCTGGGGTTTACGAAAGTAATGTTTTTGAAATATAGGAATAAAGCAATATTGAATTTGACTTTCTGTTGGCACGTGCGGTTATCCTTTATAGTATGTGCAGTCATGTCTTTAAAAAAAAATTATGATTTATTGAATATTTGTAGAGAACCAAAAATACTCATCTGATAAAATGTCCTAGCATGTGTGTATAAGACATATGGTTTGCTTCCTAATTAAACTTGTTTCTGTGCTCCTAATCTATAGTTATAAATAACATTCATTAACTCTCTGTGAAATGTGTTTAAGAACAAAACTGGATTTTTTTTTGCTCCTTTTAAGATTGCTATCTCATGGAGAAAAGCAGATATGCAGATCTGATGGGCCGAATGGCCTGTTTCTATTCTGTAACGTTGTTTGATTTCCCCGTTTTTTTCTTCTCCACGGTTTGTGTCAATGTTTTTTTTTTCCCTTAGCGGGTATATAGGAGTGGCTAATTGTGGCATGGCAGCTTGCTCTGTTTTTCTTTCCCTGGCTTTCCTTTAGCACCTCTGCCTAATGAACTGCTAAAGATTGGAAATTCATTCTGTGAAGAATTATGGGCAGTTATTGTGAGTGGTTTAATTGTAAAATGTGGGTATTCACCTCGGGTCTTTTGCAGTACGTGTTCTATGCTTGAAATAACACACGTTCCACTTGTATCCAGCCTACCTGCGATAGATCTCTCAAAATTATTAATGTCTTTTATTTTAAAAGGACCAGCAACAGAGTCGGCAATCGCAGCTGACACAGGACGAACGTGTTTCCCGCTCATACCTTGCTCTTGGTGCTGAAACAGTGGACATGTTCCATTACCTCACCAAACAAGTGCAAAAACCTTTCCTTAGACCTGTGAGTAAATTCTCATAATTACTTCCCCCTTTAAATTATCATTACCTGCCTAATAAACATGACAAAGGTTTTATATATTTATTATAGCTCAAATTGTGTAGTAGTTAAGTTATATTTTGCTTCAGGCAAACTACTGATGTGTGTGTGTGTGTGTGTGTAAACATTAGGCAGGTCTAAGTTGCTGGATGGTAAACCTGGATTTGGGAAGAGGATGCAGAGTTAAAGAGAAGGAATGGCTTGAGACTGTTCATGATCCCATAGTAACTGCCTTCCTAGTTGGTTGAGGATTGACAATGGAGATTGTAAAGGAGTTTACTTCATCTGTTTTCAGAAGGAAAAGTTTATGGAGGTTGGCTGATGGTGATAGGAAAGAGATTTGTACTTAGGAGGGAAGAGAGGCAGCTGCCTTAATCAGGATTAGATTTTCTATGCAAGATGATAAATATAATCTACCTATATCACTATAGAGTGTCGTTGTCTCGCCTTCGCTCTTGTGCTCTTTCTCGTGCTTTTGGCTGAAAGTGGGAAGGTATTGTAGAAAATCTCTCAAAGTTGAAAAATAACTTGATTGGAGTTTATTGGTGACGACTTAAGTGATCAGGTTTTGAGCAGTACTTTCGTAGTGTACTATTAAATTTCTCCCTTGTTTGTTGCAGGAACTTGGCCCACGCTTAGCTGCCATGTTAAACTTTAACCTGCAGCAGCTGTGTGGTCCTAAATGCCGTGACCTAAAGGTAGAAAACCCTGAAAAATATGGATTTGAACCGAAGAAGCTTTTGAATCAGCTGACTGATATTTACCTGCATTTAGACTGTCCCCGGTTTGCAAAAGCTATTGCTGATGACCAGGTTTGTGCACATTGTTTCTGAATATTTTATTTTTGTCTATTTAGAATCAAAGAATGATTACAGCACAGAAGGAGGCCATTCGGCCCATCGAGCCCATGCTGGCTCTTTGTAAGAGCAATCCAGCTAGTCCCATTCCCCCTTTTTCCCCTTCAAATATTTATTCCTTTTGGAAAGCCATGATTGAATGTGCTTCCACCACCGTTTCAGGCAGCGCATTCCAGATCATAACTACTCGCGACATAAAGTTTTTCCTCATGTCGCCTTTGGTTCTTTTGCCAATCCCTTAAATCTGTGCCCTCTGGTTCTCGACCCTTCCGCCAATGGGAACAGTTTCTCTTTATTTATTTTATCTAAACCCTTCATGATTTTGAACACTTCTATCAAATCTCCTCTTAACCTTCTCTGTTCAAAGAAGAACAACCCCAGCTTCTCCAGTCTATCCATGTAACCAAAGTCCCTCATCCCTGAAACCATTCTAGTAATTCATTTCTGCACCCTAAGGCCTTCGTGTCCTTTCTAAAGTGCGGTGCCCAAAATTGGGCATAATACTCCAGCTGTGGCCGAACCAGTGTTTTACAAAGGTTCAACATAACTTCCTTGAAATCCATTTTAATGAATAACTTCTGACATAGCACACATTGCCTGCAAGCCTCTAACTGAAATTGTATCAACTGATCTTCTGTAGAAAGTGTTCCTCTGTGACTCACTTTTTGAGTGGTTTCATTCTGCATCATATAGTGTCACACGGAAGTGGGTCTTGTGCAATCCAAAAGGATAATTGAATGCACATGATGCAGCATCGTGCCTGCAGCTTTCAGTGTGTAGATTTATCCCAACTCTAGCTAAAAGGATGGTGTAAAGAAGAGGTGTTTGTATTACCTATTGTGTGTGTGTGAGAGATATAGTTCTTTTTAGAAGCATTGAAGAAAGGTATGAATCCCTGGATAGCTTTGGCTCCGAACCCAGATTGGTGTGATGGGGAAAAGCTATGATGGAACATTTTTGACCCTTGGGATAAGTCTGCAAAGGAGTTACTATGTCCACTGTGAAGTTTATATATGTGGTTGGTCCGATTACCAGCATTGATGAGAAAAGAGCAGTCGTTGTAAGATGAAATACACAGATTCACTTTCCAACTGATAATAAACTCTAAGACCAAACCAAAGTCTGGAAGTATGAGACGCTCAGAGAGATTGTGTTTATGTACTTCCTGGACACCAGCCCATTTTCCAAAAGTCTGCTTCAGCAGCTAGAGCTGTTTAACATTCTTCTCTGAAATCATAGAACAATACAACAACAGCTTGCATTTATATAGTGCCTTTAACGTCCCAAGGCGCTTCGCAGGAGCCTTATCAAACAAAATTTGACATCAAGCTAAAGGAGATACAAGTCAGGGAAAGCTTGGTTTAAGAGGTAGGTTTTAAGGAACACCTTGAAGGGGGAGAGAGAGGTAGAGAAGCTGCGCGGTTTAGGGAGGGAATTCCAGAGCTTAGGGCTAAGGCAGCTGAAGGCACGGCCGCCAATGGTGGAGCGATTAAAATCAGGGATGTGCAAGAGGCAAGAATTGGAGGAGCGCAGAGATCTCGGAGGGTTGTCGGGCTGGAGGAGGTTACAGAGATAGAGAGGGGCGAGGCTACGGAGGGTTTTGAAAACAAGGATGAGAATCTTAAAATCGAGGTGTTTCCGGACCAGGAGCCAATGTCGATCAGCGAGCACAGAGGTGATGGGTAAACAGGACTTGGTGCGAGTTCGGATATGGGCAGCAGAGTTTTGGATGAGCTCAATTTTATGGAGGGTGAAAGGTGGGAGGCCGGCTAAGACAGCAGATGAGTGGATGCAGGGGTGGAGAGGGGGGGGGGGCGACTGGAGGTGGAAGCAGGTGGTCTTGGTGATGGAGCGGATATGTGGTCGGAAGCTCATCTCAGGATCAGATAGGATGCCAAGACTGTGAACAGTCTGGTTCAGCCTCAGACAGTGGCCAGGGAGAGGGATGGAGTCGGTGGCAAGGGAATGGAGTTTGTGGTGGGGACCGAAGACAGTGGCTTCGGTCTTCCCAATATTTAGTTGGAGGAAGTTTTTGCTCATCCAGTACTGGATGTCAGAAAAGCAGTGTGAGAAATCAGAGATAATGGAAGGGTCGAGGGAGTTGGTGAGATAGAGCTGGGTATCGTCAGTGTACACGTGGAACCTAATGTGTTTTCAGATGATGTCGCCGAGGGACAGCATGCAGATGAGAAATACAGCTTAGAAACAGGCCACTTTGTGTGATTATCTTAAATTTGTATCCTCTTGTTACCAACTCATGAACAATTGGAAGTATTCTTTTGTAATTTACCTGATCATAACCCTTGATAATCTTGAAGAACTCTATAAGTTACCCCTTAACCGTCTGAGTTCCAGGTGGGGTGGGGGGGGGGGGGGTGGGGGAAGGTCCCAATTTTTCAAGTCTCTTTAGTGTAACATATCATCCCTGGTAACATCCGAATGAATCTAATGCTTTTATGGTGTGAACTGTACTTGCTACTCCAAATGCAGCCTTAATAAGGTCTTGTATAAGTTCAATATTTTGCCTTGCTTTTGTATTCCATACCTGTTGATACAAAAGCAAGGATGTCAGCCTTGGCTTAGTGGCAGCACTCTTGCCTGAGTCAGAAGATTGTGAGTTCAAGCCCTGCTCCAGAGATTTGAGCACATACCTTCTTTGTTTCCTCCTTTCCTTTTCTCCCTCCTTTTTCTTCCTTTCTCCTTCTTTCTTTCCTTCTGAGCTGGAATTGAATACAGAAATCAAAACCATTGAGTTGATCACATATAATTGTGCAGAAATGTGACCCACCCCCCATTTGCAAAAAATATGAGGTCAACTCACTCCTTTCCTCATCTTACTTCCTCCCTCTGTCCCATCCTCCTTGGTAAAAATCCACTGAGCAATGAGCTGCTTTTTCCAGACCTCCAGGCCTGGGAAATTTAAAGAGCTGCAGTCAAATTTGGCTATGTGCACAAGCTGCAAAGGCAGAACTGGCAGGGGCTTCACTGACCAGATCTCGAGAGCAGTGATTCACATTTGGCCACAGGCTGTGTCTTGGACACCTCCAACCTTTGTGGTATCTTATTCATTGACGAAGGTTGGGAAGTGTGACTATATGCAGTTCCAAAGATCAATTGGCAGACTGTCATGATAGTTTGGAAGTGTATTATGGCTACCTATAGAGAGACCCTTTGCTATTGCAACTCACATCATTATTTCAGATGGATGGTAACTAAGGGTCTGGTTACATAACAAGATCAGGAGGGAAGGGAGAGGTGAAAGACTTCATTGGTGTCGGGGTACAGTCCCTACTGCTGACAGCCGATGCGACCGTGCGTATAATGGCCATCGCAGGCCAAACCAAGTTGCTCTCACTGGAGATATTTATCTCGATCAATTGCCCGGGAGAATCTCTGAACGTGGTGAGAAGACACAGTTTAAACAATGAGTTTTGGCACGAGCCGGGAGGGAGATTCTCTGGCTCCGGCGCTAACTCCAGGCAACCCAGGAAGGTTATTGACAGCTAGAAAATCGCTCAGAGACAGAGAAAACCCACCGGCTCCCAGCAACCTCCTGGCCACATGAATCTGCAGTGCTGACATCAGTCATTGGCTTACTTTCTGATAAAACACTGGCCTGCAGCTGTTTCTGCCCAAAATAAATGGAGCACTAAAGGCATTAGAATTGGCAACTTTGAAATTGACAATGCAAATAGATAATGGTTTTCACTTTTTGGCCGATATAAGTGACTGCCCGTTTTCAATGTGGATGTTTTAAGTGGTGGGGACTGTACCATAGGATACAGGAGGTAAGCTCACTAACCAAACGGCTAGAGGTGAATTTGGCATTTTGGGTATACACGGAATGAGTTCTTTTAAACACCCCCCCCCCCCCCCCCCACAATCTCCCTTTCTTGCCCATCTTCACCCCCAATTCACCCTGTCTCTGTGTGCACCATAGGCCACTTCCCAGAGGATGGATGGGCACCCAACTCTCAAGTACTCTGTTATTGCTTAGATAACCACTAGAAAGTGTGTAAGAGCAACCTGGAATTACTTGTCCTTCAGCTTTCTTTTTACCTGTCCTATGCTCACCCTGACAACACCTGCTGTGTTTAAATTCATGAGTGTAAACTTATATTCTACCACCCTATTGGCCACCATTTTGCCCTGTAATAGAAATGGCTCATGTTTAGGAATGCTTATTTCTAAATCCATGTTTTGATACTCCAAACTAGTGTGTAAGTGTTTTGTGTAGTAACTTGCCAGATAATAAACTTGGTAGTCATGCTCTAATTTATCTTCAATGTCTCAACACTTTTTCTTTGGGAGCAGCGATCATACAGCAAAGAACTGTTTGATGAGGTCATTTCAAAAATGAAAAAAGCAGGAATTAAATCGACAATAGCTATAGAAAAATTTAGACTTCTGGCGGAAAAGGTTGAAGAAATTGTCACGAAGAACGCTCGTGCAGAAATTGACTATGGGGACGCACCAGATGAATTCAGAGGTAAGTGAGTTTGGAAAAATTCTAATGCTGAATTGGAATGGGAAGTTTACAGAACAATTAACTCCAAAACCTTTTGAGTTGTAAAATTCTCACTGTATTTGTGCCAAATCTGGGAAAGTATATGCAATTATTTGGGCTGAGGTAATATACCCGTTTGAGATTTCTCTTCGATATTGAACTACCAGATACAAAAAGTAACTCTGTCATCTCGCAGGCAGGAGAGATTGCTTAAAGCACCTGTCTCTAAGAATTTTATGCCTTAGATGGTAGCTGGTACAAGACTGAGAAACTGGAGATGACTGAACCGATGTAGCAGAATGCATTAACTATTTTCTGAGCAGTGTTGTTGCAAATGAATTCATGTTATACATTAGAGTTTATGAACCAGTTATAATTGCATATTTACAAGTTTAATTAAATTGAACTAATTGTAAATGGTACACCAATGCTTTGTAAAATATGTTAATTATGGCATATTGCAGTACTATGAAATAGCTATGTCTGTTTTATGCTGCAGTATTACAACTTTGTTACCAGTCTCTGTCAGGAACCATTTCTAATAGTTTCAAAGAGTTATTATTACAGTCTACTTGGCTCAGTTGGTAGCAGTCCCATCTCTGGATGAGAAGGTCGTCACCAGGAACTGAGCACAGAACCTAGACTGGCACTCCAGTGGAGTACTGAGGGAGTGCTACTTTGTCAGATCAGATGTTAAACCGAGGTGGCATCTGTCTGTTCGGGAGGTTTTGGTCTTTTTTATGATCACATTCCTTTGTTCTGTGGTTAATTTTTTTAATTAACAAAGCGGTTCTGATGACATCTGATTACTGAGTGGAATTGACATACACAGTTGATGCTGAATCATTCCTGGGTTGATGAGTATATGAGGACTAATGCCAATTCATCCCCTTAACAGTAATCTATGTAAATACAAGTCTTTAATTAGTAATTCCTTCATGCCAGTACTCTAATGTTGTCATTAGCACTTGGTTAAACGAATGGAACAAAAAGACATGAAAACTGGAAAGCCAGTGAAAAGGTAGAAAAACTGGGAAGCTGTATTCTTTGCAATTTTTTGTGAGCCTGCAATTTTGTTGCCAGGATAAGGGAGTTGGATTTAGTACCATAAGTTGTGGGAGCCAACTCACAGGTGGCAGTCTCCCAAAATCCAATCGAAACGCTGCTAGTATAAAAATGGCTTAATTTAAGCCTGCTTTACATTGCAGTGCTGGCGCTAATGACAGCCTGATTTCTGAACTGTAATGTAAGTGAGTTGGCAATACTCCTGTCAGGTGAACAAGAACTAGTGTTTTTCCTAGGCTCTTCCAGAAGTAGCAATACTGCTGTCAGCAGATGTCGGCAGCATGCTGCCCACGGGTAGGCTGAACGCTGAACCCACTGCTTTTTAAAGATTGCTGCCTTGTGAACCTTCCCCGTCATTGCTTTCCTGCTGCTGCCAGTGCTGTGGAATCTGTCTACATTCTTCATAGGGCGGATTCCACAGCACAGGGTGACCCAGCACATTGCTGAGCTGCTTTAAATAGAAATGGTACCAGAGGAGTTCCAAATATCTATTTAGATAAATGAATTTTGATTACAATGTTGAAAAATTAGCCTTTATCGTAATAGTTATTTGAGTTGTTGAAATATAGGGCTTCATTGTTACAGATCCATTGATGGACACTCTGATGAATGATCCTGTGAAGCTGCCCTCTGGGACCATAATGGACCGCTCTATTATTTTAAGACATTTATTGAATTCTCCAACAGACCCATTTAACCGCCAACACTTGACAGAGAATATGCTGGAGCCAGGTAAAGAATGTTACTTTAAACCTATATAAACTTTTATCTTAGTGCACAAATTATTAGCTTCCTCCAATGGCCTACTGGTTAAATGCACTACCTAATGTGCTAAGCTCCACAGACCAGGAAGGTTTTAGGTTCAGCCTGTGGTATGATATCAGTACTGGTGTCAATAGGACAAGTAAAATTGGCTACATGCTACAAAGGGGAAAAATCAGCTCGAGTTCTCTCTTTGATCACCAACCAATAAGTCTTTTTGGAAAATGTGAGCATTTAGACATCAGGTACGGACAGGATTGGACTCCATTGCGATGCTCAGCATGATAGAATACCCTGCCACGCTCATTATGAAGACTGGCCATTTGGGACAAGCACCAGAGTGCTGCTGGCACCTGTGGAATTGTACCCCAGCACAAGTCACTGCCTTTAGGGGAGGGTACAAGAAAATTGAAGTGAGGGAGATATTGAAGACTGCACAGCATTTTTGTTCTCTTAAAACATTGCAGCAAAGTGGCAGGGCAAGAGTTTACACTGTGAGCCACCGTACCAATTTGCCTGATCTTGGCCTTTAGTTTTGTGCAAGCACTGAGCAGAATCCAGGTGCTTTCAGACAGGGATGAAAGGAAAATGAACAGTGTCTCTTTCTAGTAAAACTCCCAATCAAAAGACAGCCTAACCACCTCCCCGTGACATTCAATGACATCACCATCACTGAATCCCCCACCATTAACATCCTGGGGGTCATCATTGATCAGAAACTCAACTGGACCAGTCACATAGAGCAGGTCAGAGGCTGGGATTCTGTGCCTCGTGGCTCATCTTCTGACTCCCCAAAGTGTCTCCACCACATACAAGGTACAAGTCAGGAAAATGATGAAATACTTTCCGCTTGCCTGGATGAGTGCAGCAACACCACTCAAGAAGTTCAACACTATCCATGACAAAGCAGTCCACTTGATCAGCACTCCATGCACTAGTTTAAACAACCACTCCCTCCACTACTGGTGCATTGTGGCTGCAGTGTGTACTATCTACGGGATGCACTGCAGCAAGTCGCCAGGGCTTCTTTGGCAGCACGGCGCCCAAACTCGCAACCTCCACCACCTAGAAGGACAAGGGCAGCAGGTGCATAGGAACACCATCAGCTCCAAGTTCTCCTCCAAGTCACACCATCCTGATTTGGACATGTATCACTGTTCCTTCATCATCGCTGGGTCAAAATACTGGAACTCCCTACCTAAAAAAGCATTGTAGGAGTACCTTCACCACACGGACTCCAGCAGTTCCAGAAGATGGCCCACCGCCATCTATTCGAGAGCATCTAGGGATGGGTAATAAATGCTGGCCTTGCCAGCAATGCCCATATCCCGAGAATTAAAAAAAGATCTGGTACCAGTTGGTTCAGAGTAACTTTGGCAGAGGCTGTGTTTTCTTGTTTTATATATTCATTTATATCTTGGAATAGTTTTTTTTTACAAAAGGAGACTCTGATCTAAAGGTGTAAACAAAAGACCAGGATTCTGATGCTTAAAATTCCTAGGATAAGATAGATTGAGAAACAAATGCATGACATCATTGTGTTAGATATTTGTGATTGCCTTTTTTTCCTCCTTGAAAATGCAAGGTGTTAGATGTTATGAAGGAAGGAGGTTGGTTGAAGTAGTTCCATTCTCTTCTCTGGATTGTTCCATTTTATATATTACAGTGCCCGAACTGAAGGAAAAGATCTATGCCTGGATGAAAGAGAAGCAACATGCAAATCGTTCTTTACAGTGAAGTGTTACTTAAGATGGATACAGTGAGAAAAGTTTGTAGTTCTGAACGTAGACCACCAGATTATTAAGACCCAAAAGCAAATCTGCTCAACGGTGAGGCTTTGTAGGCTACGTTTGCTGCACTGATATTAAAAAGGGTGAACTGAACACATTAGAAAAATTTAATGTCTCTGTAAATAAATTTAATTTAAAGAACAAAAACAATTAGAAGGAGAAAAGTTCAGAGGTGTTGGGTACAATTTAGAATACCTTTTCAGTACAGCTACACGTGACCAATCCAAGTTTAAGGATGGTGCACTCAAGGCCTTGCAGCAATTTTGAAACAAAAAAGGGTCTGAGCAACAATGTTTTTTAAATGACTGTATTAACAGAAGATAGTCTGTATTTTAGGTTGAAGTTATTACTGTATCTTGCGACCAGTCGCTGCTAAAGGGACTGTTTTGTTTGCTGCACTAAATGTTCCTCAAAACCAAAGTGATGCACAGGCCCTTTCCCTAAAAGCTGATGTTTTAATTATGAGGCATAATCTGTTGGCTCACAGGATTAAAGGTGAGACTATTGAATTCTATTTGTTTATCATTAATTTATATATTTTTTTCTATCTTACCCTCTGCCTTGCTCCTGCCCCCCTTCCCCAGTATTTACACCTATGCATAGACTTTCATGCAAACTGTAACCAGGAAAGGAGGTTATGAATTTCCTCCATTTCTGCCAACCATGTTTTATGGCCATCGTATTTTCCACAGTATGAACTGCATTATTGGAATATTTTGATTGCAATAAGGTTTTTTTTTTAAAAGAGACATTTCCTCTTAGAAACAACCTCAGTCCAGCAGCTGTGGGGTTGCCTTCCTCTCCCAGAGGACTTTTTATTGTTGCCACAGCACTAGAGGGCACTCTTGTTTTCCAAGAGTTCCTTCAGCCTTATACCGAAATGTTTTAAGTAGTGAATAGTTGATGCCACTTGAGTGAGTACCTGACAGTGAATAGAAACAAAAAATCCAAACCCTTTTTCTGTCTACTTTGTTGTATTCACTTCTGTTACATTAATTAGAGCTTTTAATTCTTGTTAGTTGACTACATTTTCTGAATACATTTTTATCACATTTACAGTCTGTATAATTTGCTGCAAAGCTAGTTATTTCAACAGTCCTGAATTGCAGCAAGTTAAAGTAACGTGAAATTACTTTGCATTTTGGAAAATTTTCTTTTCAAGTTAAATAAAATATGCAAGAACTTGCTAAACACATCCCAAATTTCAGTGATTTCCAGATAAATGAGTCACTCATATTTCCACAAAAGTGCATTGACTTGAGAAGGATTGATTCTGCTGCCATTGTGCTTCTAGTTTAAAAATCACCTCGTATCAGTGCGATATCTTGATGTTTTTGTAAACTGCTATATTGTGACATCTGCAATTCTGCTGCATGAATCCAGTTACAATAGCAAAACAGGACTGGTCACCATTTCCCTTCAGTGCAGCAACAACTGTGTAACAGGAAAAGGAAATCCAGTTATCAGATTTGAGTATTTGGATTTTAAATTATCTGGTCCAATACTGAAACTGCGTATCCCATGTTGCCAGGTTGTACAGTGACCAGTGTTGTGTTGGTATAAACCAATTGCAAGATTATGAGAATGATAGCTGCTGCATGAAGCATCAAAAATCTTGAAATTGTAATTGTCTAGTTTAATTTTTACAGTAAAATCCATAAATATTGTACAAAATCATTACAAAAACAGCAATAAGTAGAAACAGTACAAAATAGTGTCAAAGGAAATTGGAAGTTTTATGATAGCTTTATGCAGATTATAAAGACCTAGCTCTTATGACCTACAATTCTACGCACAATTAAACCTGTATTCCTGCAAATTTTCCCTTCAAGCGCTCCCTTTCGATTCAGATGCACGCATGTGGTTGCTTCAAATTCACCTGTCGGGTGTTTTGAACTTGATTGTTAAAATATTTTACAATGCTCCTAGTTTCCAAATTGATGATTTTTACATTTATTTTTTCAAATTATATTGATCCTTAACTATATAGCTGTGTGTTTTTATGCAATTTACTCAAATAACAAAGGATGTGGTAGCAAAAGGGATAATTGAGGAAGTGTTCAAAATAGCTGGATGTAAAATATGAGTCTTCATTTCAAGTCTCCAACAAGCATTTTCCCAACATTATTCAACAGTCCACCGAATCCTGTGCAAGCTATTTTAGGATCCAGAGCCCATTTCTACGACATCACCTGTTACAGTCTGCCTGCCCTAACTCTCGAGTAAATAACTATATAGTTGTATTGAATACTGGACATTGACAGCTCACCGGTATACAATTAACATCAGTTGACAGCTCGCTATATACTTTATTAAAAGATATACTAAATAGTCTGTACGTTGAAAGTCCACCAAATATCCGGACTTAATAAAAAGAAAAAAAACTGGAAATCTGCAATAAAAGCAGAAAATGCTGGAAATACACAGTAGGCCCAAGAACATCTGTAAAGGGAAAAGACAGGCCAGCATTTGAAGTGTATACAGCAGGGTATACACCCTGAGACTTTAACCTGTCTTTTCTTTTTACAGATGCTGACTGACCTGCTGTGTATTTCCAAATGTTTGTTTTTATTTCAGATACCTGGACTTAGTTTGACTATATCGCTGCAATATATACAAGTCTTGCTTCGTAAAGAACTGAGTCATTCAACAGCCCAAAACTTAGAACATAAAAGGTACATTTTAACTAGCTATCAAACTTTACCCCGCCCGTCTTCCCCCCCCCCCCCCCCCCTAACTAGAATATTTAAAAAAATGCCTTTGCACAATTGTGTAAATTTTCTACGGCAATAGTGTTATACACGTGGACTAGATTATTAAATAAAGGAATTCAGACTAATTCTTTTAATAAGTGCATCTCTTGCATTTTTTTCACTTTTTCATTCATTTCTATCCTTTCAGAATCCCTTGTGTTTAATCTTTTGAGCCAACATTCATTGCCATGGTCAGATATTGTTGGTTTTTTTTTTTCTCTTTACACAGAAAAAGCATTTAAGGCACCTCTGTGTGCAAGTTGTACAGCCACATCTTCAATAAAACTGCCACTGGTATAATGCAGATTATGAGCTCATCGCTGCATTATGTGAGGCAAAATCTACCCCTTTCCAGTTCAGACATGTAACATGCACATCAATCTGTTGATAATTTGACCTAAACTTTGAAGTTCATTTTTTGTTACTTTTTAAAAAAAAATATATATATAATGCGACCTATTGAGAAAATGGATGTTAACCCTTTCTAACCCAGAACTTTTCTCAAGAAAAAGCTACCGCAGTTCAAATTGGGAGCCACCGGTAGTGTCCAACTTTACTGTATTAGTGTTTTGATCAAATGTAAAGGCTCACGATTCCTGACTAATACTACATTTGGTGACCTCTTTTGAAATTTAGACAGTTAATTATTTAAACTCATAATAATACTTTCTTGCATAAAAGGACCATTTAGACCTTTCTGGGCTAGAAAGGGTTAAAATTTGTTAAATTTGAGATTGTCAAATCTGTTGCGTAAGGTAATTTGAAAGTCTTTAGCCAATTATAAAGATACCATGATAGTGTGATAGTGCTGATGTATCCTTTTTACCCTGGTATTGTTGAACTGGAAATTCTAGCACTGAGGCAAGAAAAGGAGGAAATTAAAAGCTACATTGTCCAACTAAAATTTGCATTTTTGGTAATGTTATACTGCCCCTTGCTCCAGGTACTTGAATTTCTGATTTTTATTTCGAAAAGCTGGAAGCTTTTTTTTGTGTTTTGTTTTTCTATAAATGCTGTTATAATCAGAGAACTGTTTTTAATGATAAACCTGCTCAGAATGGTGATTCCTATGGACTGTTCTGATTGCTCCCAATCTTTGAATTCCAATAAATGGTGGTACACATCCCAAATACAAAATGGTATCATTGTCTTCTACTGTTAAGTGGGTTTGAGGTTCTCCATATTGTTTTTAAAGCTGAATGTACACATACTTGGTGACTTTTGGTCTGAACTGAATTCCCATCAAAGTGTTCCATGCTGTGCAACTCATTGCTTGTCTATATTTTCACTGTTCTGCTGACTGTGGAAGCACCAAATACACATGGAATTATCTTCACTCTCAAGTTATGGGCACCTGTTAAGTCACATACATGTCTCATTCAAGAATTCTGCTCAGTTTATTATGGGATACATTGGGTGTTTATCTTGCTCTGTTAAATTGCCTCCATTTCACAGGCTTGATCAAATTTGAGTTCCAGCCAGCACAGGTATGTACCTTTTAATTTGAGCTGGATTCAAATTAGCCTATTCTACAACTTTTTGTGCACTGTGTATTTAACATCTAATTAGGATATGGTCTGAATTTTACTCGTGTGAATGGCTAAAGTTACGCAGGAAGGATGTCCATGACAATTAACTGTGAAATCAGGTTATTAATTCATACTGCTCTATTTAAAGGCAAAATTTGCATGGAATTGCAGAGGAAGGAATGGGTGAGCAATTAGATCAGGAGAATGTGTTAGCACCACATTGTGGCGCACAAGCACAGATTTAGGGAGAGGTGTGGATTTAATGTTCCTCCTGTCCAGCTATCTGCATGAACCATATAAAACATATTTCACAGTATTCACACTTCAATGTCTTCATATACTCTGTGCATAGGTATTTAATAGGTCATTTTATTTTATTTAGGTGTCAGCCTTGGCTCAATAATAACGCACTCACCTCCGAGTCAGAAGGTTATGGGTTCAAGCCCCATTGCAGACACTTGAGTACATTATTTAGGCTGACATTTCAGTGCAGTACCGAGGGAGTGCTGCACTGTCGAAGGTACCATCGTTTGAGTAAGACGTTAAACTGAGGCCCCATCTTCCATCTTGGTTGAGTGTAAAAGCTCCCATGGCACTATTCAAAGAAGAGCATGGGAGTTTTCCTGGTGTCATGGCCAATATTTAAACCTCAACCAACATCACTCAAACAACTTCGACAGCACCTCCAAAACCCATGACCTCTACCACCTAGAAGGACAAGGGCAGCAGGCACATGGGAACAACACCACCTGCACGTTCCCCTCCAAGTCACATACCATCCCGACTTGGAAATATATCGCCGTTCCTTCATTGTCGCTGGGTCAAAATCCTGGAACTCCCTTCCTAACAGCACTGTGGGAGAACCGTCACCACACGGACTGCAACGGTTCAAGAAGGCGGCTCACCACCACCTTCTCAAGGGCAATTAGGGATGGGTAATAAATGCTGGCCTTGCCAGCGATGCCCACATCCCATGAACGAATAAAAAAACCCAGATTATTCGTTCATTTATCTCATTGCTGTTTGTGGAACCTTGCTGTGTGCAAATTGGATGTCTCTACATTACATCAGTGACTACACTCAAAAATACCTCCTTGGCTGTGAAATACTTTTGGACATCCTGAGGTCATGAAAGGTACAACAGAAATGAAAGTTTTTTTTTCTTTACTGACAAAATAGTCAAATTGATATTTGTAGATACTAGTAAGTTCCCATCTATTCTCTTCACAGAACATATAGTGAAAGCAGTGTTCTGCAGTGGGCATTGGATGAACACTTTGCATCACACTGAATTTAATTCCAAATAATAAAGTGCAATAAAAGTATTGGCACAGTACAATCAACAGTCATTTGTTTACTCCATGATGATTTATAATGGAAAAATTCTAAATGTTATGTTATCGCAAAAGCAACAATTTCAGGCAGGAGTGGTCCATCTAACTTACCCATTCAACTTCACATAAGATGGCCTTCTGCATTTGTAAATCTGGTAACGCTGAATCCAACTGGAACATGTCTCGTCCTGCTGTAGCTTTTTGTTGCTGGTTTCACATGTTTATCTACCTTTTGCTGAAAAGTTTGCCTGAATTTCCTATTTATTTAGCCTCCCTTAATTTGAAACTATAACCCCTTGTTCTTGAGCTATTTTGAGAAAATATTTTCTCCTTCTCTACAAGGTGTAGTTTTTAGACCACATTTCATTTAGTTTTGATTCCACATGTGCAGAAATACTGAAGCCATAGTCGACTGTGGTTCAGTCTAAAGTGAACTGGATCCATGCCTGATGGACTTTATAACGGTCCAGAAAAAAATTCCATTGCTTCAAAATGGGGCGGATCATGTAAACTGGCAAAAATTCAATGACAACTCACAAAGCTCAGTTTTTTTTTACCCAATCCAAACCAGATGGAGAATTTACTGATGGGTGGAGATTCCTTTGAAATTTCACTTTCTTTCTATGAAACACTGTTCTTTTGAAAAGAATTTACCTTGTACGCTTAACATTTTCAAATTGATTACTATCTCCCATCCCTTGAATTGTGAACATTAATTTGTTGTTTGTTAATCTGTCGGAATTACTCTGTTGCAATACACATGACATGTCAGAGCAAACTGTGGGCATATAATGAAGATCTCCACTGATTAGAGTTGATCATAGCAGCATTAACTCCTTTTGCTGGGAATACCTTCCACATAGCCAGTATTCTGGGGGGAGGGGTGGGTTATGGGACTCTTCTAATCTCTTGTCCCCTTTGAGGATTATTAATTTTGTCCTTCTGTTCTATGATTACAAGCTGAGTGCAACATCCATGTTGGAAGTTCTATTTTTTTTGGAGGCTGATCAATCTGTGGTAGTGAAGTCCTTTTAAGAAGGCATTAGATGCATTTTTGAAGAACTACATGATCACGGCAGAAAGAAGTAAGACTTTTGGTAACAGTCAATGGGATGGGATCTGCTGGAGCCTGCCTGATCACCTTTGAAGGGTCAGAGAGGAATTTTTGACAGCAGATTCCTGAATTGGCTCAGTGTCTCTGAAGAGTTAGGTACATTAGAGGAGTCCAACAAAACAAATAGTGTGAGCGAGTTGGGGGCTTATGGCATTTTTAACACATTATTCATGTATGTTGCCATTTAAAGATTTGAATTGCATTTTTTGAGTGAAAATAAGTTGAGCCTTTCTTCATAAATTAGGCCATTGAGTCCCGGAATCAAACTTTCTCCTGTGGAATGTGTCGTCTTGAAAGTGGAGTGTCCAAAATTTATACATGGTATGCTAAATGTGATCCTACCAATAACTTTGGGCACCCTCCAGGTACATCCTAGTACTTAATTAGTCCAGTTGATAACTTAGATTGACCGGATACTTTGTGAGTTGTCAGTGATCATCCAGATTCTTCACTTTTTTTAAAACTGTAACAAGTGAATACTCATTTACTGTGCACCTGTATTTCACATTTCTTGTTTCAAGTGTATTACCTTATAAATTACTGAAAGTACCCCCCCCCCCATATCCTGTAAACAAAACCCAGAACAAACCTGTATGAAACTCCCAACAATCACTGCCCTTCCCCAGAATGAGTTTTCTTCACACATCTACTTTCTTTGACATCCAGCTCGTTAATTAGCCATAAATTCCTTCTTTGCAAGTCTCTCATGGAACTTTATCAGATACCTTCTGAAAATCCAAGTAAATTATATTGACTGGATGGCCTTTGTCTATTGGTTTGGTTACCTCCTCAACTAATTTCAGTGAAGGGACTCTCTCAAGTTCTGGTTCAGTGTGCAAGGAGAGCATTACAATGCACTCTTATTTGACTTCATGTCGGCTTTTACCAAATGCCTTTCAGTGACTGCATTCCTCAGCATGCAGCATACCCCTATTTGAGCAAACGATTGATAGTAGTTCTTCCTGAGACTCTGACTAGGCATGGTTTTAAATCACCTGGGCTTCATTGAAAATCAGAAGAAATCCTAGGTACAGCTAGTGTAGCAGCATCGGTTTCATGGCATCCTTTTCTCATACCATGTGATGGATGGTCTCCCTGTTGTTGGAAAAAAAAATTGCAATCAGTTGTTGGAATGCTTTTCGGTGGATCCAGGATTCAAGCCTAGAGTTACACTAAAATAGTTGTCTAGTAAAATAGTTGTCTAGACCCTTGTACCTGAATCTTGTGCAATAGTCAAGTCATAAACGCACTTTTAATTATTCTCAGATGTCAGATTTAAAGAAGAGAAATGCTGAAAAGACTCAACTTATTTTACTATTGGACACAAGGCAATTTAAATTTTCATACATCCACATTAAAGGACTAGACATTACTTTTCAAAATTTCTCTAACAGGGTGGCACAGCAGTGTGTCAACGTATGCCACTGTGAAGAGCTAGGACTTAGTTTCACGTAAATACTAACCTCACTAGCATTCCTGTTCAAAAGTAGCCAGGTAGAGGCTAGACACTTCCTAACTAGGAAGGAATGTCGGAGAGAGAGTCAGCCTGAGCTACTCTAGCCTATTACCCAGGGGTTAATTTAACAGCACGATTGCCAGGAGCAGATCATCTGCTTAGCCCCTCAGCCACACATGGTGCATGGTAACCCAATCAAACAATGAGAAAATATTTGGTGGGGAGTGGAGGGAACTTGCCCATATCACACGATATTAGCACTGTATTTTGTATATTTTAAATTTCTACTCTGAACAAGAAATCATTTATAAATACATAAGGAGCAAGAGGATAACCAAGGAAAGAGTAGGGCCTATTAGAGACCAAAAAGGTAACCTGTGTGTGGAGGCGGAAGATGTGGGTAAGGTTCTTAATGAATACTTTGTGTCTGTCTTCACAAAAGAGGGGGATGATGCAGATATTGCAGTTGAGGAGGAGTGTGAAATATTGGATGGGATAAACAGTGAGAGAGGAAATATTAGGGGGATTAGCATCTTTGAAAGAAGATAAATCACCAGGCCCGAGTGAAATGCGTCCCAGGCCGTTCAGAGAAGGGAGGAAATAGCAGATGCTCTGACCATCATTTTCTAATCCTGTCTGGCTACAGACGTGGTGCCGGAGGACTGCTAACATTATACCATTGTTTTAAAAAGGGAGAAAGGGATAGACAGAGTAATTATAGGCCAGTCAGCCTAACCTCGGTGGTGGGCAAATTATTGGAAAAAATTCTGAGGGACAGTATTAATCGTCTAGAAAGGCACTGATTAATCAAGGACAGTCAGCATGGATTTGTTGAGGGAAGGCCGTGACTGACTAACTTGATTGAATTTTTTGAGGAGGATCGATGAGGGTAATGCATTTGATGTCTACATGGATTTTAGCAAGGCTTTTGACAAGGTCCCACGTGGCAGATTGGTCAGAAAAGTAAAAGCCCATCGGATCCAAGGGAAAGTGGCAAATTGGATCCAAAGTTGGCCCAGTGGCAGGAAGCAATGGGTAATGGTCGACGGGTATTTTTGTGACTGGAAGGCTGTTTCCAGTGGGGTTCCGCAGGGCTCAGTACTTGGTCCCTTGCTTTTTGTGGTATATATCAACGACTTGGACTTAAATGTAGGGGGGGCATGATTAAGAAGTTTGCAGATGATACAAAAATTGGCCGTGTGGTTGATAGTGAAGAAGTAGTGTAGACTGCAGGAAGATATCAATGGACTGGTCGGGTGGGCAGAAAAGTGGCAAAAGGAATTCAGTCCAGAGAAGCGTGAGGTAATGTATTGGGGGAGCGCAAACAAGGCAAGGGAATACACAATAAATGGGAGGATACTGAAGTGTAGAGGAAGAAAGGGACCTTGGAGTGTATATCCACAGATCCCTGAAGGTAGCAGGACAGGTAGATAAGGTGATTAAGAAGGCATACGGGATACTTTCTTTTATTAACCAAGGCATAGCATATAAGAGCTGGGAGGTTATGCTAGAACTGTATAAAACACTAGTTAGGCCACAGCTAGAGTACGGCATACGGTTCTGGTCTCCACATTACAGGAAAGATGCGATTGCACTAGAGAGGGTACAGAGGAGATTTACGAGGGATGTTGCCAGGACTGGAGAAAAGATAGGGTAGGCTGGGGTTGTTTTCTTTGGAACAGAGGAGGCTGAGGGGAAATTTAATTGAAGTGTGTAAAATTATGAGGAGCCTAGATAGAGTGGATAGGAAGGACCTATTTCCCTTAGCAGAGGTCAATAACCAGAGGGCATAGATTTAAAGTAATTGGTAGAAGTTGAGGAGAACTTTTTCACCTGGAGGGTGGTGGGGGTCTGAAGCTCACAGCCTAAAAGGGTGGTCGAGGCTGGAACCCTCATTGCATTTAAAAAGTACTTGGATATGCACAATTTATAGGGTACGGTAGCATAGTGGTTATGTTACTGGTCTAGTAATCCCAAGACCTGGACTAATAATCCAGAGTTATGAGTTCAAATCCCGCCACGGCAGCTGTGGAATTTAAATTCAATTAATTAAATAAAATCTGGAAAAAAAAACTAGTATCAGTAATGGTGGCCATGATCGTCCGGATTGTCATAAAAACCCATCTGGTTCACTGATGTCCTTTAGGGAAGGAAACCTGCCGTCCTTGCCCATATGTGACTCCAGACCCACAGCAATGTGGTTGATTCTTAATCACCCTCTGAAATGGCCTAGCAAGCCACTCAAGCAGGTGGCTCACCACCACCTTCTCAAGGGCAATTAAGGGATGGGCAATAAATGCTGGCCTTGCCAGTGACGCCCACATCCCATGAACAAATTAAAAAAAAACCTTGAAGTGCAGTAACCTACAAGGCTACGGCCCAAGAGCTGGAAAGTGGGATTAGGCTGGATAGCTCTTTTTCGGCGGGCACAGACACGATGGGTCGAATGGCCTCTTTCTGTGCATAAATTTCCATGAATCTATGATTAAACAACTAGAATTGACCACTTATAGTTAATTGGCTCTTCACTTGTGAAAGCACTGTGTACCCAGGCAGTGAAGACATATTATAATGTGTTTTGTCATACATCAAAATGTCACATTTGTTAAGTGTCACTGTAGAAAGTAAATCTGACACTTGCATCTGATTGGCTCCAATATTATTTTCCCAAGCTGACGAACCAACTAATCAAGTACAAAACACACCAATGAGCAAATCGCAAGTGGGAATGAAAACTACCAATCATGACTAGATAACAAGGGAACAACTACCAATAAAATAAGGGCAAAAAAAAGTCTCTTTAAAAATCATTTTGGCTGCATGCTTGCTTTAGTTAATGAAAATATGGTTTCCAATATAATAGAGATAAAAATATATAATTCACAATAAAATAATTAAACTTAACTATGTTTCTTTGTGTTGAGGTCTTCAAAAAATTTTTTCACTCAGTGAGACTTGTCCAAGAGGAATAGATCTGAGTTCTTGGGGTCTTTTAGAGTCATCACACTCAGCTGAATGAAAAGCACAATTAGGCAGTAGCCCATAACTCCCAACATATAAAAGTTTTACTGGAAGCTCTTTGTGGATAAAACTCCCAGATGTGCAAATTTTACTTTGTGCACTGCAACTCCCAGAATGAATAGCAACGTTGCTTCTCTCCCCTTTTCACAGCTGGGTGGAGGGGACAAATACACACACCAGGATTTTATTTTGTGATTGATAGCAAGGCTAGACACTCATGCTGGGTTTTCCATTTGTAAAGATACTATTTTCCACCTCTTTCCCCCCCCCCCCCTGCCCTGTCTAGCAGTGGAAAGGAACTAATAACTGTTGGCATTAAAAGGCAGGAAGCTATTATTCAGATGTGAATATTGTGAAGGCAATTATGAACTTGTGCTTTTTGTACAAAAGAAACTTCAGAAAATAAGACATGAACTTTATCTGAGGTAACTTTGATGTGAAAAATGATCTAACTATTCAAGTGGCTGTTTATCTAACTACAGTACAGATTTATTTATGGAACTGTTATGTAAGGGGAATAAGTTAATTTATCTGGCTTCAGTGAGTGAGGAAAACATTTATTTACTCTTTTTAATTTTTTCATCCACGAGCAATGCCACGGGAGGTCTATTCATGTATATCAAGTCTTGCATCTAACGTGTTTGTCACACATGAGAAATGTCAACAATGCAAAAAAAATCCTGATTGGCTCAAATTTTCTAGCAACAATCAAAAACACTTAATACACTGTCTGCTCGCACGTTTCTCACCAACTTCTTTCCAAATCTTTTAGCGGCCATGTGCATCCCTCCCACATCCCAGCAACCTCCTGGGAACAACATAACCTTCAACTTATCATAAGCAATGCCATGGGCGACATTTAAAGAATTCTGTAGCAAATTAACTTTTATATAACTTTCACCAAAGAGTGAGAGAAAGCAAAAAGAGAATGCAATAATGGTTTTCAGAGCTAGTTGACTGCATTTACCTGAGGAAGGAGGAAGTCTCCGAAAGCTTGTGAATTTAAAATAAAATTGCTGGACTATAACTTGGTGTTGTAAAATTGTTTGCAAAGAGAGAAGAGTAGGAAGTCTGGGAGGAGCTAATGAATAGTAGAAAAATGATCGAAAAAGAGAAAAGTAATACATTTAATGTTACTTTTTACTGCACTGAAGTATGCAGTATATAGGTTATATTTGCACAGTGGTGCAAGTGAGAGTCGTGTTTTCAATGCTTACATCATTCCGACGTTGGAGAAGGCAGAGCTCCGCACATGGACCAAGATGTGTGCTCGGTGCCCTGCTTACTGACCTCCCACTGCCTGTGTGACTTTCAACAATCAAAAAGAGGTGTCAAAATACTGGGCTGTTTTCAATCTTTCAAATATGATTGCTGGTACAGTGGGCCACTAGAGTTTCTCTTAACTATAAAAGGCTGTAAATTATTTTTGGCAAGGATTTGCACCAACTCGTTTTTAAACAGCAGCCAGCCCCTATCATTCCTAATGTAAGACTACTTCTTTCAGGTGATTTTTGATTGTTGTTGTGCTGAAAGTGCTCCTGCCCTGAGTTACCAGAAGACGTCACTCTAACAATGACTCAGAGCAGACTTGTCAGCGATAATACGACAACAAACTATGATCGAAACATGAATCAGCAGCTCACTGCAATCTGTGTGATGGATGCAGCGTTCTGCTTATAACCATACTTACGTTTTTGATGTCAGGGTTGCTGACTCACTATTGAAAAGCTCACACTGAGATTTTGTCCAATGTTGACCAATATAGCTATTACATATTTAGGAATTTGACAGAGATCAATCTGCACTTAGAAAAATACAGGCTGCAAAACAAGGAATGATATGCATCTTTGGCAATCTGCTCACCTCATTTCAATGAATGATTTTGAATGTTTCTCAAATGTGAGGGTGTGGGGAGAGTCAAAAGGGTCATATTTCCCAGTCCTTTGTGCCCAAGAAAATCCACTGCTTTCTTCCTGCTCTATCAACAAGCCTTTCACTGATTCTTGGTTGCTCTCCACACTACTGCCCCGCTTCTCATTCCTTTCAAATAATCTTCCCTGCTTCTTGCTACTCAACAGTGCCAGGAGTGTGCAGGTCACTCATGTATAAATGAAATAGCTTTGTAACCCTAATAGCCTTGTAGATTAGCAGAGCTGTCGATATTAATTCTAGTTGTGAGATTTCAGTCATGAACCACATAACTAAAGTGTTGCCTCAGCCCAAAAATATAAAAAACAAATATAGGAAAAAGTATAGTTTACAGATAAAATGTAGGGTACATGTGAAGTCTGACTGGGGCTGAAATGTCACCTCTGTGGTTTCAAAGTCTGTACAAAGTTAAAAGGAAGGTTTAGGTTGGACATTAAAACCTGAAGAATTCACCGATTGGAAATGTCACACCATGAACTCGGGAAAGTGCATTTTTATTTTTTTCATATTTGTTTGAACTTTCAATTCTACCACATTTCTTGGAGAATTTATTTTCTCCATTGTGATACTTTTGATATTAATTGGATTATTTTGTGCAGATGCCTTGATATTCTGCTTCCAACATTATCTCAAGTAGGAATTTCAAACTATCTAACAACTGTATGCAGTGCAAGATCTGCTTTTAATGTATTTTTGCACCCCCTTTTTAAAAAAAAAATCCACACCATAGTAAATTGTAATGCTTAGAACCAACACTGTGAGGGACTGGGGGCGAGAGAACTCTTAGACTTAATTACCTGTCCAGTAAAATTAAGTCATATCAGAGAATTGTATTGTTTTAATCCTTTAAAGCTTACTACTAAATACATTTTTGCCTTTGTCATGTAACATCCAGGAATCTGTGGGTAAAAGTCAATCCATCTCATTATAAAACAGCATATGTATTTTCTAAATTCCGCTTGTCACTGGGAGATGTGCCATGTGTCCATATTTGAAATTCACAGGATTCTAACAGAGTCAGAAAGTTCAATGAGACTGTAGACTCAGAGCTCTGGATAGGATTTTCCAAGCTGGGCGTTGATTATTTTGGTGACTGTTTAGGTCGTGATGTTATAATCAAGTTTGCGACAGTCACAATTATGTTCTGTGTGCTATAGATTAAAGAAGCAATATTTCTTTTTAAATTTAAAAATGAAATAAGGTACACTTACTATTATCGAAATATTACCCCATTTGTGCCTGCAGTGATGTTATTGCTTGTTAAACACAAACCTAATGCATTACCAAACACATCCAAAACAACAAAATTACCAAGAGACAAGCCTGACAAAAATAAGGCAGCATCCAATTTAATGCAACTTTTTGGACACCATAAGACACCTTTTGGAGGAAAGTTTAATACTGCTTATCTATAGGACAAATCTCAGTGACAAATGTGCCGTGTTTATTTTGCTACATATCAAACTGATAACCGAGTAAATGGAGTTAAGATACAGATCAGCCATGTTCTAATTGAAGGGCGGAACAGGATAGAGGGGCTGAATGGCCTACTCCTATTCCTATGGTATAATTATACAACTATTAGGATTCACTAACATTAACCAGATGCAATCGTAGAGGAATTTTACAACTTTGAAGCAATGTGGGATTATTCTGAGCCAGTTACCATGATTGTTGTTACCGATTTTGGGCTGTTAAAATACTGTTTCTATCTCAACCATTTCACAGCAGTTTCCATAAGCAGACCCTGTTCCCAATGTCCTGGAAGCCGGACCTTTATAATGAACGTCCCTTGCAGAATTGAATGACCCGCGGATTAATAATTGTTCCATGTTTTGGAATGAATCAAACGGTGTCTGCCATTTGTTAGACTTGCCCTAGCATGTTTAGGTTTTTTAATTTTTTGCATGGCAAGTTGCTGAAAGTGTGAGCTGATAATGTCGTAGCGAGGGAAACAGGGCATCTGGGACCTGAGTGAACAGGGCAAGCAACTGTGTATCTCCTTAACCAATCAAGACTGAAGGAATGCGAAATTAACAATACAAGGACTGAGAAGGAAGTGTAGGTGAATTTAATGTCAAATCAGGTACAGAAAGAGAAATGAAGAGAGGGAAAGAAAGATTGAGTTGAGAGAGAAAGAGACAGAAAGGAAAAGTTTAAAAAAAAATTTAAATGGGACATTTTTGAAATTTCCAACAATTAAAACCTGAAGGAATGAGACTCCACACTTAGAGTTAATTTTCAGTGCCAGAAATGTTGATTGGCAGTAATTAACTGTTATGACATTGTTAAAAGGGTATAGACTGGAATGGACAAGACTTAACTTTCTGTGGCAAGTTTAATTCATATGTATTGCGCAAATACAGCAACTTCTGCCAATCAGTGCATTTCGATGGTGAGCCAGGCAGTGAGATGCTGTTTTCGCGAAGCTAACGGTGGAACTTTTGAATTTTTAAGTTTAACCGCGCATCTGCCCCTCGCCTGAAGTTGCTGTACCATTGTGTGAGCGCCATTAGTCTTACTGTTATTTTGGCAGGAAAATCTGGGCTGTGATGTAAATTGAAACAAAAATAGAAAATGCTGGAGACACACAACAGGTCAGTCAGTATCTGTAGAAGACAGATAAGATAACATTTCACATGTAGACCCTTCATCAGAACTTGGTTCTCATCTGTTCTCTTCACAGATGCTGGCTGACCTTTGATCCTGTTTAAAGAAATTTGTTTGAATGATAGTGAGTGATTGTGGGGGATTTTTTAGTAACAGCTGATAAACTTGTTAGTTGTGGCACCGTTTTCAAACAAACTGGTATTACAGACATAATGATTCACACCCAATGACAACCAGACCACAAAGAGTTCTGGAGGATGAAGTTAAGCATAATGTGGCCATTTAGATAACTATTGCCATTGATATAACCAAAGCACTTCACAAAAGGCCTCTTGAAAACAGAGGCCATATTACTTTGTATAACCAAAAGCATAAAACTTCAGATGCTGGAAATCTGAAGCAAAAGCACAAATTGATGGACACCCTCCTTGGGGTCAGTTTGCATCTTTGGAGAGGGTGGCCCTGGAGAAGAAGCGGTGTCTTCCAGTACGCTTGAAGCCTCCTGCAATTGGTGGGCACTGCAGGGATCAGAGTGCGTAGTGGATAGTGGAAATAACATTATTATTTAAATTATAAGTTTCCTTTGCTTTTGTTTTCTGTTTTCTATTAATTGCGTCCCTTTACAAGAGGGCACCTTTATTAAGTTTTAGTGTTAGGTTAGAGTTCAATAGTTAATTGAAGAAAAGGCATCTGTGGAGAGAACAGAAGAGAACCAAGTTTTGATGAAGGGTCGACACCTGAAACATTAACTCTGTTCTCTTTACAGATGTTGAGTGTTTCCAGCACTTCCTGTTTCTGCAGGGTTTTTTTTTGCTTTTTGTTTAATTCATTGTCCCTTTTCTTCCAGGTGTGGAGATGCTGGCGATGGACTGGGGTTGACAAATGTAAGGAATCTTACACCAGGTGAGAGTCCAACAGTTTTATTTGAAAATCACAAGCTTTCGGAGGCTTTCTCCTTCGTCAGGTGAAGTGTGACGAAGGAGAAAGCCTCCGAAAGCTTGTGATTTTCAAATAAAACTGTTGGACTATAACCTGATGTGGAGATGCCGGTGATGGACTGGGGTTGACAATTGTAAACAATTTTACAACACCAAGTTAATTTTATTTTAAAATCCACAAGCTTTCGGAGGCTTCCTCCTTCCTCAGGAAGGAGGAAGCCTCCGAAAGCTACCCTTACCCCCTCCTGCCTGTTTTAGAGCAGTGATCAAGAGAAACTTCTTTACAGAGGGAGTTGTGAGACTGTGGAATTCACTTCCAAAGTTCTGTAGTGACAAGTTCTCCTCATGTTTTTATCCAAAACAGGCCTCAGCCCAGTCATTTACTCCAAATGTTGATGCAATGGTTCAAGCTAAGAGGTGCCAGGTATCAGGAGCAGCAGTAGCTGTAAATAAAATCTAAATGTAATTAAGTACCAATAGAGTTCATCTTCATCTATTTCCAGTTTAATAACTTTTGCTGAATTCTGTAAAATTGTTTACAATTATTCTGAGACCTGGCAGGTAACACCTGATTGCCTTGGCAATGGGCAGTTGAAAAAACTGTCTGTTATCACCAAGCATTGTTCTGTGAATTATAAATGCGACTTCATTTTGAGGATTTCATTTCCACATCGTTCACCTGAGGAAGGAGGTAGCCTCCGAAAGCTTGTGAATTTAAAATAAAATTGCTGGACTATAACTTGGTGTTGTAAAATTGTTTACAATTGTCAATCCCTCAATAGTGACCGCTTTACCTTTCGCCTCTCTTTTTTCCCCTTCCCCAAAAAAGAGCAAAAAGCGGTACTCTGCCATACAGCCTCCTCAAGCAAGGTGGCAGCCCAGCACACTTCGGCTGACAGAAATCCCGCATCGTTACGTCATTGCCAAGCAGAAGTCCCGCCTTCGGAATGCTCCTATTGGCTGCGCCGGTGCGCTGAGCGTGCCCATCGCCACAGCTCGCATTCCAATAGGCAAACTGCCCAGTCAATCACAAGAAGGCTGACGTAATGCCTCGGAAAAGCGGCCGGCGTTGGTAGTTTGGTCTCCGCTTTTAGAGATTTTTTTTGGGTTGCAACAGCGATATCCCCCCCGCCCCCCTAACTCCCCCCGATCCGCAGTTTGAGCGCACTTGGCCGAGAAAGGAACCTCGAAAATAGCCCCGAATAAAAGATACGAGAGAGTGCGGCGTTAGGAGCGGGCTGGCGGGTGCCCATCATGGGTTTGGAGTGTTGACACATTCGCCTCAATTGTATCCGACCGCAGCGAGCTGTAACATTGTTACTTTCCGGCTTCCCTTCGCCCGGCTCCGGAGCAGCTTCGTCTCTCTCTCTCCCTCTCTCTGTGTTTTTGGTCTTTTCACAAGGGTAAGTAGTAACTGTGTCTCTGGGGTCTGCCTTTATGCCGGGGGGTTGGCTCTGACTCCTCTCTCTCTCTCCTCCCCCCACCCCCACCTACATCCCGACCGTTTGTTTCCCACCTTGTCTCAGCACACGTCGTGTGCTCCCAGAAGCAGCTGTTTCCCCAATGAGGTTAGTTATTCTCCAGTAATGGAAAATAAGATTAGATGAATCGTTATCACCTCGCTTCGTTCTGAAGTAAAACTCCTGTTTTATTTTGGGTATAGCGATCATCTAAATTTAATGTTATGGTCTTAGTTAGGGCGAATGTTATTCAGGGTTGTGTTTTTTTTTGGGTGGGTTTTTTTGTGCGCACTCGCAACCTGTCAGGGACATAACTGATTTGTTTTGTGTCTCATTGCAGATCAAGGGCGGATGCCCTTAGTTTTTTTTTAATGAAAAGCTGACTCCAAGAAAACCCAATTTCATTGATAAATTGGTATTACGTGATTGTAATGCAGCATTTATTATGATTTAAAAAAAAACATTTCTACTTGATCTGAGGATGGAATGTTGAATGTTGTAATAGTTATTTGCGAAATCTGTACCTGTGCGTGAAGTATAGGAAGAAAATATCTTTGTGATGGTATAATTTTATTTTTCTGAAAATTGGAATGTTTCGAACATGCATCAGTCTCACTGCAGTACCGATACGGCAGCCATGTTTAAAATTTAACAACTGGAAAAGTGATCAAAACACCGTGACATCAGTGGCGACGTTTTTTTTTTATCTTGCCTGTGTGCGTTTTCGTTAATAGAACTCCTCTTGTAATCTTTGATATAGGGGCTGGTCGCTGTGAGAGAGAGGCACAAAGAGCAAGATGTCTGGAGCATCTGTCAAAGTGGCGGTCCGTGTGAGACCGTTCAACTCTAGAGAGACCGGCAAGGATTCGAAATGCATCATCCAGATGCAGGGCAGCTCTACCAGTAAGTGAAATCAGAATCCGACTCTCCATGAATCTCCTTGCCCATAACCTCGGCATCACTGCGTCACCCATATTCATTGACTTTTCTGTGCCACACTGCAGAATTTCACTGCTACACATTTTACAAGACATCATGTTGATTTAATATCAGGAGGCTGAGTAACATAAACCACCTTTCTTCATGAATATTAAAATGTAAACCCCCTTGCAACATTTGAATGGTATATTTTTTGTTTATAAAACCTATCCTGTGGTGGCTGTAAAGTAGTCTTTGAAACATTTTACACATAACCTGTAGAAAAATGTAATGAAATCACACCAATCTAGCTGACGCTAGTAATTAATTTGCTTTTTTAATACTTAAAATGCCATACATTTTGATTTCTGTCAGTTTTGTAACTGTGTTCAGATTGCGTGAGGGGTAAAAACAAATTTGGTAATTGGAATAGTTCTACCCACGAGTAGTCCAATTGTCACCAAAGATGGTGGTGATGAATATTTCTTGGGAACAATTTGAATAAGGAGAAGAATGTGTGTGTTGCACTTCGGCTAAAAATAACTTTATTATCTTTGCAACTCATATTTCCAGTAATTGAAATTTGTGATCATACATTTGTGATTTAACTTGTAGCCAAAAAAAGTTTCAATTTTTGTGTTACATTCTTTTGTTTACAAGTTGTGCACGTCCTCCTGCCTTATGGTGGTTAAGTTTTAAAAATGGTCAGCGTATCTTTTAAATGTATAATTTTCATATGATTAAAATTACACATACATATAGACACGCACGCACTTTGTAAAGGTGCTGGCCCAGATTCTTATTTGTGCAAAATAGCCACCAATACTGGGATTATATTTTGACAGAGCAAGTATGTATCTACAGATTGGCATATGCACAAATGTATACTTTAAAATGGATTGTAATGCAGTGCATACAGATCTTTAAGAGTAGTTTGGTCTTCTGAATGCTGTAATACTGCTTTGGAATTATTTTGGATTTTTGTGTGTTGTACATTGAGCAACTCTAACTCTATTGTGTTGATCTAGGATTCCATGCATGTTTCAGTTTTGTGCTGACTGGGCTGGCAGGTGGGGGAGGGATTTATTTTGCTACTTCCGTTCTGTGTAGATTATCCAAATGATAAAGATTCTTTAAGGATTAAGACAAACATCAAAATGATTCTATACCGAATGGGCAACATTTAAAATATGGTAAAACACGTTTGTCTTAATTATAAAAGGGAAATCATTGACACTTGTGCAGAATCCATAAAAAGCTGGCGTATTGGCGTGTAGCCCAGTCTCTACACATGGTCAGATTCGACTGCATATGGTGCAGAGTGGTGCTCATAATAAGCACATGATGCATTGCTGAGATAGCTGAGGTATACCAGAGAGAATCTTGTACATTTTTAAAAAGATTTAAAATTATTTATTCCTCTGTACCCTATTTTTAAAATCTCATTTCTCTTTTGGGCTCTCTATCACATACCCTGTAGCTAAGAGTTGTAAGTTCTGGTCATCTTCTGGTGACTAGACATACATTTACAATTGTGAGTGATTTTAAATTTACATTTTTGCTCACTTCTCATGATGTGGACTGATGTGTACCACCTTCATGTTCTGTTTTGACAAATCTGATAATTCATATTGGCATTAGCTGATTGATTTGAATAGGTTTTGGGTTTCAAAATGTGTATCTTTGAACAAATGGTTGCTCACACTGTAATGGCAGTTAACAAGTGGGGCTTAAGAAAATCTCCAACTAAATAAACCACATAATGAACTGTAAGACCTACTGATGAAAATTGGTTATTAGTGTTGGCTACAAAACACTGTCCAACCATCACTGTGAATTTCCTTTCACAAATTGCTTGCACTGCTGCATTTTATCTAAAAATGTACGTCATGTGGATTTCTGATGCTGAATATTATAAAGAAAAAGCTAAAAGTATTTGAACCATAGATCAATTGGTTAAATTATATTCTCTGAATAAATTGAAACCTTTTTATATACTAGTTGTGAAAATATACCATAGTCTTCAAGATTATAATGCATTTGAGGAAAAAAAAAGTCTTTGCTAATTAATAACACCGCGGAGCAGTACAGATCTTGCATTTCTCTTTGATATAAGTATCAGGTGGTTTTTGGCCTTCACTCTTACACATTGGGATGTGCAGCAAGTGATCTGATGGCTACATCAGATAATGCTTTAAGTGTACTAATTCATCCATACAATGTTTTTCAGATTTTAATAGTTTAGTAGGTGAAGCATCACTTGGTGCAGCATTAAGCTGTACCGGGCAGAAAGTCCATGGTTTGATTCTTGGTCTCTGTTAGACTGGATGATATTGGGGTGCTACAATTGGCATTGGTGCCCTTAAGCTGGAGGAGGACGGGGGGTGGGTGGGTGGTGGCAGGGGGGGATACGGGGTGTTGGGAGGGTGGGTGGTGCAGCTGGTGGTGAGGGAAAATCAGCCAGGGGTCCTGCTTGTGGATGTATGGTGAATAGAAGATGGGACTTGGCTGTGAGGCTCTCTTTGCTTGACGCTCATTAGATTCACACATGAAGATTGGTCATTTGTGGAGAGGGGAGGGTAGTGGAATCTGTGATACTGCACTTGGCAGAATTGGCACGTTGAGGAGGGTAGGGGAAGGGTCTGGGTAGGTAAAATGAAATAGGCGCACAACATATGAACCTTTTTTTAACGTGAATGATGGTTTATTGAGATTATGTTCTCCTTTCCTGAGAATTGTATTTATTGGCGACAAATTAATGTCACAATGGCTGTCATAGACTCAATTACAGGTTATTTGAGCCAACTGACATTTCAGGGTGGCGAACTCTGGTAGATTAAATGAGAATTTACTTTAATTGGGTTGCAAAACATACAATTTACTCTGGAAAATAAAGATGCTAAACTGTTGGTTTCACCCCTAGAAATACTTTTGCCGTGGAAGGTTAAAAATGATTAGTGTTAAGAGTAATAATAAAAGTGATTCATCTTTTCAGGGTTATATGTTGCATTTAAAATTGCTCTGGCATTTTCATGTAATATACTTAACATCCAACTTCGAATTATCTTACTGACTTTGTGCCATTCAGTCATTACACTGTACCCTTGTTATTCTCTAGGGTATTGCAAGTATGTGCGGTTTCAAAATTGTAATGCATAAATGGACTTCAGATGACATCTCGAATGCAAGGGTCAATCCTGAGCAGTTTGTCATATGAGCCCAGAAAGTATATTGTGTCCTTGATTGTGCTCCCAGGCTAATTCAAAATTCAAGGTTGATGCTAGCTAATTATTACAGTCAAACAAGATGTTGGATTTTAGTATATACAGGTATATTACACCTCAGAAGCACATAATACTGTCAGTTGACCTCTGCTTCATTTCTATCATCATAATATTAGAAAACTGCCTCTTTTTCCTGTTATGTGATAAGCGGTTACACAACAAAAACTTGGCCAATGTACTGGTTGAGATTAACATCAGTAACAGGAAATAAGAGCTCAAGTTTGCAGTAGGACACCTCTGAAAAGCTGTTCGTCGTTCAAAAAATATTTGTCCATGTTTTATAAAGTAGTTGAGCTCAAATGATTTCCTGATCACTTGAGCATCACTCTTGTGGTTTGACTTCATCTGACTCTCGAGTGTATTCTGTTTTAAGATGCTTCTAGCCTTCATTATTCATTTGCATTGCTATATTGGTGACCTGCTAAACCAATGCAACAATCCCAAACGTGACAAGAAATCCACCCATAATCTTTTAACACTTGGTTGCCATTGGACAATGGAATGTTTTATTTCCATTACAGTTTATATACGTAGAGCTTAGGGATCCTTCTGAGAACAGCAGCTGGTTTACAGAGCGTCCTCGATCAGTGTACTACTTCAGTGGCTGTGCATGAAAAAGATTATTCACGCATTCACTGGGGTGCAGACTTGTATAGGGGTGTGTGTGTGTGTGTGTGTGTGTGTGTGTGTGTGGAAATGTGAGAACATTTTATTTTTTAACAGGAAGTAGCTCAAAAATGGGCAGCAGAGTTTTTAACATGAATGAAAACTGTATTTTTCCCCTTCATGACGTACATAGTTTAAAATTTAAAGGAAAATGCTTTGTGGTCAGGTGAACTCTGAAACTTGCTAAATATGGCAAAGAAACTATAGACTGGAAAAAAAATCACAAGTTTCTGAATCTTAATGTCTTCAGATTGCAACCAAACCCATTGTAAAATGTAAAGTTTATAATTACCTATGGGCACAACAATGCATTGAGTCACTACTTTACTGAAAGAAAAATTGATAATTCATTAAAAAAATTTGTGGTTGCTAATTACCTTTTGTGCAATATTCTTTAAGGGGACAGTCCACAAAATGAATGCAATATTTAGAATCACAGAAGCATAGAGCACAGAAGGAGGCCATTTGGCCCATTGTCCCAGTGCCGGCCCTTTGAAAGAGCTATCCAATTAGCCTCACTCCCTTGCTCTTTCACCTGAGCCCTGCAAATTTCTCCTTTTCAAGTACATATCCAATATACTTGAAACATAAGAAGATTGGACTTGCATTTAGCAGGCATCTATCACATTTACTCGCAGCTGCAAAATGTTCTTTTTGGAGAAAAAAAAGTTATTGCCTTGCAGCATAAAATTTACATGCAATTATAATTGCTCTCTGACTTGATACATTTTTCTTTTTGATTACTTTCTGGTTGAGCGGTGATATTAAAGGGACAGTCCAGATTAACAACTAACCATTAAAAACCATGCTCCAGACACAGATTACACATGGTCAACGCCATGCAAAAATCAGCTAGTTAAGTCAAAATGTTAGTATTGCCAATTAAAACCATTACAAAATAAAGGAACCATATAGCTGTTTGAATACATGTAAGTTAAAAAATTGACAGTACGGTCAAATTATTTAAAATATATTTTTTGAAGTGGCAATGCACTTTAAATTTTACTTTGTCATTGGTGCCCAAAAGTTCTATTTGACTCTTGTGATGAGACACCAAAAATTTGAATAAGCTGCTAAATTTTGTTTTGAGAGATCTGACTCTTGTTTAAAATATAAACTTAACCATTCCCTCATATTGTACTTCAGGAAGTGAGAACTGTGAAAATTTGTAAAAATATCATATGACTTCATTCTAAAATGAATGCATTATGATTTAACTGGGTGCACTTCTGCAAGTTTAAACTTTCAGCAGAAAAAATATCAGAGTATCTGTGGTTGCTGTCATAATTATATTTTGTGTATGGGTAAGCTGCATTTTAGAGATATTAGCTAAGTATACATTAAGGCAACATCCTAAGCTTGGATGGCCTTGAATATGAGCACATGAATACACTCTAACTGTTGAAGGACTCTGGCAGCATATCATTCAATAAAATAAAGTTGGGTATTTAAAGGTGTGTAATTATTGCCTAAATTAGACTGCAGTAATCTTGACTATCGTGTCTTGCTCCTCTCATCCCTGCTTTTGTCATTTTATGGTTGGAATTCGCCACTGAACAGTGGTGATGCTGGCTACCTGATTGCTCTTTATTTGTCTATCCTTTAGGTTTGACTTGGATCATGAAGGAAAACTGGGCCTCATTAATATCAGCAACATTAAGGACATTAAATGTTCTATGCAGTTACAAAGGAAAATATGTACCTTAAGGAGGCTGATATCTCCCCTGCATTTGTTGAAATGTTAACAATTTTACAACACCAAGTTATAGTCCAGCAATTTTATTTTAAATTCACAAGCTTTCGGAGGCTACCTCCTTCCTCAGGTTATTGAAATGGTATCTTCACCTGAGAGCCCAACAGAATCTGGGGGTGTTTTGGTTGCCTGAAGTTGAGTTGCTTTTGTGCTGATAATTAAATAGCAGTTTTGGTTGCAGCTGGTTAAAACAACTTTCATTATGTTGAAATAACTTGGCACATCGCATGCTTTCAGCCTGCCTGCATTGCAGAGTTACAGTTATCCCTGGCTCTGTTTATAATTGATCTGTCATCGCAGCACAGTGTTTCTGCAGCAGGTAAAGGAAGGATTATTGATCTGTGGGCTAAGCTTGGATAATGCATTAAAGCTGCGGAAATGAAGTCCAGTGCCAAAAGGAAGCTGAGGCGAGAGAATATTCCAGAAAATGGACTGCATTTTTGACAGGAATTACTATACTTGGAACACATTTATAAATTTAAAATCGGGCAAATCGCTTATATTGAACAGATTTAATTAGGGCTTCAATAGATTGGTAGAACTTGAGGTTCAAACCTGCAACTTTCCTACATAATGTTCAAAATTATGAGGGGTTTTGATAGAGTTGATAGGGACAAACTGTTTCCACTGGCAGGAGGGTCTGTAACCAGAGGACACAGATTTAAGATAATTGGCCAAAAAAGCCAGGGGGTAGATGATTAGAATTTTTTTTACTCAGTGAATTGTTATGACCTGGAATGCACAGCCTGAAAGGGAGGTGGAAGCAAATTCAATAGCAACTTTCAAAAGGGAATTGGATATCTACTTAAAAGGAAAAATTTGCCAGGGTATGGGGAAAGAGCAGGGGAGTGAGACTAATTGGTTGCTCTTTCAGACAGCTGGCACAGGCATGATGGACTTCTTCTCTGCTGTATGATTCTATGACAATGACTTCACACCAGTCATATGCGAGAAGGCACTAAGCAGAGGCATAGGAACAGGAGTAGGCCATTCAGCCCCTCTAGCCTGTTCCACCATTTGATATGATCGTGGCTGATCTGTGATCTAACTCCATATACCCACCTTTGGCCCATATCCCTTAGTATCATCTTGTAGGCAAAATTGAAAGAAGAATTGTCCTGGGATATACTCGAGCACACCCTGGTGGCAGATTGAATAGTTTTGGCTTGGGTCCAGGTCACCTGCCTGTCCTGTCAGCTGGAGAATGGGGAAATTTATCAAAGGCTAAGGAGAAGAGGAAATGACAAACATCTAATTTATAGCACATTTCATAAGGTGAACTTTGTTTTTGCTGTGGTCATTTTATGACCAAAGAGCTAAAATAGGCCTAGGTAACAGTCTTCTCTGAAGTTTAACCCAGACTTTGTACTGAGTTAGAGAGCAGTAACCACTGTGGATTGCAAATAATTTAGTGACCATTGTTAGCTGTTCTGACTGATTTCCTAGTCAGTACTGATAATTACCACATAGATGCTATTAAAATGTAGCTATTCGAGGTTGTACAATTAGATACGTGCTTTGAAGTACAAATGTTGTTTTCAAAATGCAATGTGACCGGTGTTGGTAACTGCTTCAAGATAATTAGATACAACTTTTATTTTCAAAAATATTGACTTAGTGGGTAATTGCACCATGTGATGTGATACTGGGCAACACATATCTGCACTGTGCTGATGTTAGCTCATTTTTAGCTGGGGTAGTGGTGACAATGTCCTTGAATTAGAAGAGGAAAATAGCCAGGGTTCCCACTCTGGATCATGTATGCACCACCGTTTTTGGGGGAGGGGAGAGCGGTTGGGGCGGTGGGGGAGAGGAGGTGTATGTGTTTTGGTTAGGATGGGATCAGGTTCTGCTGTGGTGCTCACCGTGATCAAATGACCCATTATCAGCAACATTTGTGTCCATTTTTAATATCAAAAAAAAATTCCAAGATGATTTAGGAAGGGAAAGATCAGAGGGACAACCAAAGGCTCGGCCAAAGAAATGGATCTTATGGTTTTTACAGGTTGAGAGTTTGCAAGCACTCCAGAAAGTAAGGTTGAAGGCTGTGTCGCCAGTGGTGGGTGCAGCAAAGGAGGGGGGAGGGGTGAGGGGAGGGTAAAGTGCACAGAAGGCCAGAATCTGAGGAACAGAGCTTTTGTGGGGAGATACAGGGCTGGAAGAGATTGCAGAGATAGGGTGGCAAAGCAATGGAGAGATTTATAGACAACGACGACACTCAGTGTTTAGGTTCAGTGCATAAAGATGGTCATTTGGGGAAGATACTGGAAGGTTATCAGCACCCTTTGCGCTACAGCATGATTTGCTGTTTTCAGGAGAGGAGGAAAGAGGGGGCCATGGAAGTGAATTTTCATATTGAAAAGATTTTCAATACAGAGACTTACAAATGAATATAATCTTTCCTGTTTTTCACAAGTGTGGCTATGACTTAATATTCCGCACGGCTTATTCCTGGGAAATGTCTTCAGTTCCCAACATTTGAGCCCTATAATTTACAGATGTTTTATGCAGAATTTACAGGTGTAGCTGATTTATTTATTTTAATCTGCGCTGCTAAATTCCCGCTGAGTCAGTTTCAATGCACTTTCCAAATCTATTTCAGTTTTGGTGCACTCTACATGAAGGGTAATCTTGCATTCTTGATTTGTATCCTTGGTTATCCAGTCTCGCATATCAGAAGCATCAGTGTGTTGGTTGTTTATTTTAAAAGTATGCTGATTCAGCCTCTGTTAAGACTGACTTCACAGTTAAGTGCCTAACTACACGTGTGCTAGCTTTTTAAAAAAAAAATAAAATGCAACCAGTATAAGAGCAAATTGCTGCAGTTCACCACATTTAGAATCTGCCTTTGTGTTGTAGACTTCATGAGTACTAAGAACTGGGACTGTTGACCTTTGCAGCTATCATAGAGAAACGCACATGCGGTTATCACATTGTGGCTGACCCGAGACTGGATGTTGGGCAAGCAGCTTGACAGCACGGTGGAGGTGGTAGAGAGGTAGAGCTGGGTGATGGCAATGTACACATGGGAGCTGACCCCATGTCTTTGGATAACGTTGCCAAGGGACAGAAGGTATATAAGAGGAGGGAGCTAAGGATAGATCCTTGAGATGATTCCGGACATAACTCTGTGGGGGTGGGAAGGGAAGCCATTGCTGGAGGCGCTCTAGCTATGATTGGGTAGGAAGAGTGGAACTAAGCGCAAGCCGTCCCACTGGAGGGAGAAGCATTGTGGGAGGATGGTGGTCCACCATGTCAAAGGCTGCAGAAAGGATGAGGAAGGAAAATGCATTGCAGTCACTGGAGATGTCGTTTGTTACTTTGATCAAGAGCAGAAATACCCAGTTATCTCAAACCCCCCCCCCCTGAAAAAATAGTTCAATTTATTTTCACTTCAATTTTGTTTTGAGGGTGAGAAAGAAGGAAATAGAGACATGCATATGCCTTGTAGCAAGTTTCTGGTTACTTCACTATATTTGTAGTATTTCCAAGGCAGAAATCAATTCTTAAAATCGTGCACTAATTTAAGCAGTATAATAAAGCAATACTAAAGGCAGATGTGTATTTTTAAAAATGTATTTTGAGAACTGGCTTGCTAAGTAGTTTCCACTGTGTCGCCAAATTGGTTTGCAGCATTTATCAAGAAATTTTACATCTAGGGTAAAGGGTGCCTTGCCACATCCACACCCATATGTAAGATGATGCAATATATCCCAAGTAATCCAAGTGCATAAATGTTTTTTTAATTTAGTATTAGCACTCATCGTGTTAAAGTGGAAATCAAGGTCATGTAGGCAAATATATAACCAAGTCCGAGATGCTAAGTGTCTCTCAAACCATGACTAGTCACACTGTTAAGATTTTAATTTTTGTGGTCATTTGAGGTCGCTGTGCTAGAGAATTACACTTTTTCTTTTTGCATATAGTGTTGGCATTGGAAAGGAGAGAAGTAACAGGTTATATGGAGAGATGCAGCATGTAATGGAGTTGTCTGGTGTGGTGAGCTAACTGTATTTTGCAGGGTTTTTTTTGAAGGCCAAGAATGACATCATTCGTTAATGTCTGAACTGGGAGGGGTCAGGTGCATTGAAATGGGTTAAGTATGTGACCAAATGAGTTAGGTACACTGTAAAATGTTTATAGTGGAATAACATGGAAAGTGACTGTCAGAGGCTTTCTCTTGGCCGTTGGTCTTTCTAGTCTGTATATCTCAGTTGATAGCTGGATACTCTTGTGGCGCTGGCCAGGTTCCGCTAGCTTTTCCTCGACCATTTTTAAAAAGAAAACGTCTGCATTCCTTCTCCCGTATTAAGATTTTGATAGGGTAGACTAAACTAGAGGTCATAAATATGAAGTAGTCGCTAATAAATTCAATAGGGAATTCAGGAGAAACTCCTTAGAGTGGTAAGAATCTGAAAGGAGAAGTTGAGGCAAATAGCATTGATGCATTTAAGGGAAATCTAGATAAGCACATGAGGGAGAAAGGTATAGAAAGGTATACTGATAGGGTTAGATGATATAGGGAGGGAGGAGGCTTGTGTGAAACATAAATGCTGGTATGGACCAGTTGGGCCGAATGGCCTGTTTCTGTGCTATAGTTTCGATGTAAGTGGACCTAAAAATAATTGTGGCACAGTGGTTTGATACGTTTGGCCCTGTGGCACATATTCCTGATCTGGAGGGATGTTATGAACAAAGTATTGCATTTAAGAGAGAAAAATTTAAGTGATATCTTCGATGTTATTTGCCAATTTTACTCTTCGGTAATCTTGAATACTACAACCTGATTGTTTGGTGATTCCATGCTTCCAGCAGGGAACTGGACTCGAAGGGAACACATGTGGAAGAATCCGATTCTCCCATCGCTGGTGGTATTGCCCCTATGGTGTAAAATGGACATTTAAAATAAAAGCCTATCTGTTACCATCTTGGTTCAGTGTTGTAGATGATGATCAATAAGTCTGTGAGCATGCTTGTAGCTTTCTTCTTGTCAAGTGATCTCCGTCTCAAATCTTTACATTAATGACCCACTGTGGCAGAACTGTTCTTTACAGTTAAAGCAATTTACTTTGAAACTTATTTTATCATTCCTACCCCACAGCAGTTATTTAAAACTAGTC